>NC_048288.1:15950219-17321805 GCF_009762535.1 Notolabrus celidotus
GGTTATGGGTTAGGTTTAGGGTTAGGATTAGGGTTAGGGTTAGGGTTATAGGGTTAGGGTTTAGGGTTATGATTATTGTTAGGGTTATGATTAGGGTTAGGGTTAGGATTAGGGTAAGGGTTATGATTAGGGTTAATTAACCAGAACAAGACCCAATTCAAGTAACAGAACCAGAACCAACTCAAGCAAACAGAACCAGAACAAAACTCAAGCAAACAGAGCCAGAACCAAACTCAAGCAAACAGAACCAGAACCAAACTCAAGCAAACAGAACCAGAACCAAACTCAAGCAAACAGAACCAGGCCCAACTCAAGCCAACAGAACCAGAACCAACTCAAGCAAACATATTAATGTCCTCAGTGCAGGTTGATATTGAGAAAAATCAGATGCCTCAGCTTGAACGGTCTGATCTGATTTCTCCTCTCAGTGAGTATTTGCCCGGTCTTCGAGAAGACTCTCTCAGAAGGAACAGATGTAGCCATGATACACAGCCTCCCCTCCATCACCTGAATCCTATATCCTCACATGTGATTGGCCGCATGGCCGCCATGCTGACCAATCAAAACAAAGTTTTTGATCATGACATCACTACCCTGCTGAGAGTCTCCTCAATGTGGGTGGAGTTTGCCCACGGGAACAGAGAAGGTTCCCATCAAAAGTCATGCCAACACCTGCATCCTTGCACTTTACAGATGGGGTCAAGAGATTGGGAGAGGGTGTGTGTGTGTGTGCATGCGTGCATGTGCGTGTGTGTGTGTGTGTGTGTGTGTACGTGATTGGGGTGAAATATGTAACACAGTTGCAAAGAAACAATTAGTATTTGACACTTCTGACTCCTTTTAGTCTCCACTTTGACAGCCGGGTCAAATTGACCCACAAACAGTATCTATGCAATATAAACATGCAGGGGGTTGCAAATGTGTGAAAGGAACCATTTTATTTCATATGTTGATTACGCTAATTAAGGCAAGTAGAATAAGTTTCATACCAAAAAAACACTTTTAACAATTCTTTTTCTATTTTTGAACTTTGAAAAGGGTCAGTCTGACCCTGAACATAACAGGAGGGTTAATGAAGGAACTTACAGGAAGTTACAGTTTTTTAAAAGGAGCTCCTCAAATCACAGTATTCAGTAACTGTATGATACAAAATCCAGAGGTTGAGATTATTTTACATGAGAAGCAAATGTAATCTGAAACATGTTTGAGTGCATGCTCTCTTTCACCTGTTGTTGTGTCCTTTATCTGCCTTCAAAAGGCAAGTTCCTGCAGCACATAAAAGATCATGTTTGGAAGGAACCAGGAAGACAGGATGTGACTGTATCATGGTTCATCACTTAGCTGCTGCTTTCTCTCTGTTTTGGCAAACAAATGAAGAATATCTTCTCTACTCATGATGAAGTTCACATGTTCATTAATTAAAGATGCATTATAAACAGTCATGTAGAACGGTGGTATTGGTATGTTGTTGTATGTGTGTGTGTGTGTGTGTGTGTGTGTGTGTGTAGAATTGAATTCTCCAGTGGTGAAGTACATCCATGATGACAGAGCAACAGGAATGACTTCCTCACACATGAGACCATGTTGGAGCATGTCTCCCATGGAAGTATCACCTCACTGTCATCTACACACACACACACACACACACACACACACGCGCGCGCGCGCACACACACACACACACACACACACACACAAACACACACACATACACACATCCCTTCTATCATAAGTCTTCGTAGGTGAACAGTTTGTCTCACTGTGTATTCACAAAACTAAACACTTCCCAGCATTAGACGTCAACGTGTTTAAATATTTGGATTGAAGACGTGCAGCTGCATAAATATTACCAAACATCAGCACTTTTTAGGTTATGAAAAGTAGTTTAGAAACAACTGAACTTTTACAAAACCAAGTCATTTCTGTCCTTCAAACTCAGAGAAATAAAACTGTAATCAAGAATCGTTCTTCAGAGCAATGCCATAAGGATTCAGTTTTAGTTTCACAAGGAACCTTTCAGCAGGGGGTACTTCTATCCATCCATCCATCTATCCATTACCTTGACTGCTTATCCTGCTCAGGGTCACAGGGGGCTGGAGCCAATCCAAGCTGACTGCGGGCGGAAGGCAGGGTACACCCTGGACAGGTCACCAACCTATCACAGGGCAAACATGGAGAGACAGAAAACCAAACACACTCTCACCCACAGGCAATTTAGAGTGACCAATTAACCTGATGAGCATGTTTTTGGACTGTGGGAGGAAGCCAGGGGATACTTAAAAGACTAATTTCTGCAAAAAGTGTTAGAGGGGACCAAATAATAATATTTATTCTAATATTTAGTAACATTTAAGGTTCTACTGATAACTGGCAGTAAAGTAAAAAGTAGTAGACTCCCTGTCACTGTATGTGTGCAAGCAAACAGCTGACATTTTCACCCAGACTTTACCCTGACTTTCTGCTGGCAGCCCTTAAGTAAAGTACCTGCTATAGGTCGGGGTGAGAGAATGTAAGAACGCAGCACAAAACATTGGTTCATACGTTTTCTGTAAGCAGGTAGGGGCGATGACATTTGTACCAGGTGACTGGTGCAAACCCGGAAGAGTGAAATGTAGCAGGATGAATAAAAACATCTGAGGTTATAGAAGGGAAATCACTTTCAAAACGAGAAAAGCAAAGATGTTTGCACATCTGTCAGTTTACACGTAGCATTGATATAAATGCAACTGTCATTGTAGTGTAGGTCTCTGTTGCTTCTTCCTCCTGTGATCTCCTGTGAGATCAACGGCCAAATGTGAAGTAACTTTTCAGGGTATGATGCATCATTTTCTTTAGCATGGTGCATTTATTTTTGTGTGCAGATGTAATTTACGTGCATCTCTGCAAAGCAGAGCTGAAGATAAAAATTGACTTACTTTTAACTTAAGCTGTAATTGCACTTTTCTTGAACTTCCGTGTACCACACAACCCACACATCTCCCTCACTGTATCCCTCCTCCTCCTCTTCTCTGCATTCCTGCTGTGCACTGAACGTATACAACTATTCATGCTGAGAGCTCATCTTACTTCAGCAGGCAAGAGTCTAATAAGTGACCTGCTTTCCCTGTGGGAGGATATGCATCACTGTAACGTGCTCTCAAGCCACTTTGGACTTTTTATTACAAACTAAAAGATATCAAACAAAACAACTGCAAAGAAAACGTGCCTATTGGACATCATGTCACATAAAGTACTGCGGGGCCTCTTGTGAACATTTGCTGTGTGAATCCATGTCTCTGTAATTTCAGCTCTTGATTAGCAATCAATAAAACTTCTCATCTTAGCTGTTTTTGCAACCTCAACATTAAATCTGAGAATGAAACACATCTGGAGGTAATAGTTAGGAGGTCTTACTATTGAGCCTTGGTGTTGTTTCATAATGCAAAGGTTTAAAAAAGCATCACATAAGGTCATCAAGTGTCCTTAGTTCAATGTTTAGGGAAGTGTAACTTCTTCTTGTCACCTCTAGGGGGCGTATTAGCTGTGTAAAAGCAGAAGACTGTGTTACACCTTCAACTGTCAAAGTGGAGTCCGACAAACTGTAACCATGTGGAAGAACAGCTACACTTTTTTGACTTTTTTAACTTCAGTATAAATCAGATTGATCCACCCTGATGTGATTTGAGCATGCAGACTCCTCATCCAGTATCAAACATGCTGATCTTGCACCTCAAGGTCAGCATGATGTTATGGGATTGAACATTCCTTTCATTTCTTGTGCGCAGCAGGAAAAAGGTGACAAATGTTGAAGTTCAATCAGAGTATGAAACAAAGAACCTTGAGTACTTTGGGAGGATATTTAAGAAACATTTAAGCCGACTCATTTCTTAAAGTGAGGTAGTATCGCTGTTAGAGAGTCCTTATCTAAGATATCTTATTGACTCCTTATCTTTCCCTCGTGTTCACTCATTTGTACCACATTCGATCATAAAGAAAAAGAGCTGCAGGGAGGAAGAGGAGCTCCACAGAAAGGTTGCAGCTTTTATTAGAAAATTAGGTCAAACTGAGGATCCAGCTGGGGGCGGACTTCTCCTTTTACACTGCAGTTCAATAATTCAGTCCTGTACACACAACATTAATATGAGCTTTGATATCTGTAGTGTAAAGATCAAACACAGATCAGGCTCTGGTGTTCTCTCAGGAGCTCAGTCTGAGAACATATGTGTGTGACTCTTACGACTCACACTGGGGAGTCTGTCTCCTTTAGTCATGCAGTCATGTTGAGATTCCACGTCTGTTTACATGCAGCATGTGCTGAATCATGCAGGCTGTCAATCCAGGTGTGCCAACATGTGTAAGACTTGCTGCTGTAGCTCTGCGGGATCAAACTTGGCACTGGATCAGGGGTTCTTAGTCTTACCTGAACATAACTTCAAAACTTGAAGTTGTCTGATCCAGAAAAAAAACTGCATGAAATGTTTACATTTTGTTTAAAAAAGACACAGGAAGTTATTTGTGCATTTAATTTCTGCAGGCTCTATTTGTGTCTTTATCTAAGTGTGTGTTTAAACAAATAGTCACCAACTGCTAAAACACGCTATGTTAGAGATCATGTGAGTAGTTTTTATCTGGTTAAGAAACTGACTTAAATGAATATTGATGCCTTTTTATGACCTACAAGAGGAAACAAAACCATCAGCACAAAAATCCAATATTTCTTTAAAGTAATTTTAATCCCTGATTCCAGTGGCAGGGGGTAGTCAGTTGAAGTGATGAGTAATAACTTTTTAAAATTAAGCAGGGTTAGATGTCATAGTAGAAAAGTCTCACATTATCTGTGTTTTTTTTTCCCACTCTTGACTCAAAAAACAACAACACACTAATAACTGAATGATGTTTGTTTTTTGCTCTAACTATGTTTAGTAGTACTCCTTTCTATTGGTCCCCAAAATGATCATTCTCAGTCCATAATATTAAGACCTGTCTGGACTCAGTGTTATAGCCTGTAGGAGTTCAGTGTCTTTCAGTTTGCCTTAGTAACTTAATTTCTTTCAGCCTTTCTTATAGGCTAATAGGCACTTAGATCATGACATCATCAAGCTGACGAGACATTTCAAATCAAATCCTCAAATTATCAAAATGATAAAGCCTGGTTGGAGCAGATCTGTCTGGTTATATTACATAGCCTAACTTTTGATTGCTTGGTTAAAGTCACCATCAAGTGTAGGACTTCAGATGGAATAGACTCAGGTAACATGAGTATGAGGGCTTGATCATGCCTACGGCTAAGTTTTGTTCAGGGACCCTCTTGTGGGTTAATCTGGTCTTAAACACATGATTTTTTTAAGGCGCCCTGTAAGTCACAGATGCAAGATCTGTAAATGGATAGAAGCCATAAAATGGGTTTACATGCACTTATTCTAAGATACGATCAGGTTTTTGAAGTATCAGGGTTACATGTTGATCTTCATATCCTGGTGTTAGGAAGCTTAAACCCTGGGCCTGTTTTTTTCAGAGACTGCCTGGAGTGCTCCAAAAGAAACTAGGTTAGTTTGGCATAAAAACAACTCATCCAGGTTTCTGCCCGTCTTTGTTTGTACAGAACATAAAGAGAACCTGCTGTCAGGTTGAGTTAAAGTAAAAACAGGATGATATTTAAAACCTGGAAAGTAAGGAGCATGGAAACACACAGAGGTTCAGCTGAAAATAAAAGAATGATTTAACCCTCCTGTTATGTTCGTTTCTCTGGAACAGCAATAATGTTCCTGGGTTAATTTGACCCAGGGCACATTCAATTATCAAGAAGTGTCAGAACCCCGATAATCAAATTTTTAACTCCATTACTATCCATTTAAATCAATATTTAGTGCAATGGTGTTCTTTAATTCTCACATAGCATGGTTCAATGAGGATAACTCACTTGTTTTATATGAAAATTCATGTTAAAACTTTTTTAATGTACATTGGAAAGACTTCAATATATATACAATAGTTTTGATTTTTGTTTATTTTATTTCACATTTTTATTTATTTTTTATTTTTCATGAAGTGATGTTGATAAATTAACACGAGACTCCTCTTCTGTCACATGCTGCCCAGATTTTTATGCTGCATTTAGCTGGTTTGGAAGGCATATATTGCCTAAAATTGACTTTTAAAAGGGTCAATTTGACCCGCAACATAACAGGAGGGTCAAAGTGTATTTCTTACAACATAAATCTGTTCAGAAACTGTATTTATGAAGTTTTCCATGTCATCATTCTAGTGTAGAGGACGACTAAACGCTGTAAAAACATTGCAAATCCAGGTGTTACGCAACTTGTGATGATAAGAAAGCGTGGATTGAGTTGGATGGGTTTGTTCCTGGCTCTAACCTGCTCCGTATTGCTGGTCGGTTTGTGAAACATTCTTGCTGCCTGCTCTGACATGTGGGCGCGCTCACACTGTCACTCCAGTTGTGCGCTCGCTCTCTGGAGAGGATTTCAGTTGGGAAGTTTCTGTAAGTGAGTCAACACGGAGCAGGGAGGACGCCACCCAGCCCCGCCGCTGGATCTGAGGCTGGGACTCTCTCACTGAGGACGCGGGACACGAATACAACTACTATTCGACTTCTCTACTACAACTACAGTGGATTTATTTTCTAACCTTCACACACCGGGGATGATTGTTGTGGTTTTTACGCGGTTTTTTCCTCTCTTGGATTAACGCAGCGCAGGAGAAATGAAAGTGACGGTGTGTTTCGGGAGGACCCGGGTGGTCGTTCCGTGTGGAGATGGGAATTTAAAAGTGCAGGACCTCATCGAAAAAGCGGCCATGAGGTACAGGAAGGCGATCGCAAAGGTAAGCCAAGCTGTGCCACGGTGTGCTTTTTTTTGGTAACGTGTCGCTCCTCTGGAGCAGCTGCGCGCTGCCTGCACCTACACTGGCGCCTCAACATGGCGCTCCTCGCGGGCTGAGACAGGCTGAGAGAGTGGGCAGAGGAGAGCCAGGAGCTGCCTCGAGATCCGCAGCCGGTGGGGACCCCCAGGGGGGCCTCTGGTTGAGTGGGCTCAGTGGAAATGGAAGCGTTTCATTTTCAATCACAGAGATCCTGAAGAGTGATTCCTTTAAGCCGCAGTTATCTGTTTCTTTCACAAGTTTATAAAGTTGTGTGGCGTGTTCTCTGCGGTTGTGCATGATCAAAGTTCAGGACACACAAAAACTATCCCCATAAATATGATTTTTCTGCAGAAAATGCGCAATAATGCGTACAGATCATCCAGTTAGTGTGTGGAGCAATGAGGATAAACGAGGACAAATTAACCCCCACTGTGTGTCTGCATGTGTGTATGTAAATGTGTCTCTAGGAGTGCCAGCACAGCAGTTGAACAAGTCTCAGTTAAAGCACTTTTGCCACAAAACCAATCATATAAATGTATGTTCAGTCATAGAAAACTCCAACGTTCACATTACAAGTCCCAGGAAGACTTAAATTATTCCTGAGTTGTCAACTTCTGTGTAAGTTCACTGAGACAGGTAGAAGACAGGTTTTGAATCACAACTGAGTTCACTGGTTACATGTAAAAGTGGTAGGAAGTCCATTATAAGGCAATTTTTTTTTATTCTGAGGGGGGAACCCTGCTCTGAACTCATTGCACGTACGCAATTACACTCCCACCAAAAAGTTTTTAAGTTCATCCAAGTTCCATCTGTTAAATGACGGAACACATGACTGTGAAACCTCTGAGCCAAATGTAAACCAGGCCCGACCAGACCAGGACACAGATTGCTTTTCCCTTTGTGGTTTTCTAGTGGCTGCACTTTAAGGCCCATTAAATGACCAAGGAATGAATTAAAGTTTGGTGCTGTTGCCATGGTTAAAAAAAAAAAAGCACTTTCTCCTGTGTGCCAGTGGGTGGTTTTACCATTGGAGTCACGGCAATGCTGCTGCTTCTCTTCAAGGAATTTGGAATACCTCAATAAAGCCATATTTCTTTTTCTCTGACGCTTCTCTTGAACAGAGAAAAACCTTCAGGGAGCTGTAGACATGTTTGAGAAAGCTCTGGAGTGAGCTCATAGTGGTTGTAGATGCAAGTTGTATTCAACAAAGTAGGAGTTTCCTTCCTTCAGAGACGCAATACTACACTTTACCTGCACTCACAGCTCCACAGTGACACATGAAATTCTTTCAGCTTTCTGCAAAAGATGACTATTCTCAGTTGCACCTCAGTAGTAGTTTTTACCGCTGTAGATAAACACTGACGAAGTGGGTCAACATTAACACTCATTCTTGAAGAGCACTTCCTCCTTAAAGGCTAGATACACACTCACATGCCCACACTCATTCTCTCCTCTGTTTACCAGTCCTGGCTGGTTTTCCATGCTTCAGCAGAACAGAGGCGACTGGTCCATTGATCCCTGCAGTGGCTCTGTAAATGTAGAAGTGTGGCTTCCCCTGTAGAGAACTCCTGGCTCTGAATCAAAAGTAACTGCTGTATGACAGAATCGGCTGGGACCTTTGGACTGCAGGGAGATGTAATCACATGCAGGACACCTGAGTTTTATAACATTTCTTTCTGCAGCTGACAGCAACACTGTCATGCTGTAACCCCAAATACTACAGTGGAACATTTTTGCATCCATTATGTAACAGAAATCATGCATTATTTTTTAATTGCATGATTAAAACAGTGTTGTCATTAAAACTCAATAAATCATTACAGTTTAGTCTGGTAGTATTGAGTTTTGTGATTCTACATGGGTTCCCAAAACTAACTCAATAGTTAACATACAAAGATTTATTGTCTTTTGTTGATAATGTTACTTTTAGCTATGGGTGCTGGTGGCCCAAAGGTCTAAGCGCCCCACGTAGAGGCTACAGTCCTTGTCGCAGAGGTCACCGGTTCGACTCCCGGCTGGTCGACGATTTGCTGCCTGTCCTCCCCCACTCTCTACTCCACACCTTTCCTGTCTCTCTTCAGCTGTCCTATCATGTAAAGACAAAAATAATACAAAAAAATGTTACTTCTAGCTTGGACAGCAGGTCATTATTAGTTTGTGTGACACGCTGTGCTTATCGGATTAGAGGAGATGCACCATGCAAATAAACACACAACAAAGCAGCCAGTTTTCATTATAACTGTAAAGGTCTTCAAGGTGCTCCCTGTAGGTAGCCTCATCTAAGACTGCTTTACTTTGATTTCACTCTCAAGCATTTTGTACACTCTTATGCCTTGAAAACTATTGACCCTGACGTGATTTGAACACGCAACCTTCTGATCTGGAGTCAGACGCGCTACCGTTGCGCCACAAGGTCTGATTCCCTCAATAACCCAACTTCTATTTCTGTGTGTCCCTTATCTTCTATGACAGGATTTGAGTTTAGTTTCTGTGACTTTCTCCATCAGTTTGTGAACTTTGAGTGGATCATTTTTTGGTTTCTCCAAATTTGTTTGCTGCATGGAGTGAGAAGATCATATTTGGATGACAGTCCAGCCATTTGCTGTTACACCTCTACTCTTAATAATAATAATATAATCTTTATTTATAGATCATTTTTCAAAAACTATGTTACAAAGTGCTTTAAAATGCCTCTAAGGACATGTGCAAAATAAAGAGCATTTTAAAAGGCCATACAGTCAGTGCAAATGTCATAATCGAATCGTGTTAATCTTGTTAACACCTTGGTCGCCATCCTCTAAGGCAGCCCTTATCTTTCGATAAAAGGTAATGACCTAGACTTTGTGATAACTGTTGGAACCAAACCATGCCAGAACAAGTGCCAAAATCAGTGTTGATCCCTTTGTGTTAGGTGTGTGAATCTCTTATGTATTAGTCAGTCTGATCAGAATCTCAGGACATAGGTTTACCTCCTGATTCAGTGGCAGTTCATTAAATTATGGAATGGTTTTGTGTGATTAGATTTAATACAGTTTAATCAGATTCTATCTGATGTTCAAACCAGTAACTGATTTGGATTGATGAATCTTTGCATCCCTGCTTTGCACCTGTCAAAGTTATGTTGTCTTTTTTTAATGATTTGCACAGTATAAAGATCAACTGAGGATATAAGAAGCTCTGCACTTTCTTCTTGAGCTGAAACTTCTTTAACAGCTCAATCACGTCCACCTCTTTCCTTCCTCCTCTATACTTAAAGCCAATCTCGCCTCTGCCTGCACTCTGTCTGACTCACTTTTGATCTTCCTCTTAATTATACATGAAATATCTTCGGTTGGTTTGTTACAAATAAATCGCTGTGACAATTCATGCCTCTCGTTCCCATTGTTGCCTGATATATTAGTGATCTTTAAATTCAGACCGGCTCTCCTTGAAATCAGCTGAGCCCTGTCACACACAGTCACAAGCTGTTCTGATCTACCTGATCTTCCCTGGGGACTCTTGAGGGCTTTGTTACAGTCTCATTGGGACCAAGAAGCACACATCAATCACACACTCAAGCACCATTACCTCCAGAGTCAATCTGGCTTGCAGTATGCACAGTCATGAAGGATTAAGCTTCACATCCTGCCTTCCCGTTGCCAGGCCTGTTTTCTTTAGCACTTAGCCAGTCAAGTAATAGCTGAGTGTTCACCACACTTTAGACATGTCATGCAGAGGTTATTTTGTGGCTCTTCTGTTCTGTGGACGTGACTAGGATGTTCACTCATTATCCTACAATTTAGTTTCTGCCTTTAAAGACATTCTCTAGATTTATTTACTGGATTCACAGTTTCTCTCTAACTCTTTGAAAAGCCGCATTGCCAGATTCCTGTCTCCTACATTCCCAAACTTCTCAGGCTAAGAGCAGTTTTAAGCAGTAATCCCATAATTGCAGTTTTTCCCTTAAAATTCCCCAACTTCAGCCTTGCAGACATTTCACAGCCAAGTCAGGTTGTTAAAATACTGATATCTGTAGACAACAATGTCATTGAGCAAAACAAAGCACCATATTTCATCTGGGTATGATGAGAGTGTGTCGCCTGGTTCAAGGATGTCTGAAAGAAAGTCTGTGACAAACTGATTTATCTATCATAATAGCTCCAGATGCACACCACGTTAAGAGAAAAAAATAGCCACAGCTGTCTTATCGTAACAATGACTTGTAAAATAAAACATGTACAAACATTACTTTGAACTTAAGATGAGGTTTAACTCCTGGAATAATTAGATTGGGTATAATCAGTGATATAAATTGATACTTTTACGACTGTTGCTGGTGTTGAAACCACTTTAAAAAGCAGTACTACTATACTGATAGTTACAGTGTTCCAATTACTGTCAGAATGCCACTCATCTGTAATAGTATCATTCATCTCTTACATTCAAATTGGGTTATAATGCGTAAAAAGGTTAAATGAAGAATTATGCCACAAATAAATCATCAACATTTTGGCTTATATGCTCTAATTGCTGAGGAACGTCTGCTGATAATATATGAGACTAACAGCAAATTAGCTTGTTTGAGCTTAGAGACTGGAAGTAGGGGAAAACAACAGAAACTGTAGTTTTTCTCTTTGGATTTTGCATCGATTAAAAAAAATAATAATGCCATGTTGATTTATAAGCTGTAGAGATGCACTTGTAGCCAGGCTTGCTGTTTCTCTCCAAGCTCCATTATTTATATAAAAAGTTACATAGTTGGTTGAAGCTTCCTTTGTCCCGTTACAGTTTTCAGAAGCTGTAAAAAGTAAAACTGAAAGGTGGCTTCACAACTTTAAAATTGCAGTGTTCAAGCTCAGTTTTGTTCTGACCGTCCCTCTGTAAAAGACCAAGTCACTGATGCTTCTTTCACATATTTCCTGGAGCACTGTCCCTAAATGTTTTCCAAAGTTTCTTGACTTCACATGTCTCTCGCAGCAAGGTATCTGATGCTCCCCCTGACTTCTTGAATATATTTTACTAGAGTTTTGGCTGTAAGAAGCCTGTTTAAAGTTGGGATGAAATTTTAGGCGGTTTGCACACATGCAGCTCATTGTGAACTTTCGGAGAGTTTTTAGAGAATTATGCACGTGAATACGGCTTGAGAGACTTGTTCTGCTTTGGTTGAATATCTTCTAAGTTCTTCCTAACTGCTGTGGATGGTTTTGCTTTCGTTTTGACACTTCTTCTTTATATCAGTGTCAACAAGTACAGTAACCTCAGCTGTGACTCAAAGCTGCAAAACAATGAAAGGTTGAAATAGGTAGTAAATAATGTCTTGCTGGTAAAGTCTAGATTAAGCAACACGTTTATTGTAATTTAAATTAAAAGAACATGGCAGCATCATAGGGGAGTATAAACAACCAGACACTGCACTGTATATTCTGATTGGCACAAAATGAACACATTGACTTCAAACATATAACGCTGCCTCTTGTTGACCCTTCTCGTACCGCTCCCAGTCTCCTTAGCTCCTCTTCAATTCAAAGCAAATTGGCTGTTGAGTAACTTCTGTCTGATGAGATACAAAAACACTGTGGGAAAGCTGGTCCCTTTAGTTATGTCAGAGAACTAAAGGTAGACACTGTTCTGCTTCAGGGCAAAGTCAGACAAGTTAGCATCTGTTTGTGCATAATGTTTGAACTCCCAAATGGATGTTTATGTTGGAAAAGTGAGAAAAAAGGCAACCCGCAAAACATATGTTTGCTTCATGTTTTCAAAATGAAGCTACCAGCTGTTATTTAGAAAGACCTAGCTGCTTATTTTGCATCCAAACTACTGTTAACAGTTTAACCTCTAACCCCACCTGTCTGCTCTGGGAGTCATCAGCCTCTTCTAAAAGTACAACCTGTCCTTTCAAATCCTCAGGTAAGGAGCAAACAACCACTGCGGGCAACATGTATAGAAAAAACAGCACAAAGAGAAAGTAGGAAGTGGAACTGGAAGAGTTGTCAGTGCTCATTAGCTCAATACACTCAGCGTCTCTCTGCTTATATAACAGAGAGCTGCTGTATGTGAGCAGGAATATAACCGTAGTGGAAGATAATTGGAGGATTATTATGTGAGGGAATTGTACGAGGCTGAGCTGTGTAGGCCCTGTAGGCTGATGGGATGAGATGTGATAGATGGTAAGAGTAGATCGAGGGTTCAACTGTGGTCAAGCAGCAGAGATGTTTCAGAATTCATCCCAACCATGAGGAGAAACTCAACAACCTCTCTTCCTCTGTATTCCCCCTTTTCAGTTTCCTTCTCTCCTTTCTTTAACTTTGATGTTTTTTCTCCTTTCTGTTCTTGCTTTCTTTCTTTCTTCTCCAGCTGGTTGACTTGGGTGTCGTCTTCCAGCCGACTGAGCAGCTTCCTCACTTTCGTGCTAACTCCTTCCAGGGGAATTGTTGCCTGCAAGCCTTTGAGTAAAACATTGCACACCCGCTGCTCTAAAAGTCACGAGTTTAAATTTGCCCAAGCATCCAGAAAAGATGTTCAGCACCCCTGGCCTGCACTGCACTCCTTCATGTCTCTCTGCTGAAATCTGAGACTGAGATTTTCTTAATCTTTTCTTCTCATGCTTTTTTTTTTAAAGAGAAAAACCAACAGGTGTGTAATGCAATGTCATAAACCTGCAGAAAACAATAGAATGCACGGTAGGAAACAGACTGTACAGAGCAAAACAGCCTGTAATTCCACACTGCGCATTAAAACAACATGTTTGTTGTGGCACATCGTCGTGACAGTAAAGGGAGAAGAAGACTGGTAGTTAAATACCAGTGTACAGAACTACGTCAATGTAAGTATAGTTCAGTCAGTCTAGCAAAATATACAGTACAGGCTATATGAAGCTGCACAATGACATGCGGCTTGCTGCTCAAACCAAGCACACATGGTACTGGAAATGAGCATGAACAGTGAGGGTTAAATGATGCCTCTCAGTTTTATGGTGTTTGAAAGTTAACATCCATATAGGAGGATCCCTGCAGAGCATCCTTATCCAGGAACCCCCACCCCTTTGATTTAGTCCATTGGGGCAAACGCCAATATTTTGGAGCTTCCAATTTAGCCAGAGGATATCCAGAAGACTGATAAATGATATCTGGGCCAATGCTTTGAACTGTCCCACCAACCTTTGAACCACAGGCCTCATCTGACGACAGTGCCTCTGGGAATATGGCCAACTTTTGATGCTTCAGGTGTAGCCATTGGTGAGTGATAAAGGACCTCTGGCCATTACTTCCTTTTTACTTTGTGCCGTCATTGTTCACAGTTAATAACCAATAACTTGAAAAGTGACAACAGAGGTGAAGGGCACTATTTAAGAGTAGATTGTTGCGTGTGGATGAGAATATTTTACCATGTTACAATGTTACAATGTCATTTAGCAGACGCTTTTATCCAAAGCGACGTACATACGAGAACAAGAACAACACAAGCAAAGAAATAGACAATAGGAAACAAGATCAGTACGGGTAACAAAGTGCTTCAAGTCCATTTGGATGCAGGTACTGCCAAGCAGTGTAAAGGCAATGCACAAAAATAAATAAGGATTTTATTTTATTTTTTATAGTAAAATAAGGAACATCTACAATGAAGCAACCAAACAATTTAAGACCTTCCATTATCATCATCAACAATTAACTTGCCATCCCCACAATAATTACTAAAGTACCAAGTGCTGGGTCACTCAAGAGCTGAACACAGATTCCCAGAGAATATCTTATAATACAGTTCAATTGAAGCTTAATTTTCATTTTCATAATGGTGGATGCTATACCCTCCCTTTTGCTCTCCACACAGACTGTTCCCTGCAAGATTCTAATGATTTTAAGTATACAGTAAAGTTAGCCAGTGTGTTTTTTTGGTCCAGAAATTGGGATGTTCCTGACTTTCATAGTGCAATTGGACTGGCCACAACCCAAAGACGAGCATGAGTAGTTGCTGGCTGCAGTGAAGGCCTGACAGAGCAATGGGGAAAATTCAAGTCCCTGATATCTGTAGGCTGAAAACTAACACTGCAAAGAGATTGCAAAACATTACATACAATATTGATGTTTTGAAGATGGTGATGATGAAGGAGACTATGCACAAATCCAGTCATAGTAAGGCTAAACATAGCAGCCAATGTCAAACATATACATAGTTCATACAAGGGGAGATTATTTACAAAGGAAACATACTCTAGTCTGTTTGTATGGCTCTGCTTGTAGGCCAACACAATGTAGAGTTTGAGAATACTCCCGTCTATCCTAACCTGCTGACTGAATAGACGATTGTCTGTCGAGGTTTCCTGCTCACATGTACAACAGAGTTCAATGACACCACACTGAGTCCTTATCTTCCCTAAACAGTGTCTCACATCAGGGTCATGCTAAGACAACTTTCATACTTCCACTCTCCCTAGCATGCATCTCGGGTATACACAGATATGCACATGGATGGGAGTGTGCACATCTGTGCATACAAAGACTTGTGACTACAGCCGCTCTGCATTCTGAATAAAAAGCACTGATTTTGACTGTTGAAGACAAAGCTGGGTGCATTTCTGGCTGGAGCTGCTAAACACAGAAATGTAAGCAGGCCCAATGCCACAGTGGTAACTGCCAAAGGCTGAACAGGCCACTACCAAGCCAAACCTTTGCGTGACTGGTTTCCCCGGCTTCATATATTCAGAGTTTGGGCATTCAGGGTCAGTTTCTGTAGTGAATGCTGATGTGGTTTTAGAAGTTGATCCTGATTTTTTTCAAGGTTTCCTAGATTTATCCAATGCCCCTCGAGCTAAATAACAGAAATTCTTTTGGTTGTAAAATTATTCAAAGTTTTGGTTGGACTTGAAGAAAATGCGGGTGTGTACTGTTGCATGCAAGGACTAGTCTTCTATGTAGGCATGTGTGTATCTCCCTTCAGACTGAGCTCAGTCTGACCATGCTGGTATATATCAAACATGAGCTTGATAGATGCTAAGTAAAGCTTGTGTTTCCCTCCCTTCCTTGAAACCCTGTGATGCGAGGGACTGTGTTTTGTTATCTTAACTCACTGGTTCAGATAATCCAGCTAATCATTAGCCTGAACCGTTAGAGGCAGGACAATGGAAGCAATGCACTGCACTTGATCTCACATAACTTGGACATGCTTTAGTGCTGTAAGGCTTCTCTTCAGGAATGTTAGACCTCAGAGATAGCAGAGAAATGCACTGATGTCACTTTTCACTGAAGAAAGTTCATACCTGTTGTTATATTATTCAAATCTGGTATCAGATATCACCAAGAACTGCTAGTTTAGTCATAGCATTTTGTTTGAAAATATCTTCCTAAAGGACCATTTCACCATTATTTGCGTGTGGGATAAAGAACCTTCTGATTGGGTGGCAGATGTGCTACCATTTTAGTACAAGGTCTCTTTTCTGCTAGTGTTAGTGCTTGTATTTTTAGGGTGCACTGCCCAATGACGGTTTATTGATTCTGACATTCTCACAATTTTGAACGTTATCGAAGGCAACAGTTAATTTGCTGGTTTACCCACTGCTAATTGATGCAGCTTTATGATACTTGAAACTCATGCGGGCAGTCTTATCTCATACACCTCAACACTTAATATCTGCTGCTTACATAGTCATAGGAATTTCTACACTTGTCGCCTTGAAAAACACTGACCCTGACGTGATTTGAACACGCAGCCTTCTGATCTGGAGTCAGACGCGCTACCGTTGCGCCACAAGGTCTGATTCCCACCAGGTTACAACTTCCAGATCACTCATGCCCTCATGTTACTGCCATGGCTTTTGGAAACTGCTCAGGAAACAGAAGTCAGAGTGGAAATATTTCTTGGTGCTAATGACTTTCTTGATTATTTAACTTTATGGCAACAGTGCACACTTTTTTAAAAACATTTTTTACTCAGCCCTATTAAAAATAAATCTTTAATTAATATATCAAGTAAACACACCATTGATTTATGCAACTCTGTAACACATGATGTGATATTCAGTTGTTGAAAACACAGCAGCACAGCAAGCCTTCATGATAACACAAATCACCATCTTACCCTCATTGAAAGTTTCAGCTCATCCACCCCAGAATTTGAATTTACTGTTGTATAAGTGGCCTTGAAAACCATTGACCCTGACGTGATTTGAACACGCAACCTTCTGATCTGGAGTCAGACGCGCTACCGTTGCGCCACAGGGTCAGATTCTCTAAAATTCACATGTGGTCATTTCGTCATTCTCTTAATTCACTTCCATGGTCGTCTTTTTGCTGGAGTTCGACTCTGGGTTTGATCCTTCCCTCAACTCGCACCTGTGTGATTGGGATAATGTCCAGAGAACAGATGTCATAGTGAAAATGTCTTGTGCTGTTAATTGGTTGTAATGAGTTTGTTTATCAATGAACCTCATGGCCAAGTGTTATGTAGATGTGCAATCTTAGTCTCTTTAAGAATAGTAACAAACACCTTAAAAGACTGTCCCTTATCTTCCTATTATTGCATGTTGATGTATTTCATACTCACATTCAAGCTCTGGGGGATTTTACAGAAATATGTTATTTTTTTAAGTTGCATGCCCTGTCAATTCATGCACAGACAATATGAATTTCAGTCAACATCGCTGATAGAAAAAAGGCATTGTTTTATTCAGTTGCACAGGAAACCTTAGTGACAGCGCAAACAACCATCCTACATATGCAAATATACCTCAGCTGTTAGTTTAAACCTTTACAGTAAGTGGCAAATAAACCATTGACCTTGATGTGATTTGGACACAACATTTTGATCTGGATTCAGATGCCCTTTGATTTCACCACTAGGTGTTTCTCCCAGCAGGTCATAGCTTCTGCTATGACCTCATGTCACTCCCCTGACACTGAAACAGTCCAGAATACAGAAGTGAAGTACAGCTATTCTGTGCTTTGAATTGGGGAAAATGACGTTCTTTTTACTTTAAAGGGCCATTTGAGAAACTAAACAAGACCGTCCTCTATGTGTGAGTGCAAGTGTATTAACATTGACAGTCTTGTTAGCCTGGATGTTTTAACAGGAATCTTTATATCTCGTCATGTCAATCTAATGTTAATTCATGCAACTTTACCAACCCAATATGAATATCAGTTATTATAGATATGGACTATAATACGGCAAGTGTCATTGACAGCACAAATGACCATCTTAGTTGTATGTACAGTCGACATGCAGCACTTTGATTACCTTCGTAGAAGGTTGTCTTGCTAACCATTGACCTTGACGTGATTTGAACACGCAGCCTTCTGATCTGGAGTCAGACGCGCTACCATTGCGCCACAAGGTCTGATTCTTATTTGCTTTTATCATCGGGTCATGTTATATCCATGACTTTGGGTAACTGTCCAAAAAGCAGAAGTCAAGGTGAAAGTATTTTTTGATGATAATGACTTTTTTTTATTGGTTTACTTCAGGACCAACTACACAAGGATTATCAGCTGTGGATGCAGGTGGACTATAATCCAACAGAGCAGCAAGTGTCATTGACAACATAAATGACAGTCTTTCTGATAGCTCATCACTTTGATTAGATTTTTTTGTAGTTTGTCCTGAAAACCATTGACCCTGACGTGATTTGAACACGCAACCTTCTGATCTGGAGTCAGACGCGCTACCATTGCGCCACAAGGTCAGGTTCTTACGCAGTTTTATCATTGGGTCATGTTACATTCATGACTTTGGGTAACTGTCCAAAAAGGAGAAGTCAAAGTGAAAGTATTTTTGATGATGACTTTTTTTATTGGTTTACTTCAGGACCAACTGCTCTACTCATGCCCCTTGGTCAGGAGTTCATCTGATGGATAAAAATTGTTTTTGTATTATACGAGCAACTGTTCAAGACCTTTAATTAATAGTTAATTTATGCAGCTTTGGAACACATGATTTAACTTTTAGTTAATGCAGGTGTGTTGGTGTTGGAAACAGACATGCTATATCATAGTAGCACAAGTCTTGGTGACCATATTGCTGTAAGAGTTTCATTTCAGCTACCTCAGAATTTGTAAGTAGTCTTTAAAACCACTGACCCTGACGTGATTTGAACACGCAACCTTCTGATCTGGAGTCAGACGCGCTACCATTGCGCCACAAGGTCCTCTCTTTTTGTGATTTAAACTGGAACTTTGATCCGACCCTTAACTCACTCCTGTGACTGGCTACTGATCAGAAAACAGATGTCAAAGTGAAAGTGTCTTGTGCTAAGACTAAGACTTTTTTTATCACCCTAAAACAACTGACATGTTACCTGAATGTCAACACAAGGATTATCAGCTGTGGATGCAGGTGGACTATAATCCAACAGAGCAGCAAGTGTCATTGACATTAGATTGTTTGTAGATTGTCCTGAAAACCATTGACCCTGACGTGATTTGAACACGCAGCCTTCTGATCTGGAGTCAGACGCGCTACCATTGCGCCACAAGGTCAGGTTCTTACGAAGTTTTATCATTGGGTCATGTTACATTCATGACTTTGGGTAACTGTCCAAAAAGGAGAAGTCAAAGTGAAAGTATTTTTGATGATGACTTTTTTTATTGGTTTACTTCAGGACCAACTACTCTACTCATGCCCCTTGGTCAGGAGTTCATCTGATGGATAAAAATTGTTTTTGTATTATTCGAACAACGGTTCAAGACCTTCAATTTTTTTTTGCTCTGTAACTGTATTCATGAATACATACTCGTTATGCTGGTTGCTAAACAGAAATCTTGAATTCACGTCAGGTAAATGCTTTGTTAATTTATGCAACTCTGGAACACATGATTCAATTTTAAATAATGCAGGTGTGTTGGTGTTGGAAACAGACATGCTATATCATCGTAGCACAAGTCTTGATGTCCATGTTACTGTATGAGTTTCACCTAGGCCACCTCAGAGTTTGTAAGCGGCCATGAAAACCGTTGACCTTGACGTGATTTGAACACACAACCTTCTGATCTGGAGTCAGACGCGCTACCGTTGCGCCACAAGGTCCTCTTTTTTTGTTATTTAAACTGGATGTTAGATCCAACCCATAACTCATTCTTAGTTTAATTGAATTTTTTTTTGCATCATTCCAACAACTGTTTAAACCTTCAGTTTTTGTCTGACTGTAGCGGTAGTTATGATGACATACTTGTCATGTGGGTTGTTTAAACAAAAATCTATCATTTATGCAACTCTGTAAGATGATCTCAATTTCATTTGATTCAGGCATTTTACACTTGTTGAGAGTTTCACCTCAGAATTTGTAAGTGGCCTTGTAAATCATTGACCCTGAAGTGATTTGAACACGCAACCTTCTGATCTGGAGTCAGACGCGCTACCGTTGCGCCACAAGGTCCTCTTTTAATCAAACTGGAAGTTTGATCTGACCCTTAACTCACTCCTGTGACTGGCTACTGACCAGAAAACAGATGTCAAAGTGAAAGTGCCTCGTGCTTAAACTAAGACTTTCTTTATCACTCTAAAACAACTGACATGTTAACCCAATGTGTATCAGCTGTAGATGCAAGTGGACTATAATCCCACAGCACAGCAAGTGTAATTGACAACACAAATGACAGTCTTAATTATAGTGCATCGCTTTGATTAGATTTTTTGTAGTTTGTCCTGAAAACCATTGACCTTGATGTGATTTGAACACGCAGCCTTCTGATCTGGAGTCAGACGCGCTACCATTGCGCCACAAGGTCTTATTCCTGCTAAGTTTTGTCATTGGGTCATGATACTTCCATGACTATAGAGAACTATCAAAAAAGCAGAAGTCAAAGTGAAATTATTTTTTGATGATAATGACTTTTTTTTATTGGTTTACTTGGGGATCAACTGCCCTACTCATGCCCCTTGGTTAGGAGTTTAATTATGACTTTTTTTTAGCATTATTCCACCAACTGTTTAAGACCTTTAATTTCTGACTGCCTGTAACTGTAGTCATGATTGCATCCTTGTCATGTGTGTTGTTTCAACAAAAATCTATAATTTATGCAACTCTGTCACATGATTTAAATTTCACTGGATTCAGGCAGGCATGGAGGAGCTGGAAACAGGCATTGAAGAACAGAAAGCCCATGTTACAGTTGTTGAGAGTTTCACCTCAGACAATTCAGAATTTGTAAGTGGCCTTGAAAACCATTGACCCTGACGTGATTTGAACACGCAACCTTCTGATCTGGAGTCAGACGCGCTACCGTTGCGCCACAAGGCCCTCATTCTTAGTTTTTTCAACTGGAAATTTGATCCATCCCTCAACTCACTCCTGTGACTGGCTTCTGTCCAGAAAACAGATGTCAAAGTGAAAGTGTCTTGTGCTAGGAATTAGTGATAAAACTTCCTTTATCACCAATGTCAATAAAATGAGTATCAGCTATGGTAGACAGGTTTTAACATATGCATTTGAAACAGGTGTACTGTAATACAACAGCACAGCAAGTGTCATTGACAACACAAATGACCATCTTACTCATGGTTACAGTTTTCACTAAACATTTTAATTTGGTTTAGTAATTTGTCTTGAAAACCGCTTACCCTGACGTGAATTGAACACGCAACCGTCTTATCTGGAGTCAGACGCGATACCGATGTGCCACAAGGTCCTCTTGCTTTATGATTTAAACTGGAAGTTTGATTTGACCCTTCACTCACTACTGTGACAGTCTACTGTCCAGAAAACAGATGTCAAAGTGAAAGTGCCTTGTGTTAAGACCAAGACTTTCTTTATCACTCTAAAACAACTGACATGTTAACCCATTATCAACAAAATGAGTATCAGCTGTAGATGCAGGTGGACTATAATCCAACAGCACAGCAAGTGTCATTGACAACTCAAATGACAGTCTTAGTTAAAGCTCATCACTTTGATTGGATTTTTTGTAGTTTGTCTTGAAAACCATTGACCTTGACGTGATTTGAACTTGATCTGGAGTCAGACGCGCTACCGTTGCGCCACAAGGTCCTCTTTTTTTTTTTTTTTTTAAACTGGGACTTTGATCAGACCCTCAACTCACACTTGTGACTGGCTTCTGTCCAGAAAACACGTCAAAGTGAAAGAGCCTTGTGCTAGGAGTTAGTGGTAAAACTTCCTTTAAAACCCTAAATCAACTGACATGTTAACTCAATGTCAACAAAATGAATACCAACTATGGTAGACAGGTTTTAACATATGCATTTGAAACAGGTGTACTATTATAGAACAGCACAGCAAGTGTCATTGACAACACAAATGACAGTCTCACTTATAGCCTATGACTTTGGTTAGATTTTTTTGTAGTTTGTCTTGAAAACCATTGACCCTGACGTGATTTGAACACGCAACCTTCTGATCTGGAGTCAGACGCGCTACCGTTGCGCCACAAGGTCCTGTCTCTGTTGAATCATGCTCCAAATTGAACCTGGAATAAAGTTCCTCCAATAAATTGAAAACTCGTCGAGACGTCTGTTTTTCTATGTGCTCTTCAGATGGTCCCAGTTCCTGCAGTCTTTCTTTTAACTTCAGAGCATTCATGAGCTGAAATCAGTCTGTGAAAGTTTTGTTGATTTGTATTGCTCTTTTCATCAACATTTTACACAGGTATATATAATATATAAATAATTTATGTTAATCAATTAGAACAGCTTCTTACTTTAATAACCTTGTAGGAAATTATAAACGACTTCTAGAAAACACTCTGCAAATACACTGAGTCTTCTAACTTTGCAAGTCATGGGTCAAAATTTCTCACTTAACATGTAAGTTCTCTCTTTCATTCATTCACCACAAACTGTTTGAACTTGCCCTGAAGTCACCCCCTTGACATTAGGAGACTGTCTGAAATACAGATTCCTTTCTAAATGCTATCTTCCGACAGTCAAGCAGAAAACTGAAAATATGTTGAAGTGATTAGTCACACATAGAAATGATTGCTTTCCGTTTAACTTGCTTGACCTTATGGCCAACTGCAGTTTCTCTACCTCTTGGCCAAATACTTAGAGCAGTAGACTGAAAACTGACATTTACTAATGATATACATATGAATGCAAAACTATTTATTTTCTCTTCATTATAAATAAATGACCCCTGCTATGATTTAAATATACCACATTTTTATTTGGAGGCAAGGCAAGACAGCTTTATTTGTATAGCGCATTTCATACACAAGGGCAACTCAATGTGTTACAATGTTACAATGTCATTTAGCAGACGCTTTTATGCAAAGCGACATACATACGAGAACAAGAACAACACAAGCAAAGATCTAGACAAGAGGAAACAAGATCCAAACGGGTAACAAAGTGCTTCAAGTCCATTTAGGTGCAGGTACTGCCAAGCAGTGTAAAGGCAATGTACAAAAGTAAATAAGGATTTTTTTTTTTTTTGTAAAATAAGGAACATCTACAATGAAGCAACCAAACCATTTAAGACTTTCCATTATCATCATCAACAATTAACATCACCACAACAATGACCAAAGTACCAAGTGCTGGGTCACTCCAGAGCTGAACACAGATTCCCAGAGTAGAGCAGGACAGTGCGAGTCAATTGTAGCTGGACAACATGGTCTGCCACTGGGGACAACAGTGGAGAACAGTCTAGCTAAGTGCATAGTGCTTCCTAAAGAGCTGGGTCTTTAGCTGTCTTTTGAAAGTAGAGAGGGACTCTGCAGATGGAATGGAGTTGGCCAGTTAATTCCACCATTTAGGGACAACAGAAGAGAAGAGTCGAGCTAGTGATTTTGAGGCCTTGTGTGCTGGAAGCACTAGGCGCTTTTCAGAGGCTGAGCGTAGCGGGCGAGAAGGGCAGTAGACCTGGATGAGGGGTTCCAGGTAAACTGGAGCGGTTTTGGTGACTGCTTTGTAAGTGATGATTAGAGTTTTGTATCTGATGCGAGCTGCAACTGGAAGCCAGTGTAGCGAAATGAGCAGGGGAGTGACATGAGCTGTCTTAGGCTGGTTGAAGACCAGACATGCTGCTGCGTTCTGGATCATTTGCAGAGGTTTGACTGTGCATGCAGGTGCTTTACATTAAAACATTAAAAGCATTGGAAGCATTCAGACAAGCATAAAATAACACAATTGAAATGACAAATATAATAAAACATAGAAAAGAAAAGGAAAATTAGAAATATATTAAAAGTGCATTTAAAATGTGCATTTAAAGCAAGTTAAAATAAGCTAAGATAGGAAGGCAGTGGCAAATAAGAAAGTCTTAATATTTGATTTAAAAGAGGTGAGAGTTGGAGCAGACCTACAGCTTTCAGGGAGTTTGTCACAGATATGTGGTGCATAATGACTAAACGCTGCTTCACCATGTTTCCTTCTGACTCTGAAGCAGACCAGTACCTGATGACCTCAGAGGTCCAGATGGTTCATGAAGTAGCAGCAGATCAGCAATGTATTTTGGGCATAAACCATCAGCAGGATTTTAAAGTCTATTCTCTGACAGACAGGAAGCCAGTGTAGGGATCTAAGAACTGGAGTGATGTGGTCTACTTTCTTGGTCCTTGTTAGGACTCGAGCAGCAGCATTCTGTATGAGCTGCAGTCATCTTGATGGACTTTTTAGGGAGTCCTGTAAAGACCCCGTTACAGTAGTCCAGTCTGCTAAAGATGAATGCATGGAGGAGTTTTTCTGCATCCTGCTGAGACATGAGTCCTTTAATCCTTGATATATTTTTAAGGTGATAGTAGGCTGACTTTGTAATTGTCTTAATGTGGCTGCTGAAATTAAGGTCTGAGTCTTTGACTACACCAAGGTTTCTGGCTTGGTTTGAGCATTTCATCTGTGCAGATTGGAGCTGAGCAGTAACCTTTAACCTTTGGAGTCAGAACCACTGTCACATTCTCAACAAGTCACAACGTCTACTCCAAGACTTCCATCTAGTCACTCTCATGATATTTTGGAGACTGTCTAGCAAATGGATCACTGCTCTTATTCGCTAAATTCCAATGTCCACCCTCGTTTTGGGTTTTTGCAAACCTTTAAAAGTCAGATAAGTCTTGACTTTCATATTTCTTAGGAAGAAATCTGACTGAAAAACTAAAACAGCTCTCTTTTTCCCCTCCCTCATACTAAAACCTACTTTATTTACATTAAGATTTGTCTTAAACTGCTCAGAACACTTTTTCAACATGTAAACATTTGTTAACATTTAATGAGGAACTTGCTTCACATTATGGTTTTATTGAAGCGGCACACAAAAAGGGTCATTATCATTTTATCTACCCAGCTTTTAATGATTTTCCTCTGGCGTCTTCTCTGCTGCAATTTTTTTTTTAACATTTCCATTTTTGTTCCTGCAGGTTGCTGCAGGTTTGATGTCTGTTGGTGGAGATTGGAGAAAATATAAATCATCTTCACCCTGTTCTGTCAAAACACCCTTAATGCAAAATTAACATTGCTCAGCTGCTGCTGCTGCTGCTGTTTGATCGGTTGAAGTTAGGACCACATAACCTGTATTTAATAGTGTAGAATGGAAAATGGAAAATGTAAGGAAGGTGACAAGCTGTTGAATCAAACATATTTCACGCAGACAGGGCACATATTATGTTTGCTAATGCTGCTAAGATGGAAAGGCACTTTCAGCCCAACATGTTTTAACAGTAAAGACTGTTTTGACAGCTTCCACTGTCCACACCTCACATGTCTTACCATGAAGGCCAATTTTTTCCTGCTATTCAAACACACACAGGCATTATTTTCCATTCTGTAGTTGTATAGACTCCTGTAGCTCTTCTTTTTGTGCAGGAGAAGCTCCCAAATCTGGCTCTGTGAGGAGTCAAAGCTTTTCCCAGAGTTTTATAGATTCCAGTTATAGTTACACAACCGTTTCTCAGAGGCAGAGCTGCTCCAGAGGCAGAAGTAATCGAATGGGGTTGCTTATAATTCAGTTGATGCAGAAAAGGTACCAACTTGAATGGGTTGATGTACATAATACAATTCCAGATGAGTGAGGGTGATTGTAGTGTATCAATTAGCAGAAAAGGACAAAGACAGGCTGTATGATCTAAGTTTCTATCTCTACTTCTACCATCTTCTGAAAGACTGCATATCAACATCTAGTTCGACCACAGACATCATTCCTGCCCTCAGAGCTGCCTGCCTATTTGCAAATCCAAAACTCCAGTGTACTCTTGTTTCCAAGCTGTAGGGCAATGGTTAACGGTTCATATGACATGCTTGACTGGCTGGCAACTTCACTGGTTGATGGAATGGACTGAAGTCAAAGTTGACCACAAAGCAAACCCAAGTCAAGTGGTCTCCATTAACGACCCAATTAGCTACGGTTCAGAGAGCTGAGCTGTATACTTGCTTTCCTGTACCATAAAGATGTGTCAATGCAGTCATTTGGATGAGACCAAATCAAAGCATGTTGGTGTTGTTTTGAGTACAGTAGCTTTCTGAAGTGCATGGAGTCGTTTCCCTCGTTTTTTCTCCTCCCATATCTCCGTGAGATGACAACTCTTGCCTCCAGCTGGATCCAACTGTGAGCAAGTTGTAGCAAAGGCCAACTATGTGGTTTGCGGTGTTTCGACATGCAGGCCACGCCAGTCCCTCTTGGGTGTGATCCACTGTTTTGTCAACAGCTTATTTCTGTGGCAAGGATTGCAGCAACAGAACAGATAGTTATTGGAGCGCAAGCTAGGTTTGTTTGTCAAAGAATTAAGAACAAGACCCCTGAATTACCGTCTTTCAGAGGGAGCACCTTGAAGGTTATTTTCTCATCATGTATGGATGAATGATGTTACAGGTGTTCTTCAAAAGTCCTGTCCTGTAGCAAGGATATTTGATACAGGTACACAATTATTTATTTAATGCCTCTTTAATCCTTAAATTATTCTTAATGCAGTGGCTTTACCTGTCCAAATCACTGACACCTTGAAAAAAGGTACATCAAAAATATGAAAAGCAAAATGGATTAAAAGAAGTTCAGAGCTAAAAAATCCTACAATGTTCTTCTTTACAAAAGCTACAATGGACCCTTTCAATCATAGATATTCAGGCTTCTCAATTCAAGCAAACCAAAGGTGGAACTAATAACCTTTAACGATGTGTCTGTTCCATATAAAGGTATCATTAAGTCATGACTAAGCCAGCATTCACAACAACAGGTCCAGAATAAGCCCACCCAAATGTTATGCTGCCTTTGATCCTTTTGTTTGTAACTTGTTATGAAAGAGTATACTTTTTTCAAAAGGCAATATTGGCATAAACAAGATTTTAAATGAGCTGACAGACAGGGTTAGCCTTCAAAAAAAGTTACTCCCTCATGTTGATACGGCTTGTGTTAAAGCAAACAAGCATCTTTGCAGATCCCTAGTCATTTCCTCACATTTGGGCTCTTTTCTCTCATACAAACACTGCACTTGTATTTGTCTGCGAGCTTGGTATTGGCTTTCTTGACCAGGCAGCTTCCTTGGTGCTTCCTGGTTTAACTGAAAAATAAGTGAGTAGGGAATTTTGTTCCTGTAACTGCTGGTGAGCTGCAGATACTAAAATGCTACTTTGAGATTCATGCAGTTCTTATTTACTGTATGTTTGCTTTTGTTAGTGTGAGAAACCTCTTTCTCACTCAAGCAGCAACCTTAAATGTTGGAAGTAGGAGCAAAAGCTAAGGTGCGGCAAACTGAAGTTCCTCAAGTGTCCACTTGAGACTGGCTCCAAGAGCACAGGAGACCCCCTTAACACCTATGCTAATACATCCATCTTTAAAGCAGAAACAAACATGACTTTTGTCTCTCCCTGTAAGACTGTTATCTCCCCCTGCATGAGTTTTGTCTCTCCTTGGCTGACTTTTGTCTCTCCTTGGCTGACTTTTGTCTGTCCTTACATGACTTTTGTCTCCCTGCATGACTTTTGTCTCTCCCTGCAAGACTATTATCTCTCCCTGCATGACTTTTGTCTCTCCTTGGCTGACTTTTGTCTCCCTGCATGACTTTTGTCTCTCCCTGCATGACTTTTGTCTCCCCTTACATGACTTTTGTCTCCCTGCATGACTATTGTCTCTCCCTTAATGACTTTCGTCTCTCACTGCATGTCTTTTGTCTCCCCTTACATGACTTTTGTCTCCCTGCATGACTTTTGTCTCTCCCTTAATAACTTTCGTCTCTCCCTGCATGACTTTTGTCTCCCCTTACATGACTTTTGTTTACCTGCATGACTTTTGTCTCTCCTTACATGACTTTTGTCTCTCCCTACATGACTTTTGTCTCTCCTGACATGACTTTTGTCTCTCCTTACATGACTTTGTCTCTCCCTACATGACTTTTGTCTCTCCCTGCATGACTGTTGTCTGTCCCTGCATGACTTTTGTCTCTCCTTACATGACTTCTGTCTCCCTGCATGACTTTTGTCTCTCCCTGCATGGCTTTTGTCTCTCCCTGCATGACTTTTGTCTCTCCCTACATGACTTTTGTCTCTCCTGACATGACTTTTGTCTCTCCCTGCATGACTTTTTTCCCTCCCTACATGACTTTCATCTCTCCCTGCATGACTATTGTGTCTCCCTGCATGACTTTTACCTCTCCCTGCATGACTTTTGTCTCTCCCTGCATGACTTTTGTCTCTCCTTACATGACTTTTTACTCTCCCTGCATGACTTTTGTCTTTCCTTTCATGCCTTTGGTCTCCCCCAGCATGAATTTTGTCTCTTCCTGCAAGACCTTTGTCTCTCCTTACATGACTTTGGTCTCTCCCTACGTGACTTTTTACTCCCCTTACATTACTTTTGTCTCTCTCTGCATGACCACTGTCCCTCCTTGCAAGACTTTTCTCTCCCTTCATTACTTTCTTTGCCTCTTCAAAAAAAAGAGGCTTTACCAATGTAACGTCTCTCCGTGAATCATACTGAAAAAAACTTTGCACAACTGTTTCATTGAACAGATGTTCATGAGAGGAGTAAGAGACAATCAAAACATGCAAATTGCAATGCACTGCTCCCCTTGATGAAGGTCTGGTACTGAAACATTGGAAATAAAAATATATTCTGCCAGTAAGTGTGCATGAGTTTGCATTTTTGATCCCTGAATATTCAAAACCCCATCTAAATGTCCAGCGCAAAAACCTTGCCAACAATTTGTATGAATAGTAATAAAACACAGCTCCAATACCAATACACTGATTTCATGCAAGAGACTCGCAGAACCTGAAGGGAAACTTTTTTTTTTATTATTTAAAATTATATACATCTAACATTCCCGTGGGAATAGAGTTTATGATGTTGTAAAAATGCTTCACTAAACAACAGTACCACTTAACATACTCAGTGTCTTGCCCAGTATCACTCAGCAGATGCTATGGTGTAAAAACAAACTTGAGTAATAACCCTCAGGCACAATGAAAGTCATTTTAAACACAGGGTGGGAAAAGAAATTACAATTTTTAATTGCTAATTGAGTTTAGTTGTTTTATAAACATTGGACATTTGATTGAACCATGTAAGATTTGGAGAAAGATTTATGGACATCATCAAAGCATCCCTGTGGTGTTGTCAGTTATTGGCTTTTGATTCCACTAATGCACTGTGGTTATTTCATCCCTCTATTGCAATGCACACACAGTCTTTTCTTCCCATTGATAAAGCAAATAAACACTGTGTAAAGTCAGTAGCTGCCTTTTGCTTCTGTCAAAGTACTGGCTCAATCTGTTTCATTTAAGACACAATGTTTTTAAGAGTAGTTTGGGTTGAATAATGCAAATTCAGCATCTGTGTGATATCCTTACTTATATACCAAGATATATGACACTAATATTATGCCTAAATACTGACTAGTAATTTGACTGTAGCAGTTAATTTATGCCTCGCTAACAAAGCCATCAACATGTTGAGGCTTTAAAACTTAATTGAATTATCTCATTCCAAAATGTTTTTCATCAGTTTGAATTTTTAACTGGGTTTGACTTCAGGACTTTTAGGCATTCATTATTCAGAGTTCATTCTCAGTGTGAGCTTAATTTTTTCATGCTGTTGATACAGCATTTCCCTGGATGCAGTTTAGCCTGATTATCTTACCAGGTGCCAAAAAGATGTGACTGAACCGCACATGTATTGATCAACTATAATTCTTTTCAAGAGCTGTTCCCCTCTGGTCTGGAGTCTATTATGCGGTCAGATTAAATCATTGTTATTCTGATGAGCTGAGTGCACTGTCCTCTGCCAAATCACTCAATGATTCCTCTTCGCTGTGATTAATATACTGACTTAACTTTCCTGTCTGTATTTGTACACTGAACACATACACAAATAGGGAACCGGTTGAGAACATTGGTGGCTTGTACCAGGAGTAGATCATGAACAAATGGTGCTTCAATCTGTCTAATGTTCAGCTTTAAAGCAGGGCTATCCATATGAACCAGTGGTTGGCCAAACAACTGACTTGTCACATCTGGCTAGTTAATTGTTCTAATAAAATAGTTTTGTCAACAAGTTGCATCTGTCTTTACCCTGTGCATTTTTGAACACTGGCCTCTGCTTCAAATCAATATGAGAAATGTGTCTGTCTGCCCCGCCCCTGAGTGTGAGTGTGTGTGTGAGGTGGAGAAGGCTCAATTGAGAGGAGACTTCAATATTTCATGTTAGATGGAAAAAAAAAACCTCAGTGAATCAGGCCTATCTTTATTTTACCTATCACATATGTTATAATAAGGGATGATCATTATCAGAACTATTTTGCTCTTCTTTATGTCTCTTGTGGGATTCTATCTTGACATTTGTAGCATACGCAAAAATATATATAGTAATGAAATGTACAGCTAATTGAACTGGGGTGGTCTTCTTCTCCTAATTAATAATACAGCCAATCGATCAATGCCCCTACAACATGTGGAGGATCTTTCATTATGAGACAGCTGTCACTGTTAACAGAGAAATTCTTCTCATTAACCTCAGTGATGTACCCGAGAGCTGTAACCTACAGATTTACATCAGGGGTCATGATTAAATGATCACATGCTCTTTCTCAGTCCCACTATCTCAGCACAGGGTGCATTAGATATCATAAAAAAAAAAAAGTTATTTGCACTGCCTAGGGAGTGCATTGAAAAAGGCTTCTTAACACTGTGTCAGTCATCTTGGGTTTACACTTACAACCTTGCCCACTAATAGCTATTTTTGGGACTCCAGATGTATCAAGTAATTTCAATTCTATTCAAAAAGAAATCATTAACTCTACCTCACTCCTGGCTAGACGCCGTTTACTTTTACACTGGAAGTCTCCCAACCCTCCATCTGTTGCACAGTGGTTGCAGGATACAGCCTCCTTTATAGAACTTGAAAAAATCAAATACACTCTAAGAGGAAACACTAACAAGTTCTTTCACAAATAACAACCCTTTCTTTCACATGTTAGAGATCTGAAGACTCTGCCGGACTAAGAGGTGTCTTATTTCTTTCATCATTGCTGTATTCCCAAATGTGTGTGCGTTAATTTCTCCTGCTGAGCTGGGCTGGGGAGAAAGGGGTTATTTTTCTTTATGAGTTCTGGGACTGGTATATTTATATTGTAAATGTGCAGGTGATTCTGCATTTATGGACCTCTACAGGTATATAATTATGCACGTGTGCACCTTGTTTCTCCTGTTAGGAGTGTAGCTTTCCCAGTCTCATTGTTGTGTTTATTCTTTTCTCTGTTTAAATTAAAAATATAAAAATAAAAGCTTGTACGCAAATTACAATGCCATCGAATTTCACTCAATAAACAGAACTGGAAAAAAAGAAAGAAAAAGGCTTGGATTTCCAAAGTGTATCAACTTCAAATAAAGTGAATTTAGATGACAAATGTTTCATTGCAACGTAAACATAAGAAACAAAAAAAAAAGTCAAACTCTCATGGCACTTCACCTTGGGGTGCTGTTTGTTTGAATGAATTTGTCTGTTTTTGTTTTTAAAACCTTCCCACCCAGACGCCCACTCAAACATCCAGACAGAGCTGTGAAATGGAAATGGCATGCTCAGAGCTGCAGGAGAACGGAAAATCCTTGATGTTTGAAGAGCTTAGACGCTGGCTGGACTGTGGGATATTGCACTCATTTGGACAGATTTATTTTGAACCAAGCAGGGCAGCATGAGCAGGGTGATAGGAAAAAAAGTTTACCGAAGTGGATTCCTCTCTTTGTGAAGTTAATGAACACTGGAGAAAAGGTTTTGGCAGGTTTTGTGCTCTGGAGCTTAAAGTATTTAAAATCAAAGTTAGGACTTCCCTTGCTGGGAGTTCATTGTTGTCTGTTCTCAGGGTGCGGATTCAAGAGTTTCTGTTGTGCAAGTATCCTAAAGTAGTCTGAGTTCAGACGATGTGGCTTAACTCTGATGAACAATCTTTAAGATTAGGGTTGTTATCCTGAGGAGTCGGGCCTAAAGTTTGCAGTTTCTTGAGGGTTCCCACTCAGCAGGCCTGTTTAGTGGAGAAGGATGTTTTCAGTTTGGACCTTCAGCTGAAAATCTCTGATACAGATTCATTATCAGCAGAGTCTCTTCCACAGCAAAATGAACAGAGCAGTTTTACATTCATAGTTGGTGTTCCTCCCATGCTTTGTGGCAGAGCTGGGGGGGTACAAGTGGATTTCAAGCTCACTGCACAGCGTGAAGAAATTATTTTTTCTTACTAAAATCCTACATTTGCTTGAATAATGTGCTTAAGCACAACTTAAATGCCTTTCTTTAAATTAAGAAAGTATTTAGATGGAAAACTAACAAATGTGCATTGTGTGGTTACAACATGAGACTCCTTCATGTTAATACTGGACTTTAGGGTGGGGTAGTTTTGCTGTAGTTTGTGTTTGCTGGTGCCATTTGTCCTGCTGTAACATAAAACACTACTGCTTGACCTTGGCTGCTGTGTCATTGTGTATGGTCTTTTCAGAAAGTGAATTTTCATTGCTGTTCAATCAGGACAATTATGTGATGGCAGCCCAAGGCTACTAAGTTCATCATGAGGAAAATAACTCTTTTTGTCATGTTGACTGAGATGCCTTTGATTTGAACTGACATGCACCAAGGAAAGCAACAACATGATGAATGGTTTGTTATTTGTCTTATGGACATCTTACAAGGAGAGACACATCAGGCTGACAAACAACACCCCAACATTGTGCTGCTACACGGATGACTCCATTAAAAAGGAGTATTTGACAGATTAGACTATTACTAGTCAATCTATGTTGTTTGACTGACGATGTCACGAGTCCAAAATTAAATCTGTTGTATCTTTTAATGATTTTGAGCACTTGATTCATTCTTTTATCTCAACCCGTTTGGACTACTTTAATGCACTTTACGCTGGCATTAACCAGGCCTCCCTCGCTCGCTTACAATTAGTCCAAACGCGGCTGCTCGCCTTTTAACAGGAACCCACAAGCATGAACATATCAGCCCCGTTCTCGCATCCCTCCACTGGCTCCCTGTCCATTTTAGAATAAAAATGTTTAAAATGTTCTTTCCTCTGGAACAGCAATAATGTTCCTGGGTCAATTTGACCTGGGGCAAATTCAATTATCCAAAATATCCCAATAAACGTTTTTTTAATTAAATTTTTAACTCCATTACCAACCCTTTAAATCAAGATTTAGTGCATTGGTGTTCTTTAATTCTCACAGATCATGGTTCAATGAGTATAACTCACTCGTTTTTCATTAAAATTAAAGTTAGAATTTTTTTAATGTACATTAGAAAGCCCTAAATATAAATACAATAGTTTTACATGACAAAGACTTTTATTCATTTATTTATTTTACATTTTTATTTTTTATTTTTTAATGAAGTGATGTTGATAAATTAACATGACTCTTTTTGTCACATGCTGCCCAGATTTTTATGCTGCATTTAGCTGGTTTGGAAGGTATATATTACCTAAAATAGACTTTTAAAAGGGTCAATTTGACCCGCAACATAACAGGAGGGTTAACGTTTGTTTTTAAGTCACTACATGGTCTGGCACCTCAGTATATCTCTGACCTCATACACATCTATGCCCCCTCCAGAGCACTGAGGTCTGCTGATCAGATGCGTCTCGTTGTCGTGCCAAAAAGCCGACAAAAGACGAGGGGTGACTGAGCTTTTTCAGTGGTGGCTCCTAAACTGTGGAATGAGCTACCCACCCAAGTCAAAATGGCCCCCACCCTGGATACTTTTAAATCGCGTCTTAAAACTAATTTTTACTCCCTGGCTTTTAATACAGCATGAGAGTTTATGTTGGTCTCAGTTTGCCTGGTGCAGAGCATGGGCAGGGCATCTATTCTTTCTCCTCTCTTGAGTATTCAGTGTATTCAGACCAATAGAAGCAAAGATGCTGCAGTTACGTGAAAGAGAAAATAAACCAGCTACAAGATCATCCCAAAGTACTTCGATGTTAGCCCATGGATGGACTGAAAAACTACAAGTTTCAATTTTCATCTTTGCATGATGCTGTTTTTCTGCCTCCGAGTCCTTAATTCTGTTTATCTGTTTTAGAGATTTTGCCCGGAGAGTTTCACTGATGAATATGTAAAGTTCTGGATGTATCTGGGCAGAGTAATTTCCTGCCCAGACATTTTTTTTTGGTCACAGAACATGTTGTGGTATGATTAGTTGTTGCTTTGACCATGGAATTAGGTCATTCAGTGCAGACTAAGGAAGTGCGACTGAGGGACATGGGAACAATTTGAATGTGAAATCAGGGTCACAGTAGCTTCATGTGTTTGCCCTTCAAACAGGATTATCTTAGATTTAACTTTAAGCTCAGATTTTACACTGTGGTTACCATTATACAAGTTGTCCCCCTGACTTTTATGTCATATTAAAACACTTTTCAGACACTTACCCTTGGTGAAAATAATTACGAGAGACTTTGAACTCACTTCAAGATTTCACTGTTGGTTTTCGTGTAGCTGCTGGGGTTAGAGCTAGAGTACATTGATAACAGATGGGTTTCGGCTCGTCTGTTTTCAGAGGCGGCCAGGATGCTGAGCTGTCACTGACAGGCCAACCATCTCACACCCTATAATTAGGGATCAGTAATTACTGAGGGCAGGAGACGGCCTGCAAATAGCATCTGCCTCCTGCAAATAGATCATCATATCTTCAACACATGTGGCAAAAAGATGGAGACCAGAATTCATAGCTGCTGATTTAGCAGTCTTTGGGTGAAGGAATGCAAATGAAGCTCCTGAATGTGATTTTAAATTGTCTTTACAAATAAGGGAATATGTTTTATACTGAGAGGCTGGAAGGTTTTATTAAGGATGATTGAAGCTGTCAGGAATAGGGATGGGGGGACTTTCTGTCCTTCTTCAAAAATGACTCATGTGACAGGAACCCCTTGAACATGACATATAACTAAGAATTTAAAAAATTGCTGATGTTTTAGTAACTGTTGTCTAATTGTCGTTTTCCTGACCCAGCCCTGAATGCACCTCATTTGTTTGGCAAGCTAGCTTTTTATCCTGCCAATTTTAATATGTATTTCGACACTTTTGTTCTATTTTTACTGATAAGACTTGCTGCAAAGCTTGGGTGTGTTTACCACAGCTGCTTTGAGTGAAGGAGGAGCATGACTGTCCTGCAGCAGCAGCTTGTACAGAGTTTTAGCAACCTGAGACAGTCAAAGGTTCTGCTTTTTTGGTGTTACTTGATGCACAATGCTGATGTGCTTGGCCATTACTGTTTTCTTCCCACCCTTGCAATAAATTATTATGCCACATACATTGGTTATTTAAAAGCTTTACTGGACAATCTGTGTATGTTAGTGCACTAGTGATTTGATTTCTATGACCTGACTCGACTTGAGATAACGTTACATCATAGAGCCCAAGGCATTCGATAGAGGAACCGGTAAGCTCAAACGTCATTGGTTTTTAGGTTTTCGAGAAATGTGGAACCGGGTCTTTAATTGAATCAGGTTTTGATCCCTATACCTAATCAGGAAAATTTCCTGTTTTTCATGGGGAAATCATTGTAAGCCTGCAGGGTACTGAGGTAGCTATTGCTTTATTTGTAAACTAACAACAACAAAAGTTGACCATGGATCAATGCTCTGAATGTCTACTGCGCATGTGTTCGTAGTGTTTCAATCAGGGTTGTTTCTAGCAGGTCCATGTCTTTTCCTGAGTGAAAGTTGAAGTAGCCAGACGGTTTGTTAGTTTGTATCAGGATTTAGTTTTCTGATGAACTTCTTGAATCCATCATTTTTGATGGTGCTAACAGGAAGCAGGTCTTTTGTGTAAAATTAGATTTTTATGAAGTTTTAGTTTGTAGATTCAGATTGAGGTTATTTCCATAATTTGATTTACATTTACAAGAAATATGTATATATATATATATGTGTAAATATGTATACTGTTTATAAGTTTATGGAGTATTGTTTTGAGTTGAGCTCTCCCCTTTGAGATTACTAAGGGTTACAGGTAGAGTGATATTGTGTCCCACAGTGCAGTGAATGCATCACAGTCGTTCAGGGTTTCGGTGTACTACGGTCGCGGTGAACATTAAACGTGTTTGAAATGCACAGCAGAAGTTGTCTCTGTGCTCTGCATTTACCCACATCCTGAAAGTACATTTAATGAAGTGTATTAAATTAGTAGTTCATGCAGAGTCAGCACAGTGTCAGACTAACCACTCTGCTTTGAGCTGCTAAGTTTTGAGTTTTCTTCAGCGTCGCTGTCCCTCGTCTCAACTGTGTTTACATCCTGCTCCGAACATCTTTAAGCCGTCTTCTTCCTCTGTCAAATGTTGGGTGGCAACTAGCGTTTAAGGCTCATTAGTGCCCCCTCCATTTTTAGTGGCCGGGGGTTGTAATTACATGTTTATTTATATTAAATTTTTATTGAAAATGTTTTATATTTATATCAAGAAACACTATATCGCGATAATTATCGTTATCGAATTATCGCCCAGCACTAATTGGTAGTAGAGCCCTTATGTAGGAATGACCGCAGTATCTGGCCTTTCAGCAAAGTTATTCAGCGCACAAGAACAGTAAAAGCAGGCAAAGACAATTCCTTTCTTACCACAAGCAAAACTTACAAGGTTGGAAGAGCAGGCCACAAGGGAAGAACCAAAATGCAGATGGAACTTGACAGACAGTTGTAATTAAATGATACATTGTGGAAAAGATAAAGGCAGGTAGTGGTATGAGGACATGCCAGTCAGTCACAGGATACAATGAGCTAGATAGGTTGAACAGTTACAAATGAAGTGGTCCAATGTCTTATGGTTTGGTATGTGGAGTTATGTCATCTCACACACGTTCAGGACACATCAAGTCTTGGTAGTTGTTTTAGGCACCAGCCTCACGAGGTGACTCAACAGTTTGCATGTTGCTACTTGTTCTTTAATGTCTGTCTGGTGAGTCTTAACTGAAGAGTGACATTAGATCATTGTCAGAGGGGAACTTTTAAAATCAGTGGAGCATCCTGTAATGGTATAACATACAGTATATTTGATATTTCTGCTTGAGGTTTTGCTGGGCTTTGTTTTTACATCTGTGCTCCTGGAGAAAGTGACTGGTACTATCAGACCCTGGTCGATCCTGTGTGCAGAAGGCTGACTGGCAGAGGGTGTTGGGTATCTCAGATCACATTACACCACAGAGACAAAAACAAGACCTCTGGGGTCTTTGTATGTGCAAACATGTGCACCAACACATTTGAATGGCTTTCTACAATTCTGTTTAAACGTCCTCCATCTGCTTCCTTACAGTTTGTGTTTGTTTTTGATTTGGCATTTGTAAATAGCGTCCTGGAGAGAGAGAGAAAGAGAGAGAGAAGAGAGAGAGAGAGAGAGTGTGTGTGTGTGTGTGTGTGTGTGTGTGTGTGTTTCCATGTATGAGCTCACTGTCAGGCTTAGGTGAAGGATCTGGTTGAGCTGGTTTCTTTAACCCTCTGTCTGTCAACCCAATAGATTTCCAAGTAACCCTCCTCTTTACAAATGACAGAGAGCCCCAAGGCACTTAAACCTTCATCACCTCCTTTCAGGCTGTTGCCTGCAGTGTTCTCAGGATAGAGTCCAACCTGCAAACTTCAGTCCTCGACTGATCCAGGGCCAAATTTGCGGTCTTCCTTAGACAGTCATTGTGAGCCAAAACAAAAAACAAATCCACTCTCTTCAGTCCAACTTTGTAGTCAGAGCTTTCACCACATATTGATCACTGTGCCAGTCAGACTGGCTAAAACTCTCATTTGGAAGATTAGCTTTAGCATTACATCAGTCATGTGCAATCATCAGCTTAGTTTCACAGAAAAGACTCTTCAAAGTTTGCGCAGTGAGCACTTGTAGTTAAGTTCCCTTGACCTTGACATAATTTGAGCTCACAACATTATGCACTGCAGTCAGAGCCTCCACTCTTTTCCCAGATAATCTGACTTTGTCCAGGTCTGTCATTCAGCAGCTGTGGATTATAATAGAATGACAGCACATTATAGTGTCATTTTAAAGCAAACCAGATGCACTGAGTCAGGGTGTTTGGTTTCTACAAGGACAAGAATTGATTTTAAAATACACTGCATTGGTTTGTGTTCAGCATCATGGTCTGTTTCAGAGGTAATCCCATACCATCACTTGAGCTTCGTCTGCTCTGAAATATCTGGATCGATGCAAAAACCTCAGACTTGTCTGCCACAACTTCCACACCGTCCTCTGCACCTCTGCTCTCTTTATACTTCTGCATTCATCTGTTCTTGACATCCAAATAACACTTCAGAAATGCTGTATCCAGACATGATCCCTACATTAGATTATACTACACAATGCTGAAAGTTGAAGCAGCAATTATGATTGGCTTTTACTGTAGCTTTGCACCAAACTGAGCTAGATTTTGGCTCTTTAAAGCTGCAACAAGCTAAATTCTGTTGTTTTCTGCATTAAACTATCATTTAAAATGATTGTTTGTCGTCATGTACTGGCATTGTGTGCAAACCCTCTGTTTCTTTGTATAAGTTAGTTTCTATGGAACTTTTCCTTTATTAGATAGGACAGCTGAAGAGAGACAGGACATGGGACAGAGAGAGAGAGGGATGAGATACAGCAAAGGGTTGGTAGACAAAGCAGTCACCACTGCGAGGAGGACTTGAAATAACTGTTTGTAACTAATTCACTGGCCGAAACCTCCATATCACCAGCTCAGTGTAAGTCAACATTGTTTAAAGTATGAGGAAGTGGTAGAAAATGGTGTTTAGGGCTAATGATATATTGTTTGATCATTGCAGTTGTGATCTGTGCATGCCCAACATGTGTAATGTCAGATATATGAACTGAAACATGTCATGCTGTGACCAGTTTCTCGTTTTCCAGGATTATTGTCCAGTAAAAGTCTGTCCAATATCACTGTAATACAGCCACTCACTTCATCACACGGGGAACTCTGTGCATGCAGACTTTGTGTGTGATGTGACTGCAACATTAAAACATACATGCAATGTTGTGAGCACACAGAGTTTATACTTTTGGTGTCTGCACCTATAGTGCATGTACAGTGTAGGGTTGGGCATTTAAAGCAAAAATTATATTCGATAGTCACCGCTAACTATTCACAGTTTATTTGAATGGTCCCCCCCCCCCCCCCTGCAGATATAAGGAAAGAGAGACTAATTTAAAGCTGGGGTTGGTAGTCTCGGAAAACTAGCATGAATTTGAATGTAGCATGTCCTCATGACTCCTTCTAACCCCTCCCCTCCTCCCTCAGAGCTCCTCCAAAACGACGCAACCCCCCCCCCCCCCCCCCCGCTCACATGCACGAGCGCCGCTGACTTGTGACCATATGATGGTGACTGATTCAAAACCGGTTTTCACCAAAACATTATCATAGTGAAAGTTAAAAAAAACAAATAAATATGGCTGCTGTTAGTACTCACAACTGTCATTCTAGCATTATCCAGTTGTACTGGTGACACGAGATCAGGAGAAAAGTTATAACACATATAATACTGTAACAACTCTACTGTTTGTTAAACGTGTTCAGTGTAGATGTTCTTAATTCCTACAGTGTTGACAGTCAGTGAAGGCATCAGGAGAGGTGTAGAGTGTGTGAGCTGGAGAGAGGAGAGACAAGCAGGAGAAGTTCTTCATTCATTCAAACATTGATTGTTGTTTTGTTGGTTGTCGTGATCACGGTCGACCGTGACCGGTTATTAAAACTCAACGTGTTCACGAATCGGCTCGTCATCCCTACAGCGTCCGGACGGACGCTACAATACATATACATTTTCTGTAGGACTTACTAAATGTCATTCATTCTTCTGCTTGTCAGAGCCCCGTGGTGAGAGCTTTTTAGACTCTGATCCGGACTACAGTCCTGAGCAAAGCACCTCATTGGGTCAGAGGGGACAGGCCCGAGGTCGAGCGAGAGGGGCAGTCAGTAGAGTCAGGGGAAGCAGAGGCTGGAGACGGGGACTCAGAGTGAACGCCGGGGAAATGTACGCGCAGGAGGCGGGCAGAACGACAGGACGGGATTTGAATGGTTTAAAATTTTGGCACCCAAAAAACGGTGATTGGTTGGTGTTTTCCCAGGTTTACTCCGGCTGTAGATAGCAGCTTTTCTTCGCTCTTTTTTAAGAACACATTATGTATCGATTGCCATCAGGACATAAAGATCATTTTAACCAGTATAACAAAAAGTGTATCTAAATCTGACTACCAACCCCAGCTTTAATGAATGTGCAAAGTTGTCGTAGCTGGATATGATATATAATATGATATATATATATAGATATGATTTATATATTCTACTTTTACCTATAACGTTTACACGTAACCTCATTTTTGGTTTCTTTTATAGTAGAAGTTCCTCCCAGAACCCTTTACTGCAGAAGTCTCTGTGTTTTTCTCCACTTCTGAATCTCACAGAGCTCTACCCATTTACTGGCAGCTGGCACTTTTCTGCTGCTTTCTAAAGTTATTTGTGATGTTTTGGGAAGTTTTTTGTTGTTTAATGGCCAAAAACGAACAGCCTTCAGATTCCCTATAACCACTGTCAGGTGTTTGTACTACACTACAACGAGGGGCTAGTAAAAAAAACAGGGTAATAGTCTCATGAACCACTTGATTTTTATTATCAAGCAATTTTGGGAAAATTGAAAAATCACAACTTATCCCTAGTATTGTGTATTGTTGTCAAAATCACATGCAGAAGAAGATGGTGAGTTTTGTTTAACCCTCCTGTTATGTTTGTTTCTCTGGAACAGCAATAGTGTTGCGGGATCAGTTTGACCCAGGGAATGTTCAATTATCCAAAAGTGTCAGAACACCAAAAAATCAGAACTAACAATTTTTAAGATGTAATTTTTAACTCCATACTGACCATTTCAATCAAGATTTGGTCAATTGGTGTTCTTTAATTCTCACAGATCATGGTTCAATGAGGATGACTCACTCGTTTTTCATTAAATTAATGTTAAAACTTTTTTAAATGTACATTGGAAAGATCTAAATATAAATACAATAGTTTTACATGACATAGACATTTGTTTAATTTATTTTACATTTTAAATTTTTTATGAAGGGATGTTGATAAATTAACACGATGCCTCTTCTCTCACATGTTGCCCACATTTATGCTGCATTTAGCTGGTTTGGAAGGCATATATTGACTAAAATAGACTTTAAAAAGGGTCAGTTTGACCTGCAACATAACAGGAGGGTTAATTGAGTTGTTTGATACTATCACAGGGCCAGTGATGCAAAATAAACATAACTTTGAACATTTTCAGAAATAACCAATGACATGCAAGTAAGTCAGTTAGGTTAATTAAGTTTATGAAGTAACATGTTGTTCCTCCTGTACTCTCTCCTCCTCTTGTCTCTCTGTTTCTCCATGACAGGGCTTAGAGGGCTGCATACAAGGAAAAAGAACCACACAATTTAAACAATACAGTTCTACTCTCTATTATTTGGATCTCAAAGTCTTTTTTCTTCTGAGTAGTCTGAAACATGCTGGATTTATCTGGTATAATTAACTACATGTTTCATATACCAATATATAGTTATATTGAAGAAATGAAAAACATCCCAACATCGTTTTTTTCCAGTACCGTGCAGCCTTTGTTTTAAGGGTAATACACAAACCCTTTCAACTATTGTTTTGGCAGTGTAATTGCGAAGATATACAGACACAGCATTGCTCAAGTAGGCATTGGTTACAGATTACGATCTGCATGCATTCAATACACCTACATAAATCAGACTCTACTTCTGCCACCAGTACCCCAGAGATGCAAAGACCCTGAACAGGAGTCAGGGTAGAATGGGGGCATTTATCTTCTCCAGTGACTCTACACTCTCACACCAAGCTTTCAACTCCGGTGGTCCTAAAGAGAGATTGATGGCGCTCTCCTCCATCACTCCCTGACATTAATGAGAGCAACCTCAGTGAAAGCATTGCACTGAGGGGGGAGATGGGACAGCAATGGGGGTTACAAGCAGTCAGATAGATTCAAAGCCACTTACGTCACCTTGAACCATGGCTGAATATGGAGTCAAATAAAATCATGATATTGTGGTCACCAAGGAGATGGGTCATACAATAGAAAAATCCATGCTCCTTTTGGATGTGTCCATGTTTTTGAAGCTTTAATGCTGCTTTGAATCCACCATGGGGGCTATTTTGAGCTCAGCGGCACTCTGTCTTCACGCACAGCCAAAGGGAATGAGATGTATTGAGGTTGCTTTACGTTACAGTCTTGTTTCAAGCATCAGCAGGTCCTGAAATTACCTAGAGTGGATGTGTGTGTGCGTACATGCATGTGTGTGTGCACGCGTGTGAAAAATTCTACTCTCCCTGGCGTAATTGTGTCTCTAATTCACTCGTCGATAAACACTGAGCTCATTAGATTTAACCTTGCAGCGCAGCCTGCGGTGCCTTCTCTCAACATCTTTTTTATTCCCTCTCAACCTCCTTCCCCTCTTTCTTTTGTCTTCTTTCTTATATCCCCACCTCTTTTTTTCCCTTTATCCTCTTACACTCTCCTGTCCTGTCTGTATTTGTTTTTTTCTTCTCTCTACTGTTTCTACCTTTTCTTTCCTTCTTTCTCTAGATCCTTTATTACTTAACACACCTTACACTCTCCTTTTTCTTGTCGCACACAGTAAACAAGTCTATCCATATAGAGAGCTGATCACGTCAATAGTCTTGCATGATGCTTTTTCTACTCCAATCACACCCATAATTCCATGCTCATTATCTACTTCTGGATGTTAGAAGCATTTTAACAGCTATTTGGAGATAAAGGCACAGAGCTGGATGATGGATCGAGTTGAGACATGAAGATAAAGTGGTGCAACACATTCTGTGGTTTCACAGGTTGCATGATTAGTCCATTAGCAGAGGGAGGAAAGCAGCACAGAATAGTAGTAGTAATAGTAGGCGGAGCAATGCCAAAGCAGCCTGGATACATTACATACTCTATATTGTCCACTGTTTCACTCCTTCAACTTTATATTTTGCAGCTGGTGCTCCTGTGGAGAGAAGATCAAACACATGTCAATGCACTATTTCTGTGCTGTTACAGAGTTTCAAACCAGAACTTTTGTTTAGTTTAGCAGATCTTTGATGGCACTGCTCCTCTCTTCTCAGGCACGTCATTAGTCGTGGGAGCAGAGTTTGAAAAAAATATAATTTGAAGTTATTATGTGGGAAGACTCCGCTGCCATTTGAAGGGCAACATGGGAAAATCTGAAAATTACAAGGTAGAGGCAGACACAAGAAATCCTCTGTTTTTGAGGTTAGGGTTTTCCCATGTTCACTCAGCAAAAAATTTCAACAGTATGAAGCCAAAAAGGAAGTTGAATCAAAATCAGGTCAAAGTTTGGATGTCTCTCAGCTGGCAGGGTTAACATTTTAAGAGGTATTTAACTTTAACTACATCTTTTTTTTAAATACTGATATCACACGTTTGGTGAAGTACTGCCTTGCCTGAGTGGAATCTGTTTTTACACTGATGTCAGGGTGAAACACAACCGCTTTGTTATATTTGAGAATTAATGCGAACTTCTAATGTGAAATAAAAAATAACAATACAACTGTCAAGAGAAGTTTGGGAACAGTTTGTACTCCTGAACTGCTGGAATACTTTGATGCTGCATTATTTCTAATGACAAAGGAAACATTTACCAAATCAAATTACATCTTTTAATGCCAAACATTGCAAATAAATAAAAATGTCTGACAGTAGGTAGTAGATTAATTGCTGATAAATGTTAAAAATGCAGTGTCATGCTTTGTACTGAATCAGTCATGCAAAATATTCAAAGATTTTTAAGGTAGGACTGAAATAATCCTACATAACTTTATATTTCCTATCATTGAAATATTGAAATTATATGAGGTTGCATATAAAATGACTCTCTTACGGACTTTCTTAGTGCAAGAATATTAGCAATATCCTTTACATTTCTACAAAGTAGATTGTTTTGTAGTTTAATGCAACCAGTATATCATTTCAGCTGGTTATAAGCCCCCAGTTTTACTTATTTTACAAATCTTACACAACTTATTTTTTATACTAATATGATGTAGTTTCTACCCTATAAGGGGAACATTTTTTTCTGTCTGTCTGTCTGCATCCAGTATCCTCCAAAACAATAACCCCAATTTGGAGGTGCAGTGGTTGCCATGATGACGTGTGAAAACGGATACCTGCTGTGAACCCCAAGGTTGACGAGAGGTTTGCTGAGTATACACATTTTTGTATGGATTTATTATTTTTGACCTGTCAATTATTAGGATTTACTATAATTCAAGTATTTTCCTGACTTATGACAGATCCAGATGCAGGGAGTGAATGAAGTTTAAAGAGGGGACCTGTCTCTTTGTGTGAAAGTGTTGCTAGAAATAAATAATACCTCCAGTTTTCTGTCTGTAAAGAGTGAATGTGGGATGGATAATGGACTGAGACTCTTTTTCATAACCAGTAAATACGTAGTCCAGCATTCACTGTCATTTACACAGCATACTTCATGATAGTGACATCAATGCTGGAAATCTTCGTCAGTTACAGTATGCAAATAAACAGACGCCTGTGCACACACTAGCAGACTGATGACAGTATGTGTGTGTGTGTGTATGTGGGAGTGTGAGCTAGGCGTCCCTGTCAGGCTTTGGCATTGAACGCTGCTTGTTCTGCCAGACTTCAAGACAGTGAACAGAAAACAGCAGAGCGGCTAAGTGACCATGTGTGTTTCCTCCTAACTCTGCTCTTAAAAGTTGACACCGGGGACACGCAACGATTTAACACTCATCTTTTTTTTTTTCTCACATTACTCACGTGATTCTTCTACAGATGTTTTTAATGAAGATAATTGTCCTGTTAGTCTCACTGCACCCAATAAACCCCTGTGGCACTTAACAGCACTTAACTTCTCTAACCAGGACTGACATATTAAACTGGATTCAGCTCAGTAGCTGTGTCATGTTGGCGCTGTCTGTCGTAAGCACATCATCTCCACCTCATCTTTAGTGAGAGTTTATGTCAAAACTCAACAGTTATTACTTCAGAATGATGAGATATGTGCTTGGATAGCACTTATATAGAATCACCAATCACCTGTGGATCATTAGCTGGATGTTAATGTGTGTCACGCAGGCTGTGATCAATTATGGATTTATATTCAGCTGTGTCAGTGAAGTTGTGTCATCAATGATCAAGCACAGCATCATGTGGAAAATAGCTTTAACAGTGCACAGAAAATCCTGGTCTGGATTTACAAAAGCTGGGAGTCAATATGTTGATATTTGCAAGGATTTTAAAGAATCACTCAGTTAAAAACAACAGAATTCAGCATTTTAAGAAAACTGTTTTTTATGGCAATGTATTCTAATAAAAATCAAGGCCACACCCAAACCAGAATTTTGACCAGCTGTTCTTTTTCCACAGCTCAGCCTCATATGAGTCTAAAGTGAGGTGCAAATTTCACCTGTAAAACACATTTCCATTTGACAACCTAGTTAGTGTCTTGAGTTAGGTAACAGTTTTTAACCAAGTCCTTAAACTGGTTGAAGGATAAGTCAGCAATGGAGCAAATTTACAGGCTCTGAAGACAAACCATAGACTGTATAAAATATTGATGTAGTATCCATGACGTCACCCATCTGTTTCTGAAGAGCTGTTTTTTTTTTGTTTGTTGTTGTTTCTTTCTTTGGGCTTTTTCACCTTTATTGACAGGACAGCTGAAGAGAGACAGGAAACATGGGGAGTAGAGAGTGGGGAAAGACATGCAGGGACCGGCCGGGAGTCGAACCGGCGACCTCTGCGACGAGGACCGTAGCCTCTATACGAGGGGCGCTTAGACCGCTCAGCCATTGTGACGTAAAGAGGTGGATTTTGAGCCTCCTAGCCAACAGCTACAGTGTTCCCGCCTGTCAGTCAAGTCAGCTGTGCCTCTCATTGGAAGACTTGTAATCTCAATATCTTCGAAACTACCCTAATAAGCTACCCAGACTACATTTGTTTTTTGTACCAGGCTGTAAACATGTTTACATCTGCTGGAAAGATCGGCTTTTCTGAATAGGTGTATATGTGGTTTCCGGTACTTCCGGAGCCAGCCTCAAGCCGATCCTCGATGAACTGCAGTTTTTAGCACTTCCGTACTGGACTCATATTTTTAGACTGGAGGTTGCCGCTTTGGACAAACCTGAAATTCTTTGAAAAGTAAATGCATTATTTAATATGTTTTGGTTGTGAATTCTCTGGATAATTCAGTCTTAGGTTTTAAATCTTAAAATCTTTCAATCTACGTCTGACTTGAAAGCTACAGGCAGCTCGACTTGTAGCCCCTCCTGTGTCCTGATCATGAGAGCAATGATTCAGATAGACACTGATTTTTAGCTTGGTTTTACAAGCTTTACTCTTTTTGTCTTACTGTTTTTATAGGGGTGAAGGTGTGGATAGTCCCAGATAAAACATTGTGATTGGTAAACTCTGAAGGGTCATTTCAAGCCCTTGCATGCTGTCATGCTTTTGTTTGATAATAGCTCTACATCCTGTGCAGCAATGCATTTAAAAAAATTGAGAGATCAGACTCTGGGTCATTTCTACTGAGGATTTGAATGATCTATTTTTGGGGATCAGACTTCTACTTCTGCCCTTATAAAGACATAAGTGCAGCAAATGGCACCTCTTTTTGATCGGATTAAAATGTTCTAAAATTAATAAACAGAGCATTAGTCAGCACGTCTACCCAGAGAGACATGACTATGACACTGCCATTATGTGCTGAAATCCCTGGCCTGGATGTTACACTAATTCATGCTTTTATCTGCGTTTGCATGACACATCATTTGGCTGTCTTTTAGAACAAACAAGAACAAATCCCACTGGCTCCTGACAGCGTGTTAATGGAGGTGCTGATAGATTAGTAATCCACCGCCTGGTCCTTATATGAGCACATTACCAAACGTTCGAGACACCCAAGACAGCAGAGGAGAGCTCATGTTTTATGTAAGTAAGCTTGGGACGAGCAGGTTGTTCTGTTTCACTCAGGTGAGGTTCTTTCCAGGAAAGATTAGTCGTGTTAAAGCGAGGTGTACAGCTTTGATCTCTGAAGGCTTTACTCGGTAGCACTGACCTCGATATGATTCAAACCAACAGGCTTTTGATCTGAGTCAGATCTCATGCATCACAAAATCTGTTTGCACCTTTTGATCACAGTGCTCCTTTTTCTGAACTTTTTTTTTTACTCTCAGTTAAATTTTAGATTGTAGTGCAGATAGTTTGTGTGATTTCTTAGGCGGAAGTTTTTGTTTCATCTAATGTGCGCATACACTGCCAGGCCAATGTGGACAAATGCGTCTTAGACCACCTCTATATGTGGACTGGGAGATCTGATCTCAGTCCATCCTCGGGACACATTGAGGTGAGTTAAGGATGTCCCCTTGAGATCTAATCCCTCAGAAGGCATGTTGATAGGTGTAAACAGTCTCATAGATGTGCATGTGTGTGATGGTGGACAGATCTGTTTGGTATCAGTCAGGCCACTCTAAAATCCCCTAAACTACAGAAGAAGAAAAAAAACCTACAAAACTATTTTGTTGCAAGGTGATCATCAATGTCTTTACTCTCTTTTTCTCGTCATTGCTCTTTACTCCTTGAAAATAATCACACAGTTTCTTTGTGATCTTTTTTTGCTTTTACTCTTGTGTCCTTCTTTCCTTGCCTCACTTTCAATCATCTCTCTCTCATCTTTAACATGCATGGATGTTTTCCACTTCTGTTGTCAACAGTTTATAGCCTGGAGTGCTGTTCCTATGTGTCGCCTGTTTCCTGTGCAGGGTCAATGAGCGTTTCCCAAGCTCCTCCATTGCTCAGCGGGATGGTGGAGGGTTAATATCAGACTGGAATATAGTAGTACTTCGCTCTGAACAGTGTATAAAGAACAACACTGATTCTTCAGCTTTATATGTGATGCTTGTTCTTGTTTTCCCTCTCTGACTAGACTTAGGTTTTCTGTTTTAAGTCTGATAGTTACAGGTGTCTGTTGTGTGGAGCACTGGGCTCAGCTGATGTAGAAAGCTTCTCAGGTCATATAACAGAGTCTTGCTCAGAGGAAAACACATGGAAAATAGAAATCAGAGGACTGAAGTGGGTCACTGCTGTACAGCACTGTATGTTCAATCTCTGTAATGATAACTCAAGCATCATTGAGAATCACAACGAAGGAGCTATGAGTCTCAGGTTAAAATTTTTGTAATTATGAGATATGCTAATACTTTTTTTTTTTGCCAGCTGTCTCAAACATAGAAATCTTCTCTCCCAGTTGCAGAGTAGACCACCAAGTCTATCCTGTATTGAAGTAAACAAGCTATTTTGACTTAAAAACATATTTACTAAACACAGAAAAGCCTTTAAATGATTCAGATTGAAAGCTCAAACACCCTCTGTCTAGTCATTCATAGTAAAAAACACCCTCTCTAAACTTACTGCATGTTTTCTCTTCCAGCTGTGTGTACTCACAGAAACAGATCCTCATCCTCAGAGACGTAAAACTGTAAACAGAGCTATTACTTCAAGGCTTTTATAGAAATCTAATACTCCTCACTTCTAAGGCTTCAACCTCCACTTCACATTGTCAGTTCTTGTCTAAGCAATCACCTATTGTTGACTGCTGATGGGTGATGTTAAAGAGCAGGACTCAGTTTGAGAATGTGCAGGACACAAGCAGTGCACATAACACTGGAGCAAACTCACCCAGACTCACATATGCTTTCTCTTTCTCTCCTTTCTTTGTCATTGTTTACATCTCATATGTTTCTGAGTCCAACATTTTACTGTTTCTATATTTGTGACTCGAGTTTCTTGAGCTTAAATAATAAGGAAAGAAAATACCACCATCTATGAGATTCACTGCACAACATGTTTTCACAGCAGTTTGATTTCCTGTGGGACTTCCCTTCAGTCATGATGAAGATGACAATGACCCTGTGTTCATGTGACGTTCAAATAATTGGAGAACTGTGTTTCCAACTGGAGAGTTCACACGAATGTCCACTCTAATCGGAACAACTACATGGAAAGTATGAGAAATTTGGGCACATGACTTGCTGAGTTGACATACATGACCCGTCATAATTACCAGGAACATGTCAGTCATCAGTAAATTATGGTTTGACGCAGAAACATTGGTTTATGTGACTCATGTCAGTCTTTGCTCATATGTTATTTAATTTGCTGACAGCATTAGCTTGTAACAATCTGCTGCTGTTTGTGCACAGTGACCTGGGTGAGCCTCAGAGTTGTACTGATGACCAATTACCCTGATCACAAGTCAGCCAAAGGAGTACTGTATATCACACACTTACTAGAAGCTGCTATCTATTTGTTGTTGTGAGCTGTGCATGAACTCTAAATTGTCCGTGGATATGAGTGTGTATTTATCTCTACACATTAGCCCTCTAATACCCTGATGACCTGTCCAGAGTGTACACCGCCTCTTGCCGTGAAAACAGTTGGGATAGGCTGCCGCCCAACGTGACCCTGAACAGGATAAGGGGTAAAGATAACAGATGGATGCTGGTTTTCCTGACAGTCTCTCAATTTCATTGAGCTGGCTTTGGGACAGGTTCGACATGGAAGTTTTTTCCCATAGATACAGGACCTCGTGGCGCAACGGTAGCGCGTCTGACTCCAGATCAGAAGGTTGCGTGTTCAAATCACGTCGGGGTCAGTCCTTTTAGATGCCAAAAAGAGGCCATGCCATATACCTGTAGTTCACTGTGGGTCAGCAAGATGGTATGCTACCTGGACCCAATAAACAAGTAGCAGTCACTTGACAAGGTTGCCGGTCCCTTCAGTGGCAGGCAATCTGTATGAAATAGAGGTACAAGATAACAGATCTCTGGGTTCGGCTCATCCATGCTTGTCCATGATCAGCCATGATTCTTACTGTGTATTTCAAGACATAATGCGTTTCCATGCATCTCAATAATAGGGCTGCTGCTAACATTATTAAAAAAAAATCCTTGTTCTTCAAAAATTACGTTTTTTTTTCTTACAATTTCAGTATTGCTTTTGTAATTTCTAAGGAACTTACTCTTAACTAAACAGGAATCAATTTGACTAACGTCAAGAATCAACTCAACTTCTACTTGTTTTTGTTTTTGTTTTTGTGATCCAGCTGTGTGCAGTGTGGGTCATGTGAAGTCTTTCTACTCATGTTCTGGGACTTTCACTAAGTGGGATTGTTGTCCCGGCACTCACTGTGGCAACAGTGTTTGTGTGAGTGGAGCGATGCTTTGTCTCTGATCAGCAGCGAGGAGGAAGAGAGAACCAACATGGTGAAAATGTATGTTTAAATCAATCGATAGCAAAGCTGACTGGTTTATTGCTTCATCTATAAATGTCTGCGGGGTGTATTTGGAAATCTTTTTAAGGTGAACTGTGCGAGTGTCATGTTGCTTCCTGTTTTGGTTCTGAAGGAGCAAGCCTCAACAATCACCCCTCTTAGTCCAGCAAATTGCAGTTATTCGGTAAAGGTGCATTTCGACCAAGAGTTACTACTTTTCCCAGAACCAAAAGGTTCCTGTGCCCCCTTTGTTGTCTGCGTTTTGACTGCGGGCTGAAGTCCCAGGTAGATTGTGCAAATCAGGCCAGTGACGTATGGTGATAACAAATGATATTAAATGATATTTTTAAATCTTAATAAAAAACTAAACTAGTATGCATTCCCAGGAACTCCCTCTGTGTTTCAACAACTGTGTAAACTCCACAAACACCGTTACATTCAACCGAAAGTCCCAGGACCTTTGAAAAGTACTATCCCCCAAGCAGGGGCTTTTCAGGGGGGAGATTATCTACCCCTGAACTAAATTTAGACCCTCCGGTCGAAACGCACGTAGTTCAAGTCCCCAGTTCTGGGGTAAAGTTCCTGCAATCAAAAAACGGCTTAAATTTCAATCATGTGGGATTGCACTCTATCTGCTCTCCATTACTTTCAACAGACTTCTGTTTTCTTGACAAACTTCCATGTCATGTTCACGGCCTTGGGACAGCTTTGAACTGGAAGTTTTTTCCCATAGATACAGGACCTCGTGGCGCAACGGTAGCGCGTCTGACTCCAGATCAGAAGGTTGCGTGTTCAAATCACGTCGGGGTCAGTATTTTTCAAAAACACAAATGTTCAATCACACTGGGACTTTTCACAAAAGTCAATATAAACGATGTTGAGATGAGGAGATAAGATTCTCACATGCAGTAAAGGTCTGCTCCTTCTCTTGGCATTTAAGCTGTCAACAGGCTGTATGTCTGTTTCCAGGATGGAGTCATTAATATGTCTAACTTAAATTTATATTGTTTGTGACAGCTCTGCATATTTTACTAGTTGACCTTTCAAATTAAAAGCAGAATGCTGCCGTCAAGTGCTCGTTAAAATAACTAGAATAACAAGAATCATCAGGTGGGAATGGATTCAAACAAAGGGATAAACACACAACTACTGAAGGTATGTAAATGCTATATAAGTTGGCAAGCTGCATACCGTCAGTGTTTTGTCATGCAAAGCCCACTTCTAGATTTAAATTGTGGGAAGTGGGACAGTGTGTGGACTGTGGGTTGGTTGTGATCTGCAACTCTGGATCAAATTTCCATACTCTCTTTTTTCTGATGCTGCTGGTTGTGATCAAGGCTCCAGCTCTGTTCAAACTCAGAACTGTTTGGTCTTGAGAAAAACCTCTCAGGCTGCATTTTGTCAAGTATCACGCCATGTTTAACACTGAGAGTGGACACTGAGTCTTTTTAGTGTTAAAAAAACTAAACAAAACAGGTTTGATTTGCCTCCAATGTAGGCGGCACCAGCTGTGTGTGAAAGTGGTTCTGAGGGATACATGTAGTCCTCTTTATGGGATAATTCTGTGCTCAGCAGTGGTGGTGGTACAGATGTGGCAAGCATGATGTATTGTCTCAACATGTGAGGTGCCACTTCCCTTCACTGGCCTTTCTTCTCTTGGGATCTAAATGTCTGCTCTGCATATGTTGATCTTGAACAGAGTGGGATTTACGCACACACAAACACACACGTTGAACTGATCCTCCCTCCTTTCTTCACTATGGAGTTAGACGTGTGTGATCTTGTGAAAAGTGTGTAAGAGGGTTTCATGGTCATGGTCTGTTGGTTCTTCACAAACCGTGACCAGCACACTCTGTAGTACAAATGGGATCTGGACGTCAGGCTTTCTGGACTGAGTTAACATTACATACTCACCAACCTGTGCTCCAAATATAGCCTCTTAGTTGGTGTCCTGAAATCTGAATGTGTTCAAATACTGGAATACGGGGCACCGTTGGCCTAGCGGTCTAAGCACGCGCCCCATATACAGAGGCTATAGTCCTTGTTGCAGAGGTTGCAGGTTCGATTACAGCCTTGTGTTTCAATATGATTATTAAGGAAAACAAGATCTCCACAAAGCATCCACATCGGCATTCAATTTTCATATAACAGTGTAATTCAAAGGCCTGATCTCACAGACTACATCATCGCTAATTCGGATTATTCATTCCTTATCATCAGGCAAAACTATCTTCATCATAGAGTTAACAGTAGAACAATAACTATCCCCCCTCAACCCTCCCAATGAGTGCTACCTGATAATGTACAAAAAGTTGATTATTTCAGCTCTGCAAAAAGGAGATCAGTGGGTGCCAAATTTTTTCAAACCTCTCAAGTCTGTTTTTAAGAAAAAATCTAATTCTCTCTAAATGAAGTGTGTCCGTCATCTCCGTTAACCATAATTTGAGGGTAGGTGCTTCTTTCTTCTTCCAAAATAGGAGGATCAGTTTCTTAGCAGTAAGCAGCCCATGCGATAAAAGACATTGTTTAGAGACTTGGAGATTCCTGACCCCCTCCGCCTTAATGTTTCAAAGTTCTGCACCCATGCATGTCATTTGTCGGAGGAGAAATCTCAAGCAACATAAATTGTAGTCGTATGTCCTTGTTGCACTGATATTCCTTGTATTTTGCACTTCAATTTACAGACACATTTAGGCACACCATCTTCTCTAGTTAGCTAGAGCTCCTACCACTGCTACCTTGGGTTTAGTTCTGACTCAGACCCTTCGATGCATGGCATGCCCTCTGTCCCCGCCCCCCTGAGGCATGTTCCTTTGTAGCTAGTCCAATAAAATGAAGACAATATGTCCCCAAAACATCTGAAAATAAAACATTGTTGCTCTTTTCTTTTACTGGAAAACTTCACATTACATTAGTCAGAGTTGGACTCCTAAACTCTACACAAAATGATCCCTACTTTGTTCTCACCAGCCACAGAAATGATGACAGAGTAAGCTGCCTCGCCTCCTGATTGACTGAAGTTTACTCCTGTTTCCATGGTGGCTGTAGCTGCAGTTTAACAATTTGTCAACATCAACATCAACATTGACATTATGTTTCTATTTAAACAGCACACAATAAGTAATGCATAATGATGTTTGCACCACATTAAGATTCTCCTCCTCTCCCTCCTCCTGCACACATTAACACAAATCCTAGAAAACACTCTTTGACCTCTCTGTGTTCCACATCTGCAGCCAGTGAATGAGTGTGTGTGCGTGTGTGTGCGTGTCGTGACATCTCCACTGCGAGTTGTCTGTTCTTGGTCATTCAGCTTGCTCTCTGTGTTTCTCTTGGCCCTTGTTTGAGTCCCATCTGGCAACCATAACCTCTGAGCTTATGAAATAATAAACAAAGTGTGCCGAAACTGTGCTGACTGCTGCCTCTATAAGTACACAAAGACTCTCGCAGGCCTTCTCTCGGAGGGACTACACTGTCTTTTAATGCCATTTGCAGTGTTTCGAAGCCATTTTGCAGAAGCTGGCAGGCTAGGTTGTCTCTGCTTTGCTAGTTGAAAATTACAGGGATTTATTTTGGTGCTCAGTTATAGTTGTGGATTTTGGCGTGGCTCTTTTGCATATGGAAAGCTCTGACTAACAATAGCTTCAAAGAAATACATCCAAATGAGAACATTCATGCCTTGTTCTCCTCTTTTTTGTCTTAATTTCGTTCTCTGTGCAGCCTTGCTGTTGCATGCTGACACTGTTTACATTGTTTTCCTGTAATGAGACTTATCCTGTTACTGAGCATGTATAAAAAAAGAAACGTGATCAGTGAATGATGGGTTTTGACATTCAAGTTCTCCACAGGTTCTTTACATTCTAAATATCTTACAAATACCCCTGGTTGATCCAGTCTTTCCCATAAATCTGACTCCCAAAGCTGCAGATGAGCAGATGGCCTGAATGAAACATCTCCCTGAGGCTGTGACTGAAATGTCCTTTCAGTAACCTGACACCCTCACCCTCTGCTTCCAGCAGCTGATTTTATGATAAGCATTGTAGACCAACAGATAAACTCTTCGCCAACCCCCTTGAGGAAATTGTCTTTTAGCTTTCTCTTGTCCACTGGGAGGTCAAAGGCCGGGGTCAACCAGAGAACTTTGTCCAGTTAGCATGAGTGTCTCTATTTTGCCCAAGCTTCAGGCTTTTTTCCTCAATGAAGACTTGTGCCCTTGTATGAAAAATAAGAAAAAAGCTTCCCTCAAACAAACAAAAAAGCACTTTAAGCATATCTATGGAACTTTGAAACAATTGTATAACCTTAAACCTTTTTTTTTTTAATACTTTTTAAAAAGTAGTTTGCAATATATAAATCAGAGTGAAAATACTCATACATACACACAAAAAAAGAAAACAAGACAAAACAAAGACGTAACAGCATGTCAGCATTAGCATGGATCCATCCATCCATTATCTTGACCGCTTATCCCGTTTGGGGTCAAGGGGGGCTGGAGCCTATCCTAGCTGGCTTCGGGCGGAAGGCAGCGTACACCCTGGACAGGTCGCTAACCTATATTAGCATGGATGAGTTTGCTTGTAATATGTATAAGACTACCTTCTGTAAATAAACAATTCATTTTTAACTCATCCACCATGAGTATAGGATTTGATACCTAATGCAGAAACAAACTTTAAAGAAAATGTACAAAGAAAAAGATCTACAACATCAACAAGAATGAAAATAAAAATAATAATACAAAATAAAAAAATGAAATAAAAAAAACCTTACAGCTTTGAGGTAATGAATACATTCATGCTTGTAATACATAATTTTCTCTGCAGTGCATCCCTGCTAGCAAACAATGCATGCTACTTTACATGTCCCATCATTCTTAGAGGCTCCCATGCCTAAGACAGTAATGTGTGTGTGTGTGTGTGTGTGTGTGTGTGTGTGTGTGTGTGTGTGTGTGTGTGTGTGTGCGTGTGCGTGTGCATGTGCGTGTGCATGTGCGTGTGTAAAGGCGTCCTGCTGCTACTAATGACCACTTATCTCAGACGGGATGAATCTGGCTACCTGCCAAAACAAGCTCTACCTATAGTGGTCCTCCAGTCCAGACAGCATGCTAATAGAAATGCTAATAAAAGCTTCACTTTGGGATGCAAGCCAATATGCTAGCTGATAGTGTAGCTCCAGTACAGAATGTGACAGTTCATAGACCAGTCCCTTTTCATTTCTTCACTTAATGAATTGTTAATACTAAAGTCAAAATGCATAAAGACAGTTACCTACACGTGGTAATCTACTAAGTAAATTGCTTCAAGTGTCTGTGTCTCCTCAGGTATTTAGTCATGAAACAGCAAACTTTCTTTTAAGTTTTTCATACCTTCTGATCTCCAGCACATCCTGTCTGAAGTTTAACTCTTTAATTGGCTTAATGAGCTATCATTAGAGACCTGCTCAATGAGGTCCTCATGTGATAATGTCCGTTTTAATTTGTCAGTGAAACCTTCATCACAGCAGCAGCTCCAGCTCACGCTGAGCCACGAGGCAGCATGTCTGGCCTGTGTGGACACACAAATTCACCCACACACACACACAAACACACACGCACGCGTGCGCGCACACACACAGGCACACGCAAGCAACCAAGAAGGCAGACCTGCTTTTTTATTCAGACCAGATGCTCAACTTTCCACGTTGTACTTATCATGAGTGGTGATGTGTGCGGTTGTAGTCTTCAAGAAACAAGGTCCAGAGACTACAAATCCCCCACATGAGCAGATCACACAGCAGGAGAAGGGGGAGGGAGGTACAGAGGTTTATCCAAATCTAAAGCTCATCTCTCATCATAGCTTGGACAATCAGGCTCATACTGGTGGGGTTTCATATTTCAAAATGTGTCCCAGAAAATGATCAACTTTGCAAACCCTTCTTGGTGTTGTGTTGATTTAGGCCGACCTGTTGAGACACTGCCACAGCACTTACAGTTGTTTATTTCCCATAAAAGTATTACTCTTGCATTACATTTGTATTTATGTTTTTGGGTTTCAAATTGATGAAGGTACACTGCATGAAGAGGGGGTGTACCAATCCTCTACAACATCTGCATAACATCTGCAGGGTTTCAGGGATTGCCTTTTGTATTCTAAAGATCATATTTTGGGCTTTTGATATCTTTAGTAAGGGATAAGAGATAAGAAGAAGGAGTCAGGAGAGTTGAGAATAACATGCAACAAAGGGCAGAGGTTGGAATTGAACCAGGGGTCTGGCACCTCAAGCCTCTGGTCATGGAGAGGGCTTTAAATACTGATGGGCTTGCATGTTACAGATCATTTATAAAATATCCTCTCTCTCAAGACTTTTCATTACACCTGGACTTTTAAGTATACAGTAAGAATATTGAAGCATTTTGAAAAACTAAAGTATAAAATTGTATTTTCCTGTAAGTGATGTGCAGTGGCTCATTTTGACAGATCAGTATCTCATGTCGATTAATGCTTCTTCTACACAATCCTATGTATGTAGCTTGATAAGTAGCCCATATCTGCTGAACACATGTGTAACCAGGCCTACACAAGACTGGTGTTCTAACCCAAGATGTTCCTTGTAGGGCTGGTCTCACTCTCACTTTCCCCCTGAACACACTCCAAATGGACTCTTTAAGTTTTCAAACTACTAGGTCAGCAGAGTCTCCAAAATGTCTTGGGCCTCTACAGTCCTTTCATCGTTCATATGTCAGGTGTAAGTGTTGCAGGCTTTAACATTGAGAGTGTGATACTGTGGATGTGGTCTAATAGGCTGACTGTGTCTTTGACGTTCTGTAACAGGAGGTTATTTTCTCTGGCTCTCTGCTCTCTCTCCTTCACGACCACAGAATGAGACTCCAGAGAATTAACAGTAGCCTCCATTCTGGCTCACTGTGTGTAGGTGTGGCACATATTTGGAGGGTCTGTATGTTGTTGGCTGTAGGATTTGGCTCAGTATTTCACTGTGTAGCGCGTATAACACCAGCCTGATCCTTTTGCTAGCCTCTCTGGCACTACCACTGCCACTCTACAGCGGTCAACGCAGCCAAAAGTAATAAACATATATCTCTTCAAGCCTTCTGCACTTCAAACACATCCATCTTACAAAGCCATCCCACTATAGAAGAGTCTTTGTGGGAAACTTTTACTTGTTTCCACTTGAAAAAGAAGTCTGGCTGAATTCATTGTCAGACTTGGTTCCACTGGGCTTTCTGAGCGCTTTGTTCAGTTAAAATGTAAGATGTTATTCAGAGAAAAGGAGACACAAACCTAAATACTGTACATGAGACTGAATTGTTGAAACAACTGAATGATTTATCATAGAGTATGTTGTTTATCGGGAAAAGAACAAGGAAGTTTCAGTCTTTGTGAACATATTTTCTTAGGAAATTCACAACAGCTAATAAAAACAGTTCTAAATCCTAGCTAAGACATAATTGAGTGAAATCCATCCAGTGCATTGAAAATAAAATTCAGATTGTTCATCAAATAAGTGCTTTATATGTGTGTTGACTTGTTCTAGGAATCTGTTGCAAGTCTTGGAGAGTTGTAGATAGAAAAAGAAAGATGCATTGTCCTCTATAATGATGTACACTTGCCAAATCAGCAAATGTTCTCTGCTAGCTGTCTTTTCTGTGATCATGCTGGGAAAAGATCCTGCACTATGAGTTATATTTCATTGTTACCCAGTGTCAGCACTCACAATAAACACATTGGATCAGCATGATTTTTTGGTGACTCTTATATCTTTATCAAGCAAGCAATGCTTCCTCACCCAACATGGATACACTTGTTAGAGAGGCCTGGGTGTAATGGCACACACCAATTAGAGTCAGTAATATAAAGCCTAAGCTAACTATCAGCTACCCTAAATTTAATTGGTGCCAATTTAGAGGTGAAAAAAAAACAACAAGTGCCTTTTAGATGTATTTTGGGTTGGAGAAATACATGTTGCACACACAGATTCTGTGTGATCATGAAAATCGTCAGGTATAGAAGTGGCAAGTCGCAATTACTGCACTATAACCCCAGCCTTTGTCACCTTCTCTCCCAACTTTCATTAAAAACAGTTTTCCATATGGAATATATATCAACATATTTGTTTACAGTGACGTTTTTAAGGAAGGGATCTGCTTCATATACACAATTTAATGGCACTGACCGATTTCTAAAGATATATTTTTTCGCCTTTTTGCCTGTAATGGATAGGACAGCTGAAGAGAGACAGGAAATGTGGGGAGTAGAGAGTGGGGGAAGACATGCAGGGAATGGTCGACCGGCCGGGAATTGAACCGGCGACTTCTGCGACAAGGACTGTAGCCTCTGTGTGTGGGGTGCTTAAACCACTGGGCAACCAGCGCCCCTCACTGACTGACTTCTGATGATGAGAAACACCTCTTTCTCCATCTCTGTGGCTGAGCACTGAGCAGCCCTGTCTTGTTCTCACTGTAAGGGTGGAGTAGATGCATCATTTTCTCAATTTTGTAAAAATTTAAGCATGTCTGGGTGCGGCTCAGTTACAGTGTCTGCAGCTTTTAACAGCGCGCGATGTATGGAAATATTTTATAACTTGCAACACCATGAAAGTTTCCATTAAATGCAACTTTTTGTCTCCACACTGCTTCTTTATATCAAACAATAAACTCTAGGCCTGCTGTTACAAGGATAATATAATGTGGTAGGTCTCCAGTGAGTGTGGTTTGTATTCACTGAGGTGTCATGTTTCTCTCAGTGTTGTAGTGTGCAGGCTGTGGTCTCTTTGGGCAGACAGGGCAGGGCATCAATAATGCACAGACCCTGGAGGTGACTTTATCTCAGAGGAGTAGTGTAAGACTTCCTCCTCTGTACTGCTTGTTAATCCCATTTCTACTTACCCTCAGACAGACGGTACTCAGCCCTGAGTATGCAGCTCCAGTTTGTTCAGAAGAGGTTATTGTTTTGGCTCCAAGTGTCATTTACATTAGTGAGCTAAAACAAACCTGGTGAGCTAAACTAAACTGGAAATGCAACTATTGTTTACCACTGACAAAGATTGTCTAGAACAAATCAGTGCTGCCAATGAAGAGACTGGTCTGTTGGGTCATCTAGGGCTGTAGCGGACTTCCACAAGATTAGCTCTTTTTAAATCTGCAGCATTGGAGATTTTTGACCAGATAACAGAACCTGTGAGTGCTAAATTCCTGATCGTGTATTTGAGAAAAATAAACCTTTTTGGAGTGATAGAAAAAAGAAGTCATTCCCACAGGATGTTAGCCAATCAGATACACTGGTATAGTCATACGTTTGTTTGGTATATGCTGAGCGTATACTTTTTTTTTCTTTTCTTGCATGATGGAGGAAACAAAACATGGAGTGATTTAGTAATGGTGTTTTCATTTAGTTTGTCCGTCAAAGCGTGCATGGCTTCATAGCTTGAAATCCTCTCAGCACTGTCTGTAATGAATGTAAATGAGCACCACGCGTATAAGCACTTTAACAAACATGTTAATTACCCAGCTGTGTTGAATACCAGATTCTGATTGGCCAGTACCCCATAGCATAGTGTGTTCATTCTATAGCAGGGACCTGATTCCACATGGTGAATCAAATCGATATCCATAAAGGAGTCCAACATATTTCATCTCTGCCTGTTGACACTGTGGCAAAAACTTAAGTTTACATTAGCATTACATTATTAGTCTGAATCAGTAAACAACACAGAGGATATATTTAATTTTATTTTCAAGTATTTGGAGAACAAAAAACAGACTAATCAACAGCAAAGAAATAAGAAGAGAGGAGGAAAACAGGGCAACAAACAAAGGGAGGTAGAAAGAAACAAAGAGCTGAATGAAAGAGACCAAACTGAAGAAGACAGACACAAAGGAGACCGAACTGGAACTGGAAGATACTAATTATTTTAATTGTCTTTTGAAAACAGGACATTTAAAGTACTCACACGCTTCATTTTAGATGTTAATAAATAACAAGAGGAGAAAATGTGGGTTGTAATACAGGTGACCTTTCAGTAGCAGTAGCAGCATCAACAGTATCCGGCTGCTACTGTCCCATATCTTCTGTTTTGCATGTTTTACTCTCTGTGGGCGTTAGCAAATATTAGTAGCTTAGGAGGAGCTGTGTGTGTCAATCTGTGTTTGTGTGTGCGTGAGTGCGTGCATTTGTGTGTGTGTGTGCATGACCCAGAGTTGCAGAAAGTGTTTGTGACACCGGTGTTTATGACTCACAGGGGAGAACATTCACTCCATAAATCAGAGCTGTTATTACTCTGCAGAGTGTGAACTCTAAAATAGGGAGGTTGAACTACTGGGTTGAACTGGTGATTCACGGGGAGGCCTGTACTCCCAGAGGTCAAAGGTCACAGTCTAATGGTGGTGTCTGAGCTCTTTGCTAAGGCAGTGAAAGTCTGGACATTTTGAAGTCTTCTCCGAGTAACCTGTTGAGATTGAAGATGGATTCTGTTTTTTAACTGATTATTTTCGCACTCTTTACTCTGGATTTGTTCAATATTAGTGGTGTGCATCAAACATCTCAGCCTTTTAGTTTCATAAGCAAATTGAAGATGTACTGAAGAGCTCTGGGAAATAATCTCTCACAGCTTCCTGACATTTTATAAAGTAAACAGTTAATCATAATTATATTAAACAAACACGTTGATATAAAAAAAAAATATGCAGTCGAAGTTCACCCACTTCCAGGATGCTGGCCACAGTGGAGTTTGAACCACAGATCTTGTCAGTCTGCAAGCAGCTGTTCCAACAGCTGAGCTACACCACATGCCAACAAACCTGCCTTACCAAAGCCCGCAGTTTCCTGAAATCTGAATACACCAAACATCTGTGTGAGCTGGTCTTCTGGTGAAAGCAGAACCTTGTTTCAACCACCTTAAAGTGCTGAGACAGGGCCTGACGTCGCATGAATTACCCATCACCACAGCTGTCCATACTCCGACTCATCTGCAGATAAAAACAGAGAGCTTCTCACTGCGAGGGAAAACACAAACCATTGACCTCACATGACTTCTAGACAATTTATCCACACAGGAACATGCTTTCGTGAGGAGAATAACACACACTGTGTCTGGATAGTGCTTTGAAATAATAGTAACCATCATCCAGTGTGTGTTGGACTTTCTCTGCACATTGCACATTCTCTCTGTTTTTCATGCTGTAAACTTTTCATACTCCCTTGGCATATCTTTCACATCACAGCAGACTCCTGCTCTGTCACTGCAGTTAAAAATAGTTGTATTCATGTTATTTTATATAAGAAAAATACATATTACATGACGCATTATAAACCATATCAATGGGTTATAATACGTCACCCATTGTACTTTTAGACAGAAAGGCTCCTATCATGGAAATGTTTCTTGCAAACTGCTGCATACCTTGCATAACTTTTTCAAATTTGGTGATAGGCTGAGTAAGTGAAACATTTGCAGTTTCAAATGTTTAAAATCAGCAAATATCACGTTTTTTTTTTCTACTTTTCTAGCTGTATTATGTCATGGTGATCAAGTTGCACCTAATTATGGTCTGACACAGTGTTAACATAATGATGAACAAAGTACTGTTCTTTTATATGACTCATCCGTCCCACTTTTAAAGCTTACAGTGCAGGCTTGTTGATTCCATCTTTACAAGTTTACAAAAGCTGTCACATTTCACCTGCTCTGTAATCCTCAGCTTGTGTTACCAGTTTTTATCTGTTACGGGATCGTCTTTAAATACGCATTCCTGAACACTTACTAACTAAAATCTCAGCAGAAATACGCCTGTGTTGTCTTTGTCTAAACTCACAAGAGTGACCGTCAGCTGTCTTTTACCTTCACCTTCACTCAGTTCTGACTAATACAAAGGTATTCTGTTACTGTTTTTTTTATGTGACTGACCTGACCTTACGGTGTGTGTTCTGCTGCAAGTTCACCAGACTTTGAAAAGCACTGACCCCGACGTGATTTGAACACGCAACCTTCTGATCTGGAGTCAGACGCGCTACCGTTGCGCCACGAGGTCCTGCTGCAGCCTAGGTCATTTGAGAAGTACATGAAGCGGTTGATATTTCCCCCCTGTGGGAGTCTGAACACTTGCAGAGGCTAATTCAGCAATCATAAAACACACACCGGAGCATGTTCCCTCTTTCTCACACACACACACACACTTTCTAACCCCCTCCTCCCTCACCCGATCTCCTCCAGGGCTCGAGTCTTTGTGTGGTCTCTGACAGGAACAGTAAACCCACTCCAGTACAAAGACACAGATAATGGGGTGAAGAGAGGTATTGTCTGGGCTGATGTCGCAAGTGTGTGTGTGTGTGTGTGTGTGTGTGACACAGAGGACAATTACCTCAGTGTTTCCCTGTTCCTACTGCAGAGGATCAGATAAGTAGATACCTGATCAGGCTGAGGTGTTGGTATGTCACTCAGTCAGTGTATGAATGAATGTGTAAAGCTCACTAGTGACTAAACATGTCAGTGGGACAGGAGCTAAACCAGTAGGCAAAGAACACAGCCGCACCCTGATCATATATGATCTGCTGCTTTTTAAAAAAAAAAGTAGTGTGCTGTGCATTTTTCAGAATCCGAATCAGAAATACTTTGTCACACATATTTAGCCATGAGGTATTTTTTTAGAATATAAAACTTTAAGTGGACAAATGATGGTGTAAATTCCTCTACTGTTGCATTTGGCAATATCACATGAAGACGTTTACGCTTTATATTAAGACGTTGCACTCTTTGTGCATTCAGACTTTAGCGTCCCTTTTAAAACAGCTTCTGTTAGTTAGATCACACAAAACTACATAAATCCATTCTTATAAAGACAGTGGTAAAGAATCAACTCGTGATCTGTGAGGTAAAGTTGCTGGTTCTGATAAAGGTTTCTGGTTTCAAAAAAGTATCTTACTCTTTGATAAAAATTCTTACAAGGATGTCAGTCATGTAAATCAACATTATGTTCCTGTCAGTAGATAAAAATTCTTACAAGGATGTCAGTCATGTAGATCAGCATTATGATCCTGTCAGTAGTTTAAAGCAAAGGCTGTTTCAGTGGATGTGTTTTGATTGAACCTCCGGCCTCAAACTATGAAGCCCATGGGGAAGTGTTATAAACTGCAATTCATCAAGAATCCGCTTGAGGCTGGCTGCAGAAACATTGGAAACCACATAGATATCAATTCAAAAAAGACGATCTTTGCAGCATTAATAAACATGTTTACAGCCTGGTTCAAAAAACAGTTTGGCTCTACGTAGATAATTTCTCTATCAGCACACACTGTACGGGGGGTGAATTTTTTTCTAACGCGACGGTTCAGAAGATATTAAGATTACGAGTTTTTGCCCAAATAAGGACATGACTGACTTGACTCCCAGTCGGGAACACATAGCTGTTGGCTAGGAGGCTCAAACTCTGCCTCTTTACGTCACACTCTGCCTGGTTGAGTTCCGCATTACCAATATGGCTTCCGCCGACGATTGGCTTCAAAACAGCGCTCAGGAACAGATGGGTGACATCATGGATACTACGTCCATTATTCATACTGTCTATGGATTGGGCGCATTTGTCCTGAGGATTATGTGCAACCATTGGAAAGTTCCATCTAAGGTTGTTTTACCTCTTAATCCTTTAGACCTCATCATACCTAAAGACAGAACCCAGGTTTGAATAACTGGAATTACCTTTTCTTTGTATCCATGCCAGGTTAAAACATTTGAAAGTTAATGTATAAAGTTGTCCCAACTGCAGTGTCATATTTTAAGTTGGTATCTTGTGGCTTCAATGTGACGTCCATTGTCATTAACAGTAAGTATAAAATCATAGTCTGCATTGTAATGTGAAACACTGCGGTCTGCTTCAGCTGCTTTTGTTCATTCATTGTACCGTCGACCTTTCAAACAGTGTTATTTCCGTCCTTTGAAAGTTGCCCCAAGTGGAGCTCTGAGGTGAAATCTTACACTTCATACCACATTGATGTAGCACAGGTTCCACTGGTTTCTACACATCATCATTAATCCTTCTTCCTGTTTGCAGTAACATGGACAAATATGTGCTGCTCTCACATTTCAGCCCCACACATACACAACTCAGATTATCCATCAAAGCTGCTCTCGACAACTGAACTTGTCAGATGTGTTTCGTTCCTGTGGTTTTTGTCCATTTGCTAATGAAATATGATGTTCCCTCTGTGCCAGTGTCTCTGTTTTAAAGATGAATTAGTTGCTCTAATGACTTCTACAGTAATGGGATGTTGGTGAGGTCAGGGAATGGAAAGTCATTCTCTTCTGAAGGGGACTCTTGGTCTCACTTGAGAAAAAACAACAGCATGGAAAGAGTGTGTGGATCAGATGTTGGGTTTGTTCCCCTGACTCACAAATGACATCAAGACTAAAACATTGTAGAGAACATTGAGATACATAAAACATATGAAATTCATTTTTTTCTGACCGATTTTACACAACATTCATCTCATTTATAAAAATATATGTGTCTTGCTGGGCCTAGGGGCCGGGTAGATGACTTTTGTGTTTCTGTGTGCAGAGTTTAGGCTTCAATAAAGTGCATGAAACCATTTACTTTGATGCCAGAAAAAAAAAAAAGTCTGTAGCTGAAGAACTAAAAGTCGGAAAATGAGCAAAATCCAACCTGTTGATTTAGTACAAGAGATAATGGTATCAAATTGAGTGTACTGCTCTATCATCTCCTCAGCTGTCCTCCCTACTCTCAGAGTAATACACGTGAATCCATCACAAAGCACTCTTTGTTCAATATCTGCTCCTTCTGTGGCTCTTCCGTCGACTTGACTGGCATCTGTGCTACATGTGCTTTCATTGATTGAGCCAATGTGTTCTCAAATGCCACAGATCAAACTATCAAACTTCACGCTGGTCAAAAACTGCTGCAAAACCATAGCATTTCAATGTTAGAGAGCATGCTAAATTTCTGCTACTCAAATTTCTATATATGAAGTTTTTTTTTTTATCCCACTAGCCTTTCGAATAACCATGCAACACCTTTAAAGAACATACAATAGATAGATCTTTATTTGTCCTTAATAAGGAGATTTGTTGTCACCGTCTGTACAAAAATACATGTTAAAACACAAATAAACAATAAACATCCACCCAGCCTCACAACAATGGTGCACATCATCCCACATATATACACACTGGACACATATGAACACACAGGACACATATATGCACATCGGGCACACTACATGGGCATTTTATTTAGCACTGATGGCCAACGGGACAAAGCTTCTGCCAAACCGGGCTTGCCTACAGTATGGGGATCTGTATCTGCGACCAGATGGGAGTAGTGTGAAGACTGAGTAGAGGGGGATTTGGGGGTCTAGTGTTATAATGCGTGCTCTGTGTATGATGGCTCTATTGAGGTCAGACAGGTTGGGTGTGGGGAGGCGGATGATTTTGGTGGCAGTGTTTGTGGTGCATATGAGTCTGTTTTTGTTGGAGACGGTAAGCATGTTGTAGTAGCAGGGGGAACAGTAGAGGAGAATGTGTTGGATGATGCTTTGGTACAGTAACAGTAGAAGGTGGGGGGCGACAGAAAGTGCTTTAAGTTTGTGGATGGCAGAAAGTCTTTGTTGGCAGCGTTTGTGAATGTCAGTGGTGTGTTGATCAAAGTTAAGTTTATTGTCCAATGTAACAATAAAGCTTGTAACGAGAAAAGCCTGCTGAGAAGATTTGTTGTTGCTGCTGATTCTGAGGTTTGCAGGCTGTAGCTGAATCCAGCTGGAGGAGGCAGGAGGAAACACCTTGAAGACCTAAAGATAGACTCACTCATGGTCATTTGGATAGGAAATGAATAGCTCTGTTTTAGTACAATTATTTTTACTCCATAGCCTCTTTTAGTTATGAACTCTGGACAACTTTCAGATACTTTTAGGTCCAAGCACTTTCTTTTCAAAGTTGAAGATTGTCTCGGTTGGTTATGGTGCAAAGAACAAATAACTCAGGGAGCATGGCCCTCCTGTACAGAGACCACAGTCCTTGTCCTGATCGATTCTCAGTCCCTGCAGGATTAGGTCAATATCATCCCTCACTCTCTAGCCACATTTCCTGTCTCTCTCAAGCTGCCCTATCAAATAATCACTTGAAGGCCAAAAATGTATCTTAAAAGCAAGAAAAAAGAATCAAGGGTATCCTAACACAGATTAGTCAAATGTGGTATAGAAAATACCAACAGAAGATGTCTTATTTCAACTTTCGAGCTTGGCGACAAGGGTTTTGTTTCTTCATGGTGAACAATAAAGATAAAAAGTACAAACATTTTGTACAAAGGACTGCAACAAATATTTGCAAGAGTAGAAACACCTACACAAACCTACACAGAAAGACAAAACCACGTCAGTACAAACATGCTCTGCAAGTTCTCAATACACTCAACAGGATAAAGGTCTTTAAAGAAAGTATCAAATACATCAGCAATATGTCATAGATAAGTGTGGAATGAAGAACTTTAAGCCTGTAAGTGAGTGCGTAAGTTTAGATGTTGGTCTGCACACTGAAACACAAAATCCGATTTAGTCCCAGTCACTGATGAACTCTGCTAATACTCATGTAATGAGGAGTCTTTGAACCAAGAAACTGTAAGCATTTCTTTTAGCCTGTTGGAGGCAAAGCACCACTGATGTAATGCTCTTACATCATTTAACACAAGTCCAATCTCAACAGCGCAAGTCAACGTCCAGCGCTTTCTCCCAGAGTCTGTCTGGGATTACGTTTTGAGCCTGAGCTTCTTCCAGAATCATATTTATTCCTCATAATCCATCCGAGGAACAAGTCTGGTCGAGGATCACGCCAAACAGACTTTGAGTGTGTTAACACTTAAACATTTAAGGATATTTTCCCCCTGCTCGATGCTGAGGGTCAGCTTGTGGTTTGTAATGACTTCCAGAGATGGTCATTTTTTTGCCCTGTCTTTCTTCTTCTTCTGGGTTTTTCAGTTTGCTTTGCAGTGGCACTGAGAGGAGTGTCAGCAGTTCTTTAAGGCTGCTTTGTTGTGGGACCCTCCAGTTATACAACCATACATATAATGTACTGGATAAACTCTGTGCTGTGGCTACAAGTTCTGATTGTTCTTTGCTGAACATGGGAGCATCATAATTTTCTTTTAGCCTCCGGTTTCTCGTCTTGCCTTTTGGGAATGATCCTAACAAACTTCCCATCTCCTCTCTAATAACCTCAGAAGGAAAGAAAATACCACAGAGTTACTCCCCTCATGATTTGGACCATTTTGCCTGGTGAACCACATTGGAGTTTAGGACAACAGAGCTGTGCATGAAGGCATTTAACCACAAACACAGAGAAAGACAAATTCGTTTTGCAGGAGAAACAGAGGAAGTGAGCACAAAATACAGACAACAACATGGTGAAGGGGAAAGGCGCGGCTTCAATTTTGCCCTCTGTCTGAGTGGGCCATCATGCCGAGGTGCTTGTGGCTATGATTTAGTGGAAAAGCCAGACAGGGAGGAAAGGAATGAACAAACGAAAGACAAGTCTTAATCTGTTTACTTATGTTATTACTGAATATCAGGCATCCAAACCACACCTATAATCTCTGCTAATAATCTTTAAAATATACTAGAAAGTTCAGCGCTAACATAGAAATGCTCTTCATATCCCAGTTACAGTTTTTCTCAGTCACTTTGTTACATTTCACAGATCAGAATTGAAATTGACTGTCTCTAACGAAGGGAAATGTGTGAGGCATTAGATCACCCAATGATCAACCAGTTTTATGAAATAGCTCAAAGGTGCATCTCATGAACCATCAACTGGCAAGTATATATAAATGTGAATCTTGTCCTGTTCCTTACAATCAATCTCACACATACACTAAGGTGTAACTTACAATTTACAGTAACTTTCATCAAAACTTTAGCCATAGTTTACATCAGAACGTCCCTCCAGAGTACACTGTTATATTGTTATCCGTACACAATGACACAAGGACTTATCACTCTGATGGCACTGACATGTTCATTGACACAGATATTTACTTTTGAGAGAGGACCTAAGGATTTTGAGCAAGATACTGGCTGTTGCAGGTAATCCATGCTGTTTTGGTATTTGTACGAATTGTTTAGAGAAATGCACTTACTGTTTTGAAAATGTCGAGGATGATTCGAGAAATGTACCAAAGCGTCCGAGAAAAACTGTCAGAGCTATATCTCACTATAAGATATCTGCTTTGTCACAAATATTTCATATTTTTGGTGCACACTCTGCAATGAAAATGTGTAATAGATAAAAAAAAAAAAGGCAGATAGTGTTTTTGGTGTCATGTAGGTCATGAAGTTGGTAGAAGATGCGAATGCAGACAATAAAACTTTTCTGTGACACTGTTTTTGCAGCCAGTCTTAAAACATAAAACACTGTTCCCCTACTTCACTGCTGCTGTTGTTCCTGCTCACTGCATTTTAATTGCTGTATGATATATTCATGAGACTTTGCACAGGTGTGTGTCTTTATGAATACTTCAGTGCAACATTGTGAGGAGCAGCTATTTGATTTGATTTCTATATCTTTACAGGATAAACTGACATGCAGTGTAGAGTTATATTTAAATTTAAATATAAACATCTTAGTCCACGTAGAACACTACATACATTATCTGCTACATCTGTGACAATTCATACACACAGCAGCTTGTGCATTGATGTAGCGGTGCATGAATGGATGTTATCTATATGCTGATGCGAAACACAGAATGACTCAACATGGTAAAGTGTGAGAGTGTTGTCACCTTCTTATGCATTGAAATGTAATCATAAGAGGTGTGAATAAATATAATGTCTGCTGTTGTGCCTGTGTCTCATTTCTTCTTCTTTCTGCTCCCACATGGAGAACGGTTTCAGCCATATGCTTATTTTCCAGGCCATCCAGCAGCAGATTAAAACATTTCATAACAGCTATCATGATGTAAATCCATGACCATGTCAGGGCCGCTGCATGCCAGCTGACTAGATCATTGCATGAGCTGCATGGTGATTAGATCAGCTGATTCCTAAGGAGACACAAGCTGCTAATTCCTGATAATATGTTGTATGGCTTTACTTACATAATGCTTCAAATCCAAAGACTATATGGTGCGATTAAAGCTGATCTCATTAGAGGGCTAATACTCTCGTTCTCCCCCCCCCCTCCAGGACCAAGGTTACTGGGTTCAGGTCCACAGGTTGGAACATGGAGATGGAGGCATTTTGGACCTGGATGATATGCTGTGTGATGTGGTGGATGACAAAGACAGGGTGAGTGACTCTTTAAATTATATGTTGTCTCCTGTTCTGCCACTTTTCACTCTTTTCACTTCCATTCACTTTGGCATTGGTTGTGTGTCCACTCTAAAACTTTATGATTCCGTTTTGGCTGTACTACAAAGACTGAAATCAACAGCTTTAAGGGAGAGTTTTGCTGAAGTGAACAGCACTCCTGTAGTCTAGATCTCTTGGTGCAACATGGTCATAAGCAGGGGTGTCGTAGTGGGGAGAAAAGTGGGACTGACTACCTAGGGCCCAAGTGGGGAGGGGGGCCCTTCATGCGCCTGAAATAAAATCTGTTTTCTACTAGGTTTTTCTTTTATTTTGTTATAGCTGCAATACGATAACTAAACTTGTCTGAATGGTCTTTGTTTACGTTTGGACCGCAGTTGTCTGTCAGCAGCAGGCATCTCCTGGGATTCTGAGTGGACAGTGGCTGCGGAACAGGCGGTGAGCCTTGATGTGAATGTGGATGAGCGATTAACAAATTAAAAATGCATATACAATGGGCTAATAGTGTGATTTAAACAGCTGTCTATGCATAAAAAAATGCTTGTCATTGTAATACTTCGATAGCATTAAGTTTGGCTGAATCTGATTGAAAGTAAACTGTAGGTTTTTAGAGTTTCATTTGACTTCATGAGGTTAGATTAGACCAAATAATGCCCCCTTGTTGTTGTTCAACAAGTCACTTGGCTTCAGATAATCTTGTTTAAAGAGGTGGACAGTCTGAAGGTCAACATTGTGCAGTTACATTTGGAGTAATTGTAAAAAAAATAAAAATAAAATATTGATATGTAGCTTAGATTTGAGTCAGTTAACCAGGATAGTTTTAAGCATATATTTTAGTTTAATGCAAATAAACCAGTATTATAGCAGCAATGTTATAAGCTGTAGGGTTGGCTGTGGTGATGGGGCCCACTGAGGTATCTTTTCAGGGGGCCCAGAATTCCTGAAGACGCCCCTGGTCATAAGTCAGTCATTTTCTTGCCTTCTTTTCCCATTCACACACAATCAAACGTGGTTAAGATTGACAGAAGTCAGTTTTTAGTCTTGGCTCATGCAAATAGTGGGGATCAATGTCATCGACCAATAGGAGTGCTCTTTACAGCAGCAGACAGGAAGCAGTAAACCCAGACTCTAAGGGGGCTTGCTGTGTGACGCCATGGTTGCTCTAAGGAAACGTTATAATAGCACTGGTAGTTAGATGAATGAACAGAGGAAGTTGGAAGTATTACAAATATAAATACAAGAATAAAAGAGGAGTACAATTCTTGTATCCTCTCCTGTTGTGTTGTAGGTGTAACATCTACTTATGATCACCTGTCTGCTTTACTTTCTCATCATTACTTCATCATAAACAAGCACACTACTTCACACTACTCTCTGTTAAACTATTTCAACCTTCTCTTGATCCTTTCATATATTTGAAAAGTTGAATGATTCAGAGGACTCTTCTTCACTGCTCAGCTTTGATGTGTACGTGGCCGCGTGTATCGTTTTATCTTTCCGTCTAAAAGTGTGTGGGCCAAATCAGTGTCAGATGCAGAATGATGTCATCCTACCCATCCCCCAACTTTAGCCTTATACCGCAAATGATTACCCACCATCCCATTCATCCCTCCCATGAGAACAGAGCTGACTACACCTGAGTCACCAGCAGTTTGGCTTTCATGTGGGGACTGTTCGCGGGCTGTAACCCCTCTTTGTGTCTTTGTGAGCGGGAAATTGTTGAATGAAGGTAATGGTTGGCAACATCAGACTCTACAGTTCATGAAAACATGCTTGTGTGCAATGATCACAAACAAATGAGTAAAAGTAGATATTACAAGATATCACTTTACAGACAGATCTCGTATTACAGCATTGATAGTCATCTATTACTCATCAAAGAGTCTCCGGATGACATGGAAGATTAATTTGGTGTTTTAATCACTTCAGAGAAGTGTCAGCTTAAAGCCAGCAGGGCGGTAATAATATATTCTTTAAAATGCTGATGAAACATGTGAATGTCAGCTGTAAGTGTTATCTTTGGCTCCCATCTGTTAGCAGGTTTTCTCAGGATATCTGGTGTCACAGAGACACAGCCTTCATGTGAAATCTCAAAACATGTTCTTCTCAAGAACAAGGTGTTTTTTTTTACGTGCGGCCTTTTCATGTTAAAGTTCTTTCCCCACATTAAATAAATCATATTTAAAAAAGTTGAGGGAGAAGTTGATTATTCTGAGTATCTGGTGTGTTTGATGCTGTTTGGTTTGGAGTGTATAATAATAATAATAATAATAATGATGATAATAATAATAATAATAATAATAATAATAATAATAATAATAATAATAATATTATCTGTAGAGCACTTTTCAAAACCAGGTTACAAAGTGCTTTACATGTGCAGCAAAATAAAACAGGCAGATCATAAATACACAGAAGTCAAGATAAATAAATAAAACATATTTTGAAAGACACAAAATTCCCCTAAAAGAACTCCAAATGAATACAACTATTTTAAAATATATTTCTTAAGACGATTAAAATGAAATAAAGTCAAATAAAATTCAGCTAAAATCCGGGTTAAAAGTATGTTTTAAGAAGGGATTTAAAAGAGCTCCCTGACTCAGCAGACCTGGTCTCCTCGGGCAGATGGTTCCAGAGTGTCAGACCCCTCACTGTGAACCCCCTGTCCCCTTTAGTTTTCATTTTAGTATTTGGAATGCACAGTAAACCTCTGCCTGAGGATCTCAATGTACGTGTCGGCTCATAGGGTATTAAAAGGTCTGCTCAGAGCAAGACCATGCAGAGCTTTAAAAGTAAGCAGTAAAATCTTAAAATCAATTCTAAAACATACAGGGAGCCAAGGAAGCTAAAACCGGAGAGATGTGGTAGAATTTTTTGTTTCAGGTTAAAACCCTGGCAGCTGAGTTCTGTACAGTTTGGAGACGATCAAGGGATAATGTTTTTATATGAATGAGATTTTTTGTACACGTGTCCATGTGTCTGCACAGTTACACTGGGTGTCATGTTAACGCATCAGGTGGGATCAGGGATGAGAACAGATGGGGTTTTTTTTGCACCTGCTCTCTCAAACACCCCTTACTGTCTTTACACTGTCCTCTCATCTCCTTTTTTTCTTCCAGATGTCATTCATAAAAACACATACAGAGAGAAAGATTTCTATTTTACATCAAGCTAATTGAAGACCAATAGGCACACATATATATTTCTCCTTTTAGTTATGTCTCTTTTGTTCTGATGCTGTGAGAACCTGCTCCCCCTGGTGGTTGTGTGACCTCCTTACACCTCTCTAATGACAGAATGTTGAATATTTACAACACAAAAACTGCTCTTCAGTTATTCTTGTCACACTCTTATGAGTTTAATGTAGATAGCTCTATTCTTAAGGTTGTGTTGGAGCTCAGTGACCTGTAGTTTACAGTCAAACCCAGCCTAAAAAGTAAACATTGATATTTCAGTCATGAGTCTGACACACTGAAGTAAGACTCTGTTGGCAGAGAGCACAGGTTACAGAGAGCACAGGTTAGCTGGGTATGGATCAGGAAAACCAACCTGCACTGTGTGTGTATACACATGATTTTATCTATGTGTGTGTGGGTGTTTGTTTCTTTATGTGTGTGCATAGTAGTTAGTTGTAAATCCAGTCTGTCCAGTTTTTTCCATCAGCGTCTGTCCCTGTTTTACTCCACTAACAGACAGGAGCATAATGAAGCACACCTGTTAATGTTAACTCATTGGTGGCCGCTCTGCTGTTAGAGTTATTAATCTTGTATCTCCAAATGCCTTCCTGGCATTATGCTCTGCTGAAACTCATTAAAAGCATTATAAGCTCTGTCTTCCCACTCGTATGTCTATAACCTGCCCACATCTTTAGAGTACAAGAGCTGCCAGGAAACACAATAACATACAAGTGTTTGAAACAGTCATCATAAAGGATGTTCATGTCTTACTTCTCAAAACATTTTAGTAAAGGGGAGACAAGTAAAGTGGCTTTTAGTTAAGGAAAGTTACTAAGAATTTAAACATTGACTTACATTTTCAGTCTCACAAAATATACTGTTCTAAAAAAAGAAACGATAAAACGTCTGGAAATTGTTTCTTCTGCTTCTGCCTCTGTCTCCTTAAACAGCAGGTCCAAAATGCAAACAGAAAACATTGATATATGATCATTTGGAACAAATTTATCAACAGTTGATAAGATGAGGGTTTGATTATCTGACATTGTCTGTATCTATTTTACACTGTGATTTTTCTTTCATTTCTGCTTTATTATTCTTTTTTTGTTATTTTTATTTTGTACGTTGGACATGCCACCGGTGGCATCACTTTCAACTTCATCACAAATCTCAGTGGTATTAAAGTTTACATATAACTAAACATGCACAAATTATAAATTCAGCCATGACAAGAAGATGAGGAAACGTAAAAGAACAGAATCCCTTAAAGGAGATGTGCCTGATCAATATGAGTCCTTTGAAAGATTTCCATTTTTCAGTAAGAGTCTCAGATTATTGTTTCTTATTCTAAGTGTGTGATAGTAGTAATAGTAATAGTAATAGCAATAGTAATCCTGGAACTATTTGTGCTGCATCACTCAGCTACGTTAAGTCTCTGAGGTAACTTCACATAATCTGTTTGATTATTGTTCACATTTCTCGCTGATGATCAGCCATGAGTAATGCATTTTATCATCTAACATGAGCTAGTATGAAGTCATTGTTTACATTTCTAACAGCACAGGTGTACTTTTTTATAATAATGAGGGAGTGTAATCCCACTTCCAACTGAATGTAGTGACCCCGACGTGATTTGAACACGCAACCTTCTGATCTGGAGTCAGACGCGCTACCGTTGCGCCACGAGGTCACATATATGAAGATCCATCATTAAACCAGTCACATTAGAAGGTTTATATTGCAGAACTCTTTCCATCCTTTGCAGATTTTGGACTTTCATTGTGTCTGCTACCTTAAAACAGGTAGTGTCAGCTCTGTGAGACAAACCTAAGCAGGGTTCAGGGGCAAAAAACGTATTATGTTTTCTTTGAAGTTACCCTTCTCTTGTAGTCTTAAACTATTTGAGATTATTAACTTTGACCAAATTGGCAATCTGCTGTCACATGGTTGATTTGTAGTTTAATACATTGACAGCAAACTGCAATTTTGGGAACTTGAATTGATGCAAAGTGTATGTTTAAATAAAAAGAAATAACATGATACATGTCCCATACTATATCTTAATGAATTTGTATATAGTATGCTGTGTATTTACTGTGTGGTACCCCTGCATCAACTGTAAATGACCAATATGTCAGTGGGATGTGTATCGTTAACACAGCCGAGAGAAGTCCATGTCAAAACCAATATTGTCACCCTGTCAGTTACGGTGCAGATTAGAGCTCCAAAGCCTTTTTTTTCTGCGTGTTTGTTTGCATGTGTCTGTCAATGTGTAATGTGTGTTTGCATGTGTGTCTATGTGTAACGTGCATGAGTGTGTGTGTGGTATGGGAGACGCATGGTTCAGGTTCAGCAGTCAGATTATCGTGCTGTGATTCCTCCTTGGTCATACTGTGGAGCTGCATGCTGGGGCCTGTCTGTCTCTGTTTCATTGCTGATTTACTATCCAACTCTTATATCACATACATGTGGGGAAAAAAACGAGTGTGTTCAGACAGTTTCGATCTTGTGCTGCACTTGTTTTGTTGCTTTTACAAGTTTGGGTCCAGAGTGAAGCTGATGCCTGTCTTCTTTTCAGTTTTTTAAAAGATAAATTGATCATTAGGATGTATTGGTGGCATATTCAGATCAGAGGTTATAGAGATGCAGATGTTTGTCCATGTAGACAATTACACTCAAACAAAAAGCAGAAGTACACACCCCTTCAGTTTAACCTTATCTGAACAAAATGTCTCAATGCTATCTGTAGTATTGTATCTGCTACTTTCTCTGCTAGTTTGTTTGAGTATCACTCAACTGATTTTTAAAGGTGTATTTCCTCACCTGCCGTTTGGTGCACTACTGCCACCAGCTGGATCAGAGTGTAAAGCAGTAGTTAGCTAAGGAAAAGCTATTAAGGAAAATAAGCAGACATAAATGGGTGTCACCATGTTGAGTCTTCATCAGGACAGAGTGAGCTCCTTGCCTAATAACACAATTATAAACAGTTTATCAAAAGGGTCTCAGAAGGAGGGGTAAACTTTCCTCCAGCTGAACAGCCTTTGGTTAGACTTTTGAAATGCCATTCAGTTTGTAAGAGAATCCCTCTGATAGCTCTTAAAGTGCTGTGATACAGACACTTCATCCATTAAGCAGATGGCGATGTTGCAATTAAAATGACTCCTGGTCAGATTATGGCCTTAAGGTATGATATTTACAATATGGATCTGCAGAAATTAGTTTATAAAGGAATGGAATGGGTGTGAAATTGCAAATGAGATGAAATCAGTCTGAACTTTAATGGTCATTTTAGGGAAATTGGGCTATTGCATTAGCAATTCAAATGGTTTCAACTTCAAAATTGTTGTTGTGCAAGATAAACTCACTGACGGATGCAGAAACAAACTAGATTTCTGTGATTAAATCTTCTGAGTATGTGCTAATGAGTAAACACTAAACAGATGGAAGTCTTTATATGTCTATAGTGCGGATGTAACTTATTGTTTGTAGAGAATACAGCCCATATTACTCGAGTCAAATCAGCTTTTTTCACTGAAATGCAAAATACATGAAGCTCCTGATGCAGAGACATGCAGGGATTTATGAGAATCAACTGGGAATTGAGTGTAATTTAATGTAAAGGTATCATATCCAAGCATAAAATTTTGATTTGTTATAAGCAGACATCCATCCAAAATAATACAATTAAAAGACATTTATTTGTAAGTAGAACTTTATCAAGTGTTAAATATTTGATTGAACAATCAATTCTTTCATTGAAGAAAAAAAACACGAGTGTTGAGTTAAATATTACTCATCCCCCGACCCAACACATTCAAAAATTTACAAAAATGCAATCCCAACAAAGTCCCATTCAAAATGTTAAATGAAAAGAGCCGCTCTCCTCCAACAAGTCCCATTCAACATGCAAATAAAAAAGCATCTTCCCTCAAGCTTCTCAAACCTAGCCTCTGCAGGATTCTAGAAATCATGTAGGGGGCATGATCTCAATAGTCCTGCAGTAAGCAGTGTGCTATGTGCATGTGATTGAGGAATAGCATAGATATTCAACTGTACTTGCATGAAATCTGGTTGTTTTAGTCAGGATTATGCTAAAATATATTTCCCCCAACTTTATTTAAGTTCCCCGAATAAGAGCCAACCTTCAATTTAGTAAATTCCTGGTTTATTCCCATTTATTCCCACAAATTCCTGTTTATTCCCATGGAAAGTTTCCAACTTTGAAAATTCCCAGAATTTTTTCTAACCCTATATGGAATTAGATCTTGGCAACCTTCATATGTGGTCGTAAATAAGACACAGGTTGAAACTTTTGCAATGCAACCTCTGAACAACTGGCTCGAAGTGCATACGCCTTTGGCCATTGACATGATCTCTGTGACATCACTCATTGGTTTCTGGAGAGACGTTCTTAAATCCAAAGACAGCTTTAGGTGGACACTCGAAGAACTGCGTTTCTTTTGCACTTCCACATTGGCTTCATTTTTCAACATTTGAGGTTAGTGCTTGGTCAGGATGGGCAAAAGCTGGAGTCACTCACTCAAAAGCCATCATTAAAATGCTGACTCTCTTTCTCCTCTTCCTTCTCCTCACTTTAATCTGGAATGTAATACAGGCTACATAGCTGCTTGATGTTTCAAAGTGCATCTCTTTGTTTCCAACGTCACTCTAAATATCATGAACCTTGAGTAGAATCCAACTTATCAGCTTGCATGGTGTGCACATTTCCTACTACATATTTCCTCTAAAGGGAGCCCCACAACAAACATGTTGGGATTTGAGGAGCGGGTCCCCAGATGTTAGTAGTCTAGTCTGGATCTTGCTCATTAGCACAGGTGTGTAGCAAGCTTGTCACAGGGGCTTAATGAGTGCAGGGGGTGGAGGGTGAAACTCATGGAAGTGCTTTTTACAGAAGAAGTACCTGGAATCAGTAGTTTAGTCAGTGTGGTATGTTTTACAGCAGGTGCATGTAGGCCTGGACCTGCGCTGCAGTGACTCTTCCAAACCACAGAGAGGCAGTCATGCCAAGAAAATAGCGGACTGAAGTGGTGTCTGCATCAGGTCTGCTGCTCAAATCTGAGTTTACTTCGATGTTTGTTTCTGGTGAAGGTCGCCAGCCTTAGAAACACAAACATATGTTATTAAAATGATAATAAAAATGATATTTAAAAAAAAGAGTGAAGAAGAAGAAGAAGCAGGGGACTTTAAAACGTAACAAACTGAAGGAGACTAAAAGAAGAGAAAGTATAGGAAGAACTAGAAGAAGGAAAATTAGTAGAAGAAGAAATAAGGAAGTAGAGCAAAGAAAGACAATAAAGAAAAGCGAAAAATGTCTGATTGAACTGGAGTGAACTCTTCATATCCGACTGCTTGCTCCCTTTGTTGTAATGCAGCCTGTTTATAATGAGCACCACATCCATGGCTCCTGTGGCTAAGCTCCTTGGACAATTGGCACTTTCTTGGCCCCTGAAGTTGGCATTGCCATGGCAACAGCAGTTGGGTGCCAAGTGGGCACCTGCGCTGGGTTGAGATCAAGCAGTGAGTGAAATTAGCCAAGGCTAAAGCGGGGTCCCAGCAGCTGCCCCCTGGTACCAGAACACTGCCGGGGGAAATCAAAGACTAATTACTCTGTTTGTCTGCGCTCTGTATGTGTGTGCGTGTGTGTGTGTGTGTGTGTGTGTGTGTGTGTGTGTGTGTCTGACTCTATGTATATGTGTGTGTGTGTGTGTCACTTTGTGTATATGTGATTGTGTGTCTGTGTGTTGCCTCTATTGGCAGAGATTGAAGACTATTGTGTCTGGTAGTCTGTCTCTCACCGTCATCTCCTAGACAGTCTAATGCATTCCTCTCTCAGATTGTGGACTAAGCATTTACCCTGTGTATGATATATTGTTTATGGTCTATATCCATAGAGTCCTGGTGAATTTTTGTTGTAAAGTGTCATAAATGTGTACAGGACATGCAGGACTGAGACAGGCCATTAACAAGACTCATCCAAGTTTATTTATTTATTTACAAGCGTCACAGCTCTTTAAAAACTAGCTAACAGATTTAACTCCAGGTTGGTCATCAATAGTTCTATTTTTTATTGATATAAGTAGAAAAAACAGAAATACCACTATGTTCTGTAGATTCAAATAGGAGCCAGTCTTCTATAGGCTGCATGTATCATACATGAATTATAACACAGATGCTGCCCTCTGGTGGCCAATGAAACACCATCCTGAATTCTAGGATATTTACTCTTCACTTCGGTGGCATGTCAAAGCTCTTGGCTTGCATTCATGCGATGCTGTTCCCATTCTTTCAGATATAGCCAAAAGACATGCAAATATCCTTACTAAGACTGAGTATTTCAGGATTCTAAGACTGAGCATTTTAAGATTAGTTTATTTGTTTTTAAATATTTAAATTGTATGTCCCCGCCTTACCTCTCTGAGCTCCTTCACCCCTACGCTCCTGTTCGGTGCCTCAGGTCAGCTGATATGCTGCTCCTGGAGGTACTGAGGTCAAAATGGAAGCTCAGAGGGGATAGAGCTTTTTCTGTTGCTGCTCCTAAATTATGGAATGAGCTTCCCCTCCACATTAGACAAGCCTCCTCACTGTCCATTTTTAAAAATTGACTTAAGACCCATTTTTATTCCTTGGCTTTCAACCCCGCATGAGGCTCTGCTCTTGTTTTAGTGTTTTACGGTTTGTTTTTATTTATTGTGTTATTGTTTTTATTGTTGTCTATTTATGTACAGCACTCTGTTTCGGCTGTGGTCGTTTTTTAAAGTGCTTTATAAATAAAGTTGAGTTGAGTTGAGAAAGAGTAAGATGCTTTTGAACTGAGAAACATCAGTTATATAGCTTCATTCAAAGCCACCATACTCTATTGATTAAGACATTATGTTTTACAGCAGAACAATGAAGATTCATGTCTTCCACTGCCTGAATGAGTAAGTTTTGTGTTATCATGTGTTACACGAACAAAGTGTTGGACCCAAACTCACGTTAACAACATTACATAAACACAGAAGCAGGGATGCACTTGCAACTCCCATGTCTGCCAAGTAAAATCTTTTCTTTATCAATGGGGTCTGTGTTTTTTGTGAAGGGAGCTACACAACAACTGTTACTCAAACAGGCATGCTATCTCTTTTGCTGATTATGGAAAAATAAAAAGAAGTTTCTCCCCTCAATGTTAAAGGTTTGTCTCTGTTGGGATCCTTTTTGTAAAGCTGTCACACACTTAGAATAAGAAACAAGAATCTGAGACTCTTATTGAAAAATGGAAAGTGCTTTCAAAGGACTCATATTGATCAGGCACATCTCCTGTAACCCTTCTGTTATGTTGCGGGTCAAATTGAGCCTTTTTAAAGTTCAAAAATATAAAAAATAATAAAAAGAATCGGGATGAAACTTCTTCAGCTTGGCTTATTAGGTGAAATCAACATATAAAATGAAAATGGTTGATTTCACATATTTGCAACCCCCCGTCCCCCTGCATGTTTAAAGATATACAGACTATTTGTGTGTCAATTTGACCCGGCAGTCAAAGTGGAGGCTAAAAGGGGCTAGAAATGTCAAATAGTAATTGTGTCTTTGCAACTGTGTGACATGTTTCACCCCAGTCGCACACGCAAACACCCCTTTAACATGAATTTTCATAAAAAAGGAGTGAGATATCCTCATTGAACCATGATCTGTGAGGATTAGAGAACACTATTGCACTGAATATTGATTTAAATGGTTAGTAATGGAGTTAATAATGAGATTAAAAAAATGTTTATTGGGATTTTTTTTGGGGTTATGACACTTTTGGATAATTAAATATGCCCCGGGTTAAATTGACCCAGGAACATTATTGCTGTTCCTGAGAAACGAACATAACAGGAGGGTTAAGGGATTCTGTCTGTTTCAGTTGTTCCAGCTGTTTCATGCAACATCTCCGAAAATATGTACTAGATTTAGATATGAACATATTCTCTTTTAGTTGAGCCAAAATGTAAAGGTTTTTTTTTTGCTTTGCAGCTTTGTTTCTGAGTTTTGTCTGAAATGCAACGTCCGCAGCACGGTTGCTAAATCTCAAATAGACATATAGGTTTAAGGCTGACTTGATGACCCTGTATAAGCAGTCCCTTGGATGAGAAATAGAAACTTTAATGCAGCAACACATGACAGTTCTTTTCACTCTGTCAGCTACCTGCACCTGTTCCTGCTCTGAATAAAAAAATCCCTGTAGACTGACATATATCCTCGGATTGATGCTTGGATTGAGGCAGGCTAAGGTTACAGAGTTGACTTGAAAAGGTGTTTCTGCTGATAGAATTAAATACACACTTCATTCACACACACACACACACTCATATGCACACACTTGAACTTCTCCCAGACAGAGAGTGTAAATGTCATCAGCTGGCATGGGAGCAAAAAGAAGAACAGTCAGGCCAAATGAGACATCACACTCTTTTGTTCTCACAGACAGAAATAGTCTCACACACTCTGATAGAGTCACACATGCACACACACACAAACATCCTGACAGACACACACCCTGCTGTAGTGAGTTGTAATTAGCCTGTGAGGACTGGAGTCAGCTCTGCGCCCTCACAGACTGGTGTGGTAGCAGAATTTATCCTCTCCTCCGCTGCTCTGCTCAGAGGCTGGTGGGAGGCAGCAAGCAGTTTTCATTTCATTTTCCTCCTGGGCTTTGGATTTATTGTTGGTTGTTGCTTGTTTATTAGGTTGCTAGCTTTTGAACTTCACTTACCCGGGGAAGGTTTGTTGAGCTCTGTTGTTTCTATTTCAGCAACTCCCTCATTCCCACTTATGCAGTTATAATCCCTCACAGCGGGGGATACCTATGTGAGGCTGAAACACAGCTTCTTTTTAGAGAGTGGGAATCAAACCTGCTGTCTTTATGCACCACATGATAGAGGTTTCATCAGATTAGACTTTTAAAGACAGCGCTGGAAACTGTGTGTACCAAAGTACCTCAAATACCCCCAGTCTTATCATTTTGAAAACACACACCACAATATCAACAAAAGTGCCTCGACTGACTAAAAACATTAAAGGGCCAGACATGTTGAAATTCAAATGTCTGCAGATAAGGCACGGCAGCCGCAGGTCTGCTTTTCTTTTTAATTTAATCTTTATTTAACATCCTTTGAGACTGAAATAGTTTATTTTGTATGCAAAGTTGGAACCATTTGAGAAACCACCCAGTGGGATATTGCTGTATACTGCTTAAGATTTGGGTCAGAGGATGTATGGATGAATCCCAGCGTGACCTTTTTGGCAACAATGATAAAGATACGTAATGTACATGTGATCCTTTTGTTATCCGTGGATCAATGGAAAATGTATCATCGTGTGTTGGCCCCACCCTGCAGTGTGAGTGAGGGGAGACAGTGTCCAGACTTCAGAGTTAGATGCTTTGTTATTAGCAGGGTACAAAGGGGATGATTTTCATTACAGGCTCATCCTAAAAACAGCAGTGGCAGCAACATGTTGCCTGCAAAGTCTGCATAAAGATAGGTTCCCAATACACAACAAAGATGGTCATGGATGTAAATAATGAAAATGACAGCTTTGCTATTTACTGATAAAAACATGCATTGCACCATGTTGTTTCTCTCCTCCTCCTAGCTACTCATCAGAGACGTTTTTTTACTCAAGCAAACACTTTGTGAGTGTTTGGACTAGCAAAAACAGAGACCCTTGACCTGTTATCCAAACCAAACTGAGAGATCTGTGGTCTGTTACACCTCTACAAATGATTTGCTTATTAGTTAAATAAAGTTGTTTTTTAAATCATTTGAAATTGAATGTCTCACATGTGAACACATACCTCATTTGGAAGTAGCTCCCAACTTTTAGTTTCAGTTTTCAGACAACACTTTTTAAGAAAACTTGCAAAAAATGAGCCTGCTTTTTAATTGAGACAAGACTTTAGTCCAGGGGTGTCCAAACTTTTTTCAAAGAGGGCCACCTATGATATTGTCAGAATACCTCAGGGCCAGTTTCTCCTTCTGAGACTTAGGAATCATAAAAGTTATATATGAAATATCTATTTAATAACAATTATTTTAAAGATTTTCTCAATAAAACAGTAACTAGGAAGTCCTCAGTTCTCCACAAGCCATGTAAACATTAGCAAACTTTATCTTCTTCTGGAGGAAAATGTTTTTCATTAGGATCGGGCAAAAACCTGTCAGCTTTAAGAGTTCTTGTGTTTCTTCTTTATTGCTTTCTTGCAGAATTCCCAGTGCTTTGGCTTTATACAGGTAGTCCATATGAAGCTTTTTGAGACGTTTCTGGATTTACGTTATTTTTGTTTGTGCGCTTGAAAGAAACTGCAAATGTACAGATGATTCAGAAGGTGATTAATTTATGTGCTATGAATAACACAATTTAAGATGGAAGCTTGGGGCCATAAATAAATGGACCTTGGGCTGCGATTGGCCCCCTACTACTTTGGACATGCCTGCTTTAGTCATTACTTTGGACAAAGATTGAACCCCTCTAAATGTCACAGATTTGGTTTCACTATGAAACATGCTGAAATGAATACTGAAGCCTTGGTAGGATCTGGAAGAGCTAAGCAAAGATTTGTCCTGAATTACATAAGACATTTAAATAAAAAGCATCAATGGATCTTTTTGTCTGAAAACACAGATTATACATGTTCAGGATATGATCAAAAAAAGGATAAATCTTCCTGTTTTGTGCAGAAGGGATGCCAATTTTGACATAAACTGAAAGTTCCTCACAGGAGCTTTACCCAGGAAAGGGTAAGCAGGGTCACTGATGAGTATCAGTGCACAACAGCCTCACTTTATGGCATGAATAATAATAACTGTGTCCATACAATGGTAAATAGAGCACCATGTGATGGAATGGAGGAGGACCATGTGAGCAGTATAGACAGTCAGAGACAAAAGGGAGAGGATGTAGAACAAAGGTCACCTGGCTGTCATAAACCTCCAGCATCGGTCCTGCCTGGCAGGCTGCTGAGGCTGCTGATATGGACCTGCTGGGCCACCAGTAAAGATAACATTGTTGTGTGCGTAAACCTTCAGCTGTGGAGCATATGCAGCATGACATAAACATTCCTGTGCCCGGGGTAAGAATGATATGTCTCCATATTGCACAGCAAGCAGACAGCTCCTCCCTCTTCTGCTGCGGTTTTCAGTATAAGGGGTAAAATCGGGTCACGTCAAAGAGCCTTTCTCTCAGCCATCTTGGCACGTTGGTGTCTTTGACTTCTCCATGGCAGCCCTCGTACAGGAGGAGATCCCTGCTGATTCGTCAAATCACTCCTGACATGGCCTCGGCTTGTCTCAGTACTGTCTGGAAAAGGTGATATGTTTAACCAAAGCTGTGGACAGGCGGCCCCAAAGCAAGAAAAAAAACAACTGATAGACAAAAAAAATTAACACATTTCCACACTTACATGAACACACACACACAAACACACACACACACACACACACACACACACACACACACACACACACACACACACACACACACACACACACACACACACACACACACACACACACATAGACTCACTCTCAGAGCAACACACAACACTGGGGTTGTAATGTGCATGTGTGTGTCATGCAGGAGGATGTTTGTCCTGGTTGACAGCTGTCAGGGCTGCTTTGGTTGCAGCGTCTGGATACTTTGCCAAACGAGCCTATTATCTGCAGTTGTAGAGTGGTGTGTGGGGGGGTTGCATTGCCACAGGGGGCTGATTTGGGTCAGCCGCCATGAGACAAGCCTTAAACCGAAGTGACAGATATACAACCCCCCTACTTGGATCCTGCAGCCCTCCCAAAGACCCCCGCAGGGGTGCATCCAGGAGCTCTAAGATAACAAAGGACTGGTTTTCCTCTGTTAGCTTTATTTGGAGGGTACTTCACCCACAAAGCAGACATACAGAGGAAAAGACATGTCTGATTTCCACATTGGAGTGGAATAAGTGCTATTCATCCTCATTATCTCTGCGTGAGGCCTTTTTTTCCCTCCAGAATAAGTCATCTTCTTCACATTTTCCCCTCGCCTCTTGGGGGCAGCAGTGTATTCTCCACCAAGCACTCTGAATGATTGCCCGCTATAAAAATTACTTATACAAAGTCACAGGCAGTTCAACAGAAACTGCAATCTTAAACAGAAAACTTCAATCTTCCATCAATTGCTTATTCTTTTTGAATATATAGACCTATTTTCTGTGTCACCCCGCTGCCTCTCAGCTTCTTGTTAAAGCAGCACAGTGTCTCCTCTGCATGACAAGTATCCTTCTGTAGCTTTTGTCTCAAGAGTCTCCAGACCATGAGCTGCTGTTTTCAACACTTGACTACTCCTCTCACAACCATATATAATTACCCTCACACATCCAAAGTCACTCCAAGGTTGTGTCTGAAAATTGGCTCTCAAATTGACTTTGGAAGGCAGAGCTCTGTTTCAGGCTGGGTTAATTTATTACAGGGGATATGATATATACCAGGCCGGGTGGGATTGTCAGCAATGTGTGGGTTTGCATATTGTTGTAATTAGGAAAGCTACCAGTATGGTAAAGCAGCTAATAGAACGATTTGGTATTGCACCACTGCCTATTCATGAGTGCACAATCTAGAATAAGAACATACTTTTATACAGCATGTAGTCAGAGTTTTAGATTCAAAACAGGGTGCAAAGAAATAACACAATTGTTAGAGGCAAAGAGATAAACTGAGCAAGCAAAGATAAAAACACGTGAAACAGAAAACAACAATAAGCAAAAAGATAGAGAAGAGAGGAGAAAGGGGGCCCATTGGAGTGGAGAGCAGGCATTGCCACGAGCTAAACTGAGTCTGGCGTTGGTGTCTGGCGCTGCACCGAGCTGAAGTTGACTCTGGCACAGGGAGGCAGGGCAGCAGTGCCAGAGCTGGGAAGCTAAGCCTGGTTTTGGAGAGCTTTAGACGGGCATATTGTAGCAGACAGAGAGCTGAATCCCCTCTAACACCAGGCTGTGTGCTCTCATTGCCTCTTAGCTCATAAGAAAAGAACCTCTTCAGATTATGTTCTGCTCAGCTAAAGTATGCAAGGATACAGACATGCTGAAGCACAGAAGAATGCTGTCCTCGTATAGGCTATTGTTGAAAGTTGGAAAGGTTTGACACTTAACCTGAAGCACCCTTATGGTCCAACAGTTTATAATATTGATGAATAATAATAATAAAATACAACTTTATAGTTTGAAATAATCTCATCAGTACATTTTTGAAGCTTTTAGTTTGGAGTGTCTTGCTTGTCTGGAGAGAGGTGACCATGTTGGGATGACAATCACAAAACAAGCACTGCTGTTGTCTTTTATTATTTGAATGGGACCATAATTTACTAAATAAACATCCTGCTGTATAGAAGAAAACTTGAATAGGGATTTAAATCATCAGCTCATTATGAAAATGCTTACTGAGATAATAAATGAAGTTAAAAGTAGGCTTATTTCATGGTCGACTTCTGTACGGTCAGACTTCTTTTTTTTGCAACCAGTGAAGTCACCCCCCTGCTCACCATTACAAAAAATGCAGGTATAATGCACTTCTGCACAGGCTTCACTTGCTACATCCATTTTTATATACAATCAATGCATACAGCAGGTTCAAACTTGTTCTTCTGGTGTTGATTAAAACAATCCAATCCAATCCATTTTATTTATATAGCACATTTTAAAAACAACAAGGTTACCAAAGTGCTGCACAACAAATACAAACAGTAGAAATAAGTAATAGTAAAATTTAAAATACAGTAAATTAAAAGACAAGCTGAGACCAACATAAACTCTCATGCTGTATTAAAAGCCAAGGAGTAAAAATGAGTTTTAAGACGTGATTTTAAAGTATCCAGGGTGGGGACCATTTTGACTTGGGTGTGTAGCTCATTCCACAGTTTAGGAGCTACCACTGAAAAAGCTCGGCCACCCTCGTCTTTTGTCAGCTTTTCGGCACGATGAGACGCATCTGATCAGCAGACCTCAGTGCTCTGGAGGGGGGCGTAGATGTCTATGAGATCAGAGATGTACTAAGGTGCCAGACCATGTAGTCACTTAAAAACAAACATTAAAATCTTAAAATTAATTCTAATATGGAGAGGGAGCCAGTGGAGGGATGCGAGAACGGGGCTGATATGTTCATGCTTGCAGGTTCCTGTTAAAAGGTGAGCAGCCGTGTTTTGGACTAACTGTACGCGAGCAAGGGAGGCCTGGTTAATGCCAGTGTAAAGTGCATTGCAGTAGTCCAAACGGGTCGCGATAAAAGAATGAATCAAGCGCTCAAAATCATTAGAGGATAAAACAGATTTAATTTTGGATAAAAGCCTCAGATGTTAAAAACTGGTTTTAACTACTGAGTTTATTTTTTTTTCAAGTTTAAAATTGCTGTCCATTTTGACGCCAAGGTTTTTCACTATGGGTTTTACATAAGTCTGCAGGGAGCCTAGGTCTGTAAAATCATAATAGTTCCTACATTTCATCCTACATTAACTTTCAACATAGCTAAAATATCTCTCACTTTTTCTTCCGCTGCAGACTGTATGAATCAGAAAGGATTTAAAAATGTGTTATTATCGGAAATAGTGGTCAGTGCTGTATCCTTACAGTAAGAAAGGTTCTGGTTCAGTCCCCTGCATGCAGGGAACCTTTCTGTGTGAAGATTGCATGTTATCCCTGTGCATGCATGGGCACCCCGCTGTCCTCCTACACTCCAAAGACATGCTTGTTAAGTTATAAAGTGACTCCAAGTTGCCTGTAGGTGTGAGTGTGCTAACCATGTTGGCAACCTGTCCAGGGTGTACCCCGCCTGTTGCCCAATGACAGCTATAATTGGCTCCAAAAGGGATAAGCAGTACACATAATGGATTGATTTATGGTTTACTTCATTAAAACTTAACCTTTGAAAGTCTGTTGATACCAAGTCCTATTAGAAGTAGACCACCATGTATGGTTTTGTTTATTAGTTTCACAAAATACAAAAATAGAAAGCACAAATTGAACATACAAAAGCTTGTGTGTGGGTTTGTTAGAAACCAGTAAATGGCTTACATTAAAACAATACTTCATAAGGTATATAAAGGTATTAAAGTAACACAAAAACAATCTGAATATCAGCGTTCATGCATAAAAAGAAGCAGCATTTTAGTTAAGCTGGGGAAAAAAATTGCTGTCTCTTTCTCCATGTTTTGTATAAGCTCAGTTACTCCATCTTCCTTTCTCTCCAGGACAAAAGTCAAGCATGCTTAAAGCTGTATGTATAATAGAGGGTATCTAAAGTTCAGTGGGCCAATTTAAGGGAATGTATCTCAGTGTTTCACAGCGAGCAGCCATAGTTTCATCCCTCAGAGAGGGTTTGTAGGAAAATTGTCATTAGACCCTCCACCACTGTTCCTTCCTTCTCTTTGTGTGCCATTACATGGAGGATCTTGAGAGTCCTTGCGTGAAAGCCTCATGTCTCCTCTACAACAGATGTGCTACAGCCTAAGGCCTCTCAGTTTGTAGCTCGTTATCTGAACGTGTGTGTATGTTTGAGCGTGTACTGCATGCTATTCCTGAAGTCAGCAGGGAGTTAGCCTATAAAAGGCACAAATAATAGGCATCCATTTATCTCTGAAGACATGCATCCATCAGGCTGCGTCCACACGCACAAGCGTGCATGTCTGATGGTTTGTGATATTGTTGCTTTTGTTGTGCCAGAAGCACTGTCCTGTATACATGCATTAGTGTAACTGTCTGTCTTTACACAGAGGAAAGAAGAGTCATGTGACATGCTGCTTTGTCCCCTGTCAGTGACTCTCTGTGGCTGTCTTGTTTAAAGGCCATCACACTGTAAAAACCCTCATTCACTCACTGACACTCTGTGTGGCCTCACGAACAGATGACACTCCCCAAGGACACACAAACAGCCCTGTGTAAAACCAGGGCAACGTCTTGTTTTATTTTATGTGTGTATAATCCACTGTATGTCTGTCCTGTGACGATCACCTGTCTACTGGGAGAATTAATATGGCCAGTGTCATCTTGGAGGTTTTTAGATTCAAGTAAAATAAACTGATGTAAAGACTGAAGTAATTACAGCTATTAAACTTTGGTCTTAATCACAATAAGAGACGAGTTGCTGTGTTTCCTTGTTCCTATTTTCACTACTGTTATAGGTTTAAATTTCTATGTAGAGATCTGCAACTGAGAGATGCTCTCACCAGCTCTGCTGCCATTGCCTGGAGTGCAGGACAGGATGTTGTTCCACTTTTCCCCGTCAGAGATGGATGGGACCCAGTATAAGCTCCTTGGGTGGCTCTCACATCTGTGCTTGCTAACTCGCTTTCAAGCCTGAGGAGGACTAACATTTTTTACCACAGCGTCAACAGGCAGAGGTGAAATCTGACAAACTCTTTTCTGAGGATTGATTTTTTTTTTAGGCATGTGATCAGGTTGTCCAAGGTATCGTTTTTGCTGTTGATAATTGATCACTGTTGTTCAGTCAGACAACTCACGTTAACTTAAGATAAAGTTTATTGCAGCATTGCAGTATTGTGTTTGGCGTATGGGCTCCGAACCTCATTACTCCTCGTAGATTATTTAAATGCAGACATTAGGAGTAATGAGATAGGACTAACCCCCCCTCGGAGCCTGCAGGTGGATGCCAGGGAGGAGGTGGGTACAAAGTTTGCACACAGAACTGAGCAGGACAGCAGGAGCACTAGCAAAGCAGAGGCAGAGACAGGGAGACTTGCAGCTTAAATAGACCGCCAATTGAGAGGATGTTGAGGTCAGCTGATAGGGAGGATGATGACGTGTCAGTATGAATGAGCGAGGCTCGAATTGTCTGCCTGAACTAGCTTGCAGGCTGCGCTCCATTTATTTGGTTTTGACCAATCAGAATCAAGTATTTAACACAGACTGATTTTTTTTTTTTGTATAGCATGCAACATGGCCAACACTATCTGACAGTGCAGAACAAATGAAAAATGTGACATAGGATTAATGCCTCTCCTGTTTTTGTAGACTTGTTGATAGATTGGTTAAATATCCGACGGGGGCTTTTACATTCTGCTTTTACTATTTTCTTTTCCACTGAATAACAGAAATAAACCATCCAATTTCTGACAAATCTAAACTCTGAAGTGATGTGTCAATTCAAAGAACAATTTAAAGGTTTCCCCTGAGATGGTCAGGAACAAGTCCTGGCAGTGTCCAAAAAGATCAGACGAGAGCACATACAAACACCTTCATTTAGCCATACTCTCTGCATCTTTACTGCAAAATGTCTCTGGATACATGTCTTCTTGGTGTCCTGTGTATCCCCTGCTGAAACTAGAGTCAATGCAGTATTGCTCTCCATCAACTCAATACAACAAAGCTCTTCTTTCTATCCACCTCTCTGTTTTCACTTCTTTCTGCTGTTTATTCACCTCTCATTAAACTGTCCTCAAGAGCTCTTGAACAATCCATGCTATGAGAGAAAAAGGCGACTTTCTCTTACCTTACTAATCCCATATTGATCAGGCTGTGAATGAACTGCACTTGGACTCACCGGCTGAAATCATCGATCACAGACACACAAACAAACACACATAAGCAAACGCTCATTACCAGACATCATATTAAAGACACTCACTGTGCCCACTCCAGGCTGTCTTTATGTGGAAAGTGACGGTTTATTACGTGTAAAATGGGGTGAATGGTGTGAATCACTGCCAAAGTAGAAGTGAGCGAGTTCAAGCCCCACATTAAGGAAATGAGTTTTCTGCAGCTGACATGGTTGAAAGCTTGATGTGGTTTCTTTTCCCCACCACTAAAATTGAACCGAATCCATGTTAGTAAGACGTAATCAAAGTTGCTTTCCAAACATTAATACCCCACATTTATTTTTCAATCATAACTGTTATTATTTCAGCTTAAGTGCAGTAACATTATACATATCGTGTTCTGTGTGATGATTTGACTGAGCTCAAAAGATGTAGAGAGAAGTATTACGATATGGATGTGTTTTCCTGACTTTGGCAGCTGACCTGACTCAGACATCTGCATTCCTAAGAACCCATAACAGAGCAACACACATACACCCTACCTGTCATAGATGCTGATTTGGAATGATCTCTGAGCTCTGTGTTGGTGTCATAGACTGTATAAAATACGTTGTCTGAGACACTGTGACATTAGTCAGCCATAGAATCAAACTTTTAGCTTCAAGTGACCATATATGGAGGAACAGGTGAAGCTGAAGAGGAGTAAGGGGATAGGAAACACTAAAGAGAGGGGGGGAAGAGAGAGTGGAAAAGGTAAAGGAGGTCAAAGAAACCAAAACTAGATGTTAGGATAGAGAATTGTCCAAAACTGATGATGGCGTAAGTAGTAAACAAGAACCAGAGCACAGTGTGGGATACAGCACTGTTTAAGGACTGATAGATTTAGAGTATAATAAATATCACAGGCTTTGACAATGCGAGGCAGAAAAACTCAGTCTGTTGAGTTTTGCTGCTTAATGCGATCCTCTTCACCTTGTTTTAAGTCACCATCAGTCGAAATGTTCAGTTTAATGTGACGCATTATTCGTCCAGCATTGCATACATTGTTCTGAAAGGCACTGACAACACATCAAGGCCAGGGAGGGTGATTTCAATGAAGGAGGACACTTTGCAGAATCCAGATGTCAATCGCAGCATCTGTGCCGCTATTAAAGCATCATTATAAGCCTTACTTTAATGTTAAGGATGAGTTATTTATAATTTCAACCTCCAAACAGTTGTCATAAACAGGAACATGGGCTGCAGAAAACAAAACTGTCATTTGTACCATGCTGTAGATGTTGATGTCTGCTGTAACCGAGCGGCAACCTCCGGTCTATATGAGTCCAATATTTTTAGTGCTAAAACCCCAGTTCATCGAGGATCCGCTTGAGGCTGGCTCTGGAAGTACCGGAAGTCACATACACATGAAAGGGAAAAAGACGATCTTTACAGCAGAAATAAACATGTTTACAGCCTGGTACAAAAGACGAGTGTAGTCTGGATAATTTTTTTCTAATGCAGCAATTTCGAAGATATTGAGATTACGAGTCCTCCAATGAGTCCTCTTTAGAAACAGATGGGTGACGTCACTGATCCTACATCCATATTTTATACAGTCTATGGCTGTAACGTTGGGCTTTTTGATATGGGGCTCTAAGGATAATGACTCACTTCCAAAGCCAGCCTCAAGTGGCCATTTGAGGAACTGCAGTTTTCTGCACTTCCATATTTACTTCATTTTCAGCCCTGGCAGTTGCAGCTTGGTTGGGATGTTGGGGAACACAAAGAATGGGCTTTGAAGAGGTGGGTGCAGTATATCTTAAATCAGACTATATTAAGCTTTGTCTAAGTATTCACTAAACTGTGCACACACTGTATATTTAGCTGATTTTTGCATTCTTTGTTATTAAGATGTTTCAAAACAACAAACACCGTGTGGGTGAAACTGATAGATATGAGGCACAGTTTTGGCATTACTTGCTATTCATGAGTGAAATAATGATGACTGTTGCTGAAAGCAATGACAGGCTGTTAATAATTCATGACGGAAATAAATAAATAAATAAATAAATAAATAAATAGATAAAAAACTCGACAGATGTGCCACCTACTTGCATTCAAATCTGGCTCTTTGAACAACAACACATGCCCATCCCCAACAACCAAAAAGAATCCAAGCATCCTTGCATCTTTTTCTGCTGTTATGTTTTGGTGCACCTCGCTCCTTTCTTCCTCTGTGGAGGTGTGCAGATGGTATGCATTCCTTTAGTAACAACAAATCTCTATGTGAAACAGGTCTGCCGCGGCAATGTGTGCATGTGACCGAGGTAATATATGATTTACAGAGTTCAAAATATTGTCTGTGTGGTGGTTTTCGTCTTAAAATTTTTAGAGGGTGACAGATTGTTCAGAAACCACCGTCCTCTTCCAGAAGCATGTGATACTATATTATTTAACATGTTTCCTGGCTGCTTATAACGAGGGGGAGAGGGGTTGAATAAAATGTCAACAAGCTTTTTACAATGCAAGACCTCTGATCAGTCTTTGTTTCTCTCCTGCTCTATTTTTTTTTAATCCCTACCTGTCTCCATAAATATCTTATGAGAAGTCAAATAGTGATAAGACACTTGTTCCACATTCAAGCTCATGCACACACTTAAAAAGTCCCCAGAAAACAAAGAACTACCTGGTGTGTCTGGCTTTACTCTGGGCAGTGTACACAACATGTGTGTATGTGTGTGCGCTCTGAAACTTCCAAGCTCCAATTAGCAGTCCTGTTAGCACAGGTGTGACACCTGAGAGCAGAGTAGCCGCAGTGGGAGTCTTTCCTTGCTGCAGCACCTGTTAACACGGCATTGGGAGAACCTGCCCTTGCTTGAGTTTAACAAAGAAATCACTGTGACATTTCATTCTGAGGCCCGTGTTAATATTTTGTCATGTGGCGCTGAAAATGAGTTTTGCTGCAGGGAAGGAATACAGAGCAAGATTTCAGACACACATTTATTTGGGAGGGAGAAGAAATGCGAAGTGAATACTAAAAGATTCACCTCCGCAGAAGTGTTTCATTTAGGAAGAGGACTATAATGAATATAACTTTTCTCCAGCAAAAGCAGTTTAGCCCAATATTACCAGTAAAGGCTAAATGCAGTTTAGCAATGCTTGGACAAAGCAGGGAGGCCTGTAGTTGACAGGGACTTACCTGATTTGATCTAATATTGTGTTAAAGATCAAAAGCAAACAAAAAAAAATTTCACAGTGGAAATACATGCCAAGTCGGCAACACTGATTAAGTTGAATTCTTTCAAAACTCAGCTTGAAAACATTGATGTGACCCTTTGTTGTGAAAGCTTATCAGTGTTAAGCTGTTCTATTAGAAAAATGTAATCAGACATTTATTGAAAAACAGGTATTTTAAAAGTCATGAAGCAGACATGAAAGGATCGCTTCAGGCATTTCATGTGTCTTTATCATAGTGTAATTATGTTGGCACCCTTTTGCCTGATTATTGTAATTAAATCGCAGCCAAATCGGTTCGTTTTCAAACTTCTGTATATCTAAAAATGTTCAGACTGGGCACAGGTGAGCCATGATGATAAAGTAAAAGTAAATCTAGACACATCCGTTCTTTTTTTTTTGTTATTTCTCCAAAGGCAAATTTTCACAAAGCATTGCTCTAACCAATTGGACTCCTCCCTAGTTCCTGTGAATAACCCAAGGCAAAGTCTGCCTTGCTATTGGCCTAAACACAACTTTACCCTTCCTGACATGCAAACCTCTCATTATTACTTCTTCATCTCCATCAACAGCCTAACACATTCTTAAAATATAGCCAATTATTGTCTTTGAAACAAAAAAAAAATCTTCCCTCATGAGTGTGAAAATTTGACTTGTTTCCGGTGCAAATCATCAGACTGAGGAGTGTTGTGTAACTTTCATTTACTGTAGCTATAGGCATGATTTTGACACATAAACAGGTGGATGTGTTTGCAGAAGAAACAGGTGGAGGTAACTTCATTTCAGTGCCAGAAATGTAGGGACTTGTTAAATTAGATGTAAAAATAAATACATTTCTCAGAGGGTAATGCAGAGTCTTTAGGGTTGTTTCTTTTTTGGTTATTCATTTTTTTCAACACCCTCAAGTCCACCAGCTGAGTCCTGCTTCCTAGCTGTTGATGATGGTCATGACAGCAGTAGTCCTCTGCTGACCGACCTGGTGTTCCCTATAGTGTGCTTGCATTTTTTTATTACAATATACAAATGTGTTTTTGCCACATGCTCTGCTCTTTTTTTAAACATCCTGGCATTTTTCTGTTTGTTCAACCTGGCTCTGTTTTTTTCAAACACCATAGTTGTTTGCTCCAAAAATCTATTGTGGTTTTTTCCAGCTCACTTGCCCCTCAAGATTTTTGAACTTCACTTTCAATTTGTGTCATAATTATTTCAGGGAGAGAGAGACAGGAAGAAGAAAGTGTTTGATTGTGCATAGAGCAGGATGCACTTCTTTTCTTTTCTTTTTTAACATTCTTTTTAATTGATTTTCACATTGAAAGCAATAGCTCAGGAAAGCTTAACAAACTTTTTGCATAGTTGGTCTAATAGTCACATCCAGCATTCATCAGTCCAGCATAGTGCAGCTGTAATAGAAAGTTGTATTGTACATTAGCAGAACAATCCTTAAGCCCTTAAGTATCTTCATTATAAATTGCACTTAATATTTAGAAGATTCAGAGGTTTCTCCCATTTTCTTTTAAAAAGATGAGTTCTTGCTCCAATACAGTATCTCAACTTCTCTAAAGTGACAACATCAGATATCAGAGATTTCCACAATATAATAGATGGAGATTCATCTCCCACCCACTTTGTCAATATAGCCTTCCTTGCCAACATTATGCACTTCTTTTCTGATGATAGATCTAGATTTCGGTAGATCCAGTAGTCAGCAGGTGTATTAATATGAAAACACTGCTCGGGTCTACAAATTTAGCCTTAAGTTCATTTAACACAAATACTTTTAACAAACATTTTGCAAACCTCCCACCACTGTTCTTTAACTCTCCAAAAGCACCCACAGTGCATGCTTCCTCATGTCTTTGTCTTTGCTCCATGCACAGCAGAAAGAATGTACTACATCATGTCAGATCCCAGATCAGTGCAGTTCAGGTTCATGGTTGAGGCCCACGAACACCTCAGCACCAGAGTTTACCGTGGAATTGAAAAGAACGTTGTTTACTTGTAGTGTAACTCCAGCTATTCAGACTGTGGCAGTGTCTCTCTGTTGTTTAACACGTGTGACGTCTCATCCATTTGAATGAGGCTGGTCTCAGTGGGGGGGCATTATGTTTATACCAAGTGAAACAACAAACTCACAGTCAGTATTTCATGGCTGCCACAGTGAGGGAGAAACTTCAGATGAAATATTGAAATGCTTTTTGTACAAATGTTGTATAGTTATGCTGTAGCGTTCGGTATTAAATCGTGGTGTGGAGGAGTTTGTAAGCATGGGGTTTACTGTTGTTATTGTCTCTGCAGCTCCCTTATGTTTAAATGTGATCTAAAGAGCCTGGATACAAAAGTCCCTGGATACAGAGACAATAAATAATACAGTGTGGAAAATAAAATCATCCTCTGCAACATGCTGCTGCATTTTATCTCCAAATAATGCAGATGACATAGATACGATAGATAGGCTTGTACAGCAAAACAAAATGTGCTTTGAGGACAACAACAAGGCACTGTGTAAACAAAGACTATGTAAAATATAGATGTGGCCTCATTGGCGTGAACTATTGGAAGCTGAACAATGGTGTTAGTCATATTGAAAATGCTAAAGAAACCTAACTTTCAGTAAACCTAGACAAAGGAGAAGAGGTGGATCTGAGGCAGGCATTCAGCGGCCTGGCAAACCACGACAACATGCCTGCCTGTCGGACAAATTGGCCACACCTCTAATATCTCCAAACAGCTGTGTTATTAAAGAATTGTAATAATCACCTCCTGTACAATATAAAGAAAGAGAGAATGGCTTTAAACATATTAAATTGTCCTGTATAAATTATCATTTTAACATGGGTGTTAAAGGGGATCTCTGGGCTTTTGGAGCCAGCCTCAAGTGGACAATCGAGGAACTGCAGTTTTTAGCACATACATACTGGCGTTGTTTCTGAGGTTGCTGCTTGTATGAAGCCAGTTAGTACGGTGGCCCTGAAGGCCAATAGTAATAACTATTTCAAAAGCGCAAAATTGATTTCACTTAGCAAAAAAAAATTCAGAATCAGAAAATAAATTTCCAGAAAATGGACAGGGTAGGACCATTTTTCTTGTTTGTGATTGGCTAATCCCAAGTCTGTCTGGCATCAGTCATTTATCATTTCCTGTATACATATTATATGTATGTCCCTTGTTGAAGTATTGCGCTATCAACTCAAGCTCCTTTTCCATCCTGGTAAACACTTGAAATTACGCGCCACCTCTGTAATACAGTATCCAGTGTAAACAGGAAGTGATAAATGACTGATGCCGGACAGACTTGGGTTTAGCTAATCACAAACAAGTACCATGGTCCTACCCTTTCCAGTTCTTGAAATTTATTTTGTGATTCTGAAATTTATTTTGTGATTCTGAAAGTTATTTTGTGATTCTGATTTTTTTTTGCTAAGTTCAATTAATTCTGCACTTTTGAAATATTTATTACTATTGGCCTTCAGGGCCACCTTAAGTTAGGGTCCAGGACCAGTATCGCCTTCACTAAATGACTTGTAGAAGTCATCGTAGGGTTGAAAGACATGACATATAGTTCACTTGGATACATTTCGTATTGCAACCCTGTAGAAATACAATTTTAAAAGCAGAAGTCCTTTGCTTAAGATTATAAGGGAAAAAATAAACTAAAGTATGAAAACCAAATATACTTGAACTATCTAAAGTCATTGCACTTATTGTGCACAGTGGTCCATTTTAGAATCAAGTATTTTATTTTGTTATTTGTTATTAGAGGTGAAGCATTAAGATGCATCATTGCTTGTTGCACCCTGTATAGGTGGCACTTAAATGTGCTACCTTGTAAATTGTTAAGTGATTTAAAGGCCCAATATATGTATTTGTATCACAAGTCATTTAATACGTTTTGACCAGCAAATGTTTTGTAGCAATTCACTTGATGTGAATTTAGAGTTAATGAATTATCCAACATGTATCCCTTTAGTCATTAGATCAGTTTCAGACCCAAACTGTATTCAGTTGGAAACAGAACTGATGTACTGCAGAGTTAATCCAGTCTATAAAAACTATACTATTTAGAATGGCAACTTTTCACTTTTATGTTAAGAACCTTCTTATATTGAATAACAAGGATTGCAAGGTCAGATCAAAACTGACAGATTGTGGGTTTTTTTGCGATGGCCTGCTTGCACAGTGCTCTCTACAAAAGCACATTTCACTGACAAGTCACATGGGATATCTTGATCTATACCAAACAACTCCTCATCCACTCTCACTCACTCAGCTGTTGCAGCAGCATGTCAATGATGGCATACATCACATGAAGTATAATCACCTCTCCAGGGTGTCACAATGATCCACTGGCTGAAATGAGAGCGTGTAGTGCACTCATGACTTATGGGTCCCTTTAGAGTGTACCTTCATTTATCTGCAGCAGGGGGCACTGTGGTGTCACTGTTGGTGCTCGTATATTCAGGAGAGTGAGCCGGGTCAGATTCCAATGAAAGCAGGAAACCTTGTACTACATGTTGCCAAGCCACTTACAGAATTAACTTTAAAAAACCCTTCTACATTAAAAGGAAACATTGGGATTATGTAAGGAGTTGTGTCCATTTGGCTGAGGACATCTCTGCAGTATACGCACAACAACTTTTTATGACTATTTCAAGCATTTAGCTGAAGTTTCTATCCTACAAGTCAAGGTTTTTGTACTCGAGGACGCTTAAATAACTTATTTGTTGCATGTTTTGTGTCTTGTGCTTCTCCACATATCAGGAATATCACATTACCGCTGTGTTGAGGCATGCCTGTGTATTCAGAAGCAGGTGAAAGAAGTGGGCTATTCAGCAGTACCAGGCCATATCGTGAGAACCTCATGCTTTGAAGATGTTCATACCGAAGCCAGAAGAAGTTCAGGGACTTCTCATCACAGCAGGAGTAACTCTGCTCCATCCTCCTTTCATGCTTCCCACTGTTACGCTTTAGACTGAAATTGCAAAGTTAAAAATATTGCGACTGCAAAGCTGCAAACTTGAACTAACTTGTTGGGGATGAGGAAAGCTAAATTTGCTCAGAGAGCTCCTAAAGTGCTGAAGTTCTTACGCACGCTTTCATCACCAACAGCATAACAGGCATGAAGCAGAAACCAGCCTCTGCTCTTCCTCTCTCCTGTCGACACCTTGATGTGGAAAGAGTGGGAAGAAACAGACAGACGGGGGAGAATGTCCCATTTATTATCCTCTGTCCTCCTCCTCCTCAGCCAGTTACCTTACATCATGCGTGAAATGGCTCCAAATGGATTCCTTTTGTCTATTGGCGGTGCTGCTGTTATGCTTTGCATTAAAACTGGTCTCTACGGGAACATACAGTCTGTACAGTGTGTGATTTGCTTTGCAGCAGCCACACTTGAAATTCAAACAGCAGGGGGGCACAATGCACCCACACAACTCACCTTAACTGTTTTTGTGAGTGTGCACATAAATCTGATTTCTCACCCAGGTTTGGTGTGTATGTGTGTGTTCTTTGGAGTGCGCTCACATTTTCAGAAAGTTTTTGGACCCTCTTTGTTTTAGTCAGTTTCTCCCTGACTGATCAAAAGGTCCTCAGCGGCCTGCTCTACTCTACGAGAGAATCCTGTTCATACAAGTTCAGAAGACATGGATGGAAGCACAATCACCCCCATCAGTCACGCAGATGGTTTACACATTAGTCCTTCAACTCATCCCTTCTACTGTAAGACTCCCTGCTCTCCCTCTAGAAATCTCCACCCAACACACTTTAGAAAACTTCCCCACAACTACAGCACTTTAAAGCCCTAAGCCTTCGCCTCTCTCCGCTCCCACCGCGTACATCTTTGAAGCATCGCTCATTGCAGATACTACACAGCTCTGAGAGCTTATACGCATGGAAAGCCTAATGGCCCAGCGCTGGTTAACTTTCAGGCTTACACCCTCTGTTGATGAACTCCAGCAGCCATCAGCACTGTCTCTCATCTGAGCTAAAACCTGCATTGTGCTGCAGAGGTTTAGAGATGAGGAGAGGGAGGAATGTCAATAGACAGGAGGAGAGAGAGAGAAACTGGGTGGAGGACTTTGGGAGGAACCTGTTAAGAAGCTGAAGCCAAAAAACTCTGGAATATTGAACTTTGTAGATTTGAAAAGACACACAGGGAGAAGAGTTTAAAGACTCTTTAGAGCAGGATTTACGCTGTAAAGCACCTACACAGTGTCAGTCAGGGTTATGTGCACTCATGTAACTCTGTTTGACACTAAGTTGTGCCGTACCTTAGCATCACTCAGGCACCCCTGACTAAGACTGAGTGTCTTTAAGACATGGAACATTTCAAAATCTTCTCTGTGTTTGTACTTTTTTAAAGCTACCCTGATTAAGGGAGTCATACAAATCCAACATGACACAGAAGTAGCTTCATGATCTCTAGTCATACTATAAAGACGCATAGTTTACTCTCAAATCAAGTATAAGCTGTTAAAGCAGGCATTTTAACTTTTGTGGCCCCATGGCAGCATGCCATGTGTAGTTAATATGCTCACCTTGCTTGTTTGTACATTTGTTTTGCAAGTGTGTAAGAGGTTATTTGATAGGATAGCTTGGGAGATAAATGAGGAAACACGGGGGAATGACATGGACTAAAGCATGCTGGGACTGGGAATCCTACTACAGCCTCTGTACATTTTCATGCTGGGCAAACTTTCATTGTAGTGTGTAAAGCAATTTGAAAGTCTTTGAATTAAATCTGAGAAAATTATACAACTCTATTTTGGCAATTATGGCAAAGAGAGAGATGACCGCTGAGGAAGCCTGAAAGTTGTTCCAGGACTTGGACAGCGCACACCGGCAATCTATCTGAATAAGAAGCGCATAAAAGTGACTCACTGAGGAAAGTTTCATATAAATGTATGCATATTTTCCTAAATATACAGTTTATCCTTAAACAATAAACACATCATTCTGTATATTGGGTATTTATCATAACAGATAATACAATTTGGAATCTGGTCGTGGCCTTTCTAGTAGAAATGACATTCTGGCCCTTCTAGTGTTAAAAGACATGACTTGAGTTATAACATGACTTTATAAGACATACTAGACTCAATTGCAGAATCTAGAGGCTTAAATGTTTTTGATTTTCAGCTTTTGAAAAACATGAATTATGCCCTTATTAGGACTTATTGATCCTCATCCCTAGACAGCAGAGGCTGAAACCAAAGACAACTCTCTTGATTTTCTGGTTTGCTTTTTTATACTTAAAATGCATTAAAAAACAGTTAACCGTTCCTCATGCTAGATGAAGCGGCTAAGATTGAAAGGTGCCGCAGAGACTAAGTGGGATCGTGTTTGTGACGCGTCTTGCCACAAATAAAAATCAAAGTCCAAAGAAAGTTTTCTATTTATCAACAAAACACTCCAAAAAATCAATACCAAAAAAGATCTAAATAAACGATGATAATGACAATGATGGTGGCGCCCCCACTCACCCTCTAAACCACCCCCATGAACCCAAAACCAGAAAAGAAGTCAACCAAAAAAGGAAATAATCATGATTAACAAATAAGACATGAAAATCAACATTATGGCCCCTACACTAGAGTCTTATTATAGCTGTAATTGTAAACAGCATTCCTTAAACTGTGTTCTGAGTTGAGTTGATGTGAGGCCAGAATTGAGAAAAAACTACCAAACTATCCACATACCTGTGGATGGGGCATGTGGCTGTATTTACAATTGAGTCATGCTCCTTGATGCATCTGGGACCCTTAAACCCAATGGAGCTTGGTATGATGTTGGTGATATTATGGCCTTGGCTATCAATGTGTCACCTCTCTGCCTCTGCTCTTTATGATGCTATGCCTCAGTGACTTACTTACATTTAAAGATGGCCTGTTATTAGTTCAGCATCTACTGTCTCTGACTACCATTTATGCTGAATCATATCTCTTGATATACTAAATGAATACAGCATGTGAAATGTACCTTAATATATACTTTCTTCCCTCCGCCAAACTCAGTGCACTTGCTGCTGTTTTATGGTCACGGCTCTGACAGGAGGCCTATTTACCGATCAGCCTGCCATCATGTTTTACAGCAGTTGATTCCGCGATGGCCCTCAATTCTCCAGATGACTCCATTCTCCCAAAACAGAAACATTGCTGTTTTTTTTTCCACCTCACCCAGCAAGGGAGGCTGGGATATAAATCGACTTGAGGAGAAGCAGTTGCTTTCTGCCCGGGGGCGGCTGGGTTTTATTGCCCTCCACAAGAAGCTTATTGGAGGGCTCTTTTGTGAGAGGGGGAATTTTACGGCTGATTGCGTGTATTGGAGTAGTCATAAAACTAAGTAGAGGAGACCTGTCTTCATGGTGTCAGAGGTGGCTGTGCTTACAACGTGTGTTACTCTCAAACAGGCCTCTGGTGTGTGAGTGCACTGATGGACACCAGTCAAAAGTCTCTCTGGCCTGGAGTGTGACAGCAGCCCTGGTTCAATCATACATTTTGTATTCTGTTGTTAGGTGATAAACCAATAAGACTGTGAAATGCACATGTACCTAGCTTAATAACAGCACTTGTTGAATGTTAACATAGCCGTGTGTGTCTGTTTCTGATTGCACAGTGACTTGTTGAGTCTGAACTGTTTGATAATTGCCTCTCATCATAACCTCATCTATCATAAGTGCTCCTGGCTGCAGTACTTGTGAAACTGTAGTTAATAGATCAAAATATGACCAGGTGCATTTTTTGGGTTTCCATGAATTCAATGTGTGAAGAGGCTACATACATGTGAGAGGAGGTGAATATTAGCATATTGGCACCCAGCTGTGTTAAATACTTGATTCTGATTGACAACCAGCTCACAGATGTCATATGAAATCAATCTGTGGGAAATACTGTCGGATTTCACCTCAGCCTGTTGACACTGTGGCAAAAATGTTAGTGTCTGTCTCGAGTGTTGGGAAGTAATGACAGTAATACAGGACTTCCACCAGATCCGTGTCCGGTCACGCTCTGTGTGCTCTCATCCGTCAACACCCACCGGTTGCGTGGAGCACGGAGCAGGACTGTCGGACAGCTGGAGTCATTTGGCTGAGTTTTTCCCGCGGTAATCACTGAATCTAGGATTCTCCTCCTCCTCTCCTCATCCATGTTGTCTTTATGGTCCTCTGAAAACCTCTGACTTGATGACTCCAGGCCTGCCTCCAGTCTAAATCAAATTGTTTTTGTCATAGTTAAGTTAAAAGTGATCCAGTGGGGGTTAACACATTGACTAGAATAGAAACCTATCAGATCCGGTGCCATGACGGATCAGAGACGGACCGGACATGGATCTGGTGGAATTTGGCCTTTGGGAGGCAAAGTTGTGAGTGCAGCCTTAGGAGCTACTGGGTATTTATTATGCTTGTCGAGGCTACTGGCAGTTAAAGCCATGTGTTGAGGAATAGGTCTCTGTTCTGTTTGTATCTTACACGAGGTCTAAACAGGTCCAATATTTCAGAACTAAACTCAGATAGACTCAGGAACTTTCATGATCCTGGGACGAGTCTCAGGACCTTGGGATTAGGCGGGACCCTCTTATTCTCTAAAGCTTATGTTGGGCTCACATACCAATGTAAACAAATGTTACTGGACTACTCCTTCAGTGAATTTCATAGAAATCAGAAATTATATTGTATATAACCTCTTCACACCCCACTCAATATTGACAGTTCATGTGTTCAAATTACACAACACCACAGATACTATGTCAATGAAAAGTCCATACAGGGGTAGAAGAGGACTAGTTCACTCAAACAGGGTTTTCACAAGCAGCAAATGTGTTCAACATGTTTTTCTAAAGCCTCAAGGATACTTGCACACAATATGTTTTAGGCAAGAAATTCTGGAAACAACTGTGTTTGTTTACAAGAAAACTCTACAGGGTATCTTTAAGTTTTCTCTCACATACTGGCCTCACACTGAAAAATGAGGCCTGCAGAGAAAAACAGAGAGAAAGAGGAAGAGTGGGAAGGTGTTGTCATTGTTGATCACACCTGTTGGTGTACTCACAGTTTGTTCGGCTGTGTACACACGAGGAGCAAACAGTGTTGTGTCTAATTCCAGAGGAGACGGCTGTTTGTTAAAATCATGCCAGGGTCTGAATGTTTAATGTTGTGACATTGCTTTGCTGTGTATTCTCACTTTCTCTGCAATGGAAAACACAAGTTCTCAAGACATCACATTTTGTATACATATGGAAATAGACAAATTGTGAGTAGCTCTCTAAATAAGCAGCAGCAACTCAGAGGAAAAACACCTTTAACTGTTTGTATTGTTCCTTTCTTTCCACTGTATATCCCCCACAGCTTTTAGTATCAGCTGTGTAAGTTATGAACCGTAGAACAAAGAGCCCCATGAGTTAATTTTGGGTCACATTCCCCTCCATTTATTCTTTCACTCTCCTGCAGGGCCCACCGAGCCTTTGGTACAAAGTGCGTCATTCGTCTTTCTCTAAAATCTATTGTTCTAAGTCTTTTTTTCCGTGTCTGAGAGGCAGATTACAGTGCAGCGCTGTGCTTTAGAGCTGTGTAGAGGTTGTTTATTGAGGTTATGGTCGGGGTATTAACATGGAGATGAATGGGGAATACTCCACACCTCTTCTCTCTGCCCACACAGACACAGATAGGAGGATCATTGTGCTTCAAATGGATGCAAATGGCCTTCAGACTGTCTGTCTTATCAGTGTGAGCCCCTGAGGCGCCGTGTAATTTCAGTGTGTGTGTTTAACAGCACTGTGTGTGTGTTTAATGTATGCACACCTGTCTGCACTTCTCATACTTTGCATTTCTTTGCCTGTTTGTTATTTATATTATCAGTGTACCCACACACGGATGCAAGTGTACATCTGCATAATTTATATGTTTTGCATGCATGTATGTTCTTGCTTGTTTACCACACTACTTATGCAATTGTCGCTCTGCTCATCTAACCTCCTCCCCTATCCTCCACATTAGCTCATGCTTCTGATAGAGAGCCACGATAACACACACACTATCACATTAAACGAGCAATAGAGGAGGCTTGGAGGAAGAACCCCATCCTTCCTTCCACCCCTCTCTCTATCATCCTTCTTTCCCTCCATCCCCATGTTAAAACCAATTAACAGTAATTACCAGGCCACCCCAGGCGCAGCTTCTTTCTGCTTGCTCCGCTGTTTTGTCCTCCTCACCACGCCGACATGAGGGGAGGTTCCGAGACGTGTCGGGAAGCAGGTCATTACTGTTTATTAGCTAAGGGAGGCTGATTTCCCCTGATGGTGAACATAGGAGCCAGCTGAAGTTTGGATGTTTGGTCCTGCAGCTGACTTTACACATCACTCCAAGGTTTTTTGATAACATTGTGGTGTTAATGTCACTTAAGGCAGCAGTTGGAAAGGGAGGAATGGCATATTTTGAAGTTACCAGGCAATTGGATGATACATGACTTTACTGCATGTCAAGAACGTGATAGGAGTTGTTGGAATAAAACACGGGACATGAGACAGTCATTGCTTAATTTTCCTGTGCTGTTTTAAAACTTGTTCTGCCTGATGAAATGTGGTTTGGTATATCCCTGGTGTTTCCCTGCTGTCATCCAGGGATAGGCCCCAGACTTTACACAAACTCGAACAGCAGTTCATATGACGTCCAGAAAGTTTTGCAAAATTTTGTTCATGTCACCCTTTGAATGTCCTATGTATCATCCTGGAGTTCTAAAAAGCAGGTGTTCTGTCACAGCCACACAATGAGGTTAACTTTCTTTCCTTTTTAAAAGCAGTTCGGTCTGTCTTAGGCACCTTTTAGCATGCATTTCCACCTTCCATACATGTTTCAAGTTAAGCTGAAACTATCCTTTAAGATGTTTGAAGTTATTCTTGCTCACCCATTGTGTACCTTCAAATCAAAGCATGATCTCTCTGGTGATTCCTCCCTCGTTCGACCAGACCCCGAGCCAAAGTCGACTTAACCAGCCTCTCTAATAGGTTACCTGGCTCTGTACATCCTGGACAGCAGGAGAAGTTGCACTGAACATATAACCCTGCAGTAGAAGATTCTGTGATGGAGATTGATTAATGCCTTGTGACTCTTGTGTATTAAAAAACATTGTTTATAATGTAAGTAAACCTTTGCTCTTTGAATGTACAAAACTAGTTCAGGACAGCAAAAGTTTAAAGGTTCTCTAAGAAATGAATAAAATGGAAAAGATAAGAATGCGTCTTGGCTATCCGTCTCTTCCTGCCTGTCTTAAGTGATCGACTGTAAGCCGACTCTAATGTAATGTGTGCATTGATATGAAAATACTCAACTCAGCACACTGAGATAACAACAAAACAGACCAAATGCAGGCCTGATAGCTGTTTTGATGGATTGTCTTATACATTGGAAGTTGTTTTTCAAACAGTGCAGGAATGAATGGCAATGAATGGTTTCCTCTGAAGGGAGGGAAATGAGTCCTGATATCTCTGTCAGCGCTGACACTGTGCAGACTGGAGCCCTGAAATGTCTGAGTGTTGTCTTTACAATTTTGTTTACTGGTTTTATCATGATTTATCTCACAAATACTGAACACCAAGAGCCTGCACTTAATAATTAGTGAAAAACATTCATGTCCAAAGTCTATTTCTTTGTGTTCTTTGTCTTGAAATTCAGATTTAAAGAAAGTCGTGGTCTGTTAGTCTTTTAATGTGAAGATGAGAAACATGGACAAGAATTAGTTTGATACAATAGTAAAACTATTAAATATAATGTAAGACTATCACGAGCAAAATGAATGACCTTAATGTTAAACTAGGCAACGATTTCAATGTGAGAAAATCTCTCAAAGTATTACACAAATTGTATTTCATGCTGTGTTTAGCATTTTCTTGGGCATTCATCAACATAGAGATTTATTTCCGATGTCCTTTTTAATTCTGATCAGATCCCAGAACAGAATAAGTGTTCATCTAAATGTAAAGTAGCTACTCTAGCCCCTGGATCAGGTGGGAAAACTAACACCAGAGATTTCCAAATTTGAGTGTCATCTCACAAACCGAGGCAGCGCTGTCATTATGTAGCGCTGATGAGGCTCAAATTACTTCTCGCATGTCATTTGTGTCCCAAAATTAGGAACAATCTGATGACATTTCATAGCAACACAAGTAGTAGGTCGTTAATATTCAAATGAGCTATTCAGCACAGCGAGATATAATCAATCGGTCACAGATCACACATTATTCCAACAATGAGACACAATCAATCATGCTTAGCAATTTGCCTAACCCGTAATCACAGTATATGCTGATGTCTGAAGTTTACTTGATACAAATGAGTAGAACCCCTCCCCGTTGTTTATAGAAAAAAAAACAGCACACATACACACCCTCCTGATTAATGATGGTGGATTTATTCGGTCATAGTGAGGAGTGTGAGAGGTCACAGCTCTGTCACTTCCCCTGGTGAAACATTGGATAATGAACCAGGTTCATTTCTTCTATTTACACAACTCCAGTTGACTTTTTACCTCAGTCATGAACTCATTTACATGTCCAACCTCTTTCACTTTATACTCATCAATATGGCAGCTTGGTAAGTGGCCAAATCCCCCAGAATACACAACATTTCTGATTGTTGTCATTTAGGTAACTGTGTGAGGTGGTCTACATATTTATAGATAGCAGATGGTATCTCTGATAAAAAGAAATTCTAAAATAGTGGTCAAATAACTTTTGGAGGGCAACCAAGGTATCATATTATGGCTTGTTTCCACCAAGCGGTCTGGTATGGATCAGTACAGTTTGGTACGGGTCGGATCGGTAACGTCTGATCCTGTTTGCGTTTCACAGCCAACCGTGCCCTACTTGGTGGGCAGCGTGTAAGCCGGATTCCGATAGCCGCGTCAGGTACGTAATACTGTGACGTCATGGCAGCACAATACAGTGTACCCTGCTAATAAATGCAAGACAGAGAAAAACGTGATGAAAGCTTGCCCACCTCAGCGGTCGACCATGGAACGCTGTTTCTTGACAGCCGTTTTCCAAACAAAAAAAGTTATCTTTCAGAAGTCCACTGGAGATTAAACATGGCGGGGTTATGTGTGTTCTTTATTACCGCTGTCCGCATGGGAAGTGACGGTTCTTTCGACCAATCAACGGACTGTAGTGTTTCTAGCTCCACCTTCTGGGTTGGATCGGTATGTTCTGGCACCCCACAGAAGGGTACCAAAAAGTGGGACCGTACGGCTCGGTAATTTGGAGACCTGTCCCGGTTTTTAGTCAATGGAAACACGATAAAATGCGTGCCATACCGAGACGAACCGAACAGAACCACTTGGTGGAAACGGGGTTATAGTGTGGGAAACTCTGGTGGTGCATCCTTGACTGCAAAAGCTTCACGTGCTGCCGTCATGTCTTCATGCCTCTTTTTGCCACAGACAGGTTAATCGACAAGGACAATAGAAGTCAAAGGAATATAGCCCCATAACCATTTGAATCATCAATAGGTTTAAATGACTTTTCTACTGTCTTGTGAGGTGCATCCAGTTACATACCGTGTAACTGTTTCACTATGATATGTTTCCAACCTGTTAACTTCTTTTTCATCTTATCACAGTTGTTACAAACCACGTTATATTCAACCTAAAGTTTGATATGTTTATCACAACAGCGAAGATAGTTAGAGTTCAGACGAGGGTCTGACTGTTTCACTCCCTGCAGACATGTTTGACATAGAGAAATTGGAAAGAAATAAGAAAATATCTGAAACCCACCAGCCTGGGCCTGCAGGTGGATGCTGGGTTGATGTAAGGGCTAAAAGAACAGAGAAAGAAGAGCAGAATCGGGGCTTGCAAACCAGAGGGTGAGAAGACAAAATTTGTAACATAAATTAACCCCTATACTGGCAGGATATATTTAACAGATGCTTAGGCTTAATGTGATCCATTTTTGTCAAATATCATTCGAAAGAAAGTGTTTCTCCACTAGCTTCAATTTGAAAGTCTTACTTGCCATTCTTTTATTTTGCACGCTTGACCTCGGAGCCTTGCTATGCAAAACTGGCGCTAAAGAGTGAACTGAAACCTTCATATTGTTTTAGCATTAAGCTACTGGTGCCATAAGTGATGGCTTATATGGTTGTACATATACTCTGCAGACACCATTTAACACACATACATGCCCCCATGACCTCCTGCGTCTGAGGGACCATGATCTCATCCTGAGAGAAATCCCCCCGTGCCTCCTCTGTGCGGGCACCTCTGTACTTAATAATTTAAAAGGCTTTTTATATTGGAGTCTTGATATTGGTGGGTGATGCCCTCCTGAAATTATGTCAGCTTCAATAATAGATGAGTTGGGCAGTGGGGACCATGATGTTGGGAGGGGAGGGGGTGTTGGTGCACATTCACCAGCTTGGGTTGGTTCACCAGAAGGGCTGGCATGGTAACATGATCAGACTGATGTCAGGAGGCACTTGTCACCATGGTTTCAAAGAGGGGCACAGGACTGGTTGTGTGTGTACATGTGGAAAAGTGGTGCTGTAAGTAAGTGTGTAACAGATCCCTGTGATAATTCCAGCTCTCACCTGTCCATATAAAGAAGGTCATGTGGTGACACATTCACCTGTCTGACAGTTCTGTTTTTGCACATGTGTTTCTGAGTGTGTGTCTAGATCCTAGTGTGTCTGGCTTGTTTGTGTCACCTTTTTTTTCTCAAAGAAAGTCCATCTGTCGTCCACTCAGTCCTTTTACTCTCACCTCCCTCACATACAAACAAAGTCCTCTCACACACAGAGTCAGTCTCAGGTTGAGGTTCAGCTCATGTCTCCCAGCTGCAGGTGGCTCAGAGGCATGATGGCTGCAGGGCTGCAGGGCTGCAGGGGAGCACTGACCTGTGAAAACCTCCAACTCCAGACTGCTCCCCCTGGTTTGGGTTAATTCAATAAAGGTTGTTCAGATAGACTGTAGACAACATCTGTGGGCCCTCACGCCTGGTAACTACATTTGGAGACCCTGTGCCCCCTTTGACCCAATGTTTCATTTAAGTTTCAGACAAGAACCCATCTAGAGGCTTACAAAATCCAACTTTCAGGATCAGTTAGATGTTTTTGTAAATGATGTGAGATGCTTTGTATTTACATCAGAACCAGAAGTTACATCACTCTCTTCAAAAACCACCAGAGTTCATTAACTCTAGTCAGTTGCCATCCATTTAGTGGTGGTTAATGGTTATTCAACACACTCCAAAATAGTGCTCGGCCGGCCTTTTGTGATGCGCTTGCCCGCTGACATCACTCTGATTGGCTGCACCTGTATGCTTAGCTCCTCGGAGGGTAACTCAAAGTAGAAGTAGCCTATTGGGTGATATTTAAATTTTGTTTGACACAAAGTGCATATTAGATTTGACCTGTCAACTGAGCCGACTGGGAGGTTTTTAAAGTGAGATTGAAAACAGAAGTTGGGGCAGCAGCAGGAAGCAGGAAGACTGTGGCAGCTTTACAAATTACTATGGTGTGGCCAAAATAGACAAAAAGCTAAGATATATATATATATAAAAAACTTTGAAGTCTTACCTTAAATGCATCGTTATTAATGCATCAACCACTTAGAGCTCAGTTGAGACATAACTGGAGGATAAATGCCTTTGTAAAGCACTTTGTAGCTTGGAATTCAAAAGTGCCTAGTCTAGAATAAAGCTTATTATTGTATTATTGTACAACAAAATTAAATTATTTTTTTTGCATTACATTCACTTAAACATGTGCTTTCTTACCTTTCGTTCTAAAATTGGTGGATTTTATATACCTGAAGGAATAAATCCTTTTTAAACCTCCTTTTTACTGATGTTTAAAAATGAGAGAGCAGGACTCTGAACTGTAGCTATTCTCTCTAGCTTGTTATCATTCAGCATTGTTACAGAGTTCCACAGGTAATATACCTGAGATCAGAAGCAAAGTATCGCTCGTCTCTCCCTTTCTCCTTCTGTCATCCATCTGATAACGGATCCAAAGCAGAGAGTTAAAAGGGACGTCTTTGTCTGGAGATGCTGTGGAGGGAGGGGTGGTGCAGGGTGGAGGTGAAAGAGGGAGGATGGGGTATCATATTACCTCTCTCCCCCTCCATCCCTTATGCTGTCTCCTGGTTTTATCAGTCCTCTGCACCTCCAAATTAAATTTGTCCTGAGAAGGGGTGAACAGTGGGGGGATGAGGGGGGAATGGGGGAATGGAGGAGAGCCTGCTTTGCTGCATCAGAGCAGCAGGGGCCCTCAAGAAGCTGAGACGGCCCCTGATGATGACAAGCCAGATGCAATCAGGGCTCGGACCTGAGTGTGTGTGTGTGTGTGTGTGTGTGAATGTGTGTGCGTCTGAGTAAGGTGGGGCTGAAAGGAGAAGCCTGTCCTGGAGATAAACATGCAGCATCAGTGGGGCCCTTTTGGCCGGACCAAGTGCAACCTTCCTGTCTGCTGTCTGCGTCCCTTCACAGAGAATTGATTCACCTCTCCTGTGCACACTGACCCATCAGTGGGAGCATCTCTGACTTTGGTTTCCTGTCTCAGAGCAGACTGCAGCGTCTGTCAGAGGAGAAATAGACAGCAGATGAAAGCAAAAACATCCTCTCAGGGAGCCTTGACTGAATATTCTCAAGTCAGGATTGACCTTTAACCTTGTAGTCCCACCTTGCCAGCTAACAAGGTCTTCCCTGCATGTATTTGAATTTCACAGACAAAGAGATCTGAATTAATATTGTAACCGACAGATTTTCCAGAAGGCTGAAAGAATCTTAACTTTTTCTGGACATTTTCTTTAAGGGGGTATTTTCTCTTCGGCTCTCAGGACATCATTATGTTTATCTACTTGTAAAACAAAACACTATTCAAAATGGTATGCCCATGTATATTCATTTATCAATATACATCTAAGAACTATTTTGATAGTCGACTAGCCATCAGTAATTAAGCCATTATTAACTTCACAGGGGGGAGGGGGGAGCAAGGGACCATGTCGATCTAGAATCTGACCGCTTAATATCACCAAATACTCCCTTTTCTACACACTGTACCTTTAGTTTAAGACAGATGATTTAGTTCCATATGCAGCATGGTTACTAATAACATGGTAAGAGTTTTCTCCACATTAAAGTGGTTGGAACAGAAGAAGAAGAAGAAGATGAAGAAGAGATATGAAGGTCACGGCAACAATGTAAACAACAACAACAACTAATTATTGATAATTAGATTCTCTTGCAACATTCTTTAGATGTTTATTTCACACTTAGCTCTTATACATGATTAATTGTTGTTTTTACATCACCGTGGTTTATTTATGTCTTATTTATGCAAGCTGTTGCAAACCCTTTATCACTGGAAGGATGTTGTTTGAATGAACTGGAATAAATCAACGTTGGTTTATCATTATAATCCTCGTTTAGTCTCTTGATTCCATTCATTCATTTAAATGACGTTTTTAAGAGAGCTTTATGAGACAGTATCATAGGGTCCCTAACCCTAACCCTAACCCATGGAAAACAGATGTCTTGAACAATTCCGACTTCTCCTAAAGTAACTCTATACAGGCCTAGAAGGGATAAGAATCAGGGACTACAGCGTTTTTATAAGTCCCTATAATCCTTCATACACATTCTTTCTCTTCATCTCGCATCTTTTCCATTTATTCTTCATTTTGCATTAAACTCTAAATACCACTGAGAACATGGTTCTCTGCCGGAAAACGGTGGATTGCTCTCTCTCGGTGGGGAGTGAGACTTTGCTCCAAGTGGGGGAGTTTAAGTAGCTCGGGGTCTTGTTCGCGAAGGGGGGTAAAATGGAGCATGAGATCCACAAGGCGGATTGGTGCAGCGTCAGCAGTGATGTGGACGTTGTATCGGACCATTGTGGTGGAAGAGGGAGCTGAGCCGGAAGGTAAAGCTTTCGATTTCCCAGTCGGTCTACGTTCCAACCCTCACCTATGGTCATTAGCTGTGGGTCATGACCGGAAGGATAAGATCGCGGATACAAGCGGCTGAAATTAGTTTTCTGGCGAAGGGTGTCCTAGGCTCGGCCTTAGAGATAGGGTCAGGAGCTTGGACATCCGGAGGGAGCTGGGCGTAGAGCCGCTGCTCCTCCACGTCGAAAGGAGTCAGCTGATGTGTTTCAGGGATCTGATAGGATGCCTCCCGGACGCCTCCCTTTAGAGGTGTTCCGGGCATGTCCAACTGGGAGAAGGCCCCGGGGTAGACCCAGACGTGGTGGAGGGATTTATCTCCCGCCTGGTCTGGACGCCTCGGGATTCCCCAGGAGGAGCTGGAAAGTGTTGCTGGGGAGAGGGATGTCTGGTCAATTTGCTTGGACTGCTACCCCCGCGACCCGACCCCGGATAAGCGGAAGAAAATGGATGGATGGATGGATGGATGGATTAAACTCTAAATACCAATATGTTGTATAATGTCTGCTTTAACCAAAGGACTTAAAAGAAGAGAAAAAGTCCAACAGCCTGACCGAGTTCCTTGGCCCATTCTCAATGTCCACCCTCAAGCACTCACTGACTTTGAGGCCCGTTCCTGCTAAGTCCGTGAGGGCTTAGGCTTGTCCCACTGTCAAATCATCAAGTGTGTGAGGGATCTCTCACTGACTTTTTGAGCCCTTTATGCCCCCTTTCCGTAAGTGGCATTTGTGCAGACTGAGCGTGAGGGAATTACCCATAGTTCATAGCATAGTGACGTGAAACACGGGATTCCCAGGGGAAGCCCTTGACCTTAGAGGGTAAACGAACGCCAATAACATGAAATTTAAAAAAGTGCAACAGTAAAAAAGAAGCATGAGAGTTGCAATGAAATGTACAGGCAAAAAAGTTTGCTTGTAAGTATAGAGACAACAGCCATCATATATTTATCTTCACACATATGTGTATACAGTATAAATCATAAATTTCTAGTTTTTATAATATTTGTATATTTTACATTGTGTGGTTAAGCAGTCTGTACAGTAAGAGAATGGATCACATGACAATCAGGCAGTCAGTCCCTTAAGTGCCTTGAATTTGAGGAAAGTAAAAATTGTGCAATAATAATTTCTTATATTGCTAGGATGAGCTGGTGACGTCATTCTGCTGTCCCATTCCCAGTTCTAAAGTTTGAGCCCTCACAGCATCTTGCCCTCAATCACTTTCAAGGTGACATCAGTTAAGTCAAGAAGGGCTCAGCGCTCAGGGCTTAGGGAGGATATTGAGATTGGGCCCTTGACCACCTTACACCATCCAGATGATGTGAGCGCACCCAAACTCAACTCTTTCAAAACTCTCATGATTTCATCCCAACATTGGACATGTTCATACAGCAGTAGAATCCTTCAAAAAGTGTCAGGATGGCATCAATTATCACAGACAAATTTCATGCAAATACCTTTTACGCCCATTCCAGAGGAACACAGTGAACAGGTGTATAACTACAACCCTGATAGTTCTGAATCTGTAACAAAGACGGCTTCCATTTTCGCTCCAGAGAGGTGTCAGAAGAGCCGGGTCACGGTAAAATATTCATGCAAACCCTCCTCAGTATTAATGTCAGGTTATAATGCTCCCTCTTTCTCCCAGTAGGTGTGGAAGTTTTTCAAGTTTTCTCTGCAGAGGAAACTCCTCACAGAGAATAACTCACCCTGCATGCTTAGCACAGTCTCTTCTCACACATCCAGATTGTAGTGTCCCCTCCTGATGAGCACCGTCAGCTTTGTTTGGCAGCTGAGGAACTCTTTTGTTTGCGCTCTTTTGGCACCGTGTGGTCAGGTGATTGCTTCGTAAATACCCTGAGTTTAACTTGGCATTTGTTTTGTTTGCTCAGTTTTTTTTGTTTTACTCAGACATCTCAGTGAAAAGGTCGATTCCCTGTTGGGCCCCAGCTGTGAGAAAATAACCACAGTGTTTAACCCCGGCATCTGAAAGCTACATGAACCGCACCTCCAATTTCTATTGTCCTACATAGTGTAAAAGCAGACATGAAGCTTTTGTGGGATGTGAATCCTTCAGAATAAAGGTTACTCTTAATTGAGAGAGCAACCATGAGTCCTTTGACGGTTTCAAAGCATACAGCCTGCTTGTGAGATAAGAGGCACTGTTGCAGGCTTTGAGATGTGTTGTGTGTTGGTACAAAGAGTTATAATGAGCTGCTGGTTATGCAAACACACAAACAGATGCACAGATCCAAAGAGAGGCACACCCCTACAAAATAAAACACACGCATTTATTCCCTGGTCAGCTGTCTGTTGGTCCTCGGTGAATGATGAATGGAGCAGGATCCTCAGAGTGCGAGGCCTGGCCTGGCTGACTGATAAAGACATTGATTCTGGCTCTCACACATACAAACACACACTCCTCCTTACACACTCCTCTCCTATCTCCAATGTGACAATGCTCCTTTTCAGACCTCTTAATCGGCCTGACGTTGACTAATTGAATTCATTAACCATCCGGCCGCCGTCCTCTCTTGTGCCCGCAGATATTTACAGGTCCTTTAAAAAAAACACAATACAGAGGAAATGTCAGGTTATAGTTCATATTACATAATGTGAGAGCACAGACTGTGTGTGCGTCTACATTTGTGTGTATTTTTACATTTTAAATACACACATGTTCTGTTTAATAGCCATGAATGATTAGTGCTCAGCCTGAATTGGAAAGCTCCCCCCATTCACTCCAATTGACTTTGTTTTATGGCAGACGATGACAAAGAAAATGAATCATAACCTACTTAACGCTTTGTGTGTGTGCATGTTTAAGAGTGGTGGTGTGTGTGTGTGTGTGTGTGTGTGTGTGTGTGTCAGACAGGGTTAACCAGCCTATAGGAGGAGGAGCACCCGAGGGAGGGCTTTTATTCCAAGCCAAATAAAATCCTACATCAAGCATGGTTTCAAAAGCTATCCCCGAGGCCTACTTAAGAAAATATCAACGCCCCATATTCCAAATCCAGGGAGTTTTCAGTTCTGGGAACGGCCTCCCTCCCCTCTCTCCTGTTATTCCACAGACTCAGAACTGTTTGGACGTGTCATGAAATATGCTTTTCTTACACTCTCATTAGTTTTCTGTGATTTATTGAATTAATTTCAGGAGTGTTACATTCTGGAATAACACATTTTGGCATTATTACCTTCAACTTTTGTATGTTTCCATTTCATTTCCTTGAATTCTCTTATGGTGCTATAGTGACCTCATTCTATGGAAGCCCTGTCGGTCAAATTAATAAATAAAAGATCAAATCTGGCCAGCCATTCTTTAAAACTGATCTAAATAGTTTTTTATCCTTTGTTACAACCTCAGAAATGATGAAGAATAAGTTAGCTCATTTAAAGTTGCTGTGAATAATTCAGGTTTGTGCTGGTTTTGGTGCAGTAACCCTTACCTCATTGATGATAATCAGCCCTACTTTGTTTGTTTGTACTGACCACTTCATGTCTGACTGCTTCACGTCCAGGGCCGACCACATGAAGTTACACGTAAAAGGCAAAGAGGTAGAAATAACTCTCAAATTTACCACCCAAAGACATGCTGTTCTAAGATTCTTGACCATATGTGTCGTGCACTGGCCTGGGTTCTTCTGGAGCGCTCACATTTTTGTTTCTGCTTCTTAATTTCTAACCTCCTTATCCATACAGCGATATCATTGAGTGGGGATGATTTGATAATGAGGCACTGCACTGATTGACTGCCTGATTTTTGTCTGAGCTGTTGCAACCAGGGCAAGCACAGAAGTGGCCTGTCTGGTAGAACTGAGGGACTGATGTCACGTCCTTTTCACTATCCTAAACATGCATTTACAGTTTGACCAATGTCCCATATGTTAGCATGACATTTAAGCAGCCGAAACAATCTCTGTTTTTTCTGTAACAATGGTAAAATTTAAAGTTTTGTCAGTTTATTGGTGTATTCTACCATGGTAGTTTTTATTGTTAACCCTCCTGTTATGTTCGTTTCTCAGGAACAGCAATAATGTAACTGGGTCAATTTAATTGACCTTAATTGACATATTTAATTATCCAAAAGTGTCAGAACCCCAAAAATCCAAATATATTTTTTTAATCTCATTATAAACTCCATTACTAACAATTTAAATCAATATTTAGTGTAATGGTGTTCTTTAATTCTCAAAGATCATGGTTCGATGAGGATAAGTCACCTGTTTTTCATGTGTGTTCATGATTGGGGTTAAATATGTCACACAGTAGCAAAGAAAATATTAGTATTTGACTTCTGACTCCTTTCAGCCTCCGCTTTGAGTGCTGGGTCAAATTGACCCACAAACAGTATTTCTGTAATATAAACATGCAGGCGGGGTTGCAAATATGTTAAATGACCACTTTTATTTTATATGTTGATTACATTAATTAAGCCAAGCAGAAGAAGTTTCATTCCGAAAAAATACTTTTTTTTTTTTTAGAATTTCTTTTTTCTTTTTGAACTTTGAAATGGATCAATCTTACCCGGAACATAACAGGAGGGTTAATATGCATAATCATTTTATGCACAGTTTACACTCTGACCATCACCATGCAGTGCTTCTTGTAATAACACACTTGAAGGCAGTGTGGGTGTTTTGAGCTCAAGTCAATCAAACTCCAGTGTTGCATAAGTTTAATTATTTAAGTATGTTTAATTACAACACTCTGATGGTTCACTCATTTCACTCCTGTTTTAATTTAGACTTATTATGTTTTCAGAGCACACTTACCTCATCTGTGTGCTCTCTCTGTCTGCCTCTGTCTCTCACTCCTCTAAACACATCAAGTGCCTGACAGCGTGTCCTGACCGTGTCTCAGCTCTACGCTTAATTTAGACTTCCCATGAAGCTCCTCTGTTCAGGGCCCTTCATGGGTGTTTGGCAAGGCAGCACTGGATGGGGCCCAGGTGCATGAATGAGCTTTATCCACACTCTCTCTCTCTCCTAAGTCCGAAGTCCTAAGACAAAACAGACTGTTCAGCTAACTTCCCTGTATTTTTCTAACTTGTCTAATCAAATTTCCTTGTAGTGGCCCAAAGGAGGTGCCTAAGTGGGTCAGGAGGTCAAATGGTTAACATATTGGATGTGTGCACCCCAGGGTCGGACTTTTCTAAGGGCAGGGTTGAGAGGAAATGTAAGAGTAACAGGGGACAAAGGAGGAAGTACTAAGCAGACAACCTATACATTGTGTGGATTCAGTGCCCAGAGATTTGTTACCCTGAATGGTGTCTTTTATGGGAAAACAAAGAGAGGGAAAAAAAAAATAACTGCACATAAAAGAAGTCAGCTCAGAAGGCACGTTCATCTTGTCAGGCCCAATTAACTTCGGGAATATGAGCCCAGCTTAGGACCGTGAAACCTGCCTCAAAGTCTCCTTAGAAATGTTCAGCGGAAGCCACATGCAAACTTAAGGGTTGTGCAGGTTAGCTATTGTAACTGAATAACAAGCCACCTGTAAAAAAAAAATGCCCAAAGAAGTAATATTGTGTGGAACTGGTCTGCTCTGGCCATGTTTGACCATCTGTTCTTAGGATTAGAGGACAGCAGACACCTTAGTGCAGGTAGGTATGACTGTGAAAATGATTACTGCATAAAGACACACAAAGAACCTTGTGCACACAGACAAAAACAGTCTGAGAAAAATTTAAACATCTGTTATTTTCATAGGGAATTATTTCAGTGAGGCATGAGACATTATTTCCTAGACTCTGTAAGTGAAGCAGGTTGAATTTCTCCAGTTAAGCACTTTAGTTTGACTCGTCAGTTTGAGTATTTTCTTTTAATGTTTCATTTAGACCATGCAACCACTTGGTAGACACTTGCTTTTGCACAGTTTTTCAACCAAGCAGTAATCTCTGGTGCTGAAAAATATAGTCAATGTGATATAGCCAATGTGGGAGTGCAACAAAAGGCAGTTCCTCAAACGTCCACTGGAGGGTGGCTACAAATAAAAGGGAACACTATTAAAGTCCATTTAAAAAACACCCAATTTAGCAGAATTAACATGATTACATTTCTTTTTCTTGTCTTTTCATATATTTAGAGGGCTGGATAGTGGACACAGGCACAATTTGCAAGAAAGAGTTGGGGATGAAAAGCAGCAAATGGCTGAAGGTGGGAAAACCTGTGCTGTATCTCAGGACTGTTGCCTCTGTATCTGGGGCATGTGATTTAACTGATTAGCCAAACTGGCACCCTGCACAATTCAACATATTCACAACCTGGCAACACCTGTATGGGGGTAAATTATAACTTATCCACTTCAGGTTTTAATGCTAAGAATTATGCATATTTAGGGCTATGGCAGATTTGACTAGGTTCGCGCAGTTAGCAAGGCGATAAGTCTATGCTCTCTCTTCCTGGAGAGTTGCTGGAGTCAGCATTTCAAATATGGTGACTGTTGGGCTTCATAATGCCTCTTCAGAAGCCAATGATATCACTGAGAGTACATCCACGTTTCATACAGTTTGTTTTCAAAAATGGTTGCTGTCAATGGATAAAATTAAGGCAAAAAACTTCACATTGCAATCAAACTACCCTCCAAAATCTAACCTGTTTAAAGACAGTTGCTGAATTATGCTTAAATTTAAGCCATATCCCGAACAGAGTCAGAGGGGGAACATACATTTTTATACACAGTTGAAACCCTGTCACAGTATGTCTTTAGTTTTGTGTTCTGATGCTTCAGAAAGCTGTACATTATGTGAAACTGTAATGAAACATCCCACACATTTTTAAATCTTGTAGAAGTCCATAGTTCGTCATACTCTTTTGCTACACTTTGATTTTTGATTATCTAAAAAACCTAATCTCTCATCCTTTTTGGGCCTCCAGCTGTCAGCCTCTGCCTTTTCCTTCACTCTGTATTCCTCTTTAATGTTTTCTCATCATCCTGTTGGACAGAGGAGCAGCCCGTCTGTGGTTTGTCATTGCCTGAAAGCCTTACATATTGTCATGCCAACTTCCATTTTAGGCCACTTCTTCACTCCTCCACACGCGCACACGGCATAATGATGTGTTAAATACCTCCACCAGCTGTTTTACTATTACAACATACCTACTTGTGTGCACTGAGGGTATAAATAAGGCAGTTCAGATTCAAGCCATGGTTACTGAGAGTCATTTGATTGCTACTGTGGACTCTTGATGTAGCATATAGGCACAGATGAATACATTATTCTTAAATGATTAGGAATACAGATACATTCATATGTGCATAAACACACATGCATAAAAAAGCATTCATCAAACATGCTGTGCCCCCCCCTGCTATGTCCCCAGGCAGATTACCACATCATAGGTAAACAGTCCATTCCAGCGGTAACCTCTCTACATAAATAATAACTGGTCGCTGGAGGGGAGCTCATATAAATACCTATTAGACGACCCAATTGTCTTACTGCCAGCTTAGGGAGAGCGCCCCGGCTGCCTAAATGGAGCCCTGACTGGCATTCATCAGCGTCTATTGTCATTCTCCCTCCTGCCTCTCTCACTGGAGGTAATTGACTGGAGAATAATGCCAGCCGATCAGTCCACCTATTGAGAGACGAGCCGTAGATTGATTAGCTCCACGGTGGTGCGGTGAGCCGCACAGTGACTGAGATATTGTTATTCTCCGATATGAAACAGCTCTAATAGAGCCGGACAAGGACTGATGATCAGAGGGGATGGGATGGAATAAGAAAAGCACTTGAAATATTACTGCAGCTCGTTTATTTAAGTGGCACATTTTGCACGATGAAAAGGTTGAGCTTTCCCACCGTCGCTTGTCGTATTTAGAGAGCAGGGAAGCAATGACTAAGTTTATTATACTTACAGTCTGCCTGGATGCATTTTTATTGCTGATGGCACTTTGGTGACACCTCAAACCATCAATGTTCAACAGTCTGACACAATGAAACCTCCAAATGGGCACGAGACTGCCTGAGAATTTTATAACTGCAGTTTCTTGTTATGGGAAGAGGAATAAAGCCTTATAATGTTCTCGCAACTCTTGACAGCTTGTTTTTGTTAGTAATTATACGATCTGATTTTCCACTTAACTGTAATGATATTTTTTGGCTCTGTTGGCTGTTTATATTGAGACTGATATGTCTGTTGGTCGATATTGGCAAACATAAGCCAATCTCTGATATGGCGCAGATACAGAAAACAGTGCTTGGGGGCGCAGATTTAGCCTAATGGTGCACCCATATAGCGGGCGGCCTGGATTTGATTCCAGCCTGTGGCCTCTCTCATGCATGTAATTCCCCCACTATTTCTCCCGGTTTCCTTCTCTATCCACTTTCCTCTTCTCTGTAAATAAAGGTGTAAAGGCCCCCCAAAGTAAAAAATAAAAAGTAAAGTAAATCGTGCTTGGGTATTTTGAAATTGGGTTCTTACAGGGTTTATCCAGCAGGCAGCACTCTAGCTCAAAAATTCACAACCCTTTCAGCATGGTCTGCAGCTCATTTGACCAGTATGAAACACAAAGGAGGCCTTACATTACATTTGCAGTCATATTCATGAGGCACAATATGCTTCAGAAAGGTCCATTCTGAAGTCCATTCTGATCTGAAGATCCAAAGGAGTCACTTACTTTACTGTCTGGAAACAGTTATGTAGAGTTAGTACCAGGCTGTTTATCTTTGAAAACGTTGAATACTTCACCACTTTACTCATAGATCAAACGCTCCTGAACAAAGTCTTCACATCAACACAGCACTCCTCTGCTCACAACATGGGAATAGACTCATACATGTAATCTGCACACCTCTATTCATTCACATGCAAAACAAGAGTAGCTGGTAATCACAGAAAATCAAGTTCACGTTGCAGTATAAAAGTTCAACTCTCAACTTATGATTCTCCTTGCATTAGCCCAAAGCCGCAGTGCCCGTCCTCTGGAGTCTTACTTCACTTTCAAACAGCTCTGATAGAGCTACATTTATGAAATATGAAATCCTAGACTCCAAGCTGTTTCTTAAGAAGTCTATACGGAATTTTCTTTTAAGGTGAAGTAGAGTTCATTTAAGCAGCAGAAGCTGTGGTTTGTTATCCCACCTGCGGTCCTTGAGTTCACTCAGTATGCTTAAAATGCTAGCATCACCCACACACCCTTGCCCTCCTTGGAGGCTACAAAACTTCTTGGCTAACTTTTCGGGGACATTCGCTGGTGTTGTCTGTCATAAACATGCGGCAACCTCCAGTGTTGAGAATAAAGCACACGCAGGAGTGCAAAGAACTGTAGTTCCTTGAGTGTCCGAGACTGCACAGCCAAGGGAAAGCCCATTGGGTCCCATGTTGTTAAAATACCAATATTTACAGCAAAATATATAGGGTATATAGCCTGGTTCAAAAACAGTTATGGGCATAGCTTATCTATATATCTGTACTCACTGTTCAGGGGGTGAACATTTTTTAATTATTCTGTTAAGAGTCAGCATTTCCAACATGGCGCCTGCCACTTTTGGGCTTTCAAGGTCTCCCCCATAACCAAACGGAGACCTCACATAGATGATATCCATGTTTTCCCAACATAGATTCTTGAAAACTAAGATTCCAGTTTGATTTTAAATACTATAAGGCTTATTTTATAGACCCATCAGGGAGCAGAGAAATACAGCTACCCTCTGAATGGATGTCACAAACATACCCTACATTACATAAGTCAGTTAGGATCTTTTTCTGTTCTCCTGTTGGCAAGTCTGCTTCTTTCTGTCATCCTCTCTCCTGTAGAGATGGTTGTTTTAACGCTGCCCTTGACTCAAGAGACAAAGTGAGAGAAAGAGTTTCTTCTGATGAAAGTGACAGTGACATTGGGCTTATTGCCTAGTCAAACACACATAGCCACCGCTACATACAGCCTGACCCTGTAATAGAGGCCAATGAAATCTGCTTATTGGGAGCAGGGGACCCGATCGTCGACGTGGTAACTGAGCCGAAACGGTCTCATTTTGCTGCTGTCATACACAGAAAATGGTCTGACTTCAGTGTGAGCCGCGTTAGGCCCTGCGAGGTTCACTTCTCTGCTCCGGCTATGGCGGCTCTGACACCGGGGATGAGAATTTATGCTTTTACGTTGTGAAACCCAAACGGATGTGACATGCAATTTCACCTAGAATGAACACAAACTGGGGTTTTATATAGTTGTACTTTTTCCCCGGCTTGCTTAAAGTCAAAGCAACCTTACAAAGGGATACAAACAGACCTGCATCTACCTCATACAGGGTGGATGGTATTTTTCATCCTCTCCCTTTTGTTTTCCACCCTGTAATCAGATAGCACTGTAATGAGGCTGTAGGGGAAGAGGAGGACAATTATGTGTTCAAAATGAGCTCAGCTCCTCTGCGGAGAGCCTTTTTCCTGTAGGTGGCTGAGGGAGATGCTGCTTGGAAATGGCCCAGATTGCTCCCCACAGGGCTCTCTGCTGATTGCTCGATGTGATTGCAGATTGAATCCGGACATGCACGTGATTTGGTGTCATTTTGTTCAACAACACCAAAAACAATGGTCTGGATAACCTCCTTTGTCTGGAAAAGTGTGCCAGACCATTGTTCAATCATCTCCAAAGAGGGGGAGCGGGTCAGGTGTTCCTCCCAGATCATCCATCATATACCGCAGCACCCCTTCATCCCATTTCACAGAGGTTGTACATGTCATGGATTAGACTTGGTTTAGAGCTACCATAGCAGTACCAAATGTCATCATGCAGCTGTCAACAGGGCCACAAAGTGTCTGCGTTGGCATGCATCAAGTCTGGCATCACAATCCCATGCAGAGTGCAGCAAAAGAGGGATCAGCAGGGGTCAAATGTGACAAATTTTTACCAAATCAAATTGCCAGCAGATAAAGTATGTTTTATTGTCTGCCTGTGTGTTGAACTGTTGTGTTTATATCCCAGAACGAGCTCCACATCATCAGCAAACTTGGCACGCTGAGATCCTCACTTTCAGCATTTCAACTGAAAAAGAATAAATTAAACTTTATTTTCTTGGCTGAGTAAAAACAGAAGATGAAAGTAAACATACACACACAACAACAGCAGTGTTTTCATGTCTGCTGCCCCCCCCCGCTCCTCCTCCTCCTCTGCCGTCTCTCTGCATGTCTGGAGGGGTTTGGAGAGCCGAGGAAAACCCTCTTTTCTGGAAGCTTATCTATCGTGCAGCTTGCCCCCATGCAAACACCCCACAAATGCCTGAAGACACACTAACATTAGCATAATTTCCAATTTGCTGTATATTTTTCAAAGCTTTCTTTTTTTCTTTTTTAACATGTTTACTACAAGTTCTACGTCTCCAAATATGCACAGTGTGTTTACATTAGGAGGCTTCTGCTCAAATTCTTCATATCATGGCTGATTTTCAAAGTCAAATTTAGGTCTGTATGAAGCCAAATCATGGATAAATCCCAGGAAATGGAAACTTCTAGACAACTGAAGGACATGTCAATTACATAAATTAAATTTACAGTACAGAAATATTAGTTGTTTTGTCTATGACCTTATGGGTTGATTTTATAGCAAAAAATAAAAATCTTGATATCAGTTTATCTAGATTAATTGCACTTGCTCCACAAAGCCATATAATGCTTCTTGGTTTCCTCTGCTCCATAACAAACCATACCCAATAAAGTAAAACCTTTCTCTTTGGCAATTTTCAGGAGGGCATCAAGGGCCATTATTCCAACAAATCCATTGTATTCACACTTGTTGTGTGTTTGGTACTTTTGATATCCCCAACTTCCAATTGTTAAAGCTGGGGTTGATAGTCAGATTTAGATACACTTTTTGTTATACTGGGTAAAATAATCTTTATGACCCGATGGCAATCAATACATAATGTGTTCTTAAAAAAGAGCAAAAAAAAGCTGCTATCTACAGCCGGAGTAAACCTGGGAAAACACCAACCAATCACCGTTTTTGGGTCCCAAAATTTTAAATCCGTCCGGATGCTGTAGGGATGACGAGCCGATTCGTGAACATGTAGAACTTTAATAACCGGTCCCTGTTGGCCGTGATCACACCAACCAACAAAGCAACAATCAATGTTTGAATGAATGAAAAACTTCTCCTCTTGTCTTTCCTCTCTCCCGCTCACACACTCTACACCTCCCCTGATGCCTTCACTGACTGTCAACACTTTAGGAATTAAGAACATCTACACTGAACATGTTTAACAAACAGTAGAGCTGTTACAGTATTACATGTGTAATAACTTTTCTCCTGATATCGTAACACCAGTACAACTGGATAATGCTAGCATGACAGTTGTGAGTACTAACAGCAGCCATGCTTGTTTGTGTTTTTCACTTTCACTATGATAATGTTTGATGTTTTCCTCGTTTGTGCACAAACGATGTGCTGAGGACCGGTTTTGAATCAGTCACAATCATATGGTCGTGAATCAGCGGCGCTCGTGCATGTGAGCGGGGGCGTTGTTCTGGAGGAGCTTCGAGGGAAGGGGGTGAGGGGTTAGACGGAGTCCTGAAGACATGCTACATTCAAATTCATGCTAGTTTTCCATGACTACCAACCCTAGCTTTAATGTTGACTTCCTTTTTTAAATTTTTTTCTTATGTGAAGTGCTTCTTTGTCTCTTGAGGATAACTCACACGATCACTGTAATGCTTCTTGTTTTCCCTTATTTCATCCTTTATTCAATGGTAGTTCAACAATACTCTGTGTGGGCGGGTATTTTGATGTGTGAGCTAAAAGCTGCAGACTAACAAAATTCTACAAACTGAAAATCATATTCTAAGTAAAGCATTTTCATGTATTCCTTCCGTTATCTGGTCCTTATGTCATTCTCTTGTACTACTCTCTTCCTCTCCTTAAATACATTTCTATGTGTGAAATCGTATTTTGTTATGGACGATTTAAATTATTCCTTTTCATCCAACATGCATTTTCTTAGTCTTTGAAGATTCATGTGATACTGGTCGCTCTCTTGTTTCATGTTTTCTTCACTCAAATTCAAAATATCTGACTTTCTATCCACCCCTTTTCTCCCATTCAACCTCTCCATGGTCCTCATCTGTATTCTCAATTTCATCACAATGCGGTTTTTACTTCTCTCCTCTCCTCTTCTCTCTTCTTCTCTCCTTCCCCCCTGCCTCCTCTTCCAGTTAGCGATGCTGGGGTTGCCTGGATACTTGTTTTCTCCTCTCAGTTAAAAAAAAAAATAGGGTGGGGGCTGGAGGAAGGAATGGGGGTGGAAGCATGGCGGATGAAGAGAGGGAGTGAGGGAGGTCAGCAACAATCACCACAGGGCTGGGGAACTCAGTGAAGGCAGACGACAAGAGGAAAAAATGGGGAGAGAAGAGGAAACAGAAGGGGGATGAGGGCAGATGTCAGTCTGTGTGTGCTTGTTAACGTCCTACCTTCAAAATAAAATGACTCTTATTTTTATTATGTATACGTACATACCTGTAGAAACAAACATCAGCTTTATCTGTGTATTGACTTAAATTATTTATTCATTTTTATCATGTAAATTATTGATAGTGGAGGTAGTGTGAGAGAATAGACCAGTATCTACAGGTGAACCTCTATAATTAGTCCCATAACAACACACACACACACACACACACACACACACACACACACACACACACACACACACACACACACACACACACACACACACACACACTGTCTTGCTGCAGATCTTTGCATCATGGTCCGCCTTCACCCCCACCTCACCCTTCATTTCTCCCATCATAATAACCCATGCCAGTCTCTGTTTCCAAGACAACCACTCCATCAGCCTCTCACAGCTTTTCTGCCAATAGTATTGCTGATGACGGTGTGTGTGTGTGTGTGTGTGTGTGTGTGTGTGTAAATATCACTATATGTGCTCTTTCTGCTCCGTCTTGTATGAAATATTGAACATCAAGAGTCAGTCAAGATTGAAAATTGATTTCTGATGTACTTTGTTAAGTCTCGGTTCATACACAGGTGCATCCTGGGATATATTAGGGGGGGAACTCATTAAAACTTTCTAGCTTAACACATCAAGTAGATAACTTATACAAGCAGATACATTTCAGCAGCTTACCTTCGAGTTGATCCATCTTTTTATTTACCATGCCGTCCCTGGGTGAATACCTTTTCACATAACCTTGATTTTTATTCAGCTGTATTATGTTTGCTTCAAACACTTAAAGCTCACATGGCTTGTGTGTTGATATTAACCTGCCTCTCTCTCTCTTTGTCTCTCCTCCCGGTGCCTTCCTGCTGCTGCTGCTGCCTGTCCTGTGTGTGTGTATATTTCTGATCCACCAGGTAAGTTATTTCATGCTCCTTACTCACAGAAGCCTCTTTCATCAGTGTGTTTTAACCAAGAGGCAGCCGCTCATGAACACACGCAGAGCAGGAAACATAGACTAGACTCAAACCTGCTTGATCAATCCATGCCCCCCCCTTTTCCTCCCACTCCTCTCTGACTCAGAATATAAGAAGCCTATCCTCCTGGTTTTATTATTATATGATGTTTGGTTGTCCCGCGCCACAATAAAAGGGACCCTGCCTGTGCTTGTGTGTGTTTGCTGGGACACAGCAGTGTTGATGAATGGGCTGTCAGTGTTAGATCCAGATGGAAGCAGGCCTTGTGTAATAGGATTCCATGAAGACAGAGATCCCAGTATGGTGACAGGGGGAGTGGACCTACTGGTCGAGCGATGTTGGCTCTGTAAAGAGAGAGAGTGAGACAGGGGGGGAGCATGTGACGTAGACCTTCAGGCGCACACACACACATGTATACATTACATAAATGAATGCATGAGTTTCATATTCAGTCTTTGTATAATTGCATCCATGCGTGTGCAATGTGTGTTGAACAAATACACAGGCATGTATTTGCATACAGATGATTACTGTACATACTAAGTGCCTAATGATAAATTGCACAAACACACATGACACACATTATTAAATGCTCTGTCTCGTCAGTGAGTTTTGATGTTATGGTAAGATAATCCGATAAAACAAATACAACTGTTACTTCTGCACATTATCTGAGGACAGCAAAACTGAAAAAGCCTGAATCGAAGTAGTAAGAATATTTAAAGCAAATGAGTCTAAGTTATATAAACTGAATAACATGTTCTCCTGGAACAAAAAAAACACATAAAGGGCACCATGCTTTCATAAGATCAAATCATGTTTCTGCATGCATTTAATGCCCAACTCTGTCTCCTTAGTTTTACTAGCATGATCAAGTATAAGCTATTTTTTGGGGTTAATATTGCCTGATCCCTCAGTTTGTTTAACCTAGAAAACTAAGTAGAAAGGAGGCCTGTGCAATCAAATGCAACTTATTTTTTATTACAATATGAACATGCACAATAAAACACTTTTGCAAAAACACATTGCAAAAGTCAAAATTAATGGTATGAATAAAAAAATATTGTTTTATGTAAACAAGCAATGCTTTCTCATTCAGCGTAAATACATTTACATCACTTCCATCCTTGCCAGTTCACACTCGCTGCCTGTTTCTATCATATTGATTTTAAGATTTTGTTTTATTTTATTTTTTTTGCTCAAATATTTGAGAGATCTTTGTGTGTCTGGGCATTCCCTGAGATCAGTGAGTGCAGCTCTGCTGGGCCCGGCTTGTAACCAAAGGTGACCAGGCCTTTGCGGTTAAAACCCCAAGACTGTGGACGTCTCTGCCTCTAACAATAAGACAGTCCACATCTATAGCTTCTTTCAGATATTCTCTAATAGGAAAGCCTTTTTTTAAATTCTGAAATTATATAGTTGAGGAAAGTAATTTATTATTATGATATGTTTTACCAATTGGATGGAGACCTGGGTGTAGTGGTAATGCTTTCACCCTATTTCGATGCAGTCAGATCAGGCTCAACAAACTCATCAGCTAACCTCAGATTCCTCAATGCCAATCTAGTGGTAAAAAAAACATGCTTTCTGAATTGTATTGGATTCAGGAGGAACATGATAAAACCATGGGTATTGTGTAAAACATGTCTGGAGCCTATTGCAACCATAATTGGGCAAGAGGCATGGACAGGTATGCAACCTATCACAGAGCTAACATGTGGACAGACAACCAGACACACTCACAGCTAAGGCAATTTAGAGCAATGAAACTGTTGAGCATGTCTTTGAACTTTCGGAGAAAGCTGCAGTACCCAGAGGGAACTCATGCATGCACAGAACACGTGAACTCCACACAGAAAGGGATTTGATCCAGGAACCTTCTTGCTTTGAGGTAACAGCACTAACCACTATACCAGTGTGCAGCCTCAACCATCATACAGAGTTAAAGAATTGAATGCTCTTTTTTAAGGCAGTTAAGAAAGTCATGATGATGATTAACTCAATGGGGATGCTTCTCTGAAAGAGGAAAACAAAATATATCAGATTTAATGATTTTTATGAGACCAAGTTACTGTAGTTGTAACTCTCTTACAAGCAATACTGTTGAACATCTTGTTTTAAAACCTTAAAACCCTCCAATAAAAGAAAGTGACTGTCTCCCTGGTGTAACTGATGTGCTTCAATGATATGCAGGAGAGAGGGAAACGACTGAAGCAAAGACAATCCTAATGTATTCAAAGTATTTCAGTGTCATTGGCACCTCCAGTACCTGCAGGCAGGGTGAAAGCTGTTTCTCTTTTCAGTCTAAATTAGAGCAGCACCCCGGAGAGAACAATATCACAAAGAGTAGGAGCTACTTTAGCTCAGCTTAACACGACGTGATAAAAGCATCTTTGTCTTTGCTTCGCCTTGATCTGTGTCTCAATTGCTTTTTTATTCTCTACGTTTTTCAGGGTTTTCTCTCTTACTTTCCTTGATTTCGAGGGGTCTCTGGTGTAGAGAAACAAAACTCAATGTGAGTGTAAAGGTATATCTGTAACTTTCAGTAACCCAAGTGTTGGAAATGAGACCTCTTAGGCCGTCACAGATACAGATACAGATACAGTAACCATGGATCTAAATCTTATTGAATCCTTGATATAATTTGGATTGACCAGTTTTGAGTAACATGGCTGGGGTTCTTCATGCTGTTTTTGCCATGCATATACACACTGACACACAATGTCCTCTTCCCCACCCCTCTTCCTCTGTCTCATTTCCCTGTAATTGATGGATACCGTCTCTCACCCTCCATCCAGCCTCTCTGGCAGCTTTTAAGACGCTTTTAATGGGAGCTTAGAGGACGACCAGCGCCATCTTTCTTTCCCTCTTCTCCTTCAAACCAACAGCCTTCAATGGCTCTCTTGAACACCATTGTGGGTGTATACGTATGTGTGTGTGTTAGTGAGAGGGAGAGAGAGAGAGGACCAGCTGTGCAGTGTGCTAATAGGCTCATCCAGCCCGATGTCACCGTCTTGCATGGTCTTTGCTTCCATCTCCGTCCCCCTCGCTCTCATGCCCCCGATGGGAACTCAAGCAGTCTCCTCAAAGAGGAATAACACTCCGGCTTTGTTAGCTGAAGAAAGGGTAAAACATGAGGAGGCAGACAGAAAGATGTGGAGAAGACTCTCTGTACACCTGGATTCATAACTGTGACATTGCTTCTGTGTGGAAAGCAGTTTACTGGATTACATTACACACCCTGTGTGAAATTAATTCCCTTTTTGAAACCTAAATTCCTCTTGTTATGGCCATTGTTAACCTTACGTTTGGCTTGTCACCAGTACGTCAAATTGATATGTGTATAGATTAGGGGTGGGAATTGATAAGATTTTATCAATGTCAATGCCATTTTCGATTCTGCTCTCAATCCACTTCCTTATCAATTCTCCTAACAATTCCTGAGTATTTTTGAGGGGAAAAAAGTAGTTCTACACAGTCTTCTGAACAAAAAGGAACCAATTTATTTTTTCAAGAATTATGTCTGCACAGGACTGAACATGAACATATTCAACTTGAACATACGGAACAATAGGTTGAACCTCATTCTCTGCCGCGTGAGTCCGGACATGGCCCTTGAGCCAGGATGAAAGACTTTGAATTTGGAGAGGAAAAACGCTTTTCCTCCGGGGGTCATTGCAAAGGTATTTCACCCGCTCTCTGTGCCTCATTTTCGGCCGCATAAGTCCGGAGGTGGACCCTCGAGCCTGGAGGAAAATACTCTGATTTTGGAGAGGAAAAACGCTTTTCATCTCCATGTTTCTTCATGGCTGAAGGAGTTCTGCGTCGCAGAGTGTGTGTTGTAATGCAACTTACTGCGACGTGACGTGATGTGATGTCGTACTGGGAAATTAATCGCAAGAAGAATCTATAACATTTAAGGTGTACAATTCCAATGAATTGATCAATTGGAACTGGTTCTAAGTCAGATCCGGTTTTCAATCCCCACCCCTAGTATAGATATAAGAACAAAGACTGTCATCATGTCTTGCCTGTCATCTTTGATAACTTGTAAATATTACACATTGACTACTTCAGCATCCTCTTTATGTCATGTCCTGTCCCTTGAGACACCTCCCTCCCATCAAAATGAGAAACCTTCACGCTGTACGGGGAACTTTCTAGGAATTTTCAAGAGTGCATTTTTGTAAAGGGTCTCTTTCGTGTATTAAGAAAATATCAAAACATTAAGGCACTTGAGTCATGTAATCAAATACCAACTATACATAGTTATATCTGCAGCAAAATGACTTAATTCAATCCACACTATGATAGTTTTTCCTTAAAATTATGAATTAGTTTTTTGATGCCCAAACCTAATCTAGCTGCAGCTGTTTCAGGTTACTAAGTCTTTTTTATCCTCAGCACTTTATTTCCATGTGGATGGCACTCAAATGTAACACATTACCAACCAGCACCATCTGATGCAGCAACAAGAGGTGGTCTTTTCATGCATGTCTGTGAGACCTGGATGCTCAAGTACAAAGGGGGAGCACAAGAGGGAACAGAAGCCTCTAGAAATCACTGTTTCACAACCCAGTTGTATGTACCTTTTATCCGTCAGAACTAGTCGATTGTGTCAAGTGTGCATTTCTTTGTTTGGAAAGCCCAATAGCCTTTAGTGAGCTGATCAAAACAGGCATAACCAAAAGAGATAAAGGGGCAGGTGCAGGTGGGGAGCAAAGACAGGCGGGGGGCTATCAAACAAAGTCTCCTACACACAACCACACGCTGTTTCTCAAACTCACTATGCTGGCCTGTCTTAGCACGACTCAGTGAGCACAAGCCGAAACAGTAAAAATGGATTTCAAACAATAAATGAATGGAACTTTTTCAACTAAAATGGTACCTAGTTGTTTGTCTTGCATTATGCAATATTATATATATACCAAAATATGTGCTTGGTTTGAAAAATAAATACAAAAATGTCCCCTATTTTCCCCAATCTTCTTGTCATCCCTCTAAGGCTGTCTTGATCTTCTCCCTTGATACCCCCTTCCCACCACCACCACCACCACTCAATATTACAGCACTAATACTGCCACTTCATGTGCAAATATTTGAGTCTGCTGTCAAATCCCTAATCACACCGATCAATCTCCCAGATATTACCGTTCAACCGAAGACCTTTGGACAAGCGCATTGATTTTGACGTTTTTCTAGACATATCCCTTCCCCACGGATATATCAAATCAAAGCTTTTTTAATATCAGGTAAATATTCCCTTCATCCGCTCTCTGGGTGACACAGGAGGCCTGTCTCATAAAGCTGTTGGAGTGGGATTTCTATCACCCTACATTATCTAGGAATGGGTTTTCACCTTGCATGGATTTGCTGCTGCACATACATGAAGTTAAAACACAAAGAATCAGATCAACCACTTATGGTGCCTGGAAGAGCACCAAAATAACAAGCCTGGAATTTTTGAGGTTGGGAAACAAGAAAATGTGTGTAGTCTGCATATCATCTGGCTAATTAGGCAGAGCCAGGCATTCTGAATGCATAGCTAATGAGTGCCTTATCCATCTCTGCTGGGATCACCCGGCACGTCTAATGGTCACATAAATTCTCATTTATAGGTCATAATCTGTCATTTATGTACATGGGCTACCCCAATTAGAGGCTTGAGCCCGTCAGACTGATGCCTCTCTAGGGGATTCACAGCTCTGGTACCCTGGCACTCACAGAGCCCCATTAGCGACAAACCCTGACCTGGCGTCCAAGCTGACCCTGGAGGACTGTGGGTAACCAGGCTCATTAATGACGCTTGTACCGGGGAACGGTTCCAGGTGCTTGTTGTGAGAGTCCCGTGTGTCAGTTTCTGTGTCTGTCGGCTGAAATGGTAAAGGTCTGGCAGGAAACCAGCATTGAACCTGGGGGACAGCAGGACAGCCACGAATAGCTAGAGCTTGGTTCGTCTATGCTTGTTGCATTGCCATTTAACATTCAAATGCTGCCATTTTACCGGACAATTAATAATCGGCTGCTTAATGTTCATATGAAACACCTGGGTAAAATTAGAACTGTATCACAAACCTGGACCACATTCTTCCCATCTTTAATTAGAAGAAAGAATGTGAATTGCAAATGACTGGGGACATTTAACTCTGTCCCAATGGAATCACCTAAAGGCCGAGCAAACACATTCCCATGACCCCAGCAATGCTTTGTGAGTTTGTTGCGCATGCAAGAGACCCAGGCATCCAGCTGTTGGGAAAGTTTGTGAGTAAGGTCAGTCTGAGAGAGAAATTTCAAAAGAGAGGTGAAATTTAATTAACATATTTAATATCGTCTACAGGCACCAAAAGACAGACGAAACATATGTAGCTATGAAGAGGTGAATAACCCCGGCACTGAGGAATCCTCTGATACAAAAAAAGAGCGTTCCCATATTTAGAGCAGAAAAGGACAAACAAAGTGAACCTGAGGACCAGAAAAACACTGATCTCGTAGTATTATGATATGAATGCAGCTTGTTTTATTTAGATAACAAAATTGCTTGATTAAATATAGTAGAATGATTATTAGATATGTACGTGAATTAAAATACTAGACTGTTAGTCATGATACCCATCACACCTTAAAAGAAGTTCTTTGAATCAAATTGTAGTTTCCTGGATGGAAGGCCTACATCAGTGTGACCCACCTATCGCCCCTAACATCCCACCCAACTGTTTTGCCCTACTTGTCATCCATAAACTTACACTATCTTACTTCCTCTGTCTTTTTATTTTTATTTTTCAAAGATATTTTTGGGCTTTTCCTTTTGCCTTTATTGGATAGGACAGCTGAAGAGAGACAGGGAATGTGGGGAGTAGTGAGCGGGGGAAGACATGCAGTAAATGGTCGACCGGCCGGGACACTTAGGGCCCGATCTACTAAAGGTTTGCGTGTATAAAAACACGTGCAAACTTGATAGCGCACGCAAAGCTGACGTACTAACCAGGAGCACTGAGGATTGCGTCTTTCAAATGAGCAAAATAGCACTCGCAAAACATTTAGCGTGTTTGCCTTCATGAATATGCAGATACATGTAGATAATCAGAATGCGCAAAATACTGGGAGGAGGAGATGCAAATGTAAACATTTAGCACACCCAATGTGATCTATCAAACCTGAAGCAGATAGCGCGCGCTGTATTTGCGTCTATATTTAGCACGTTTGAAAGGCAGGTGCAAACTGGCACAGCGTTACGCACACATGGCTGCGGTCACTGTAACGCTCATCATCGCTTTACAACATGCCCGCAAAAGCTGGGCTTACAAGCATTACTAAATGTTTTAGTCAATCAAACCAAGAGAACAAAATAATAATAATAAAACAACACAAATTCAAAGCAGTTCAGCACCACGGATAGCGACCGCATCATTCTGACACCCACTTTAACTTTTTCATATAATGAGAGCACAGTAGGTCACTGTATCAACAGCTATAAAGTTTAGTAAAATGATAATGATTGCGGCCCACATGTTCACATACAAACAAAAAATCAATATGAAGTACTCGGCCTACTCACCACTGTCTGGACGAGCCTTAAGCTCCGCGGACTTGTCAACGATGCACTATATGTCTATTTTCTTTGATCTGTCATTCTCAATAAATAACATGACATGTCCACTCAGTCTCTCCCATCGTGCTCATCAAGGGGTTTTTAGTTAGTTTTAACGTGAATGAGCGCTCACTGAGCTGCGCCAGGCAGCTCTGCGTAACTCCTCATCTCGTGCTTGCAGCAGTGTGTTGGGGTGAATTGACTCAAACATGTTCACAGTTCCATTTAAGCTGGTGAATCTTTGGGACAGTTGCTGGATGATGATATCAGGCATTAAAAACGTTCACCCGAAAGTTGCTCCCTGGGACAGTGAGGCGACTGTCTTCATCCAAGTAACGCATAACTTTTCTGAGAGTGGCAGACTAAGCCTCATCAAATCGCTCTCTAAACTCCTAACACTGATTGCGTTTTGGAGAAGAGTAGATGCGTTTATTTCATTGGCAGATCTTCTGTTTTTTTCTCACATCATTCACCTTTTCACAGATGGCCTACCAAATCGTGTTTCTAACGCTTAGATGTCTCTGCTGCAATTCACCGATTTGTTTATTTCCCTCCTCCACAAAGACCTCCAACTCCATGGCTTCAAACTTAATTTATCGCTTAAGACCACTCTGCTCTCTCAAACTCTCCATGGGGACAGCCGATAGCACACGCAAAATCCTCGTAAAATAGGGCGGTCCACACCACTTTTGCACTCGTTATCATTTGCGCACGCAGTCATAGTAGATCACCCGCAACACGCCCAGAAATAGTACGTGCAAAATTATTATTTGTACACGCAAATTAGCGCTCGTTATGTGGGATCTTAGTAGATCAGGCCCTTAGACTGCTAGGCCACCAGTGCCCCTACTTCCTCTATCTTTCAGCTAATATGTTCTGTGGTCTGGAGATGTTTCTACCTGAAAAAAACATGTAATTATTGGTTATGATGAATTTAACATAAGATAAGTGTTGATACAATAACACAAGGTAAAACAAGATAAAGGTCAAGATAATGTAGATAAAATTATACTGGATATGTAAATATATGAAACTTACTTTTTTGATCCCACAATGAGGCGAAATGTACCTTTTACATCAGCTTGTAGTCAAGGACACAGGTAATTAAGTCAGATAGAATAGAATAAATCTTTATTATCCACCAAGGTGGAAATTTGTCAATAAAAACAGCAAAGTATATAAACAGATAAACTAGACTTTCCATAAAACATATTTGAGTCTGAATTGCAGGTATTACATGCAATATATAAAATTTGTGCAAGTCTGGTACTTCCTGTACATACAGGAAAATAAAATAAATATATATATTTTTATAAGGCCCCCGTGACACGCAGCAAATGTTTGCACGGTTGTACACAGGAAAGGGAAGGTTAAAGTGATTATCCATCAACAAATCACTGTACCCATTTTTAACTCACATACAACCGTCATGACTTGACAAAGTTTATGTACAGAGTACTTGGATTTGTATTCCCGAGCGCTGAGAAGGGTGTGTTTGATTTATTGTTCTTACTGTGCATACTTGTTGATTAGCTGTCCCTGGTGTCATTTTCACCAGGAGAAGACACTTTTTTCCTGAGTAGAACTTCTACTTCCAATTGATATAAAACAATAAATACAGTATAAACACAGAACTTTAAAAAAAATGCACACATACCAAATGGTCTTGATCTACGTAGAAAAAAAAATTATTGGAGCAAATCAGGCTCACAGATAGACAACATAAGCAAACAAATTCAGTTTGTTATTCAAATTTATGACAACTACAGCAAAAAAAAAAAAATAAAAATAAAAAAATGTCTGCAGCACAATTGGAAATTATCATTGTTTTCCTAATTCTACAAAAAAAAAAAGAAGCCACTCTTGTCTTTTTGGCCAGTGTTATCTCTTTTGCAGGTATGATTGCTTTGCTTGTCTCCTATCCTAAATTAGATAAACTCGTGCTACACTCATGCTCTTGCCTCACACTGGTGCTACCTACAAATAAATGTAGACTTAAAAAAGAACCAGCATCTGCAGTGAGTCACAGGATTGCACAATGCACAAGTCAAGTTATCTTTAACACAAAAAGAAAGGCCAAGCTCTGCAGTGAGAGTTGAACTGCCCACACTGTGCTGCCCTCAGGACGACCCTGGCTAGTTAGCCCCTGTTGACCCATTCCACATACAGTACAAGCCACTGCTGCTGTTCCAGGAAGTCGATTTGGATGCTTTCAGCTTCAGCCTTCTCTGGAGACCCGTCTATTCTCCATGGTATGTCATAACAGTCACATTTTCTCTTATTCTCCCTCCTACTCTTCCTCCCTCTTCATCCTGTCTTTCCATGCTTCTTAGAAAAGATCTTAAAGAGGCCTCAAAGTGCTATTTTATTGAAAAGGAAGTCATGGGGGCATCCCACTCCTGTCATCCCTGTCAAATGGTCAGTGCACATGGTTTACTGTGGAATGGAGGCATGTCTGATAGCACCACAGAAAACAGAAAAAAGGACAAGAAAAGTAGGCCAGCCAATCGGTTCATAACCCAGGGCTTGTTATTCAGCAAGACAGCAGACTGCATTGTTGTTTTCTGTGATCATGCTCTCACTGCATCGCAAGTGTTTCTTGATCTATCAATCACAGGAAGGATACAAAGTGAGCACAATGGTGGAGTGGAGTTTGGGGCCAGCCAGCTGTGTTGCAACCCAAGTCCTCTTAGTTGAGCCAAAAAAAGCTAGTGCAGGTCAGAGTCGGTGTGTGGGCGTTAAGTAATTTACTTCTTCTGGAGCTCTCTCCAGAGGGGTTTTTCTTGGATTTCGTTACCAGACGAGGAGAAGAAGAGATGCTTGTGTTGCGGTTCGCCTCTAATTGTGTGGGAAAAACTCAAAGAGCACATCACTTGATGCCTCTCTAGGATGCAAGCCAAACATACTGTGATCTCTTATTTGAAAGGCAAAGTTGCTTGATCTGAAAATCTTTGCGGGATTTTAAGGCCAGAGTAGTCACGGAGGGATAAGACATCTGGGTAAAACCACACAGACACAGAGCGGTGAAGGAAATATGAAAAGTTACAGCTAGGGTTATAGTGTAAAAAAGGTAAGAGTGGGTCAGATACAAATAAGACTTTACTGGCCCTGTGTCATCAACTGCAGAATAAAACCTGGTAGCTGTTTTATTGCTCTTCTGACTGTGCAGCCGTGTGTTTATTCACTGCTCTCAAAGAGTCATTGATGCTTTCATGTGGCCCTGACTCTGCTATTATTTTCCTGTTGACATGCATCCTGAGATGATGCTGCAGTTAGTGGTCAGCTCTGAATAATGCATATTAAGTAATGAGCTGCCCAAATGGATCAGTGGGCAGTCTGTTAGTCCATGCATAAAGCAATCAATTATTCGATCAATAGCCCTCATTAGTCCGTCATATAGTTAAGCTGTATGTATAGGACTCTAGTCGGTATAAATAATTTACAGCCCACAGAGGGAAATGGGAAGTCTGGCCCAGTTTATTGACTGATGTCGCCTTCCTCTCAGAAGACTGGAGAGTACAAGCTTGAGAAGAAGGGTATCTATCGAGGAAAGCAGATTTAGATTTATGTTTCCAGTTACATATGTATGTGCTCTGAGTATACACAGTACTTACCAGCCATCGTGTCATTCTGTGACTCTGTATTTGAATGTCACAGGTTTATTTATGCACATATGTCATATTATTGTGTATCTTGTGCTCAAAGCCCCCAGGACTGAAGCTCGGCTACAAACACATTGTGGCCAAAAAGATTACAGCAATTTAAGGCTTTTAGCATTACTCCCAATGAAAGATACAAAAGCACAAGTCATCCTTCTGTATTTTTGTTTTAATATGAACCTATTTGCATGAAAGAAGCATCTGTACATTTACCCTTATACTTTGTAGGGTTGTCACAATACTAGCATTCTGAACTTTGATGCAATACCAGTAAAAATCAAAGGATATTAATATCTGTTTCAACAGCAAAGCACCAATAATTGAACCCCTGGACACCCAAAATGGTTAAATTTGTTACTTTTGATTTTCAGCTTGTATTCTCATGGTTTGGGGAAGCCCATTTGAGTTGTCTGATATGTTTTTCATGAGAAACTTTGACATGGATAAATCCAGCACTCGCCAGCTCACCAATGACTGGAAGAGAAACCAGCCCTCACCTTTTCCCTAATTTTTTCGTCTTTTTCCTGTTATTTTTTGGGGACTATTTACTTACCTGAGGGTACAGCATGCTAGTGGGGCATTTTTTTGTATGGCACTCATATCCTAAAGGAGGTGTGACACGTTTATTTGTGGGTTAATTGCACCAAAAAGCTGCATTACCTCAGTGAATGGAATGCCTTTCACATAGAAACCTTTGCCACGTATGTGTAAATGCACCTTGTCTTCAAAGCCCTCCACAAAGAGCCGCGCTGCGCGACCTACTGTAACATTTACAACACACATTTTTAGATCTCGGTCGGCGGTCTCCATTCATTCTTCTTTGATTCGGTCCTAATGAGTGCCGTGACTTGCGCTTTGCACAAATTCGCTGAAGGGGGCAACGCTGGGAACCTGAGCCAAGCCAAACCTGCTGGCGCCAGTCCCACATAGCGGTAATCTGGATAGGGCGGAGCCTTTGGAGATCAGAGTACAGTGCCGCCAATGCCGCTTTTCCCATGAGACTCTTAAAAAAGAAGAAAGAAACCATTACAAAACAGCTTGCAAAAAAAATCATACTACATGTCTTTTTTTATTCTAAATTCTGCGTAAATATATCTACTTAATTAAAAGTTCTGGTCAACGATTGTACCAAAGTTGAATCTATAATTCCCTTACACTTGATTTTTATTCACAGTTATCTACATCCACTGTCTACCTAACAAATCATCAGGCCTACCAACAGAACAGTAGTCTCAATTCCCAGCCCAGTGTCTTAAATTCCCTTCCTGCCATAAGTGGCCATGTTTCCTTCCTCTAATTGCATCCAGCCGTTTGGAATCAGACCTGAATGGTTTCCTAGGTGTTAATTGGTTTGAAGGACTGCTAACAGGATGCAAACAGGAGAAAGGTGAATTAGGACAGTGCATGTGGCCCATAAATAGCACAGTGTGGCCTGGGTGCTGTCATGCCCTGTTTAGAGGTGTTCTGGCTTATGTTGTCCATTAGGTGGGCCGGGGGAAAAGTCACACACCCATCACGTCACATAAACACTCATTGTTATGTTTTACCTGATGCGGTGATCTTTGATTTACCTCCATAAACAAGTTGATGCCCTTATAGTCAATCGTCTAGGATCAATCTATCATTCATTCCTTACTTTAACATGAATTTTAACTCTCACTATGACATCTGTACATCAGTAGATAGAACGGATTTACAGGGAGATCCAACAAGGACAGTTTAATGTAAAAATTCTCCCACGCAGAGCTGACTGAAGGAATTCCTCTTCCTTATACAACTTTTCTTCACTCATCCATGGCTTTCATAGTCACCCTCTTCACAAGGCACACAATTAATTCATAAAGTCTTCTATTAAACATGAGTAAGAGGTGGTAACATGGTCACACAGCTCATGCAAGCACACATTTGGCCACCTTTGCCTGAATCCCTGAAAAAAGAAGAAAGATTTAAGAGCTTCTCTTGCATGCCTCCGTGACATTTTAAAATAGCAAGCCTAAGAAATAATGTCTACTTAAGATGACTGTGAAAAGACTTTATCGAGAAGGTGGAGGTGGTTGATGTCCTTTAAAGGGGTAGTGTCATTGAAAGTGTCACTTTGATACTAACAGGTCTTGGTCCTGTCCATCATCCTCGAATGAACACGTTATGTCTACAACCTAAATCTAAACTGATCTGATGCACAGCTGACGATCATACTCACTTCTACATCAATCATTCTCCTTGTAGACCTCGATTGAAATAAATGCTGTGTGGAGTTTTCAGTGCTAAAAAAAACAGGAAACTTAGCAAAACCAGATAAGAAACTTCAATTTTTAGATTGAAAGCTTCCATTTGAATCACCAGATATGTCTTTCTCCTAACATCTTCTGTAGCTTTAGATATGTATGCAGTGCTTCTCACTCTCAAAATTAGTCAAGAGTCTCTTTCTGATCAAGTGTCACTGTATGACAGAGACTGCTGCCTGCTTGCTGAGAAATCTTCTGTTTCTATTCCTTGGAAGCTGCAGCTTACACATCTTCTGAAGGGGGAGATTATGGTCTCTTTTTGCACCTCAAGACCCAGTTGACTTACCCGCTTGCCAAGGCCTATTTTCTGCACAGATCAGCTGTCCACCTGCTAGAAGAGCTGACACTTTGGCTCCAGATGTGTGCTCTTCTTTGCAAAAGCAGCCTTTGAGTAGGGCTGAGGGGATTTGCAGCTGTGTACCGCAGAAGGGAAGCTGGATCTCCAGCATGAGTTGGCAGAGCAGGCCAGTGATGCTCTGGCCAGAAACACTTGCCTCTATGTTGTGAAGGGTTTGAGTGTGAGTGTGAGTGAGCAGCTCTCTTTCTGTCCAAGCTTTAGTCTTTGTTTCATTCTGTTTCTTGTGTAAGTTTCAAACCTGCCCTAAAACCTCAGTTTACACAAAGTGGGTCCAAAAGGCATGATCAGAATCCACACATATTTCCCCAAATCATTTGAATGTTAAGATATATCCTAAATATGTTATGTTTTTATTTCATGTTGCCCCAACTGAACCCACACCAGTGATCACTTTTATTCTTGGATGAGATAAAAAAGAATATATAACAGGCATTTCCAACCATTTTCCCCCACCTTTTTAAGCTTGCCGATGAATGTTTTCTACCCACTGAAAACCTATCCTTGTGTAATATTCTTATGTCAAGTTTTTTCTGCTACTGGATTTTTACCCTCAAAATATATAAATGTTTAAATAATATCTCCAACAGTATGTCATATCTTTTTAGACAGCAAAAACTGGCAAGAATGTTAAGGCAATTGTTTGTTGTCATATCTGAAACCGCCACTGCAGAAGCTGTACTTTGAGCCAGTGTTGACCTTGACACTGTGTCTTTCAGCTGCAAAATCATAACCTTGACTCCTTATTGTTACCAAAAACCCTAGATCTAAAAACCCTTAAACTAAATTTAAATGTCTCAAAGTGTTTTTTGTTTTTTTTATTAAGTCTGGAATCCAAAATGAACATACATAAGCAGCCTCACATCTATAATCACTTTCTCACACATCCTGCTCTGGTACTTTACCTGGTGTCTGCCACTGGCTGCATCAGCCATGTCGGTCTAATAGCATTGCAAATGAACTGTAAGGCTTCAGTGGAGAAGCTCATTTATCACTCTACACTCAGATGATGAACTTTACCAGGACCGGTGACAAAAAAAAAAACTAAACCCTCTTGAGATCCGCCAATTGATATACCTGATTTGTGCAAGAGATACTGAGAGTAGCAGTGAACTGTTATGTAAAGTAGGTCTGCAGTGAAAGTGGAGTTTAGGATAAGAAGAAGAAAAAGAGAATGAACAGAAAACAAAGAGGGGAAAATGTGGTCTTTGGCAGCAATAACTCAGCAGACAGTGAAAGAAAGAAAACTGCATGAAGAGAAAGGAAGGAAAGTTTCATGTAGAGAGAGAGACTACGAGTGTTGATTCTCAGGTTGTGAACGGGGGAGAGATGTAGAGCCTTTCTTCTCTGCCCTGACAGCAGCTGACAGAATGATCCACCTGCTGATTTACATTCATGCTATCATGTGCGAGTCCGCTCCGAGCTCTCTGCCATCTTGTGAAGTACAGGTCTTTATTTTACCTCTCCATCCATCGCTCTTTATCTCCCTCTTCATCCCACGGCTAAAACTCTCTTTGGTGTTTGTATAACCCTTGGAGCATGAACAGTTGGATGTTTTTTTTCAACATTTAGGAGGTTCTGCCAAAGTTATGTGTTGTGTATCAGAATGAATTTAGCCCCCAGGCTGCTACTCTCTCAACTATTTGAAAAGTCTCCAACTCAGGGCCAAGTCTTGACAGGTAAATACCCGCAATGACCTTACACGTGTTATTTGGATGAGTTGGGCAACTTCTTGTAATTATGCTGCCTTTTGATCATTGCTGTTGACTGACACAGTTAAACATTACCAATAAATTATGAGGGATCTTTGTTGCCAAAATATTCAAATGCAGTAAAGAGATGCTGACAGGTATGAACCTAGGTTAAAACAGGCCTCCAAGCTACACATTCACAAACAGTAATACTGCATTTATAAAGGTATCACATGAGGATACGGACATTTCCATGCACTGCTTTAATTTGGAGAGACAAACAGGGACAGCGGTAAGCGGTTGCTGTGGTCTGCCCTACAACCTGGACTTGCTAATTAGGTGTTGATTAGGAGGTGGAGCCCCATCGCAGACAGTTAACCACTCACTGCTGAGACTCTAACCTTGACCTGTTCACCTCAAACAACAGCCTACCTGCACACAACCCATCAGACACACCTCGACTAACTAAGCTGCTGAGCACTTAAGTTCTTCTGCATGTGAAAAAAATAAATAAATATATATATATACAGAAGTGCAGCTTGGTCAAATCATGTTTATTCCCTTATAGTAGATGAGTGCCAGAATATATTGGTTCAGTGGCATTGTTTATTGTTCTGTTCAGAGGGCTTGGATTGAGAAAGGACTCTGAAACTCTTTAGTGCAACAGTAAAATTCACTTGGCATAAAAAGATAATATAATCCATTGGTTATGATTCATTGTGGCCTCCAGTACTGTCAATGAAACTGTGAAGCATCTTAATCATTATGTTCTCAGCTCTTTTAAATGATGCTACAAACTACCAAGAGACACTCAAACAACACAAAGAAGGTGTTTTCAACTTGTGGTCAACTTTACACCCTTCCATTGTACTATGGTACAATATGGATGCTGTACTATTTGGGTAAATGTATATCTGTGAGTGTTGAACCTGTGAAAAGTAGATTTGTATGTTCAAACCATAGACTGTATAAAATATGGACGTAGGATCCGTGACGTCACCCATCTGTTTCTGAAGAACTGTTGGAGGCCAATCATCAGCCGCAGCAATATTGCTTCTGTAGAAGCAGTGTGACGTAAAGAGGCGGAGTTTGAGCCTCCTAGCCAACAGCTATAGTGTTCCCGCAGTCAGCTGTGCCTCTCATTGGAAAACTCGTAATCTCAATATCTTCGAAATTGCCGCGTTAGAAAAAAATTCACCCCCCTCACAGTGAGAGGATATCGAGACATGAGCTATCCAGACTACACTTGTAATTTGTACCAGGCTGTAAACATGTTTATTTCTGCTGTAAAGATCGTCTTTTTCCCATTCATGTGTATGTGACTTCCGGTACTTCCGGAGCCAGCCTCAAGTGGATCCTTGATGACCTGCAGTTTTTTAGCACTTCCACATTGGACTCATATTTTTAGACCGGAGGTTGCTTGGTTCAAACAGCTCTCTGTCCTGCTGTATATCACAGCTAGGAAACATCTTAAGCAGTCTTTACTTGAATGCTGTTCAATTTTACTTACATCTTTCCTTTTAAAGTTTTGTACATTGATGTTTTTTGATTTACCTAGAAGTGAAAAAACATGTTCAGGTAAAACCTGGCCCACACTAAAAGATTTTTAAGATCCTAGGATATGTTGAAAATGTTAGAGACTGCACTGTAAACTGGAATTCTCACAAAATCTCTCATGGTCAAACATGATTTAAGAGTAACCAACATGGCGGATTACGGGATGTTGTCACTAAATGTTGCTAGCTGCTTAGCTACCTGATACATCCATTGTGGTTGCAACTCCTCTTCTTGTCAGTTTGTGGCATGTTTTACAGGACATGCTGTGTTGTTGCCACAAATCAACAAGTTTGTCATCCATATTTATGCTTTGCATTTATTTATGTTGCCATATTAGCTTTCTTGTGCTTCCTTCTTATGTGTGTGCTTTCTGAATGGCTATCGTTTGTTCCACGTGACAATCCACTAAGCGTGTGCTCAGCTGGCCTCAGGGTTCTTCCCAAACAACAGGAATTCTAATCATAAATGTTGAACATTTTCATTATATGATTTCAAATTGATAGTGGCACAGTCATGTTGAGTGTCTTGGAGGAAGTAAAATCACTTTTTGACATACCTATCACCACAGGAAAATCTGACAAGATTTAGTGATCAATATTCAGGACTTCCCTGTTTTGTGCCAGAAGGAGTTATCAGGCCCAGAATTATCTTGTAGTGTACCCTGCTTAAGCATGGTCACTCCTTTGGTTCAAGATAGCATCAAGGATGTTCTCCCCAGATCAAACACATTTTTTCTATCCCTTACAAGTGTGATAAAATTACAGATTCTTGAGAATGACCAAATCTAGAGTCATATTTCAAACCTGAGGATATCCTCCTCGGTCCAGCACTCTGTCACCTCTCCCAACACCTCAAACCCCCCTCATCCCCTCATCCGTCTTCACTTAGCATGTACTCAGCCTCAGCTTTGCCCCCTCCAGTCGTCAGCCTCCAAACCAGCTCAGCCTGGATCAGCCCAGCACAGCTTCTCAAGGTTGGGCCAAGGAGAAACTGCAGAAAGGCAGCTCCTGCCATCTGCTTTATCTGGAACCTGACCCATGTTTGACCATGCAGCCAGGTATGGAAGAAGGCAGACCTATATGTGGCTGCATTCAGATCAAAAGATGCAAGTTCTTCATCTTTCATAGCTATCTTGTATTGTCAGCCTGCAACATGTTTTCTCAGCTGATGCTCTCTGTAAATGTGGGAAACACTGAGGCTGGCATATCTATGTTATTTGTTTTCACTGAGGTCGGCGTGGGTACTGATGGACGCTTGAGAAAATGGCCCGACTCCCCCAGAACCTCAGCCCCAGTAATAATACCCCGTATCCTCAACCAATTAGTCTTCCCCTGCATATCTGACAGGCACAGAGTTTTCTTTTCAAACATAAATATTGTTCCTCCTTTAGCCATGGGAACCCTCTGCCCTTTATATGCAGCATCACCCTTACTCCCCAAGGTCTTCATGCCAAACTAACCGGCCCCCCCCCAAAGCCTCCTGTAACTAACTAGTCCAGGAGGCTATGACATCTTCATCTATCTCCACCATGATAAGGGCTATCTTTAATTACACCCACCTCTCCAATGGATCTGTATCTCTTTTCTCTCTCCATCTAACAGACTCCCATCCATCCATCCAGTCTTAAAGATCCCTCCCAGGGAAGGCTATAGCATGTCACTGTCCCAATGCTCGGGACTCAGTAAGTCGATCCAACAGGAAATCAATAGCGGGGCCTAATGCTGAATAATTGAGGTTACGGGAGTTCAGCAGCACTCCCCAGACACACACCCCCACACTGTCTTGTAACCTCACATAATGCACAGGGTGGGGCGCACTGTGTCCTTGTGTCCCTTTGATCCAGTGACTGAACAGACTTCATTTGTTTGAGCTGCTGACAAATCGAACAGTTCTGTGCTCCTCCCATTTCTTGCTTTCCTCTTGTAGGGGGGTTCATCCGGTGAAATAACAAAAACAGCACAACAGGCACATTTTGTGACATTCCTTAAAAGTGAAACCCCACCTCTTAAAGTCCAATTTCTCCACTCCCTGTTTCCAGAGCATGTAGAAGTGGAAGAGAACAAGAGAGTGCACTTACTTGCAAAGTATTTTGAGTGTCATGTGCACTAGAGGGCACAAGCTGCCTTGCTAAAACACTAACCTCCATTCTGAAAGAACAGAGAGGGTGAGCAGAGAGGTGAGCGTCTCTTTAAAAGGATGTTAGGAAACAGAGTAAAGCGGGACTTACTGAAATATCTCACCTTTGGATTGACAGGGCTAACAGAATGAAACCCATTTACCTTTTTCTTTCTTTGAGTTGAGGGTTTGTCTAAAGAATGAGTGAGTAGTTTCAACATTTTTGAGACAGCTATACTATCAGTATGGTTTGCACAAGTTTAGCAGCAAACTCTGGTACATTGAGATTTGAGTTGATATAATTCTAAGCTGTCAATGTTTGTCTGACAGTGTTTATGTAACAGCCACAAGCTGTCAGCTGTGGTTTATGCTGGACAAAGAGTGTGCTGACCTGTTTGTCTCCATCTTGAGGAGAGCCAGACAGAGAAGTAGTCAGCTCTGGCACAAAGAAATAAACAAGAAGACAGACTGCAGAACACGATCTCATGCTCACTGCAGCTTTGGCATTTCAGGCTGCTGAATGTTTGTACTTGTTTCAATGCAAAGCAATGCACCATATATCTTAGAAAACTCACAATATCCTTGAATTGGGACCTATCTGTTGCAAAGCATGACACTAATGTCTTGGTCCCACAGCAAGCGTGTGCTCTCATCATGGTTTTACTTCATCTAAGTTTTCAGTATTTTAAAATAAACCTTATAGTATTACAGTTAAAAACACTAAAAAGTCCACCTTGGTTTGCCATGTTGGGCCCTGCATGGATGGTGGGTCAAACCATGCAGGCTTTTTACCCAGGGAGCTTTAGTTTTCTAACCATGCAAAACAAAAAATCAGTGTTGAGATATATTCTCAGCTCTCCAAACATTTTTTCCCAACCCTGAGAAAGTGCTTTATGTGCCTAGTTACTTAAATATATTTAATGTTTACTCATCAATCAACCAGGCTTTATTCATATAGCGGCAAATCACAACAAACATTATCTCAAGACGCATTTACAAACAAAGCAGTCTAGTCAGTACTCTATGTTAAATTATTAACAAAGACTGAACATTAAGACAGGATAAAATCCAATCTCATTTTACAGACAAGACTAAGTCTGATCTCATCTTAATCCACCATGAGCAGAGCACTTTGCAGTATTTAGAAAGTTACAGCAGCAAGGAAATACTTCCTTTTAACAGGCAGAAACCTAAAGCGGAACCATACTCATGTCAGACAGGCATCTGCCTCGCTCAAGTTGAGGGTGCATGCACATGTCAACGATAGACTGTATAAAATATGGACGTGGTATCCGTGAAGTCACCCATCTGTTCCTGAGCGCTGTTTTGAAGCCAATTGACAGTGGCAGCCATATTGGAAATGCGGAACGGAACCAGGCATAGTGTGACGTAAAGGGGCGGAGTTTGAGCCTCTTAGCCAACAGCTATGTGTTCCCGACCGGGAGTCAAGTCAGTCATGTCCTTATTTGGGCAAAAACTCGTAATCTTAATATCTTCTGAACCGTCACGTTAGAAAAAAAATCACCCCCCGTACAGTGTGTGCCGATAGAGAGATTAGGTATGTAGGGCCAAGACGTTTTTTGAATCAGGCTGTAAACATGTTTATTAATGCTGCAAAGATCATCTTTTTCCCATTCATGTCTATGTGGTTTCTGGTGTTTCTGCAGCCAGCCAGCAGCGGATTCTCAATGAATTGCAGTTTATAACACTTTCGCATGGGCTTCATAGTTTGGGACCGGAGGTTGCCGCTTGATGTCAACCAATGTAATGAGCAACTGCATCCATAACATAGGCTATTTTGCAATGCCATCCCTGGATGGGCTTGTAAAATATATAATTGATGATTACATAAGAATACATAAGAAAAAACCTCAGCAATAACTATACAATAATACAATACAACACTGTTGAACAGAGAGCACAAGAGCATGCATGATTATATGACTGAGCCCTCTTTGAAAACTTTCTCAGTTTGAGTTTACAATCATCACAGTCAGGATCCAATTTGAGTTTCTTTGCCAGATGTTAGAAAACAAACTTCTGAAGAATAGCTGAACAGAAGCAACTTTGTGTGTGTGTGTGTGTGTGTGTGTGTGTGTGTGTGGATGAGAAACCAAGGTGGAATGTGAAAAAGCATCAGTATTTGCCAACACTTGTATGCTTGAAAATTGTGCACATGGTTCCATAACAGATAGTGAAAACCACAGCATGAGGGTACATGTAACTGATGACCTCTGTTTGTAAATGTCTTTGCTTTCTATGACCACAAACCCCGCAGTAGCTCCACTCCTTTGTCACTAATGGACATCTGCATACATGTCCCCAAGCAGCTACTTTTACACTCCAGGATGCAAGCTTGTCTTCTACACACCATGCACACTTTTTCACAGCCAGGAACCTTGGTGCCATCGTGGTGCTGAGCTCTGTGAAGTGATGCACTTGGCTTCAGCCCATGGCAGCCACAAAAAACAGCATGGAGGAGAGAAGCAGCAGAAAAACACGCTCAATATCTCAGTGGCCCGTGTGCTTTTTATTCAGTGTGAGGCATCCTCGCTGAGGTTTCTTGCTGGTGTTACCCTCCTCAGCAGGCATCAAAGTGTCTTCTGCATGCCTTGTTGAAACAAGCTGAAAGTTTGTGCACACAGAAGTACAGAATTTACAACTTTGCACACACACAAATTGTGTAAATTGAATTAGCAGTGTTAATTTGGGCCCATTTAGTAAATATGTAACACCCAGCAACAGTTTAAGAGGATGTAAAAAAGAGTTTAGTGATGTTATTAACAAGTACATCTGGGTAAAGAGTGATGCACTATGTGAGAAGCATCCACTCTCACAGTTCACACATAGACGCACACTTGTGATGGTTTCTGTTTGCCGGCTTGTTCTCTGTGAGCACACTGTTGTAATTGCTCTCTTCTAGTCTAACATGCTGGTGGTACACTTCTTTTTCACAAAGCAAACCCTGTGTGTTCTCTCACAGGCACAAAGCCATTTCTTTGTTGTCGTCTTCTGTGTTATTGAGGGTGTGTTACTTCCCACATTATGTGTGTGTTTACCCTTACTACGCATACACACATAAGGAGGAGCATCCCCCCCTCCTTACTTATCTTACCCCCCTCTTTGCTTCCTTTCCCTCCAGGCGAAGGACACTCAGGCCTGCAGATGGTAGATAATGACAGTGCTGTCCCCACTGGCTAGTTGTGTGCATGTGTACCCATGTTTTTGTGTATGTATGTGTGTGTTTGTGTGTTGTGGGTATTGGCTTTGCCTCTACTCAGGTCTGTGCCAATAGTTGAGTGTTTAGCTTCACTTGGCCATCTTCTTGCTGGCTGAGTTGATGGCTGGGTCACTGGTGGGCTTACTGACTGTCTTGCTGGATAAACACTTTAGTGGCTGTGTGACAAATTAGGTAATACATCAGCCAATGAAATGACTCACTGGTTGCCTTGCTGAATGGCTTCTAGTATTACACTAGACAGCTTTTTCAGCTATGTCATGGTGGCATCAAATATCTTTCATAAAAACAAATAATTTGAGAGGTATTGATGTTGGAGAAGTGTAAAGATTGAGATTTCAAGGATTCAAACAGGTTTTATCGTCACTCAAGAACACGTTTGAAGATGAAATGGAACAAAGTTAAGCATTCAGATACTCACTAAGATGTTATAAAAACTATTTAGTCTAAAAGAAAACCAAAATCCTTGTGAATAAAAAAACAGAAAGTTGGAATGTATCTTAATAAATATGTATAAATACAGAGAGAGAATATGAGTTGCGGGGGAAAACTCGGCCAAGAAAACCCAATATTACACCAGGGATATATAACAATTGCGGCATTAAGCAGATTCTTGCAAAAAAGCAGATGGAAGAATCGTGAAAAAGAAAAACACATTTATTGCTCAAGGCATTCCATATTTAAGCGTAAAGGGTTCAGAAAATTCACTTCCAGCTGTTCTACGTCTATCTCTTCCATTAAACAAGTTCCAGTGGTTTGAACATTTAAAAAAACAATGGTTTCACTACATTTGGAACCAGCAAAAAGCATCACAACGGCCAGATTGTAAATATGGTTATAATGCTGGTAGTTCGCTCCTGTGAGCCAGTTAAGGTTTGATAAAGGAGGAAATGCCATGTAAGCAACCTACTGGCTAGTAGCTTACTACTCCCCTATATGGGGGCTGATGCGGACATGAGCACTACATACTTCTGCGTCAATGTGTCCGTGTCGTGCAGCAATTCCCCATCGGAACGCTTGAGGGCAGTGTGGTCTCTCTGATAGCCCGTCGCCTGCTTTCGGACTCGCTACGATCTCTGTTTACTTTTCCACAGAGATTCAGAGCGTGTTATGTTAATCTACAGCTGATACATGTTGCTGTTTATCATACAGACATGATTACAGGGGAGAATAGAGAGGAGGAGATGAAATACACGGCCAACGTGCGGTAAAGGAAATATAAGCCACTGAGCGAACCAATCACAGGGCTTGCGGTCCACGTGCACATCAGCTACGTGCATAGGCCACTTCGTAGGTACGGGAGCTATGCGGCCCTCCGGCGTAGGCTACACCCTCGATTCGACACAGAAGTATAAATCAGCCTTAATGATGACCCAGCTAATGTCAAAGCCCAAATCACATTACATAACACAAACTACCTCACACAGGTAAAGGCAGCTGTGGGCAAAAGTGGCTTCTGTGGTGGAAAGTAACCTCTAAAGCAGTCAAGTGAAGTACTCTTGTGAGGAGTAACTCTGCAGGATACCCAGTCTTTGCAAACTTTGGAGGTTTGTGACTAACATGTCTTAACACGTGAGTGTGTTTTGACTTTGGTCTTCTAAAGGTCTTTTTAAAGTCTTTCAGTATACGGTAAGCATAACTCACCGTCTGATGGGCCGCTCAGCTGGTGTATACTTACCTGCTCATTAGCAGTCCTGCTGAAAATCTAACTGGCTGACTGACAAGCTGATTGACTTAGTGGCCCAACACTGTCAGCTGCTCAGCTAGAAGACAGGTCTGGGTATGGAAACTAGTGTGACTGTGTGTGTGTGTGTGCGTGCGTGCGTGCGTGCGTGCGTGCGTGCGTGCGTGCGTGCGTGCGTGCGTGCGTGCGTGCGTGCGTGCGTGCGTGCGTAAGGTTCTCTGGTGTTCACTCACCATTTCACCTCAATGTTTGCCTGCCTGTCTGCTCCTGCCTCAGAGAAAATAGGTATGAGGCTGTAAGAGAACAGAAACGATGCAGAACAGAAACATAGCCATGCAAAATAAACCTCTTTTCAGGTGTTTGATAGGCGACAGTAATGGCCTGGTCTTTTAAACATAATGTTATCAGTAGTTGTTGAATGTTTTCTTCTAAGCCTACTAAGACATTATGAAGGGCAACATCCACTGAAAATGACTCAAACTATCTTTGTTTTAAGTGATTTTAATGTCATCTTACAGGAAAAAAAACCACGTTGGATGTTCAGCTCAGAGCAACGAAACTCATGAAAATATTAATGTATTCCTAGTAATGTGTTTCTTTGAGTCAAGCACACTGAAGTATCGTTTTGAAGTGTATTTCATGAGTTCAAAGTGCTCCTCTTGCATGTTAAAGAGTCTGTGCACACTTCCAGTCTCTGTTGTTGGTCTGAAGCCTCGGGCCATCACCTGAGACCGTCACAGGTGGCAGGGCAAAGGCCGCCCAGGAGGGAAACAACGCCCTCATTTGGCAACAATATACTGCAAGTACACCTCAAAGCCAGGAAGTCAAAGGAAACCTCTTGGGCCGTATTGGATTTATGTGATGGAGCTTTCTGCCTGACTCTGATATGAGTTTGGAGGTGGTTGTTTGGCAGACGACACTCTCTCCTCATTAGCAAGATCTGTAGTAAAAACTAAATGACTCTAAGCTCATGGTAGAAACAGCAGGTTCTTAATCCCAGCACATCAAATATGGCAGCTCGGTCAGGACCCTCCACTTTAAAATTTGTTTCAATGTGTCTTTAAAGTCAAAGTTTGCAAAGTGTGAGAGCATGATACATGTGGTGGTAGGAAGTCTAGTTTAACAAGATACCTATTATGTAACTTCATCTGATGAAAAAGCTATTGTATTGAGGTACATTAATTGCAAAGAAGGGTTTCCAGTTTGCTAAGACATATTTGATGTATTCACTTTTTGCAGTTCTTGGTCATCCTCTGAAAGCTAAATGTCTTAGATATTTCCACCTGCACCCTTAGACTAATAATGTGGGAATAATTAGGACCAGCATGAATGAGAGGACAATCTAAATGCTTCAGTTCTGCCGGTTAATGATCTGGTCTGGCCTTGTTTAAGGTATAAAGTACCTGATTTCCATCCGTCTTGACTACAGAGACTTTATGGCCTTGTGAAGGATACGGCACTCCCACTCTGTCTGCTCCACTCCACTTTCTATTCCTCATTCCCTCCATCTCTTTCCACCAGGGAGGCCTGAAATGTTTGAAGCTTTCCCTTTTTTCTTTTGGCCCTCTTTCTCTCTCTCTGTGTCGAGGTCCCTGGATGTGGAGTTTTTAATTACTCTCTCCTGGCTTTGTGCATAACCAATGAAAGATTGAAGGGCACTTCCCTCTGAAAGGCACAGTTAGAATATGGGTTTTTCTAATGCCATCGCTTTGGGACAGGAATACTAATACCCAAACTGTGAATTCTTGTGCTTTTGTGTCTATCTGCATTTGGGTACTCATATCTGGGCGTGTGTGTTTGTGTGTGCAGCCCTTAGACAGACTGTCTGGCCATTGTTTTGAATGTGAATAAGGGCAAGGGAGGAATAGCATTATTAGATTGGGTTTGCAGAGTGGAAGGGATGTGCAGGATGAGGACTGCCTGAGCAGGTAAGTTCATTGCATTGATTAGATTTCTCCCAGACAAGTTTGAGGGTGCAACACCTCAAGGTGCCCCCAAGACTCCGTTTAGGCAGCACAATGAATATATGGTGACATGAAAATCAATAGAGGGTATCATATACAAATGATGAGCTGCTCAAACCATTCTGGGTACTGTCTGTGCTTTCTGTGCACTCAACCTAGAAGTAGAGCGTCCTTCAAACCGCAGAGCATTTAAGACTTTATTTCTGAAAGTTATACAAAGTAATGGAAGTGGTCATGCTTTTAGACCTTTCACGGTTGAATCTTATCACATCTATTATTATTTCTTTAACAAAGTCAACGGAAAAGATAACTTTGGCCTAAATAAAGTAAGAAACAGCCTTTGCACAAAGACAACATAGAGCAAGTGTTTACAGTACACAGTTAATGGGTCAGAAAAATAACTCTATGGCATCCGAGAAATACCCCAATGGGGGGTTCAGTGTCTTGCCAAAGCACACTTGGGTATCTGGCTGCAGGAGCTGGGGTCAAACAGACAACCCTCCAATTGAGAGACAACCCACTCTGCCACTGAGCCACAGCTGCCCCAAAAAGTGTGTTTAGTCTAGTCTAATGTAGTGTTAAGTAGATAACTTTGTGCTTAAGTAAGTTAATCTGTGTGACTTTTGTTTGGTAACTGAAAACACAGAATCATCCTGCCCAGTGTAAGTGAGTTATGCTAAATTGAAAAGCTGATGTGAGGGGTACCAAGTTTGGTGAGGTAATCATCACAGTGCAGGGTCAGGTGTGCATGCCTGATTGCCCCTGATTAGAAGCAGGTGTGGGAAGCTTACATGTACTCTTGGGATCCAGTTCGGGTGCTGACTCATGAGCTCACCTTATGAGGTAGTGAGAAATTGCTCCTTGTGTTCTTGGCTTAGTGTGTGTCTGTATGAGCGCCACATTGTCTTTCAGTGTGTTTTGCTTGCAGTTTGCAGATTCTTTAAGAAAGTAGTTGATGACACTGGGCCTCTTTTCAACTCCAGCCAATTCGAGTTTCTCTTAAGGTATCCCTGGTCACCTTCTCTCTGATGTGTTTTCTAGAGTCCTGCCCTCCTTCCCAATTTGGTTCAACTGTCTGTCAATGGCTGAAGTTATGAACTCTTGAGGATAAAAATCCTATCTCAAACTTTTTTAACGCCAAAAAGTTAATCAACACATGTATAACAAGTTGTAAAATTTGACTCTGCTTTTATGACCTTAAAGGGATATTTCTGTTTTTTTTAAGTGGGGTCGTATGAGTTCCATTACACTATTGCTCCTGCGAGCCACAATGAGTGCCGGTGAGCTCTTCCCCTTTTAATGAGAAAATTCCCAGAGGACCGGCAGGTAAGCTTGGCTATTTTCTCTGCTGATGGGGCCTCCTATTTTGCGTAATTTCGCCAAAGTTAAGAAAATATGGTCCAGGCACTCATCACGGTGCAAATGCATGCACTAGTAGAAAAAATTGGAGCTATTCAGTTTGCTGTCAGAAACCCCCTTTGTTTTGGCACTATTTTCAGACGCACCTCACATACCTGTGTTCTTCCACTGCATGCTTCCACGCCGATAAGGAAATAAGGTTGTTTTGAATGTTTACAGAACAAAAAATATGCTTAAAAATACATCACTACAAAATACTAATCCATACACATTACATTAAGCAGTGTCTTACACTGTACAATGATTAAAATGATCATTTCTGTACATATAAAATGGGGTATAATAATATGATTACATTTAAAAGTGTTAACATGTTAATAGAACACAATTAGTCCATGTGTCTGACTGGTGCACTGGTGTCAGGTGATTGGAGGTAATTTACCTTGTCATGTTTATGTCTTGCTGTTGGACGCCCACTCTGTTATATGAGTCATCATTTTCCTCCGTTACTCTCTACTCCCCTCTGCCCCTTCACTCTCAAGCTGCAAACAGGGAACATCCTCTGTCTCATTTACTTCTCAGGGCTGAGCAGTCTGACCACAGGTTACAAGGTATTGATATACACAGCAGAACTCAACGGAGGCGTAGTACGAATTTTCCCTTCTGTCAGCACCGTGTAGGTAGCACTTGCACAGGGCGCCCTAATATGTGAGAATTCATTTCCCTGAACGCAGGAGGAAAACTTCAAAGGCATGGACGAGAACTTGGCCATGTGGATTTGAAAGGGATGAGTCTCTAATCTGGTTAAACTTTGCTTGCTCTGTATGTTTTATCACTGCCTCTTCACCCATTCTTTATCTAACTCCCCCTCCCAACTAGTCATTTTCTTCTTCCAGCAGTGCATCCACCTTGTGAGCTGATGTGCATTAAAAAAGTGAAAGAAATGATGACTTAATGTTTTAGTGAGAACAGCAGCGTAAACCAATCTTGAGACTTGGGTTTGCTTGTTTGGGGATTATAGTTCTTAAAGCCTGTCATCTTCCCGCTTGCCCTCACCTCCTCACTTCCTCTAACCACCCCCCATCTCCTGCACTTACACATCACTATTATCAATGGGATGATGTATTCCATGCGTGGCAGCATCTTTACGCATTACATTTTCTTTGTGGTGTGTCATCTTTTCAGAACTTGCCTTAGCAAGCCTTTGGGGAGCTCTTCCCTTGAATCAACCCCATGTGACAGCACCTGAAATATGCATACGTTTCAGAGCCTCTGCGGGGTTATATTTGAGGGTTATTCTGAATGCTAGTGATGGCTGGCCAGAGTGCTGGAGACCTATTCTCTGAATATTTGATGGCCTTAATGAGCAGAAAAAATACAGGACTAAGCACTTTGTTGGTGTGTTCGACTCTCAGTGTGAGAAATAATGGACGGAAGGAAGAAATGAAATATTGAAAACTCTGATAAGTCTACAGCAGCAGGAAGACAGTTCCACCATTGTGGTTTTGCCTACAGTCAAGGAAGAAGTTGCATGTAAAGGTCATGTACAAAAGAAAGAGGATAATGCCATTTTAAGCACATGACAGCTCCTTAAAAGATAAAGCCAAAACATTTTGAGCTTCCTTGACTGGCTGGCTGCTGCAGAGGTCGTACAGCCTGCTTCCTCCATGCTAACAGATGGGACATGGATCGAAGTATACTATAAAACCAAAATACATGTCAAATACATTTCTCTCAAACATGGATTCTGTCATTATAGTTAGCTCTCATCATGCTGATATACATGTAAGTGTTCATTTTTTGACAAGTTCAGTTTTAATTGGTTAATTTACGCTATATAAAAGAGTAACACCATGATCTACGGCTCTGTTAATTGAGTCCTTCGATCTTATCTATTCTGAGAACACTCAAACTGCAGTCATGGAATGTTCCAGAACTACAAGTGTATGCATCTAACTGACACAATGACCTGTTCTGCTGTGGACTATTCTGACTTGAGGTTTCTGTTTTAAAAGTTAAATGTGTTTTGGTTAGTAATAGGGGTGTGGCATTAATATCACCACCAGCTGATATCTACCAGGCAGTCTTTGGGTCCAAAAATGTCACCAGTACAATGTTTCAGTGCCTGTCATGGGGGTGTTTTGCCTTCACTTTTATACAACGAAAGGTGAGGACATTGTTCAACTGGCCCCATGAACCACCAAACCCTTAAATTTGGCATCCTAATGGCCCTTTTCCACTACACAGTTCTAGCCTGGCTCTACTTGACTTGACTCGGCTCTACTCGGTTTGGGTACCTTTTCCACCAGCCCCGAGTACCGACTCACGGTGGGTGGGGTCGTTACAACACAGCTGCGCGAAGCTGCGTTTAAGTCATTTTGAATGTGACACAAACACAACAATCACAAACAATGCAGGACATGGAGGCTATGGTGTACTTGCTGCTCGGTCTGTGGCTTTTTGTCGAAAGCGAAGAGAGGAGAAACCACGGAGAAACTTTGCGTGCAGACATTGAACAGTACTGATGTCGTCTTTTAAAAATGGCGGGTTTTATTCCTATGTTGGGTGTCGCACTCGTGACTCTTCGGTGACGACATTCTCTGACCAATCAGTGGCCGGCAGTCCGTTGACGTCACCTTTTAGTATCGGCTCAGCTGGCTTGGAACCAGAGCAGAGCAGGTATGAAAAACTGGTATCTGACACGAGCTACCACACCTGTGGAAACGCAACACAAACCAAGTAGAGTCGTGTCAAATGGAGTAGAGTAGGGCTAAGATGGGCTGGTGGAAAAGAGCCATAAGTGGCCTAAGTACCAGAAAGTTACCTGGGAAGAAGTGAATGTTGGTCATTAGTATATTACGAGCAAAAGTCTGAAAGTATTTGATATCATAACCATTAGGTATCAAATGTTTGTTTCCTGATATGGTATTAGAAGTACAGGATGTTATTAAATAAGAAAGTAGTTTGAAAATTGATAATTATGAACTTAATTTTTAACTTCTATTTCTACAACACCAGTTTTAATAATTTGAAAGCCCCATTTTGCTTGAGACAATCCTAGCAAGTAAGATTTTTTTTTTGAGGCGTCTCTTTTCAGTACACAAATCCACCGAAATCCTGGTTCATTCTTTTGTCACTTGCCCTCCTCACCGGACTCCCCACCAAACTCATCAACAGACTGCAACTCATTCAGAACTCCGCATCCATTACAAAAACCTTCTCCTCACCTACAAAGCTCTCCACAATCTGGCCCCCACTTACCTCCGCGACCTCCTTCATGAATACACTCCCTCCCGCTCCCTCCGCTCAACCTCTGCTGGACTATTAACCATCCCAGCATCACGCCTCAGTACCATGGGTGCCCGAGCCTTCAGCTGCTCAGCACCCAGACTCTGGAACTCCCTCCCTTCACACATAAGACAGTCGGACTCCACAACATCATTCAAATCCCAACTCAAAACTCACCTTTTCAAACTGGCTTACTCCCTCTAACTGGACTCTCTGCACTTCCCTAGATGACTCTTTCCATTTGTTTGTTTGTTTGTTTGTCTCTATGATGTTTTAATGATGGCTGTTTTTATTATCTGTAAGGTGACCTTGGGTGACTTGAAAGGCGCCCAAAATAAAATTTATTATTATTATTATTATTATTATTACAGAGCTACAGGACTTACCCATATGATTGTCCAGTAATTCTCTGATTGTGTCTGCTTGACCAGTTCAGCTCTTTGGTGCTGCAGTGCTTTACAAGGTAGAACTTAAACCTTTACCAACACTAGCCCAAAGTGAAAGGGATGCTCTGTGATAAAACTTGGTGGCACGAGCAGGCTGTAATATTCCTGGCTTCAATGCAACTTTTCCTCCCTTCAGGGCATGGTGTCAAATTCAGAACTGTTACCTTAATGGGATATGAAAGACTCTACACTGTCACAGCAATGCAATGGGTATCAAATGAGGTCAGCACTGAACTGATCAATCCGTTAGCAATAGAAAATCAAACATCATACCTTTGATGGATTGATAAAGGATCTGTGCTGATGAATGGCATGTGTCAAAGGGGGCAAATGGATGGATGGACAGATGGATGGTGTGTGGATGAAGGATAGTGGCTCATGGCTATCACTCAATAAGTTTAGAGTTTCTGCTGGAGTGAGTGGCTTTCACATTTTCCATTGCTACTGTACCTGTAATAACTTTGTGCCCCTGGTGCCCTTGCAATAAAATGATGATAAATGACAGGGAGAGGAGATGAAACCTGGACAGATTTTTTTTGTGTGTGTTAGGGTATGTGTTTGTTTGGAGCAAAGACACTGTGTGATAGTTACTGCAGGCATTGCATTTCTGGAGTAAACTTATTCATTATTCCACTTAATACACAGATTAAAATATTATTCCTGCCGTCTTTCATCTCAAATCAAATTTAAGAGACATTTCTGCACAGCCGTGTACAAGTAATCTCAATAAATTCAGTTTATCCGCTTATTCTTTAAATTATAATCTCCTCTTATTAGTTACACACTAAGTTTTATCTTCTGACTAGAAGGGAGAAGAAATAGTGCAACAGACAAATGAATAAATATAAATCTTGCCTTCAAGGGGTGACTTTTTGTGCAGCAATAAATATTCACAGCAGGACGTAGCCTGCCGTGACTTTGGATGTTCTCTTTAATTGAAGGTGCGGATTGAGCGGACAGGTTCCCTGCAGGTTGACTTGTGTCAGCCGTCCCTTCCACTCGGCTGTGGAAAAGCTGTCGTGGCAGATATGGATTAGCGTCAGAGCAACTCGGGGCAGGTATTACACGTCTCTGGTGGCACTGCCAGAGCTGTCCTTTGACTACTAATAACCTCTGTTGTCCTGTGTTTTCAGAACCTTGCTCTGAAAACGCTGTGGGATGAATGTTTTGTACCAATGCCAATCCGAATGTTTCCTGGCAGATCACAATTTTGAGAGGTGGAAGGGTGTGTTTGGAAGAGGAAGGGGGTTGAGTAGGAGAGAATAGCGATGGAGGGAGGTTGTCAAAACAGCTCCTCATTCCCCCCTCAGCTGCTTCCTCTCCGTCTCTCCTTCTTCTCCACCCTCGCTGCCAAACGGCGGAAAAGAGATCAAAGGAGGCCAACATGAAAGCATCCCTGAGATTCTGATTTTCGGTGCCCCGTTTCCCCGCTCTCTCCGTTACAGATATGGAAATGCTGAATCCCAAATACAGCCTGTACCCACACTGCAGAGAATGCCCGGCCTCCTCTCCTTCTCCCCTTCTTCTTCTCACCCCTTCATCATCATCTCTCTCCATCCTCTGCTCTCTCCTCAGCCCTCAGGCTTCCAGGTAGATAGCGGTTGATTGGCAGCTGCTGTGACAGTCGGTGGAACCGGCTGAGAGTGGATGAGTGTCAGCCTTGCTCCAGGGGCTTAAGGCAGCAGCAGTGTTGTAGCTCCCTGCTGGAGAGAGAGGGCCATGAAATAAGACTCAGTCACTTCTTCTCTTTTTCCTCGCCTCTCTCAACTGAAGCAGGTGGGAGCTAAATAGGTTTTTCAAATCGCTCCAGAGTTTATCCTGAGACTGGAAACTGGAACATTTCTTCAGCTCACATCCTGTCAACAGCTTTCCTTCTCTCATCTCTCCTTCTCTGCTTTTTGGTTTGATCTAACTGTGTTTTACTTTAGTGTGTAACATCTTTCTATTCAATTTTTCTTTTAGTGCATCTCCCTTTCCATCCCCCATTTTGAATTCTCATCCACAGCTTTTATGCAACTTCACAATTAGCATGCTGTTTTCATTTATGCATAGCTAATGAAAACTTTTTTTTGCTTCTTTTAAAAAAAAGTTTGAATAGAGCTTGCAGTCTGATGCACAATAGCCACAGGGGGGCGTTGCGAGTGAAAAAAGAAATGTGAAATCGTTTCAGTTCTAAAGTGGCTATGACAAATTCCCAGACGGAGGGAAAATGTCTGTATGATGTCTCTGCTGCACTTGCAGCTTGAATTCTGTCCCATCAACAGCAAGAGTTGCGTCAGTTTTGCCTCCAGCCTAGACGGCCCCCATCTCCGCTTCACAGACAGAGAGCGGAAAGATGATAGTGAGCTCTGATAGAAGAGAAGCTAAAATAGAGGGCTTCATGGGACACGCCTTGAAATCTGGCAGCCCATACCAAAGATGGTCAACAGATGTGTATTGATGATAAGTGTGTGAGTGAAACTGGGAAGTTTCTTTTCTCTCCAGCTTTTTATTGCATCCGTGTTTGTTGTGTTTCAGTCAGAGCATGAATGACTGGCTACAAGCAATACTGAAACTTCTGAAAATAGGAATTTGGACCGTCATAACTGGACGTGCTAGATAAGCACAGTTTCTCTGGTGTGGTTGGTATATAATTTTTATTGTTGTCTTTCAGAAAAGTAATGTGCATTAGTGCCAAAGGCTTGTTGTAAACTCAATCAAATGTTGGCAAAACCCATAGTCATGCCTACTGCTCCAGGGTGTTCACATTCGCTGTGTGTGCTACAAAAAGTGATGTAGCTAAGTGCCAAATCATAACATACGTTGTCTTCAGATTTCACATTTTGAGCAGTGTAGACTGTAATCGTTTTACTATTATTAATAGAAAATGTGCGTAATCCTTCATCATGCACACATCATAAGGTGCACAAAATACTCTCTGGCATGTGCATGTGGCTTTCAAAAAACTGCAATTTTACACAGTTGAAGAAACTGCTCAGGCCCTCCAGACTGTTTGAATTAAGGCTGGGTTGAAAGAGTTGTCTGCTTTGGTTGGTGGTTTGGGGATGGATGGGCCAAACCATGCCGGCGTGTCGATGTCAGGATTGAGGTATTGATTTATATAACACTATAATGTGTTTCCTCAACATAACCAAATCATTTTTGTACCAAAGCCAAAGCCAATGTAAAATATAGATGTAGTCTTAGTGGCTTCAATTGGTCACACAAAGAGACTGTGCATTGGAACCATTGCTTGAGAATTTATTGTCTGCCCACATGTTTCTGATATCAGTTCACCTCTCCCGTGCTGTTTCAAATGAAACCGTACCATACTGTTTAAATGAAAGCTTTCATTAGAGAATAGTTAAACCAACTGTTCACCTGAGGGGAAAGGATGAAATAAAACAGTGCAAAAAAAAGTTGAGCAAAACAAGATGCATATTATTGTCTTTTTTGATCATAAATCAGCCGTCTGAACAGTGGGAACTTATCATGTCTCCTTGGATTTAGAGGATGAACAAGCACTTTCAAGAGCCCATGAATATTGAATGCAGGATAAATGCGGGCCCATTTGATTACAAAGTGGAGGGTGTGTGAATGAGTATAGCTGTATGTGTCAGATACCCACAGAGTGCTCTGGAGTGTCTGCTGCAAGGATGCAAGACATAACAAAGTGGAGCTAATTAGAGGGATTTAGAATGTATTTAAAAATGAATCACAACAGTATTCAGCACTTCTCTAAATGGGCAGCTGGCAGACCAGAGGGCTAGTCTGGTTTCTAAATACTGCCAGCAACATATGAATGGGAGGCTTGATTACTTTGTCACTAATGATTCATCGGCTCAGACATGCGCCCAGGCAGTGTGAATACCTCTTGGGACAACCCTTCACTTTTGTCTGTTTCCTTCATCTTGATCTCTACAACAATAAAAGCAAAAACATAGTTTTATCCTTTTGAGGGTTACCACTCAAGGTTGAGGGTTCAATTTGAAACAAAGGAACTAGTTTGAACATTGTGTTAACCCGTAGAACTACATGCAATACAATGTGAATCAGTGTCTGCGTGGGTGTTTTGCTGTTTGTATTATGAGTAATTTTCAAATGCTTCAGATCCCTTCAATCTGGACAAACTAAAGTATTCAAACTGTCAAAATTAAACAGAGGAAAACTAAATATTCCTTTTTAAAAACTATATTTTCTTTTGATGAAAAACTATTTTGATTAAAAAATATATTCTGGATGTTCAAATGTGACTAATTTCCTTGTAATTTAAACAGAAATTTCAGTTCTGACTAACCAACTGGACTCAAAGTAAGAAAACACTCAGAAATAGTCAGCCTACAATCAGATAGTGCTTAGTTTTTGCTGAAATAGGAGTTACACAACACCTTCAACTGTCTCCCAACCATCAAGGAACACAGACAAACCCCACTACTGGATCCTTTGTGCTCTGAATCCCAGTTTCTGTCAGTTTAACTCTTTAAATATCTCCCTCCTTTGGACAGGGAAACAAACACACATGAAATGTGGAGCCACATGACCAGAAGTAAAAACTGAAAATACAGTAGATCACTTGTGTCGTGGTTAATACTGACCCCCACATGGAGTGTGACATACTGCTAAATAAAATTTACCAGTGGTAATCAATTTCAAATTGGTTTGCTGTGTGTGGCTAAAGTTAGCAGAGCCAGCACCACCAGCCTTTGGCCCTCCTTACAGGTTAATGTCCACATGCCTATGCTGGTTACACATAGCTTCAGTCACTTTATTATTTGCTGGTTTGACCAGACACAGCCAATTACCTGTTTTTCCCACTTACCTGTGTTCACCAGTTATCTGTTTTCGCCCTTGAACAGTAGGGAAGTACACTTTAATACTTAAAGATGTGACTGCAAACATTTACCAGCTAACAAGCCCTCAGCACATTACCTCCTCAGACAGCCTGATTTCTAACATTAATTCCATCTTATTTTGTAGCAGCAGATCTCTTTTCTTTCTGATTGCCTCTCTGGTGCACTGTGAAAATGTGTGATAAACCCCTTACGATCTGAGGAATGTAATTTTGGGGATCAGAATGGAAGTGATTAGAGGGAAATGGTTGAGGCCTTCAGTGATCGAGTACATCTCAGAGGGGGCATCAGAATGCGAGAAAACATGTTAGGAAAAGAAAATTCAGTCTGCTTTAATTGCACAAAGCCAGTGAGAGAGATGTCGCCGTGAATCACAGCAACAGTAAACCATACGAGCATACTCACATATAAGGGCATGAATCCAGACGCAGATGCACAAACACACACTAAAGCATTATCCTCTGCATATGAATTAAATAAAAGATAAGAGCAGGGGCTCCTAAACTTGTTTATATGCAGATTTCTGCGTTGGGGTGATGAAAAACAGCAAATACATGAAAACACTTGTGCTATTTTTACCCTCAGACAAATACAATGTGGAAATGCTGTTTGCTCCCATTGGCAACTAATGCTTGCTTTGTTGGTTGCTCTCCTCACATCCAAGGCCTTCCATTACAATGATCTGCTGGTAGCACAAAGACATGAAAAGGAGCTCATCTCACATCTGAAATGTATATACTGTTGTTCTGTAGAGCATGTTTTTGTATCAAGCTGCTGCGATGTGATTGCTCTGTCTGGATGCTGTAAGAGTTTAATCTTCCTGTGAGAGGTTTAGTAACAGGCTATGCTGGCAATGAAAACCACTTGGCAGTGTTGCCGCCACTCTAACATCACAGGTTGTATCCTTGCATTGCATGTTACATCAGCGTCCCTCTACCTCAGTCCAGAGGCCTCAAAATAAGACTTGTCTCCTCTGTAGTCCATTAGCATTGGTTGGTCTAATTTTCTCTATCATGGAGAAAGGAAATCTGAGTCTGGTGTTTCTCTCTCACCATAATCCAGGCAGCAGTTCTGTCTCTCTTGTAAGGTGCACTAAGTTGGCTGAGGTGATGTGCTGTGTGTGGTCAGACTCTGGATACTGTGGGGAGATCTCTCTTTCTGGCCTGAGAAACACAGCAGCACATCACCTTTGTGAGATTCAAGCAGCTGCTCTCTGTGGGAGTTGGACCCTACAATCTGGAACAACCAAAGCTGCAGATGTTGCAAGATAAGACAGAGAGAAAAAGGCTGAGGGGGAGGGAGAGACAGAAGTAGACCCCTCTCATACACGTCGCATTTCCGCAATAGTGCCGGAAAAAAAATTGGCCATCATGACGCATCTGTCCTTACACATTGCACCCAATATTGGTCTCCCAGTGTGGGATTTCATATTGCCTTACAGCATTGTGAGGGCAGGAGGCACAGCTTGTCACACACAGCAGGGGTGCCACATACAAGCACTAAGAAATGCACATACAGACAGTGCTGTTCATCCCTGCCTGCTCTGGCCTTCATCTTCCCCCCATTTCATATCTGTCTGTAGACAAGACAAAACGTTACAGGGTTGTACATGTGCTGCCTTCAAATGGTAATATGTTAGAGCCAGGAGAGACAGTGATAGACAAAGAGACTGCAAAACAGAGAGAGTAGTAGACAGAGAGACAGTGATAAAGAGGAAGGAACAGTAAGAGACAGAGACAGAGACAGGGACAAGAAACAGAGAGACAGAAATACAGAAAGAGAGTGAAACAGTGTGACAACAAGAGAGGGAGACAGAGTGACAGAATGAGAGGGACAAAGAAATGGAGACAGAGAGACTGGTAGAAAGAGACACAGAGAGAAATACACAGAGAGAAAGATACAGAGACTCAAAGAGATAAAAGGACAGAGAGATGAAAAGACATAGGGATAAAGAGACAAAGAAACAAAGAGATGAAGGGACAAAGGGACAGGGACTGGGAGATAAGAAACAGAAACTGAGATATCGTGAAAAAGAGAGAAGCAGAGAGACAAGGAGAGATGGACACAGAAGAGAGACAGAGAGAGACAGGTAGTGTTGCATTTGGTTCTCCAACATCACAATCTCCCAACTGGGTATCAAAAAAGGATATCTGTCTTTCCACCTGTCAAAGAGTTACTGTTCTACTGAAGGCTTTTTCTGTCTGGATACAGCAAACTGTGTTTTTACAAGTTATTTTTTATGTGATCTGCTGACTTTGAAAAACTTAAGAGTCAAATCATAAAAGTCCAACCAGTGGAGTCAGTTCAGGGCTTGAGTATTTGTGTCCAGGTAGACCTCTAGTTTACAATACTAGAACCATTCATGTGAATATATATATGGATCAGTACACGCCTCTGGTCATTTCATCTCTTTCTCTCTGTGTCCCCTAACACACACTAAAGTACAAACATATATTTGTCCTCTCTCTCCAGCTGGTTGCAGTATATGAAGAGCAGGATCCTCACAATGGAGGGGACGGTACCAGTGCCAGCTCAGGTACTCAGAGCCCTGAACCCTTCGCCAGTGACATGAGTTCAGCGTCTGCTTTCCAACCCTACCAGGCCAACAGTGAGATCGAGGTCACCCCGTCTGCTCTGCGATCCAGTGAGTCCAATACAAAAAATACCAATGAAATGACACCACTATGTTTAGTTTACCACTTTAGTTTTGTTCTTTGTAGTTGTTGAAAATACACAGCCAAATCATTCACTTAATACTTCTAAGAATGCTCAGTGTGTCATAAACTTTTCCTGCAAATAGAAATACAAAAAAAGTTGTATCAAAACAAAACTTGCTTGCAACTTCCCTCATATGAATTTCATGATGTTTGAAGTAGTTTCCTCCTCCCTCTCGTATAAAGCAACTGTCATTGTTTAAAAGTTCAGTGCACCGGAGAAAAAGAGTGTTCTGACGATAAAAAGACGAAGTATTGCATCAACATGAGTAGCACATCAAGGCTTGTGTTGTTTTTCTTAAGAGCGAGCAGGTAATCTATACGGCAAGCAGGAATTCAAAAGGGAAGACTTAAAAAGGTCAGAGGCATGAAAGCTGACTTTTGAAGCCAAACTTACCTGAGGTTGAAACTTGAGCATAAAGAAATCTAAGGCAAACTTCATACTGGAATAATCCTCAGACTTTACCACTTACTTGTGTTTAAGGTTTATTCTTTTATTTTTAAAACTTTTAAATTATTTTTTAAAGATTTTCGAATTGATTCTGCGGATTGCTTTAGCTGTGAGCTAGAGAAGGTTCTGTTATATGGCTGTATCTCAATCCTTTGGGGACAAATGAGTCAGATCAAAGTGGAATCACTCCAAGTGCTTTTTTTTGTCCCTCATGGAAATGCCTATTTTGTTGTACATTGTGTCTGAAACATTATAAAATAATTCCTCCAGAAAAATGCCTTTTTGGGAAAGAGTTAGGTGGAATGTGTTAAGTTAGTAATGACTATTACATCACTCTTTTTAAAGATCTGGTGGCTGAAAATGCTATTTTTTGAAGCCAGGTTTCAGAGTAGAATCTTTTGAAGGCGTAACCAGCTGACCTCCAAGCCTAAGGGTGAGGGTGGGTGAAGTTATGTTATTGTTTAGAACCTCCTAGGGTGACAGAGCGTTTGATAAAACACAAAGAGGGTTAAAGATGAAAACTAAACTCATGTGAGTCACTGGATTGTGCCTCTGAACCTTGGATTGCTTGTAACTGGTCCAACCGAAAGAACAGCCAAATGCAACAAAGGGATATTTTACAATTTTACAACAAGCTGGCCAGCGTCTTCTTGACATAACATGCTTCAGGTGTTTTGTGTGAGGTCGAGTGTCTGTCAATGCCATGTGTCCAGGGAATGCCATCATACTTACTTGGACAGACAGGTAGAAACTGAGACAGCGGAAGGTATGGAGACACACTTGGGTGCGCAGTCATGCATGAGCAAGAGCACACATGCCAGAGCAAGGTGGACATGCACACTCTCACAGAAGATACACACAACCATAAAAAAGGCACATTCACAAGCGAGTGACTCAGACATGGCTCATGTCCACACACTCATGTCCCATGAAGTGGAACCAGTGAGCTGGTGCAGAGCTGTCTGAAACTTCAAAAGGACATCTGAGACATCCAAACCAGAGCTTATATACGGGCATGGATTCACACACACATTCACATGATTGAACAGTGGACTTTACTCCCCTGCCCGAGCATCAGAGTGCGCTCCATCTAACCTCAACCTGCCTGCTAGAGTGTGGAGATTTAGGGAAATTGTTCCAGAGAATGGTTCAATGACAATCTGAAAGTGAAGTGGCAGAGTGTGAAAGGCAGGTGTGTTTAAAGCTATCTGACTGCTGTGAGCTTACTTCAAACAAACCTTCATTTGAAGCACTCACCAGCTTCAGAGAGGTGTGGGTGTCTTTGACGCTTTCAATGAAGTTAGTGTAACGGCACAAATGTAATGGAAGAAGGACATTACAATGTTATGTCAGTAGGAGATACTTAATAATCAGCCTTGTTGAAGAGTCCTTACCCAAGATGTTGGGCCCTGGCTACACCTCATTCCAACCCATACCCAACACGGTGTCCTCTGTTTTTGGGTGTATCTCAAACTAGTTTGAGCAAAGTGAAAGTTCAAGTTACACCCAAGCGGCAACTTCTGGTCTCAAACTATGAAGCCCATGCGGAAGTGTTATAAACTTTAATTCATCGAGGATCCGCTTGAGGCTGGCTGCAGAAACACCGGAAACCACATAGACACCAATTCAAAAAAGGAGATCTTTGCAGCATTAATAAACATGTTTACAGCCTGGTTTAAAAAACGGCTTGGCTCTACGAAGCTCATTTGTCTATCGGCACACACTGTACGGGGGGTGAATTTTTTTCTAATACAACGGTTCAGAAGATATTAAGATTATGAGTTTTTGCCCAAATAAGGACATGACTGACTTGACTCCCGGAAAGGAATATATAGCTGTTGGCTAGGAGGCTCCAACTCTGCACCTTTACGTCACACTCTGCCTGGTTGAGTTCTGCATTTCCAATATGGCTGCCGCCGTCGATTGGCTTCCAAACAGCGCTCAGGACTACAAACTTTAGGGCTAACATAAACAAAGGCAAAATTGGAGTACCAATTATATTTAGTGAAACCCTGCTCCTCTCCAGGTCCAGCCTCTTGACCTAATTTGGTCACCATTGCTCTTACCGGCAAACATGGCGGACACCAAAATGCAAGACTGGAGGCTTCAAATCAGTTGTGGAGAAACCAGCAAACATCTTTGTGGTAGTGTCTTCACAAGCACACACTCTACCCCTAACCCTTGTTTACCCTTATACTATTTTTTTACTATGGTATAATAGTAAGACTGTAGCAAAACAAACAATGGATTACTTCTTAAGAATTATAATATACACTCCCATGAAAGTTGCAGAGATAGGGACAGTAAGGGAAATGTGTTGGAAAAGAGCAGGGAGCTGAACCTATGATTGATTAGATAGGCAGGCAGACAGGTAGACAAATTATAGGTTTTGTTCTGTCAGAGTTTTCAAAACCACCACAATTGCATTGTTGACAGGATGTGTTTGTTCCTTACTTTGTGCAATGCACAGACTCCACCACTTTGAAGTTCCTTTTTCCACTTGAAAAGTACCTCAGAAGTTGTGTGTATGTGTGTGCAGTGTATAATTTCAAGTGATGGCGAGACAGCTGTACAGACACAGACTGACTGGCATCATATACACACTTATAGGAGGATGAAAAAGATGGACAGGTCCCTCCAGAGACGAGGACGAGCAAATTACTGGCAGCGAAATTGCAAATCAGACATCAAAGTGTTGCAGCGGCGCCCTTGCAGCTGTGCTCTGAGGCAGAGAATTATGGCTATTTAAAATCATCATCTTTTCAAGCCATATTGATTGTTTTTCCCCGCCTACAACTCCCAAATTTCCAAACTCTCCCTCTTGCTTTCTTTCCATCCTCCATCCCTCCCCCTTGCCTCCGTCCTGGGAACCCGTTTTAGATTTCCATGCTAACATGTGGCGTGCAGGTCAAACTGCTAATAATTGGATTGGAGATGAGATGTAAATTACAATAATGAATGTAATTTTCCTGTAATTATACGGAGGCTGGAGCTGTCTCTGCCTCTTCTCACCACTAAATTGTAATCTTCAGAAGTGAAAGAAAATGTCTGAAACTTTAAATTAACATTGGATCTTCGTGATGCTTGTAGCATTGAAATGCATATTATGTTCTTTGTGTTTTTAATGATTTTATTGGGTTACTTTTATTTGACCCATAGTTGTTCCAAAGTACTGCCAGTCAGGTTAGCATTCGTCACATTTTTCATTGACTTAACAATCTTTGAGGAGTGGACAGTGAGTCCTGATTGACACAAACAGTGCAAAAAGTATTTACTGTTGTATTAACATGCTTACTGTTGGCACTGAAATGTTAAAGAGCAACTGGGCAGAGTGAAGTCCACCGGTCATAGCTTTTTATAGACAGAAGAAGAACACATTACTAAGACTCTCTAATGTTAAGTCATCTTGTGTTCTTTATCAATGTCAACGCCATTGTCGATTCTGCTTATCAATCCAATTCCTTATCAATGCTCCTAACGATTCCTGATTATTTTGGGGGGGGCAAAGTAGTTCTACAGTCTTCAACACCAAAAGGAACCATTTTATTTTTTTCCAAAATTATGTCTGCGCAAGACTGGACATGAACATATTCAACTTGAACATACTGAACAATAGGTTGAAGTCATTCTTGGTCGCGTGAGTCTGGACGTGGCCCCTTGAGCCTGGATGAAAAGACTTTGAATTTGGAGAGGAAAATGCTTTTTCTCTGGGGGTCATCGCAGAGGTATTTTACCCGCTCTCAGTGGCTCATTTTCGGACGCGTGAGCCCGGAAGTGGCCCCTGGAGCCTGGAGGAAAATACTTGAATATTGAAGGAGTTCTGCATTGCAGAGTTTGTGACGTAATGCAACGGGACGTGACGTCGCACTGGGAAATGAATCGTTAAGAATAATCGATAACATTTGAGGTGTGCAGTTCCGATGGAATTGATCAATTGAAACTGATTCTAAGTCGGATCCGGTTTTTGATTCCCACCCCTAGTCCTTATGCATGATCAGTCTTCAGTGTCTTGCTCAAGGACACTTCCACATGTGACTGCAGGAGCTTGGATGGAACCACTAACCTTCTTATTGAGAGGTGACTGACTCTACCACTGAGCCACATCCCCCCATAAGCAGGAAATGAGAGCAATGGAAGTACTTTTGTTAGACCTGGAGAAGCTATGCTGACATTGATTACATCCAGGTTCCATCATTGACCCCTACAGATAAACTCAAGAATCACCTGATAACTTTAATTTTTTTCCATTTAGTAAAGGACCATTTTAAGACAAACTCACCTCAAGGTGCTTCTCCCCTAAAGAACACAAATTGAGTGACAAATTGTCCACTACTGAATTTTCCTGGTCTTCTGGTCCTTGAATCTCTGCTTACTTGTTCCTTGAAGCTCTGTGGTGAAAAGGGTAGGAGGCCATTAGAGAGATTGCCTGACACACCTTCAAAGAGAAGAGACTTCATTTAATCAATTTAGCTTAGTGGTCTGCCACTGCAGAGGCTTTCTGCCGCCATCCAAGGCCATATAAAAGTCACGACAGCAGAAGAGATGCACAGTAACTCAGTGAAAACATACAGCCTATCTGACTAATAATATCAGACAACATGAATGTAAAATGCTATTTTTTTAAAAACACAAAAATGGTTGATTATGACATAAGTCCTCGTAGACACCCTAGAGGTATTTATTCAGTATTTTCTGACTTAAGGTTTAAGACGTGGACCAACTCTTCATCCTGGGATCTCCCAGTAGGTTTGGGGGCCCTCCAAGTCAGCGATTGCCAATTATAGATAAACTACCAGGTTTAGGTTTGGAACCACATGCAGCTATAGGCCTGATATCAGGCTCTGATACTTATCACTCTCATCTGCTCTCTCACTCTGACTCTCTGGTCCAGAACTACCTCTTCAATCTCTTACTTCAGTAGTGAGCAGGGGGATGCAGTGCAGTCTAGGGGCTGAGATATCAGGTGAATCACAGAGTTGATAACGTTGGCAGTGTGTGAGTCTGCTGATTGGTCCTGTCTGATGGTTTAAGCAGCTCACATTTGTCTCTACCGCTTTTTTCCACTCTTACGTTCAGTTATTTAATTATTTTGCTGTTTTATCAAGTAAACCCAGCATGTTTTATTCTGCTTCTGTTTCTGTGCAGAAACAGCCAAACAACCTGATCCACTGCAGGCCCTATGGGCTGGTTGGTGATCAAGCTTTGTGTTGATAGACTGGGCTTACAGGCTACACGCTTGTATACGGAAAAGATATAAATATAGCTGTAATTTACTTACACCTTCCTTGCACCTACCTCTGTAACAATGATTACTACAAAAGCAAAAAGGCAGAGAAGAATAATGTAAGAAACATCCTCCATTGCTCACTGAGTTTTATCATTACAGGTAATAGAATTGCAAAGAAACAGGGCACGATTTTTCAGCTGCTGAGTTTAGATTTTTGCTTCTTTTTTTCTCTCTTTTATATTCGGCTTCAGGAAAAGGTGATAACTTTTGAGGTTTCTCTGTTTTTCTCTGCTGTGCAGTGATACTATCCATCATCATGACACACTATCATGACTGGCTTTTCCTCTCAGTAAGATCACATCCTAAAACAAGGATCTGTTTAGCTCGGCTCAAATAAAAGAAAATTTGAAATTAAGGCAACAAGCAGTGCTCGGCAGGCACTTATTTTCTGCCTTTGTGCATGCCTCAGTACCGAACATTTTAAACTTGTGATTTTCAATATGTTTCAGCTTTTGTAAGATTGTAGTGCTAGAGATGACACATGAACACAACCTGATTTTAAATGATGCTGTTAGTTGTGCAACGGATCACAGGTGGTCCTTTATCCATTAGGGCCACCCCCCATAGTTCAAACAACACATGTATCAGCAGATTAGTGGAAAATGTATCATCACTGTGTGCAGTAACAAGCTGCAACAAGCTTTTACTTTTTCCTGATGCACTTGCCTCTGCTTTAAATCAATAAGAGCATGAGAAATATATCTACTCTGAGGGTGTGAGTAAGGGGAAATAGAGTGCAGAATACCTGGCTTGATAGGTTAAACAATTAAAACCAAGATAAATAACTGAATTTCCCAGCACTAAGAGATGTGATCGTCATTACAGGCTCCTTCACAACACACCGGATAACACTGTCGGCAGCAATATGACACCTACATAGTCTGCATTAAAAAAATGTCCCTATAGGCCACACAGACATTACTGCATGAAGAAACAAATGGAAATCTTTGCTATTTTGACATGAACATACATTGCACTGTGACAGCCCTCTCCTCCTCGAGCCACTGGTCAGAGACAAAGCATCACTCTACTTGTTCAAACACATATTGTAGGAATAGGGAAAATAGACGCAGGATTATGGACGCACTGAGACACAGCGGTGTGAGTACAGGAACTGACATAGCTCTTATAAAATAACTTTATCTTTTTGAATAAGGTTTCCATTGAGTAATGTAAGCAGAGTCATGAGATTTGTAGACTGTTAGCGCAGATACATTTCTTGTATAAATCAAGTGATCTTAATCACAAAAGGCTCTTGTAACTACGTCTGGTATTTGCATGTAGATGTTTTCTGGCCTTGGCTCTGATTAAACGTGATTGTGAGGCAGATTGCTGAGTATAAGATGGATTTACAAAGTTCTTTATTTTTTATGTTGAAATGAGACACCTCGTTTTAGCCCCTCACATTTAAAATGCTTTCTTTGATGAGGTCTTTTCTATACCCAGATGACTGTGTGACACCACGTCTTAAGATTTGTGCTAAGTGCATTCCAAATGGTTTATAGGTTAAACAATGAATAGGATTCTTTAGACAAGTTTGTGCATGCTATGTAAAAGAAGAAAATCCAAATCCAGATCCAAGACTTTTTAAATGTCTGTTCCCTGGTCAATTGCATGTGCACTTTTTTGGGGTGATCTTTAATGCATCTTGGGGCTCTCCTTAATGTTCTGGACAAAGACGAGAGAAAAATCTTCCTGATTTTAATGTGGTCCTTGCATCTACTTACTCTTTTATAAAAAACACAACACTCTAAATCTGTATGGGGCTATAGAAGAGAGGATGGATGTTTTTATGTCATAGTGGTCCTTCATGCATCCACTCAATCCTTCTCCAACAACGATCCACAGCCACTCCAGCCGTACACTGCAGCTCTCAGAGTAGCTCCAGAGTAGAGTACACACTCAGCAGTGAAGATGTCGAGATAGCATGCTCATCATTAGCACACTGAAAGCACTTTTAAACCCATCAGCCCTCGTGAGACTCCAAACCGCCTTACTCTACCTGAGTTAGAGGAGAGAGGCTATTAGTTATGTCAACTTTTAATCATACTGGTGCTTGTAGAGGGGAGAGAAGGGTTTCCCAGTGTGGGTCTTTAAACTACTGAGGAGTGGGTGTTCAGTTCAAAATCACTGGGAATATTAGTCATAAAAAAACTCATACTGTCATAATATCATCCAGGGCTTATTACAGCTAATTATTGCAGCGGCCAGCACTGTTACACAGTGAAGACAGTGTTTTGGTAATGAAGTGTGAAGTGCTTGGAGTGGTGAAAGTCTCCTCTCAGCACAGCTGGGAGTGTGCTACCAGTAGTATTCCTATTATTACTTCTGCCAGGATCCCAATAAAGCAATGGCTGGACAGCTGAATCATGTGGAGCTGTGTGCGTATGTGTGTGTCAGAGAGTGTGTATGTGGGTTTGTTGACTGCTTTATTACTTCCTGAGCTGGGCTGAGATCAGTGCTTGTGGGTCACTTGTGTCACACTTAAAACAACAGAGGAGCAGTGAGGTCTTGATTGGGAAACAAAGTCATTCACACTCTCTGACATGCAGAAGCAGACGCGTATGGAGGCTGGTTGTAACCCTATGACAGGGAGCATGGGAACAGAACCAGAGTTTGTTTTCCCTGACTCTGGAGTCATCTCACCACCCAAGACACTTTGCGGCAGAACATTTAGCAGAATTATGTGTCTGCCTGTAGCTGTGACGTAAGACATCTCCATGCACCCTGATTTCTTGGAGAACTCCTTATATGGCCTGTTTATTGACTATGAGGCACTACATGTGTTATCTCCTCTATCTAAACAAGCTTAACAAATGCTAGAAAAAATGATTTCGCAGTCTTTTACATTTTGGTGACACACCTTTTTTTTCTTGACCACTACTATTTTTTTTTCATGTAGCACCTGTCTTGCAGCCTCTAAGAGGCAAGTGCCTCTGATAAGAACAAAATATCCCAGGTAAGAACAGCAATTGAAAACAGTAGATACATTATTTTAAGATCAGGTTTTGGGCTTTTGGCCTGTAATAGATAGAAAGGGCAGCTTGAGAGAGACGGGAAATATGGGGAGAGGGTGAGGGAAGAATCGATACAGGCAGTATGGCGTACCATACCCTCTGTTCATGGAGCCCCTGCTGTAGCAACTGAGCTAAACTACAAGAAAGACACTTTGAAAGATTCAAAACTTATAGCAGGAAAAGCAATACAATATCAGATGAATTGTAAATAAAGAAGAAATAAGTACAAATACTAAGAAGACCAAATAAAAAGAAAAAAAACAAAAACAAGAAAAAATAAATAAACTGACTTTCTGTAAAGGCGTTTCTACGACAGGAGGGACTTTACCCCGGACCTACGTGCGTTTCGACCGGTGGACCCAGGGTCTAAATTTAGTTCAGGGGTAGATAATCTCCCCCCTAAAAAGCCCCTGCTAGGGGGGTAGTACTTTTCAAAAGCCACGGGGCTTTCGGAGGGCAGGGCCTGCAATGCTGAATGTGTCTGATTGGTAGATTAACCGCAGTGTTTTTATTCCGCCCGTCGTCCACAATAACATCACACGCATCTGTGATTTTAAAAGTGACCCTGTAAACTGGAGACCTTCAGCTGAACGTGTCAGTGTTTGTGGAGTTTACGCAGCTGTTGAAACACAGAGGGAGTTCCTGGGAATGCAAACTGGTTTCGTTTTTTTATTAAAATGTCAAAATATCCTCATCAGATATTTAATGATCGTCTAAAGACGTTTGTCAGGGATGCATCCGGCTGAGAGTTGTCAGTTAAAAGGGTCACTGTTCAAATCAAAACAACGGCCGATCTCTGCCACGGCCTTTTGAGTTAAAAAGGATTTTAAAGCCGTGTTGAAACGTCTTTGCTACTTGCGCTTATCTCCTCTCACATGATCTAAAACAGTGCCAGCTGAGTCTCTTCCATGCTAACAGGCTAACTGTTGTGTTGCTCATATGATACCTGCCTGTTCGTCTGCTTCTATGGTGTCATCTGTGATGAATGGCATTCCTCTTTGTTTTACTGCCCTCTACTGGTCTGTTGTTGTAGCGCATTTACTTTTTTTTTCTCCTTATGTCACTGGCCTGATTTGCACAATCTGCCTGGGACTTCAGCCCGTGGTCGAAAAGCAGACAACAACAGGGGCACAGAACCTTTTAGTTCCGGGTAAAGTAGTTCTGGGGGCTAAAAGACCCCAGAACTCTTGGTCGTAATGCACCTTTACTCACCAGTGAAGCAAATGATAACTTCTCAGTGCAATTATTTTAGTCACTTGTGCTTTCAAATATTTCATTGGACCAATTTAAAAATAAACAGTTAAACCAAAGCTAAAATTGCTAAAAGCTAAACACCTTTGTGTCTCCCCCTCTCTGCGCCCCTCATTAGTCAGTGAGACCCTCTGTGCTTCATTTACATGGTCTATGACGAGTCAAAGAGGGTCAAACTGGCCAAGGGCAGTGCCTCTCAGCGGGATAAGTGCACAAAGGTTCGAAGATGTTAAGCATCTCTTTGTCTCAAGGCTCTTCGTCCCAGTGGACCGGCAGACCCCCGACTCCTCCACCCACTTCATTAGTCCCTTTGTAAGAGGCCCCCACCATCCCTGCCTCGTGTCATTGTCCTCCACAGGGAGGTCACCTGTGAAGTTTGGCTGCTGCAAAACACATGTAAGGGTGAGACTCAGAAGCTTGTGTGGGCACATGCTGGCAGCCATGTTTACACACTCCAAATGCAGACAGATAGTAATGTATACACACAAACAGCATGGGAGTATTGTGAGTATGCATGTGACTGTACAGGTTAATAGATGTTAGGCTCTTTATTCCATAAAGGAACAAAACAGAGATACCAAAATGGGAAAAATGGGAAAAATGCCGAAATGGTCTTTTCATATTCACACAGCAGCTTCTAGAACTGAAAAGTAAGCCATCCTGGGTGTGCTCAAAACTGAGCTTTTTCAACCTAATTATACCCCCATCCCCCACAAAAGAAAATCTAATAACTGAGAAAATATTGTGTAAACTGTGCTACTTTGGCATATTATTTTACTCCCTGTACTGATAGTCACTTCTTGCTCATAAAAAAAAATGGCTTCAGTAAAAGAAATCAGTTCAATTTTCAGAGAAGCAGTCCACAGATCAAAATTGTTTCATATTGTTATTATATACTTTATAAAGATAATCCTAACAAGAAATATCCATGCTATAAAATGTAACTCTATAATAAAAGATGTGTAGGTGTCCTTTTGACTGATCTTGCCTCTTATGCACACAACGCAAAACACAGACAAGTTTTGAAATCAACATGTGAAAACAGTATTTTCTTAGTCTCTGTGTGTTGTGTTGTGTTGTGTTGTGTTGTGTTGTGTTGTGTTGTGTTGTGTTGTGTTGTGTTGTGTTTTCATCTGTGTGCACTTCAGGGCAACCAAAGTTTTTGGCACACACTTCAACACAGGGAATTAATCAACAACCGACACACACTAAAACCAACAGAGTTAGGAAGTACAGCAGCACAATCAAAATCTGTGAAGGGTTCATTAATATCATGTAAATAGTCTAGGCTTGCTTTTAAGAAAAGGGGAGATGCATCCTCTTGGCCTTAGCTCACTACAGTCATTAGTCTCCTCTCTCTTCTCCTGGTTTCCATCAAAGATACAATCCACCCCAGAGCACTGTGGAAATCCCAGAACACTCCCTAACCGCATTCCCATCGTCCAGCAAACATGATCACTTTCAGAGTACTTACTTTGGCTCACAATCCCAGCTTGGATCAAAGTAAAACATTTTCACATACTCTCCTTGATTTATTGTTTTTTTTTCTGCCAGCAATTTCAACATTAGTGGGAAATTAACGTGACAATATGCAGTGACTATACAAGGCAGAATTCCATTGTGCGGCCCATGCAAACCACATGTTGGTAAACTGGACTGGAGCCTGGGTTTGTAATGTTTGGATAGGAAGAAAAAATGCTACCGATTCTTTATATTTGAAAGATACATTATAAGTATGTGCTGAAAGGCTTTCAAAAGCAGCAGAAACACATGAAAAGAAAGACGTGCAGCTTTCTGAGAGCAGAAACCACCCTTATAATCACAATTTGTTCGAGAAGTCTTTCTTACATTTTCTCCCATTAGATGCAGATTTTTGCTTTTGTCACGGCATCCCATTTGTATTAAAAACAACAGTTTTTTTTATTGATATCAATAAGGGAAGTCTCCTGATACATGGACTTGTCAGCACTTGGCTAGCTGTAGAAACTCTCCCTGAAGCTGGTTTGATTTTTAACCGCCTTACTCTTTCAGAGCAGATGCAGGTTGACAAGATGGATAGTATTTCATGCCCACTTCCTAAAGCCTGCTGGCCCAAATTGTCTTTGTCATGTGGAATTTAGTCGGAAAGCAGAGATCAAACCCACAACTAGCTGAGTCATATTATCTCCTCAGTGAGGTCTGGGAATACTCTGAGGGGGTAGAGCTCCGAGGCAGAGCATTTTACTGCAGATCAGGAGGTGCCCCCTCATTTTCGAGTTGGGTGATGACACGATCCACACTTCAAATTGAGACTGGGTTCAAGTTCTGCTGTCAGTATGCTTACAACTCACTGAATAGTACTTGAATTAGACGCAAGTGGAATTGTTTTGCTGTGAAAATTGTTTACCATTGTTTTAATACCTGGAAACTGATACCAGTGCTGCCGTCATGGCAACATTTTCAATACTGTAAGAGATGTAATCAAGGTTTTAGACGGAGGATATCATGATTTCAAGTTTTTATTTCATAACAGCGTGCTGTAAAATGTGGAAATACTTTAAAAACCAAACGAGAAACAGTACTTAGAGTGTAAACCTTGGACCCTCATGCCCCCTGTTTATACAACCACCTCCTTAGGAATATTGCAAAATAAATCTATTATCCAAGGGAAAATTAGAACAATACATATGTTTGTGAAGGCATCTCAGTAATGCACTAGCTGGTTGTTTAAGAGGTTACAAAAAACAGCTTTGTCGTTGAATGGGTTGACGGACTCTGGTTTGTTCACATTTAAGGGAACTACTGCTTGCAACAGATATACCCAAACTTTATCCTCGTGATGCTGAGACAAACCGGGCCCTGATCCTTTGGGTTGTGGTTTAAGATTAAAAAAAAGATCCAAAGCACTGGGACCTTACTGCGTCAGAAACTGACGTAGTTTGCTCACTTCAACCTTAGCATGACGAGAAGGTTTAAAGTGAGCCTCATACTGTCTTTCTAAACCAAAATGTGTGTGTCTGTTCAACTGATGGAAAAAACTTTGACAAAAGTCCAGGATTTTCAGTTCACGGTCAAGGCTATAGGACTTCAAGTGCTGTGTGATTATAGAAAGTTACCAACATATTTCATCATTCTATACACCTTTAGTTGGGATCAAGTTTTATCATTTCCTCTGGCGTCTTAAACTCTGCACCTTGGTTGAGACCTTTCACTTCTTCCACCTGCAACTAAAATAAACTCTGGAAACTTGAGCTCCACTCTTAATTCTGTAAAAGATAACTAGAAATATTTTTTGTTGCATGTTGAGTTCAATTTATTCTCTGTGGAATCCAGCTCATGGATATATTTCATTCAGAGCAGTGAAGAGTTATTTTAATATGATTTATTGAAGTGTAAGTGCTTCACACAGCACCTTTAGGGCCTGTGTCCACTAACAGTGTTTTTTTTTTTCTTCCCACTGGCAGCACCTATTTTTTTACCCCAAAACAAAGCAGATCAGTTTTTACAGTGCTCCCTGTTCGAGATTTAGAAATGGCCTTTAACATCAGCTGTTTTTAGTCGCTGCGCTCTAAGTGATCTCAGTTGAAAATTGTTCAACTTTTGGAACAATGCTGCGCTTGTAGGTGTTTCATCTCCATCACTGACCAATCAAAACCAAGAAGGGACAGGACTTCTCTTATTAACATTGTCAATACTAATGGTGGAGATCTCTACAGAGGAGGAATCTGGATAAATGAAATCCACACTTAATGGAAAGTATTAAGGGAAGCAGAAGTACCATTGGACAATCTTTTTATCAAGGCAACAACAAATGCCATGAGAAGCACTCTGACATTGAGGTCGTGGGTACTGCCAGCGCAAATAATGCCATCAGTGAGAACAGGCCTTTAACTTCCTGGATACACAGTGATAATGGGTAATTCCCATTAAACAAATGATTCTCCCAATTTCTCCAGCATCTAAGCATTGAAAGAAACTATTATTCTCTGCAGAACACATATGCTCCCAACGTATTGTCTACTTACTTGATTTATTCCTAGAGTACTTAACAAACAATGTGAATATGAGTTGGAGTTTCTAAACCCTCACTTGTTTGTTATCATTCCCTCTCTTCAATCTCTATGAAATCCTCATGTCCTTTTATGATACTGCAAGACAGATCACAGGGATGCATAACCAAAACACAGAGGCTGCACATCACAACACCATCTGTTTCATGGATCCTGTTTTCTCTTTGTCTAAATCAAAAGTCCTTCCCAGAATTCTTAGCAGCAGATTTATCATCCTCTGTTTTTACCTTTGTCTAGCTTCTCTGCATTACACAAAGAATGTCTCTCTGATGTGCTTTGACTTGTTGCATGTGAACTATTCAGACCTCATGTGTGTGTGTGTGCGTGTGTGTGCGTGTGTGATCAGAAATGAATTTATGCCTGTGCATGAGCTGTTTCAAGATTAGCACATGTCCTCTGTAGCAGCTCCCAGCAGGCAGATTTTAACCCTATATTCTCCATCCATTGATCAACCCAGGCTGCACACCACAGCTCCTATCAGTCCTCCTGCAGCACTCCTTCCATCACTCACTCCAAATAACTCTCTGTTTTCCCCAATAAATCATCAAAGGGCCAGAGAAAAACATTGGGGAGTCTGGTAGAAGTTGGTGTGTGTCATCTGTGCTGAAAAGAGCAGCTCAAGTGAAGATGTTTTTGTTCCGAGCAGAGGCAGAAGTTCTTGAGGCTGAAATGTTTGCGATATGGATTTTCTGTACGTGCTGTCTGGAAAGTGCAGTGGAGTAAGCCCCATGGTTTGGATGTTCAGATTCATACACTTACTCATCGACTCCCAGTTTCCTCTCAAACATCCATTTTTACAATTAAATACTAATACAATCAGGACTAATTAGAAAATACAAGGAGCAAACTTTTCTGCCTGAGTGAACAAACAGTTTCAAAAATGTGTTTTTGAAAATGGGAAGGGATATAAACATTGCATCTTATCTGTGGTTGTCTTGTCTCCATCCATCAGCATGTGAAATGCTTAAAATTGAGGCCAATGCAGTTCATCGAGTGTCCACTGGAGGGTGGCTGCAAAAGCTGACATAACACCATTAGCCTCTGTCTTAAATTGGCCATCTCTACAGCAGAAATGAATGTTTACATCCTGGTGAAAAATATGGTTTTGGTCTTTATAGCTCATTTCTCAATTCATGACAGCTGTACAGGGGGTGAAGTTTTATGAAGCATCTGATGTGATTGTAATGAGCCTGCATACATTTGCATAATTAGAGGCATGGCTGAGTTAACAAACAGTTCGGCATGTTGAAGCTGTGTGCCAAGACTCTTACCTTAGCCTTACATCTTTAGCTCTCTCTAGATTAATTGAAAATTATTTAGCATTATTGATATGGGGATTTAATTCAAAAGATATGGTATTGCTACACATTTGTTGCCTGTTGCTGATCTTTGCTTTATGCATGTGGTTTGAGGCCCCATTTGTTACCATGATAACACAGGGCTCTACACTAACTTTTCCAATGGTAGCAAGGGTGCGACCCTCAGTTGGTCGCACCAGCACATGATTTGGTTGCACCCTTTTTTGGGGGTACAGCATGACCATACATGTTGATGAATAGTTGTCTTAATTGGCATACCGTAGTTTCGTATTAAGTAAAGATTGACAGTGACTCGAGTTATGATTTTTACTGTGACAATAAACGCACAACATAGCTTTCCCCTCATACTGCAACCGCGGGTACTGCGAAAGCCATTGTGGTTGAAAGCAGTATTTTTTTTTCTTTACCTGCTGCTCTGCCGATTTCTCCCTGTCCTTTTCAGCATCAGTACTGTCTGATTTGGCACCTTTTACTGGCTCCCTCAACACCAGCATCCTCCTCTCTCTCTTTATTTTTTTTTTAAAAATAATCAGTGATAGACCGCTTCATTTGTGTAAATAGTGAAACACTTGTTGTGAAGTTCTGTCTGTCTTTGGTGTGTGATGCGCGTATGAGCTGCGCGTGTACGTGACGGGGCTCTCTCTTCAGAACAGGAGAGAGTACAGGTGGAGGAGACTGACTAAAGCCAGTGAAAAAGAGGGTGACTTTCAACCACAATGCCTAATACAGTGCCTGTGTTAGAGGCAGCACTAAAACGGAGCACTCGCATGAACGCGACCAGATTAAATTCTTACTCGCACACGCTGAAAAAAAGCTTGCATATGCGACCATATTGGTGCCCTGTGCCACATATGTGCAGACAAAATTTTTTCTGGTCAACTTTTAAAGAGAAAGTAGAGTGGCTGTTACATAGAAAAGACTATTCCCCCATTGCTTGTGCAGAAATTTAGATACAGTCATGTTAAATAACAAAACAGTCCTTTTTTTGTGTGACTTCACTCAATCTCACGCCAATAAGAGATCTTCTCAATGCAAGTGTAAAACAGATGTGTGCATAATGCGTCTCAAGGCCATGTTGTATAGTGGTAACACATTGTGTTTAGTTAACAAGTGCTCAGTGTTGACTCTGAGAATTTTAACCGGGTGCAAAATCTCTTCAAACACAAAGAGGCATTCAGAGGCACCGGTGGAAGCCACCTAACTCGACTGTTTAAAGATCGCAGGATAATATTTTAATGAGGAGCGAGGTAGGTTTCATTGCAGCTTTTACAGACTGACACTCATAAAGTCACGAAAGACACCTCTTCTGAATTTAGATATCAGGGTTGAGTTAAGTTTTCGGTTTGAATGGAAACATTATCTCAGCAGTGGCAGGGTTGTGAAGAAGTAAAAGGAAAGATGTTTTGCGAAAACTAAACTGAATCCTTAAATGTTTTAAGTCTGGTGGTTGTGTCTGTCCCTCCAGCCGGTGCCCCTCCCTGCTTGCTCATGACATTTTCAAAGCTGTGTTTTTAATCATGAGCGACTTGGCCACATATCAGGCTGAGTGAGATTTATGGCCTCTTTTCTCCGAGAGCCTGTACCTCCAGACTGGCCGTAATGGAGAAACACACAAAATAGTGTTTACAAGGAAGGTGCTGCTGCCGACCTGTTTCTGGGCCGGCTGAGGGTTGTTTGGTTTGCTGATTAGAGAGTCCCATTGGGGCTGAATGTGGAGGGGGGGTCTGTGTGAGTCTGGTCTAAGTCTGGATAGTGAGGGTGTTGTAATGGGCCTGCTAATCCATTTTATAACAGGATTGCTTTATTTCTAAGGAAGCAGATATCACATATTAAAGTATAAAAGTAAGAATAATTAACTTTGGTACAACTTGTGAACAAACATTGATGGAAAATAAAGGGAAAAAACAATACATTTGGGACTTTAATCTGACTTGCACGGGATATTACCAATAAATGAAGCTATGTTGAAAATTTGCAAACCCTAAATGCTTGTTAATTCAACAGACCGGAGAAGTTACAGACTTTGGGAGCATGCACAGCGCAAGCCTAAAAATGCTCCTGTGCACATGTAAAAACACATATCCATGCATGCACGTGTAAAGCCATGACCCAGATGAGTCGCATTTGATTTTGAAAGTGAACTCCATTCCACCTCCCCCAATCTGAGATCTTCATTGTCTGGAGAAACAGCCCAAGAGCAGTGTATAAACACACACACACACACACACATGCAAGCACATACACTTTTGTGTTATTGTTTTTTAAGTGGTGAGGTGTTTGCTGCTGGAGGCCTCATCTCTGAAGATGAGGCTGGCAAGGAGATAGTCAGTATTTTTGTTATGTCAGTGAAAGGAAATCTGTCTCTGTATTTCTTTATTTCCTTTTTTTGAAAAAAAAAAAAAGGATGATTCAGCTAGTGTGCTAGGGAATGCGTTTTGACTCAGGGACTGTAACAGGGTATTATACCAAACATCAACACTGATATGATTGGCATTTCACGTGTTTCATGATGAGACTGTCACTGAAAAAATAGAACTTCTGTGGTACATGCTAAAATGTATATACTCTAATAAATGACATGCTTTGTGATCATTTTTAATGTGAGAGGCATTGTATTACAGGTATGCACGCCTCTTACAGCTATTTGTAGAATATTATTATGAACTTTCACGTTTAAATTATCCTCTATTCTTCACACTAATAAAGTGTTACTTCACTAACTATCCGACCTCAACCTTTCCATCCTCCACACACAAATCATTGTTTTCTGCACACGGCTACTTGCCTCGCTCCCCTGTTTCCATCTCTCTCCCTCCTTATCAGCAGAGTTGAGTTTTTGCTTCTCAAAATCAGTTCTTACTACATGTGAGGTGTGTGTGGAGGAGGCTTGTTGTTAATGACATCAGAGCTTAATACAGCAACAGGACAGGAGTAGATTTCATTGAAAGGTTGCACCTCAATCGATGCACATAGAGTTTAGAGGTGAGTAGTTATTTGAATGTGTGTGTGTTTCTCAGTGAAGCGTGTGTGTAGCTGTCCTCACAGCAGGTACAGGGGGTAGTGATCAAGGGTGAGATGCAGAGTTATAAACTGAGCACAGATGGTATGCTGTCTTCAGCTGCTAAAAATTAAAATACAAAGCCAAATTATATAATTTTTGTTATTGTTTCATTACTTTAAAGCGGCTGTGATTGGTTATGACAGTGACATATGACTTCACTGTTTGATTTTATGCATTGATTTTAGAACACATTATTTTTCTCTATGATTACCTGATTAGAATAAACACATTATTGTGACAGCCATGAATATAGCATAAATCAGACTCAGGGAATACAGTACAGTTTTCAGACATTTGTTTGGTCCAGTCGGAACAATTATGTATTTTTGAAAGCCGAAAAAGGCATTTCTTCTTTACAACATGCTTTAGTTTAGGAGTCTGTTTGAATTTTGCATTCCTATAATGAATGTAAAGAGCTCTCCTTGAGTTAAACTGACATTAGTGGGGCACCTAGAGCAGGGGTTCCCAAACTTTTCAGCCTGTGACCCCCAAAATATAGGTACCAAAGACTTGCGACCCCTACTGTCCCTCAAAGGGATTTAATGTGGCTGGCCTTCAGAAAATTAGCCTACCTATATGAGCATGTGGCTGTGTTTCCTGTGCTGTTGTGAATTAACCTACTGCTACTGATGCTTTTGATAATTAACTGTTCACTAACCCTAAACTTAGGAGTCATCTGGCAAAATGTAAGGCAGAATACTCATTACATTTTCTATTTACAGGGTTTTATTTCACGGTTAGCTACTGTTTTTGTCGTTATTCTTTACTTCAATGGGTAAAATGTGCTACTTTTAGATAACTTTAAAAAAATAACATCCTGGGAGACATCTCACGATCCCCCATTTGTGTCTTGCGAACCCCCAGAGGGTCCAGTCCCACATGACATTAGTTGGGCACCTAGAGTGTTATATTTCTATGTGTAGGGTCAGAAGCAGAGTTGTAATATTTAAAGAGTTATGCAGTTATGCATCAAGGTACACATCTCCATGTACATGGACACTCACACACACACTGATGCACAGAGAGCTGGGCTTTTTCTTCATGATTGCCCCATATAGTGCTTTCCCATCCGTCCATCTGTTGGATTTCATATTCTGCTTTTAGTAAAGGTCGACAGTTTATGTTTATTCAAGGTTAGTCTTGTCTGACTCTGACTTTGACATCAGATTATAGACTTCAGAAAACACTCCACGTAAGCGCACTGAGTGGTGTCCCTGAATCTGTTTGGCTTTCGGTTGAGTCTTCTTCATATTTCATCTCCTTTTCCACAGTCCTGGTTCCCACCACTCATAAACTGTCTCTCTCTCTTCCCCCTCAAAAAAAAAGAACATTTCTGTCCCCCTGTGGATCATTCAGGTCAGGGTGTATTCAGTGGAAACTCCCCTTGCTGCACACAAGATGCATCAATATAGAGTCAGTGGTTGGAGAGGAGTTAAAATGGCTCAGTGCCATAATTTATTCAGACATTGAACTGGCCTAGGCTTGAAGTATTCAAAGTAGCCCAGGAAAAAAATAGCTTTTAGAGATTTCATGAAGCCATGGTCACAAGGCATTTATATTTAAATCAGTTAGATGTGAAAGCATGGACTCTTACGCCCAGGCCAGAGGGGCCACAAGGGAAAACACCAAGTTCACCCTCCATACTGCCTTCATCTCTAATAGTGCCTTTGCACAAACTGTATGCACACATTCATATTTGAATACCAGATAAGCCTTAATTTCCCGTAACCTCTAACCTATATTTAACCTAAGGGAAATGCAACCCTTGAATGCCATAAAGCATTTCATCAAGCAAGATCATCATCAAGTAGGTTGCTTATTTATATTTGTATTATATTTTTTGTCTGTAAAGTCTGCTGCAGGGTGTGTAAGACTGGATGATTAACAGAACACTGTACATTTTTTATGTTTCTCATTGAGAAGATTCAAAACTAGTGCTATGTGTGAGTAAATCAATAAAGCAGGATGAGATATTTAATTAGAAAAAAGGAAAAGAAAAAACTTGACATGACAAAATCTGCACAGGGATCAAGATCATATCCAAACCTAAAGTTCATCATGGGAGATTTGTGAAGAGTTCCTGTAGTTGGATATTTTTTTCCTAACATTTGTGGTCCAAACAACTCTAGGGTAAAAGACAAGATATATTAAATTCTGAACAGCTCAACTGGGAGCTGCAAATTGGCTGTAATAGCAGCCAGGTAACCCCCGGGTGGAATTTCTTGAATTTCTCATTTTGGACACTGGAAGGTGGATTTAAAGTGACTGACAACATCAGAGAAAAGATGAGGATCTAGAGAGTTGTGGAGCTGGAGCTGGAGTTGGAGCTGGACACTGAGTAGATGAACTGGGGGTGACTGGTGTGGAGGAGAGTTGCAACAATCAAACTGGAATCATGAACTGACAGTGCAGGAGAGGGGACCACATTTTTGTCAGCAGCAAGATGATTGGTCAATGGAGGCTGAAGCCAAATGTGGTTGATTTAGTTATTGAAATAGTCAATGCACATAATCAGGGGATCAAAAGCATGATGTGACTGAATACCAGGTCTCCTCTATCCCTCTTTCAAGACCCAACTCGGTCGAGGCATGATGGCTGTCTAACATGAGTCTGGTTCTGCCCGAGGTTTCTGCCCGTTAAAAGGAAGTTTTTCCTCACCACTGTAACTAGCTAAATACTGCGTTGTGCGATGCTCATGATGGATTAAGGTGGGGTAAGACTGACTCTTACCCTGTCTTGAAGTTGGGTGTCTGTTCATAATTTGACATAGAGTGGTCTAGACCTCCCATTTTTGTAAAAGCATCATGAGATAACGTTTGTTGTGATTTGGCACTATACAAAGAAAGATTGATTGATTGATTGATTGATTGATACGCTGAGGGCTATTTGTCTCCTATGATTACTTCATTGTCCTTACAGCATACTGAAACAAAATGCTGGGCAGTTCCAAAACTCTCTGTATCTTTATGTCATACATCCCTAAACTATGTAGATGTAGAAACAGAAAAACACCAGAATGTCCCTTTATGTGGAAAACAAGACTTTACCCATACTTTTCAAAGTTCTCACTATACCAGACTATATCTGTACAATGATAATTAACTAAATGTTGAAGCAGAACAAACTCCCTGTCTTACTCTAAAATTACCCCGAGTAGAAGTGACTAGTGTAAGAATATATAAAGATGATGTTGCTTTTTTTTCTGTCCCTTTAAGTATATTTGGTTGTCATTAGTGCAGAAATACAGGAGAACAAGCTCAAACACACACAGATACACTGTTCCTCCTTAGCGCGTCCTCTCTGTAACCTTCTCAGTATGCTGAAGCATTAACTCCATTACTCTGAGTTGGCAGCCGGTCAGGAGGAAAGGCCACTCCCTCCTCTCCAGGTGTAGGAAGAACCCTCTCTCTTTACTTCTTGCCATTTTAGTGATTGGAAACTTCCACAGCTAATACATTAGCGCTGACCTCTATCTCTTTCTCCACTAAGTTTGTGGTTGATTTAGCAGTCTTATTAGAGCCACTTGAGGAGGGAAGTGGAAAAGCGATGTGAGGTGGATGCAAATGTGCTGCAGGTTGGTGTAGTTTATTACCAAACACAGATGACAATGTAACGAATATAGCTCAAGGTTGTGTTGTGGTTTTAGTTTATTAGAGTACTAGATTTAATACTCCTCAATTTTACAAAAAGTACAGAAACAGTTAAATAGATTGTCTGAGTTAATCTTACTCAATTGGCAAGATAACAAGATCATAGAAGATATAGAGCACTCCTCTCATCCAGGTAAATGTGTTTATTTAGCATATCAGTTGGCATTAGCTCAAGGTAAATCTAGATCCACAAATAAACCAGGACAACAAAGAAGCATCAGAAGATGTCAAAGACTTCTTGAAGAACAGTGAGTCTGAGTGGGTGTCCTCAAATACATCCTCACACATAAAGAAAAAAGAATACTGTCAAGTAGAAATGATGTCGTTTGCATGAAATGAGCCTCTTTCTCATATGCATCCATGACATTTTGTAGACATTTCAGGAACCCAAAATGTTCAAAAGTTTTCTTTCACACATATCAGTTTTAAGTTTTCTCTGTTGGACGAGGTTCGTGGTGGGTGCGCGGCCCAGGGGAGTGTCCAGGAGGCAGGATAGTCATAGTCGGTCATCTCACAATCGGAAGGTAGGGGGTTTGCTCCCAGGTCCAACTGGCCATCTGCCAAAGTGTCCCTGAAAGACACTTAACCCTGAACTGCCCCCGGTGCTGTTCCATCAGTATGTGAGTGTGGTGTGAATGGGTGAATGTTACATGTAATGTGAAAAGCACTTTGAGTGGTCAGAAGACTAGACAATGCGCTTTATGAACACAGTCCATTGCCATTGTACCATTAAAATGGTGCTGCAAAAGGCACAGTGTAATATTTAAAACATGATTGCTGTTGAACTCTTCAATGACAGTTTTTACCTTTATATCAATGTGACATGTAAACAGACATCTTCACTGTTCTTGTCTTGGAAATCATTCTCCTTCTTGCGCCTTGGATGTGTTTATTTATCCTGTCTCTTGTCGCTCTCTCGAGTCCATACTGGTTGAAACTCTAAATTATACATTTTTCAAAAATGCGTTCTTTCATAGCTGTTGGTTTTTATCATGCTTACTTCTGCACATGTTCATTTTTTGGTGAAACCCCTAACCCTAACAAAGACGAAAGAGTCTTTGGGCTTCAGGTTCAGGTTCAGGTTACTTTATTTGTACCCGTAGGTAAACTTGTTTTGCAGCCAGTGAGATGTTAGGTCGATACAAAATTACAAGATAGACTTCAGACAGAACAATCTACTCAATGTGCAAAACATACAAAAAATATCCTAAAAACTAATCTAACACTAAAAATGGTAAAATGAATAGACATGATAAAATGATAAAATGATAAAAGTGCTAAAGGTTCCATTTTAAAAAGCATATCAGAAAACAGTCAACCAATAAAAACAATGGAATCACATGAATAAATAAGACAATCTGGGCTCAAGTCATAAGATTGGAGGCTGACTGTGTGGGAAAATAAAAGCTATTGCTTGTTCAGCTCAGCAGCAGGAACAAAGCTTTTCTTGTGACGCTGTGTCCTGCACCTTGGGACTAAGAACCGTCGTCCAGAGTGAAGAAGCTGGAAATCACTGTGCAGAGGGTGTGAGGCATTATTTAAAATAGAGGTGGCTATCCGCTGTGACTGGTTAGTGTACAGGGAAACTGTGGATGGCTTACTATAATTATGAGTGTCTGCTTCATATGGACTCAAAGATATGTTCTGCTGTGGAGCTTTGACATTTTATCAGACAGTCAAATGTGTGTTTTGGTTGGCTGAGGGAGCAGGATATCACTCCCATAGCTCAAACAGCCTCATTGTTTCTGCACTTCCCTTTGGCTTCAATTTTGTAAAATGTAAAGAGACTTTCCGTATTAATATAAAGTCAGTGGTTCAAAAGTCAGCCTTCATCACCTTCTTGTGAACATAGAAATTGAGATGTACTTCTAAACACAATGTCTGGAACAATGACTCTTATGTTGACTTCAATACTATGTATAGAAGCCTGGCTTTTATCAATGTGAATACCAACAAGCTAATATGTATTTCTCCTCTAAACAAGGTGAAAGATAATAAAAGACAAAGTAAGGTATTAGCCTTTGGAGAGTCTGACCTCTCCCTGTGGTGAATTATGGTGTGTGTACATCTGTATGACCCTTCGCCCCGGCCATAATCCTTCACTACTGAGGCTGGATTAGGGCCTCGTCTTATTAGCTGCCCCCCCCCTTAATGGTCTCGCTCTCCCTCAGCCTGGATCGATGGCCGGCTCGGTCTGAAGTGGCCGTGCTGGTTATTAAACGTGGGACCAACCAAACCCTTTGGACTGCGAGGATAATCCCATCACAAATTAAGTAGAGGAATATTGTTAAGGGAAAACAAGGAGGGGGGGAATCTTCATATCGTGACCATCTAAACAGTGAACACACAAACAGACACACACTCACTCACAGCTCTCCTCTTTATGTGAATCTGGAGGGATTTTTGGCCCTGATGGATCAGCATTTTATTAAAGAGACAGTGTTTGTAAACAAAAGTTGGCTTACTTTTCAATGTCTGAATTTCAGTTTCTTTATAAAGACAGTCAGACATTAGCTGTGTCCCAATCTTGATGCTGCAGCCTATGAAGGAACCACCCTTCATAGCTGGCCCAGACTGCTCAGGCCAAACTGAACTGAGGCAGTTCGGTCAACAGAGGATTTTGTACATATGTCACTAGCAGTTCCCGCCCTTACAGTGTCGTCACATACAGTACACATTACCAGAACCAAAAAATTCAACCTCATCTCTCCGGTTTTAGCTTCCTTGCACTGGCTCCCTGTATGTTTTAGAATTGATTTTAAGATTTTACTGATTACTTTTAAAGCTCTACATGGACTTGCTCCGAGCTATATAGCAGACCTTTTAATACCCTACGAGCCGACGCGTGCACTGAGATCCTCAGGCAGAGGTTTACTGTGCATTCCTAATACAAAAATGAAAACAAAAGGGGACAGAGCGTTCGCAGTGAGGGGTCCGACACTCTGGAACCATCTGCCCGAGGAGATCAGATCTGCTGAGTCAGTGGGCTCTTTTAAATCCTTTTTTAAAACATACTTTTATCGCAGAGCCTTCCCGGATTTTATCTGAATTTTATTTGACTTTATTTTATTTTAACCGTCTTAAGAAATATATTTTAGATTAATTGTATTCCTTTAGAGTTTTTTTAGGGGAATTTTATGTCTTTTAAAATATGTTTTAATTCTTTATCTTGACTTGTGTTTTTATTATCTGCCTGTTTTATTTTGCTTCCTATGTAAAGCACTGTAACCTGTTTTTTGAAAAGTGCTCTACAAATAAAATTATTATTATTATTATTACAGCAACAGTTTGGCTAGCTCGCTGACTAGCAAGCATTACGCCACTGAAACACCATCAACATTTCAAAGATAATTTCAAATCTCATTAAATCCCATCTTTCTTTTTCTAACATTTGTCCAGCTCCATATTGATTGAAACCAAGTGCTGTTATCTAACAGTGCATTACTTGGCTACTTGAGAGTCTGCCATCTTGTCTGAATTGGTGCCCAGAAAAGGATGCACCTGATGCGTCCTCTGTAGTCTGGATAAGGACAGTGGGACAGCCTTCGGCGCTCTGCAGCTGCTATGATGCATTTGGTCTTTAAATGTGCCCATCGGAGGACACAGCCCATGAATTGGGACACATTTATTAGTTGATGTAAAAGAAAAGATGAATGGTGCAAGATAAATCTAAAAGTAAACAATATGTCTCAATAATATATTACAAGATAAGATAATACTTTATTGACCCCAGGGGGGAATTTGGTTGTTGCAGCAACAGCCATATACTGTACAGTATGATTTCCCTAAGACTCATTTGTAGTAATATCTAAATCTGTGACTTTACAGATGGAAAGGAATAATCAGCAACAGTTTGATACATCCTCTGATTTATGAAGGAAAACTAAATGAAATAGATCATATCTAGTATCAACACATGATGTAACAAGACATTTGTCAGTGAAATTTAAAAGTTCAGCTGCAAGCTTTCACAACTGTCTTTATCTACAGCCTCTTCATTCAGTGCAGCTATTTAGGATGATTGTTGTGTTAGCATAGCTTACAAATGGTTTAATACAATAGTTTCTGGCATTAGACGTATTTAGTTTGTGAGCATCTGCAGACAGTCATGTTGCATCAAGACAGGTTGATGCTGTCATAGTTTCATAAGAGCCAGAGACATGTCCAGCCCTGCAGTATTCTGTAAAGTACACTAAGGCTTTTAATTCACATCAAGTGTTTTGTGCACACTGTTGAGACACACAGAAACACACACAAGAGCAAACTTTCTTTTGAAGCACTGTATAAAAATCAGAGGGATTATGAAATGGCTGAGGTGGAGAACACTGTAATTGATTGGATGTGACATTTCTGATTCAAATGATGTTCCAGTGTCTTTGTTTTTTATCCTTTACTTCCCTGAAACCCCTCTTATTTGTCTCCCTGTCTCCGTGGATCTCCCTCTCACTCCCTGTCTTTTTGCATTTGTGTCTTTGTGTCATCTCTAATCCTGTCATGTAGGATAACACTGGACGTTAATTACCCCCGCTGTCTGAGGTGAACCCCATTAGAGCCCTGAACTGGACGTGAACTGGCGGTTACCGCAAGGGGGGCAAAGTCTATTAAATGCCATTATTGAATCTTCAACCTAATTTAAAAGTAGATGCACAATGACTGCCCGTCTGGCTGCGAGTGGTGGTTTCTTTACTCGATTTCCAAAACCTCTTTTGAGTAAGGCTTCAGAAGCGGGCCAAAATAAATGAAACACTTGGTAGGAGAGGAATGGAGAATATGAAAGCTGCTGGCGTTGGCGTGGTCCTTGTCAACAGAGTGGTTTGGTGAGGAGGAAGTGTTGGGAAAGCTGCGGTTTTTACAAGCTACCTGTTTCTGCATGAGAACTTGTCTTGCAGCAATGAATCCCTCATGAGACACAGACTTTTATTAACTCAAGTTACTTTGAAAAAGAGGTTTGAAACCCTAGTTTCCAACTCCACTTTTTTTCGGGTGCCTGAAAAAGTTTCTAGAAGTTTCCAGATGTCATGATATAGTCATTTGCATATGAAGTCTGCCTGTCAGGATCCCCCGGCTCACAGAGGAGGGGACAGGACTGTGCAATGGGACACGCGCTGACAACTGATCTGTTTCACTACGACAGGATGAAGGTTTAAATATCTCTATGTTTGCATGAGTCATACTGGATGCCTTGAAACTTAGACTGAAACTTTATCAAACCCAGCGATAAAGCTGGAAACAATGGGATGGGATTTTATAACACAGTTTAAAACTATTGACAAGCTGTATGTTACCTCTACACTACATGTAAAAGTGTTTTAATCACCTTGAATCTAGAGTATGATGTGCCATCTTTTGACCAGATGTATATACTGCCTGTATTGCCCTCCCTGTAAAAATGTCATTGTCATTGCTCATAAGAAGTGTCTGACAATGGTATATTTTTGAGATGGTGTCATCCTCCTGCTGCCTATTTCCATGCGTCATTCTGGGGGGAATGGAGGCAGTTTTTTTTTTGTGTGTGTAATTTTGATACCCAACAAGAATGCCAGTTTTAAAAAAACATTCTTGACTTTATTAACACCAGTGCTTTTAAAATTCCGTTTTTAAATTTCCAGTTATAACATTATTGAGAAAAGAAACTGGATACGACAAGATTTTCTATGGTGAAGAAACTAAAAGGCTTGGTTAGGGTAGGGTTAAGACCTTAGATACGGTTGTTATTGTGTCTTTCTCAATCTGAAGAAACTCTCCTATGTGAGAAACAAATTAGCTGCATTTTCATCCAACAACACTTGAAGTATTTCTGCTCATCCACTATGGTATGTCTGTGATGGATTAACTGATTTATTCAACATGGATGTGATTACCAGGATACTGAGCTGTTGTGCCATATGCCACATACCAAACAGCCACAGTCTTTTTCAATGTATGTTGAAGATACTGCATCACCTAAACTTTGTACATCAACTGTTCTCAGTGTTCTCTTGGCTTATTGTAGATTCACATGGTATCATCCTTTTAGAATCTGTTTCCAGGTACCCTTTACAGCCTATTTCAATTAAACCGTGTCATTTTTCTCTTACATCTGGTTTGTATATAACAGTTGAACTAGAGGTGGGAAACATCACAGTGTGGATTAAATAATAACTCAAAGTCGACTTTTTGATTCATGCTGAATTCAGTCATCAATATTTCAGATAGAAATCTTAAATTGTTCCGCCTTGACTTATTCTGACTTTGGACTAAATCACCTGCTTTCCTTTCACTGAACAGGTTTACAGTTTTATCATTTACAAGCCCAGTGTGTCTAACACTGACTCAAAAGGTATCCAAAGACCCCAAAGTTGTCCCATAATTTGCTGAGTCATGTACAAATTGAATGCAAACATTTACCCATGCATACAAAATAAAACTGTTTCTGCATGCATGTGTATTGAAGTCAAAACTAAGAAAAATAAACCTTAAACAAAGAGAGACTACGAATAGCAATACCCACTTAGACCAGAGTAGGTAAGGAAATGGAGCCCTTCCTACAGTGGTCCTGAAGGACAAAACAAATATACAAAAGATGAAACACTTTTACAAAGTTGGAGACATATTTACATTTTGGAAAACATTTTTACATTTTATAAAACCAAATTACATCAGCAAAACACTTTTAACGAGGCCAAAACAAATTTACATTTAAGAAAATAAATTTACAAAAGATGGAACATTTTTTACAAAGCTGGAGACAATTTTAAAAAACAACAGAACACTTTTAGCCTGACTCCGTTTAGCCTAAGTCTATGTGGTCTGAGGCCGTTTTATCTGAATTCTGACACATGATGAAGGTTTTGTGGAGATATGACGGAGCTTTTCTAGAGACATGATGCTTTTTCATCTGATGTCTGACACCTCACTCTGAGACTGTCCTAATATGTGAACCATGTTGCTCCGTTTGGTTTCTCTCCATCCAAACACACTAAATGACCCCTCAGTCGGTCACTCCCGGATCACTTCCAGTATTTGGTACATTCCCTTTCCTTAAAAATGAAATGTTAATTTGTTTCAGAAATGGTAAAAGTGTTTCATCTTTTGTAAATCTGTTTTCTTAAATGTGGCCTTGGTTAAAGGTTTTTGCTGATTTAATTTTGTTTTATAAAATGTAAAAATGTTTTCCAAAATGTAGAATTGTCTCCAACTTTGTAAGAGTATTCCATCTTTTGTAAATTAGTTTTGTCCTTCAGGGCCACCATACCTTTCATTATTTGTAACCTCCATGAATGAATAGTCAAAGCAGGAGTGAAATTAATGATCAAGAAAAAGAGATGCAACGTGAGGAATGTTTCTTTTCGACGGGAGCATCTCAGACCTGTGCAGGTGAAGTATGTGGCAAAAGAGACAAATACTCATCTGTGATGAAACAGTGAAAGCAAGGCTGAGATTTTTCTGTCTGGAGTATAAAGGCACTGACAAACACATGTTTATCTCACCTTTATTTTTGGGATTTAGTCATAATTACACTTCTCTCACTCTCAGCTACCCTGCAGGCGGTCACAAGAAACACTTACAGCAGCATTCAAAACTCCCCAGTCTTGTCACAATATTAAATACGCACGAGTTGCGGCACAGTGTAAGCCGTGATTAAAATGCGTCGCTTCCACCACTAAGACATGTCTCTAGTGTATCAGATGGGAGCTTAGCACCGGCATATGCTCACTGCAATGATCCGCTGATGGATGACAGGTGGTTACCCAACTATTTGCATAATTATGGGTGTTACGCGCAGGCTGCTCGAACACCATAAACAAATCCATATGGCCTTTTGGGAAAATCCAGATGATTCACACTACAGCTCACGGATTTACTTACAGCCTTTCCTGTGTTACCGACATCAGCAGGATTTCTCACTGAATGTTTAAGCTGGAGTGTGAAGTGTGGACTAACTTCTTTTCCTCTACTTGTTTTGGCAGCTCTGATCAAACCTGAGAACTTTACACAAAGATTTAGTTGCAGATCGGTCACTGTGGCAGCTGTAACATGGAGCAGAGTTTCCTGAGGAGGTCCTTGTAGCTGTTTGATGGCTGGCGTGATTTAGTTTGTTGGACCCTGGTTCAATCTTAGGAAACTTTCCAGAATCAGTTTCAGTGGCTTGTACAGTGTGTACGAATGACCTCTTTCTGTTGTCAGATCATAATATATGAACATTTGAGCTGTAATTACAGTTGTGATTGTTGTTTCAAGGTGGCTAGCTGAGAGAAAGAGTTTGGATAATTTTCACGTACACCTTTTTTCCTAATATTTACATTATTTATAGCCGTATGGGTAATTTTCCAGATAAAAGTGTAACTACAGTATAATTCTTTCACTACAGCAGGACTCAAGCCAAGCCAAACCTCTCATACTTTAGTTGTACAATGTTTCCTTTGGGCTCAATAGGCCTTTTATGGAAACAACAGCACTCATAATCACCACTTCCCATGTTTAAGTTGACGTATAGCGCTGTCCAGAAAGGTAATATAGAGGTCTTTTGGCTTCCAGACAGAGCAGTGGCCCCTGAAATGTGCCAATGTTGGAACACTGAGATGGAAAGTTCTCCTTGGATTTATGTTAATAAAGCAGTAAGTGGTTTGATTTTGCTCTAACTCTTCTTTACTCACCGTTTCTCTTCCTATCCTCTCCTCCTCCCTTCGTAGATATGCCTCTCAGTGTCCGTCGCAGCAGTGACCCCTCCCTGGTTGGCCTCCCCCTGGGCGAAGTCGTGGTTATTCCAGAGGAACCGTCCAGAAAGAACCCAGCTCGCTGGTCCACAACTGCCGGCTTCCAAAAGCACAGCCACAAACCAAACACAAGCGCCGCCACTGGCAGCCTGGAAAGAAAGGTAACAGATAGATGTGGTTAGATAAGCAGGGGAGGATGTGTGTTTCTTGGCCTTGACTTTTGATTGCTATCCAGGAAACACCTCATAAAGACTACCAACTATGATATTTCATTTCTGTCACATTTAAGTGGAAGTATGAAGGTTCCCATAGTCCATTTTTTTAATAAGCATTACCACTTACAGTATTTTGAAGAATAAAACAAACACTGGGAAATTCAAGTGAAGCTTCGTATTAGTTCTTGGAAGTCTTACTCTCTTGCTGAATGTATCTGTAGTCACTGACAACCAATCACAGTCCATTCTCACAACAGGCGGTCCATTTAAATGTGCCTGCCTTCTCACTCATCCCTGCTCACACTGTGTCTCTGCTACCTCCACCTAACCTAGGTAGCATCTCTAGGGCGAAACCATCGACACCTCTCATTAGGGTGCATTTATGCTTCCTTTATGTATAAGATAGATATGTACAATTTAAACTGTAGAACCGTCACTATCCACATGTGCCCAATACATCCACTAGAGGGCGCTCAAACAAACCAGTGGACCCCCTTTTCCCCACTGCCACTCCAGTGATGTTAAATTTCTGTCTGAGCTCTGCCCAGCTGTTCTAATGTAGTTTTGAGGTAACATTACAGAATTTCATCAAGAAGTTACAACATTTTCCAAAGTCTTCTTCTTCTTCTTCTTCTTCTTCTTCTTTGATTTTTGCTTGTCTGGCTTGAACTGTTGGCTACACTGCTTGACACTCCCCCCAGGATTTGAGGTAGTACTGCAACATTGGTCAAAATCTGTAAGCTCCCAGAAAACGTGAAGAAATACCATCAAAATGAATTCAGCGTAGAGGCAGAAGACTCCCTCTGTATCGGTATGCGTATTGACCATAGAGTTTAAATGTTTAAATTGTTAGGATAGTAGTGCTCCTAAATGAACTGAAAGTGCATGCGGATGTTACAATTGAAGTATGTGAGTCTAATTTTAAGCTTATGGGTACTATGGTTGTAAAGTAACACCAAGAATACCTCAAACACTTTTAATGTTTAAATCAACCATATTCTGGCCAAGTGACTGTTTCTACATTAAGTAGAATATATTGTATAAAAATATACCATGTCTTGTATCTGTCAGCACATCTGCATTCTTCCTTGTGGGATAGTAAAGTGATCTATAACCTTCGCAGTAAGCCCATATGAATAATGTCAGTTGCTGAAGTACTTGACAACCCTAATTTGATTTGGCATTGACCAACAAGGTGCCTGCATACAAATGAAAAATTAAACAAGCTGTGTTCACTAATCAAAATTATTTAAGATGAAGAACTGACACATACAGACGACCAGATTCCAACTACTCAAATATAGCTTCAGAAACTGTTCTTTTATTGTTTATGTTTTTCAGCTGTGTTGAGTACTGCATTGGCCACATATTGATCTGTTGAGGTCATGATGCCAATTAGGTACCAGGAGAAAACTTCAGTAACAACCGACTTAGTAACCTTTAAGACAACTCTCCCCTATGCACTGATTCAGCTTGATGCCCAGAAGTTATTCTGTGTGGAGCTGTAGATGAACTGGAGTTGCATCAATTATAATGTCAGAGATAAGAGCTCTGAAATCTTCCAACCTCCGGCAGTCTTTCTGTTTTTAACTTTCTTACTGCTTTCTTCCTTCATTTCCATTTCTTCTCTCCTCTGCTCCCCAAATCAAAGAGATAACATTAGATACGAACCCTGTGCTGCCCTGCTTGCAGATATCCAGCAGTGGCATAGATACTCTTTATCTGAAACTAGTTCCTTCTGATAACACCCCATCTTGTCTGCCACAAAAGACGAGCGCAGATTGTTAAACACTTCCCCTTTGTTCCCATTTCACCTTTTCTGAGACTTACTTTCACTTTGATTATACATCCTAAAAAAAGCGCAGCTCAGGTACATCCTCCCCGCAGCCTCTGAGAGAGAAGGAAAGCCAATTAACTTCCCAAAATGGCTGCCCCCACGTGGTGCTGACAGGCCTTTACTGCTTGCTGAGAAAGAGATATGTTGGAGAATAAAACAGCGAGGTTAAAAAAAAGGGACATGATTGAGTGCTTCAAACGTGACACTGCAAACCCCTGTGTGATTAGTGTGTCTGGAAGCTGTGACTGATAATCCTATTTAAAGACACTTTAGTTGTCGGAGCCTCGACGATGTAACAGTACACTCCTCGGCAGAGGGCGAAGAAGAAAAGTAAGAGGTGAAACTTTTATTCAACCTTTTATTTTGTCAGGATGGCTTCTCTTCTAGCTAGTGGTATATGAAGCAAATGTTAAAATGTTTGATTCAAACAAAAGATTGTGCACTAAGAGAAAAAGTGAGAATGAATGGGTCCAATTGTCTTCTAACTAAGTCTTTTGAAAGTCCAACAAACTGTAGTGAAGCTCCAGTGAGGAACTTTTGGTGTGTGTCATTTTTTTGGCCCCTGTAAACAAAGCTGTACCTCTTGACACTTATGTCCTGTATACTTTATAAGAAAGCACTATTTTTCCTCATAACATGTCATCCTGTAGTCTAATGCAGCAGTCACTGACAACCTTTGTTGTTGAGCATTTTAAAAAAGAGCTTTTGTGAAAGCATGCAGCGCCCTTGTCTGGCACCTACTACATGGCAGGGAATTCATCGAAAACAAAGTCACTGTTGTTGCTTTTGTTCTGATTTGCTTTTGGTTCATAGAAAGGCATTTGTATACAGTTCAGTCTGTTTCATAACCAGCTTAAAAGAGCTTTATTATAACTGAATACACAGTTGCCTTATTCAGTTTGGCTCATGTCTGTCAGCAGACCACAAAACAACATTAACTGTATGAAGTATGTGCATGGCACTGCTCATGATCTTCTCACTGAACTGAAGCAATAGAAGACAAACAAGAGTCTGGATGTCATCCTCGATAGCTCACTTTCTTTCCACTCTCCTGCAATAACATAACCCGGTCTGCATATTTCCATCTCCGCAACATCAACCGTCTCCGCCCCTCTCTTACCCCTCACACCACTGCTATCCTGGTCCACAGTCTCGTCACCTCCTGTATCGATTATTGTAACTCACTCCTCTTCGGTGTCCCTCACAAATCCCTCCATAAGCTTCAACTGGTCCAGAACTCTGCAGCCCGCATCATTTCCAGAACCCGCTCCTTGCACCACATCACGCCTATCTTCCAGCAGCTCCACTGGCTCTCGGTCTAACTTAGAATCAAGTTCAAAATCCTCCTGTACACATTTAAGGCCAACCACAACCTCACCCCCCTGTATCTGTCCGTTCTTCTCCACATTGTCATCCCCTCTCGCTCCCTCAGGTCTTCCTCCTCCCTCTACCTCTCTGTGCCCCCTGCCTGTCTGAGGAGCAGAACCTTTAGTCGCTCTGCTCCCAAACTCTGGGACTCTTTCCCACCAAACATCCGTAACATTGACTCACTTCCCCTATTCAAATCAAAACCCATCTGTTCCAGTCCGCATTCTCTTTTTGATTTCCACTGCTTCATTTTAACTTGGTGTCACTTTGCTTGTTGTCTTTATTTTTTTTATCCTGTTGTTTTTATTGTGTTTTTAAACCTCTCTGTAAAGTGTCCTTGAGTGCTTAGGAAGGCGCTTTCAAATAAAACTTATTATTATTATTATTATCAACAACAATTTTGCATTGAAACCCAGCTCAACAACAATGACAAGGACACTTTTAAATAAGATATGGCAACATTTTATTTATAACATGCTCTTTGATGTTTGGTTAACCCAGATATTTTTGATTGATTGATCTATCCTCTGAGTCTAAGACTCCCATCTGCAGCAGGTGACTAGTTTTCTGAACTGGATCAATTAAAGTGATCTTCCTGTCTCTGGTGACTGGTTTGAGATGAGTTGAGCTCACACTGGGAGGATGTCTGTCTGGTTTTTGACAGCACCATTGGATTTTCTTTCAATAATAAGTCTCTCATATAATCCCCTGTATTTGTTTGCCATACATCCAGCTGACACCCATTCCCCATCACTCCTATATGAATCTATTTTAATGTAACCAACAACAGATGTTGAACGTATTAATCAGCCCAGACTTTGATATATTTTTGTCTCAGAGCAAACAATGTTCTCAAAAAGCACCATACATCAGTGCCAAATGATGTATGATATGAGCACAAGTCATAAACTATATTGTACCTTCATTGCCTGTGGTAATTTCCTCCACACACACAACAGCCAGCCACATTCACTTCCGATCCCAGTGAGTCCAGTTTGGCTGGGTTCTGCTAAATCTCCTTAATATAATCCGGTGGGAGTCTTCAGTCATCAGCTCGCACTGTAAACTCATCACATCTACCAATGACTTTACAGTACCTCGTTCTCCAGGTCCTGCACGCTTAGCACAGTCATCTAAAGGGATTAGGCGGTGCGTATGAGCCTGTTTGATTTACTACTACCTCTGTGGGATCACGGTTTCTCCGAATTTAACGATCTGATGTGTCATTAAAGTTTGTGGAGAGAGGGGGTCCTTTGTCGCGCTGTGGTGCATTGCAGGGCAGGGGCCGCGATGGCTATCAGGAGCCGTCTCAGTAGAGCCAAAATGTCCGGCTGAGTTTTACAGTCCTGTCTGCAGTGCTTCCTCAGGTCCGTCACGCCACATTCAACAGCACTAAAACACACATGGCTCACTGTTGCACACAATGCCTTGCTGTCTTTGTCACGGTTTTCCCTTTGTTTTATCACTTGTTTCCCCCTGCCATTGTTCACTTTTTACTCCCTCTCACTTTGCAACAACTATTTTTTCCTTGTTAACTCTTCCGTCATCCTTTGTTGTGCAGTGTCTCATGAAATAATGTCTGCTGTTTGGTAACTCATTAAGCTTTAAATTATTCTCTTTGTCCGTCTTTGCATTCGCTGTCTCTGCTTTGATTTTTTTTAAGCATTAATTTACTTTCATTTTTATTCAAATAGCTTCAGCAACCTTGACCTTCAGTTGCCCGGATTTCAATGCCAAAGCTAGCATGTCTGGAATGTAATCCGGTGTGCTGAATGTGTTTTTGTGCTTGTGACTATTGTAATGAGTCCGCTCAGGTCTGCCGGTGTTTGACATTACCTTGGCAGCAGCATTTTGGAAGGTGCTTTTTCTGTAATGGAAGAGCTCAGCTGTGGCTGTCTTATTATAAGAGGCCTCTTATTAGCAGCTCAGGTTTAGCGGAGGGGAAGGTTAGGGGTGAGGGCGGAATGGAGTGAGACCAGAATGAAAAACACTGTATTGGTGTGTGGCACGAGTCCAAGATAAACTCTCCTACTTATACCGCTGGATGTCTGTCACCCAGCAGCTGTAGATTACACCATCCAACAAAACTGTCTGTTCTTGAAGGAGGGATCAGTGTGGAAATGTTTTGTTTATCAGTTATGTGAGATAGCACTTCATTTTTGGCAGCAAGATTAATGTAAAGTTACCCTTTCTCCTTAATAGTAGGTTCTGTATGGAGGCCCTAAGGGGCCAACAGATCTAGTGCATAGACTGTATATAAAATGGACAGCGTTGCTCCGCCTTTTCCCTTTGTACGGTTTTGAAGCCAAAAAATCCTGTCCCAATGAGCAGCCATTGTGCAGCCAGAGTCTGTGCAATTTCTGTGGTTGCCACGGTAATTTCTGTGTTGCCACGATAACGAGCTCCGCCCTACAGAGTAGCGTCACGAGATCCTATGGAGTTTCCTCTCTACGGCAGCTGTCAATCAAAGCAAACCAGGAAGTAAAACCCTGTTTTTTAACCTCTACTAACGAAAAATAAACTTATCAGATAAAAGAGGCCTTGAACACAAAACAGTCAAATAATAACTACATATCACCACAGCATACGGATGTGAGAAACATTCGTATGACGTTTATTTATTTTTTAAAGTTTGACTGCAGCCCCATTCAAATTAATGGGGGAGGCGGAGTTTTTGACGTGTACTGCAGCCAGCTACTAGGGTGCAGACGCTTTGGTGGAAATTTCACTTCCAGCCAAGCGAGCTGCACCCCTGATCTAGTGATGCATTTAACTCAAAATAGATAATTTTAAATGTTTTTTAATTTTTTAATTGATGTCATGCCGGTGGAAACTCCTTTGACGAAATGAGATGACAAACTAGTTTATATACTGCCATACAAACGATATACAAAATGGATCACCAAAATATTTTTCCTGGCCTCTCATGGCATCAATACTTACTTCTTTATTACAGTCATACAGTGAAGTAAACCCTCCTCTTCCTTTTCAGGGTAGAGGAGCCCATGCCTACAGGAGTCTTCCTAGAGATGCGAGTGGCTGGTCCACTCAGTTCCAGAGAGAGATGACTCGATCATCCCTGAGTGCCAACCATCCAATGGTGGACCGCTGGCTCGACAGACAGGAACAGGTAAGAATATTGGAGGCAGAAGCTATTTTTTTTTTTAAGAACAAACAGAAACACATTTTTTTCTGAGCTCACAACAGATAATGTCATTAGCATGATTAGAAAAAGGAAGTACGTACTTAATGACACTCTCATTATTGCAAATCTTATCATCAAAATACAGAATAGAAATAGTTTTCCTGGGTGTGTGACAGCCCTGTTGCCTTAATGATATATACCATCATAGAAAGATGATCAGTCAGAACATTATGACCACGTCAAGTGAAGGGAATAACATTGATCATCTCGTCACATTGGCAGCTGTCAGTGGGTGGGATGTGTTAGGCAGCAAGTGAACATTTTGTCCTCAAAGTTGATGTGTAGGAAGCAGAAAAATGGGTGAGAGCAAGGATGTGAGTAATTTTGAGGAGGGCCAGATGGTTATGGTTGGACAACTAGATCAGACTGTCTCCAGAAGTCCAGCTCTTTTGGGGTGTTCCCGGTCTTCAGGGGTCAGTACCTGCCAAAAAGTGATGAATAGGAGGAAAGCTGGTGAACCGTCGACAGGATCATGAACAGCCAAGGCTAACTGATGTATGTAGGAAGTGAATGCTGGCCCATGTGGTCCAATCCAACAGTAGAGCTATACTAGAGCTCAAACTGCTGAGCAGATTAATGCTGGTTCTGATAGGAAGCTGTCAGAACACTCAGAGCACCGCACACAAGTGTACAGTGTCCAGGTATTACTCCAGAGCAGCTGAGAGTAGATGCAGTTCCTCAGCTTGGCCGGTCCCTCTACTTGTAGAACATCCATGTCTCTTTGTTTCACACTGTACTGCATTTTGTCATAATGCATTGTGTCCTGCCAAAAATGTTACAGCAATAGTCAGAACAGTAGTGACAGGCAACACAGTAGTGATTACAGCTACATCGACTGCCTACTGCTCAGGCCATCTTGAAACACAATCCACAACTGACATCAGACTTCATACTCCTGCTCTCCGCGGTGATACTTTTCTTTATAAAGTAACAACGTGTTAGTCATTGCAGCCTCGTCCCCTCACTTCACACCTCCTCGCTCCGTCGGCGCTTTGTGATTGTCTCACTCTGCGACTGGTCCCTCTCCTCCTCAGCCTGTCAGAGCAGAGGAAAAATGTTCCCTTTAAAAGTTATTAAAAGTGACAGAGGCTCTCTGCAGAGAGAGCAGGACTGACCTTGGGAGGTGTCAGACACGCAGAGCTATGCGTGAAAAGGATTTCTACCAGTAATGTCTGTCAGTCTCTGCCTATCACTACCTCTGCTAGCTGCTCTGACATCTGTGGGAGGTGTTTAATAGACCCCTCCTATGGGTTATGGAAGAAGAAAGAGCAAAGGCAGGGTGTGAAATATTGAGGTATGGAAAGAAGTGTGTGTCCAAGTAATAAAGAAGATAATAAAAGAGTCAGAATGAAGAAGAGCTTATTGAAACATGTGTTTCATGAACAACTCTCTTGTGCTGTGTTCATCTAGCCTGCTAGGATTTTTGCCTGGATGTCTGGGTCACCATGCTGTGGGTTTCTGGGTGGTTTACCTTTCTAACAGTTTATCTGAAAATCCAACCTGACCAAGGGTTGCAGAGTTCTGTGGTTTGTCAAATAGGATGTCTAACCATTGTCAATTGAACCTCAATGTTCAAAAGGAGAGCCAAGATAAGTAATTATGTGCATCTAAGACTACACTCAACTTGATCTAACTCACTGTTGGTGCATCACTCTGATTCCTTTTCCTCTACAGATAATAACCCTACAACAAAGTTAGGATTTCTTACAGATTTTCACAGCTGCATCATATAAACAGCTCTATCATCATCTTCAACCTTACACAACACACGACTGTGGTTTAGCTAGCAATTAAAGTCTGAGCCCGATGTGCAGAGGCTACAGTCCTCGTCACAGCAATCCCTGGTTCTACTCCACGACCACAACTTTTAGCTGCATGTCTTCCTCTGCTCTGCAGTGGCGGAGCCACAGAGTTTTGACTTGGGTGGCCAAACTGGGGCACTGACTGTTGAAGGGTTGGCCAGACGTGGAAAACATTAGGGGCTTAGCCCAAACCTAGGAGGGTTACTTCCAATAATGACATCTACTTTAACTTCTTTTATAAAATAATTTAACAAATGTTACATTTTTTAAGATTTCTAACGCTAACATTTAAAATGTAACTCTACAGAGCGTCAACATTTAAATCTGCTGAAGTGAACTCTTTAAGGACTCAAAATGAAGATTGATTGTCCAAAGTCAAAGCATCAACAAAACACAATATTCAAATCCACAGAAACTACTGTCTCTGCAGCTTGCCGAAACGCAATAGCTGATTTGAATATAAGTATGCCTCTGACATGGCAAATAGCCAGTTTAAGAATTTCAGGGTGGCCACAGGGGTGGCCAATCAGTTTTCAAAGGCAGCCATGGCCACCTTCTGGCTCCACCACTGCTGCTCTGTAGTCCCCACATTTTATCTCTCTCTCTTTAGCTTTCATATTTGATAAGAGTGTAAAAGAAGAGCAAAAAATATCAATGTGTTAGGATCTGTGTGGTTCTGAAATATAAGATTAGTATTCAGACAACTTCTAACCAGTTGACATCAGCATGTAAACATTTTATTTTCTGTCAAACTTGGCAACCCTGTGGAAAAATCGCTTTTAACTGGCCGTACATGTGGAAGTCTCTGACATCAAAATCTCATCCTGCTTTCTATTAGAAATAAAACTTTTCACTTTATGTGCATCTGTGGAAAAGGTCAACAACAGCAGGATGGCCACTTTGAGGCATTAAAATCACTTTATAGAACTAAACCAGTCTTAATCCTGATGGTCTCGTTTGCTCTTGCAGGTCACGTAGACGCCTCAGTTTGTTTTATTACCGGTTCAAACTTCTCACAGCAGCTTTAATGAATAACAGCAGGAGTGCCACAGTGTGTGAATAATCCCCTTCCACCTGGTGGCTAATTCTTGGTTCAATCTGCGTCTTTGTAATCTGACAGCAGTTTGACACAAATGATTCACAAAACACAAATCCGCTCATTAGAGGTGACACAGTGGAGGTTTCAAAGAGACACCTTGTCGCCTCATTGTTTCTTTCTCGACTCACTGTATCTCCGTCTTGATCGCTGCCTCTTCCTCCCACACATCACTGTCTGATATTTGGTCTTCTTTGTCTATCTGATTGGCATGTAGGAGAGTGGGTATGATATTTAATGATAAATATACACCACGTGGGTTCATTAAAAAGAATTGTGATCAGTTTTTGAAGCATTGGACGAGATAATGAGGGAACACACACATGTACACAAAGGCTTTAGGAAAATCACTCTAATTAGCTGTAGTTTGTTTATCATGGATTATTTATCTCCTGTTCTTTATTGTTCTGCCTCCTAAGTAAAGATCAGAGACAACTAAGAAAGTACTGCACATCAAACTCTAAGAAAAAAAACACTCTTTGCTTTGGAGACATAAATATGTGTGGGTGTCTGAATCCTCACCAGCAGCTTTTTTTTAATGTTTTTCATCATGCATTCTCTCTTCTCTGAATCTTACTGTACTTTAAGGACCTACTTCACAAAAGGATTCTTTGGCTTTAGCTTCCAATAAACCTGAACAAATGAAACCAAAGACAACATTGTTCACAAAGCCCACGCAAAGGGTTAAATACCTCCAACTACACTTTGTAAAAAAAAACCAGCCTCTTTGTGCAACAGTGTTGTGATGAGACATTGTGCATTAGTTTGAGGCAGGATTGTCCCCTTTGAGTTTAATTTAGAATCATTGCAAAAACGGTTGATAGCACAAAATAGCCACACAGTTACAGTCCATCTTACCTGCAACTTGACTGCCTGCCAGAGGCACACAACTATGAGGCGGTAAGTCTAGTTAAGCCCTTCTTCCAACATTGAATCTTCTCCTTTCATGGCTGATGTAGGTGAAGCAGCTCTGTGCTGCACGGCATCATTTGGTACACTCAAAGTGCTTTACTTTACCATTTATATTTAAGCAGGCCTTTCCACCCCCTGCTATGAATTAAGAATGTGAAGTCAGACCGACTAAAACCACACATTGACTGCAACCCTAAAAATACCAAGGAGGTTGTTAAACTCACAGGGGGACATGAAGCTGCTTTGCAGAGTGGTTGTGTCAGAATTTAAATATAGACTGGAAAACTGGAATGCAGTTTAATACATTGAGGACAATCCTGAAAATATGGCCTGTTAAGAGGTGAAGTTAGTGAAGCTTTGGAAACCAAATAATCTGGAAAAAAATGATATCCAGAAATAAAATTAGTTTTATACATTTCAAACTGTGGATTTCTTTCTTTTGTCCAAATGATGAGCATAGAACAAGTGCATGTAAGTACCACCCACAGCAGAGGGGGAGACAACCCGTTGCTTTCCATTAACTTAGTATTGCTTTCATGTACCTCTGTGAATTTTATCTGCTCGCAAACAATAAAAAAGTCCATATTTCCTCTGTAACACCCCCTCCAATAGTAAACATAACCCAAACATTACTTCTTATGACTATTTGAACTAAAAAAATGAACATTTTAAGTCAAAGTGGACTCAGGTGATAAAACATGAGGCCTCAGAGGAAGAATTAGAATACTGTGGGATCCTGACTCTTAGTCGTTTGTCTTAAGTGCTTTCATAAAACAACACTGCAAGTACAAAATAGATTTAAAGATTGTTAAGATTGCTAAAAGATTTAAGTAAAGGTTATTAAATTATGATTCTCTTTAAATGCTTTGAAAGGTATGCCTTTAGGTGGGATTTAAAGTGAAACAGATTTTGCTAGCCTAATTTCTTCTGGCAGACATAAGGCCCACAAAAAAATCCTTTGAAATGCTTAAACCTTGTGTTTTTAGCTAGTTGCAGGCATTCTGCTAATGTCCCAGCGCATGCTGCATAATTAGATGAAGATTTTTTTATGTTCCCTTTGCCTGCCTTGCTTAACGGAGTGACGTCTTGCTCCGTCTCTGCACACTGATTACAAGGTTCCTCATGTTTATCTAAGCAGTCAATAAATTCACTGTAGTGTCAAACTGTTTCATCCAAGACTTAAGGAGCTCCAGGCCCCGAATCCCTCGCCAACCTTCCACATTTACTTACACACACACACACACACACACACACACACACACACACACACACACACATACACACACACACACACACACAGATCACCAAATGTGGCATGGAAAAATGCATGCTCCATCAGCCTATATGCGCCAAGGCTTTATGAGTTATTATTTATATAAACAGCTGACATTAACGCCGGCCTATTATCCCACTGATGAATGCTAATGGGTCTTCTTGCTCAGCATCACACACACGCACGTGCACGCATGCACACACATACATTTGGATCTGGCTGAGTGCCTCTCCACTGTATTATTTTGTGGCCTTGATGAGAGACTGGAGGCCATTATAAAGAGCTGAATCAGAGGCAGGACTGACACCAGCTGTCAATCAAAAAGGGATTCAAACCAATCAAAATTGCTCATATGATGGGGGGGAGTGAGTTTAGAGTTTAAATGTTTCATAGAGATTTTATTATGAATACTGATTATCATGTGTTATTTATAAAACATGTTGAAACAATAGCTCTGTCAGACAGATCTGAAAGCCTTAAATGGTTGTGTATTTGTCGGCTTTTATTACACTGCAGCTGTTTAAAATTGCAGCTTTGTGCCTAAACAAAATAAAAACAGTTAATGATTTTGAGAGCGAGAGGGAAAACCAAAGCGTTACATAACAGAGTCAACAGCATGTTGAGAGTGAAAACAGCTCTGATCAGACGTCTTTGATCAGGCCTCAAACTGCCGGAGTGCCTCCCTCTCTTTGTTGTCTAAATGAGACACCTTGTCTGGCGAGTTTTAGAGGAAACCAAAGTGGCGAGGTGCCCGGCTAAATCATCGAGCCAGCGTGATGAAAGGAGATGAGTCCGTTCAACTTCAAGCCGTTAAAGGAACAGCGTGAACACACTCCTCTCCTTTTCTATTCTCACATCAAATGTATCTCAGCAAACAAACACAGAGTGGCATTTGTGAACTGATTTGTCAACACTGTTGTTTTTATTTTCCTCCTTTTTCTGCCGCTGTCGCTCCAGTAAGATGTCTACAGATGTTGAATTGTGCTGCCACTCTTCCCAGGGTGTAGCTTTTGGTACAATTAAGGGGCTGCATTTACTGATGCTGTTTTTTTTGCGTGAGCAAGTCCATATTTTGTATTCAAGCTAAATGCAGTAAACTATGTTCAGCGCTTAGCATTCTCAGCGCAGATTCACCCTCAGAGTCAGCTGATTTATGTGGCTGCACTCTCAGCGCTCTTGGTTCAACTTTTCAACAATGCTGCACTTATCAATATTACTTTTTGATCGCCGACCAATCAGAATCAAGATGGGGTGGGACCGTCTCTGTCAACAGCGATGGCGGAGGTTCATACTGAGGAGAAAGTAACCGCATTTGTTTTTTTTCCTGTACAATTTCGAAGTTTAGAGCTGCTGCTAAAGCTATGACACGGTTTCTATCAATTGTTTTTACGGTTTCTTGTGAAAGTTCCACTGAATGAAATTTAATGTGAAGCATAGAGAGCATTTCAAAACAGATCTAACGGTCTACAGGACAACTTTTGTTACCTAGCAACAGTAAATGCAAGGAATGCGGCGATATCAAAATCTCACAGTACGATATCGTCACGGTATTAAGGCCATGGTAAGGTATTATTGTGGTATTGTCAAAAAAATAAGCTGACTTTGAAAAAATGTCATGTCAATTGAGTGTCTTTAAACTGACTGGAATTTTTTGTACATTGACTGAAGCACGTTTACCAACCTTTTAAATCCCTCATTGTCCACCACTGAAAACGGCTGCAGGGAGATGATTCATCAAGTGGCTTCTCATATCACTTGTATTCCCCGACTTGTAGACGATAGGGGTCTGGCAGTGTCTGCAAACAGTTTTTTTTTGCATGTCCGTCATCTTTTCTCTTCAATCGTTTTTTGTTTACTGCAAAACCAAAATGCGTCCATACTTCTGATTTAAACTTTGCAGGAGGTTCCAAAAGTTTAAGTTTTCCGCTCCGCTCCCCCTCTGTGCTTTCCGCCATCTCTTCCTGCACTGCGCAGGGGATCATGGGAGATGATGTTTGCTTCTCAGACCGGCCCACTCAATAGCGCCAGAAAAAACTACACTAGTGAGAGTACTCCGAGTTCCTGTGTGATACAGTCACTTGCCATGGCATTATTGTGAGAATTTTTAAACCGAGACACTGCGATATTTACAATACCGTTACATCCCTAGTAAACGCTGGTGAGAAGAGCTCTAAAATTGAGGTTGTGGACATGGCTTATAACTTTTGGATTCCAACCTGGGGTGGCTCTTTGATGCATGACATTTTCTGCTCTCTCTTCCCAGTTTCCTACCCGATCCACTGTCCTCCTCAAATCTCAGTAAAGACATAAAAAGCCCCAAAATAAACTTATGAAGAAAATTAGTTGATGCTTAAAGAGACAACCAAACTTCACTGCTAAAAGAACCATGTAGGGTGGTTTGTAGGTAGAACGAAGTGACGTGTTTGAGATGAAAGGTTGGATTAGCCATCTTCCTTTCTGGATATAACGTTGACTTTATGAAAACAAAGAAACATGGTTAAGCTGTGGCACATAAGTAATGCTGGTTGTCTTTCAGTCAGGAGTTTGACAGCAGAGAAGGTGCTATGTAGATTGTGTACCATAAAATACGTGCAGTATATGTTTTTTTGCAGGTTTCATATGAAATACAATAGACACATTAGTTAAAATCTCAGAATCCGAACGTGATCTTAAGGGTAAACAGCTAAAAAACATAAAACACAATACAATATGACACTAAAACCCTTGGGCAAATCAAATCTTAGAAAAGTTAGTATGTTATTCTCTGTGCTTTTCTTGGTGAGTGAAGTTCTTCTGCTCTCCTGACTAGCTCATTGCTACAGCCCACACAGTGTGCAGACCCCGAGGCGAGCTTCAGGCAATGTTAGAGCAGCTGAGCGTGGAGAGAAAACACAGCAATAACCCCAAAACTCTGCCTGAGTGACACAGTCTCTCTTTCTTTCTGTCTTTGTGTCTGTACCTGTCTCTCTGTGACTTAGACACAGTTCAACTCTGAACTCTCACCCCACACATCCCTTGTCTCCATCTCCTTTATCTGCAGTGTGTTCCTCTGTGTTCGTGCAGACGGTTCAGATGGATCTGTGTGCACGTGTGATGAAGAGCAGGTTGAATTTTTTTATTTTGTGTGGGACATTGCACAGGAAACACATTCCAGAGGAGTGTAGTCAGTCCTGTTGTAATGTCCTGTGTCTGCAGAGAAGGACTTGTGCTTATCTTGGTGCTGCTTTTTAATTACTCCTGAAACACAAAGATAGAAAAGGAAGACTAGGGAAGGGAAGATGTGTGCTGCTGTGCATGTTTGCAGAGGTCAACTACAATAAATGCAGATATATTTTCCTCCACGCCCAGAATCTGCCTCCTGTGTTGAAAAAAGGAAGCTAATGCATAAGTGTAAAAAACCTGCAGGTCCTTGAGTGGCCGGCTGTCTTTAAACTCAAGGAATCCTCAGGTCCCATGTTTTTACAGTAGAAATTGTCATGTTTGCAGCCAGGTGTGAAAGATGGTTTGGTCTCAATAGTTAATTTCTTTATTTTTTCAAACTGTAGCAGCTCAACCACTTTGGTTTTATTAAGGCTGAGAGTTATGCATTCATTTTTCATATTCTGAGGCATGGCTGAATTGACAGACAGGTTGACGTGTCAACTTCAGGCACGCAGAGAGCATGTGTTCAGTGACTGGAATCATCTCAACTCCTTCAAAGAACTACCTTGTGAAAAAAAAAGACTCAAGAGTACAATGAATACTCTAATTCTTCATTCTTTACATGGCAGACCCTTCTTAACCTCTCCTCTGTGATTGCTGTGTAAATGGCAGCTCACAGGAGACTCTCCAGTCCAGCCTTGGACCAGAGTGAGAACAATGAAGCCTGGAGCCTCACAAAGGCCGCTCCTCCCTTAATTAGACATCGCCCATGAACCCCAACCGCAGCTCCACGACCCCTGACGGACCACAGCAGGTTTATTTTCTACCATTTCCCTCCAGGCCTGCTCTGCTTTTTAAGCCTCATTTAGCTCTGGTCACCTCCTCTCTTCACCTGTAAGTCTGCCGGGGCTCTTAGCTTTGTGATTCATACACAACATGGACTATTTTCTTTACATTCTTCTTTTTAACCTTATTGAGCTTCATGTTACATTTCTTAAGGTATTAGGGACACGTGTGGTTCTAAATTTGGACTTTCATGTAACCTACTGAGCACTGTTGTCCCTTTTTAAGCTGCTTGTTTGTACTTTGGGCTCTAGTTAGTTCACATCTTGATGACTTACGAAATAAAATGTATGATTAGGAGAAAATAAACAACATAAATGACTTCATAAAGATTATACCTACACGTATATAGAGATAAGCTCTATTTAGAGTAAAGTGTTTCCTACTTTTGCTTATGCTAGGTCTAGGTCAAATGATTTTGGTGACATTTTGTACAGGCATGCTTCAGCCTCTACATTAAAGCCACTCAATGGCATTTTTCACTCTGCACTGCGTTTTATTACTGGTGATAGTTACAGCACTCATCATTGCATACTTTACAAAAAGGTGGGCTGAAAGATGTGATTTGCATTTTTACCTGTTTATTTATAAAGTGCTAAAGTGGGATGTTACCATCATAATTAACTTCAATGCTAGTTTGGTCCTCTGGAGCAAAACACACCAGATCAACTGATTAGCTCACTCTCCAGGTTCCCAGAGTTAATTCTGAGCTGGGTAGATCTGCCTTTTGCGTTTTTGCACCATCTGCATAGAACTCACTTCAAAGCACTTTAAAAAAAATGCACTGGTTTCTTTTAATCATTTTATATCATTAGTTTTAACATTTTTAACTTCTTATTGTACCTTTTTTAACTGACTTTGTGTTAACATTACTTCAATGGTTGTAACATTACTTTTAATTGTTGTCTGTATTTGCTTGTCATGCATTTTAATGTTTCTTTTATATGCTCGTCGTCATTGTAAATGAGGGCTTGCTCTCAATGATTTTCGAGTTTGATAATAATAATGATAATAATAATAATAATAATAATAATAATAATGATAACAATACTCAGTTATTAGACCTATCAAATGCAGGACTGTATTCAGTTCTTATCCAGTGTTGTGACGCTAATTTTGCTTCACCAACAGATTTGAAATCCTTATGGATGATTAATCACTTTACTTCTTTTATTCATTGCAGTGCATTACTTCTCAATATGTTATAGTATTCTAATAATAATTAGGACCTCTGTGTATAGCATTACTTTCTCTTTTTGCAGTTCTTCTTTCTATCTTTCTTTTTTTACTTCTTGTACAAAAACAAATGGGGGAAAAGCATGCCCCTGCAAAAGTGTCTTTTGGTTTCCAAATTAATTTTCCTTTTTTATTGAGGACTATGCAACCATACTTCCTGTACTGGGATTTCACTATCTCTACTGCTTGTGGATTATATAGCCTCATGCATTTTATTTAACACTAAAGTCTAAAAAAACCCTTGAACCCTTGTATGGCTAAATTAGATTAATAGCTAAATCCAAATTAGAAAGACTTTCACCTCATTTCCACTTCTTCTGTGTATAATCCTGCACACAACATGCAGCAAAAATACACGGCAGTGTGTCCGTACTTCTGTCACTAAACTGGAGTGTGTGTTCAGAGCCTCAGAGCAGGTAATGCACACACAAACACAGTCGGTAGTACCATTAAATTGAACCCACAGTAAATTAAATCCAGGGCCTGGAAAATAGATTTTAAATCTGCAATTATAAAGCTCATGTTATTTGATATCTCATTATTAATTTAACATATCCGACACAGGGCACTGATAATCACAGTGAGCCTTCACATGTGTCTGTGTTGTAATAATGACCATGGATAACATGCACAGAAGAATTCCCCTCATAGGAATTCAAAATTAGTGCCCAAGTCGATCTGTAAGATGTCAGTATGAGACTTTATTTTGCAAAATAAAAGCCTTAATTTATGCTTTTTATTGGTAAAGGTGCAGTCCTTGATGCAAGTGTATGTCCACCTGAGGCTTGCCACAAAAACAAGAGATCCTTTTAACGCCCATCTTATAATACCTACAGCAGAAATGAACATGAAACAACATTGCCAGTAAAAATACTATAATTAATCTATTTATCTTTTCTTTTCCTTTCCAAAATGAGCTGAAAGAGAGGTCAACATTTGGTTTGTGTATTGCAGGAAAATATATGTGATGTATATGGAGACTTGCACAATTCACCTGCTTTTATCCATGAGCTTTTCTCACTGAAGTCTATGATTTAAAAGCTGTCAGAATAGCTCTTTTAACAACTTCATCCCAAACTCTTAACTCTGAAGACACGTGTGGCCCCTCAGGATAGCATGTGAAGACGACTCAAAGTGAGACAAAGACAAGTGTAGAATTGTGAATCAGCGTCTTTTGGACAGAAGGAAGAAGGACGAAGGACAAAGCAGACTGTCACTCTGTTGTTCACTGGCCCAGTTTCTTACCACATCAGCATTTCCTTACCCTCTAAACAAGCTAGCCAGTGTTTGTTCTTAGTCTTTTTTTATTTTCTTTCCTTTCTTACTTTATTAAAAAATGTGCAAATCGTGTCTCCCCTCTTATCTCATTTGAACAGAGGTGACAGCAGACTTTTTTTTTTTTAAAGTGCCTACAATTTTTTTCTCTATCTGCTGAGCTGTAGCCTGGGAATGTTTAACCTGTCTTGCTCTGCAGGCTGTGTTTGGAAGTGTGGGTGACTAGGCGGTTCAGATTAGAGTTTGACTGATTCAGGTTTCTGAAGGCTGATAGCAATGTTTTTTAAAGCTCCAGAGAGCTTTTTGTGTCATTTCTCAGTTTTGACTTCTTTTATGCAAAAACTTGCCCCTGGGCTTTTTAAACTATTCTCACACCTTCAAACTTTGTTTGTTTCAGCAAGGAGAAGCATCTGTGAACTGAAAGTAAATAACAGACTAAAAAACTGACGACCTTGATAAAAATGTTTCACTAGTATTCAAGCATATAGCTTCAATGAAAGTACAGACAGATAATCTAGATCTATTTGTAAAGATGTTTTTTATTCAAATTAGCAAGGTTAATACTGTAGAAATATTCAATACTTTGATACTTTCAATATCACTTGCTTTAACTCAATACAGTCTCCACACACATCACATTTTTAAGTCTACAAGGAAAAAGTGTACAGTGAAGGAGAACCTAGACTGAAAGCAAGCTTTGCAAACTTACAATCACACCACCACTGAAGATGTTAAACTAGTACACAGCCGCTTGAGAGATAACCAAGCGGCAACCTCCGGTCTAAAAATATGAGTCCAATGCGGAAGTGTTAAAAAATCCAGTTCATCGTGGATCCGCTTGAGGCTGGCTCCGGAAGTACCGGAAACCACATACACATGAATGGGAAAAAGCCGATCTTCACAGCAGAGTGTAGTCTGGATAGCTCATTCATCGATCAGCACACACTGTGAGGGGGGTGAATTTTCTTCTAACATGGCAATTTCGAAGATATTGAGATCACGAGTCTTCCAAAGAGAGGCACAGCTGCCTGCGGGAACACTGTAGCTGTTGGCTAGGATGCTCAAACTCCGCCCCTTTACGTCACACTGGCTCAACAGCAGCAATATGGCTGCCGCCGCCGATTGGCGCCAAACAGCTCTTCAGAAACAGATGGGCGACGTCACAGATCCTACGTCGCTATTTTATACAGTCTATGGAGATAACACAAAAATAAATGTGTTGTGTGGTAAATGAAAAATGTGAATAAAGGTCACATGCCAACAGAAAAAGAAAAGGGTCTATGCAAAAAGTGCAGACTGGCTGACAGGCCATACTTAAATCTATGCAGTAAACTACCACACTAGAAAACATATTAGCAAGCAATGTAAGCTTTGGTTTGGTGTACATGTCCATCATTCATACACCTGGAGAGTCTAGGTGGGGGTATAACACCTAATAGGATTACTCTATTAGTTAGCTGACTTTAATATATATAAAATAAATTATTTACTGAGTTGAATTACTTTTCTCAACTTCTAAATCCCCTTGGCATGTCTCCATAGCAGACAGGAGGAAACATAAACAGGCAGGTCAATGGGTTCCATGACAAAAACAAGAATATCCTTTTTTCCTTGCCAGCAAACTCCTGCATTGGACTTAAAAGTTTGATAATATTATTCACTTCCCAACACTGCTTGTCAGTGTCCTTCCTTTTTTTGCATCAAAGCTGTCTATCTCTCTCCTCCTCTGTTCCTCTTGTCAGGTCATTAGTAGTCTCTGAGCTATGGGTGCTCTTCATCTCTATTCATCTCTGTTTTTCTCTCCAGAGTTTGCACTCCTCTTCTCCCTCTCTCTCTTTATGTTTAACTACTGCTTAGATGTCTTGTCTCTTTTGCTATGAAAAGTTTTGCTCCCTTCCTTTTTTCTCATTTAAAAACAGTTAAGACATATGGGTGTACTTTAACAGGGTTTTCCTGGAACAGGTGAAGAATCTGTTTACCTCAGTAGATGTAACTCATCCGTCCCTCTGCCCCCCCTCTTCCCCCTTTCTCTTGTTTTCCGTCTTCACCTACACCACCTCGACATCGTCAGGGTGGCTATCCCTCTCTGCATCGCTGGTTGTGAACGTGTTAATTCTTGATTAGAGTTCACGCTTTCCCCCTTCTCCGATTTGCTCCGTGAAGTGAGAAATCACTTTCTCAATGAGAATAATTGAACACGGGCAGGGGGGTGCCAGCTCATTACCCACAACTCACAGGGAGCAGGGGCACCTTAGCCGAAGACAATAATGACTTCAGGGAATAAAACCGGGCCGCCAGCATGGAGCCAAAGCAGTGTGGGCAACAAAAAACGAAGTGTGAGAGCGAGATGCACATTTGTAACATTGTCTCTTAAGGTGAGATAATTTTGCGCTTATCTACCTACAATATCAGTTGAATCAACTGGCTTCTCACATGCGGAGATGGTGTCTCGGTGGGACGGAATTGAGAGTCTTTTTTAAAGTTACCCAGCATTCACATTCTCTTTAGATGGTACAAAGCGCCTCCTTGGGTATTAAAAACTAGAACCAGTGTGGAATTGCAAAAAATGCCTTTCTTGACAGTCCACTTGAGGCTGGCTCCAAAAACCAAAGAATACCCATCAGGCCCCGTATTGAAATATCTGTTTATGACAGACATTAAAATATGAACATCCTGTAAATGAATGGTTGTAGTCTCTTTATCTCATTTGTACGAACTAACAGTGAGTTGATTAAATACAGGCTAGAAGCTTTGCATGATTGGACATAATTAGGGGTGTGGCTGAGTTGACTGACAGCCAATCAGCACGAGGAACTCTTAATGCCTTGGCTTCACAGTCCATGAACACTTGAGGCGTCAGTTTTAATATAAAATGGATGTAGCTTTGCCACGTGTCGCTTCAACTCCATCTCATTGGCTGTTTCTAGATAGGCTGGCAGTTTGTTTGAGTCAGCATTTTCTGATGAAGCGACCGCCATTTTTAGGCTTCATAACCCCTCTTTGGAAACCCATAGGTGATGTCACTGAGACTACGTTCTTGTTTCATACAGCGTATGGATAGTCCCAGTTCCTGAGTTGCTGAAGCAGTTTTTCTGGCTTTGTTTTGATTTTTATGACCTTCAAGTCGTGGTTCAGAACCAACATGAACGTAATAGAAAAATAGATTACATTTTGTTATTCAGAGTAGACTCCTCATGAACAATAACTAATGGCTACACCATTGCACATGTTCATTAATGACTCATCTTTGACCACTGGAGCTCGTCTTTGTTCCTTGATAATTAAGGTTAAAAATATTGGATGAGTTTTTACAGTCATTCTCATGAATGCTGGGCAAAATCCAACCAACCCAACCTTTCCTGGAAGCTTAGGCAACAACCCAAAGTTAAGTCTTCTCTAAATGATCATGGAAACCATCACCACCAAGACAAAACTCCAATTTGAAGAAGAGCAGAGAAACAAAGATGTCATGGCAAGGCATGAAAGTATTATTTTTCCGCTATGCTATCTCTGTGCCTGATACTGACTTAGACTTGTGTGATTGACAGTGTTGAATTTCCCACAGCGCAAAGTCATTCACCCCTATTTATTTGATTTCTTCCCACTTTCACACCCTTCCTTTCCCTCATTGCTCTTTTTAATGTGCCACACATTTCCACTCTCTCTGCAGAGTGCCAAATGAGTTCCACTCTGACACAATGAGGTCCATTGTCACAATAGGCTTTTCTCACCGTTTTATAGGTCCCATTAGGGGGCCGATGCTTTTAAGTTGCTGAAGGAATGTAATAAGGCTCCGGCGGACAGTAAACATCCACATCTCAGGGCCACTGAGAAACATGAGATGGGACTGCTTTGCCATGTCATGACCGAGGAGACCCGTTTCATTTGCATCAGCTGAGGAACAAAAGTGGTCACAGTTGGATGTAAATGTAGAAAAATGAGTTGGAGTCATTTCAGAGTCAAAGATACCGAAAAACAGAAAGCTTCTAAAAACAGAGGGAGAGGAGGGGAGATATGTTAATGGACAAATATGCCTATTGTTGCTCCTCCCTTACAGATGTAGCAAATGTAGGCAGCCACTTTGAACAGAGCCATGTATTATATTGTTTCATTTAGATATTCCTCAGTCTTTGTGATGCATAATTTCGTCTAGTTCTATATCAACGTTTGATAAAGGAAATCCTGCAGCAATGATTTTTGTGTTACCCGTGAGCTCCTTTGCACTCACATTCCAAATATGTTTTCATTGATTGTCTGCACTTGTAACAGTGCAAATTTGAAATTTAAAGAAAACTTGGATTGCAATAGATACGTTCACAGCTAACATTGTCCTTCATCAATTTAAAGTTTAGTTTAGTTTAGTTTAGTTTAGTTTATGTATAATTAATCGTGTCATGCACCGAAAAGGTGCCCAGCCCATATGGACTTACAAGACACTACAAAAACAAAACAAAATTGGAGCAACAAGATAAGAAGAAAAAGAAAAAAGAAGAGAGCAGTTACAGTACTGCACATGTCCAGCAATGACCTAAAGTAATTAAAAAGCACAGTAGTACACATTAGACATTTGACAGTGACAACTAAATCAGACATAGAGTGTGCTCCTACGCTGCTGAACAGCATTTAACACAAACTGAGCAAACTGGAACACTTTGTGTGTAAACAGGAACTGAAGTCTATCTTCATCAGACACGGAAAACAAATCAGGACATTTTTCTGATATTTTGTTGAAAAGGAGGCACCTGAGATTATGTTATGATGGACAGTAGAATAAAAAGTGCATTTCATTTTCAACTTCCTCCAGATCACACAAGGAACACTATCTCTCCTCCTCTGGAACAGAGTGGAAGCGACCTGTTTCTTTTTTTTTTTTTTGAAGTTATATTTTTTGGCCTTTTTGCCTTTATTTGAAAGGACAGCTGAAGAGAGACAGGAAATGTGGGGAGTATAGAGCGGGGGAGGACATGCAGGAAATGGTCGACCGGGCGGGAATCGAACCGGCGCTTAGACCGTTAGACCACCAGTGCCCCGAGCGACCTGTTTCTAATGCCAGAGGAAGGATACCACATCTAAGCTGAGCACATACAGACCCCCTTTTATAACAAAGGCTACTTAGTTATTTTGTTGCAAAGCACCTGTAAGTACAGAATATATTGGTAATGTTTTCAAATTATTGCTATGTGTCAGTAATTTAAACCTGAAATACGATTGAAAATATGAATGCTGTATCTATTTTTATGAAAAAGGCTGATGTTTCTCAGCTATATTTGATGTTGAAGCAAAGAACATAAAAAAGCCTGCAATAAAAATATACATAAACTTTCATACAGGTCCCATTATGTTGCTTGTGATCGATCATCAATCTCTCATCAATAATTTTGATTCTCATATTTCAGTGCAATGAAAGGACATCAGGAGATGTCTGAAGAAAAGCCTGGTATTGTCAAAGAGATATGTTTTGCAGTAAGACATGCAGAATCAATGGTATAATCCAAGTGTCTCAGGAATAGCTGCCCACATTGAATCTGAAATAGCCCAGATGGAGGTAATGGTGTCATTCCAGCAAGGAGCACTTCTGTAATGAGCCGTGTGTCTCCCTGCAGAGCAGTTTTCCATCGGAATTTCTCCTCTTTATGTCCTCGGTATATTAGACATGGGAGCTGTTGTGCAGAGTGGCACCCATGCTGGGCTCCATCACAACACACTCCAGTATTCCCACATACATCCATGATTTCAACCAGACCCACACTGACATCTTTTTTCCATTTAAAAACAATGGACCAGAGACATGTGACTTGGTGTGCCTGTTGGCTCATGTTTGTATGGTGTGGACGTTGAGTCTCCTGCAGCTATTGTGATGTGATTGGCAAAAATAGGAATTGCTACCTTTATATCTAAGTGTGCTCATGAATACTGTTTGTCCTCCTTGAATATCGCAGGAATAGACCCCTGCTTCAAAATCTGACAACCATGTAAACCTCTCACCTCAGATCAAGGAGGTTTTAGTTTTGATGTGCTGTTAAAGTCAGGTAGTGTAGTTTTAAATGGCTGGTTTTAAATGCAGACAGGACTAAGGTGATGTATTTCTCCAAGTCCAAGAGGACAGTGAAAAATTACATTAAGATTTTCACCTCCACAAATGAGGAAATCGAATGTGTCCCAACATTTTCTCTTAGATGAAAATCTTTCTTTCAGTCGTCATATTGAGAGTTTAACTAAAAAACTGAGGGTGAAGTTGGGTTTCTTTTATAGAAAGAGACTCTGTTTTTCTTTTGCTGCTCGTAAAAAGCTCATTCAAGCAACCTTTGTATCTGTAATTGACTATGGTGATGCTCTTTATATGCATGCTTCCTCAACCTCCCTGAAAATGTTGGACTCGGTGTACCATGCTGCATTGCGGTTTGTGTCTGGTTCAGGTTTCCGCACACATCACTGTATCTTGTATGAAAAGGTAGGCTTGTCTTCCTTACACAACAGAAGAATGGAGCATTGGTATGTCTTTCTTTATAAGGCCGTACTCCAGGAGCTGCCGTCTTATTTATTGGCTGTCATCTGTGGTCCCATGGACAAATTCTTTTTGTCATTCCTCGGACTCGATCTGTCTTTGGTAAAAGTGCTTTTAATGTCTTTGCTCCCTCATCTTGGTTTGAGCTTCAGGGTCACCTGAAACTGGATTCTTTAATTTGATTGTCTGTCTATATGTTCTATTTGTGAAACTTTTTATGCTGCTGTCTTGGCCAGGACTCCCTTGTAAAAGAGACTTTGTATCTCAATGGGACTATTCCTGGTAAAATAAAAAGGTAAAAAATATATATTTTTTTAATTCTGCAAATTCTACTGATAGGTAAAACAAAAAGGATTTCTATCTGTAAATCTATTGGTTTGTATGATGTCCAGTAGACTCCATGTGGTTGTGAATTAGATACACGTTGGATCTTTTGCAATGTGACCTAAGTCTGAACAGCGAGGTAATGATTCATATGACTTCAAAGTCACTCCTGACCGACACTTCTCATCGACACTCGCTAATGCAAAAGGTCGGATTAGGAGTCACTCACACGCAATGACAAAAGGTGGAAGTGGTTCCTCCTCCTCACTGTCATCATAGATGCACTGCCTTCCACTTTACATCAATTTCAAAATGAAACCGAAACCATGCTTACTGTACTTAAGTGACTGCCGTGTTTACTTCCAGGATCACCTGTGTGCTGCATGTGGATGATAAGTGTAGTCTTTTACCTGCTGTAAACTGACTGTCCTCACTCTGATCTTTCATGTTTGTCATGACACTGAAGTTTTCCCTTTGCTCTTATCTTGTCAGTGATTGTGATCACTTCTCTTATTGAGTAAAGGAAATTATCTTCAGCTCTACAAGCACATCCCTTTGATCGGCTGATATTGTCTCTTATCTTTACCTCATTGCAGTCAGAAGCACAACATAAACACACAAAAATAGAGACTAAATGATAAAAACATTACAAGGATGTCGAACTGAAAAGAGCCCCCCTGACAATCCAATTTTTCTCTAACCGTCCTTCTCCACTAAAAACCACCACCCCTCACCCTCACCCTGCCCCACCTTCCTGGGTCCACTAGATTACCATGGCTGTACTGGGGTCTTTTGGGACTTTTCTTCATTACTGGCCCTCCACAGGCCTCTCATCTCCAAACTCCCCTCTCCATTTAGCCCCGGCTGAGAGCGAAGAGTCGGCTAAATGGCTTTCTGTCTCCCTGTTATCCAAGAATTTGGGATTCCAATTAAAACGAAATGGAAAGAGCCCCCCACCTCTCCCCCTGCTGCTCCCACGGCGCTACAGATGAGCCTCCCACCCGCCACCCACCCCACCTGCTCAAACAAGGCTGCAAACAACGGCTCATCTGTCGAACGGACTGTTCACCCCCTTTAATAACTCACTGCAATGTGTACCAAAGCTTTACCTTCTACTCGATTATTCATAGCTCAACATCACTCACCCTCATCCCCTCTACTTCATTTCTTTCTTCCTCATGTTCAGCCTTTAAGGTCTGAGGTCAGAGGGTGTTAAAAAACCCTGGAGAAAAATGAACAAGATTTGTATGTGCATAGCTGCTCTCCACATCGTCTACCCAAATGCTTCCATTATAGTTTGCTGTTGCAAAATGTGGCACTTTATTTGCAGCTACCTTGCCACTCAATAAGTCAGTGGGATTCCCACTCGCTAAACTGCAGGAGCAGCTCCAAAAAACTGCTTATAATAAAAAATAGAAATATATTTAATTACAATCCAGATCTAAACCACGGGTGCCCTCATTGAAATTCAAACACCCTCAATTATTTCAACAGGGGTAACATTGGCTCACTGACCTTCACAGTTTGAAAGATGGATTAAACGTTGTGAGCAGTGGAAAGCAGACTGTCCTCCCACTCAATAAGCTCAAAATGATGATTAATCTGTGAAAAGCACCGCAGAGCTCTTTTTAATGCATGGGTAAAGACCCGGGATTCAGCTGGGACCGTCCGCTCAGAGGGGCTGCACACTCAACCCCCAGGATTATCTGTTCAGAACCACCTCCTTTCACCTAAGCCAGGTGTCTGGAAAGTCATAATATCTCTTTGAACTGTTATGCACCAGAAACCCTAAATCTGCTTTAAACACCCCTTTGAAGTGCTACTCCGATGCAGAATGCCATGCACATTCAAACTCTTTGAAGCACTTTGATACTTATGTATTCAAACAATATTGTTCACAGAGCTTGCAGGAGAAAGAAGTGCGCGAGACAAAAGCTGGTGACGATAACTCAATTGGCAGTAATTCCTGCCCATTTGAACCTCCGGCTCCCCGGTACAGGAGTGGTCTGCTCGGGTTGTGGCCGTTATTGATGAGGTTTGGAAAAAGTCTTGGGCCTCTCTGTGCGCTTTGAGCCTTTGTTATTGACCTGGTGATTGATTTAAGCCCTCATAATTAGCAGGCCTAATTTAATTAAAGTGCAATTTAACGATACAGTGGGCAAAAGCAAAGGCAGCTGTGTCATTGATAGATCAGTCCAAGCCTGATATGAAACAGGCGCTGGCAGATGATGTATTCCACACACGGCAGGTCTCTCCCTGACCGGGGCAGAGACAAAAGAAGAGACAGAGATTGTAGCACAGAGACAAAGAGAGAAAATGATTGGAGTAAAGAGAGAGACAGGCCTTTGTTTTCTCAAATGTCAGCTACAAACGGCACTGTCCATCTCTCACCCCCCTCCCCTCCACTGCTCCCCGCTCTCTGTCCTGATGTGGACAAATGTAGCCTCACATCTCTGATCTAATTTGCTTAACAGCATCAGGAACCTGTCTGTCCCTGTAATTTGTTTCAAGTAAATCCACGTCAGAGTCTGAACTTTTATGAGCCGAAAGACTTGTCTATTCAAAAGCAAACAAAGACAGGCAGATTTAAAGGCTAGGCAACTTTTGTTGATTAAAATGAGGTGTTTGGGAGGAAGAGTTGCATTACATTTGGCCAAGAGGGAGTACAGCATACCGTGCATAGCACTGGATACGTTTTCAGGTTGTCTATTCCACTCTTGTTAATGGGATATCTTAGGGATTCCTGCTTCTTTAAACTTGGCAAAACAACCACTATGACCTAAGGACAAAATGATAAGAATTTGCTGGTCTAAGTTCTAAGGTTTCTGTAATTGCTAATCATTTTTTTGGCGATAATGTCATTATTTGACATCATCATCCTGACATATATCTGTCTGGCCTTTTCTTGTGAGCTGTGACAGGAAGTCCGGGGGGGGAATGTCCTCAAAATGGGTGAAAACCTCATCATGGACTCTGTGATCAACCTATATGACTTTGGACCTTTGGTCAAAGGTCAAGGCTTTGACCTCATGTAGATCAATGTTGACCCCATATCTGTTGATTCTGCTGTATTGAGTAGGGTCAACTGACTTGTCACATACTCTGCAGAGGAACAGGGAGAGGGGTTTTAATGGTATTTTGATGCACCTGTTGATGTTTGCAACACTGCTTTTCCTGCAGCTCCTCTCCTCTTTTGGGAAATGTCATGAAAGAGCATTTTTATTATTATTATTGTATGTATCATATTGGGGTTTCTGTGGTGCCACAGGGAAATTATTTTAGTTTTGATTTGTTTTTGGCTATTTTCTTTGGCATCTCATCAAGTATGGACTTGCCTTTAGTTGACAACAAGGCCATACAAATGATTTCAAAGACTGACACATTAACAAACCATGCTGCAGAAAAGTATTTGTAATTTCAAACTGTTTCTCACACTTCTCTCGCACCGTGACAATTATTTGTCACAGTTCAGACTTTCTCTGTCAGGAATGTGATGAGGGGAATCAAACGAGTTGTTTCCGAAACACATCCTCTTTCTTCCAAAAATTGGCAGGGGTTTTAAGAACAGGTTCTTGGTACCGACCCACCTCCCTGCTGTCCTAACCTAGCACAACAACACATATTTGACTCCCTCTCCTCATTATCAAAAGGAATAGCACATCTAATCTGGAATGCTGGGTCTCTCTTTTGAGCGAGGCTGGAGCCCCTGGGTACAGGGTGTGAAATATGAAAGACAACACATGTCCTCATCAGAGGACAGGCACTGCCTCAGCTTCTCCCCTTGGCACACAAACATAGGACTGTGGTATCAGAACCCTCCTCTCTCGCTCACACTAACACACACATACAAAGCAAGATGGTGCAGACACCAGGGTCACGCTGCTTTGATTTTCTTCCAGATTTGTACTTTCCAGTCCAACAGGGAGCTCCGTGTTTGCCAAAAAATGAGAAAGGTTTGTTCTGAAAGGGGACCGGATACAAAACTGTTCTGCGTACTCTTTGTACAACGTGTACATTAAAACACATAATCCTCACTGCTGTGTATTAAAACCTCCATTAGCATATATCAACATGATCATTTAGATCATAACAATGTAAAGAAGATTAGAAAGTATGCTGAAATAGGGTTTTGCATCCCTGCTGACACCCATTAAGAGCCATTTAGTGAACTTGTGGTAGAATGAAGGGGTCATTAAAACCCTTTCATCATCCACTAACTAGTTTACCTCTCTGCCCAGCCCTGTGTAATGTTCCCTTATCCCCAACATCAATGTAAATAAGTGTCTCATCATCTCAGTCATGGGGACGTATGGGTTGCTGTAATGGTGCTGGAGTCCTATGGGCTGTTGGGGAATGAAGGGTTAAGGATGGTGAAGATATTTGGGCTGGGTCATTGGGTGCACCAGTCATGTCCAATCTATTCAGTGAGGCCTTTTGGTGCATAATTTGGCCCTAGTGGCGTTTTCCTCTGAGGCGATGGATAGGAGGCATAAAGGACCGTCTGTACCAGGAAGAGATATCCATGTGTGGTACATTGTGTTACAGCTATACCCAGGTCATCATACACAGGCATACTCACAGAAATACCACCCATTGGCACTATAGAAAGCAGCTGTGGTGTATTGAAGTGGGGAGTTCCAAATATTTAATTATATTTTTCTTTTTACACTCATTTACTGATAGATTGGAACCAAGATTACATTTTAAAAAGTCCCAAACTGTATGAATTTACTGGATGACCAGAGAGAACATTTGTGCCCATTCCTTTACTATGAAATAGTGAGCAGATTTGATTATTCTAAGTCATAAAACCACTGTAGAACCATAATCAGATTAAGACTTAGAGTCTGGGGGGATGGGGGATTTTTGAGACTGATAAGGATTTCAATTTCAGAGAGGAAATATTCCTCAATTACTGATATGGCAGATAATAGAGTAGGAATGAAAACTGCCCCTCTCTGTGTGGATCCTGGGCTGATTTTGCACTGATATGACTATACGCAAAGACACTCATAATTTTCTAACAAATGACTGTATCAAATGTGTAGCATTCTTAAACAGGTGTCTGTTAAATGTGCTGCAGATAGTGCTGCAAGTATGGAAAACAGTGAAATCTGAGCACACTCGGCTGAATAAACTACTTTATGACACTCACTTTTCACCCCAGCATTGCTTTATACAACCATAATACATGTCTCATTCTTCACAACCATCTGCCACAGGCTTCCACTTTTATTGATGGATAATTAAAGCTGCAAAATTTCCCATCTCAACCTCTGCCTTGTACTTGCATCACTACTGCGAGCAATCTTTCAGCCCCAACATCCACCTGCAGGGTTAGGCCAGAGGGTTCTAAATATGTTCTCATCACTAAACTAAATATATAAGCGAAACATGTCTGTGTGGATGGATGAGGTCAGAGCTGAGTGCCAACTTTTAACTTTGTCGAGCTGCCTCAATAAACGTTTCTGTACAAGTTGTTAGGCTATTTGATGGTTAACATATCAGCCGCTAGGTAGCCTGTAGATCCGACTGGCTCATTTCAGAATACAGTTGATTACCCTTTGACTGAAAACATAGTTTTACCCAATGAGAGGACTGAAAACAAAGGAGGGAATTATTGAAGTTGAGCTCACATTTCTAGGGATGTAAATCTGTGAAGTATTACAAAGGATCACGCACCCATGTCCTAATGTTCCCTTCAGAGTGAAGCTAGCGTGTACGACATATGAAAGCCATGTTACCTGATGAAGAACATACATGCAGACAGCTGTGTTGATTTTAGCTCAACAAGACTCCAAAACAAGTTCATTTTCAACAAGCCCTTTTGATCCTAACTTTAATATTTTCATGCTAAATCTGTTTTCCAGCTACCAGAGTTCACAAATCCTGTAGATATTTCTCAGGGATTTTTTTATTTTAATTTGCCACATGCTCACATAATGAGGTCATGATGATAAATATAAAGCAAGACAAAACATGCATGCAACCATTCTGAAAGGTTTAATTTGAGGCCACTTTCCCCAAACACAGGTTGGAGTTATTTGTCGTCGAAATACAGGTGAAAAACCTTAGTGTCCAAAACCATAAAGCTTCTCTGAACTGCTGATTGAAAACAGCAAGACTGTGGCTCAGGTAGAGAAGGTAAAGTATTGGTAATTGCTTTGTGAGGTTAGAAGAAAGCTTGATAGGACTATTAGGAGTTATTACCGGCAGCTTGTTTTTGCCAGCAGTGCTGTGAAGTCCTGTTTAGTCTTGTCTGTTGTACAGTGTTTAGCTGAATTGCATTAACTGAAGGTAATGAGGGCGCAATTATGGTTCTTTAACCTTTTTGCAAAGGAGTGGAAAAAGCCTTGGACTGTTTTTTTTTTCCTTCACTCATTGAAAACAAGATTGTTTTCACATGTTGCCTTCGTTTGTTACCTTTGGCTGGTTTAATGTTGTCATATGGGGCGTATGTCACCTTGCTCCATTAATGTTTCATATTATAAGCCTGCCAGATCAGGAGGGAGGGCGCACTTTGTAAATATTTTAACAGCCATTTTGCTAAATGCTCTGCTTAAATGGCTTGTTTCCTTTAGCTTTTTCACACTAGTGCTGCACATTGTGCGATTTGAGACATTTCTACGTCCTGCTTTTTGGCCCTCCATTGTTCTGCCGGGCACAGACGGCCCATTGTAAGGGAATATGTGACATTGTCTGACAGGGAGGCCTGTTCTTGCACATAAAGCTGTCACACAGATGTGGACCTCAGCCCTAAGAGAAGTGTGGTGGTCAGAAACACACCATTCTCGATGACCTTTGAACCCGTCCTTGTTAAGCCCTTGACGCGGGGAAGGGCTCAGGAGGGAGTCCCCAACCCTTACCCCCTGTCCCCTAACAGCTACATGTTGTACTTGCCCATGGCTAATGGCATGACACACACACACACACTCGGGCTTACACACACGTTCTCTTACAGTATAGGTCTCCTTCAGGATAGTGGTTGATGGAGGATGACAGCTCCTCGACACACACCCTTTGCCCCCAACCCTCCAGCAGTGAGGTTCATTATGAGTGTGCGTGGGTGTGTGTGCTGGGTATTCCCTTCTGAGCAGCTGATACCTTTAGCCACCCCACCGCTCCTTCCCCTCCTCTCTCCCCAGTCATTTTACTGTTTCTAACATGTCTGCCCATTCGAAGGTAACAAGATTCTGCACTTTACAGCTCTCCCTCTCCTTCTGCTTTCTCTCCCTCTTTCTTTTACTCTCAATCCCCTTTTTTTCTTATACGAGTCTCAATAATGTAATGCTGCAGCTGTCCCATGGCCAAGCCTATAACCTTTTTCTATTTCTGTTCTTTATTGTCAAAGAAGCTGTTGTATTTTTGGCCACTGATCAGGGCTCCTCCTTTAAAGAGAGAGAGAGAGAGTGGAAGGAAGGATGATGAGATAGAGTGAGTTAGGAATGACTGCCATGAAGGCATAAAAGCTGTGTTGCATCCCCCACATTGGTTACTGAGGGATCAGCAGGGTGCTAAAAGCACTCAGGGGAGGAAGAAATTGAGGGTTTTAAGAGAAGGCGAAAGGGGAGATTCAGAATGATAGAGAGACAAAGGAGAGTAGAGGGACAGAGAAAGATGGATGTAAACTCAGCCTGTGTCTTTCCTCTGCTGTCACTCAGAGCCTGGCTCGGCCACTGACACGAGGACAGACAGTAAGTGGGCTGGCTGTGAATATGAAGGGAGATGGCTCTGTCCTCTGCCACAGGTCCTAAGGAGACTGACCCCTCAAATAATGACTAAACATTCTACCAGTGCAGCTCCTCAAAGTCTCCACAGCATTACATATCACTATACAAAGATTATTATTGCTCAGAAGTCTTTCTGTTTGTGTAGTTTGCTTAAAGTTTTTGTCCTGGCTGTGGCCTTGCTCATAGAAAAACACCAACTGAACCATAGAAGCCCTTGAAGAACTGCATCATGAATCCAGTTTCAAATGTCTGTATTTTTATCAAGCGACTACTAGTTCAAGGTTGAAATTAATGTTCATATCTGACTTTGGTAGCAATCCCAATGGCTGAATAAATGTACTGCTTTATCAACACAAAGGCAGTTACTAAGCCTCTACTGTATAGCTTTGTTAAGAGCAAAGTACAAGGACATTTTCACTGAAAGGCACCCATGCAAACTTCACCCAAAAAGCAAAATATGTACAGTGGATATCAAAAGTCTACACGGCCCAGTTAAATGGTTTTGTGACGTAAAAAAAATGAGACCAAGATAAATCATGTCAGAACTTTTTCCACCTTTAATGTGACCTGTAACATGAATAATTCAGTTGAAAACAAAATTCTAATATTTTAGGGGGAAGAATAAAATAATAATAATAATAATAATGTGGTTGCATAAGTGTACACACCCTCTTTTAACTGGGGATATGGCTGTGTTCAGAATGAACCAATCACATTCAAACTCATGACAAATAGTAGTCAATATACACCTGTCATAATTCAAAGTGACTTTGATTAATCCCAATAAAGATCAGCTGTTCTAGGAGGATTTTCCTGACATTTCCTCAGTTGCATCTTACAGCCAAATGATCCACAAAGAGCTTCCAAAGCAGCAGAGGGATCTCATTGATGGAAGGTATCAGTCAGGAGAAGGGTACAAAACATGTTCCAAGGCATTAGATATACCATGGACCACAGTGAAGACAGTCATCATCAAGTGTAGAGAAAATGGCACAACAGGGACATTACCAAGAACTGGACGTCCCTCCAAAACTGATGGTCATACAGTGTATGGTCTGATAGGTCACATTAAAGGTGGAAAAAGTTCTGACATGATTTGTTTTGGTCTCATTTATTTACATCACAAAACCTGGCATTTTAACAGGGGTGTGTAGACTTTTGCTATCCACTGTATCTTTACTTTTTGCAAATCTGAATGATGATGGTATTAATTGTTGCACAATTTCCAATAGTTAATTGCAATCAAATAAAAGCTACATCTATTTACATGCTCCACATGTGAGCCAAATTTAAACCAAATCCTGGTACAGAGCATACCAGATCACATTCATTAATTTGCTTTCACAACAAGTGGAAGAGGCACAGAGGATGATGGTGCTCATGGGAAATGCAGTCTTCATCCAGTAAAAACACAACTGACTTCATCCACAGGGGCCAACAGAATAATCACAGCATGAACACTCCTTAAAGTGACTTCCACTATCATATGTTTTAAGTTTTCATCAATGTATAACTCCTGCCAAAACTCTGAAATCATTTCACTTTAATGTAATACATCAATATCTGGGCTGTGGCCTTTGAAGGGAAGTCAGTTCCTGGATTAATATGGCCTAAGGAAGACATCTCCACACAAGTAAAAACACATTAAAATGTGTTTGAACAATTAAAATGATCTTTGTGTTTGCATGTTTTTCAGCTTTCAGCAACATTTTAACAAGGCTGTTCAGCTTTGAAAATCTCCCCACACATATTTCTGCATCCGCATGCCCTCCTCTTTCTTCTTTTCTCTATGGCCAACTCATTCTGAATCTGTCTCCACAAAAAGGATCCTCTTCTTTTATCAATGGGTTCCTCTTTCCTTTTGTGTCATTGTCACAGTTCTTGCTGGTTTTCACACCACTGGCTTGAATAGAGGAAACAGCTTGCTCTGGTGCTGCTCTCATATCTACTTGTGTCATTTAATGGAAATTTTACCTGTCACATTCACACAGTGAAGCTGCTTGCACTGAACTTTTGGCCTGCTGCAAGTGGAGATTCCACTTGGTGCTTACAGTCACAGAGAATTTGTTATTCCTTTCATTTTCTATCATACATTTTACATTGAAGAGATGCTAACAAGAAAGAAGGGATGTTGTAAGAAGACACAAGCTATGAAGGATCAAACTAACAGACAGGAGATTTATGCTGAGAGCCTCTGTTATCCAAGTTAATTACATGTCAAACTCTGTGATGATACATTCTGAATCAGCTTGCCTCTTAGATCTTCCTGTAGTCTAATGAGACAAAGACTCTGAGCATATTGCCTCCATCATATTTCATCCTCATATAAAAATATTCTAACAGTCCTTGACATTCGAGTTATCGTGTTTTACATAGCACATAAACTAATAGCAGGTAATCAGTTATTAATCAATAAAATATTCATTGTTATATCGCATGCTTTACTTTAGGATCATTAAATGAGCTTAGAGGCAGTTTGAAGCTTGAACTGTGTGGCATTGTCAGTCAGTGCTAGAAGATTTTCTTTGTCTTTATATAGGCATCAACTTTTTGGCAGTAAGTGTGTCACCTCCATTTAAAAACAGCATAGAAAGTGTGAGGTCTGGACTCGTAAAGGTGGCCCCCAGGTTCCACGTTGTAAGCATGCATCCAACAATGAATCCTACTAATTCTGCTTTGAAGTAATGTCAGGGTTCCCTGGCGTCCTGGAAAACAGTTGACCAGTTTTCCAGTACTGGAAAACACCTGGAAAATGGGAGAAAAAGTAAAATGTCCTGGAAAATCACGTATTGTCCTGGAAAATTATTCCAACATGTGCGCGACCTGACATGATTAAAAAACACTGCCCCATTCATTGAAAGCTGAGTGCATTCACAGAAAACGGGGGTATATTGTTTATGTTTATGGTAAATAAACCTTGTGAAGTGCTCTTTTGATTCAAAGAGTCCTATATTTAAGTTAAAGAGTGACCAGCGGAGTCTGGCAGAGAGCTCTGGGCTCTGTGCCTCACAACTTTCCCTGCAGGCTGAGAGCTCAATTACCATACTGTTGCTAGTAGGAGTGCAAACTCCTTATAGTGAAGATAAACTGAACAAAAAGAGCAACACAGCTGCACAGAAACTGCACGTTGTGGACATCGCTGATCACAATAGACATCGCCATGGAGGAAAACAGTTTAAACTATTTTAAATCCCTGACAGAGTTCAAAACTTCACTGAAAATGTCCTGGAAATTTCCTGGAAAATGATCTCTGGAAAAGAGTTGGAACCCTGAATGTACCTCAGGATACAGTGAAAAGTCACCACACGTAACAGATGATTCACATCAGTTAGATGAAAAATGAATCTCAATACCCTTTTTAAACAGCAGATGGCGCTATCTACCTTGACTTGTCTTGTTAGGTATCATTACGCTTCTTTTGGCTGTTTAGAGGCCAACAAACATGGTGGGGTCAGGTGAATATTATCACATCACAACACATCGTCCAAAGCCTTTCAGTGCTGACCTGTTGTGACCTTTAAAATGCGATGAGAAAAGGCAAATATCTGCTTTATTAGGATACATATTGATTTCCTGAGCCTCGTTTTGTGTACATATCCCGTTGGCAGGATACGATGCCGTTTTTTGGGGGGGTTTGTTTTGTCATCATGCAAAATAAACCCTGTTATTGCAGTCCCTCGCGGTACTGTTAGGTGTTGTTCCTAGTTAGTTGAGGATGCTGTTGGAGTCAAAAGTGGCTAAACATACAGTATGTGTGTGCAAAGGAGGTACAAGTGGGTCTGAATGTAAAGCCTTATGTAGTCAAGGATGAAGGTGTTAGATGTATGCCTGCCTACCCTTCCATCTAAGGGTCTTATATGGTGTTATGTTCATTCATGTTCCCCAACTTTGGCTTTCCTCTCTGCCTTATCCATGCCAGTGTTAGAAAATAGATTCCAAAAGGTGGAAGATCATGTGTGTGCATTTTGACGACCACTCACACCCAACAAGCCCTCATGGGAGGTTCTGTGAATAAATGGCCCCATAAGACACTTGGGCCCCCAGCTGACACATAATTAAAGGCAAGGGTGAATGGCTGACTGAGTCATTTTCATACTGGGTGGTTGGAGGGGGGAAACAGACAGCTAGGGTGAAATGAGGTCTCTCAAGACCCCCTATTCCACCTTACCCCCCCCCCCCCCCCCCCCCCCCCCCAACTCTAATAAATAAAAAAGGGACAGTCTATCTTCACCACGCCTGTGTGTTCCCAAAGATATTCTGGCCTCTGAAAAGGGTTGAATCCATTTCCATAAAGAAAAGCAGAAAGGCTCAAGACCTATTTAGATGTGCTTGACATTTTAGTAAAAGAGAGAGAAAGAGGGAGGTGAGGGGTGAGAGCGGGGAAATAGCAGCGGCTAACAAAGCGTTTCAGCAGACCCTCTGAGGAGACGATGCGCTTTCTGGGTGCTGACAGGCTCACACATACACACAGAAAAACACACATGAGGATCAGCAGCCACTAACAGGGAAAAGCTAAATCTGAAATTGGCTTCTCTTTGTGATGTTCAGTGGACTTTACTTGTTGATAACCCTCCCCGGCCTTTCCTGTAACTAACTTTCAGCAGAAGATGATTAGTTGAAATTGAACCCTGTGTTATTAAATACATCCCCTCCTACATGCAGCATGTCATCACAATATGTAAGTGCCTGGCTCTATCTGTACTATCCCCATAAAGACAGCGCTGATAAAGATTTCATCCCCCATTAAGGAGAGCATGAAGCTGCTCTGTCTCGTCCCAGAGCCTAGTTAAGTCCTCAGACGTCTGGCTTGCCTGTAAAAGCTACCGCCTCCCGGCCTCGCTGCCTAATGGGCCTGAAGGAAGATGAGTATATGAAATGAAGAGAGTAAGAGAAACAAATGACAGCAGGCGTAACCACTTTCCTTCACTCTGGAGTGAATCGCATCACTGCAAAAACCAGGCGGGCGAGTCCAGCACATGGAAGGTCTGATTGATAGAGAAGGAGCAATCGATCAGGGCCACTTTGTTACGACATTTTTTTGAAGTTTTTGTCAGGGGAGAGAGATGTTTCTGCACCAGCATCTCTGCTTCACTGAAAGTCTCCTCTGATGTAGAATAGAGTCCTTTACTTGTTCCTGCAGGTAATTGGATTAAAAGTCAGAGTAGAGGTACAGTGAGGAGAGGAGATGTGAGCGCAGCAGCACAGAAATAATGACAGATGGAGTAAGGAGTTTTTTACTTTGCTGAAGCTTTTATTTGATTATTCATCCTGTCTTTTCTCTTTTTTTTCAGGAGGAGGAAGAAGAGGAGCGAAGGAGGCATGAGAGGAGGATTGAACGCATAGAGCCAGTGGGAAGGGCTGATTCCTCGTTGGAGCATTCACCCGTGTTTAGCCTCGAGTGAGTGATCACAAAAAGAAACGCCCCACCATCACTGATATGTTTACACCATTCACTGTTTTAAAGGCTTGGTTCCCCCAAATAACAAAATCCAACCCTTGTTTTATCCACTATGTAGATAGTTTTGGTTTTATTTGTCCAGATTATTAGCATTGGACAGTATCAGGGCTGATCAGCTGTGATGCAAAAGAAGCAAGCTTCAGTGTCTCACCTGTTAGAGATGTTTATCAGGTTTCTACAGCACTGGCTGACCACAGAGCTCTCACACATTTACAGCAGACTACTTTTTGAAATGCTTAAAGCTAAATCATGCTTTTTTTTTAGCTGCATCATTTAAGCAGATGGAGGTTATTTAGCACGTGAAATTAGCAGAAGCTTGACTCTCCCTCAAACCAAAGGAGAGATTCTGAGGTTTTATGTGAAGCAGCTCTTTTTATTTATTTCAATGAGTGTGTGTGATGCTTTAAATCAGCTCCCTGCTCTTACAATTTTGGGTGAACTGATCTTTTAATTCATCACACAGACACAACTCCACACATCCACATGACAAAAACAGCACAAAAGCACATATCAAGACCACGCCTCCCTCGTTCAACAGCATCAACATTTGCTTGTGTTCATTTGTCTTCACGTCTTTATCTACACAAATTAGCCTCCTCCACCCTTCCTCACAGGTTTTTCAATTAATTTGTTCTCTTTTAGCACAACAATCTGATCTTAATCACTTAATTGGAGTCTCTATTTGGGTCCCTAATCGACCCTGAGGTCCACCAGTCTGACTTTGTAATGGATGACTTTGAATAAGACAACACGAGGTCTTACCAACCCCCTCATCCCCTACATCCCATCAACACATTGTCATGTTGAGCTGTGGTGTCTTTTACATCCAGCTTTTCTACATTTTCTTGTCATTCTTATTATTTAGTATTCATGCATGTCTCCCTCTTCCTCTCCCTTCTTCTCGTTCTCTCGGCCTCATCCATCATCGTCCCGCAGAGGCATGCTCAAGCCGGTCGAGGTGTCCAATGAAGGAGGGCCCCTGGGGATCCACGTAGTGCCTTTCAGTTCGCAGGATATAAGGTAAAAAACAGAAGGGAAAGTCAGAGAATCAATGCAGCTGATTGTACAACAACAGCTAGTTAGTTTCAGCATCCAGTATGTCTCCTGCATCCTCAGCCCTGTGGATGTGCCTTTTATTTTTATTTTACTCATCATTTCACTCATATTTTGTCTCACTTTCACTTTCTGACTCTGCGCTCTCTGTTCTTTGTTATTCGCCTGCTTTAAACATGTTACTCTAGGCTGTCTTTTTGCACTGACTTTTATTCTTTTGGCCATTTTTTTTGTATTGTTTCTTCTTTTTTTTCATCTCACTGCTGAAATATCACGTCTTAGCTCAGCAACGCTCATAACCACAGCTCTGAGCCCCTCAGCATGAAGAAAAACTTAAGAAAGTAGTTCTGTATTTGACTGCACTTTCTCACAAGTTGCGTTTTTGCTTTTCTTTTCTTTTGACCCTAATCACAGCAGCGTCTGCTCTACTTTGAAGGTGATTCAGACTGCTCCCCTTTGCCTTTTTTTTAACCAGTGAGGAGTGTTGATGACAGGGGACAAGAGGAGGAAACATCACAGTTTGTAGTTATTCCAGAAAAAGTAAAGGACAGGGGAAGTGGCCAGATGTAATCAAACTAAAAGCTTGTGTATAACACAGATCCTTGCTGCACGCCAAGACACTGCTGGCAAACCACCAAGGTGAATGTGACTACTCAGCGCTGGGAGAGGGAGGCAGGGGGACGAGGTGAGAAGACAGAGAGAGGAGATGAGATGGGGTGACATTTGAGGCAGAGAGGATGGCTGTCATTGAGGATTGCTGCGTGTCATTTCTTTGGGACACTAATCTCATTGCTGTTTATAAGCAAGTGTCAGGAAACTATATTTAGCTTTGACCCTGTGTGATTGACTCCCTCGGATGCTTTGACACTTTGAGTTATCCTGAGTCAAAGGAGGAAAGTAATGATTCACGATGAGTGACACCGAGCGATAGCTCTCAAATCCAAAAGTTTATTAGAGGAACTATTATCCTTAAGCTGAATTGCTGTATTTAAAACCTGAGCTCTATTTCCTAACAGCATGTGGTCAAAATCACAAAACGGTACTGGAAGTAACAGAACTGCCCCGAAGAAGTAGACTGAGAAAAAAAATAAATGTTTCAAACGTCCAGCAAGCTCAGATTGTTATGACAAGATAGGGAAGAGGACACCTACAGACCAAATATTTTTGTCGAGGTTAGCTCCTTTACTATGCAGGAAAAGCCATTGGCTACACCGCCATATTCAAAGCATACAAACTCCATTGACGAAAACAGTGATTTTGCCTTTAATGCACACATTTTTGGTCTACCACCGCCTCAGCGTGTGTGTTTGTTAGGGATATTGTTTTGTGTTCTTACCCTGCTTTCCCTTCATAACACTAAAGCCACTCAGTGGCACTAATCGAGGCAGCAGGATAACAGCAGGATAACAGCAGCTCCAAAGTTCTTTGATGGTAAAATCCCTGTTTCTTTTAGGGGAGTCCGGTGTCCATGAAGGGGATAATGCAAAGGGTAACAAAAAAGTGAAGTGTCTGCAGGGATCATTGCCAGAATATAATATCAATCCAAGACTGTCAGTGCCAAAACTAAAAAACATTTCTAGACATATGTATATCTAACAGGGATATATTTCTGTTTGTCTCCCTGCTGTTGGGTGATGCAGTCTAATGCAGCAAGTCAAAAACTTTTTTAGTATAAGAAAAGCCAAGTAAAAAAATGTCAGAATACTCCTTTAAGCTCTTCCGTATTCTCACTTTATCAGACTGTATCTTCCAGGATGTATCCGTAATGCAGCTTGGCCAGAACATTTCTCCTCCATCAGCTAAGGCTGGCACTAATAGCTATCAGAGCCTTCAATTAACTTGAGACATGATAAGACTTAGCGTCTGGTCAGTGGGCTGATGCTAATGGCCTGGCCCGGCTCTTTCCTGTTTGCTTTGCCGCTAGGACAGGAGGCATTAGGCTCAGCGGGCTGTCATTAGTGTCTAGACCAGGGCCACAGGGGTCAGACAGCCAGCAAAACTAGACAGCAAACAAGGAACTGCAAGCGCTCCAGCCCTGGCTGCCAGCACCGTGCTTCACTGTACTGATGTCAAGTCAGATCCAGGCAGGAGGGGGAGACAGCTGCAGGGGAGAGCACAGAGACTGTGTCACTCCAGTAGATACTCTCTCTCTCATACACACACTCACAAATGCACACATACTTCCTGGCAAAAGGAGTTACACCCATGCACTTTGTGAAAACTATGGACTCACCTTGAGCAGTGTGTTCCCTCACAGACTCTTACTGTCTCTCTCTATTTCTAAAACATGTCTGAGAAGTGCAGATCCACCTTGAGTGCTGTGCTCACAAAAATGTACTCTACATCTGGAGACACACATACTCATACACACACACACACACACCCTCACAGATGCATTCTTTGCTTAATGAACTTCTCATTCCATGACCAGTTTCAATTGTAAACAAACTGCGGACATAATTGCCAGGCATAAATGGATCCTGATTAGATTATTATTTGATTAAAGGCGTTAGATGAGAACAGGTGGCCTTGTTGAAATCATCTCTCAGCACTGCTGCCCGGCCACGAGATGGAGTGGAGCCATGAAGTGTAGTGTGATGCAGATTTTAAGAAAGTCGGCTGGATGTTTTTCCTCCAAATAAGATTCTAAGAACAAACTCATTGTGCGGGTATCAGACAACTCATACATTCAAGGACAGCTTGTGAAAATGACATTTAGTTTCTTTTAGATTTAGCTCTCATGCTTTACCCAAGTAAGTGATCAGAATCTGCAAAGTGACTATCAAAGAGATGTGCAAGAAACCGAGAGGGTGGCATTGCATTAAAGTCTTCACAATAATGGCGCTTGTACAAAATCAGCATCTCCCTCAAATCTCCGAGAGATGCTGCTTTATCCCCAATCCTCCCCGCTGCTGCTCTGAATACTGATCAGGGATCAACCAAAACTCCTTTATCTACTGTCTCTCATCTTCTACGGGATCAGAAGTCATTAGAGTGCGTCCATGCTATAATCCCCACGCAGAACACTTTGTTTTCAGGCTGCCAACATTTATGGAGATAAAGCACAATCATGTCCACTTCCACACCGACCGCAATTACTCTCTGTTCAACACACTTAAGCTGACCTGGCGATGCCGGCTCAGACACCGAGACAGACGGAGGGGCCTTTTGTGATCTTTAATTTCAACTTAATGCTGAACCATTTACCCCCATTGAGGAGCTAAGATGAGTCTGCAGTGGGAGCGTGGATGTCCACATTATGCAGCCAATTAGGGCAATGTTCTGAAAGTGGCCCTGTTTGCCTGAAATGTTAAAGAGCTCTGAAAATCTGCCCTTGACATCAGCGGTAAACAGGATCACAGTTTGAATGGGCTGTTGTTTATGTGTCCAGTGAAACGATAGGAAGTAAGTGGAAATGATTTAAAGCATGTCGCTCGTGTCCTTGCCGGTGATAATCTGTTGATTTGCGGTGTAATTTACTTTATCTTGTAAATCTTAGCTCGGCTTTCGATTAGCTTTGGCTCTAACACTTGTCATGATTATCTTTAATTTCCCAAAAGTTAGCCGCCAAACTTTTTTGTCAGTTTATGCAAGGACACCACACGTTTGCTCTCAGTCAGTCTACCTGCTACCTCAGGCATCTGGCGCCTTAGAGACGAGAGGAGTTTGTAGTTCTGCTGTGCGAGCGTGCATCAGATCTCTTTGCATGCGGTTATCCTCAGGGCCTCACTAAAGCCCCAAAGGAGCTCACGGATGTATTTATTTAGAGGAGAGAGGGAGGAGGGGGGAAGTTTGAAGGTAAAGGTTGCTTTTTTTTTTCTTTTGCCTTTTATAATTTTTTTTTTCCGAATGCTGAGATGGCAGCGCTGAAGAACTGCTCGGGTATTTATTACAGCACCGCCGGCTCTCGTCTTAAGCTCCAGCATAGGAATCTGCTGCGTTTCTTCTGGAGCCATGAGATGATCTCTTAGCTGCTGGTCTGGATTACCTCAGACGACCTGCCTTGTCATTCTCTGAAACCTGCAAACAGAAAGGTAGACAGACAGGGTGGAGGACAGAGGGGTGGACAGAGGCTTAAAATGTAGTTAGTGATGCTGTGCTTCTACTGCCTGCAGGAAATGCAGGTTTAAACCCATGTCTAAAGTTTGGGAAGTTAACTTTTTGTGGCAGTGTAGCACTTCAAAGTACAAGACACCTGTACAAAGGTGCTTTAGAAACTGAGCTTCCGCACAAATCTGATTGTGAATCTTAAAAAGTTACAACCATAAAACAGAAGAGTTTATTTTTATGACACTGCCACTTTTATCAGACTGTAGCAGAGATCTAGTTTAGGCCTTTAAACTCTAGATCACTAACAGGCACATTTCATTCTGTGGTTAAAGCTGCTGTTGGTAGGAATGGTGTAAAAAACATTGTTTTTTCTGCTAAATTTGGAGAAAAGGTCATAATGCCCATCGGTACTCATAAGTAAGTGGAGTAATTTGAGACTATTGCAAAATCTCTGCGTTTTCCAATGCCTTTGAATCAAGCAATGTTAGTATACCCCTCGTTCCCATTATGACAGACCAATCATAGCTAATCTCCAATCCTCTGTGGTGATTGGTTAAGGCGCGGCCCCTACTACGTCATCCGATTGGTTATGAGTCTGGCACTATCATGACTGCACAAACCAATCTGTGTTGGGGGGCTAAGAGGAAATCGGGTTGGGAAGGATAGTGTTGACATTCTAAGTCCCTCTCTCTGAAAAGATGTTTACTCTGTGACTACCAGCAGCAACTTTTAATACTTCTCACATTCTTTTCAATACAAAATTCTTTCCCTCCTCCCCACCTTGCTTCTATACTTCTATACTTTCCATCATTTTCTCTACATATGTAAGGATGCAGGGTACAATAAGGCATATATCTTACTGCCTGCTGTTCAGTATATTGATATGTGACTGTGTGGTATAATTGCAACAGTATGTGACTGTATATTGTGCTTCATCTGTAACGTGCTCTGTGATCATTTCCAGGACTCAGGGCTTGCTAGTGAAGCGTCTGGAGCGCGGGGGCAAAGCCATGCAGGAGCGTCTGTTCCAGGAGAACGACTGTATCGTCAGAATTAATCAGGGAGACATCCGCAACCTGCGCTTTGAACAGTGAGCTCCACATCTGTCCCCTTACTCAGAATGATATTCTCTTTTCTCTGCTTTGTATTAACTCAAAGGTCCTACTGTCACTGTAATGTCAGTGTATCATGTTCCTGTAGGATGCACTGAATACAATGCTGTGATGATTGTATTTCTATAACTACTTCTAAGTTAGGACACATACTGTATTGTATAGAAGCACCATCCCCTGCATGTTAGAGTGCAGTGACAGCAAACAGAGTCAGGGTTGATAAGTGGAGAGCGAACTGCAGAGAGACGTGACACCCACACAGCTGCACAATAAAACAGAAACATTACTGTCTTTGTTGGCCTCCCTCTAATAGGTCTCTGTGACCTGCAGTCCTTTACCGCCGCCTCGCCCTCTGATCCAAAACCACCTACACTTCTTCCCTCAATTCACTTCTATTGATCCATCGCTCCCCTTCATTTCCTAAAGTGGAATGAAGATATAAACCTGGGACTTTACCCCCTCTATTTATCCAAAGCCACCCTTCTTTTTTACAGCCTGAATGTATGCAGCCTCACACATCTGTGCACATGCCCCCCCCACACACATTCAGCCAAACTGAACTATAAAGCATTATCTATCCTTGTGTGTGTGTGTGTATGTGTCAGACTGAGAAATAGATTGCTTCTTCTCCAGGCTGGATTCTGGAGGCAGTGTATGGAGGTCTACTAGACTCTCTATTATCATGTATTCCTACCAAGAAATAAATATCCCAGATTTGCGCTAACAAAGGCCAAACCTTCAGTCAGACTGGGCAGGACCGGTGACTGTATATAAATATGGATGACATACCTCCTTCTACTCACATTGTTAAGCAAATTAGCCAAAATACAATCAGAATGGGCACTGACGCATGGTGTTGGCAACGTATTTTGGAGCCAAAACCTCGTTGGTCAACAGAGCTGTCAATCATGATGTCACATCCTCTCTTTTTGGTTTTACATAACTAAATGAAACTAAATTTCTCAACAAACAACACTTGCACTTAAATCTACTGTGGCTGACAATCTGCTACAGCCCAAACAGCCTTCACAAGGACAATGTGCTGCAAATGCTCAAACCAGGCCAACTCACAACCACATGCAAAAGTCCAAAACAGAAACAAAAGTAGCAATGTGAAGATAGAAACCATGTTTGAGAACAGGTTATTTGACGTCCACTTTAATTTTTAGTTTGATCCATGTCCAATCTGTTAACATGGAAGAAGCTGGCTTTAGGACCTATACTGCATCCATTCACAAGGGAGCGGGAAATGTTTAGGCTCTTCTGGACATGCAACATACCACTCCTTAGGAAAATGTTCCTGAATGTTTGTCAGAAGCTAACTTTTCTGCATTCCAAAGTAGATCCACACTTTTTTTCCCCCTTCGACAGTTCTATCACTGTCAGAATGTATTTTTACAGCAAGGGAGCATAAGATTTTATAAGCAACTTTTGTAAAGATGAGAAAAGCTCGGCATTGGCTTCTAAAACTCCAAACTATCACGGTTACTTACCACATTATGTTAATATGTTCACCAGACTGTGCACAAAGCCACCAAGGTTTTAAGAATCTTTTTTTTTTTTCCTTTCTGAAAACGATTCTATTGTCATTAGTAAACATCCCAGTTCCCTTCCAAGCCCTTTCTACTATGAAAGAGGCTTACAAACCAAATCCACCAGGGAGTGATGTTTTGTAGCGTTCTGCACGTACCCTCCCCTGCCAAACACACACTCCTCAGCAGCATCCAAATGCATATGATGTTTGTGATTCTGCATGAAAATTAGGTGAAGGAGCTCAACTTTCCCTTGCTGTTTGCCCTCCTCCTCTCCCTCTTTCATCACTTTCTTCTCTGCCCTTGATTGTGCGCCGTGCAGAGTGACAATTTAAAGTGATAGTTAATCTCTTTGGATTGTTTTGCATGGGTAAATATTTTGAGGCGCTTAATCTAACTGAATGTAATGATGCATTGATGGGCTGATTTATTATTCAATCAGGCCCGCGTGGAGGCTGATTACTGGAGTGATGGCGCTGTATATGTGCAGGTGTGAGCATTTGCGCACAATCAAGCGTACGCACACACACAAACGTGCACACAAATACTCAGTCTTTGCCTCTCGGTGTGCACACGTGAATGATTTTTGCAAATTACCATAAGAATAAAGATGGGAGGAACCAAATCCTGCAGAAGTGGCTTGATGCGGCATGCGCACCTCGCCTCAGTGACACTGCACGAATCAAGTGCTGTCTGCTGCGGTGGAAGCAGCTTAGCGGCTGTCATGTGGATAGAATCAGCATGGTATTACTGGCATGTTAATGGGGGTCTGGAAACAGGACGTGGGATTGTTGGAATTCAGACATCCTCAGTGCCTCAGGCCCCTTATGCTGCAGTGTGGCTTGCTCCTGGCCAGTCTATCTATATGCTAAGTGCCACCAGCAAACCAGACTAAACAATTCTTGTATCAGGGAATGATGTCGAGATCTTGTCTTGGCTTATTTGGCCTCAAAACTCGACTCAGTGAGTGTGTTTGGGCTCTTATTTTTCTCGTTATTTTGTGTGTAAGGAATGAAGTGTGTGTCTGCTTTCTTTGTAACCTCAGTGTCTGGAAAGCTTCCTTTATGCATGATTCATCCTCTCTGTTTTGATTGTAAAGTCAACTCATGTCCATTCATCTCTGACCACACACAGACTACCATACTGCAGTGACTCTCATAGTTCTCATACATCATGTTTCACTGAAAATACGCGATAGCTAATGTTTCATCACTGACCCACACTCCTTATCTCTTTCCTGCTTTGATGCTAGTAATTATAGATAATGTAATTTCTGTCCTAAGCATTATGTGGTGAGTAACCCTGCGATTAGCAATGCTCCTCCATGCCTCTCAGCATATAGCATTGCACAGCCTTTCTTATCCTACTGCATCTGTCAAGCTATGAACGCACATTACTGTATTAGATCTCATATCAAGTTAAAAACTAATGCATCTCTGTCTGCATGGCCTCCCCTCTCATTTCTCTGTATCACCCACAGAGCACAAAACATTTTCAGGCAGGCCATGTGCGGCCGACTCATCCTCTTCCACGTGGTCCCAGCAGCCATGAAGAGGCAGTACGAGCTTCTGGCCCAGAGCGAGCTCAGTCCGCCTCAGTCCAACAGAGTCCGCTTCAGCACAGACTCTCAGCAGGCGGGGGAAAGGTCCAGTATGGCGGGGTCACAGATATCCAGATCTGGACCACCACCAGGTCTAAACCACAAGTAGGTTTCACATAGTTTTTGAATCTGCAGGAGAGTTACATTGTGACACTCCAAATAGGCAACATGCTGTTTGGGTATGATTGTCTTACTATTTTTTTTAAGGGTGTAAGTAACCTGGTTCATGTTCAAACTTCAAGGAAGAGACTTCCCACATAATGTGTAAAACACTGAGATCATCTCAGTGACACACCCCTTTGTTTTCTGAGACAGTGTGGAAAGAAATGCTGAAGTGAATCAACTTCAGCTTCCTGTTCCACCAATTTTTTTTTAAGTTTTAGGGGGAAAGAACAAACCAAGCTGAGTTCTTTGTGTCCCTCTGCAGCCACCAGGGATCCCTACCAGGAAGCACCCCTGAGCCGAGCCAGCGATACACCACGTTACCCCACACCATGATCACCAGGACGTCGTCAGCCCCCTCTCCCTCCCTGCAGCGCAGGGTCAGCACAAACCCGTCCAACAGCTCCTACCTGACAAACAAAGGCCGCAGATTCAACATCCAGCTGAAGAAAGGTATGATCAGTAAACTCTGTACGTACACGGCTTTCTTTTTGTTCCCAAGAATAATACAGTGCTTCTTTAGAAACCCCAGGCAACGTCAGGAATAGTTACACAGAGCTCACTCTGCCTGCAACATGAAGACAAAAATAAAATCCTTAAGGATAGATGGAAACACTTTTTCTTGAAGCATCAAAGTGTGCAGCTTCTGTTTGCAGACTTATAGATTATCTACAAGACAGATCCAGCAGCATTCTACATTAAACTACACTTGAGCCCACAAATACTTTGACTTTTTTAATAGTTAAGCTTCTCATTTGTCAACCATAAAACAGTCCGTCCTTCGAGGGAATGAGCAGATGCTAATAACACCTGTCTCCCTGTCTCAGTCTCTCTCCCTCTCTCTCTTTCTATTCCTGCCTCTGTCACCCCTGTTACGCTCTGTCACCCCTCTTTAATCCACGTTGAGACAAAGAGGACAAAGGATGTTCTCATCATCTGTGTGCATTTATTTTCTCCCACAACAGGTTGAGAAGACAACCTTTAATCATTTCAGAGATATTAAAAACAACTCCGCGAGTGTCTTGTTAGCTGAACGGGTCCTGCTCTGCCACATAACCACAATGTTGGTGGTTCAGTGTATTATTCCCTTTCATATCCTCCTCCCCTGATTCATGCCAGCCTCTTCACCCTCGATCCATCCCAAAAAAAGCCAGAATATAGCAAACCTTAAAAAGATCCCTGCCTGCCTTTGGACTTCTTATAACTGAGAAGGCCGACTGCAAACAGATCAGCCGAGTTTGAGGTTTGAAAACTTTTTTCAGTCAAACATAAAGATTGAAATAATCAGTCTGCTTCCAGCTGAGGTTGGTTTGTTTATAGATTTGGACAAGCCTTTGATACTGAATCTGCTGTTTATCCAAGCCAACCATTGTGGTGAGCTTTTCTGCCAGACTTTATCTCATTTTCATCACTTCACTTTCTTTATATGAAATGACGATTAGTTGGTTGTGAAACAGACGAGCTTTTAGGAGACTTTTCCTCCGCTCTCTCTTTTTTTTCGGAGGGAGCAGATGTTTGGTTGAAAGCTGGCATCAGGGCCATAGCATTAGGCTTCAGGGAAAAGTGCAGCGAGTGAGGGCAGCAGTGCAGGCTAAATGCAAAGCGCTCTGGGGAAATGCAGTGACAAGCTGCTCTAATATGTTTGGCGATGTTCCCTGAGTGCTGCCAACAGACCCACAGAGTTCATATACAATCCAGGCAGCAGTGTAAGTTACTTTTTTTTTAGTTGGTAATGTGATAAAGTTTCCCTTTTTGATGCAGAGTTCTCTGATTTTGGTTAAACTAAGCTGGGGAGCTGGTGGAGCTCCAGAAATAGAACGATGCCAGTAGTTCACTTGACTGTAACTGGCCACATTACTTCATGTTCTGTTTATTGTTCTCAAGAGGCAGACCGCACACACGTCGAGACAACTTTGGACTCTGGCAGGGCCAAGTTTCGTTTTTCTCAGTGTTAACTTAAAAGTAAAAGATGCAGTGTGTAGTATTTCGCAGCATTTAGCAGAACATACTTTGAATTTAGTATTCACAAGTTTGTTTTGATCATTGAATGATCACATGGATACAAGAATAATTCAGTTTTTGTTAACTTAGAACAAGCCTTTTATATTTATAAATGAGTAAGTCTCCTTCCACGTACACCATCTATCTGCACCACCATGCTTTGTATTTACCGATTGGCATTGTGAAATGCCCCAAATGGAAGATACAAAAGAAGGAAGTGATTGTTGTGTGCATGAGCATTTGTATTGATAGATGTTTTTGATGGTAAAAATCAGACAAATGGAGGATCATACTTATCATTCATCACAGCTTCTTGTCCTCTAAGCCTGTTGTCACTTCACTGATGGGAGGGGTGAGCAAGGGCGGCAGTAGCTCAGTCCATAGGGAAACCGGATTGGAAACCGGAGGGTCACTGGTTGGAGTCCCAGTATGGACAATGTTTGGCAAGTGGACTGGTGGCTGGAGAGGTGCTAGTTCACTTGCCTGGGCACTGCCAATGTGCCCTTGAGCAAGGCACCGAACCACCAACTGCTCTGGTTGATGGTAGCATCCTCACTCTGACATCTCTCCCTAAGTGCATGTCCACTGCATGTTTGTAAAATGGTATGTATATACCAAACTGTGTGTGTAGCATGACCACAAAAAAAATAACACGAGTGGAAAAAATTGAATTTTCCTGATAGGGATTAATAAAGTAAGTTTCTACTTCTTCTTAAGCCTCTGACCAATAGATATCGCTTACTATTCTAATTTCTACACACTGTACCTTTAAGTATCAAGCATTCTGTGAATAATTCTGATATGGTTGAAACAGATGAAACAGTGGTTGAAAAAAGAAGAAAAGGAATTAAGTAGAGTTTTTCAGGTACAAGGTTGTTGCACAGTAGAACAGACACTGATAGAGCAATGCTGAACCACAGGTCTTTATATATAGGCCTTTATTTTCTACTAAGTCTACTTATCAGTGGGTATTAACCTAAAAACATTGTTTAAAAGGAAATGCAGTGGTGAAAAACACTGTTGTAATTCAACCCTTGTTATCTTACATTATGTAGTCAGGGCCTGTGTCCACTAACACCTTTTTTGGTTCTAGTAGCGCAATTCAATTTTAAAGCACTTCTCTGTGAAGCGTACTGTTGCTAAGTTACAGAAGTTGTTTCACAACACCTCTGCTTCCCTTGGTGGTGATTGTTACATCTGTGTAAGTCTTGCTTTATACTTCATGTTTCCTTTCCTTTCAAGGATTTTCTTTTCAAAGAACGTGAAATCAATCAAAAATAATTGTGTCTTGAAATTAGCAGCAGCTCATCGCCTGAAAATGTAACCTTTTCTGGCTCTGAGGACACTGAATGCTGAAAAGGCTGCTCTACATTGGTTTAGTACAGAAAATAAGTGCTACCAGTGCAAAAAGTACACACATACCTTAAATATATCCAAATAAACGTACATTCATTCATGACCACTAAAAGGAGAGGCATTGTTACCCACATGGTAGTGGTTTGGAAATGTAACTGATTACTGAATTCCAACTGAGTCCAGGGTAAATATGTTTCTAAAATCCATTTTGACAGCCATCAGCCTCTATCACTAATAATGTACTCTCAGAGAGGCCTCAGTAGTTTTATTGTTGCCTTGTTGTAATTGTTGTGACTCAGCCTAAGTGGCTCTGAGTTCTGAGTGGCGGGAGCAGATCTTGCATGGCAAATTAACAAGAGTGCTATAATCAAATACTGCAGTCGAAAAAAGGACATACGCACCCCATTAAGTCATTCTAATGTGCCTCAGCCTCTCCTCATGTTTGCTGTTTAATTGGTTTATCGGAGCCAGGATTCCAACTAATCCAGGAAGGGATACAATTACTTTTATCCTGCTCTTCTATTACCCAAAATAAAGACGTCAGTGGTTAATTACTGCAGGCCTATTAGAGATGCATTCTACTAATTGCCTGATTGGAGAGCGTTAACGACAAGATCTTACAATGGGCAGGAGTTTGATTCTGCTCATTAGGCTGCATGGGGGCCAGGGGAGAGGAGAGAGGGTATGGGAGGGGAGGGGGTTTCAGGGTGGAAAGGGGAACAAAGAGAGTGATTTTGAGGATTTAGAAGGGTCCCTGTGATGTACACGATGACTAAAAGATACAGTAAGATGTCATGGTCAGGAAGGAATGATCAACAAAACTTCATGTAGGCATTTTTGAGTATTAAAATCTGCTATCTTTAATGATTTTTTCTTCTCTGAAGTTTCGGGTTAAGCACAGGAACGGGCAGGGTAGAGAACTGATTGCGAAGCATGTAACCTTGTGTCAAAAGTTTAGCTTTCATGAAGACAAGCTCTGCAGATTTAACATTCAACATAAGCCATGACAGCAATTTCTGCCTGCTTAGTTATCCTGCTGCATTGATGGGGAGATCATAGCACATCATTATCCTCAACAGCTCAACTTTTTCACTTTATAAGCAACCTCTTTATCACCTTTGTCCCACAAGTTTGTTTGTGTGCACAAGCCATGGGAAAGTTGCCATCCACGCTTCTCCCTCTCTTTGTGTTCCTTGTTCATCAACACCGTCACTGTCAGTGTTGCGACAGTTCGACAGACTGCTGGAGAGACATGATGGGAAAAGTAGGTCACGATGAAGCATCAGAGGTGCTGACAGCTCTGTGAAATGAGCAGCTACTTTTTGACATGAATACTAATCACTGTTGTTACAAGTCGCAAAGTCTCCACTGGAACCACAAAACGCGACGTCCTCACCCGGCTGTTTAAAACGCCGGCGGCTAGGTTATGCATGGTGGAATCTTTCTCTCTGAACGCTGATTTTAATGACTCATCTAACAGCATTTTGCAGCAGGCCTATTGAATGTTTAAATATTCTGTTAAAAATGCAACCCAACAAAGGGAATGATTTGATTTCGCTCGTTCCCCAGCTGACATTTGAAACCATTTCTAGCTTTCATATGACAAGTTCAGGGCTGGTCAGCAGGAAAGGTCAGGCTTGAGATCCTCTTATTTATCCATTATTGTGTTTGCCTACTTCCCCCAGACCTGCAATTCATATTCATTTGATGAACCTTAAAGGTCAGACTTAAAACCTAAAGCAAATGGCTTTGCACAGCTGGTATCTTGAATGTGTACTCAGATTCAGCTGTTGAATTTAGTCTTGCTACAAACTGCACTTTAAAAATACATGGGAAGTTCAAAACTTAAGCTTCTGTACTGTTTAGTATGTCACATTTATTACTTTCACATACATGTATGTGAAATGCACTTTGCCTAATGCCTGGCATGCACTGTGGGATTTTATAAATTACGAGGATGAATGTCAGCTCACACTGTATAAGTAGATCAAAGCTCAGGGATTATGTACTTACACTGTTTACATTAAATCACATAAGAGCATTGACAAGTTTCAATCAAGTTTCCATAAAAACACACATGGACGTTGGAAGTTGAAGTCAGGGAGGAAGATTTAAACACTAAATATGAGGTATATCGTACAATTATCACCTTTCTGACCCTGGCAACAGAAAGTGAAAATGGAGAAGCTTTGTATAAATCTAACTTGTTTAGAGCTGTTGTATTTACTTACATTAGATTGTACACATGGTCATAATGTTATGGCTGATTGGCATATATCCATTTTTTCAGTCGTCTACACCAGGCAGCGTGTCTCCTTTGTGCTTTTAGATGCTGTCCACTGTTTTGCATTGTTGTAATCAGAAATAGAAGCCCTCAAGATGGGGAATGGGCTGATGGCTCTGCTATCATTGTGTTAGAGCAGTGGTTCCCAAACTTTTCATCCCGCGACCCCCAAAATATAGGTGCCAAATACTCGTGACCCCCACTGTCCTTCAAAGTGGTTTAATGTGGCTTCATTTAGCTGGTCTGCAGAAAATGACCCTACCTATATGAGCATGTGGCTGTGTTTCCTGTGCCTTTATGAATTAACCTACTGCTACTGATGCTTTTTAAGAATTAACTGTTCACTTACCCCAAACTTAGGAGTCATCTGGCAAAAAGACAGGCAGAAAACTTATTACATTTTCTATTTTCAATGTTTTATTTCAAGGTTAGCTACTATTTTTGTCCATATTTTTTACAATAAATGGGTAAAATTTACTATTTTTGGATAACTTTCATTCAACTTTTTTTAGTGCATTCTTTCAGTATTACTTTGTTCACCACAAGTTAAAAAAAAATATATAAGTAAAACAAAATCAACAAATAGAAGAAAAATAAAAAATACAGACATAACAATGATAATAAAGGAATAATCATAATTAACAGTACAACCAAAAAGGAAGATAAACATAAGAAAACAAGGTAAATAAACAAAAATAAATAATAGTAAATATTTTTAGATGACTTTGAAAAAAAAAAAAAAACATTCTGGAAGACATCTCACGATTTGTGTCTTGTGATCCCCCAGGGGGTCCCGACCCACACTTTGGGAACCCCTGTGTTAGATTACACTACTCTCACACAAATTTCCACATTGCTAGAAAGTCACCTGCCTTGGAACAGCCGATCAGGCTGTGATTGGGCTTTGAGCCCTCCTGTACATTACACGGCAAAGAACATACAATTGAGCTGTCCTGACCCACGGCAGCACTTACATCTAGTGGAGAGAGGGAAAGTAGCAAATTGTACACTGAAGGCAACTATTCAAAGTTTTTGCAATGTGCAGCCATGGATGTATCATTGAATCTAGAAAACTACCCTCTGAAAATGGCACCTATTTCAGTAAGAATTCCTCACCTGGGACAAAGCAAAAAAAAAAAGCTTTGCCTTGCAGGTTTACTTCTGAGTCATTTGACTCACTGAATGTGTGCGGGAGTGTTTTTCAGGTTGACTCTCTAAAGAAGCTTAGGAGATTTAAGTATTGCACCCTTGTTGGCAGAAAATGAACACAGGAATATAAGATTTATTGGACACCTTCATATTATAGTAGATAACTGCTTTTCACTTAAGTGCATGCACATACTTCATGCTACCACTGCAAAATCCAATGTTCCAGTATGGCCGCCCTGGTCAAAAAAAGTCTGGATGTGCTCCTGCCTCATGTGGTTTTATGCCACAAGTGGCCACTTGCTTCCACAATTTGAAGCAAGGCTGAGCAACAGTGCTGTATTCATGTCTTTATAAAAAATTCAAGGCTGCAAAAGGATGTATGAAAAAGAAGGTCAGAGTTCAAGGCAAAATGTGCTCAACATGTACAGCAGTAAAAAGGAAAAGAAAAAAAATCACAAGCACAGTATGCCTCTTAGTACATCTTTAAAAATAAACCTATACCTAACACATGAAGATCACTGCTTTGTACATCATGCAAACTTCAAACTATCCCTTTATAGAGGGATATTGCTTTAACCCAGACACAACCCTCTGACCTGCCGCCCAACAGTCCAGAGGTTTTTTTGGTTAAACATCTGGCCCAGGGTCGATGGATGATTCAGGAAACAGCTTTTTTGCAGTAAAGTTGTCGTGCACAATATTTTAAAAGGCTATTGAACTGCATTTGATGCTTTTTGCAATCCATAATCATTCACTTCTCTGCTGCTTATTCTGGTCCATAACCGGTCTTTAATCCGACCATAACTCACAAGAGTGGCTTTGCAGTCCACACGCACTTATCATAAACACTCAATTTTGGGTTCATAGCTCTGCTGCTATATTTAGAGTTAGAGACATTTTTTTTTCATCTTTACTTCCTTAAAAAACTCAAATGAGACACACCCTTCAATCAGACCATTAAAAAATGTCTGAATGAAAGTAAGTATGTTTATATCAACTACAAGAAGTTCAGAACATGGTGGAAAACCATAATTTGATCCCTGTGCAGTGGTTTCTTATGTTGCAGCTGCATGAAAAGTCATGAAAAGGATCTTTCAGAAATGGTTTCAGGAGTTTTGGAGTCCGACAGGATGTTTTCAGGAGTCTGGCATGCTTCACAAAGTCAAAGTTAAAGCTTAATGATAGTTTAACATGACCGTTTTTGGGTTTCTGTCTGACTTCGACTGGACATTGGTGAAAGGAGAAATAAAATGTATCTTCTTAAAATACCACAGGGAGAAAAAGGAGACATATCACTCTGTTTGTAATACATTTTCCCCAATTAAAGCAAGAATATGAATGTTGCTACATCTAGCCAGGGAAAGTACAGAGCCCCTGAAGTCTTATTTGTAATAATCTGTATCTTGTGCACACAAGTTATTAACCTGTATCATTGACTACTTTCATGTGTCATTAATTGCCATAATTTTCCACCTTGTTGTTCTTTTTAAGGTATGAATACTGTTTATAATTAATTTTTACAGTTTTTTTTTTCATGTCTCAGGACATCTATTCAACAGTAACAGTATTTACCTCTCCTCCTCTCAGAGTAATACAGCTTCAGCAAGGCTGTAAATCAGAAATATCATTGTGATATTTTGTGAAGTAGCATATTATGACTGCATGAAGGCTGAAAATCATTTAGTTTTACTGCCCAGGGTCATGCACCCTCGCCAGCAAACCTGACTAAAAATCTTAAAGATCTTACTGGCCGATATTTGTAGGAAACGTCTCACCTCTGGTGGTTAACTGGAAATAGGGTCTGGAAAATGTACCAACTAAACATCACATTACAATTCTACATTCTAACTATGTACATTTGGTTTCCTTGTCTCCCAGGTCCAGAAGGTTTAGGGTTCAGCATTACGTCCAGAGACGTCCCCATCGGTGGCAGCGCTCCCATCTATGTCAAAAACATCCTCCCCCGAGGGGCCGCCATCCAAGATGGTCGACTAAAGGCTACAGATCAACTCCTTGAGGTGAGGCTGCACTTTCTTACAACCTCTATCTGTTAAATAGAGTTCAGCCAGTGTGTTCTGTGAGTTTAATGTTGTTTCAGAGATTAATTACTCTTTGGCTGATATGGTTTTATTCCAAAATTAAATCTCAGAGAGCTTTTGTTGAAATGAGTCAAACACTCTCTGTTCCCTTTGGCTATGACAATTTAGCTCCAGCTTTGAATTGCTAGGGGAAAGTGGTTGGAAGGAACAATATTTTGATTAAACTTCAATCAGAGTGACGTGAAAATCAGCTAGCGCTCACTTTAGGGGGAAATAACCTGTATTTAAATCCAGCTCCAACTGGCTCACAGAGTAATCTGCATAAAGGTTATGTAGAGGCCATAGATTTCCCCTCATTGAAGTCAGAGAGCTCTTTGATTTTAGTTTTGCTGCTGAGTGGGTGCATATCTTTTCATCTGCCTGTATCTCATCATGTATTTATGATCCTCTATGTTGCATGTTTTGTGTGTTTGTGTGTAGGTTAGTGGAGTGGACCTGAACGGCAAGAGCCAGGAAGAGGTTGTGGCTCTGCTCCGAGCAACACCCATGGGTGGTACTGTGAACTTGTTGGTGACTCGCCATGAGGACTCTCTACTGCCCCGAGAAGTGGTCAGTATCCAGATTACTCCTTACCTTTCAAGCAGTGTTAATTTCGTTAACGAAATTATGACGATAAATGTGTGTCAATGACTATTTTTTCATGACGAAAACGAGGCTATGACGAGCTTAAGTGCATCACTGATAATACAAACTCTGACAGAAATATGTTTTGATTTCGTTGACGAGACGATGATGAGACGAAAACAGTAGTGGCTGACAGTCGGACATTCAAAATCCATGTTTTCCCTCGCTGTGCGTCTAATCTTTAAAAATAAAAGTGATGCATTCCGGTGACAGGCTGAGTTATTATCTGAGGGGCTCAGTGTTAGCTTGGTCACCTACCTGCAGCAGGTGTGCTTTCTGAACCAGCTCTCCCCGCCTCCATGAATCTCTCTCATCTTCATTGAGGATTTTTACCCCCGGTGTGCGTTAGTGACAAAGACACAACTGGAGGACGTCTGTTTAATATTTGATGTTTGCCGTTTTTGCCGCTATTACCGTAAAAAGCTCCACGTCTAGAGCTTGATTTATTCCAGTTTGGTGATACATCAGACACATTTAGTAAGTTTTTATCAACTCCTTGTCATCAAAGATGCAGCTGCAGTTTTGTGAATAAAACTAACAGGCATTTTCGTCTAAAGACTAAGACTAAGACTAAATCTAAAATAGCCGCCAAAGTTAACACTGCCTTCAACCAGCTTTTACTTTCCCTCTCAATAAGTTATGTTCTCAGTGTGGATAATTAAACAACACCACAATCTGTAAACCAGGTAGGATTCAACAGACTGATTGTAAGGTATGTTTTTGAAGACACGCTTACCATATCAACTACTTAGTCTTCTGCTTTTAGAGAGCTAATTAACGAAATACAGCCAAGACCAGAGACAGGAGACACTATGAGTACTGAAGCAAAAAGAAGTAGCGCTACCAAGTAACTAACTACCTTTTAATGCAGTCAGTCTGTTTTTAAATTACTTTTTGGTAGTAGTAATAAGCAATTTTAAGTCATTTTCTGTAACTCATTACATCTCAAAACATTATTTTCATGCACTAACACATTAAAACACACACTGACTTAAATCACACATTCAAACAAAAGTAACTGACTTACACAAGCTGACACAGTCACAGCCTTTAGCATATGCAGACACACAGTCACACACTCTGCTGACTCACACACACTCACACACACTCACACATACCGAGACACCCTCAAGTGGCTTGCATGAGCACACTAGATGGATGGAATACAACTTTAGGCGAATCTGCACACAGCCACGTACACACAGGCACATATAAAAAGGGGGAAACTCTTGCAGTCAGACACACAGCCGACATACAGGGTGACTTTGGCTGTCGTGCAACAGATGGTGAGGCTAGTGCCCTCTTCCAGCCTGCGCTCAGACGCTCTGACAGCAGGCCCGGGGTGTCACAGCACCTTGGCAGGCCAGGGGCCTCCAGTGCCAGCCACACTCCTACCCTCAATACTCAGCCTGGCAGCGGGCTGTTAACCCCGCTGTACTTGCTGCTCAACCTGTAAAGTAATGGCCCTCTGAGACACTTTTTACTCTGCTAATGTGCTGTTTCTCCTGTTAGAAGAACACATCCTCAGACGTTTACTGCACGATTATCAGTCTACTTTGATTTTGACATTCATAAAGTGGCAAATGGACTCATGTATCATTCCTGCTTGTACAGGAGGAGTCATAACATTTAAATTCCGGATGCTTGTGCAATCTTTAATCCTGACATTGATGTCAAAACAACCTAGTAAGGCTATACATGATGTTGTTGGATATTGCTGGCATTCAACCTTTAACCCAGGTGTGTCGCTAGGTTCCATAAGCACTTAAATTCCAACAGGAGGGATGCTGCAGCCTTCTCTGCAGCCATGACAGCAGCTGAATGATGCTGCAGGGGTGTTAAAAAATGCACAGCTCCCCATGGGCTGTCGACTCATGAGTGGTGTGGTGTGGGAGTTTGATGGCTACGCTCTCGCCTAGCTCCTCGGGCATGACGCGATTAAAAAAAGCCGATCACAGAAACACAGTTTTTTAATCTCTGTATTTTTTTTTTTCTTTTTAGTCTTTTGACCAACTTCTTCATACTGAGAGAGAAAGACTGCTGGTTAATATTTCACGGCTCTCTGCAGCAGATTAGCATTTTGCTACACTCTCCCTTACACTCTTTTTTTTTCTTTCTCTTGCACACACTTTCACATTTCCCAGCAACGCTTTCACAAATCTCAATAATCCTTACAAGCATGTTCATAAAAATCAGATAAGGAGGCCAAGGCTCTACTGATGACAGTTATTGCAAATACAGCATGGAAGAAAAGCACAGTTGATAATTGCCTTTGCTGTCACACACCCTGGATGGGTGACTGAGTGTGTGTATGCGTGCAAATATACATCACACAACCTAGTGCTGAGACACAGACATAAAGCACACACACATATGGATGAGAGTTAATGTACTGTCATTCATCTAATACCCTCAATGACAATGCAATGAGGTTTTAAATTGTAGTGTGAGTGACATGCCAGAGGTCTGCAGGCATCTGTCAAAGAAATATAGCATTTCACGCACACACACACACACACACACACACACACACACACACACACACAGTGGCAGGAGATCCAACCTTACAGATGAAAATAGAAAAGAGGCGTTTATTTGTCTAGTTGACATTTGCCAGCTGATGTTTAATGTCAGCGCCGAAAATCCCTCCACGTCTCCTTTTGTTTGGATGTTTTATTGTGTGCCAGGCGAGCTGCTCGCGCCCCCGGAGGAATTAATTTACCCTCCCAGCATGTTTGCGCTGCGTCTTTAATTACCACGGTTGGGGTGTATTTTGACATGCTTTCAGTAGCAATAGCAGTAGCTCTCAATAGCTTTCAATAAATATGTACTCGCTGGGAAGAGAAAAGGTTAAATGGCGATGGAGCAGAGTTGGGTGGTGTTGCTGTGATCTCCCCCTGTCGTTTTCTCCTACACTGAGGATATCAATAGATATTTTCAGACGGATACATTATGTTGTATCAGAGAAGTAGAGCAGCTTTAACCTTTACCAAACACCGGACTCATCACTAATAAGCCTGCCCTTTCATATCTCTTTTTCATCTCCTAAACTCCCACCATCCATAAGTGTTGAAAACGTTCCTCACGTGGAAGGACTTTTACTCTTTGGGGAAAATGTTTTTGAGAAAAATGATCCCAGCGATCAGATTTTAGGACATGTTCATTAGAGGTCGAGAGGAGAGTCAAGCAGAGATGCAGAGTTCTCTCTAAAAGCTGGAGTCACAGCAGGAGGCTCTGATCACTGACTTTCAACCAAAGTCACTTAAATGTTCTGTTGTTCCTCCTTGTGGCAGTTTTAGCAGTTCAAGCCATAGACTGTATAAAACATGGATGTAGGCTCAGTCTTTAGTCTTTGGAAGTGGTGTAATGAAGCCCAACAATGGGGACTGCCATACTTGTAAAGGCTGACACAGACTAAAGGCTGATTTATACTTCTGCGTTGACCCTACGCAGCAGGGGTTGACCCAGACATGAGCAACACATACTTGTGCATCGATGTGTCAATGTCGTGCAGCAATTCTCAGCCGAAACGCCTGAGGGCAGTGCGGTCTCTCTGATAGCTGGTCGCCTGCTTCCGGCCACGCTACGATCTCTGTTTACTTTTCCACAGCGATTCAGAGCATGTTATGATAATCTACAGCTGATACATGTTGCTGTTTATCATACAGACATGATTACATGAAGAATAGAGAGGAGGAGATGAAATACACGGCCGATGTGTGGCCGATGTTCGGGATCCCGGAAGTGCTGTAAATGCGGGACACACAATGACGCCAAGCGGACCAATCACAGGGTTTGCGGTCTGTGTCGATTCTACGGGTGGTTACATTTTGGAGGAGGTGCACATCAGCTACGTGCGTAGATCTCTGCGTAGGTACGGGAGCTACGCGGACCTCCGGAGTAGGCTACGCTGTCGATTCGACACAGAAGTATAAATCAGCCTTATCTCAAAACAGACAGAGGTGGAGCTGAGGCAGGCCTTTAGTCTGCTGTTAGACGGCTTCGAGGTCCACACCTGTCAGTCAAATCAACCACGCCCCTTATTATGTATAACTACAGTATTGGCCCTTATCTAGGACGACCGTGATTGTAATGTTAGCCCCCTTTACAAGACTTGAAAAATCAATCAATCAATCATTAATTGACATTAATTAACATTAGGTACGAAGCTCCAATTAGAAGTTGATCCCACTCTTTCCAGATGTATTTTGAGGAAAATCTAATTGTATTATTGGGTCATCACAGTATTAGATGTGATATAATCAAAAACAGATTAAATGAAAAAAAAAAAAAACTACATACACTTTTAACAAACAGAGGAATGATCTGTGAGACCAAAAGCATTTTTTGTATCATGCTGTCAACATGTTTAATTCTGCTAGAAAGTGAACACTTCAACATGGTCTCTTTTTGAAATTTCTTGGCTCTTGAAGCCAGTCTCAAGCTGCTTTTTTTCAGCTTCCTTGGCTTCCTCCTTTTGGCCTTTTGACACTCGGTTTAAATCAGTAATTTGGAGGCAATGGTGGCTTATTCTTGGATTGGATATTGGTAAAGTTATGTTTGATCACTGAGTGCTTGTTACCTCAGACTTGTGTAGCCAATAATTTAAGAAGGAGCTCATTGGACATACAGTACATGGCAGGGTAAGAGAGACATGGACATGAAGTAAAACTAGTGATACATAATCCATGACCTTTGATTCAGTAACCTACCTGGTCATACACACTACAGGAAGGCTTGACAGTAAGGAAGTGTTACAAAAAATCCCTTGATGCTCGTAAACACATCACACACCAATGATATTTCTAGGTAGAAAAAAAAATGCACTTAAGCGCATTTAAACACACACCTATTCACTACCCACTTCCCACACATAGCCACTGGATGCTATTTATTGTTGGCATTTATCTCCCAGCAAGCACTGCTGTTTGTGCTTACAGCTGTAAGCCACGCTGAGCCTTCAGTCCACATCGACCAGCACTGTTGAATAGGAAATGTGTTCCCAGCTCTTTTTTTTTTTTTACCTTTTAAAACATTGTGAAATATCATACATCACTGTGCAGCAAGCAGTGATAGTCAAACAACTACTCATGCCTTCTCTTTAAGACGTCCACGTATACCCTGCTGTGAATAATGGTGCTGCATGGAATAGTGTAGGATCTGACCCCTATTTGAACAAGCTGTGGGGTCTTCATGAATGCTTTGGTCAAAAAGTTTTGAACAGTTCCTTTCAATTGCTTCACTTTGTACAAACTAAATAGTGATCAGATCCAGAGAAACGTCACTTTTCCTGTTCAGGTATTTGGTTTAGAACAACCAGAGTTAAACAAAGGCACACAGTCACGATCTGTTCCTAGGACTGTTACACAAACAATGACTTGTATGAATTACAGTGCAGGCAAGCTATCCTAAACCCCTTGCTAAGGTTTAATTGAATTAGCCTGTCGGTTTGCTGCTGTATCAGCATGACTGCTTAAATCTTACCCCTGTCTCCCACAAACACACTTGCATACACACACGGTATCCATATTCGCAGTCAAGTCCTAATCATATTTTAAACAACGCTACAAATTCTGATCCTTGTAAAGCTTGACACACAATATGGACCTGATTAGTCGCATATGCTTAAGTGGCGTAATAACAATGTACTTTCTTGCCCTTACATCATTTCATGACCCTACATGAACAATATTTTTTACACATCCAATATAACTATAGACTGTGGAGAACAAATGGGCTTGGGAAGCCTCTGTTGTATCACTTTGGACCACATAAGAGCAATTAAACAGTACATTAAAATCCCCTCTTTATGATCGTATCACACTTGTCACTGATCCATTAGTAGCTATATCTGCCAAGCAATGAGAATCTTAATTGCACAATTAATTATGGCCTCTGATTGATGTGACTGCTAAATTTATGGCTCGTGCAGCCGGGGACACAGCAGACAAATGCGTGACAGTATGGCTGACAATTATAGCAGACTAATGGCCTGTTTCATAAGCGTCAACCCTGGTGGCCTGGTTTAAAATCCTCGCTGCCATGTTTCACAACTGGACTGTAATTTGGGTATTCAAGACCACTCCAACAGAAGATTGTTTGAGCTGTAAAATCCATTTTACTCATCTTTCTGAATTAATTACACACCACAGAAATAGAAGCAATGGTTCCCTGAAATGGATCAGGTATCCAAACAAGTTCATCCTTGTTTTTCTCTCCCCATTTCAGGACAATCACGGCCAGTGTTGCATTGCTTTCCACAATTATTTACAGCAGATGATATCTCTCTTCCTTCTCTTAATCACTGTCACACAGCTGGTTTTCGTTGCCCGCATTACAGCGAGGTTACCATTCAAACCTTCCTTGTGTTAAAGTTAGAAGACGAGAACAGACTTATGAGGCTGTATTGATTTCCTTGCTGCTGAGATCCATTTACCGAGTCGGTAGAGGGAGAAATGAATTGATACAAGGCAAACAAAACACAATCCCCTGTCTTTGGAGGCAACTTAATGATACACAGATCTGTTGAGCTGGTGCCAAGTCTCCCCCTTCCCATTCTTTTATTGACTAACATACAGTTTAACTTATTCTTTTATTCCTATAATCAAGAGCCTTTCAATGTTGATTACTTGATACCTGGTCAACATTTTTACAAACTACAGGGTCTAAATAAATAATGGTTAATGTAATAAAAGGTTTTGGAAACAGCTCCATGTCATTGCATCAGTCGGTAGCTGTCCACAAAGGCTGCAGGGCACGACTGAATATGTCCACATAAGAGCCTGTTCAGCTGCAGGCAGCATCAGACTGTTAGTTGCATTGTCTCACAACATTACAAAAAAATTATATACTTTTGTAAGTTTGAGATTTTTTTTTTATCAACAGCAGCTGTCACATCTTTCCTTTCAAAGCCAGCAGGCTCCTCTGACAAAAAAAAATAGTAATTCTACCTTGAAAACAGCAGAGTTGCTGCTCTGTTGCTGAAACAATTGCTTATTTTGTTTGTCTGACTTGATGCTTTTGAATAGTCAGATTGGATTGAACACAATATTTATGAAAACACGCAGCAGCACATAAGAACTTACCAATCAAGGGTAGACAAACAAAAGTAGTGTTTTTGTCAGAAGAGTCACGCTTTGATTGGAGCGATGAAATGGCTGTTTTCTGATTTTTCTAAAAAGGAACTTCATACCAAACAAAAGGGTCTATCTCTTAAGGGATCATTTCCACAACTTTTCAGCCACTCAGAAAAAATAAAGACATTCAACTGCAAAAGGAAGCATTTGTAGAGGAATAATTTCATCAAGCGTATGTTCCTCTTACAATTATGTTGCAGAGATTGGAGCCTATTACGTTAGAACTACAGCCAATCTGCAGGAGCAACACAAAACTTTGTACTTTAAAGCCATTCAACTCAAAATAGTTCAGTGATGTCAATGATTTGAAATACTGGGATTATTACTTGAAAAAGTAGAATGAATGCTGAAAGATACAGTTTATCTACTTTCACCGTGTTTGGAAACAAAAACAAATATAGTAGTGGAAGGAATTAGATGCAAATACCATGTTCAACACATTTAAATCTACCTTTTTACAGGCATCCGTGTCCTGGCTCTCATATCCTGTCCCTTACTGTAAGACACACAGCAACTCATTAACCTTTAAACGCTTTAACAGCGCAGCATATAGATGATGAAAAACCATGTGGGTTACTCCACTGGAGTGCTGATAAACAGTGCTATCTTGTGCTCTGCAGTAACTGCAGCCATGCCAAAAAATGACATCTCTGGTGTTAATATAATTGGATGTCTGTTAGAGTAATGCATTTTTACCCTCTCACTGAGGATGATGTAACTTGTTGAAAGTTTTGCTAATAAAGTGCTTGATACAGAACTTTTTTGTTCGTCGTTTGAAGGGTTTATTTATGTAACAGTAGGGTCACATATTTTACCTTACCAAAGCTTGGCACAAAACCTGAGGAGATGAGTCATTTCTTGCTGGTAGAGCTGATAATTTACGGTGCTAGAACACTTCTTCAATAATGAATTCCCAGTCTTGTTGCATGATAATAACTTAAAAACATACCAGCTGCTGGAGTATAATTGAGCGTAATCAGCAAATTGCTTTGCTATTACAAGTGTCTAGAAATAGCTGACCCCTGCTCTGTAAATTTGTTGCAAAATTCGGTTGGAACTCAGGTAAAGTCTAATTACAGGAATTGCTCTGAAGGCCTTTGGAAGGACTGGTGCAGAGAGAGAGGGAGAGAGAGGGAGAGAGAGGGAGAGGGAGAGAGAGGGAGAGAGAGGGAGAGAGAGGGAGAGGGAGAGGGAGAGAGAGAGAGAGAGAGAGAGAGAGAGAGAGAGAGAGAGAGAGAGAGAGAGAGAGAGAGAGAGAGAGAGAGAGAGAGAGAGAGAGAGAGAGAGAGAGAGAGAGAGAGAGAGAGATGGTTTGGCAACCTGCAATCAGTGGGAGCATCTATGACTTTACAGAGCTCTTCAGACCAGTTTGGCAGCAGCAGATGCATCTTAGAGGTCACTTTCTCCTCCACTTTGTGGCTAAAAATGTCTCTGAAATGACAGGGCAGGGTGATCTGGTAGGTAAGGGCTCCGATACGTTACCATGGTGATGCAAATCTGTTCTTCATCTCCAAAAAGCTTCCTCTTTTGGAGACACTTTATCCAAATTGCCTTTTGAAAGCTTCATACATCTCATACTTTTCTCTCACTCCCTTATAGTTCATCGAAATGAACTTCCTTCTCTCTGTGCGTGCTTCTCTTTTGTTTATCACTGACACCTTGTATTTCAAGACTGCTGATGAGTCCTTCCTCATTATTAATTTAGCTCCTATAGAAAGGTTTCCTGATAAAGGTGCATAGTTCAGAGACATGCTCCGTCGTAATTAAAGCAAATGCTGCCAAGCGTGGTTGAAGACAATGCCAGCCTGGTTAACGATTTCCGAGCGTGTCTCGTCGACGCCACCTGTTTTCGTTTAGCACTTTTCAGCAGCTGTTCTCATAATTATGCTTCCTGTCAGAGCAGAAAAAGGGAGGGTGCACCGCAGCATTGTGCTACGCCGATAAACAAGGTAGTTAAAGGCCACTTATGGCGACACAGTCACTCTCCCGAAGGGGATTCATCGTCTGTTTCCAGAAAACATAAAGGGGTTGAAATGTGTATGTGCTGTTGGATAGAGCAAAACCTTTTTCATCCGCCATTAGTTTAAAATGAGAGGCATCTGGTTCATGATGTGCACCTATACTTTTGGTCTGCTGAAACACATTTGCAAACATCCAAGTTGGCAAGTCAGCCTAAAAAGGATAACCTTTCACTTTATGTCTTCTTTCATTAGACAGAACCACTTTCTGAATCATGCACAGACATCTTTAGTCAAGTCAACCCTGTGAAAGATTCTGGTTTCTCCCAGTGTGATCTGCTCAGGGCCTTCATTGATAGCCAGCAGCATTAAAACATTAGCAATGATGTAGGTAAATGTGCCCTGAGATGCCCTCACAGAGACAGACATTGCTCTGTTAATGAGCCCAGTGAGCTTTCTCATTAGAAAAACACTAAAGGGCAACAGTCCCAGTTTGTCAGCGCTCAGTCAAAGCTTCTGGATTGCCCACTAAAGAGCATGTAATGTTACTTCACAAACACTTAAAATCTGCCACGCCAGCTGTGCGCTACATGTCATGTGTTGTGTAACAGCTCCCCTCTCTACCCCTGACTGTACCTAGATAAGACTTGGTTTGTTTTTAATCTTAGATGTATTAAATATTCAGCCCTTTTGTTCGAAAAATGTTGTGTTGAGAAGCACAGCCAAAAGAAATTTGTGTTACAATACTTATCACCCGTGCACCACTTTTGCAATTACACGAATGGCTGATTCCTTTTAGCTCTTTTAAATTTATTTCCAATGACCTTTATGTCACCAAATTGGGCCAAGTCTGGAGAGAAGTTTCCAGCTGTGTTAATTGTTTTAGGCAGTGATGTGCAGAGAACAGAGTTATGTGTGGATAGAAGTAATTGTGATTCATGTGCACTCTTATTTTTCTTTTTCTTTTCCTGTTGCTCTTGCACACACGCTTAAACACATCGGCACACCTTTCCTGTAAGCACACGACAAGTTAAGTGAGGTAGAAAGAAAACAGAAAGGCTTATTAAGGAGGCTGTTTTCTTTATTTGCAACAGACTGATGAGCAGTACTTTCCCCTTTCTGTTCATCTCTGTGTATCCCTGTTCAAATGCTGCCTCTATCCCCCTCCCCTGCCAGGACAATGGACTGTAATGAATGGGCACTACCCCATTACAGCCTTAATTAATGAAGGACCTAATTGTATAATGAACTGTGACTGCATTGCTATGGCAGAGAGAGCAAAAAGAAAAGGCTGTGGGCTTTTGTGATGAACTGGACAAGTAGCTATTCTCTTAAGTTATTGGGGTTATAATAATGAAAATACAAACCCTCAATATAATAGTAGCGTATTAAGTTTGACCTTCAAAGTACCTGGACATAAAAATCACAATGCATATTTGCAGCCAGCTTTGATATCTTGACTTTTTTTAATTTTAGTGTGATATTAACTCTGTTTCCACCAACCACAGAGCCCAGAGGTATACTTTTTCATTCCTCAAAGCTGCTTTATTCTATCTTTCAAATGTTTTATGACTTTTAAATATATAACGGCCTTGTTTCCTCAATCTCATGTGAGTTTCCTTCGAATTGTGTCTGTGCTCAGCTTTAGAGAGAGGGTCAGGAGCTCCAACATCTGGAGGGAGCTCAGAGTAGAGCTGTTGCTCCCCTGCATAGAAAGGAGCCAGTTGAGGTGGTTCAGGCATCTGATTAGGATGCCTCCTGGACGCCTCCCCTCAGAGGTTTTCCAGGCACGTCCAGCTGGCAAGAAAGACCCTGGGGTAGACCCAGAGCTCACTGGAGGAATTATATATCCAATCTGGCCAGGGAACGCCTCTGGATCCCCCAGGAGGAGCTGGATAATGTTGCTGGGGAGAGGGATGTTTGGGTCGACTTGCTTAGCCTGCTGCCACTGTGACCCGATCCCAGATAAACAAAGGAGGGTGGATGTATGGAGGAATGGTACTAATGGCTCCGAACATTTTTTTTCTTTATCCTTTATGACTAATACTATTCTTGAACAGTTTGTCATCATTTTGATGAGATAGACACAGATGAAGATGTGAACCACAGCATGCAGATTAACAACATGTCATGAAAGAATTATTGCTCTGGTGGAAAGATAAACCCAAATAAATCGAGAGTAATATTAAAAGTATCCTCCTTGTTGTTTATCGATGCTTTTGAGAACTGACTTATTTTTGCCACAGTGTCAACAGGAAGAGGTGAAATAAACTTTAGAAATGTGCTGGTTTTCTCTGTTTGGGCTAATTTCATATGGTGTGTGTGATCTGGTTGTCCCTGAAGTTGCGCTTGCTATTCAGAGTTAATCACCATTGTTATGGGGTTATGACCAATCACAGTCAAGTATTTAATTCAGCTGGGCTAATAGAAAGAAAGCAGTGTATTAATTAGTTAAAAGACTATCCAGTCACTTCCCTCTGATTGAATGATATCTGGAGGGAGATTTGTAATCTATTCAAAGGTTAGTTGGTAAATGTGGAAGGCCAGGTGTCTTCACGGTCAAGTTTAAATTGTTCCTGTCAGTACAGGTGGAGGTGTTGGTGACATCCAACCATCAAGAGTGAGTGGAGCTCTCTGGAGAAATTAGTCTCATCACTTTCAATTTGGATTTGTAACCCCAGGTTAAATAAGTTTCCACACTGTGATTGTACCTGAGAAAAGAGTTTGACTTTCACTAAAGATATTGCAGAGGAACTCTGCATGAAACTTTTCTCACTCCAGTTAAAGTAAAACATGCGACCTTTCAGTGTTTTACATCACTCCAACTATCGTCAGAACTTTTGTCCCCTATGTCTCAGGTGCTCAGAACAACGAGCTGACTTTCTTTTCCCTCCTGTTCAGAGGTACAGTAGTTGAATCCAGCCCTGCCAGCCCGAGCTGAATCGGTGCAACGAGGTCTGTCAAGCAGCCTGACAAACTCATTCTTGGCTAGCGGCGCTTGTTCCTGTCTGATGAAAATGTTACAGTGCTCTCTCATTCTCTGCCTCGGCCCGCTATTCCCGGAACACAGCTCTGAGTGGGTGGTTATTCTGTCATCATTTTGGAAGACACACAGATGCACACACATACACACGCACAGACTCCAACAGGGTCCATCCAAAGCAATTTTTTCATCCAATGTATTACTATCTTCAACTGCTGGGCTAAAAGCCTCTCCAGGGACATAACTCATAGGCACTTTTTATTTATTTTATTTTGATAAAACATCTTCATTAAGGATAAAGACTGACCCTGGCACTGACGCACAAGCTCGTTCATCCATGAGTGCACTTTCAGAATAAAATTGTATGTTTGTGCAGCGTTGCTATAGGCCTACATTCAAAGCCAACTGATCATACACATGAGCTGTGCCGCTTTAATATTTGTGCTGTCAAGCTTTGAGAAACTTTGATAGGACATCTTTACAACTTAAAGCGCTGATTCTTTATATATAACCCAGCAGTGGATAAGAATTTTTTAATTTTTTTTTTATGGCATTTTATTTTTCATATGAAATCATGAAGCACATTAAAAAAACAAAACAAACAAACAAAAAAAAAACACTAAAATGGGAGATATTTAAGTATTACATTATTAATTTAAGTCCAGAAAAGAAAAGAAGAATAATAATTCTCAGTCTATTCCAATGCAGGTGATTGATAACCACTCGTTGCCAAGATACACACTCAGGGGGGACCACTTTTTGATAAAGTCATCAAGGGTTCCTTATAGTACATGTTCTTCCTCCAAATCTACTCTGCAATAGCTGGACTCTCTCTATCACTCTGCCATACGTTTCGCCACAAATGCCCATTTCAGAACTCAACACTGCACTTTATACTCCTCTGTAAACTGGCCATCCTTACACATCCACGGTGAAATACACTGGTACATGCTAATATACAAAACTCTCCTTGGACTGTCACCTCCGTCTATGTAGCCTGTTACAACCTGCACCTTCCACTTGCAACACACATTAAGCCAACCTGATCCTGCTGAAAATCCCCAAAACACATTCAGTCATCGGTCAGTCATCATTTCAGTCTGCTGTGCCCAAAGACTGGAACAATTTACAGAAAACTTTAAAACTGGTCCACTACATCTCAGAATCAGCCTTCAGGAACTCTCTCTTGGACACTCTTAAACACACCTGCACCTGCTTTTAATCCTTTTAATCCTGGGCTCCTGCTGCCGCTGTTCGTTGTTTGCTCTGTTCTGTCCTGTCATGTTTAACTTGTCTTTTAAGTTTTTACCCTTTGTGTTTGTTTCATTACTGTTATCCCTGACCCTGTACCTTTTGCCAGGTCGTCACTGTAAATAAGAATTTGTTCTTAATGACCTACCTGGTTAAATAAAGGTTAAATGAATAAAAAATAAAAAATATCTCGTAAGGAACAATAGGTAATAATTTGTCGTACCATACTGACAATGTAGGTGGATGTGCATCGAGCCAGGCTTGCGAAATTGAAAGGCGGGCAGCGTACAACATATTATTGAGCAGTTCAGCCTTTGGACCAGGTAATGAGCTTATAACAAGAATACACAGCTTTGGGTTCAATTCTGTTCCGATGCCAATAAACTTCTCGATCTCAGTGTGGACAGAAGACCAGAATGATAATATCAATGGACACGACCACATTAAGTGAAAATAAGTGCCTACTTGTTTCTGACATTTGCGACACAGAGCATTGCATAAATTGTCATATTTACTCCGTATTTCCGGAGTCACATGTAGTTTATTGATTATTTTGTCCTGCGTTTCATGTGATTTAAATTAAAGAGTAATTTTTTTGGCACCGTACAGAACTTTACTCCAGAAATTGTTTTAATGCGGTCCCCTATCTGCTTCACTCAGCTGTGTGAGGAAAAAGAAAGGGTCATTTCCTGACAGGAGACGGCAATTTCCGTAACAGAACTGGAGGTGTTGAAATGCGGTATGATTAAGTGGATTCCAGAGGTCTGAATTTCCTAGGGGTCCAGTCGCGGACAAAGCCCAGTTGTCAAGTTGTACGGACAGGTGTACCGCTGTTTGAAAAGCAGGAGAAGAAAAGCTGAAAGAAAGAAAAAAGGGGCAGATAGGAAAGGCCGTCGGGGGAATAGGGGCTCAGTCAGAGGGTGTTGAAAAGAGCCTTCACTTGAACGCACCGCTGCATCCTAATAACTCCTCAGCCCCTGAAAAAAAAAAAGTAAAACACCTCATGCTCTACCTTTCCCTTCTTTCCTCCGCTTCACTCTTTATCTGAGCAGCTGTGAAGGGCACACACCTGGCCGCCATCCATCTGGCTGCATATGTGTGTATTGATGTGAGTCTATTTAAAGAGGTCTTGTGCTGGGTATCTGGGGTTGATTGCTCTCACTGCCAGTATATTGTTCATGTGGATACGGCTGCCATGGCAATAACTACGCAGGTACAGTACAATCTGGCCAATCAGAGAGTTACTGTACCTCTGTCTTAGCCGCCCTGTGGAGTGGACTCCATGATCGGCATCAGCTCATATCTGCTTAATATAAACCTGTGAGTGGAAAACACTACAACAACAACTGCTGCCGTTTGGGTTCCCTTTAGCAAGGCACATAACTCCCAAGAAGTGGAGTGGTGCAATCACTCAGAATCAGAGGCCTGCGTGTTCCCTCTCTGAGTTACCCCGGTATCAAACTGTTGGACTGAGATTAACTTCTTTATTCTCTGAATATTTACCCCGCCATGTTGCAAAAACGCTTTTGCAGGCAGTGAACTACTGAAAAATAAATTATTTTGTCGTAGTCTTAACTCTTTACCAGTTTTTCTGTACTCAAAAAAGGAAGATACTGCAAGTTTTTCTCTACCTTTGATGTTTTCTATGCATGATTAGCTTGCTTTCACACATCCTTACTGGCTGCAGACAAGAAGGGAAACGCACACATGCTTTTATTTTGTTTATTTTTTCATACTCTTTGTAAAAACGGTCACATAAGAGGGACCAGAGTGGTTACTTTCCATCTTAATTGATCATGCTGGGTGTGAGACTCTGTCTCACACCTTTCTGCCACCTCAAATAGACAGCTTTTTTTTTTTTTTTTACCATGCACCGGCCTTGCAACACAACCCCTTAATGGTAATCTTCATCAAAAAGCTTCATGGATTGCACAGACAAGGATTGTCGTATTCTTAACGTGTCTAAATGATCCTTCAAAGGGATGTTGTTCAGAGGAAGCAACTGTTGTTGAGCGCCAAATTGCTACCTGGTGTTTTCAAAGTTGTACCCCGTCCCCGCTGCCCCTCCACCAAGCTCATGAGTGTGGAAAAGAATTAGCAACGCTTGGCTAGACAGTACGGCCAATTGGCGATGACAGCCCTTAGATGTGTGACATGCTTGCTATCCATTCGCTTTCTTCTCCTGCTCCCGTCTTTTTCCCCCTCTTTATCTTGTCTCCCGCTTGCTCTCCATTTTCTTGTCATTCACCGTCCCGGTTCTTCAATTTTAGCTCTTCTACTCTCTGTTATCTTTTCTTTGTTCTTTGTTTTTCCATCTTATTTTTTTAACCAAAGTTACAGATAGCTTCCCCCCCAACAACCTGCCCCAACATATCTGCTCTGCGGGATCAATCAAGGTTTTTAAATCCTCTCTTAAGACTCTCCTCTTCTCCCTGGCTTTTAATCAAAGTTGAGTGGACATCTGGCATAATCCTAGTTAAATTTGAATTTATTTTATTCTATCTTATATTTGCACTGTGTTTACCTATTTTTAGTATTGTATTGTATGCTATGTTTGTCATTTGTGATGACATTTCCTTTTCTTACTGTCCACAGCAGCAGGATGATGACGACTTAGTGCTGACCCCTGATGGTTCACAAGAGTTCATGACCTTTGAGATCCCTCTGAATGACTCAGGCTCAGCAGGCCTAGGGGTCAGTGTCAAGGGGAACCGCTCCAAGGAGAACCATGCTGACCTGGGCATCTTTGTGAAGTCCATTATCAACGGAGGCGCCGCGAGCAAGGCGAGTAACTTCTCTGACCACTGCCCTGACTGATTTCAATTTAATGTATCACTTTGCTTTGCCTCAAGGACCTACAGATGAGTGCTGAGTCGCTGTCATAGGGACATATTTTTTGTGCACTTTAATGCTAGTGCTGCTTAAGTGGCACAAAGATCACACTGTGAATTTTCATCCTTGAGACACCATAACTGTGTTATTATGCTTTTAAAGTGCCATATCTAATTGTTCTTAAGGATCAGTGCTATTGTTGAACAAGTCTTTCAATGTCTGGAATCAGAGACTTAAACTGCCATTAGCAGAGAACATTGAATAAAGGACCAGGGGATGATTTTATTCTGGTACTTTGAGGGTTTTTTCTGGGTTAAAGGTCACACGTGATCCTTGAAAACGTGCCTCACGAGCAGCTTCAGCACATAATACATGTGTTTTCTCAAAATTAATGACAACAGTACCTTGAAAATGTTACCTTAAGTGCTTTAAAGTCATTCCTCGACATCTTTTAAATCTCTTCTTAAAACCCATTTTTACAGACTAGCTTTCATGTGACTTTATCTTTCTAACTGCTTTTACTTCTATTTTATTATTAATATTAGTTTTTATCCAACTAATTCATTGTCTTAAATTTTATTTGATTATTTTATTTTATTATTTATTGTTTTAATTTATTATTATTTTTTTTCTGTTATTATTTTAATGTTCCCAATTCATCCTTTGCACTTTTTCTAATTTTCCCGATGTGATGCTGTCCCTTTACTCTGAAAGCCTCTTTTATTGCCCTTTAATGCTTTTATTTACTTCTCCATTTTTAATTAATTTTATTTATTTATTTATTTTTATCTATTTACCCTGAAAAACCTCTCAACAATGATTTACTGGTCCATTGTCACACCACTCCATACTGTTTAATTGACGTGTATTCCCTTTAACCTCTTGCCTTGCATTTTGTTTTGCATTGATCAAATTTCCTCCTCCCTGTCTGTCAAATTATTTACTTTGCTTTTTGAACTTTGTCAAAGCACTTTGTAAAAATTTGTTTTTAACGGTGCTGAATAAATAAAGTTTTGATTATTATTATTATTATTATTATTATTATTATTATTATTAGGTCATTTAAAATCTCCTCATGCATTTCTGCAGGATGGGCGTCTACGTGTCAACGACCAACTTATAGCGGTCAACGGGGAGTCATTGCACGGGATGACCAACCAGGACGCCATGGAAACACTACGCAAATCCATGTCTGTAGAAGGCAACAAGCGAGGGATGATTCAGCTCATCATTGCCCGGCATGTGTCCAAAAACAATGGGGTAAGCTTTACTGTCAGGGAGAAGTCACACTGATGTGCCGGGGACTAATTAGCCCCATAAGGAGTCAGATTTAATTACCTTTGTTTATACCTTTAATCAAATATTGTTTTTAGCATTCTCATCATGAGCCACCATGACACCGAGACGGACTGCTTGCTTTTGTGTGCTGTGAACACACATACAGTTTAATACATGCAGCTTAAACAAATGCATGCTTCAATTCAGATCCTGTCAGTGGACAAGCGGATGACATATTCAATGAAGAAGAGGGATAGCTACATTTCAGCTGCAGTGAATGATAAATGAGAGTGGCTCTCCCGGCCCTAATCTCACACATATACGTTTCGTTGCTTTGAGATACCTGAAAAAAGGACATTTATGAAGCATCCAGGCCACTATGCAAATCTTCAAACAGTCCCATTTCCTGTGTGAGATAGGTGATATCATATTTTCCCCCACATTCGCAGTATGATTTTCTTTGCCCACAGTGGGCCTTGATATGATATCTAAGAAGCACTTCACTGACTTATGATTGACAGGCCTGCGGAATAACCCTGTGGATAGGCTGATAAAGGAAAATGTATTACAAGGTGGATATTTGTCTTAAAGCAACAGTCAGGAATATTAAAAGCAAGGGAATTTTATAGGTGTCTTTAGGAAACACTTTATTGGAGTTAGATAAATGCAGGTACGATTTAGCTGAATGGAAAATGCTTCACACAGGGTAGCTGTATTTCAGCACTGTAGACTCATCTGTGAATACTTCCACACACGTTCTCTCACCCTGCAGCCAGAGGTTGTAGATCAGGTTTGATTAGTGTTTCTGTGACTCTAATTGGAGCCTGTGTCCTGTGGCTGTGTGTCAGTTTGGAGTACCACGCTGGGCCCCAGTCCCCCTCACTGCCCTTCACCCTCCTAGCCCTTTTGTCTCGCTCCTCTCCTCTCCCCCTGTTGCCCTACATGCTTATTACTTTTATTTTTTGAATGTCAATATCCACCTCTTTTGCCCTCATCAGAAGCTGAAACATGGTATGAATACAACCAGGGACTAGAGTTAAATTCTCACAAGTATTAGTCATTAATAACAAAAAATATGGTATGTGGTATTTAGACCAAGGACAACGCATAATACTCTGAAAACAACACATACCAAAGGAAAAATGAAAAGCGCCCTAAAAGCAACCATGATTTGAAATGCTAGCAAAACACCTTGAGCCAATTAAAAAAACAAGATATCCGGACATCAAGGAACTTTTTTTTGTCTACCTGAGAAAAAAAAACTATGTCTACAAAGTCAGTATTCTTGCCATGCATCAGTGTCTCTTCCCCTTACCTTATTTTTCCTGGAGAAATGATCCCACTGAATGGCTAGAATTAAAACACCTAACCATCAAAGGTGAAAAACAGGTATTGCACTGCTTAGCTTCAATTACTACATTTGCCTGGACTAATGTTAGTGTGTCAGGATCACAGGGTTCCTATTCTTCCTGCTGATGCCTCACGTCTTAATGTATCAATAAAAAAGACTCACTGTTTTTGCCTGAGCCCATGCATATTTCTGGGATTGTTTTTTTGTCAGGAGTGAATCCCGTCACACAGCAGCTTGCAGAAAAACTTTATGTTGCTTTGTGATGGAAGAAATTCATGTAGTGGCAATGACTTGTTTTCCACTCCAGTTTGGGCAATATTTTGTTGGATCTGGTCACCATTGCCGTGGAGCAAAATAATCAAGGGGCCAAATGCACCAACTGGACACACACCAGGGTGTAACCTTATGCTTGACTTAGAACTGGAAGATATTGCTGACTTCCTCTTACATGCTGTGCAGCAGTTAGACTAACCCGGGGAGTCCACAGGATGCGTGTGCGCCGCGTTTCGACTGCGACACGGCTTTGCTCCGTCCGAGGGCTTACGCCCTGGTCCACAGGACGCGTGCTGGGAGTGTAGCGCCAGCTCAGAGTAGGCAGGATAAGCTAGGTTCACCATAGAGAGAACCCAAAACAAACAACAGGTCACAGAGCCTTTCTGTGGTTGAATTTCTGCTCATTTGGACAGTATTCCATTACTTTTGTGCTTTAATCATCACTGAGTATGCTGCGGAACTGTTAAGTTTCATTTCTGCAGGTTTAGATGAGTTTAATAATAATAATTCTGCTCTACTTTGTTGTTCTGTTACCTTCTGACACAGTTATCATCTTAAAGTCCTGTTGTAGTCGACATGGATCACAGATATGTGGCTGTTTGTAGCTCACATCCATAATCGATGACTATTTCTGATCTGAACAATCTTTAAACGGTCGGGAGTCCGTGTGTGGTGTTTTATTTTGAGATTGGCGGATGTTGCATGCTATCCTCGTGCCTGACTTCCTGTCCAGGTCATTCTTTTCTGTGCGTATTGACGCGTGCTGGGCGCGGGCTCCGTCGAAAATACACTTGAAGTGTATCTCTGGCAGAGCGGCGTGGGGGCACGCTCCCGAGACGGAGCTGAGACGCGCCGCAGCAGCCCTGTGCACCCTAGAGCATTGACTAGAAAGGGAACGTATTGGATGCGCAGGTCACGGCGCAGCCAATACCTAACGCCACGCATCCTGTGGACCTGAGGCTTTAAGCTCTGTCACACGTCAGAAGGAGCAGGCGCAAGTTGAGAAAGTCAGAGTAGTCCGCCTATTTAAGGTGAAAAAGAATCAGTCACAGAACTCTCAAAAAGCACAGTGGCATTACATCTTTGTTTACAGAATGATTAATGAAAATGCATCACAGTGAGAAAGAGTAATTCATGATCTGAGACAATGAGCTAATTTTAAGGTTCATCTTGGCAAGAAAGCAAAGAACTCACCCCTTAACTGCAGCATGCTTTGGACAGCATTGCCCCCTCTCCTGCAGGCGCTATAGCTCTCAGGTTTTATGAAAATTAGGCTCTCTGCTTTGAGCTATCTGTGCCATTCAGTTTTAAGAAAGTCAGGAATTATTTCCAATGATAATGCTGTTTTATAAAGCCAGTTTTGGTTGAGGACCTTACCATTGTTGACCAGTTTTGCAGTGCAAACATGTCTTTGAGTTTTAATGTTTTGTGTTCTTTTTTCTTTTGAATGTTGTTATCCATACCTACTGCAGATATTTTAACAGGAGAAGAGAGTGGATGAAAGCATGTAACTTGGCTACAATCGCTGCCCTGTGAGCGTTTACATGATTGTGATTGTGATTGTACATAATAATGCTGGGTACAGCTACGATTGTTCTCAGTTAAGCTTGGTGCATTCAGCGTAAATCCGAGTGAAAGAACTGATCATAGCTAAGTTCAGCAAACTTAGTTTACAGCTGGCAGTGCTCAGCCCCAGGACTGTAGGCCTTTCACACCAAGTTACTTATTTCTACATTCAAGCAACTTTTTTCTACATTGATGCAATGCAGAAACAGAGAGCATACTAACCTTCTCCTGCCAACCCAAAAAACAGAAAACAGCACATTACTGGTACTCATGAATACATTAACCTGTGAATTTTGGTTTTGGGATAACTTCCATCTTCTTGCAAAAAGTCCTCCTGGCCATTTTCACAAAGAACTCTGGTTTGAATTATGTAAGAGCATCAGTGCACACAACATATAATCAGATAGACCAAAAATGAAAAGAAGAAAACATAGAATTGAATCTCTCAATATTTTGAAATGTCACCAGTAAGAGTTATTGCACCTAAAAAATAATGATAAATGCAATCAGGCATACAGACGGGCCCAGGAGTGAATGATTCTGATGTAAGGAGGCACAAAGTTTGACATGGCACGCTTGGTCTTGTGCTCTCCTCCCCCGATCTACTGTCATCAGCCCGATTCAGACAACACAACTATGTCTAAAGACATGCAGCCCTGTCATTCATATGGAGCAACCCACTGTAATCAGACAGCGAGGGTGCCAACACAAAGGCCTGCGGCAAACCCAAAGTATAGTCATCAGAGAAAATAGTTCAATGTGACTCAACTTTTGCTGCAATGCAATGCAACACTACCCTCAGGGTTAGATTACCTTATACAGCTACATTTCTACTGTTCTACCGCCTCGTACTTTCATTATGAGGATACAGAGATTGATGCTTTTGTAACTTTTGTGTGCAGAAAAAGAAATCACAAAAGTTTTACTCATATTTTAAACATAAGAAACAAACTGCAGAAAGTCTACATCATATTACACTTATTACAGAATCTGTTGTTATGTCATGTAGTGCCAAACACCAGCCAATGCTGCACCATACATTTTTCAAAAGCATTGCTGTTTCTGGTGCACAAAACTTTTTTTTTCTTCTTTTTACCTACTGGCCTTCCCTCCCAACAAGGGGAGGGAGGACAGATGTCCCTGCAGGGAAAGCCCAGCCTCAAGGTTCAGTGAGTTCTATCACTTCGGTCCAGTCACTCTCCTGTCTTCTTTAATCCCTCACCAGCAGGCAGACAGGTAGACTGACCGACACTAAGCAGACAGCTAAGGTCACAGAAAACACAGTATGAGAAACAGCAAATATATATTTATATTTCTGCTATTACACGACCCCACTACCACCATTGCAAATTTTGTTGGGTGAAAAGAGGAGATATTTTTTTAAAGGTTGATGTATAATTTCATCTGTATATTAGTATAAGGGTGATTTAGCAGAGAAATATGTATAGAGAGTGTGAGTTAAAGGAGAAAGATAAGTTAAAGCACACTTTACATTCCTTCCATTAAACTCTGATCACAGGCAGTCATGCACTTCTGAAGAAGCAGTGTTTTCAAAAAGCTTAGTGCTTGAAATGTGCCACTAGAGGGAATTTAAATACACTCAGAGTGAAGAAGAAAAAAAAGAATGTGAATGAAGAATTTAAGGTCAGTTGCAAACCAAAAGTATAAATGCAGAAGTTAAATGTCGACACAAGCTCCCGGCAGCTACAACAACCTACCCCTCTTATCCCTCCCCTGCTCTGCTGTGTTGGCCAGGCAGATATGTGTGGAGGCAGCGCCAGTTTGCCACTGTCACCCAGCAGAATGGGAGTGAGCACTGGAGGCCACCATTGAAATGAATCAGATCCATCACTGTCTGCAGGGGAGAGGAGCCGAGCAGCCTGGCCTCATGCATCAGAGGAGGGGAGGGGGGGGACTTCAATGTGTGCAGCGTATCCAGGCCACACCACTCCATGAAAATTACATTGATTTCATCATTTTTTGGTCCTGTGGGCTAAAGTACGATAAGGATTGTTAGAACAGAGCAGTGTTTCATATCGTTTCATATAGTTTTGGGGGTGTTTGCGGATGGAAACTTCTCTCCTCTTTCGTAAGTGTTACTCCTGACAATCATTGTGTGTACGGCTGTGAACATAAAGGCATGCACACATAAACGTACTGTAGAAATTCTGCAAGAATAAAAGACACACGCACACATTTCCACATAACCTCTAAGGTCACCAAGAAGCCCATTTTCCTTCAGCAGGACTTGAGGTTACTCGCACCGAGACGAATCCTCTTAGTAGCACAGACAAGTGGTTGGTGTTGCTGATGGCTGTGTGATTAAACTCATATCTGAGCTGGAGTACCTGGCTTATTTATACTGCTGTGGTGGCCTTTGCCTTGGGTTAAAATTAGATTTTTGTTAACCTTGGGACAAAGACAGAAAAACACTTCAGTTTGATTAAAGATGGATGGAAGGCTTACAAAACTGGCTCTGCATATTGTTAGAACAACTTTACAAAGCCAGAAGGTCTTTGTGAGCGTGATTCAAAATCTGACAAGTGTGGACCCATTGCTCCAATTCAAGCACAGAAATACAGGTCTTGATTAGTGCAAGGACACTATTTGGGCTTTTTCTCATTTCTCCACATTGTTGTTTCAAGCCTCTTTGTCTCCTTGCTCCTGCATCTGACTGTTACCCAGAAATTGATCTTTGCCCACAATGCTCAATGATTTATTAATTTCTGAAACACATGTTGGGGAGAATCAGGCAGGGATGACACCTTAAAGGTCATATTATGCAAAATCTGCTTTTTAATGGTTCTCTACCTGAAGTATGTGTCCCTGGCATGTCTACAAACCCCCCGGAAATGAAAAAAAAAATCCATTCTGCCCCTGTTCTGATTTCTACACCTTTCTGTAAATGTGTGCTGAAATGAGCCGTTTCAGTTTTCAGTGTTTGTTTTTTTTTACATCACAACATGTTCTGGTCTGTAACAGAAGTCAGAGCTCAGAGCTTGTTCAGCCCATAGACTGTAAAAAAATGTAACTCAACTCCTCCTCTGTTTTTCATTACCTGCACACATGTGTGCTAACAAGGAGCTTAGGAGGGAGGCATGCTAGTTGTAGGCTGTCTTAATAAACACAAAGGTCGGTTTTACTCCCAACGTCTGCAGATTTGAAGATCTAGTGGATGATTTTTATTTTTCATCGTAAAGTGCTAGCGCTAGTTAGCATAGCCACATAGTTACATGTTCGTAGCTGTGTGCCAAGACACACGTCGACATACTGACAAATAAAACAACAAGAAACACAAAATCTGTGACCAATCGTTCAGAAAGGTCCTGCTGCAGGCGCCTCTCCTTCAGGATCAGATTCTGGATCAGATTCAGAGGGTTGAAGTAACGCGGGTCTGTGAGCAGCCGTGTATATTCAGCCAACATGTAAACATTAGATCAACGTGCTGGAGAGCCGAGGGCACATCCACTTCCTGAGGGGGCGTGGTCAGAGAGCTCATTCTCATTTAAAGGTACAGACACAGAAAACAGCCTGTTCTGAGCAGGGCTGAAAAAGAGGGGTTTACAGGCATGCCAAAATCTGATTTCAAAGTGTTTTTTTGAGCAATAAACTTTAAAGAAATGTTTTGGGGTCCTCTTAAACCAATATATTTTGATGAAAAAGAGCATAATATGTCACAGTTAAATTCAGTGTCGAGCTTTATAGCAAAATGCACCTGCCGTGTTTAAAGCTCCTGTTAGTAACTCTCAGATCATGTTGTTTTTGGTGCCCCCTGTGGGAAAAGTTGTGCATCTTATCTCTGATTCTGTTTTCTACATATGTGATTGGCATTGTTTATCAAGAATTCTCAGCATGCTGTTAATGACTTAATTTAACACCCACCTTGCAGCAGTGGTTTCACGCATTTATAATGATATTAGTATAAGATCAGTCAGTCTTCTTACTGATAGTCTTGTTTGCTTAAGTAAGTCATATAGAGGCATATGTATTGATTTGAGACCGTGTCATAACCAGGGAAAAACTCCACATGGGAGCTTTAACTAACATCGCTTTGAATAATGGCCCCAAAGTATAGATTTCTCATTGTGCCTTGACTCCTCTATCCTCCTGTCTCCTCTTTGCCTCCTCGGCTTGTATCTCTGGTGACAGGGACTAGAACGAAAGAGAAATGTAAAAACCAAGAAAGACAAGAGGCTGTGGTCACCTAAATCATAAGATAACAGTTTGTAAAAGAAACAGTGAGTCGAAAGTAGCAAGCTCGCTGATGCTGCATTTCGAAGTCAAAGTATTACTTCATGATTAATTTAATTTGAAATCACACGAATGCAGTTAAGTCCAAAAAGTATCCTTCATAACATTTTCATAAACTGACACAGATGCCTACATACACACACTCTACAGCAGAACAATTAATTTCCTCTCTGCTCTGCTTCCACAGATAGCCCCTGTTTGAAAAACTACCACTCTGCCCCAGATAGTCGAGTGATATGATTGGTCACTGCCAATTTGTTTGAAGCGTTGTAATTTCATCTGTACTTCAGAGACTCTATAAATTATACGTCTATATCTGAGTTCTATTAATATATCCTCACATGTGTTTAAGCAATTAAATTTATGAAAAGTCATTTCAATTCAATTTATTTTTGCCCCCCCTTCCTGAATGTTCTCAATCTTCCACGTTTTTAGGGCACAGGCTGATCCTCGAGTCGGAAACCCAAAGTCCTCTGACTCAATCAGTTACAATAGTTTTGCGATCGAATCTGTGTTAAAGATGATTTCAGGTTTTTTGACACTGGTTATTGTGCCTGATTATTGGCCTCTCAAACATTAGTATTCATCGATTGGATGTTTGTTACTGTAAATTGTTTCTGAGTGCCTCTTTACCCTGTTTGTAGCATTTATTTGTGATAATCTGAAAACAATAAGCAGTATGTTTTTGTAGGTTAAGTCATTTTTTTTTACTGCAGAAATCTTAGTATCAATCTAAAGTATCGTAAAGTAACAAAACATAGATGGACCTGCAGGCCATCCTCTAAATCAGGAGTTCCCAAAGTGTTGGTAGGGACCCCCTGGAGGGTCGTGAAACACAAATGTTGGGTTGTGAGATGTCTTCCAGACATAGTACATTTTTCCCATTATAGTGAAAAAATATTGACAAAAATAGTAGCTACATTTGAAATAAAACCTTGAAAATAGAAAATGTAATGAGTTTTCTGCCTTTCTTTGCTGCCAGATGACTCCTAGGTTTAGGGTTAGTGAAATATTCATTATCAAAAGCATCAGTCGCAGCAGGTTAATTCATAACAGCATAGGAAACACAGCCACATGCTCATATACAGTAGGTAGGCTAATTTTCTGCAGACCAGCTATATGAAGCCATATTAAATCACTTCAGGGGCAGATTGGTCGCGAGTCTTTGGCATCTATATTTTGTGGGTCACAGGCCGAAACGTTTGGGAACCCCGGCTCTAAATGACATGTGAAGTGGATAACATTTAACACCTTGTGTAACTGCCACCATGGGTTGGATTTGTTAGGCATTTTAACATGCAGGAAGCAAGAAAAATGGCAAGTTCAAGGATGTGAGGGACTTCCACAAAGACCAAACTGTGATGGCCAGACTACTGGGTCCGAGCATCTCCAAAACTGCAGCGTTTGTTGTTTTGTTCCTGGTCTGCATAGGTCAGTAACTATCACAAGAGGTCAAAAGGAGGAAAACTGGTGATCCAGGAACATGGTTATAAGCAGCCAAGGCTTACTGATGCTTGAGGAGAGTGAAGCCCCACCTCACAACGTCCAGGACTGAAAGGATGTGCTGCTAACGTCTTGGTGGCAGGATACCACAGCACACCTTCAGAGGTCTTGTGGAGACTGTGTCTCGTCACGTCAGGGCTGTTTCGCCTCTGACCTGACCAGACAGGGGCCTTCACTACATTAGGCAGGTGTTAATGCTAAAACTATTGTTGTGCCTGATTAGAGTAGACTTATTCAATTAATTGATCTTAGCTTGAGTGTGATCTTAGCTATTCAGACCCGCAGATAATCAGCTGCCCTTGTATCTTGCTGTGATAAAACCATTATATGGGCAGAACAAAGGAATCTGTTTATCATAACAAAATATCAGAACGAATTTCAGTATAATGTGGATTATCAGGAAACTAAAACAGCAGCTAATGTGAAGAGATTGTGCCAAAACAATGAGACAGATTTGTATTATCTCTAAAACATTCACCCCCACTCCTCTCCATTTCCCTTTCTTCTTATCCTGTTTCTGAACTTTCACTCCGTGCTGGATGTTAGTTTCTGTCTGTTGCAGCAGCCGTGGCAGTTCATGACATTACAAAGGTATTTATCACACCAGCATCCAGACGCAGAGAAGACAGACTGATGATAAGCATGCTTGTGGCTGGGTCTCATTTCTCTGATTTGAAATTCATCACACCTAAGCGCACGCCTCCCCGTACGTCTGTGATGTAGTTTATGAAGGAGCTCTCCTGCAGACATCAACTATTTTTGACAGACTTGGCTGTCTTGTGGGTTTATTGTTGTCCTTTTTGACAGCGCAACTGCAACCTGCCAATGAGGCACAGGATTAATCAGAGCAACAGAAACTTACACTTCATCTCAAAACCGTTTTCATCCTCACTGCTGTTTGCCGCTGAGGAACTCTGCTTATTCTACATGTCTGAAGATTGAGTTGAATTTCACAGTGTACTATTTTCGCACTTTCTGGTTCTCCACCACGGAGCTCTCATGATAACAAAGAGACAGAGCTTCTGCCCAAGGACAGCAGTGCTATCATTTCAGTCCTTCAATTCAGATATTTCTAACTTTCACTTTTTTTTTGTGCTTGTCTCAGCAGAGCTTTCTCTCAAGTTGGCCTCCAGACATAAATCTAAAGCGTTTATGTAAAACACTCCCCCCTTCTTTTGACCACTTGAAAGACTTTCTAGTCCAGCAACCGCAATTATGTAAATACCATGTGGTTGAAGAAACCATTGCAGAGTGTTCCATTGCATTTAGTCACCTGAAAAGACGTGTTTCTGGTTTTGCGTTTTCTCATTTCCTTAAGCCACTGACATGGTCCTGCAATTATAGAAATGTGCAGTGGTTTCTGCTGCTCCTCAACAAATGAATGAAACAAACAAATGAAAAGTGCTCCTGACATTTACTCCACTGTTGAGGCTTTAATGAAGAACCTGAGAGGATGATAAAATAATCAGAAAAAAATGTTTTAATCTAATTTGATCTCTTTTCTTTGGTTTAAACTTTTGAATAGTTGATAAAAAAATGCATGTTTTATCTTTTGTAGTCTCTTTTTTCATTTGTGGAAAATGAAGGAATCCCAGTTTGGGAAATAAAAAGCCTTTGATCATATCTAAGAGTTTCGTTTAGTTTCATTATTACAAAATAAAATTGAAAAAATTGCAGGGTTTAACTTTTCAGATGTCAGATCATCAGTTCTCTCTAAACAAGAAAACAAACAGCAAATTATATGATATGCAGTGTCAACAACAGTTATATTAACATTCAATGAAAAGGAGACTATAAAAACAAAGTACTAAAACAAAAATGTACATAATCAAGCACTGTCATAAATACATTGGTAATGAAAACAAAAGAAAAAGTAACAATTTCTGTAAACACAATAAATAGACTGTTGTAAAAGAACAGCAAGTCTTCTCTGAAGGTCGCCTTGCAGTCGTTTGAATGGCGCCTCCCACGCCCTCATATAGCTAGAGCAGTCACAGGTGGCTTCAGGTTCCCTCGTCCCCTTCAGGGCAGACTACCATGACCTTTGTTTTGATAGAAAAAACACGAGACAATTACAGCCTTTAAAGCAGACCTGGTTGCCTGGATGCTGCAGCTATAGGAATAATAGAAAATAGGACTCCAGTTCTATTTTGTCAGTTCTCACTTGAGCCATTATTATTTTTTATTTATATCTATTTGGGGGGGTTGCCTTTAGCGGATAGGACAGCTGAGGAGAGACAGGAAATGTGAGAGCAGAGAGTGGGGGAGGACATGTAGTAAATGGTCAAGACTGGAATCAAACCTGCAGCCTCTGGGATGGGGGCTATAGCCTCTGTACATGGGGCGCGCTTAGACGACTTGGTCAACGACGTACTTGGTCTATTATTAAGAGGGACAATGGATGCCACAATCATTTGCATTGTGCTGCTAGATATGAAATGCAAGGACCAATGCAAGAAGAGCAAAAGTGAAAGCATTTGTCAAATAAATGTTCATTAAAGGTGAGCACAGTAAGTCTGCATAAGATCCTTAATCTCAGGGTTGTGTGTTCAAGCCCGACATGGGGACACAATGTTGGGGCTGGGGTTCCGTAGCAGAGTGAGTCGTCTCTCAATTAGAAGGCTGGCGGTTTGATTCCAGTAAAGACACTGAACCCCAAATTGTTCCTCCAAATTTGTAGCCTGACATGATGACATGGGTTAATGTTTCATACAGCAGAGGGCGGAATCAATGCTGTGAACGATGCATCAAATATACATAACACAGGGGTTGATTAAAAGCAGAGTTAAAGAAAAATAACCTTGAAATATTTCTGTGGTTTATCTTCGGCTATGTTCAATGTTGTGCGTAATGATAACCAACCTTACTGTTCTTCCAACCAACCATTACGAACATGGTCAGGTAATAGGCGAGCTGAAACAGGGTTTTATTATTGATGGGAAGCAGCAGGGGTTCAGGAGAAAGATCAAAGCAGCAGAGACCTTATCCCCTGTGGTCATGTTCGCTTCGTTGCATCATAGTAGCTTGCAGAAACAGAAGCTTGGTTAACTTTGTGCAGAGAGTAGATATAACTACTTAGTGTTATTTTATTAAAGAGCACCAAAGTTGTCTCCTCAACATACCAATGTCCCCTGTTTGTAATCCTTTCCAAAAGCAGTGCTGTTAGTCACTGCTGGAACGTTTATGCAAAGAGACAAGGGGGAAGGAAGTGGCTGCTCCGAACAAAAGATGTTGCTGGACGAGAGAAGGGCTGATCGATAGAGTCTTGAGAGAGCTATCAATCAGAGCCCCGGCCTAGTAAATTATGGTTTTATTAGTATCGAGCTGACCACTGCTGGGAGAGACCTTAAGACGCTGAGATGCCGGGGCATATCCGAGGCTAGAGAAGGGGAGGGATATCTGTGCCGACCTCCCCAACCCCACCCCAATTTAATATGGACGGATCGTAGTCCAGTTAGATCATGACATGTAGGAACATCAGCTCCTCCTGTTGTCATAACAAATGGCAGTGATTCATGGAAAAAGGATAGAGTAAGACTATAGAGTGGTGCACTCTGGGATATGCAGTTTAGAATAAAACTGTGACTAAATTGGGGAAAGTAGATCACAGAGCTGCAGAAATGCAATTCCAGTGCTGCTGGGCCCTCATTCCCAGCCGCCTCTCTGAGGACTAACTCATTTTAGAGCGGCAGGGGAAACTCAATAGGACCAATTGAGAAAATAATATATTGAATCTGGTGGTTGAGTGGGCTGCTCAGGCTCAGCTGAAGACTGCAGAGGTGAAGTGTGTTTCAGTGTCTTCAAACCCCAAGTCTTCTGATGCAACAGTAAATACATGCACAAACTATTATTCCTTTAACTTAGCAGCATAGAACAAGGTATGTTCGTTCATTGGCTGTTCAGAATCCCTTTGTTAGGTTTTAAACTTTGCGGATTAAATTTTTTTTTAAATCCAACAGGTTTAAACCGGTAATATAGATCCCCACTGAAGAGAGGTGAATAAGATAGAAGCTATTCAATTTAGAGAAGTGACAGGAACAAGGAAACGAGTTGGGAAAGTGCCAGATTCATGTGTGACCTCATATGTGTTGCAAATTCTCAAAAGTTAACCTAAAGTGTTCAGAGTTATGTCATAAACAAAGCATGTTTTTGAAAATTGTGGCACCTCCTATGGAAAAACCTCTTAACACTTTGCTTATTTTGTTATGTACATGTGTAGGTCCTGTTTTCTGACTAACAAAAATATCCTGTTGTCTTTTGACTCTTACATTTATCACTCACTGTGGAGTGTTGCTGCTGAAAAAATGTAAAAAAAAAACAAAACAAAAAAACGGTGTAAGTGCTCAAAGTTGTAATCAGTGCAGCATGAACTTCAGCATCTCTATGGGGCGACTGTCTACTGACTGACCTAAATCAGCATCCTGGGACCATCCCTCATTTTTTTTTCTTTTTTTTTTCTTTACATACTTTATTAATCCCATGGGGGAAATTCAATTTTTCCACTCTTGTTATTTTTTGGTCATGCTACACAGTTTTTGACATGGATCAGCCATCAACCAGCGCATCTCGAGCAGTTGGGGGTTCGGTGCCCTCGGCAGTGCCCAGGCAAGTGAACCAACACTTTGTCCATGGTGGGACTTGAACCAGCAACCCTCCAGTTCCCTATGGACTGAGCTACTGCTGTCCCCAATTCTGGTGCTGCTATGAAGCCTGTCAATCCAACAGCTGTTGTGATATTTCATTCAAACCTCAAGTGGGTAAAACGTCAACAAATCTATTGGATATATAATTATGTCATTTGGCGAGTCACTGGGTCATAATTTAAATAACAACATTGTATCACCTTCAGTATTAGATTATGCTAAGTGCAGTTTAATAAACCTTAGGATGCAAACACATTTAAAGTAAAGTTTAATAACGGCCTCTTTAGATTTTAGATGTGCACACATATTATAGTCATATAGGCCTTCTGTAGATGCCCATAATTTCACATGTCAAAGGCACCAAGACAATCGGCCCATTGAGTCCTAAGTTTGAGAGACCGAAGGGGTGGGCGAGTTAAATCCAATTGGGAAATGTTTTATTGCTCATTTCTCATCTTTGTGATTGTTTTGTGAAATTGAAGTTTTGCTAAGACTCCAAAAAGACCTGGGCACCCACTTTGGGAAGCACTGGCATTAGAGGAGGCTCTAGGTGGATGTGAGAAGTTAATGAAAACGGGGTATCTAGCCAGCAGAGAGGTGAGTTGTGCCCAGGGCAGGATGCAGCAGCTTAAGGTTGGTAATTACAGCATTATGGTGGAGGTTGACTGGATTAGGGCCATGGCAACGGACTGAGACCAGGATAGAAGGCCAGGAAATGGCCGTGGACTAGGCATTATTAGCCTTAGTTGACAGCTTAAGACCAGCCCTGTCAACAAACCGCTTCTTCCCCCTCTCTGAGGACTCAAGGTCAGGCAGATGCTGATGCAAAGGCAAAGCATATTTGTGCACGAGTCTGCATTTACCACAGATATGGATAAACACAAACACATGCGCTCCCACGCTACATTCACACGTAGAGAAAAGCAGCTTTACCTTGAACACACAAACACACAGGTGTGCTTAGCGAGTCCAGAGGGAGCTGAGTAGCAGATGATCTTGACTGGGCTCAGTGTAAGTCACAATGCTCTGCTCTCTCCCTCAGTCAACAGGATAATCCACTCTGAAAATGACTAGATTAAGGCAGATTAAACACATGATGAGGTGATGAGAGCCACAGTGAGAAGGCACTAAATTCTCAACAAAGAGGCTGAAAAACCTGAAGGAGCACATTCACTTTGGGACAGCTAAGCTCTTTGATCAACTTGTGTTGCTGTTTTACAGATTTGAACACTTTGAAACCCTAAGCATTTATTTTAATGTGGATTTTCTGTTTATTCTCTGATATTAAACTTTAAATTTTTTTTTATTTTCTAAGCAACCTTAATAATCAATGCTCATGCTAAATACCTTTTTTTCCTGTTGTTTATTTATGTTCTGCATAAATCATTGTTCTTCTGCAGGTTTGCATCTCTTCCTGAACATTTTTTTTTCAATTAGTACTGCGATGATTAATGTCAGGTGACAGCAGAGTCTAGTCTACATCAAAATATCACATAAATTGTCATGCAGTAGTCAGACCAGGCAGTCAAACACCCACAAGTCGGTAAACACCAAAGCATTAGCATGCACAGACGCAGACTTAATTAATACTGGATACACAAAGATTAAATTGCTGCCATTTTGCCTCTGTGTTAACTAGATTCCAAAGTCTATTTGCCATAAAAGCCAATGAATACTTTTAAAATAAGCCCATTCAGCTCACAAAGATAGAGAGAGGTAGTGACATAGTTGTCTCTCTGAGATAAATTCTTCTTGACACGTTCTCTTCAAAGTTTTCATATCATTCGGTTTCAGCTGCTTCACTCTATTCCCCTCTGTCCACGCATTTTCTTACCTTAAACCCTCCATCTTACTTCATTTCAGCTCCTGACAAGTCTCCTCCAGATCTGAAAGAGATTAAAAAGTGCAGACAGGGGTTGAGTAAGAGAGAGCAGCGAGTAAAATAAATCTTCATTTCGACAATTTGAACCTTATTGAGTCTGAATCATCCAGGGACATGCTTTTTATTATACGGCTGGCAGTGGCCGTGGCTCTGATTGTAATTGTGTTGACCCAGCCCCCTTTCTCTGTCTCTCACACGCACACACACACTGTCTTTCCCTCCTCGCTCTTATCAACGCGCTGTTCCGATAAAGTCCTGCGCTCTCAACCTCATTAAACCTCTCATTTATATTAAACAGCCGATAAGTCCTTCTAACCTGGTATGCGTCTCCCAGGGCACACTACTCCCACGAGAAGGCGACTTGGCAGCACCCACACAGCACTGTAGTCTTGGCTGCCACAACCCCACAAATCCTCCCTTTTCTTGTTATTCCTTCTATTTATTTACCGAAAAACCCTCTCCTACTCTTCCTCCTAACTCCAGTCTTCCTGCTGCGGTTGTTGTCTGATCTTTCACTCCCTTTCTCTTGGCTGGGAGCCAGTGGAGTGTTGTGAGACATCAATATTAGCCAGGGCCTCCTGGTTTAAAGCATGCTTGAGGTACAGAGTTGAACTATCTAGCTGTGAGGGAGCTATCTGTAATAGGTTGTGTACAGGGAGTTCAGTGCATTCCCGCAGCTGCCCACAGGCTGATATGGAGCGTTGTGGGAAATAAAGTCAAGGCCTAAGCTTGATTCTTTAACTCTCTGCACGTGGATGTGAGAAATTTCTTTTTTTTCTTCTTCCTGAGAAACATTTGGTGGCTCTTTGGTTTCGGCCCTAAAAATACCACATTTATCAGAGTATTGACTGATGAAAACTGGACACAGTATCCGGGTCCAATGGTCCCAGACCAAAAGACTAACTGCTAACCGTGTCCCCCCCCTGTCAGGACTGACTCGTGCAGAGCGTACAGTAGGCTCAATAACCAGCAGTGTAGCATATCGACCACATGGCAAATGTCACTGGTCCATTTACTGAGGTTTATTGTTAGAGGCAGCTGTCTATCGGACTATGGGAAATCCATGGAGCTTTATCCAGCTCGCACTACTACAGGAGCTGTTTCACACTGCTGAGCCAGAAAATACCCATATAAGCCGAGATGGACGCTGGAGCCCCGATTTCATGTTTCTGCAGTATTGATAGCATCTTATCAGGACTGTAGACCCTTGTTTTCTTCTGTGCATCAAGTTGACTATGCGTGAATTACTTCCTTTATGTTAGTGTCAACTGAAGGGCTTTATCCTGCAAATTAAGTGTCCATAGAAATCCTATTGATGGATGTCTCTTTTCCACTTGTTTGCTCATGTTAGCTGACACTCATATGGAAATACTACTACTAAAAAGCAGCAGCCCTCAGGAAAAACATAAAGCCATGGAAGGGGTAAAAATGGTCGTTCCCCAAGTTACAAGACAAGCAAACCCTGTTTGAGCTCATACAAATTTGTCATCTTTTCATTCAAGTGGTGTAGAGAATTTTCCATAACCCATCTGTTCTAATGATATAGAGTTATGCATAGTTAGACATAGTCAGGGGTGTGGCCAATTTGACTGACAGATTGACACTTAGTAGCTATTTGCCAGGCAGCAAAGGCACGGTTTTAGAAACCCTGAAGTAGGTAATGAATAGGGATGGGCAATAATTTCCGAATATTTAAATATTTGTTCACTCTGTAAAAATCGAATAGTTACCACCGATTTTATTTTCTCATTTTAAAAGTATAATTTTTCATTGTTTATAGAGGTACCTGGTTGTAATACAGTATTCCTGCCAGACGGTGGCTATAGAGCGTCTTAAAGCTGTTTGCTACCTGCATTAGCAAACAGAAGAAGAAGAATGCTAACTGTATTAAATAGCAAAAGAAGAAGAAAACATTTGCGACAGTCGCAGCGATTTTCTTCGTTTCTGAATCTTACACAACATCAAACCAAGCGGCAACCTCCAGTCTCAAACTATGAAGCCCATGCAGAAGAGCTATAAACTGCAATTCATCGAGAATCCACTTGAGGCTGGCTGCAAAAACACCAGAAACAACATAGACACCAATTTAAAAAAGGCGATCTTTGCAGCATTAATAAACATGTTTACAGCCTGGTTCAAAAAAAGGTTTGGCTCTAGGTAGATAATTTCTCTATTGGCACACACTGTGTGATTTTTTTTCTAACGCAACGGTTCAGGAGATATTAAGATTACGAGTTTTTGCCCAAATAAGGACATGACTGACATGACTCCCGGACAGGAACACATAGCTGTTGGCGAGGAGGCTCAAACTCTGCCTCTTTATGTCACACTATGCCTGGTTGAGTTCCACATTACCAATATGGCTGCCGCCATCGATTGGCTTCAAAACAGCGCTCAGGAACAGATGGGTGACGTCACGAATACTACGTCCATTATTTATACTGTCTATGCTTCAAACGTATTTCCAGAGACTGAGCATGGCTGTGAAATTTAAACATACACGCCACGCTGCAGCATCACAGAAACACCGACATAAAGATCGAGACAGACACTGTCAGTGCCCTCTACTAGCAGCAACTAGTCCTGCTGCTGGTTAACGTAATTGCCACACAAACGAGCTGTTAATGGGAGGTGTGTGTGTGTGTGTTTGTGTCTGTGGTGGGGGGGATTATTCGAAAAATCGTTGAATAGATGCCAATGATTATCCAATAGTATTTTGGCTTGAAATGCCCATCCCTAGTAATGAATTAATATTTCTAAATGTAGGTCACTTATGGTCTTACATGCTGTCATATTTGTAGAAAAGTATCACCAGTTGCTAAATATGGTGACAGCAAATTTGACTATATTCTGTTAAATGTCGATGTAGGAACAGTAATTGTATTTTTTTATGAATCACTCAAACATTTTGGTTACAAAAGTCAATTTACCACAAATGTATATGGGTACCATCATTTTTCTATTGGCCTGTTTAAGGGCAATTCCAGTAAGTTAACCATAGGCCTGGACAGACTGTGTCACTCATGTGAGTTAAATTCTACAAATATAAAAAAAGGAACTCAGATACATGTAAAAATGCCAAATACAATTTAAAAAACTTGAAGTGTTTTTTTTCAGACAATACTATTTGTCAGGCGACATGTACGAATTGATTGGGACTCTTTTCGTAAGTCTCCTGATTTTTCCTTCTCTGTCTTGTCTCTGTAGGAAACACCCAGCAGTGCTTCTGTATCAGAGCATTCAGCAAACTCTTTACTGGACAGCCACGAGCGCCGGATTTCACACTCCCTGTACGACACCATTGAAGACTTGGACAACCTCTCTACACCTCGGACTAATATCCTCGGACGCGCTGGTGAGTCATATATCAGCACTTTTCTCCCACCTTCCCACTTAGGACCTTTGAGTCTTTTCCAACCTTTGTGGCAAAGTGACTCCACAAATTGAATGATCGCTTTTTGTCAGTCACTCCCAATTCACCTCGATGGGAAGTGTGGTTGACCTGCTGACCTCCAGCTCCTTGGATGTATTTTTTCTTTGAACTTGTGCTCTCTGTTAACTGACATCCTCTGATCAATTCTAACTCCAACCAAGCTCCTCTGATGTGTTTCCTCAAACCCCCAACCAGCATTACCTTCAAACCCTAATCGCCCCCCCATCACCCTGCATCCCAAGGTACGCTATTTCACTATTCAAACCTCTCAGGGATTAACGTCATCTCCAATCCTCACTCCCTTCAATCCTCTCCCAACTGGCTTCACTCGGTTCAATTCCCATTCGACGCAGTTGACATCAGCACGCTCAGATCTCATCTCCTCAGGTGTATTAGAATTGGCAATTCAATCCTCGGCCAGTCACTGCTGTCATCTCAACATCGATGGACCTTTCACATATGCAAACATGTAGGAGCTGAAGGTGATTGCATCAGAGAAGGGAGGGCATGTATGTGGGGGATTATAGAGTGTACATCAGCTCACTGGTGGATGTCATGCTCTTGTTCTCCTTTTACATTGCCTTTACTTCACCTCAATCCCATGCTTCTTGTCTCTTTTTTTCTGCTTCACATCCCTGTTTATTACCCATCCTTAAACTTCAAATAACCTTTTAGTTTATTTCTGGTTAACCGTCTGTTCCCAATGCTGCTTTCTTGAAATAAATAATGCTCCTTTACCATACTCAATATTTGGCTGCTCCAAAGGTAAGACATCTTTGTTCTTCTCATTGGCAGACTTTTTTTTTTGCTGTTTGCAGCAATTTTTTTTGTCATCTTAAAAAAGCTGCCAACTTCTTGATTGTAGCACACAGAACCCCCCCCCCCAACTTCATATCCCTGATAATGCAAATAAGGACATTACAATGTTTAACATGACATTCCTCTGAACACATACACTAGATGATTCCATACCACACCATGTATGCAGGGTTCCCACACGTCCTGGAAAACCTGGAAAATGGGAGAAAAAGTCAAATGTCCTGGAAAATCACATATAGCCCCGGAAAATTATTCCACCTTGACTGCGTGCGACCTGACCCAATTAACAAAACACATCCCCATTCACTGAATGTTGAGTGCATGCTGTGCTGGAAAAGACAGCGACACTGCAAACTTTTTTCACATCTTTTCTCCTTTACTTCATAACCATGCATTCACAGAAAACAGGGGTATATTGTCTAGTTTGATGGTACATTAACCTTGTAGAGTGCTCTTTTGATTCAAAGAGTCTTATATTTAAGTTATAGTGTGACCAGTGGAGTCGGGCAGAGAACTTGGGGGTCTGTGCCTCACAACTTTCTCTGCAGATTGAGAGCTCAGTTACTGTACTCAAGCTCAGTGATTAGGGTTAGGTTAGGGCTAGGGTAGTGATTAAGGTTAAGGTTAAGATCAGGGTTAGGGTTAGAGTTGTGATTAGGGTTATGGTTAGGGTTAGGGTTAGGATTAGGGTTAGGGTTATGATTAGGCTTAGGGTTAGGGCTAGGATTAGGGTTAGGGTTAGGATTAGGGTTATGATTAGGGTTAGGGTTAGGATTAGGGTTAGGGTTAGGGTTAGGATTAGGGTTAGGATTAGGGTTAGGGTTATGATTAGGGTTAGGGTTAGGGCTAGGGTTAGGGTTAGGGCTAGGATTAGGGCTAGGGTTAGGATTAGGGTTAGGATTAGGGTTAGGGTTAGGATTATGGTTAGGATTAGGGCTAGGATTAGGGTTAGGGTTAGGATTAGGGTTAGGGCTAGGATTAGGGTTAGGGTAAGGATTAGGGTTAGGTCTAGGATTAGGGTTAGGATTAGGGTTAGGATTAGGGCTAGGATTAGGGTTAGGGTTAGGACTAGGATTAGGGTTAGGATTAGGGTTAGGTTTAGGGTTAGGATTAGGGTTAGGGCTAGGATTAGGGTTAGGGCTAGGATTAGGTTTAGGGTTAGGGTTAGGATTAGGATTAGGGTTAGGATTAGGGTTAGGGTTAGGATTAGGATTAGGGTTAGGGTTAGGGCTAGGATTAGGGTTAGGGCTAGGATTAGGTTTAGGGTTAGGATTAGGATTAGGGTTAGGATTAGGGTTAGGGTTAGGGTTAGGATAAGGGTTAGGGTTAGGGTTAGGATTAGGATTAGGGTTAGGGTTAGGGTTAGGATTAGGGTCAGGGTTAGGGTTAGGGTTAGGATTAGGATTAGGGTCAGGGTTAGTGTTAGGGGTAGGGCTAGGGTTAGGGTTAGGGTTGGGGTTAGGATTAGGGTTAGGGTTAGGGTTAGGATTAGGGTTAGGATTAGGGTTAGGGTTAGGGTTAGGGTTAGGATTAGGGTTAGGGTTAGGGTTAGGGTTAAGATTAGGGTTAGGGTTAGGGTTAGGATTAGGATTAGGATTAGGTTTAGGGTTAGGATTAGGATTAGGGTTAGGATTAGGGTTAGGGTTAGGGTTAGGATAAGGGTTAGGGTTAGGGTAAGGGTTAGGATTAGGATTAGGGTTAGGGTTAGGGTTAGGATTAGGGTCAGGGTTAGGGTTAGGATTAGGATTAGGGTCAGGGTTAGGATTAGGGTTAGTGTTAGGGGTAGGGCTAGGGTTAGGGTTAGGGTTGGGGTTAGGATTAGGGTTAGGGTTAGGGTTAGGATTAGGGTTAGGATTAGGGTTAGGGTTAGGGTTAGGATTAGGGTTAGGGTTAGGGTTAGGGTTAGGGTTAAGATTAGGGTTAGGGTTAGGGTTAGGGTTAGGATTAGGATTAGGGTTAGGGTTAGGGTTAGGATTAGGGTTAGGGTTAGGGTTAGGATTAGGGGTAGGGTTAGGGTTAGGGTTAGGATTAGGGTTAGGGTTAGGATTAGGGTTAGGGTTAGGATTAGGGGTAGGGGTAGGGTTAGGGTTAGGGTTAGGGTTAGGGTTAGGATTAGGGTTAGGGTTAGGATTAGGGTTAGGGGTAGGGTTAGGGTTAGGATTAGGGTTAGGGTTAGGATTAGGGTTAGGGTTAGGGTTAGGGTTAGGATTAGGGTTAGGGTTAGGGTTAGGGTTAGGGTTAGGATTAGGGTTAGGGTTAGGATTAGGGTTAGGATTAGGATTAGGGTTAGGATTAGGGTTAGGGTTAGGGTTAGGGTTAGGATTAGGGTTAGGGTTAGGATTAGGATTAGGGTTAGGGTTAGGGTTAGGAATCGGGGTAGGGGTAGGGGTAGGGTTAGGGTTAGGGTTAGGGTTAAGATTAGGGTTAGGGTTAGGGTTAGGATTAGGGTTAGGGTTAGGGTTAGGATTAGGGTTAGGGTTAGGGTTAGGATTAGGGTTAGGGTTAGGGTTAGGGTTAGGATTAGGGTTAGGGGTAGGGTTAGGGTTAGGGTTAGGATTAGGGTTAGGATTAGGATTAGGGTTAGGGTTAGGATTAGGGTTAGGATTAGGGTTAGGGTTAGGGTTAGGGTTAAGATTAGGGTTAGGGTTAGGGTTAGGATTAGGGTTAGGGTTAGGGTTAGGATTAGGGTTAGGGTTAGGGTTAGGGTTAGGGTTAAGATTAGGGTTAGGGTTAGGGTTAGGATTAGGGTTAGGGTTAGGGTTAGGGTTAGGATTAGGGTTAGGGTTAGGGTTGCGATTAGGGTTAGGATTAGAACCAGAACCAAACCCAAGCAAAACCGAACCAGAACCGAACCAGACCCGAACCAGAACCAAACCAGAACTGTACCAGAACTGAACCATAACCGAGCCCGAACAGAATCAGAGCCATACCAGAACCATACCAGTACCGTACCAGAACCGAACCAGAACAGAACCGTACCAGAACAGAACCGAACCAGAACCGTAACAGAACCAAACCGAACCAGAACCGAACTCAAGCAAACAGAACAAGACCCAACTCAAGTAAACAGAAACAGAACCAACTCAAGCAATCAGAACCAGAACCAAACTTGAGTAAACAGAACAAGAACCAGAACCAAACTCATGCAAACAGAACCAGAACCAAACCCAATCATAACCAAACCAGACCCAAACCGGTCCGAACCAGAACCGTACCATAACCGAACCGGAACCGAACCAGAACCGAACCAGAACCGAACCGAATCAGAACCATACCATTACCGTTCCAGAGCCGAACCAGAACTTACTAGAACCGAACCAGAACCGTACCGGAACCGTACCAGAACAGAACCGAACCAGAACCGAACTGAACCAGAACTGTATCATTACTGAACCAGACACGAACCAGAACCGACCCAGAACCGTAACATAACTGAACCAGAACCGAACCGAATCAGAACCATACCAGTACCGTACCAGAACCAAACCAGAACGTACTAGAACCGAACCAGAACCGTACCTAAACCGAACCGAACCGAACCAGAACCGTATCATAACTGAACCAGAACCGTACCAGAACCAAACCAGAACCGAACCAGAACGTACTAGAATCGAACCGGAACAATACCGGAACCGTACCAGAACCAAACCAGAACAGAACCGAACCAGAACTGTATCATAACTGAACCAGACCCGAACCAGCACCGAACCAGAACCGTATCATAACTGAACCAGAACCGAACCGTATCAGAACCGAATCAGAACCATACCAATACCGTACCAGAACCGAACCAGAACCGTTCCAGAACCGAACCAGAACAGTTCCAGAACCGAACCAGACCCAGACCAGAACCGAACCAAACCAAACTCAAGTAAAAAGAAACCAGAACCAAACTCGAGCAAACAGAACCAGAACCAAACTCGAGCAAACAGAACCAGAACCAGAACCAAACTCAAGCAAACAGAACCAGGACTAAACTTGAGTCCTCCATTGGTTGGCATTGAGAAAAATCAGATGCCTCAGCTTGGATGAGCTGATCTGATTTCTCCTCTCAGTGAGTATTTGCCCGGTCTTCAAGAAGACTTACTCTGAAGGATCAGATGAAGCCAGGATACACAGCCTCCCCTCCATCACCTGTATCCTCTATCCTCACGTGTGATTGGCCGCATGGCCGCCATGCTGACCAATCAAAACGAAGTCCTGCTGTGAGCCAAGCTGGGACTGAGCACTGAGAGAGCTAAGCAGCTAAAGGGGAAAAACTTGGAGCCGGCTTTGTCTCGATGCGAGCCGGCTCTTCTGATTCACTATAAAGCATCAGCTCTCAGAGCCGCAGCTTTTGATCATGACACATCACTAATGTGCTTAATCTGTGTTACAATTATGAGGGGGTCCTTAGACAATTTTCTCACCTGTAAGGGGTCTCTGGCTCCAAAAAGTTTCAGAACCCCTGCTCTAGCTAGTAGGAGTGCAAACTCCCGATAGTGAAAACAAACGGAACAAAAAGAGCGACACAGCTGCACAGAAACTCCACGTTGTAGACATCCCTGATCATAATAGACATCGCCATGCAGGAAGACAGTTTACATTTTTTTAAATCTCTGAGAGATCTTCAAATACAGAGTGCGTCTTTACACCAGTATGATTTTTTCAGAGTTTACGGTAACTCAAATAAAAAAATGTGACATTTGCTTTGTTTTATATCGACCACTTAGCAGGATGAATATCATGATTAAGCAGGTATATTTTGAGTTTGAGTTGAGTTGAGAAACATTTGGTCATATGGCCATTTTTGTCATTCAGTTCTATTTAGGTCATTAATGCACTGATCCTCTGATCATTACTATTATTTAATTATTTCAGTAAGGCAGCTTCCTGATTCCTTTGCAGGCTCTTTTGTTTTTTTCTTAGCTCATTTTATATTTTTGAGAAAAGAGAAAGCTGAGATGTTGCCCATCATTGTTACTTGGTTGCACTAATAAAGTGAAGTGCTGTACAGCTGTGGTTGCATTATTCTATTATCAATTTGCCATAATTTTTAAGGATGTAAGAGATGATTTCATTGATAGCCATAAACTACATGTCTTTCATTGTAGACTTCCACTGAGAGGAACATATTAGACTATTTAGGAGCTAAATTAGGAACTAAATTTAGACTGTCATACCAGCTTGATCATCAATAAAAATGTCCTGGAAAATGATCTCTGGCAAAGAGTGGGAACCCTGTGTATGATTTCCCTGTGACAATTCAACAGACGAGATCTTTCAGAAACTCACGTGATCAATCGGGACATGAGAGGATAAACATTATCATCTCGCGTTTTTTCTGTTTTGCAGCAAATAACACAAAAGAAGAATAAATCAGCCTTTAGAGTAAGGGTCGAGGAGCAAACTGGCTTTGAGGACAGGGGGAGACAACTCTTACACACCGGGGTTATAGAGGAACAGGTGATACATTAAAGTCACAGGTGAAAAAACAATAAAGGCAGGGCAAACACAAAACAGTACACACAATATACATAAGACATAAAGAGAAATTACAAAATACATTTGTAAAAGGATGAATGGACACTCGGATAAAATAATACAAAACAAAAGAAACAGTGATGAATTACAGTTGGCTCCATCATTTACCTGGCAGTCAGTTTGTCTCTGTTACTGTCTCCTCTACCCGTTAAGTGAAAACTCTGTCACTCCCCAATTTTGTCTTCTTTGTACATAATGTTGAGGTGGAAAACAGACGGCCTGCTTCTCCCCTTTCCTCCCCTCCCCCAACTCCATCACACGTCTACCTTCCTCTGCCTGGATGGAGTGAATTTGTAATCTGTCAATGATCCACACTTTTTCCCTCTCTGCCCTTATCCCATTGGTTATCCCGTTTCTTTCCCCCTATCTCCCCCAGCGCGGTGCCACTCTGCCACTGATCACAGAAGATCAGAGGCTGTGTCAGAGGCATCTGATGGTTAATTAAGCCTCCAGATCAATAGGGCTTGCCCCTGACACTCTGTCTCCCTCTGTCTCTCCCTTCCTCTCTCTCCCCTTCTTTTTTATTTTTACCTCTTTCATCTCGTCTTTCTCCTCCTTCCCAAATCAAATGTTCCCAAATTGGTTGGGTTTTCCTCTCAGTTTGGCTTATTTATTCCGCCGGCTCCTTCGAGGGAGTCTTTTTCTGAGCGCTCCTGTGATCATAAGTGGCAACTGTGGGCACACTGATGGAAAAGTTTCTTGCCATTGAAACTTCAAGGGCACCCAACACTCATCTCATCCTGCAGAGTGGGAGTCAAATGAGCCAAGTGGAAAAGTTTTGGGTGGGGGTGGGGGGGGGTGGGTGATAAAGCAGTAAGTTATCACAGTCTCAGAGTCTCACATCTTTGACTCGGCTTGTCTAGCAGCAAGAAGATGTCAGTTCTTGGTTATTTCTGTCTCGAGGCTGCCTCTGAGTCTTGCCCTCATTAACCTGCGCCTACGTTCGTTGACAGGTCTTCATCATTTCTAAACCAACACAGTTCTGTTATTCAGATTTCTGGAGCTGTCAGAGTTTAGTTTATATTCATGAGGTGAAATTCAGCACCTGAGAAGAGGAATCAGGAATATACTGCTCCCAAGGGTCAGGAATTTTTCTGGCATTCTTGCAATTACTGTGTATTTGACCCCATTTCGCTCATATTTAGCATGGTACTAAAAAACAGATTTTTTTTTATCCAGGGCCCTGTTTTTACTTTTTTTTTTTGCAGCTTTAACATATGCTGTGATGGCTGCAACATTATTCCTGTGAGTGAATGCTCAGTATATCTACTGAATGTGTTTGTTCCCCCAGTGGGAGGCTAACTTTGTTACTCAGAGGAAAGTAACCCCACTGAGATAGACTTTTTTGTCAAAGCGAGACCCCTTTTTTTTTTACGCCAAATGCAGCTGTTATCTCATTCCCTTTGAAGCTATATCCTCAACAGACAAAAACTGTTGTTTTCATGTCACACACAGAGCACAGAAGATACTGGCCTGCCACTGTCTCAGTTGGCAAGTCTTCATACGTTAGTGTTTGTTACATACATTTGTTTTTGGATTTGAAACAACACCAAAATCCTCAAAAAAAAACAAACACTTAATGATCGAGGCAGCAGGAGACCAGCCTCTCCCAGCCCTGCAAGGTAAAATTACTGTTGATATCAGTAGAGTTTGGCGGCCTTGAAATGAGCGAAGTAACACTGTATGCGTTTGTATAAAGTATCCTACTTTTAGCTCAAAGGTTTATTCCCTAAGATTTTCTTTCTGTGATGTTGACAGACACTTAAAACTCCAGAATGAGCCTTAAAGTGACAAGAACAGACCCCTAGATTCCTCAGGGAGGGTCTGCATCACCTTCTTCTTGCTGCATGCTCTGGAGATGATCCGCGCGAAAATGCCCCTACGTCTCAAATCCATTACAGGAGCAACTCTTCACCCTGCTCTGTGTTGTAACGAATCAGGGTTAGGACCCACAGTTCAGACACAAATGGAGGCAGGGATGAAATTTAGAAACAGGGTTTTAATAAGAGGCAGTGCAGGTGGAGTTCAGGAGTGTTGCAGATGGTGAGTGGCTGGCTGGCTGTGGTTGAGGCGCTGGGCGTTTGGTTGAAGTGGGTTGCTGGAGGATCTGGTCACAGGAAGAGACAATGTTAGTTCTTTTCACTGAAAACTGAGTTCAAAAAACACTTCTCAAGAAGGGCCTGAGCTGAATACCAAGCTGGGTAAACGGATGATCTGGCTATGAGTGGAGAACTGAGCCGGGCTTAAGTAGTGCAGACAGAGTGGGTGGTTTGATTGATGATTAGCAGCAGGTGAGCAGACTTGATTGCAGCAACTTGGTTGAGTCAACCCCCATCTCCAGGTGAGCAGGAACACCAGTAAAACACACAGGGAAAGGGAAACAGAAGAAAAGGGAGGGGAGGAGACTAGGGACCTCACACTCTGCTAAAGTTATGTGCTGTATTTTTGACAGGGCCTGCGTCCAACATTTGCAAAGTTGAACAGAGGACATCGACCTGGACAGGAAGTCACAAATCTCTGATCGAAGTCGATCTCAACTTGAGCTTTTACCTTTGTCTGTATGTAACAGCACAGTACTGCATAAATCTAAACATCAAACATACTTCAACATGAGGAAAAATAGACTTATCATGTAGGGCACACTCCCTTGGTAGTCCTACAAAAATCATTGAATCATATCCAAACGAACTGTAAATCAACCTCAGTAACCTGTCAGAATGTTGTTACCTATTGCGTCATCTTTTATAATCTGATAACTCCACCTGCTTTGATCTGCGACCTGCTACACTACAGACGCACTTCCAGTGGAGCACAGCGCACGCAGTCAGATGGAGCAGAATCATGGTGCAGACTGACCCTGGCTCACACACTTGCTGTGAAACAGAGAGGTTATAGTAGGGTTATTTGACCTTCATTACAAAAACTTCAGGAAAAATCTATCAATTGATGCCATTATATCATTTTTATGCATGATTAAGCTTTGGTTTAAAATTACCAAGACTTTCTCTTATTATAGTAAAAAAAAAAAAACTTTCATCTTAAAACATGGGTGTGTTGTTTAATGCACAGATAAATAAAAGTGAAGTAAGTGCAGACAAATGAGAAGAAAAAAATATTGGCTCTCTGTCCCTCATCTCCTGCCAACGAGCATGTGGCAGTTATAACCTTGCATCTTAAAAGCAGAATCTACTCATTCAAGTTCATCAAACATGTGGTTTATTTAGATTTTTCAGAATTTCGCCAAAATGTCAAGATAATAAAATCACCCATTCACCTGTTAATTGAAACAAAACACCAGCTAACATGGACTCTTTAGAAGAATATCATCTACTCAGAACTGTCTCCTACAATCTCATCACTTAGTAGGACACACTGAACTGTATGTTTCTCACAGGATGGAAATTTCTGCCAGCTGGACGGACAGTTGCTGTTTTCGCTCTCTTTATCTTCGTCGATATGTTATTTCAGCCAGGCTCAGACATATTGCCTGCCGTGTGAGATGTGACAGTTGTGGTTCGAGGACAGATGCTGAGATCGGCTCAGCAAGGTCAGGAAGCACACAGCCGCCAGGGCTTGACTGACAGCTTGATGTGGAGTGTGTCTTAGACCTGTTAAATTACTGAATCATGAAGGCCAGACATGTGACGCTTACTGAAACTCTACATGGGCTTACAAACTCTCCAGCAGGTTGTACTTAATTTCCTCTTGTGCAAGCAAGTCGTTTTTCTTTTGAGTGAATCGTGATTACTGACAAAATATGAGGCCGTTTTTTTTCTTTAAGACAGATGAAGAACTCTCTGACTACATCAGCTCCTTTGCTTCTATAAGTGGACCAAGATTTCTAGGTAAATGGGATGGAGTGTTTTTTCTGCCTACGAATTAAATCCGACTGTGATTGTGAGTTATTGCACACGGCAGCAAGTCAATACAGTGAAATTGTAAACTCCATATTTCTGCCAACATTTCATCGTGACTGCTATGCTCTCCATTTTCTGTTAAAGACAGCAAATAGCTTCCATGTCCTATGGATGCCTTATCTCAACTTACCCAGGTATCGATCAGATGCTGGACTGTCTCATCTGCTCCCAGCAGTCACAGGTAGCTTGCTGCTATTTGTCTGAAACAGCAGGAACAGGTCTTCTGGGGGGGGAGATAGGAGCAATTGAATGAATTATAGGAATTATAATAACCATGGCAACACCAAAGAAAAGCACAAAATGACACAGGAGACATGCTATTAGGTTGGAATGGTGCCATCACATTGATTGTAGGAGCACTTTGCTGTTACCTTCCCAGTGTTTCGGGCTGTCATTCAGAACTGTCTTCAGCGTGTGTGCGTATGTGTGTGTAGTTTAGAGTGCACACAGTCTCCTAATCAATAGTCAGTGGTATTCCCATCCCCTGTTTGCCTCAGTAAACTATGGGATGCTTTAGTTTCACACAGCACATATTGAGCACCACAGCCCTGTGGCTACATCCACCAATAGCAGGTGGCGAACATACATGTTCTTCCTGACTTTCTGCTCAAATAAATTCAGCTTCTGACACTTATTTTTTTCTCTCTCAACATACTTTTGCCTTTGGGGTTGGCAGAATTAACAATGAGCAGATATAAGAAGAGAAATGTGAATTAACTTGGGAGTTATGGAGAAATCACAGCGGGACAGTGACAGCTAGGATCTGATTCAAAGGTCGTTAGCATCACACCCAGCTTCACCTTCCGTTCTGTCTAATTGAAAAGTGCCACCGGGTGTGAAGTCCACATGCTGGGGTGAAAATTGAGGCCCGAGGACTCTTCTTTGGATTGCGGCAATTTGGATGAGTGCCTGAATTAGAATGCACACCTATGACTGGCACGGGAGTGAGTGGAGGGGAGGCTGGAGGCGGGAGTCAGGTGGCTCATGCTGGTGTCACACAGGAAAGTAGGTGTTCACAGGATGTAATGTGAGCAGTGCAGGTGACGGTGCAAAATACTGTGGACGTGTAATGAGCCAAAGCTAAAAGTATGGCAATGAAAGACTTGTAACACAGAGGGTTTGTCACTTTGGATGATTTTTCTATCATTGTAAGGTCAGGATGAAAGAATTGAAGCACACAGACCACAAATCTCAGGCTGTCTACAATACAGTCTCCCTTAATGGTGCTAAAGTGGGACCGCCCTCTGAGGAGTTGACCCCGCTGTCTCCTCACTCCACAGTTTGCAGGCTCATCTTTTCTATTTGCTCAGCCATCAGAGCAGGAGATGAAGCAGAGTGACCTTTGTTAATTTGATGTCCAGACTTTTTGAAAGTGCTTTGAGCATGCCTCAGTGAAAAAATGTCTGTGACATAAATGGTGTTGCTGCAAACTTTGTAAACTTGGGATTTTAAGAATGTGTACAGCAAAGTACGTGCAGAGACTTGATATTTTAGATAATAAGTGTAAAACTCAAGATATTGATGAAAGAAAAACTGTTTTCAAACTACTTTATATATCTGTTCCTTACCAGTTTTACTTATTTTTGCCATTGTTTAAGATTTAAGGGAACAAATGAATAACAACTCATCACAGGCCAACATTTACTGCATATCAATCGATGAATCAATCAATCAATCAATCAATCTTTATTTGTATAGCGCCAAATCACAACAAACATTATCTTAAAACGCTTTTACAAACATAGGAGGTCTAGATCACTCTATGTCTATTTATAAACAGAGATCCAACCTCAAACCAGGGTAAGACTCAGTCTGACCCCACCTTAATCCATCATGAGCATTGCACATTGCAGTATTTAGCTAGATACAGTGGGGAGGAAAAACTTCCTTTAACAGGCAGAAACCTCGAGCAGAACCAGACTCATGTTAGACAGCCATCATGCCTCAACCGAGTTTGGTCTTGAAAGAGGGATAGAGGAGAATAAGAGAGAGAGGTTATAGTGATGAGACGAGTAGTAGAAGCTGAGTCCAGCACATCCCTATCAGCTGGAGTCCAGAACGCCCGCAGCAGGGGGGAGTCTACGGCAGCTCAGAGGGACCTACGAGACAAGGGAGCTCAGGGACTCCAGAAAGGTCTATGGTTATTAACTTTCAATGGGACAGGGAGAGTTAAAGTAAGTGATGGGGGGTTGGAGGGAAGGGGGTGGGATAGGATCCCAGTGTGTCAGTGCACCAGTTCCCCCGGCAGTCTAGGCCTATAGCAGCATAACTAAAAGCTGGTCCAAGCCTGAGCCAGCTCTAACTATAAGCTTTATCGAAAAGGAAAGTTTTAAGCCTACTGTTATGTACTGTATATGTCTATACAGTAAAACATGTCCCTCAACTTTCTCTCTTCCCTATTTTCTTCTTTGCAGATATGTTTTTTCAGTTCTTGAATGAGTGGTTTGCCTGTGGCCTCATATTAAACAGAAATTATCCATAACAGCTGCACAGTTGTTTTATGTGTGCATACAGCTTTTCCTGCTAAGCTTACCGTAAAGACTACATTATTGTTACTAATAGGAAAAGGTTCAGGTTGTCTAAAATTGCACTCCCTGAAATGTGCATCTAAAGGATAAATAACATGATAGTTTAGGATGGCAGACTGTCCTTCAACTCCTGTTTCTGTGTTAACCTCTGGACCACGAAAATCTTTTTAGTGCTGTCACGCTGATAACAAATGCCAGAGAATTGTCAGATTTTTGTCAGATGCCGTATCAAAGATAATCATCTCCTTGTTGCAGCACCGTCATGGCTGATTTGTTGACATCTGTTTAATTTTTGAGATTTTGAGACGCCTCGCTTGAACAATCTAATGTTATCATTATCTGCTTACAGGGACTTTAATGACAACACCCCCAAGCCCAGAAATCAGACAACTGGCCATTGAGTCCTGTGCTCCTGTTCCCTGATTAACTCTACGCCTCTGTCACTCTCAGTGTCTGATGTTCTGTACAGATCCTCAACATCAGAATCCTAACATTGGAGTTATCAACCGTCTATGTTCAGTCAATAATAGATGAAATACCCAGGATGTAGCCTATGGATTATATTTTTTGTTTTTTCAAAATAAAAAATAAGTGGTTCAAAAGATAAACAAGTGTAAAATAATGTGCTTATTGAAGTTGTTTTTTCACTAGTTTCATGGATGTACAAGTATTTCAGGGAACTCAATTTTTATCTCCACTCCACCTATTTTACAGTTTGACAGTCATCCCCAATTTACAAAACTTAATGCAGTGGTAAGCATCATACATACCCAGTGGTAGAAAACTTCTACCTCTCCCTCTCCTACCTCATTTCATTCTGCTAAGCCCCTCCCACCAAACACCAACCAGTGCCATGCAAATATCAAATCAATGTTTTGTTTTTTTAACCAAAGTTCTAATGAGATAATGAGATATTTGCCTACTGCAGCTTTAAATGTCTCCTCTTGGTTTATCCTTAAAAGGTCAACTTTTTTCTCAGCTGTGAACTAATGAACTGAGCTACAGGTGAAGAAGTGCCCTCAGAAAATGGCACTAGTCCCTTTTGACTTTCATCATTGTATCCTTAGCCTATATACTTAGCCCATAAAAAGAGGGCAGCCATTATTAGCGGTTGCCCTCCTTGTAGGAGACTTCCAGCCAGGGCAGCGTGGATCAACACCACCAGTCAGATCAATAGGCCAAAGTGCCACTGAAAGAGAGAGGAACTGTAAGAGAGTGTGATGGACAGCGATGGAGGAAATAGTGTAGAAGAAAGAAGATGGAGTGGAGCTATTAGTGTGACCTCTCACCTTACAGCTCAATGTTTTAACGGCCAACGCTTGGTCAGAGGGCAGAGACAGAGAGGAGTGAGGCTGTGATCCATGTGGATGGATGCAGCCAGGTGGCCTCTGGAGTCACAGAACTCATCTGTCTCTGTCTCTGTCTCTGCCAGAGGGAGGCTGAACATCTCTGCTTCAATATCATGGAAACATCTGAAGTGGGGGGCCGAGAGATGCATCGACACATTTGCATGGGCTTGAGTAGTCTGGTTTTGATCAGTGTTTTTAAGTACCATGTTTTTGTATACGTAATACACCTTACCCCAGTTTCTGTCAGCTGCTGACTACCTGCATAATCAACATATTACCAAACAAGCACGGCGATAGCGATGAGAGCATTTTACTTCTGGAGATATGATGAAATTGAGTTTCATCTGCAAAAATTCAATAAAACCGGGTGTTCAGATGGGATAAATAATCCAAATGATGTCAAAATGATCTATTGATTTAGAGTTGAGGACATTTTTAATATTTGCTGTCACACTCTGTTCCCGTTTCTGGAAATGGGGTGGATACGCCATATCTTCAACGCCATGTTGGCGTTTAGTGCAAGGCCTGCAATTAGACACAGTGGTCTGTTTTTCTCAGATTTCAAATTTGCCACGGTTTGTGTCGTAAAAAATAAACATCACAGGCGCCTGCTCTAATAAGATGCAGTAACCAGAAACCAGGATACAAGTCTTTATCATGCATACAGGGATTTGAATAACCAGGTTTCTCCATGTGCATGCACACACTATATCCTGAATCTGATCAAAACCAGGATAAGGCTCAAGACTCGGATACTCCCTGTGTAAAAGCACTCAATAAAAAGTGTTGGTATTGGATGACCAGGACTATGAATCAGTCGGACACTAATGGGATAAAGCTGAAATGTTGAAACTGTTCATGCATTTTTCTGATGTTTTAATAGATAGCATGCTTGGCAGTGAATGGAAAGATGGGATATGTGACCGTCAACTTGTTCACGGCTCAGTTCATTCAAGCTTAAATTGGCACAAATGACATTTTTTCACAACATTTTCTGTGCCCCAGTGACTTTTTTTCCCTTCTAACCACATTTAATATTAAATTTTATGCTCTAACATTAAAATTAACAACCACTGTAATCACTTTGGCTTTAATGCGTTTCAGCTGTTGACTGTGAACCCATTTAGCCTTCACATTATAAAATGATTGCTGCATAAATCCCAGCCTACAGCCTGTGTTTGTTTCTGAGAGGTCTGGTTCGAACAGTTCTGAGCCTGGTGCACGTTGTGCATCTGCTTCGGTCCACATGACTCATAAAAAGCTAGCTTTAATAACAGTGTTACAGGGCAGAAGTTGCACAATCATGTTGCTGGTGAACTATTTCCTTAGCTGCATGAATCACATGAAACTCTCTGACAAACACCAAGAGCCTCTTTGTGATAGAACCAACCTCTCTGAACCATAAATCAAAAAGTGGGCAATATTTATCCCCATGTGACCTGGTGCACGTCTCTCTGAGATACGTTTGTGACTGCTGACTTATGTGTGACAGCATCGTGATATTTCTGTTTTGTAGCTTTCATGCCTCCGACTGAGAGTATGAAAGGCTCAAGTGTTCTCAGGATCACAGAGGTCATCACAGGCTGAATAAAAGCATTTTTATAACAGCATTTTGATAACAGTCAAGATAGCAGCCAAGGGGTTTTCATGGAAACGGTCATTGCATTGACAGTACTCAGGTTCAGATGCTTGTGGTTGTTTTTGCTGTAGTGTCATTAGGAGGAGGAAGCACTAAGAAGGAAAAAGTTGAGTCACTCTGAAGGGCGAAAGTCGACTTAGATGACCCTCTGAGAGAATAATGTAGACAACCCTGGAGGAACATCAAATGAGGCAACAAACAAGACATAATAATGTTCACACTGTTTGCACTTACCTATTCATATTGCAAGGTTATGCTATGTAATTTGTATAAAAACAATATGGAGTATTACAGAAGCTAGAGGAAGCGTTGCATAGTAGAGAGACCAATTAAGTCAACAAGGTGTGGTTGTAAGAGGCAACAGTGGTGACCATATTTAAACCCCGACATGATGTGTTTCCATATTTTGCCAAACAGTCACAAAACAGGCATTATTATTAACAAACATAAAGAAAGTTGTTGTCTGAAGAAGTGAATCTCCTGGCTAACAATCTTGTTTTCTTTCTGAAGGTCATACATTCAGAATAATCTCCCTTATAATAGCCTTTTAACCTCTTTCATCGACAGCTAGTTCTGGCTCAAAAAACATTGCACCGTCGCTCCATTTGGCAGAGGATGAAGTGTTTCTGTTGGCTTTAACACCTGCCCCTTTTTCCTCTTCTTGCCAGCTGTGAATGGTTGGTAAAAGACAATGGTGTTAAAACAATAACTGAGTATCTCCATCACACCTCACTGCGCCAAATCGCCACTGAAAGTGCCAAAAAAGTCTCCTTTCTCTCCTTTTGCCCTTTCCCTCAATCTGGTGTTGGCTCCTTATCTTTGACATACAATCATCTTGTTTTTTTTTATTTTGGTCTGATGAAAACTGATTTGATATTGCCAATCAATCAATCAATCAATCAATCAATCAATCAATCAATCAATCAATCAATCAATCAATCAATCAATCAATCAATCAATCAATCAATCAATCAATCCATAAATCCATAAATCAATCAATCAATCAATCAAGCTTTATTTATATAGCACCTTTCATACAAATCAAATGCAACTTAAAGTACTTTACAGCAATTGAAAAACAAGAAAGAAACAGAAATTAAACAATGGCAAGACATATATGAGGGGAAGATCATAATAATAATAATAATAATAATAATAATAATAATAATAATAATAATACAAAAAAATAAAATAAGATAGTGAAATAAAATAAAATAGAGACTAATGCACACCCAAAATAAAATTGTGTAATTAAAATAAGCATCAAAATTAAGAATACAAATAGTTAAAATAAACAGATTTAAAAAGGGTAAGTATAAGAGTTGAAAATAAAACTAAGGCTAAAAATATCAATAAAACTGAGTAGATAAATAAAATAATTACATTAATTAATTAATACATAAAATATAATAAGATAACAGTTACAATTACTAAAATAGTAAAGCAACATTTAAGTCAATACTACAGTAAAAGGTAAGTAATAAAATTGTTAAACCCTACATAAAAGCCAGATTGAATAAATACATTTTTAGTTTATGTTTAAAAGTCTCAATATCTCTGTCAGTCCCATTCATTGTACCAGTATAGCTCTATTGATCAGTTATCCTTTAAGCTGACTCGCTGCTACTTGCTGCAGAAAAGCAAGTGCCACAGTTTCTCAATTTATTGTCATCTTTCTTATCATCGGCATGCCCCCTACTGTACCTGCCCACTTTGTATTAGTGTGTGTGTTCTTATGCTACTTGGCAAAGATAGAAGTAAAAGGACTTTTTTACAACTCGTCATCTGCAGAGCTGGCTGTTCGTGTCAGGAGGTCCTGACTGGAGATATTTCATAGAGCTAGGTGAGGGCAGCTTGCCGAGTTTCTAATTAAAACCATGTCCTCTGTTAGTGAAAGTAGTCTGCTGACAAGAGCGAATGTAAGGTGATCACAAGTAATGGATTGCCTTTGAGAGTGCATATTGTGAGTGCAAAGTAATGTGATGTCAAATGTAGTGAGTATAAAAAACACACACCCAACTTTTTGCAGAGCTTCTTTTGACGAAGCATCAAGTCTGGATACAATACCACCACACTGTGCGCCTGTTCCAGGTGACTGCTGTGTTGAAATCCTCAGTGTCTGATGCAACAGAGAGGTAACTCTACTTAAAAGCTAAAGGAAAGTAAAGGCTGATATAACAACGGCCCCAGTGGACACACAACCGCAGGGCATCTCTTATTGACACTGCCACACTTTTATTAAACTGACTGTAAAGCAGACTGACGACAGAGTGCTGGGTTTTAGAAGGAGGGGAGTTGGGGAACTGACTTACAGGAGTTGTGCAAGGACTCTGAGGACAAAGCTGAACTATTTGAACTCAAAACCACCAAACTCCTTATCAACTGTTGTAACTTATATACATCACAATGCACTGCACTGCAGTTGATATGCAACATAGGTAACCCAGGGTCAGTCAGGAAACTTTTCATGAAATAATACACTCAGAAAACCTTCCCCTACCCTTCACCATGTGGGAAGCAAGGTGACTGATAGGAAGCCTTTTTTTAAACCACAGAGAAAGGACAAATCAGACAATAGCATGACTTAATCATAATATTAGAGGTAGCAATAATTACAGTGCACATAATTTGGATCTTTTACACACTATACTTTCAAATCCTACATTAACAGGTCTCGTAATACACTGCATTAGTATGTTTTTCTTCTACTCAAGGTGCTGACTTAGCTCAGTTTGTAAATCAGATGCCCCCATGTGCTGAGGTGTAGTCCTCAATGCAATGCTGCAGGTTTTTACTCTGGGCCCAGCCTTTTGATGTCAGCCTCACCCTCCCCTCCCTACATGTCATGTTTTTCTTCAGCTGACCTATCACCAAAATAAGACATCTATAAATAATATAACATATAAAGACATCTATTCAGAAATCACCATACATCTCTTGCGGCCATTTTTTCTGTCCAACTCCTCTGCTTGTCAGTTTGATTGTGGCATGTTTTACAAGACACAAAAAGTCCAAACTCCATATCTGTCATCCATATAACTTTTACAAGTTTGCTTTTGTCACCATGGCTGCATTTGTTGTGCTTCTTTCTTTGGTGAGCTTGCATCTCGTTTCATTCCATGTGACTTCAAAACATCAAATCTAAACATTGCTGGCTTTTGTTCTAAGGGGGGGGGATATGGCCAAAAATGGTTCCAATTATCTTGTGGTGTGTACCCTGCTTAAGTTCTAAAACACCTGACAGTGTGAAACCTCTAGATTTAGTAAAAAAAAAAGCTTCAGAAACAGATTGGTGACGTCACTGATACTACGTCCATTTCTTATACAGTTCATGATAATTTCTTGAATATTACTATAATTTGATGTCCACATAATAGTGGTTCCCCTCCTACTGCCATGTTTCTACAGCAGCACAGAACGAATAAACTAGAACATACGTGTTTTTGTACTTAGTGAGTGTCCAGTAGAAATGCAGTGGTTGTAAGATTAAGAATAAAAGAGTGGTTGTTGAGTACGAAACAATTTGTATTGATGGATGTTTTTGATGGTACAAACTTGACAGATGGAGGATGATACTTATTATGCATCACAGGAGCTTCTTTTCCCGAAGGCCACCGTCACTTCAGGGTGAGCAAGGGAGCGTTTTAACCAAGTAACCTAATATTATTAGCCTTCATCCATTGCTAGTATCCAAAAACTACTTTTAAATGTAACTCTTTCTTGCCTTTATAGTTTCTGGTTTACAGCAAAAGGTGATGTGATGGTGTAAAAGATAGAAAATAAGAATTGTAAACATTGAAACAGTCACAATTTAACTCCCAACTTCTTAGTCTGCCTGCTTTGAAAGGAAAAGGTCCAGTTTAGTCCACCCAACTTCCTGCAGTTTCTCACTGTCATTACTCCAGTCCAGCTGATTTACAGTACAGGCTAAATTCAATTACCCATGGTTCTCCGTCAAGCTGCCCGAGTGAGAAATGGCCTTCATTTCACCTGCACCATGTTGGCAGGCATCTTAACTGGTTTAGATGATAGACAAAAGGATGAAGCTTCCAAGATAATCAATTAGTAGATGCAAAAGTTACAGGAGCAGGAGAAGTTTTCAAGCCATGCTGCAATTAAAAGTTCAGGTTTTGGAAGAAAAAGGGATCAGCCTTATTTCTGTTTGACTTCAGTACTCTTTTAGTCCGACCTTTCTTAACCTGCTGTTGTTTCTCACCCCCTTCCTGCACAGCTGTTTTGTTTTGTATCTTTCATTTCTTTTTTTTTTTTTTCTCTGCAAAGAACAAAACTAACACGGCTCATTGCTGAGTTGATTGGTGGTCAGGTTTACTTCCCCGGTAAAGCATTTATCGTTTGTCTGGCCCCCAGTTAAATTAAATGCCTCTCAGATTCATGTTGGAATCCTGCCAGGGTAAATATTGTTGTCTGCTGCTAGTGATTACACACAATTGTTCTGAAGCTATTAAATTAGCAAAATGGCTCTCCAATAATGGAAACAAAAGCAAAGATCAGGAAGTCCAGCATTTCTGCAAACCTTGTTTTAATAGCAAGCAGGTGTGCAGTTAAATCCTGATCTTTTAAACGTCTTTACTTTAATTCCAGTTTTTTTTTAAATTACCCACGTTCATACTGAAGTCACCCACTGTTACATTTGCAGTGATTCCGCCACCTCTGTACTGTAATGCCACTTCATATGCCGCTGAACAAGCCTTCTCCTGCCCTTGGAGCTGAGTGTCAGCCTCAGCAGCACTTTTCCCATTGACTTTGACTCCTGAGGAGCAGAAAAGAAGCGATTCAAAGAAGTCCTCAGCGGGGAGGGTCAGGCAGGAGAGAATACAGATCAGGGGAGCTCTTCTCCTGCTCATATTTGCCCTTGGAGAACAGTAAAGGAGAATGAGTAAAACTACTTTGCTCTACAACTTTTCACAGTGGCATTAAGGGACTTGGCTGTGGATAGCGGATACCATATCACCCTGGGACTCTAAAGTGATGACTTTGCCCTTATCATTTGTGTCCATGCTACCCATTATTGTGTTTTTCCATAAGCCCTTCCATCTTGCAGATTTTGTCTTGTCATGCAACATCTTTGTTTGCATGCACCAATTGCAAAATGTACCTCATAGGTAACGCAATGTCCACTTTTTGAGAAACAATTCTGTCCTTCAGACTTGAAGTCATTTTCTTCTTGATTATGTAGCCTGTGGTTATCTCTGTTTACAGTATTATCTTAGTAATTACTGAGATGAATGATTGAGCTTACACAAAGAGGAGTATCTGTGCATGTTTGACTTTGCTTCAGAATGTACACACATTGTCTCGTCAGATTTGATCAAACTTTGTTATCACTAATTGGAGGTTTTATCACGTTGCGTATTGACTTTGCTCCTTAATCATGAAGAAGTTCTTATAAACACACCTTTTTTTCACTCTGTTTTAAGGTAACTACCAGCTCTCTCCGACTGTCAACATGCCACAGGACGACATAGTGATGATCGAAGATGATAGGCCGCCCCTGCTTCCAGCCCACCTCTCTGACCAATCATCCTCCAGTTCCCATGATGACATGGGCTTTGTAGGAGAGAACCCGGTGCCCTGGATCCACGACCTGCCCAGCCAGAACGAATGGTAAGCAGGGGAGGTTGTTCTTATTTTGAAGTGTCAGATGCATTATTTATGACTTGATGGACTTCAGACCTGCCCTGTGTGGAGAATATTGTATTTTCAGCAACAGTGCAGAAGGTTTAGGGTAGGTTACTATGTTTGTTTTTGTAAACAATGACTACTGAATGTCTGGACTGGCCCTGAGTGGTGAGAGTTTCTCTGACTGGTTCAAACAAACAAAAAAAAAACAGGGAATGACATCTCTGGATTTAATATTCTGCAGAAAATGGTGGAAAATCTTACAAATGTGTAATTTCACAGGGATATATATACTGAATATTGGGTTATTGCAAGTTGTTGCATACATTTATTACGTAGTGTGATGACTTCCCTTGGTAGAGTAAACCAGACTATCTGACTTAACAAACCAGAAAATAACATTTCATATCACTTTCCAAGTTTGTTAGGGGAAAGTAATGAAGTTTTCGCATCAGGTCTACATTTAGAATTCCAAAATGTGGGAAACTTTTGGGTAATGCAGTTTTATGATACTGTGTAGTTCTGTTAGTCTGGACTGGACATGGGAAAGGGGCATATATGGTTGTGTATGTGTGTGTGTGTGTTAAATTATGGATGACCCCAGAGGCAGTCAGACTGCGATAAAAAAAAAAAGAAAACTGAAAATCTCTCTGGGGCTCATTCAGTTCTTCCACTTCTCCAACCTCAACCCTCTGTGGGAATTCAGTGCCCCCACCCTCTATCTACAAACTGGAGCCCTACTGAAGCACTATCATAGTATAATTTGAAGCCAGGGCTCATCAACCTTGTCAGAGAGTCTCTTCAGGGACTTGACTAGTTCAGCTGAACAACCCTTCAAGACTCTGAGAAAAAAGTAACTAAATTCCAGCACCGCAGCATCACTCAGGGCTACTTTAGTGAAATGGTATTGTATATATATTTTTTTATAAAGGCTGCCTTTAAGTACAGGAAATTATGAGTATGAGTCCTTTAAGGTATAATCAGTAGCTCTAAAATCACTCATGGCATTTCCTGTGTGATTGTAGTGTTCAGGTACAGGAAATGTAAAGACAAGGCATTTACTCTCGTCCTGATAGCAAAGACAGAAACTTTATTTTTCAATTGTTTTAATCATACATGCTTTTAATAATATTACCTTTATTTTTTTTTAGGCTCTTAATCCATACGTCTGTTTCCTTGTCCATCCGCCCCACTATTGTGAAGGTGATATCTCAGGGACATCTTCATGGGGTATCATTACATTACCATTGCACTAACATCCACTCAGACTTAAGGATGGACTGATTAGGATTTATTAACCAAATGTCAAAGGTTACTGTGAGCTCTCGTTCATGCTTTTGGTGGCTGCACAAGAACTCATGTGATTGTGAAGATACAGATCCATACAAATGTCCAATAGGATAAGATAGGTCTGTGTTAAATGCATTTTTGACCCCGAACTTTAAAGGGATAGTTTGTTCTATGTGGAAGTGGAGTCATATGAGGTACTTGCCAACAGAAAATGTATTACCAACAGGGTATGCTGGTGAGCTCAGCTCCTTTTTTTTTGAGAAGCCAGGCGAACAACTGGTACAGAAGTAGTAGACTGGTACAGACAGGGTCAAATGTAGGTACAAGAGAGATCTACCCAAACACTAAAGTGGGAGTAAGTGTATGCTGTATTTCAGACATTGTTTTGTGCTTTACCTCCCCGTCAAAGGCCACTTTCTTTTAGCAGGAAGTGGGATGAGTATGTGTTGTTTCCACAAATAGCAATATAACATTAAAAATAGTAATAATCAAAGTTGAGGGCTTTACATGAGTGTCCTTTCAGTCTGCCTCCATCAAACTGGATGAGAAAACTCATCTTGTGACTGGAGGTGTCACTAACTGACATCACTTAACTATTGTGTGTAATTAGACTATGTCACCCAAGTCAGGTCATCACTTTCAGATAAGATAAGATAAGATAAGATAAGATAAGATAAGATAAGATAAGATAAGATAAGATAAGATACTCCTTGAGGTGTACTCTGCCAGTATTCCCTCTGGTGCTGGGTTAGCTTGTCCACCTTATCGAAGATAGATCTTACATTCCCCATTACGGTGGGTGGAAGGACAGGTCGATGTCGTCTTTAAAATTGAACTATTTGTAATAATGTCTAGTATTATACAGGGCTTTAATGTAGTGGTACGTATTAGCTGAGTTTTAAGACAGAAAAACAAAAACAACATGGACAACACAATACTTGTCAGTATGAACACAAGTTCAATCAGGAGAGACAAGTTAATAAATAAAAGATAATATTTATTTTTAAAAAAGATGGAGTGATATTGAATTATTGTCCGAGTCTCTTTGGCGCCTGAACTCTACAGGGAGCTAGAATGATCAAAGGGTGTCTGCCCTGAGCGGCAGCAAAACCCATCCCCCGTAGAGTTCAGACACTGGGGGTGGAGGTGCTGGCTGATGTCATCTGAAGCTGATGAGATAATGGAGCTGATCAAAACTGTGAAGACTGGGCGATGATGGGGAGAAGACGTAGCACATGAATGAATGATCTAAAGGAAGAGAGAGCCGTATTTAAGAAAAGACGGCATCAGAATGATCGGCAAACATGACAAGGTGATGAGACAGGAAATAGGAGTGGAGGACTTTAACTGAAGCTTCATCTCAGGGTAGCCAGTGCTCTTAGATTACCATAAAATGAGATGTATCCTGGATAAATCAGTATGCTTATTTATTAACAGATAACTGGGTAGGGTGTAAGAGTCCTTAGGCGAGGATTAGATGCGGTCTTGTTGATCTAGCTCTGCAGTACTTTTACAGTGCTGTTTTCACCCTAATGAGGGTGTGGTCACTCTTGTAAGTGACAAGTGATGTTTGTCTGCTCTCATCCATGGACATGTTGCTGTAACAACAGGTTATCCCCTTAGCAGGCCTTGTTAGAGCTGGCCAATCAGAAGACAGTAGACCTGCAGAGAAGGAGGCCTTAAAGAGACAGTACCTGGAATCTCCTGTCAGACAGAGGCTGAAATGAGGGTTGCCACAGATACCAGGATGAGAGAAGGGGTTTCATGAATTGTAAATACTACTGCTACAAAGTTCACAAAGAAGAAAATATTAAAGTATATATATTATATTAAAATATTAAGTTAAAATGAGCTCTAATTGCGAATAGACATGTTTTTTTTCTCTTTTTATCAATAATTATTTTACAAAATCCTGTTTCCTGTTACCTTACTTGTGATTGGCTTGTTGAGGTCACGTGTTTAAGGCTACATCAGATGCGTAGATATTTTTTCTAAGGTGAAACACTGGCTGCCAAAAAAAAGAGGCTCCATTTATTTATTAATTTTTTTAGCCTTTTTTTTCTTTTCCCCAGAGACTGACTCTCTCTCTCTCTCTCTCTCTCTCTCTCGCTCTCTCTCTCTCTCTCCTTTATTATGAATGGGTAGATTTGCCCAGCATGCCTGTTTTTTTTCATACGACGTCAGAGCTTTGTCATTGTGAATCAGATCCCAGCACATGGCACAAACTGCACTCAGACTCCCTCATTTGCACACACACTCATAAACACTCACTTACTTCTACAACACAACCACAGACTCACACACAAACACACACACACGTGCATAACGTGTGCACACGAGGAAGAAGTGTGCCACATACCACTGCCTGGGGTTATTGTGAATTATTCATGTCCTCAAAGACACACACATACACGCACACACAGACACACACACAGTCAGAAGGAGGATACACACTCGATGCATTCAAGCAGCTGTTAGTGTTTGAGTAAAAGAGAATGACTTTAACTTTTCATTTTCAAGTGCCCCCAACATTGTACTACTCACACGCAATAACACACACACACACACACACACACACACACACTCAGTGAGCACAACCAGGCATACTGAGCCAGCAGGAGATGTGGGTCAGCCAGGATCCACTGTACTGGAACTGTTACTTTTTAATTAAGCTCTTGCAGCAGTGCAGCCGGGGTCCTGTACGTATTGAATATGTATTGTGCAGAGCTCTGAAAGTCTTACCTCTGGCCCTCCAGTATTATGCAGCCTTGCTTCCCCACGGGAGACGCATTGCCAAGGCCACAGCTCCACACACCTACAGCGCATACACAAAGCACAAAAGTTGCTGGTTCCGCTTGTAGAATAATAGTCATTCAAGCTCTTTCTTCTCTGGTGGAATTTAACGTCAGATTTTCTCTTTTCCCTTCTCTTTATTTCTCTCACTTTTTATTCCTATTGTCAGTTTCCATTCTTTTATTCAGTTTCCAGAGCTGTATGACTTTAGTCAGCTTGTTATATGAATGTCATCATGGCTTACTAATGCAATAATTAATACACATGTAATGAAAAGGCTTCTGCCCCTGTAAGTGATTATTATACAGTAAATTAAGACTATCATTAACATATCTTCTACACAGACCCAGTTTTTTAAAGTCATTCTAACCACACTTTTCCCTAGCTCATTTTCCCAATCTATGTTCTCATCTTTGACTCTGTAATCATTCTCCTAGTAGTGTATCAATGCGTGAGATCCCCAGGATAGATAGTTGTTTTGGATACAGAATTCCCATCTCACATAAGACACATAAATTGACCTACTTTCCACCCCCCCCTGACATCCACTGCCAATATCTAATGGGTGTGTGTGCATGTGCATACATGCTGCTTGTTTGACTGTATGAAGACTTACAGGGTACGTTGCCTTCCCCTGCTAGAGGCTGTCTTGTTGTTATGATGTTGTTAATGTCGTTATGTTTTTATACCACGTAAGCTTTACGGACCTCTTTTGAATATAAAACAGCCTGTAAATATTACAACCTCATGCTTTTAGATGTCTTTAATACTAGAGTGTGTAGTCTTTTGATATGTCATTTGTTGCTTCTGTGTAGCATACTGTTTTATTTACTCATAAATTCTAGTAATTTTTAACAGCATTGTGCTGGCAGTATTAAGTTGATTCAAACTCTGAGAGCCAGTCATACAGTAAAACCTGCGTTCTATTTTTAAATGCATTTAAATTTGGCAGATGTAAACTGTGGTTGTGTTGGCTCAGTCCAGTGTGTGAGTAAGGTTGACTGGTTTGTTATTCAGAGAGGTGATGGAAAGCCGCATGTGTTTTCTGTCAGGTTTCACTGAATAAATAAAGGACGTAAATTATTACTTTGCATATCTGCACAAGTTCATTTGAACGTCAGGTCCTGACCTGTCACATTATTCACCCTGCAGTATCTTCCTCCTCCTTCATTAGTCAGAATACAAATCCAAACAGGAAGAACCATGTCTAAGTGATTTACAGTAAAACAGATAACATGCACCAGCTGAATTTGGAGGCTTTGCAGAATAATCTGGATAACAAAACAAGATGAAAGGGTTTTTCTCTCAGGAGAGGAATGTGAAGCAGTGTCAGAAATATAATTCAGTGTAGAATCATGGCAGCTCCCAACACAGGCGGGTCCATCAGATGTAGGAGGAATGTTTTCAGTTTACACCTGGTTTTCATCCAAGTAGTTGACAAAGAGCAGTCCGGGTGTGTCAACTCCCACTAAGACCGTATTGGTGCTATAAGTGCTCACTTCAATGTGATACCATTGACACATTTCAAAAAAACATTGGGACGGAGGCATGTTTACCTTTGTCTTGCATTGCATCTTCTTTTAAAAGCTCTCTGTTTTTGGAGTTTTGAAAGCGAAATGTTGTCCCATTCTTGCCTGATGTAAAATGTAATGGCTCAACCGTCCAGGGTCGCCTTTTTTGTATTTGTCATTTCATTTCATGCTGTACCAACTGTTTTCAATGGAGGGCAGGTCAGGACTGCAGGCAGGCCAGTTTAGAACATGGACTCTTCTACTACAGAGCCACGTGTGACAAACTGTGTTCACACACAATGGTTTCTGGAAGTGATTTTGAGCCTATGCAGTGATTTCCACTACAGAGTCATGTCTGTTTTTAATGCAGTACTGCCTGGGACCTAAAGGGCACGACCATCCGGTATAGCTTTTTGGTTTTGTCCTTTTTGTACAGAGATTTCTCCAGATCATCTGAATGGTTTAATTATATTATGTACTGTTGATGTTAAAAAATCCCCAAATTATTTTGATTTTACTCTGAGAAATGTTTTGTTGTAAATTGTTGAACCATTTGCTCACGCAGTCTCTCACAGAGTGCTGGACCACTTTTCATCTATACTTCTGAGACACTCAGTGTCTCTTTAAGCCCTTTTTATACCCAGTCATGTTAAAAACCTGTTGTGAACTGATTTAATTAATTAGATATTCTTCCAGAAGTGTTTTTTTAATACTTTGCTGTCATCAAATGTAAAATAAGCAGATATTTTGTCATAAAATTGTCAGTCTCATCATTTGATATATCATTTTCTCACTGTTTCCAATGAGATTTAGGGTTGAAATCATAAGTAGACCATCATATTCTTTTTTTTATAAACATATGACACACTGTCCTACTTTTGGGGGAAATTGGGATTGTAAAATAAATAAAAATATGGGAAGTGTGAATGTTCTGTTAAAAGCAGTTGCCTTGTACCTGCACATAAGCCTGTGTTCTAAAAGTACACAGACTATAACCCGTCATTGCATCAGCCCCCATGCCTGAATGAATATTTCCTTTTCATGAAAATGTTCTCTTGGTAGTTGCTCTAATCCCCTGCAAGACAGCCCCAACTTCCCTTAGAAGCATAAAAAAACAGATTTTTCAAAGTAATGCAAGCATCTTGCAAACAGTCCCATACTCTGGAGACATTTGTAAGAGCACCACATGGAGTGTGAACCTTGACGTACGAAGTGCAGAAGCAAAACAACTTTGAAGCTGAGGCTCTTTGAGAGTCTGAGAACTTGTCTCCTTCTAATAACACAACCGTGAATGTCATGAACTCAAATGTTTTTTGGTTTCCTGCTCATTTAGCAGCTTAATGGGTCTTTGCACAATGAATCTGACTACTTATGATGATGTTGGACATAATTTAACAACTTTTGTAAAATTGAACAAAATAATGATAATAGAAAATAAAATAAAAAACAAATAATACCACTCCCAGTCAAAGCAGCTATTTACTCTTTATAAAAGTAAGCAATAGATTAAGATTATTATCCATTATATCTGACATTTGCATGGAACTCAGTCAGAATGGTTACCAAAAAGATTCAAGCTTGTAAGAGCTGATAAAAAATGAACTAAGGTAATTTACCTGACATGTTTTTAACACATTTGCAGCCCTCCGTTTCCTGATTTGGTTTGATTGGGGCTTTATTTAGATTGACTGAATGTTTCACTGACTACTTAGGTCAGTTATATTTTTAGCTCTATTTCTGGCTTTTCAATGTGTGTGCATTTCCCCAGTAGGGTCAATAGGGGCACTGTCAAAATCCAAATATAAGTAGACCTCCACTGTCCCCGAGACTTGGACCTTATTCTGGATATCACTGACAGAGAAGAGGACAGGTGTCAATTGTGGTTAAGGTGAGAGAGAAGACAAATGGACAGCGCGCGATAAACCGAGAAAATGAAAGAGAGAGAACTAGACTGTGTCCTTCTCTGTCTTTGTGCCATGTCACAGGTGGAAACATCATTTCCCCGGCAGCTCTGACACACTCTGTCAAACAGCAGAGATAGAAAAGGACTCCCGACAAACATACACGCACAGACACACAGACACGCAGACACGCACACACACTGCTGCACAGGCGCCCTCAGTCTCACGAGTGTTTAGATACACATTGGCTGGTAAACAATTTCACAAATTAACATATAAAGTGGAAAAGGTCCGCATAGACACGAACAAACAAACTTCCAAGCTAACAATGCAGGCAGACTGCCTACTTCACTTGACTACCTAATAGTCTCTATCATCAGTAATGTAACTAAGAATCACAAGTGTTCTATTAAGCGCATGTGTTTTTCCCATCAGGCTATCAGCGTAACTACATATAAATGCAAACAGCCTTGTAGCGCATGCACATAAACTCAAACACAGACACAGTTTGACTAATCTCAAATGTCCATTTAGATGGCAGTGATTTTAACATCACACACATGCATAAATTGCAGCTTTTTTATGCTAATAGTCCCCACTCACTTTATGAATATTAACCACATCTCTGCGGCAGAAGAATGACATGCTCTCTCTTATGTGCTCACCTTGAGTGCTTCTATCTGTAGATTCTTGTGTTGGGTAATGTGTGTCGGTCCGTGACTTGCATTGCCTGATTAACCTTTTACATACAGAGATCCTGGAATAACACTGTAAGGGAAGCCTGTTATTGTGGTGGCTTTGTGTTTTCTCCAACCAAATAATGGCATCATAATGCTGCTGCAGTACATGTAGGTATACTGAAATTCAAAAAAAGTAAGATTAGCTGTGTTATTTTTACATGATGAAGTGTAAACTAGTCAGGTCCCATTCTCCTCTGCTCGGCTAGCTAGAACTACAAACCAGATCTTTACCCAGTGTCCACTTTGCTTAATATTAAACAACCAGTTGTAGTTGGGTTAATAAGCCAACATGGACTCTTCAACATGGATCCTGATCCTACATTTTGACATACAATCTGTAAATAGTTTTAGAGGTGATGGGACCCTGTAGTCTCCTGAATAGAAAGACATATTTTGGGTGCTGTTGGCTAGCTGCTAGCTGCTGGTGGTCTGCACTATCGTTCCCGCAGGCTCAAAGGCAGACCAACATTTCCCACTTATTCAGTGGCCACAGTTACATGATGTTTTTTAATTCTGAATTAATTATTCAGAATTAGATAATTCTTAATTAAAGTATTCTCCTTCGTGTTTACATGGAAATAGTAATTTTGAATTGAGGTTTACATGGAAAACACGTTTAATCGTCTTTATTCAATTCTGCTTAAGGTCTAGGGGTTGGGAAGGGTTCTGATTGGACAGGGGCGCGCGTGACGTATTCATGTCTACCGGAAAAAAGCAGACTCCAGCTCCTGCTTCTTTCATTTTCAGTTACAACATGGAAGACCACACAATAAGTACAATTTTCACTTTGATGTTGATTATAGTTTTGAATAAGCAGCTGGACACAAACATACTGCTTCACTTTTGTCAGCTGAGGAGGAGAAAAGAGATAGAGGACCGGAGAAGAGAGGTGGAAGACCGTACTTTGGCGAATCAAAGCCGGTCAGTGCAACAGCTGCTCTACCTCAGCTCAGTGCCACATCCCGCTCGCAAGACCAGACAGCAGTGGATGAAAGTGCGAAGCAAGGAATAATAAATAAATAGTCTCAGCTCGAGTCCAACGCTTGCTTCGAACGGCCATCCTGTAATATGTGCCCGCCAGCGCAGAATATGTGCATCATCATGACAGGACAAGGGAACGAGCATGCTCAGAATGACCGGAATTAATTTAAAGCAGAATGAACGTATACATGATCGAGGAATTATTCAATTTGGATTTAAAATCAGAATAAACCAGACACTTACTTCGGATTTAAGTTTAATTCAGAATGGTCATTTTCATTTGGAATTAGATGTTTAGAAGGTCATTTTTAATCTTTTTAAAGAGGATTTAATTATTATTCTGAATTAAAGAGGAATTAAAAGTCTCATGTAAAGGTAGCCATTGTATGTACATTTTAAGGCAAGCAGGAATAAAGGCACATAATTCCCTTCTTCCACAGGCTGTGTAAAATGATCTTTTGTAACAGTTGAGAGGGTAAACCTCAGCACGAGTGATAAAAGTAACCTGCACACACACAAAAACACACTCCTGCCTCCCAAACAGAATTACCCTCCTTGTCTGGTTCTTGTCAGTCGCTCTCCTATTCAGCAGACTGGACAAGTTAGTGCAGCTAAAACTCAATTAAAGTGTCCGTACAGCAGGCAAGGAATGAAAGAGGAGGTCTACGCAGGAGTCAGCCGCCAGACAAAGAGGTCTTAATTGATCTTGTTCTCTCCCTCTCTGTCTCTCTCTCTCTCCACAACTTCATCACAATTAAAAGGAGATTGCAGGAAATCACAGGTGCAGCTGCTCCTCTGTGTGGCACTGATGGGACATTTTAATTCAATTTAATGGCTTTATTGGCAGGAAGGTCTCATAAGTATTTTATGCTTACAGTCTATATACCACGTTTTCATTCAGATACTTCACAGGCATTAATACGTACGTTAAATAAAAGAGGTATAACCTGTGAAGTGCATTTTACAGACAGGCTGCAAACTCATGTGTTGAGTAATGAAGCCAATGCAAAGGTGCAGTTCCTCAAGGGTCTGGTTCAGGAGACTGAAACCAACAGATAAGAAAACCATTATATAAAGGCTAAAAGTTATACATATTTAGGTATAATAATAATAAATAATAATAATACATTTTATTTAAAAAGGCGCCTTTCTTAGCACTCAAGGTCACCGTACAGAGCAGAGTTTAAAAAACAATATCAAAATCAAGCTGATAAAATCAACATGGCATGATACAGCGCAATTAATAAATACAAATAAAATGAACAGGATCAAATACAATGCAGTGAAGAGGTGTAATCAGAGTGAATATGATAGTTTAAAAATATGTGGCTTGAGATGTGATTTAAAAATGGAAACAGAGTAGATGTTACGGATGTCTGGTAGGAGAGAGTTCCAGAGGCGGGGGGCAGACCGGCTGAAGGCTCTGGACCCCATGGTGGTTAAACAGGCGGGTGGTGTAGAGGTGAATGGAAGAAGAAGACCTGAGAGAGCGGCTGGGTGTGTTGATGTGCAGAAGTTCAGAGAGGTATGGAGGAGCAAGGTTAGTGAGGGCCTTAAAGGTGAGAAGCATAATCTTGAAATCGATGCGAGTTTTTGACCGGTAACCAGTGAAGCTGCTGAAGGATGGGAGTGATGTGATTGATGGACGGAGTTTGGTTGATAATACGAGCAGCAGAGTATAGCAGAGCAGAGTATAGTCAAGGTGTGTCTGTTTCGACAGGTTGGTGTTTCATTGGTGTTTGTAAAGTAGACTCCACCTCTGTAATCAAATTCAGAATTTTTTATAGAGCGACCATCACTTTTCGGCTTCATAACACCTGTTGAGTTACCAATGGTTGACATCACCAAGACAGATATACATATATATATATATATATATATATATATATATATATATATATATATATATATATATATATATATATATATATATATATATATATATATATATATATATATATATATATATATATATGTATATATATATATATACACAGTGGGGCAAAAAAGTATTTAGTCACTGATTTTGCAAGTTCTCCCACTTAGAGAGATGAGAGAGGTCTGTAATTGTAATGTAAAACAATCCAGGAAAATAAGTATTTGGTCATCCACAAACAAGCAAGATTTCTTGCTCTCACAGACCTGTAACTTCTTCTTTAAGAAACATTTCTCTCCTCCACTTGTTACCTGTATTAATGGCACCTGTTTGAACTCGTTATCTGTATAAAAGACACCTGTCCACAGCCTCAAACAGTCAGACTCCAAACTCAACCATGGCCAAGACCCCAGAGCTGTCGATATATATAATTCACTTGCCAGTAGTGTGGACCCCTGCACTGACTCCTCATGCAGGGTTTATCCAATGATTGAAGGCAGCTCACAGCTCTGTGGCCCAGCTATGCATCCATGCAGTCAGGTGAATCGGCCTCCTGCAAACCTCAGAAGGAGCATTTCTGAAAGCCCCTCACTTCATCGCTCTCCACCTCTTGCTTTCTCTCTCGGGCATCAAAGCTAATACACAGAACCCCCTGCTACTCGATCAAACCCAGCAGCACTTTTCTTTCAACTCCGATTCTGTGAGCCTTACCTCTTTAGGGTCTGTTTTAAATGAGGGTAAAAAGGGTTCAGGGTTGGGGGGAAAAAGTGAAAAAAAAAAAGAATACACAAGTCACCTGGGTAAATTGTGATCACGGACTGGCTTTTAGCACACACCACTTAGCAACTACGCTGAGGTGTAGTTTGACACATATTACTTCCTGCGAGGGAGACAGAGACAGGAACAAGTTGATGTAATGTGCAAGTTGAAGCTGTGGATTTGCCTGTGAGCAATCCTCAGCTGTAGTTAATTTTAGATGATGGGAAGACTTTGAACAGGGAAGAAAGCATCTGCTCGGAGTGCTGGAAATTGCTTTTAAATACTGCTTAAAGAAATAGAGATGAGGGAATGTATTATCCAAAATGAGTCAGCCCACTACTAGAGATAGGCCAGAGGCGTGGACTAGTTGGACTGTCTGAGGAAGAAATGTGCTGTTCTGCAGATTGTCAAACTTGTCATGGAGGTGGTCACATTGTCAAATAATTTCTTCTTCCCAACATTTTCATTGAACCTACAACCAAAGTGACCAATGAGCAACAGAGTTCAGGATGGTGCTCTCCTTTGCAGGCTCCCACAGTTGGCTATTCTTCCCACTAGTGGTCTCTGTTTGAGTTTAAGAAGTCCCTGGATCAGCATGAAGACACTTTCAAAGGAGTATCTCATTACGACCAGCATTCCTATGGGAAAATTAAAAGCCAGTAGAAAGTGAATACGAGATGTGTAATTGACTGCTGCATTTCTATTAGTGGACTGTGAATCTTTGTGTGCCAGCTTTAAGTAGACTTCAAGATTAATACCAGCCTTCCTTCGCCTTTGGGAAGGAGGCACACATCTTTTTAATGCCACATATTTTTCACATATTTTTTTTTCTGAAAAAGCTTTCAAACTTCACTAAAACTTGGCACTATGATGTCTAAGTCAAAATGAAGACATATGTAATCTGTTGCTTGCTATGTTACACAAGACCCTTACATATTACCAGTGCAAGGTGAAATATTTAGGCCTCTGTTATTTCTCGTCTGCATTATTTAACACACAGAGGCATAAAGTTGAAGTAATGCAATTCCAGCCTCACCACCAGAGAAAGTAATGAGGGTAAAGACGGTTGCAATGTGTAGCATTGAAGCTTGCAGGGTGGACCAGTACTATGTATGTGCATATCTGAGTGTGTGTGGCTGTAGAGCCCCCGCTGTGTGTTTACATACAGTGCCTCTTTCACTCCTACAATGCCATGGTGCAATGTCAGATAACATAACAGGACACGAATATCACTCCAAAGCAGAGATCAATGTTTAAATACTAAGGCATGATGACGGCATAGTTGCATCTTTTGAGCAACATCTATCTTTTTGATTCCAAACGTGTGCTGCTTGTTCAATCAATTTTATATCAAGACATGTAGGCAGCTATGCAAGCTTAGCTCATCATTGTGCATGCAAAGTAGTAAATGGTAAATTGACTTGTAATTCTATAGCACTTTTCTAGTCTTTCTGACCACTCAAAGCACTTTTACACTACTTGTCACATTCACCCATTCATACCCATTCACTCACTGATAGTAGAGGCTGCTATGTAGTTAGGGACCATCAGTGTTAGCTAATCTCATTCGTTTACACTCACACACCTCTTGATCAAACTCAGTGAATGTGTGTGGACTCCAAGCAACTTAAACTATATATATCACACAACCCTACAGCACAGAGCCCACACTAAGGAGGTTAAAAATAATACTCAAAGTCTATGGTGTACTCTCAGTGAGTTTCACAAACAAACAAATGTAACCCATCTCATGCTTTGTGATTTCTCTTCTTGGCAGAAAATTAGAAAACACAGCACCACATGAAGTGATTTTTAGTTCTGGTGTTGTTTGTGTGATCATACACTGGGGGAGCAGTGCAATTTTGGACCTTTCCATGGAAAAACATAGCACTGAACAGGGGGTACCTGCCTGAAAAATGGATAAAGTTTGAGAACTACTGCTATCAGCAGCCCAGGTTAAAAAGACTGGCAACCACTGGCGTTGTGGGTCATTGCCACCTCTTTAAATAGTTAGTGCTGCAGAGACCTCCAGTGCAAGTCCAAACAGCAGGTACCTCTAGCTCCAAAGGGTGTTAAAAGCAACACAATTTACTGCTTCTCTGAAGGTTACCCTGGATCCCCAAACCGACCATTTAGTCATTGCTCTGCATGGACCAAAAGAAGAGCAGAAGCAGTGTAAAAATTGGCAACAGCAGCTTAAACTCACAGATCTGATGTCAAACTGAGTGAATTTACACCACCACTGGGCTGCCCCTCTGAACTTCACTCCTACTGCCCACAGATTTCTCACCCTTTTTGGATCTGAGTCATCTATACTGCTTTGCTCTGTAATTATTCTCTCTACCTGCGCAACAGGGCTGTGTATGATCCCACCTGCTTGTCGTTTTATTCGTCCACGTTCAGTTGTCCCAAAATAACACAATATAAAGTGAAAATAAGAATTCCAGATGAAATTATGTCCTTTTCTCCTACCCTGTTTCAGTCACGCACCGACAGCTGACATTTGCGCAGACAGAAAAAGAGAGGGCAGGCTGCTTTTTCTTGGGCTTGGAGTGATGAGAGGAGAATAGCGAGGGGTGATGAATAAATGAATTATACATCTGTGCTGTCAGTCCTCTCTTCCTGCCCCACCTCCGTCTCTTTCTGTGTCAGCCGGAGTCAGTCCTGTGAGGAAGCCTGATCTTAGTTGGGATTGTCAGGTACGGTCGACGGCAAAGTGACGTGATGACATGGGGCCCCTCTGTGACACATGAAGCAGCTCTTTTGTTAAATGGAGGACGGCAACCTAAATAAGAGTTGTTTACATGCAAACAAGTGCCAGCAGAACTGCAGTTTCTGTTAGATGATACTACACATATTGAAAGGTGCTCGAAGGAGCATCTGCTCCAACAGGATACACTGACAAAAGACATATTTCCTCCCTACTGCTCTACTTTCAACAAAAAAAATCACAGCATCCAACTCAGTACAAAAGCTTTCCATCTGTGGTTGGAAAACAGATGAGATCATTTAGTAAAATTTCTCCTGTGTATAGCAGGAATTTTAGTCTCCTTGGAGGTAAGAACACAAACACCCATCAGTGGTAATAATGTATGATCATCAACAGAACAAAAGAAGTAGTGACAGCATCCTCTCATGCGTGTAACATTTATTAGACTCCATCCCCTCCCCTTTGTCTCCCCTCAAATGGCAAGATGTTCTCACCTTAATTGTAAATGCACTCTTCTGCATGCCAATACCTGTTCTCCCCCTTCCCAATCTCCTTCCCCCCACTCCCCTCTGATTTTCAATTAAGATCCAGACAGAGATAGAGGATCTCAAAGGGAGCACACCATGGTGGTGCTGGGCTCTCCCAATGCTCCAGACATACTGGAGGAGGGGGGGTTATTGAATAGCCATGACCCCAGAACACCCTCACCTCACTGGGGTATTACACACCTTAACCAGGCCTCGCCTTCCCAATTGTAGCACCTCCTGCGCCCACTCTGCAGAGGTGGAGACGTCCTTGATTTCAGCTATTGAAATGAAGGATTAAAACTGACAGTGTGTCTGTGTGATTGTTGAATGTCAGTGGTCATTGTCTGATAGAAAATGAGTGTTTTGGTCCAAGGATGTATGAATATTAATATGTAGATAGTATCCTCCAGTCTTGTTATGAGCATGGCATCTTGCAATGCAGCCGCAAAATGATATAGATAGATAGATAACCATTGAATCAAATGATGTGTGTTTGAATTCCCGTGCCTCACATGTCTGTCTCTTTTCCCCCCTTTCCTTTGTCATCCCCCTGACCTGCAGCACGTTAAGTCCAGATGCAGACTCGGACCCTTCGTTCCAGAGGGAGGGCTTCGGTCGCCAGAGTATGTCAGAAAAGCGCACCAAACAGTACGAAAATCCTGCCGATCTGGATATCATCAGGGCGCGCAAGTCAAAGAGCATGGATCTAGGTAAGTGCTAAGCTGTGCAGAATTGACATAGCAGTGTGTGCATTTTCAAACTTTCCTTTTTAGGTTACAAAAATTACCAGTACTGTAACCAGTGCTCACAAAAATATTTTTGCTGAGACAAGAGACCACCTCCAGTGTTACAAAAATGGAACAAGTACCAAAAGTCAACTGCAGTCCCTTGCATGTCCACTTGAGGTGTGTACATTGCACATCTGTCTAAGGGGATTTTTTTGTCTGTTCTAAAGACATTAAGACGAAAAGTTATTTATAGATTGGCATAATTAGGGGCTCAGATGAGTTAATTGACATCTGATTTTTGGACGTATAAACAAATGTTGATACATCATATAAACCCCATAAGAGTGTTACATCTCAGTCAAGATACAATATTGGAAATGCAAATTGAAATAAATATAGGTAATGATTGTTTGAATTCAGCTGTTTGCAATCATCTGTCTCACAAACTAAATGTCAGTACATGCGCTGAAAGAATCATTACAATTAAAGATTGACAGTTTTTGTTGGGATAAGGGTCATCCAAGAAAATCCAGTACATTTGTTCACCATGCTTCCGCAAACACAGACACTCAGACACATGTCCTTTGCTCTTTTTGCCTCCGACTCCCATGACCCTGTGTCCAGTGAAGCATGTGCAAAACAAAGAAGCAAGTGCACAGCAGCATCTTTAGTGACTGATGAATGTCTGCAATGGGATGCATGCACCCCAAGCACGTGCACGTGCACACACACGCACACACACACACACACACACACACACACACACATCCACACACACACACACAGACACACAGACCTCAGCTCTGACTGCATCAAGGGAAGAAGGTGGTGTAAGTTGTGAACCTCTCCCACTGAGGTTGAAGCAGACGCTGCCTTCTTTCGGATCACTGGCTAATCATAACAGATAACAGCCAACACTATTCCACATGGAGCCCACAGACCTGTGGAAATCTTTGACTCCCCCACTGACTTGTGTAGGTCTGGGCCGCTGCACTCAGCTCTGTAGGGTCCACTTTCCCTGTTGTAGCCTTACCCTTTTTACCCCCTAAAAACTTTGCCATAACAAAGACAACAAAAGTTTTCAGCTTCCAGTTCTGCATAGGAGGAAGCTATGATTTAGTCATTTGATAGGTTTAACTGTGCAGTTAGTTCAACATTAAAATATTTTCCATTATTATTGTTTTTTGTGGCAAATACAGATATAATTCGATTTAGCTGAGGACAGGAAGGGAATATAATGAGCAGGATGCTGAGATAACTCCTAGATGGTGTTGTCATTAGTGGAACAGCATATTATATCACAGAGTTTAATCAAAATAGCTCCGGAATTGTTTCAAAGTGGCGTCAGTAATTTGAGTGCTGGAAAACAATGTTATTGTTTCTTTCTACAAAATGCACTTCTTCACCAACTTCTAGGATGATCAGTCACTCTTTGCATCACCCGAACTGTCAGAGTTTTAATAATCTCTATTCTTTCTTAGTTCTAATCTCAGTGTGTGTGTCTTAAGATATAAACCAAACTCACACTCCCTTCCACTACTTGCAAACCCAGGGTCGACTTTGTAAATATCCTCTGACAGAAATCCTAATTATAACACTACATTGGCCCAAATGTAAGAGTTTGTTTTTTCCTACAAAGAGTACATCTAAATAAAAAAAGTGAGATGGTATTACAGTATATTTAGGGTCAAGTCTTTTAAATGACACTATTCATTCAGAACAGTGGACTGTGCTGCTCATCTGCAAAGTAAGTGAGGCCTGCTGTCACTCACAACTACAGCACCAGGGGGATTAAAGATGGAGAGACACAGTGACCGCTAAAACAAAGTGACTCAAAAGTTATTCATCAACTGAGGCAGAATCCTAATGCTCATTTTGAGATTATGGTTCAAATGCAGCAGAGACATTGAACAACTGTCAAGCAGCCGGGAAATATGGTGTCACAGAATGTAATGTCCAGAGTCAGTGAACCCAAATAGACCTTTTTGAAAATGTTCTACAGTCAGAGAATGGTACCATAGTCCTCAAAGTAGAGAAAAACCGATATGGTTTTTTCAGGGCCGATATCGATACCGATTATTAGTGGTCAAGGAGGCCGATAACCGATATTTGGAGCCGATATTCATTTGCGGTAAAAGGGGAAATACTGGCATCAAAATTTTGAATAATACAGACTCCAACACTTAACTTTGTTTAAATGAATTTAAGCATATGTTTATTAAACAGCTTTTCAGATTTGCAACATGTTAAAGTTTTTTTTTATCTTAGACAATAGACATCTTTGTTTTAAAATTCTAACACAAAGTGCAGGGAGCTCCAGGCTCAGCAGCATGTCTTATAAAGTTAAATGAAAACTGAAACAAATAAATGTCTCCCTTAAGTTTTCTACAGTAAATAAAGTTTTCCAAAATCTCAGTATAACTGAAATGTTAATCTTTCACTTAACTTTGTTTTATGGGTGTTTTTCAGTTTTTTTGAAGTGTGGTTGTATGAGTTTTAAATCGCTAGTAATTGTAGGGACCACAACGGATGCTGCTCAGCTACGGTATCTACAGACGGTGTCATTTCTGCCACGTGATTTAGTGAACTTTTGAGCAAAAATAACCCAGTTTTAAATCAATCTATTATCGTCCGTCAGATTTTAAAAAAAGGCTGATGCCGATATGCGTCAAAATGACGAATATCGGAGCCGATAATCGGCCCGACTGATAATCAGTCTATCCCTACCTCAAAGTGGGCAATTCCAACAGACTGACAGGTGTGTAAGTATGCTAATGAAAACCAGATGGAAGGTATTTCCATTACCAGAGCTATGATCCAGCTGAGAACCTTGGATACCACCACCAGGGACAGTTAGCATAATAAATAATAAACTACAGATTAAAGCTCAAATGTCACTCAAATTTCAATTCATTTCAAAGATTCACTCTGGTATAGTGGGTTGATGATTTAAATTGAATTATTACTTCAAAGCTGCACAATAATAATTGCCTATGGGTAACAGTTTTAAGTAAAATGAGCCTAGGATACAGTTCCTGCATTAGTCTTTAATCTTTGTTACGCTGTCAGACATTTCCGTTTTTCTTCAGCAGTTAGGTGAACTAGCAGGTGTAAGCAAACCTTTCTTCTTTGCATTAACACATTAATAAAGCTGCGCTGTGCGTTCAAAGCCACCCTGACTAAATGGTTAACATGCTCAACAATGCTACCCCCTGCAGACTCTCATTTTCTTCTGTCACTTGGTATTTCTGTCCCTCCCTTTTAATCGTGTTCCAGGTGCTCCCAAATCGCATCAGCAGATGGATTTCATGACTTTGAAGCCCATCATTGTTGAAATATGCTAAACTGGTCAGACACCCCACGGTTCAATCCCATTTAGATGGGAAAGGAGATTGAGTGAAAGAAGAAAAGAGAAGAAAGAGACGTGAGGTGCCGTGGCTGGCAGTAATACATTAGCACATTCCAGCCACTTTGCCTTGTGAGCCTCATGATTGACAGGCTTGTGCACAAAGTCTAGTATATGTTACTAACGTCACTATTCTCACACTCTTCATTATGTGTCCTGCACTTTCTGCTTCTGTCTCTTTCTGCTTTGCATGTGCTCAATAACACGGTACAAAAGGCACTAACCACTCCCGCTTGTTTATGCTCTTTAACAGTCGCAGATGAGATTAACGGCTACACAAGAACCAATGGAGGTAAGCAACCATGCCTCGACCTTCACAACACACTGTTACCATTACTACAATGGGCCATTATGACTGTTCAGCTGGGTCCATGGGTCGATAATAGAGATTGGAAAGGCAGGCTCACACTTTCTCCGTAACCAGCTTATAACCAGCTATTATTGGCTGTGTGATCTTGGCACCTTTAGATGCATATGGAGGAGAGAGTTGTTAGAGGTAATTGCAGCATGATCAAAAGAGGGTTTTCATATTGCTGAGAGAGAGTTGCACGGCGATGAATAGAGACTTGGCAACTAATGTGGGAACCTGTGCCATTGTGCTCATTCTGCAGTGCAAATGATTGAAGAAAACATTCATTATTTTCAGGAGTTGTAGAGGGCTGATGGGAGCCAGGCAATGGAGTGGCTTTTGCAATGGAGAGACATTCATTGCCAGTTGGCCTCTTCATCTTGCTGCAATTGATCCATCATACTGTTCAGGCTGTTTTAAGATCTGGTTGGCCCATGTTAGAGTGCATTCACTCCATCAAATTAACACGGAATGAGCTGATGGCTGGGTCATGTGTTTGAATGATTATTGAGTGTGTGTTTTTTTTTAAGTTATTTCTTTCAGGCTCATGTGTCTTTATTTAGAGAGGACAGGGCAGTGGATAGAGCAGGAAACATGCAGAGAGTGGGGAGTTACATGGGGGAAAGGGGCTGCAGGTTGGAATCAAACCTGGGCCGTCAACTCAAGGAATATAGCCTCTGTACACTATAAGACAGTGATTCTCAAATGGGGGTACGTGTACCCCTAGGAGAACGTGGGAGTAGTGCAAGGAGTATGTGGCAAATGTAAAAAATAAAAAAAAGTTGCATCACAACAAATTTAAAAACATCTGACTAAAAACAACTTTATCAACAGCATTTCATTTGTATTTCAATGCAACATCAAATAGGGCACTATTTCCAAATTGAGCATATTCATTCATGAAATATATTATTTGTAAAACTGCTTGAACCAGACGGCCTCCGTATGTTGACGTCAATTGTTCAGCGAGGGATCACGTACATTTGCATGCTAATAAAAGCGGACAGGATAACAATGGACAAGTGGTTGAAATGCTTCTTGTTTGATAGAAATAAATCAATGTGCTCTTTTGGCCATCAAAGGTACAAGCTGCCTCAATCTTTGATTATTTCTGAAAAATATTGCACAAAAAAAGCATAGCATTTGTGCCATCTTTCATTTCAATGTTATTATGACACTGTAAACCACATGCATACAATTATTTATGTTATATTCCCATATCCTGAAATGTTTCTCGGCCATACAAGGGGGTACTTGGCAACTTGTTTTTGAAAGGGGGTACACGAGTCAAAAAAGTTTGAGAACCCCTGCTATAAGACTTAACCACTAGACCATTATCATGCCGCTTGGTAGCTTGCTGGTTTGTATAGGGATATACTGTATACTTCCATATAATACACTATGAGGTGTCACATTTCCAATATGACATATAAGAAAGGCAACACCACACTAATGGAGGACAATAGGCTTAAGCGTACTAAAGAGGCAGGTTAAAGACTTAGGACAAACATAAAGAGTAATTACAGGATTCTTAAATATGTTGCCCTTTTGTGAATATTTTAAAGTCTGAATGATAATTGGGTTTAGATAAACATTTTTTGAAAAGGTAGATTGATTCAGCCATCATCAGAAAGAGTAGACTTTAATGGTTTCATCGTAAACTTGAAAAGCTTCTGTGCATGATAAAAGGTACACAAAGGTAAGAGCTCACACTCAGAGTGGAAGATGTGCAATTGATAAGACTCCGCTCTCTATGTTTGCACACCCCCATAACCTTCATGGCAGTCTGAGCTGAACAAAGTTTAGATTTTACCTTTGAAGAAAAGTTGCCATACCATGCGGATACCCCGCCTAATTATGCTCTTCAACCAAAACCACGTTGTAAACAAAAACATAATGTCATGATGTCCATACAGTCTCTGCTGCAACCGACAAAACAAATGACCAACTTGATCTTTCCAACTAAACAGGATATCTAGGTGTATATCATGATACCTGTAGGCGCTAACAAGATAGACTTTTCAAAATGAATGAGATCAAAAGTATGTCCCTCTTTAACCTGGTGTCCAGTTAAGTAGTTGGCATAACACCCCTGACTGAGGCATCAGCCTATATGGGTAATGATGATTCCTTTTGTGACATGTGTTCTCTGTACAGAGGATGTCTGTCTGGTCAATAGTCCACAACTGGCAGAGACATAGGAGCCTGGCTGACCCAGAAACACCTCACCTCTGCTGGAATACCTGGACGTGGCCTTCCTCCACCCTTGGAGGCTATTTTTAACATAATTACCCTTTTACCACCCTGCTTAAAGCCCTGGCTCTCAGAATAAATTATGTGTAATGGAGCCCCTGTCTGTACACAGATCTTTACATGCAAGGGCCTTGTGGTGAATAATAGCTGGGGAGCATAGTTTTAGCTGCTCTAATTATACTATGGGCTCCTGTCCCTGTAATAACCACCACTGATTTATTCATGGAGTTTGCCATACCTCCCCTCTAACGTTTAATGGCAATGGATCTTCTCCAATTAACTGTCCTTGCCCTTACTCTGGCAAAGGAACACAGTGCGGTGGCTATTTCTGTCTTTGACTATGACAAAATTCCAGATTGAACTTTTCCCCCTATTTGATTTGATTGTCGTTCTCTTTTGGTGTGTTTCATTTTGATTTTCATTTCTCCTCCAGACGTGCAGGGAGTGACAAATCCATGTCTGCATGCAATGTGGGAATATGTATTTTCATCCCTCTGAATAAGAGGGAGATGAGGAGCAGAGCACTGGGGCTTCTGTTGTGTGATAGGAATCACATAATAGACTGGCATACAGAGAGCTGTCCGTCAAACTCTCCCAGGAGAGCCAGGGCTGCTTCTGTTCTGATGGAAACAAAGGCAGGTTGGAGGCAGCCGGGGTCTATGGGCAAACTTTCTCTCTTTGCCTCGCTCTCCCGTTCTCTTTGTCTCTCTGCGTCTCTCAGTCATACACGTTGACTAGAAACAATGGCGAAAGGGGAATCGTGGTGCAGAATACCGAGCAGGGAGGATTATTCCCTGTTTCCGAGTACAGCAGATGTCATTTATGTTCCCTTGAACTGTTGCATCCTGTGCGCCTCTAACTTGCAATCCCATTGTGTCAAACATGCACCCTGGCTTCTGCGTGTCTGCTGTTGGCAGGCTTAACGCATAAGCTCAAAAAATAACACACATTTACATGGCATTTGTTCTGGGTTGAGAGTGTTATCCACAAAGTATGAGAAATTACAGCATTACTCTGTTTCTGTGCTTGTGTGCCTTTACGATGCCATTTTTGTCTTCAGACTGTCCTCTCTTGTCCTTCCCGTGATGAGATTGCTCCTTCTCAACAAATGAATTACAATGATTTTTACTTGCGTTCTCTTCAGCCTTGGAAGGCTTCTGTCTTTTCTTGGCATTAAATTTGCTGTAGTAATCAGAGATGGCCCTCCTCCTCCTCCTCCTCTGAGGAACGAACCAATAAAGTGAATCTTCTGTTCCAGATACCAGAGAGCTCTTGACCCTGACGTTTGTAGCTCGCTTTAATTTTACTGTCCGACACAGCCTGCAGGCGCACATGTGAGCTCTTCCCTCTGAATGTGAAGCAGTATTATAGGATTGGTGTTCAGCTATTTTGAGAGGTACTTTCAGGATTGACTTTGCCTTCTCTTGGGATTGGACATTTTTATTAACATTGACGAAAGTATGGGAAAGTGGTGCATTTGAGACTTAACAGTACATTAACCATTCTGGAAATCCAACACCACTGGCCAACAGCTGACCTTTTAACCTATTTGACTTCATTGACACCAGATCTATAGTTGCATGGATGATGGAGAAGCACTCTGCTCTCTATACAGCAAACACAGCAGAAAGAGGGATGCCCTTGTGACCATAAGAATCTTAAAAGTAGCTTGAACACCCTCACGCTTTAACACGGCAACATGATTGGAATAAGAAATCAATTAGCTTCTCCATTCCTGCATTTGCCTCAGCTGTTTGTGTTGGTGTGATTTGAACTACAAATCTTGCATAGCTGGTTAATCACTAGCCAGTTGCAGTAGGTTTGCTTGGTTAAGGGATCAAGAAGAGAGTGGGAAAGAACAAAAGAGAAAAGCTGTCACTGGTGAAATTATGATAAGAGGTTTGCACACCCTTACCTCTTCTTAAGCTGTTAACTTATTAACTCCCGCTTTTGAAACCTGTGAATACTCTTCACTCACACCGGTCTGTTTCCTCTCGTCCTGCCTCCATCCCTCATCAATTGAAACAAATGTACTTCAGTGGGGGTATTCTGTGAACCAGTCACAAATTGTTTTCTCTCAGTAATGGGGGTTTATTTTCTTTGCCTAATCCGTGTTGGGCTGTGTAGCCCTCCATGTAAAGATCCACTGTGATCACCCAGCAGCAGCGACTCATGCCTCATTTAGGCCACTTTAAACATGTCAAGGATCTTGTTGATGGTAGCTGACATATAAGTGTGTGTATATGTCTTGAGTTTATGTTATTGTGCCGTTTGGGAGTCCCTGCATGGGGCACAAACATATACATCCAGTGTTTGCATGTGTGTGTGTTCTATTCAGTGGGGAGAACAGCAGACCTTATAGCAACATTTGCCATTGTTAGCCAACACGCAGAGCAGAGGAGATGTTTATTTACACCACATGAAATCACAGAGGAAAAAAGAATCACGCTCTCACAACATGTGGAGGGGTCTATGTGGTCCACAGGGAGTCGTAACGACACAATGCTGCTCTGTCCTGATTCCATCGACATGTGCTGTACCCAGGGAGAGTCAGCGAGGCTGCTGAAGTAATTCAATCAACAGTTTATCCTCTATTACCAATAGTTTCCTCTGCAGAAGTTTACATCTAACAAGGCTTTACTGGCACATATTCAGAGATCCATCTTGTTACGTCTGACAGCGCCTTGCTGCACGCTGAATGGAGGCAGAATAAAGGGGACAGAAAATCAACCAGGCTGCTTGTTTACCAACTGGCGGGTAAGGTAAGAGCTCCGGGGAACCGACGGACGCTCCCTGACAAAATGAAATACCAATACCTAAGTCACGCTCCACTTACATACCCTAAACAAACCCATGGCAAGCATCGGGAAAATAATTATAGCTGTCCAGGGTCTGGCTCCACTGTTGAAGAGGTTGACTGTTAAGAAAATTCACTTTGCATCCAACACAGAGGATCAAGGAGCTCATTTATCAGCTCTATCTATGTCATTTTAATGATGTGCTTTGTCCTGCAACTGTGATGTAGAAAAGAGCTACTCTCTTGGGCTCATTTGCAAAATGGTTTCATGTCATAAAATCCTTCATTAGTATCATTTGTACAATTTACATTTTAATTGTATTTACTTTGCATAATGGTCATGCTTTGTGCAGCATTTATGAGTAAAGACGACAAAGTGGGTGTTACTTTCTTGTGTCATCAAGGCTTTATAGTTGGTGAACCAACACTGTACCGCTCACACTCAAGTGTTGCAAACACTTGAGTGTGAGGTCGCAGCTGGCCTGCCAGTACAAACGTACTGGTAGTTTTCACCCACCAGGTCCATCAACATGGGACTGATGATGGAGCATGTTGTGTACTTTTTTTATGGTTGTGCCTTCATGTTGTATTGTTATCTGCTGTCTTACATCTACACATGCAAAGCGCTGCACAGCTAGATTATGACTGTGAGGCCATTTAGAGTGATCAATTCACCTGGAGTGCATGTTTTCGGACTGTGGGAGGAAGCCGGAGTACCCTGAGAGAACCCACGCATGCACGGGGAGAACATGCAAACTCCACTCAGAAAGGCACCTGCCCAGCCGGGGATTCAAACCAGGAACCCTCTAGCTGTGAGGCAACAGCGCTACCCACTGCACCATCATGCAGCCAGACTTACAGTTTTATAATCTGTATAAACATTTTGAAAATGTATTCCATGTCGGTAAAGCACTATAATGGTATTGGTTTGCTACATTGTTCTCGTTGATCGTGGCCCGTTTATGCATTTTGTTTCAGCCACATTATTTAACTCAGCTGAAACCAAGACAAAGGTTGAATCATGCTCTCCTAAAGGAAACTGTCTCAGTGTAGATATAATACTCTATTCTCATTTCGCACACATCACTGGCCAGAAAATGGTATCATTTGTTTTTCTTATTAATTGCCAGACTTGCACCTAATCTTGCTTGCCAGGTACGGTACATCATCCCCCATAAAAAGACTAGCAAAACGTGCACAAGATACGTTTTTAGATTGCCTCTGTAGAAGAAGTTTCGGTCCTGCGTTGTTAATCTTCTGACCTTGTGATGCCATTTCTTCTTCCTACAGGTTCTGGAGACCAAGGCCTGGGACCTTTCCTGGGCCTGAAAAGGTCCAGCTCCCTCGAAAGCCTCCAGACGGCTATCACTGAAGTGTCACACAACGGTGAGATCAACGTCCACAGGCCGCACTCACGGATCGTCAGGGGCAGGGGCTGCAATGAGAGTTTCAGAGCTGCGATTGACAAATCGTATGAGAAACCTGGCATCACAACGGGCGAAGAAGAGATCAGCATGGATACACGTGAGTGTTTCAAAGCTGAGGTTTTGCTTTTAAATGCTGTGCATATAGTGAAGACATGCACCTGTGTCTTTGTATGTTTATTAGAAGACAGGTAGATTATTACTAAGACAGTCAGTCAGTGTAATGTAGGCCAACTCAAAGATTCCCCAGAGCCTTTTCAGAAAGGCAGAATTCACCCTGAAGTAAACTAGGTTAGGGATCCCCACTTGCACATCTGCAATAAGCGTTTAGGTTACACACTCATTAATATTCACACACCTCATGTTGAGTGGGATTGTTTGAGACTGTGGCGGCATGCTTTCCCCGGAGCTTACATACTCTTAAAGTGCATTGCTATGTTTTTCAACAGAGTGCATGCGAGGAAATGTTTCAGCTGTTTACCCACATACGTCAGGGTCCTATTGTATCCATTCTCCCACTAATATGTTTGTGTATCTGCTTTACTATAAAAATAAGTGAACCACTACTCTTTCTATCAGCCTGTGCCAGTTTGTTTTGGCACATAATAATGTTCACGTTTGCCAGTTTTACTCTCATTTGTTTTGCTGCGTACCTGGCTGGGATTTAAACCCCAATTTCCCTACTTTATTTTACTCTAAGAAGGAAATATCTGAGAGAAAAGACATGCCAGGCTCTGTTGGAGTGAAAATATCCATTCCTTCTTGGTGTTTGATGACAAAAAGACATGTGTCAGGTACAGAGAGACATCTGTCTTTCGCTTTCCGACAGGTAATAACCCTGAAACTCCACAAGAGTAATCACCAGATATAAATTTCCATTCACCATTAAAGAGCTGGAAGACATTTGAAAAAGAGGGAATTATTTGCCTGAAACGCTTTGTTCTCATAAGCTCTGTTGGGAAGCCACTAAATACAGTCTTATCTCTGCAAAGAAAAATGGGGAAAGCAAGCGATTTCCTCTGCCGCGGTATATTGCATTCTCCCCCATGATATTCAAATAACTCTGTTTTTCAATTTAGATAAAAGCAGCCAGTCTGTGCTCGTCACTGAGGTTAATAGTCAAAGTTGACAGATAAGCCGCTGCCTTCCTCTGCTCCCAGACTTTTATTTACATAAAATAAGAATGTGGCATCGCCCAAAGAAAATGTGTCCCCACAAGATATCCTGCTGGGCAAAATGGACTTCCCCTTGTGCTACTTTGTGTTGCATCTTTTGAGGAAAAATAAAAATAAAATATAAAAATTAGAAAAGGAAATCTGCTGTTGCCAAGAAATAGTCCCCTCTTTCATTTCTTAGAATGAGACTGACAATTTAACTTGTCTGTCATAACCTTCACTGACAGGCCAGCAAAACGCCCTGATTATTAAAGCAGGAAAGTTTAATGGCAGAGTTTCACTAAAGTGACAAAATGTTTGCTGTGGTTGTCTTTCTTTGCAAATTGTCTTTCAGCTTCTTGACACTTTTATCAATGCTCCTGCTATCATTTGAAACTGTCAGCCAGGTCTTTTTTCTTTCCGGTTCCATTAAATTGCTATAAATGGCCTCACCTTATGATGTCTGGGGGTAAAACTTTTTTATTTATTTTTTTTAATAGAAAAAGGCTCATTCGTCTGTTTGGCTTTACGTGAAGACTTGTGTGTGAATTGAAGTTGACACCAATCATTTTGAACTATGAAATGACTTGTCGTCTTTTGTTTGGCTTTCATTCTAACCCATCACTGTGTATGAGAGGTGATGGTAGCTTATTGGTTTTTTAGTAAAGCCAATGCAGACGTGCCCAATCTTTTTTTATTTTTAAGGCCTCTGCGTTAGTCTATTTCTGGTTGATTTATCACCTTTGTTTAGATTTTTATATCAGTCTATGGTCTTAAGGCTGATTTACGCTTCTGTGTCTCCCCTACGCAGCAGGGGCTGACGCGGACATGAGCACTACATACTTGTGCGTCGATGTGTCCGTGTCACACAGCAATTCTCCGCCAAAATGCTTGAAGGCAGTGCAGTCTCTCTGATAGCCGGTCGCCTGCTTCCGGCCCCGCTACAATCTCTGTTTAATTTTCCACAGCGATTCAGAGCGTGTTATGTTAATCTACAGCTGATACATGTTGCTGTTTATCATACAGACATGATTACATGAAGAATAGAGAGGAGATGATGTACACGGCCGATGTGTGGCCGATGAACGGGGATCCCAGAAGTTCTGTAAATACAGGAAACACAATGATGCCGAGCGGACCAATCACAGGGCTTGCGGTCCGCGCCCATTCTACAGGTAGTTACATTTTAGAGGAAGTGCACGTCAGCTACAAGTGTAGGCCTCTGCGTAGGTACAGGAGCTACGTGGACCCGGCGTAGGCCATGCCGTTGATTCGGCGCAGAAGTATAAATCCGCCTTTAGTCTCCAGTTTTAAGTTGAATTAATAACAGCATGATGCTAATTGTTTCAGTGCTGTCTCTATTTAGAGTAAAGAAAAGATTATCTAAGAATCTATAGGGTGTGGCTACCTGTTATTGACATGTCAGTAACCAAAGTTGCCATCTCACTCAGGATAAAGCCAACCACTTGTAAGAATATGGTCGCTTCTATTGCAAACCAGCCAACAAACAAACAAACAAACACACAAACAAAATATAAATAAAATTGGTTGCAAATAGGAATTCATGTAATCAACCTTCATTTTAAACCAATGCATTTGCATGCACAAGCTGAAAACGTGCTTATGCTCAGACACATGCATGCACACATGACCACTGCCCTTTGGGACTCTCTGGATTACAATGTTTAGCCTGTTATCTGCAGCTTGGTATCATTAAGCAGTAGCAACATTAGCCCTTCTGCTAATCTCAGTCATTTAAATAGTCAGATAGCTCCCAGCTGCTATTCCCCACCATTGCCCTTAAGTAGTTGATTAGCAGGCAGCGGATGGAGTGATTAAACTGATACCCATCCAGAACCTGGTCCCAAATTTGGGCAGGTGGAGATATGGAAGGGAGGGGCCGTGAGCAGCAATGAATTGCATAATTGAGCCAGTTTAAGCAGCTGGATCGTTCTTTATTCCTTCCATGCAGCGCCTCGTGTTGAGATTCCTTTTCAGTAATTTCCTCTGAGATGGCAGCTGAAAGAAGAAGCAGATAGCTCCAGAGATCAGAGGAGAAAACAAACCCCCTCTGTTCCTTGAAATGTGAATCTAGCTGCTCCACCCTCAGTAGTCTGTCTCATCGGATATGCCAAAGATCCATCATGGCCCCCCCCCCTTTCCTTCTTTCCTCATGATAAGCGCTTTTCTCTTCTCCATCAAAGGCCGAACTTAGACGACGACATGCAGAACTGTAATAAGTTATAATCTGAAGGACATCTCCCTCACACCTCAGAGCCACAGATACAGCATACACAGGAGCTACGCCGTTTCTGAAGTGCACCACATTTGCAATTAAAATCCCTGGGCGCCTTTTTTCAAGATTATTTAAATGTATAATTACTGACAGATTAATTACATTTTGCACATCAGCTCTGATTAGATGTGATGGAAACTTTGAGTTTAATCAACCCTGCATCACCTAAGGAGTTCGATTTCAATTTTATGTCTGGGTTGAAATTAGTTCAGGCTTAAATTAAGAACCAGATTCATACGACTATCATTACAGCTCCCACTTTTTGCTCACATCATCATCACTTTTGATGAAATGCAACAGAAAATGGAAGAAAAAAAGAGGTTCTCTTGTGAGCTGTGTGAAATATACACATTTGAAATAACTTCAGGCTTTCTGCTAAGTGAAATACGTTCAACTGAATACTATTCTCAAAGGGACTACAATACAAATATATTCTGCTCTAATGAGGCAGATGAATTCAGTGTGTTTTGTTCAAAGCTGCCATACCTTGTGGGACACAGTTTTTCCTTTAATGGTTTATCTGATGTTGCCAGAAGAAAGAAGTAATGCTTTGTAACTGATGAAAAAGTGGTGCTGATTTGAATCACAGATTCTGCGATCCACAGGGAGTCAAGTAGAAGTTAAAGTTTTTGTCTGCCTTCAGTGACTTACATTGTATTTTCTCTCTGTCCCTGTGTTTGTGTGCTGTCCTCTTTTCCGCTCAATATCTTTATTTAACACCCTCTCCTTCCTCCTTATCTCTTCTCTCCAGTGGACGAGGACACAGAGGGAAGTTCCAGATCGGGCCGTGAGTCAATGTCAACCAGCGGCGACCTCATCGTGGGCCCAGGGCTGAACGGCAACCTCTCGAAAGATGACAGACAGAGAGATCGGGAGCAATCTGGGGGGAAGGAAAAGAAGAAGCCTGAAAGGGATAAAGACAGGGAAAAAGACAAGGACAAGAACAAAGCTAAGAAAGGCGTGCTGAAGGGCCTAGGCGACATGTTCAGGTAAGAATGAGACAAAGCTCGGCTCCAAATCCTGAACAACAACCCACATTTTTTTTGCCTCAGGCACAGATCTCTATCTGCTTTATTTAATTCCACTCAACACATTCTGCACTGGATCATACAGAATCTGAATGCACTCTCTGAATGTTGCCGCTGCTAATCAGGTACCCCTCTCCTTGAACCCTGTGAGGTGCAGGGAGTGGATGGAGAGGAGGGGGGCGGTTATCGACCTCAAGGGCCTCTGGCACTTTTGAGCCAGATTATTTTTAATAAGGGCAACATGTTTTATTCATAATCCCACGTGTACGCTTCTGCGATCCAAACACACTCCACATTTGTTAAACAGCGGACAATGTTCAGTGCCCACTAGGGTGCAAATTTGGGAGCTGCGGTTGAGGTTGTGGGGATAAAAGACTTGTGGAGATGAATTTCACGGCAGGTTGGAATTGTTGCCTGTGGCGGGTTTTCTCAGAGACTGCATCATCATACAAATGCAAGATTTCAGAGACAGACTACCTTGGGGGACAGTGAGAGGTGGCATGACTTCGCTCTTAGCGTATTTTAAATATTTAAAAAATATCTTCCCAAACAAAAGATTTAATGTCAGGGATTTCATTTGGCAATTTTTTTACCTGGTGCAGGTCTTCTCCTCAGGAAGTAAAAGATAAATTCAAAACAGACACAAACAGAATGTTGTGGTTGTTAATTAGCTGTCACTCTAGTGAAGTGAATCCACTGCCTTTGAGGACTTATGAGAAAAAAGTATAAAATTATGTTTCTGAATAAAGTGACTTTGGTCCATGCAGTGTGCACATAGACAATAGACGAAGATATGTGCACAGAGACTGGGGATGAAAATAAACATCCCGCGGGTATTCATTCAGGGAGAGTTACATTAATTATTTCAATTCTGTGCACATTTGAATAAAGCATAAATTAACGGTGGAGGCGGTGCAGGCCTTTATCGTGCCGTAAGTTGTTTTCATGTGGATTAGTTTAATGGGATTAGTTAGCATATCGCGGCGCATGGCTCAGTAATGAACAATAAAAACGACAAGTGTGTTTTGAGGTCACGATTGAGGAATGCAGGAAAACTCGCTTATCTTCCTTTATTTTCACTTTTTGTGGTTTCTTTTAACTCAGCTGTCATTTTGCATCCTGTGGTGTTAATGCATTAAAGTCTCACACTCATACAGGCTGACATTCTGTCGCGCACCAGGCATGGGCACATATGTGGCAACGCACACATGTTCAAAGGGAGTGCACACAGATAAGTGCGCGGGATTATTAAATGAAAGAGGAAATTTGAGCTGCAACTTTGACACTTTGTGACAGGCAATCAGCGCCGTTGGCAAACCTTTTTGAGTGGTTATGTGCTCTGCTCGATAGGTGGCTGCTGGGTGATTTTAGTCGTCCACGTGGGCCCTCGGCATGCCCTCCTTGGTCTCATCATCGTTCTTCATTATCTTTGAGTGCCATAGCCACTTAGGAGTTGGCACGCGGCAGGCCTCACTGACATCCCCCCACCCCCCTATCCCCTCTGTTCCATGCATTTAACGCCTGCCCGTGCCTCCTGAATGCAAAGAAGCAGCCCCTCAATCTGCACATCTCCCTGACTCTCAAGCTTTGTCTTACCTTCTCACTGCTACTCCTACTCCTTCTTGATACCTCAAACAATTTTATGAAAACGATGACAGCTCTCACACCCACACTGTCCTTCTCTATTCTCTCCATGTTCTCTTAAAATCCAAACAGCAGGTTTGTATAGTTAGCGATGGCAAGGAACCAAGGTGAGAATATACGTGTCCCCCTGGATACAATAGCAAACTTTTTTTTTTTCAGTTTAAAACAAGTGATGTGACATGCCTAGCGGACAAAAGGGAGGGGAAAGAGGAAGAAACGATCTGTTCTGTGCGATTCCAGAAAAAAGTTTTGACATAAATTTTCAGTTTGAGTGTGCGTGACAAAGAGCTCTGACAGTAACTCTCAGGCTTACAAATCACAAGTAGAATTTACATTACCAAGTTTCACATTTGAGTGTCTCACCAATGCATCAAAACATCAAAAAGGCACTCTGATTGGATTAATCCTTTGCAATACTTGTCTCTGCAGCCCTCATTTGCATGAAATGGATAGGCAGACACTCACTCCTTCCTACAATTCTCACACATGCATGTCTCACACTCACGTTCTCCCTCTGAGGAGATTTCAAGGAGTTTGCAGCGCACTGCAATTTGAGCTCATTTGCATGCAGGCCTTTGGACGGCCTGATGAACGTGTAGCGCATGTCTGCTTAATGGACAACCTGATTGGGAGTGCATTAACATCAGAGCCAAGGGAAAGGAGGATGGTCTAACATAGGGAGACTGAGAGAGAGAGTAGCAGGAGTATCTGTGAGATAAATACTGTGGGCGCAAGAATGACTGAATGTGTGCAAGTGTGTGATGGAAAGAAAATTGACTGCCTAGAGCCCAAAGCAAAGAAACCGTGATGCTGAGCCCTGCTCTCCTGCCTCTCTGGATTCATACTATACTGTATGTAGGATAACTGGTATACACTACTGTACCATCCAGTAATGAATACCGATAATCTTATGAATGGAGAGCAATGTGCATGAATGCATGGGGTAAAAAAACAGCCTAGGGGCCGCCTGAGATCATTGTTATTTCAAGGATGTCTGTTGCACGCATGTATCACTGCGTCCACGTCTGCATCCAGCGCGAGATATGTAGTGGAGTGCAGGGCAGAGTATCATCCCGGCCTAGCTATTGTATGTGATTATTCATGCCATTTCTCTTGGATAACATGTGATCATTACTTTCTGATCCTATCAGGCTTGTTGAGATGTCGCAAGCTCTGCCCAGGGCTGTGTTAGCATGCTAGCAGACAATGACGTCTCTTCAACATGCCTAATGAGGTGTTGTTTATCTGCTCTGAGACTGACTGACCTCCTTTATCCCCTCCTGTATCTCTCTGTGCGTTAATGTGTGTGGCTTGAAGTATTTGTCCTCTGCATTAAATCATTGCTAATGTTTCATTTCCAATACGATATAGAGTGGAATTTCATACAATGAGTTAATTAAACTCTTTATTTAACATTTCTCCAGTTTGTCTGTATTTTTCCCGTATTTCTAAGTTATGAATTTGCACTACTGTTTTTTGAACAATGCAAAAACAGCGAGAAAACGTTAAAAAGTAAAATGTTTTCGACCAGAGAAGACTTTAGACTTTAGACTTTAGACTTTAGACTTTAGACTTTATTGTCCCCTTGAGGAAATTATTTTCCACAGCACCTTTCTGTATTTCCACGGACATAGACAAGCACAAGAAAATACACTGTAGGCTCAACAAACTGTCCACCAAGACATCAACACTCAGAGTTGTGCAATTCAGCGAAGCCCTTTGTTCAGGCTCGCTATAGCAGCAGGGATCAGGCTATTGCCGAGGCGAGCCCTTCTGCACCTCAGTGCTCTGTACCTGCGTCCTGAGGGGAGTGGGATGAGGTGGGTATTTAGTGGATGTGTGATGTCCTGTTCTATTGAGGTTGCGATGCGTATGATGGCCTTGTGGTTTAAGTCTGTGAGGTTTGGTGTGGGGAGATTATTTCAGAAGTTGTGGTGGTTAAGCGTGTGAGTTTGGCCTTGTTTTTAATAGATAACATGTTGAAGAAGCAGGTGGGGCAGGATTACTCCCTGAAAACATATGAACATGCTGTAGCACTTATAGTGCAGGATGTGTCCAACTAGTGTGCAAGCGTGTGGAAAACTGAGCAGTTAGAATCCATGAAGAGCACACGCAATCAGGTATGAGAAAGAAATCAGTGAAGTCCTTTTTTTTCTCTGAGCATTTCCTTTATTTAACTCGTGGTGGGTGTAAAGAGAGGATTTCAATAAACTCAGGAAAAAAAGGAAAAAAAAACCTGTCTACCCAAGTTTAAGATGTGCGTGTTGGCACATTTCTATTTATAGATAATTTAGTTTATGTGTGTAAATGTGTTTTTGACAAGAGCAATGAAGATGCATTTAGCTGGGATGGTGTAGTAGAGCAGAGAAGACAAGCAGAGGAAGCTGCAAAAATGGAAAGCACAGTTGGGACAGGGAATGGCGGCCAGGGGGGTTGGGGGGTTGGTTTGGTGGATGGATTGGGTGAGGGTGGAAGGATAGAGGGAGTGTGTGCAGTGGAGTGAACTGGGGCACCAAGGGAGAGTAGTGGAGGAGGATGAAAGGAAAAGGAAAGAGGGAATGAGAAAAGGAGGGAGCTTTTCACAGCGGCAGTCACGGCATCGTGCTGCCGTCTGCCTGCAGGGAGGAGAGAGGGGTCTCTGGTGATTTCTACGTTGTGTGTGTGTGTGTGTGTGTGTGTGTGTGTGTGTGTGTGTGTGTGTGTGTGTGTGTGTGTGTGCGCGCGCGCGCGCGTGTGTTTCAAGGTGCATGTAAAATCTGCATGTGTGCGCGTGTGTGATGCATGTTTGCCTATGTGTCTACAGATGAAAAGACTGTGTTAATGGTCTCTGGCATCACCCTCACCCTTGCTCCCTGCTGCTTCCCTCACCCACACACACATTTACCCCTCACCCCACCCTCCTCCACCCCCACCATCACCACCAATCTGATAAGTGGCAAGCCTCATGCTGAGCCATCAGTGGACACTGGAGCTCAGTGTGACAGCAGTGCAACCCCCCCTTGCCCACTCCATCACCCCAGAGACCTTGCCTGCCTTCCTCTCCATGTAGAAGAAGCTTCACTCAGGGCTACAGAGGGATGATGCAGAAACGAGGGGTGTGGAAAGAGACGCAGTGAAAGCTGGAGAGGAGGGATGCTTTTTATCCTTCAATGTGTATTATTCTGAGGCAGTGTGGAAGCATACTGTGCGTGCTGTAGTGTGTGGGGGGTTGGCACAAGTGTGCATGCATGAGTATGCATACAATATGAATGTCATGCCACAAAGGCACGACTGCCTTATGCTGCACGAGAGTAGTTAGTTAGCGTGTTCCTGCTCTGCTCCGTGTCTCCCTGCTATGGGATTCTTTCTGCTCGTGTGGGTGTGAACAGCTGATGGCGGGTAAGCCGGTTTGATCATTAATACACCAACATGACACATGCATTAGCTTTGCTTTTTATACACACATGCATTGCTAAGAGCGTGCCTGATGGATCAACTTTCTCTGCGTAAAGCAGCCCCTCGTCCCTTCCATCTTTCCCTCGCACACGCACACAAATGCTCACATATGTTTGTAGAATTATGCCGCAGTTGATTTGGAGACAGCAATTAGCTGCCTCCACATGTGGGCCCTAACATCTGCTGGATGTAATCTAATAGAAAATGATAATTGTTCTTCTTTTTCTCTGCTTCACTCATCAGAATGTCAGTGCTGAGGTAGGAAAGGCAAACACAGGGCACAGCGTCATGCTAACTTGCATGAGTGTAACTGTCAGCTAGAGGGAAGTGAAGAATATGAGTAACACAGCAAAAGATAATTACATAAAAACATGATCAAACTCAACTTGGACTGTGGAGTTGCTGCGAAAGAGACAGCTCAGCAAGGTGCAGTGGTGAAAGATGCTTTTCTAGTCTTCAATGGACAAGAGTTCATTCACTTGAGGTAATCATTGGTCTTTTGGGACAGATTTACACTACTGACCCTGACCTTTGACCTCTCTGGGAAGCTAGCTAAAGTAAAGTGAGCCACAGATTTCCCCTGTCATGGATAAATATTTCACAGGGACCTCAATAGGGAACTTCAGTGGCTTTTGGCAGCTTTTCCAAGTGAAAAGTCATACCTCAATATCACCTCCAAAAGCTGCACAGCTAAAATAAATTTCATGTCACTGGGGGCAATATACAGGGAGAGGGAGTGGGGTAGGGGGGCTGCACTTTTTCAACTTCTTGGGAAAAACATCTCAGAAAACTCCCCCACTGCGTCTTCAAACTCAGGTGCAAGATTCCAGGATTTTAAAGGGGTCATTTATACAGGTCGATCTTCAAACTCCACGACAAAAAATCTCCTCTGAGTGTGACATCCCATTACTGTCCTGCCAATCATGTACCAAAGTGGCCCAGCGGGGGACGAGCAACAAACAACACAGTCCCCTGCTGAGAAGATTAGCGCCACTGTCACAGGGTGCAGCAGGAGAGGAAAACAGTAAAACAGCAAAACTCTTCTTTTACGCCAGGTTAACAGCAACTACAGCTTTGTGAGAAGAAAAAAAGTGGATGTCACTGTACATTTCTGGTGAGGGGACGCATTTCAACGTTGGGTGACGCTGAGATAGAAGTGTTAGGGGATGGTGGTCAGTGATTTCGCCAGCATGCAACATTGAGAGATGGTTGTTGCAGGCATTAGGGGGGTTGGGATCTGGCTGTCCAGCCTGGCTTCCTCTCCTTTCAGCCACTCAATGTAAATGTGGTTGGGCAGCACTAGGCCTCCATCAGACAGCCCTGAAGTAATTAGGTTTAGAATGATCATGCAGTGCTCCGAGATAGACCTTGAAGCATGGGGAGTTGTAGGGGAGCTCTGTGTGTGTGAGTGTGTGAGTGTGCGAGTGTGTGTGTGTGAGGAGAGGTGGTGTTGCACGATGGAGTTAATTGAATCTGAAATCTTGTCGGCCTGAAATGAGATCCAGCGATGTCTCTCACGCTGCGTCTCAGGCAGAGGGCTGCAAACATGACTGAATTCATAAAGTGTGTTATTAAAGAGCTCAAATTAAGTGTAGCAGTGCAGCCCTCCATTCTCTACCAGGCCTGAGACTACTAATGATCCAACCCCAGAGGACGCACACAGACCCAACCAAAGAAACCCAACACTCGGCTCCTCTCTTCTCTTCTCTTCTCATCTCCTCTCCTCTCCTCTACTCTCTGCTCTCCCCTTCCCTCCTCTTCTCTTCTAGTTTCCTAGTTTCTCTTCTCCTCTCCTCATCCCTCCTCTCCTCTCCTCTCCTCTCCTCTCCTCTCCTCTCCTCTCCTCTCCTCTCCTCTCCTCTCCTCTCCTCTCCTCTCCTCTCCTCTCCTCATCCCTCCTCTCCTCTCCTCTCCTCTCCTCTCCTCTCCTCTCCTCTCCTCTCCTCTCCTCTCCTCTCCTCTCCTCTCCTCTCCTCTCCTCTCCTCTCCTCTCCTCCCCTCTCCTCTCCGCTCCCCTCCCCTCCCCTCCTCACCTCTCCTCTCCTCTCCTCTCCTCTCCTCTCCTCTCCTCTCCTCTCCTCTCCTCTCCTCTCCTCTCCTCTCCTCCCCTCCTCTCCTCTCCTCTTCTCTCCTCTCCTCGTCCCTTCTCTCCTCTCCTCTCCTCTCCTCTCCTCTCCTCTCCTCTCCTCTCCTCTCCTCTCCTCTCCTCTCCTCTCCTCTCCTCTCCTCTCCTCTCCTCTCCTCTCCTCTCCTCTCCTCTCCTCTACTCCCCTCTCCTCTCCTCCTCTTCTCTCTTCTCTTCTCGTTCCTTCTCTCCTCTTCTCTTTTACTCTGCTCTCCCCTTCCCTCCTCTTCTCTTCTAGTTACCCCTTCTCTCCTCTCCTCTTCTCCTCTGCTTTCTTCTTCTCTTCTCTTCTATTCTCTCCTCTCCTCTCCTCTCCTCTCCTCTCCTCTTCTCTTCTCTTCTCTTCTCTTACACTCTTCTCTTACACTTGTCTCCTTTTATGATGTCTTCTCTCTTTTTTTCTGTTCATCTCTTTTATCGACAGTGGGCCCTCAGCAGAATTATATGTTGTTAGCTAATGCAGTGACTGTTAGTATAACTGAGTGTGACGCTCCTGTGGAGTCTATGTGTGACGGACACTGGATGTTCCTTACCTTATGATATGTATCATATAGCAGACACCAGCCTGGTGAGTAGAAAGCCTCTCACAACCACTTGCACAAACATGAGGCCCCCCATAGATGATGAGGCGCTGCACGCTGCGTGTGTTCTGCATATAAGGAGGGGCGGCGCTTTCTATTGGGTCTTTCTCTTCTGTGATCCTTTCCTCCCTTCTTTTCTGTCTTTTTTTTCCCTCACCTGTTATCATCTTCTGTCCCTTCTTTCCTCTTTTTCTTGTGCTCATCTTTGTTTTCTTTTCACCCCTTTTCTCCTCTCTTTATTACACCCGCTCTTCTTCTCATGGCCCTATCTCTTATGTTTACTTATCTTCTCTTTCCCTCTGTCATCTTCCCTTCTCTCTTCTTCTCCCCCTTTATCTTTCAACATGTCCTCCCATCTCTTCACACAGCTATCTTCCCCCCACTTTACTCCCCCTCCCCATCGTCTCTCCTTTCATCAACCTTGATGTTCCAAACAGAAACCGCCCGATGTTTCTTAACTTCCTCCCTCTCCGTTTGATATTTGTTTTCAGCACTTTGAGACACTTTGATTCCACTTTGATGTTATTTTTTTCGCTTTGGCCCAGATCGCTTTGATCAATCAGAGAAAGGCTGTTCCAATGCGAGTCGACTCTCACAGGACATGTGGATTTGAAAATAATGAGAAAACATTAAGAACATGTTCAAGGATCTGAGAGCAGCACTATCACATTTTGTATTTCTAAATAGTACAAATGAATCAGTAATGCCGCCTGTATTAAACCTTACTTAATTTATGTGTTTCTATAAGGAAGGAAAAAGATATAAGTTAAATTAGATGTGCAGAGCACGCCTGATATTACAGAAACAGAGGTGAGAAATACACATGGGGGAGCCTATTTATTCCCCCTATGTGCTATGCAAATGAAGAGAGCTGCCTGCTACAGTAGGACTCATTGCTAGTCTGCTCACCCATCCAGCAGGCTTAGCATGTAATGAAATAGCGGCCTCTGGCTGGAATGACCTTTCCCATCCCCTGATGTGTACACACCTTAACATGTGAGCGAGAAGATGGGTAGTGGGGGAGAACAATCCCAGTGAAAGCAGGGGAGACAAAAAGATGGGAAAATTGCTTTTGAATTACAAAGGTAATATCAATCGATGTTGAATTACACTTCTGATTTCCATCAAAGACAACCAATTAAAGCTGGGAACCTTGTTCCTCTTGTTCTGTCAGCGTCTCGACATGTGTTAGGCATGTAGAGTGAAATTGTCTGTTTTCCTCCTGCTTCTCCACATCTCCCTCCGTCTGGCTCTGATCTTTTTTTCCTGTCGTTGTTGGGAGTGTCAGAGAAATGGAGATTCCTTTCAAGGCTGGAGTCAAATTGTATTCCTGTATGTGTTTGTTGTGAAGGAATCCTAATGAGGTCTGCACTGCCAATCCAAGACGCTTTAGATGTTCCCTTTCTTAGTTGGTGAGTTAAGGACTGAGGTGAATTCAAGGCTAAGAAGGAGGAAAGGATGAGGGTGTGATGAAAGAATGAACTTACCACAATAGTAATTAAATAATGGTGGATATTGGCTCAGAGGGAGGAACTACGTAGGTTTCCTTTGCAAATCAATTCTGCATAATTTGATGGCGTCACCACGGTCACCACGCAGCCGCTGAATATGCAAATTAGACAATGTGGTATCAATGGAAAGCTGAGAATGTCCGCTGTAACTGGGTTTTTAAAGCTTGTTGATAGGATTAGCGGTTCAAAAGTTATTAAACATGTAAGAACAAGAGCTATTTGGGGGCACCGGCGGCCATCTAGGTCTTTGAGGGGTAAGCAGTAGATGCAGATTAAGTCTGGATCAGCCCCTTATGAGTCATCTGTCTAACAACAACTGTACATCCAGAACAGTTTATGAATAAATTACATTCATTTAAGTCCTGTGATCCCACTATCAACATTCAATTCCAATACAGGATTTCCTTAAAAAACAACAACAACAACAACACACAGTATTTTATGGGTTCAGACAAGAATTCCATACGTCGTCAAAAACAAACACTGTCTGGAGGCCATCTTTGGGTGTCTTTTGGTTAGTTATTCAAGTTTCCTTTGATGGAACCATAGACTGTATAAATAATGGACGTAGTGTTCGTGACGTCACCCATCTGTTTCTGAAGTGCTGATTTGAAGCAAATCGGCGGCGGCAGCCATATTGCTGCTGTTGAGCGATTGTGACGTAAACAGGCAGAGTTTGAGCCTCCTAGTCAACAGCTACAGTGTTCCCGCCTGTCAATCAAGTCAGCTGTCCCTCTCATTGGAAGAATCGTAATCTCAATATCTTTGAAACTACTGCGTTATGAAAAAATTCACCCCCCCGTATAGTGTGAGCCAATCGAGAAATGAGCTATCCAGACTACACTCGACTTTTGAACAAGGCTGTAAACATGTTTATTTCTGCTGTTAAGATCGGCTTTTTCACATTCATGTATATGTGACTTCTGGTACTTCCAGAGCCAGCCTCAAGCGGATCCTCAATGAACTGCAGCTTTTAACACTTCCACATTAGACTCATATTTTTAGACCGGAGGTTGCCGCTTGGATGGAACATATTTCCACAAAGTAAAAACATAGACAACTAATTTCAGCACTGACCGAATCACTGTGTGTGAACCTGCGATTTACATTTGGTTAATCCCATCTGCAGCATTGCTATCAGAGCCACCAGGAATCATTGGCTGCACTGAAACTTATTAGCAGCAACGCTCGCAATGGTGTTAGCATCGGCTTCTTTGCTAAAGCAGTCAAACACACTGCACGGCTAAACTGGAAATATATGCGTCAGAGTTAAATTTGGTACAGCAAACCTAAACTCTTGCCACTTAGACCTACTAGACCTTTTCCTGCCAGAGACCACAACAATGCAATGCCTTTGCATGTTGCCAGTAGTGTTGTCATCCCTAAGGGACAGATGCCAGCTTGCTTGAAAGGAATAAGGACAGAATGTTAATGTCAGATTGGAGTACCGCTTGTCCCTTAGCTAATTGAAAATTTGAGTACCAACCAATCATGTACTAATACCAAAAAAACTACTGGTTCTTGTGTTAACTGTGTTGCAGATTTTAATTCATTCAAATTGTTACATACTGCATGTTTTGTATACTTTATAGTCTGTTAGTTCTATTTTTGTAGCTTTTAAAATACATCCTGCCTTTGAGAGACACAGCAGTTAGATCTACACTAACTGCAGCAGTCCAGCAGACAGAGGAGGACTGTTCAGGGTTATTTATCTAACCCTGCTTGTGATGTACAGTCACTATCCCTGAGTTTCCACTGGGTTCCTACTCTTACTCATCCTCACTTTACTCACAATTACTGTCACTCCCTCTCTCTTTCTTTCCATATATCCACGCGCATCCCTCTTCCCTCCACCTCCTCCCCAGCTGCCCTGGAGATTCATCGTGGCATTGACAGAAAGACCTCTCCCGTCTCTCTCTGAATGCTGGGAGGGATGTATATCACGGATCAGCGGTTTCACTGTCTGCTTTCTCCGACGGACTCAAATACAGCGTTTGGGCTGGTGTGTGTCCATGCCTGTATTTCAAAGTCTGACGTTTTATGAGACAGGAAACCTGCCTTGCTTCTCCCCTCGCCTGTCCTTTAGATCAGCGTTTTAGAAATCAGGGCTGTGAGCTTCATGAAGCATGTGTCTCCAGACTCATCAGCATGTAAATTAATTTGGAATTAGTTGCAGGAAAAGAAAAGACCAGAAAAGGCTCTGTGATCAAATTGATTTATGAGGTAGTTGTGCATCATGACAACAATTAGAAACCGTTTCCTTTCACCCTTAGCACACATCCGATTGGGCTGACATTTACAAGGTTAAAGCAGCTGCAAATATATCATGAAACATAACATCAAGAAAGACTGTGGCATCTGTGATGGGGGATTTTATACATTTTTTCGTACTCACTTTTGCCTCTTCTATATCTACCGCTGCCATCATTAGAAGAACTGAGCAGACTTTGCATGCTGTGTTTGCTGAATGCTGACTTTTTGTGTTTGAGTCATGCAGCAGCAGCAGCCGCCGGGCTGAAGATACAGAGACTGGCAGTGATCAAAATGGCCCATTAGGAATGCAGTGTGCCATACTGTATCTAGGTCACAGCCCGAACCACCTACTGTAGCTCTTCCAATGAGAGAAACCACAGCGCTGTCCCCTCCCCTCCCCTCCCTGCGTCCCTGTGTCTGCTTGTGTGGGATGGTTGGGTAAGCATTTGCCAAATATGAGTGTTTACAGGAATGTGAGATTGCGCTTGTTTGTGTGTGTGTGTGTGTGTGTGTATACGCGGATTGTTATCAGCATAGGTATTTTACAAACAGTGACATGTCTGTGTTTGCATACAGAGCAGGGTTATTATGGGTGGGAAAAATGATGATAGCACCCATAAGCTTCATATGTTTCATAAACATGGACATAGTCTCTGTGATCTCACATATGTATTTCTGAAGAGATGATATGAAGCCCAAAGATCATCTAAATGGCGCTTTCACAGGCAAACAGGGGAGGTTAAGGCCATAGCCTACAGCTGACAGACATGGACATTTTTTCATGTTATTTATTTATTTAATTTCTTTAAATGGGGTATTATGAGGTACAAAACTATACTAACGGTATTACCCACAGGAGACTCTTGTCAGGTTTACCCCTTTGTTAAGAAACCCAAAAGCTAGGTAATTTAGGAATTTTTTAAGAAGCCTGGCCCAAAAACCACTCTCAGTTAATTTCAGCTACTGCTGTCACGAGTTGGACTTGGTAACAACAATATTTCAGGAGCGAATCAGAGGACACCATACATACTACTGCAGTCTGCATGACTCACCATCCAGAGTTCTCTGCCTCACTGACTTACTGACTGTTTTTCAGACAATCCTCAATGTTCAGAAGTTTAAATCAAAAAGGCTGAATGGAAGTATGTCTTTCAAGTAACTTTTTAGGCTTTCACTGTTGTTTTTTTTGCATGATATCACAACTGATGGTCCACATGGTATGTTTAGCTTATCATAATACACTGTAAGCTGCTAATGGGGATGACTAAGCTGAAATGACAAACGTTGCAGACAATACTTTGTCGGCACAATAATGTTCACCATGTGTAGCTTAAAATTATCTTAACCCTAGAACACTAACGCTAAAATGAGTAACACCATCACTGACGCCGGGTGTTTTTTTTACCCAATATAATATACCCAATAAAAAAGTACTTGTCATCAAATTATATCAAAATATGACAAGACATGACAAATTAAACAAGTGTTCTTTTATTTTAAACTCTACCATGTCTAACAAAATGAAAACAATAATGATCATGGGGGGACCCAATAAAAATGCTCCAAAATTACAGAAAATTTGAAATTTGGGGCGAAAAATGTCTAAAACAAAAAATGATGAAACTGGAAACTTGGTGTTTGGTGTTTGGTCCACCCATTCCTGGGACATTTGAGACTTCCCTGATGAAGGCAATGTCTCCTTGACACACAAACTAGGGAATAGGGAAACACTCACACCTTCAAAGACGATGCTGAAGCTACCCAGGGACCCATGACACTCAGACAAACACAACAGAATGAAAATCATGTAAATGTGGTTACTCGGGTGAAAATCACCTGGCGATAGTGTTCTAGGGTTAATCAACTATCAAAATGTACAATAATATATTTAGTGTTCGAGGCAAAATTCAACTTGACTCTTCTTATTATACAAAAGCTAATGGATGGGATGTGGGCGGAGGTTCAAGTATGTGTCGTATCAAGAAATAGTACCAAAACCAGGTGCCATCCTATCAGCAAAATGAAATATGTACAGTACAATGGTCTAAATGTAGTGTACTCGTACACTGGTATCAACATTTGGATTGGAGTTTCTTAGAGTTAGCTAAATTATATACTACAGTTGACCCCGTATGGAGCAGACGTCTAATACACATACTATTTACAAGTACTGCATACAACCCCACTCCAAAAAACCCATACTATCCTCTTAAAATGGGCTCTATTGGGGTTTCCTTTGTTTTTTGGGCCAGCCTCATATGGACACAGTTTTTTGCACTGTTGTATTTGCTGCATTCTTCAACTGTGGAGGTTACTTCTTGGTTATACCACCAACATAAACACCACTTTGCATGATCAGGACAAACACAAAGCCTACAAACACCTGAACTTCCCTCCGAGGTTGCTCAAGTGTGTCTATGTAAATTGTCCTTCAGAACCTCCCCTCCCCACTGCGCTCATACACTTTAACAAATGGCTGTATGAATGCATTTGGACTGTTTATTTGTGTTGTAATGAGAGGCTTTAATCAGGGGTGTCAGGGATTTGAAATGTTCGTCTGAGCGTGTGCAAAAACGGCCCTCCCCATCCTCCCGCACAATACACAAACATGCTCGCACACACAACTCAGTGATTTATGTGAAACATTAAAGGCAATCATGTCGGGCTGGGCCTCGTCCTTTGTATTGCACAGGCTGTTTGAAATATGGAAAGCCAAGCTGTCTATGATATACAGGCACACACATATAGATGAACACACACACACACACACACGCACAAACATACACAGACGCTTGTGTGTACCTGCTATTGCTTAAAAATGAATAATTGGCACACAGAGCAAACAGATGAACGCTGTTTTTCATCTTGCAGAACCCACACACATGCAAAAACTTTTAGTTGTAGATACGCATTCAGACCTCCCCTCCCATCTCCAGCCCACACACATACTCACACACTTTCTCAGTTCAACACTTGCTTTGATACTGATAGTTAGCAGTTGTAAGGCAGAGAGCATCCTCAGCCATTCACTCTGAAGCAGCTCCATGTGTCTACACGCTGTCTGCTCTCTGTGGCTGTAAAAAAGAACATTTCTCAATAAGAGCAGATTAACTGTCGCTGGGATTTTGAAAATCCACCATGCCCTCCTCCACACTTATACACACATATTCACACATGATGACACAAACAAAGAAGTACAGCATGATATCTGAAGGATGGAATGACACATTTAAAAAAGGCCATAGGCTCTGTGTTACTGACCATTTTTTACACATACATTCATTGTAGTCTAAACCCTTTTTTTGCCTGCTTTCCTTTGTTGGGTGGTGGTGTTGGGGTGAAAAGCTCTTATCTCTCTGTTTTTCTTTGGTTATCTAAATTTCCTAACAACCCGACCAGCAGTGGTATGCTGTTTGTTCAGGCCTTGGACACATTGATTCGGATAAGGGAAAATAAAAGGCTGGAAGCGAAAAACAGACCAAGCCAGAAAGATTAATTCTGAATGAGAAGTGTGAAGAGGGGAAAATTCAGAAGTAAGACCTGAAAACTAACAAGAAATACTGACTGGCATGGCGGAAAGGAGATAAATTTAAATCTGGAAACAATTTTCTGTTGCATCAATCTCAGTGCATGCAAGACAAATCTTCATTTCCATACAATACCATCTTTATGGTAAGCAGATGGGGACAGTTGTGTTGTTTGTGGAAAAGACTCTCACACTAGCTGAGATAGCATACAAATCATATACCTGTAAAATATTTTCTTTTGATTATTTTTGCCACAATGTGAGACCAAGCATGTCATCGCTGAATCTAAACATTCGGCAACATGGCAGAGTCTCCTTCGCTCTGCTGGGAGACCTCAGAGAGCTAGGAAGGCGTTTCAGGTGAGAATCATTTCTCCTCTGTCTCCCCCGTGGCACTGCCCCCCTACTGTGGAGCGGCCTGATGTCATGAATAAATGCATGTCATACCTCAACAGTGCGGGACACGCCACTTTCTCACCTGGCGTGAACCATTTCGACTCCCATCCCTCCTCCTCCTCATCCTGTTGCTCTTCCAACTGTTTTCAAACCGCTGCTGAGAGAATTAAGCCCTGGGGTAGCCCTCCACAGCTGCAGCCAATCAACAGCAACCCCCCTGCTCTTTCCCATCACAAGGAAATTGATTGGCTCAATGTGTGCAAGCCCTCGTCCAATAAGGTAAAAGAGAAGTAGTCATATCTTGCTCTGACCTGTAAGTGGCAGAGTCTCTGTAGAAGGCTATAAGAATGCACAACTGCATGACATATTGTGTTATTTTAAAGGCACATCATGAATCTAAGAGATGGTATGAATTTGAAGATCCACTGATGAATCTTCTCAAAGTCTTAAGAAACTTGCTTAAATCAAAATGCATCAGATTGCAGCTTCCTGTTTAAAAGAGGTCTGGCTGAGCAGGGGAAGCGCTGACTGACATTACAGGTTGTGGATAATGAGTTCCACGGGGAGGGAGATAATCGGCTGCCGGTGGCTGAAGGCTGGAGGGACGACAGGAGAACATCCTCCCATACCTCTCCAGGGTCTGTGTCCCTGGAAAGCGGCAGCAACTCTACACTAAGGCCACTCGACAATAACGGCTGCCCCTTTAATGCCTGTTAACGATCGCTGGGTCACACTGTGATTCCTGAGAAAGGACAAAAACTCTTCCTCTGACTGTCTTATTGGATTTTTTTTTTTATGTTGTGTGTGTCTCACCCCAGGTAGAGAGTGTTTACTCACCACAGCTGCAACAACACTTAGCTAGCGAGGAGGACAGCCAGCCTTGCCTTTTTCTAACAAGCTGCTATTAAAATTACATGCCACTGTCAGGGTTTTGCCCTGGGTGCAGCACTGTGCAGAGATCAGGCTTCACATTGACATGGCCTTGCATTACACAGTGGAAGCAGAAAAAAGTAAAGTGTGTTTTTTTGTGAGCATGTGTGCTTGTCTAAACTTTCTGCCGTGTACTTTCGTGCCATCAATAAGGTGATAATAAAGTCTTTGGATTTTTTTCTGCAGAACAGAAAAGTGTATTTTTTCACGGAGCTTTATAGATTATCACCATGAAATTCAGTGGGTGAAGGCATTATTATTTATTTTCTTCCTGACTGTGACAAATACAGTTTGGGAGGGATGGGGGGCTGAGACACCACATCAGACGTCTGCGGGGGACTTCCCCCTGGGAGATTTGGATTAACTTTCAGGTTGGCCGAGCAGAAACCATAATGATTCTCTCTGTCTGCCCTTGAAATTATCTTCTCATCACTTAGTCAAATTGATAGATGCAGTCCCTTTCTTCTTTCTGGCTCACCTGTTCCGTTCGTAGGTCTGAATAATGCCAGAGGATTTAACATTGCATACGATGAGTGCATCACGTGACGTTAAATCTATCACATCGTAACCCTTAAAAAGAAACGACACATCTGAAGAGAAGGAACAGACAGCTATTTATGCTGTCCTCCCTCAGTCAGCAGCTTCCTGTGAACAAACCACAAATTCCCCACAGAAGATGTCAAAAGCGATTAGCTTCTCTCAAATCTACTCCCCAGATTAAATGATTGTAACAATCAAACTGGCTTTGAGGCTTTGCATAATTTACTTTTCTCTCCCTCTTTGGTAATTCTGTCTTTGACTTTTTCCTCCACTGTTGTGCTGCAGCCTTGAAGTATTATTACCCTGTAAATCAATGAAGATGATGTATGAGGCATCCACTGCTACTGGTATAAACCCTTCTGTTTGTTGTGATATATGAGGATGTATCATATTGAATGGAGTACCTATTTACTGACTGCTTTTCTAGGAAAAGCAGATGCCTACAGCGCAGCTAGCTACTCAGTAATGTGCCTAATGTAAAAAAGGAAGTCTATGAAAACATTATATTTTATGAGATGATGCCTACAGATCTAAAATCCAAGACACTTTGATTGAATGCTTCAATCTTCTTCTTAATGTTTCAACACGAGTGGCCATCATAACATTAATGTAGTATATCTTATTAAGGACTGACACATGCTAGATTACATAGCAGAAAAATAAGGTTTGATGGCCAATCAGACATCATCAGGAGGAAATGATGATGAATCACACAGAGCAGCTCAAGCTTTGATGGCAGCTTTGCGTTCCCATGCATCTCTCAGGACTCCTCGTATCTGTATCCTACGGATCTGCATCTCACTCAGCTGTCGTATGTTCACGCTCATGTAATCTTAACTGAATGTATTTCCACCCAGGTGGTGGTGCAATCTACATCTCTCCACACTATCATTCTTTGTCTTTTGAAGGCCCCCTCTGCATTTGTGTGTTCATCACTCTTGCGTGCTGTTTGCCACAGTGAGATAGATGCTTAGGAACGGATCATTAAACAGGGCTTTGGTTGGCGGACTAGAGCAGAAAAGTAAGATAAGAGTTTTATGAGAATGCAAATGGCATATAACTGTTTATCAGCCTTTAATGGATATTTAGCGTTCAACAGCTGCTCAAAGAGTGACCATCGCAAGTCATTACTTGTGCCTTTAACAGCATGCTTTTTTAAGCAGCTGTTAGGAAACTATTCTCTAAATTATTTCAATCTCTGTGAACAAAAGCTGTACAACATGGTCATACACATCTTGAATTGGAATGCATTTGTATTAGGAAGCAATGGGACCAAAGACAAGACTTACCTTTTAATACTCTTATATTTTTTTAAACACATACGTTTGCAGGATGCATAACGGACAAGATTTACCTCTATTGACAGACAGTGAAACTTTGTCAACTAGTCAACAGCTAGCCTTGGCTAAGGCTGGTTTTGTGGCTTTGGTAACTGTGTTGACAGTGTTAAAGTTTTCTCTTGTCACTTTATTCTTTACTCAACAGTAAGAGAAAACTCAGTAGAGAGGCTAACTTCAATGTTACATTGTACCCTGAGGTTTGATTGTATTTCATTATTTAACTTTGAAGATGGAGCTCAGAAAAGCAAGCAGCCTCTTTGCTTTGCAAAGCATGCTGAGGTTGATAGCAATGCAGACCAAGATGGTTGCAACACTTTTTACAGCCCTTCTCCCTCATTAGTTGACAAACATGCGTTTTAAGTAATCAGTGGTATACTATTAAATACATACAACTCAATACTGTACTGGTAGCTAGGATTGCAATGCTCACATGGTGAAAATCAGATGGTACCAGAAATAGCTACACAGTAACTACATTTTGTGGACTCTGCTGAACCATAGACTGTATAAAATATGGACGTAGTATCCGTGAAGTCACCCATCTGTTCCTGAGAGCTGTTTTGAAGCCAATCTACGGTGGCAGCCATATTGGAAATGCGGAACTCAACAAGGCAGAGTGTGACTTAGTGTGAGTCTCTTAGCCAACAGCTATGTGTTCCCAACCGGGAGTCAAGTCAGTCATGTCCTTATTTGGGCAAAAACTCGGAATCTTAATATCTTCTGAACTGTCGCGTTAGGAAAAGATTCACCCCCCGTACAGTGTGTGCTGATAGAGAAATTAACTACGTGGGGCCAAGCTGTTTTTTGAACCAGGCTGTAAACATGTTTATTAATGCTGCAAAGATCGTCTTTTTCCCATTCATGTCTATGTGGTTTCCGGTGTTTCTGCAGCCAACCTCAAGCGGATTCTCAATGTATTGCAGTTTATAACACTTCTGCATGGGCTCCATAGTTTGAGACCGGAGGTATGCCGCTTGTGCTGAACGCAATAGAAGTCATAACGTAGGATGACAGTTCAGCCTTCATTAGTCTAGGAGACGCCCAAAACAAAATGAGTGTGACATAACGCTACAACTTATATTCTGGTGTGTGCCAGTAGAAATCAAGTTTGACTGCCAGGTAGGTGGCAGAGCTTTTTTTTCACTCTGAGATCCCCCAAAACAGGTTTAGTCTAACAACCCGGTGTGATGTATATTCTGGATTTTATAGTTAAAACAAGCTTTAAAAAATGACCACAGAGAACTAGACCAGCTTCTTGCTAATAATCTAGTTTGTTTTTCTTCAACATTTATAGGCATCAGTTTGATGTTAATAATATTTCATACCATTCAAAAAGTCTTCAGTAAATGTAATTGGGAGTACTTTTTCTTTTTTTTTTAAAAAAGAGTTTATCTCCACTATGAGGAATATTCTGTTTTGGCTTTAATTAAGCTGTCTTTACCAAACTTATGTAGTTATTTCATTGCCAAGTTTTGCTGCAAATCAATATCTTATTATCAAGCCTCATCAACTTCACTCTCGATATAACTTCCCTGATGCCAGCCCTGATTAATTCCAAGGTGACAGTACCAGTTCAAGAGTGCAGCAGCCACGTCTGAGTTTCTCTCCTGACACTGATTAACTCCCATCATCACTGTTTTTATTGGATTCCTTCATTTTCTCGAATATTACACTTATCTCACAGAGACAGGTATGAAAGTTAGTGCTAAATCTGGTGCTACAGATTTCTTTATTTTCTCACTGAGAAAGTTTTGATTGTAGAAACATTGTATTGGGTTTGTGCGTCATTGGAGGTTCAGTGACTAATCCTGTGTTACACCCTTGTCCCCACTGGCAGGGCTCAAGCTGTTCAAGTGCAAGGCAGAGCCATGTTTTCAGTGAACCAGCAAACGCCCTGATAGCCTTCTAATAGCTCTGGTAGTGTCTTGCTTCCCTCCGCCTCTGCTTTGATGTGGGTCCTCCTTCTTAGGCCACCAGCGATGGGGGAATAGTTGCATGACCAGGGTCCCGTTCAGTCTATTCCGCCAATATATTTCACTATGACAAATTCCTCAATGCACTGATGTTGATCCAGAAGAGGGAAAAGTTTAGGGTAAAAGTTTGTCCCTCTGAGGGTTAGTGTATGGTCTGTTTTTAAGGGGGATTGGACAAGACAGAAAAAAGTTGGAAGAGGAAAAGAGGAAGGTAAATTTTCCTGTGGAAGTTAATGAAAGTCCTTGAAGTGAGGCGAGGGAAGCTGTCACCTGCCCTGGTGATAGATAGCAGGCTCACTATTATTAGCATTCCCAGGCCCAGAGTTTTATGCCTTACTCTAGAGCCATTTGTTGATTAATTAATCAGGTAATGTATGCTACCCGTGCTACAAAAGATCCCAGATATCGCTCCCTCGGCCTCGCCTGGGCTTTCTGCAAAACCACAAACCAGGACCTCCCAGCAGGCCACAGCTCATTCAAAAGATTACAATTCCAAAGCAGCCACTACCAAAGAGAAGCCATTTACACAGAGGTCCTGACTGCTTTCAATGTAAAGTGGAATAATAAACATCCATGAGGGAAACAGGCTCCCATTTCATGAATATATTCACTTCCACTGGCCCAAAGTCAACCTTGTCTGATGTAATTTTTTCAGCTTTCTGAGAAAGTTTTCAAACTGTCAAATAAAGCTCAGCTATAAGGAAGGTAAAAATAAACCCTGAGTGAAGCACAGTGGCTCTGGGAGACAGCGGAGCTTTATGCTTTCTCTTGTTTCGCTGTCTGAAATAGAACAGCTCTGCTTCAAAAGATGGAACACTTGAATCAATTTCTGCATAAGCATTGGGTTAAGCTGTTTAATACAATGCTCAATACAAATCTGGTCTCTTTCTTTGATTATATGTTTAAACATATTCTCCATATTGGGCCACATGCCCTCATGGCCATGCACTTTCTGATATTTAGGGAAATAATGTCAAAACTTCTTTTATTGTTCTGAAAGCCTGAAAATCATAAAAAACACAAGGTTTGCAATCCTGACGTTTTGATAAGTTGTCAAATTTTGTCGAATTGTAGCATTGACAGAAATACTGTGTATCCATATTCTTCTTCTGGTTGTTCAATCTTTAGTGAGTCAAGGTTGATTTACACATTAACACATGATAAGTTGTTGAGTTAACTCTTTCAGTTTTCTTTTTAGCTTCTTATGTTCTCCTGAAAGGACGGCTTTTTTCACATTGACACTATGTTGTCCATTATGTTATTAGATTCTTAGAGCAACTACTCCATCCATCCAGCAAGTGGGAAGTCAGGTGCAATAGTAAGAAGATTAGTATGGTCAACTTTTAGTCTCTGTCTGGAGCATAGACTGTATAAAATATGGACGTAGTATCCGTGACGCCATCCATCTGTTCCTGAGAGCTGTTTTGAGGCCAATCGACGGCGGCAGCCATATTGGAAATGCGGAACTCAACCAGGCAGAGTGTGACATAAAGGGGCGGAGTTTAAGCCTCCTAGCCAACAGCTATGTGTTCCCGCCTGAGAGTCAAGTCAGTCATGTCCTTATTCTGGCAAAAACTCATAATCTTAATATCTTCTGGACCGTCGCATTAGACAAAAATAATTCATCCCCCGTACAGCGTGCCGATAGAGAATTCAGCTACGTAGAGCCAAACCGTTTTTTGAACCAGGCTGTAAACATGTTTATTAATGCTGCAAATATCGTCTTTTTTTAATTGGTGTATATGTGGTTTCCGGTGTTTCTGCAGCCAGCCTCAAGTGGATTCTCGATGTATTGCAGTTTATAACACTTCCACATGGGCTTCATAGTTTGAGACCGGAGGTTGCTGCTTGGTCTGGAGCAATAGATTGGTGAAACAACACAGGACTTTTGACCCTGAGGCTGGGTTTTAATTCTCCTACGATACAATAATACACATTATTAAAATCTACCCCATGATGTTTCCCCTTAACTTGCTTAAGTTCAGAATGTGCTGTTTAGAAATGGATAGAAATTTATCCTTAAGACATTTCCCCATGAGTCTATTTGAGACTACAAAAATAGCCAATGACTAAGCCTCAGTATTCTGCACCCTGATATACAAAGCTGTTATCACATTTGTAGGGCTGCACAGGAAAAATTGGCATAACTCTTTGGAGCTCATCATACACAGAGTTGTTTGATGATACATTGCACAAACTTGCACCATCCTTTCTCTGAGATTCCTTGCAATAATGGAAAATTTACATCTGACTCCCATTTTAAATGAGGCGTTTGTTGTTTCGCCCTATACAGAGATAAGCAGCAGCATGTAAAGCATCTAAACTTCACTAAACAAGCTGTGTCAATGCAGCAGCCAATCCTCACCCTTTCTTTAACAATCCTTCATTTACTTGGCAAATATTGTACAGCTCCACAAGTTTACAACATGGTGTTCAAAGGGTTGCATGAGTGTACATATCGAGAACTACCTACTAAAGATAGATTGATATCGTACCTACTAGTATGGTGCACAGATGTGCTATTTCCTTTTTTTTTTTTAAATGACCATGTGCAAATCCTGGATATCTGTCTGAAATACATCCTTGATTCGTATCCTGCCACATCTTCACTTCCTCCACAGCTGCTAACTTTGGGAGCAGCAGGGCATGGCATCATACTGTCATGATCTTGTCTTTCCTGCTCTGTCTCATAGGAGAAGATATCCCGTATCCTTAATTTTGTGAAGAGGTAAAACATTTCTATCATAAGAGCTCTGCTGAACATTTCAAGAAAATTTCAGGACAGCCAATGGTCTTTTGAATGTTCCAAAAGTGCCTATTCACACATGTCCCTTAGCATGACATTTTTCCTGTGCAGCTTCATTAGGTGCATGGCGATTGCACAAGTCATGCACCGGTTGCATGATGTAAACGTTATGCAACACTGGCCAAGTCGTAAAAAGTGTCCATTTGTGTCCATTAGCCCATCCTGAAAACATCAGGATGTTTTTCAGTGCATTGGTGAACTCAGCTATACTGTCTTGGGCCGCCTATGAGCAAATTGTTATGTATCATACACTCAGCCAGAGGAATCAGATAATAAAGTTGTCCATTTATTCTATGTATGTGTGTGTGTGTGTGCGTGTGTGTGAGTCTGTTTATGAGTTTGCAACCCTGTAAATTTACTGTACTTCATGTCAACTGCATGCCTCCTTTCTATTTTCCCTACCTCATCATTTTCTCACACCCTTCAGTCAGCCAGAGGCTTGAGTCATTTATTCACCCAGCACCAAGCTCACCCGTCTGGAGGAATTTACGATCATCGGCTTGGCTTATTCTCACCTCGCTGTAAAGCTGTAATGGATTTACCACCACCAGTGTGTCACTCTCGTCATTAAAATGTAAAAGTTTGCGACACTGCCTAGAAAGTTACAAATGATGCCAGGCAGCGCAGCCGTTTCCTCCACTTACATTTTGCCTGGTTGCAGGTAGTTCCCCCCCTCACTTAAAACTAAACCATGGGCTGTCTCTGCTCCATCACTTTAAGTAAACTGTACAGTACAGCTCTGGGAGGAAACATGGAGCTCATCCTCTCCTTCAAAAAGGGGAGTGTTGCCATTTAATACTGTCAGACTTTCTTTTTCCACAACACACTGAATCTTTTTTTGCCGTCCACAATGAAGACTTGGCAGGAAGGGAATTCAAGACATAGAGTTATCTTTTGATACGTCTCTGTGCAGTTTGATTGCATTTATGTGAAAATGGCCAAATTATTCTTTCAATAAAGAAAGGATGCCTTTGGAGACTCCTGAGCTGTCTCCGCAGTACACATCCGACCTGAGGATTTTGACAGTTTGACACTTTAATTTCCTACAGAGTATTTCACCGGAATATCCCGGACAAAGAAAGAGACATGCCGCTGTTTAAAAAAAAAGTCCACGTTGGGTGAGGAATTATGAAAGCCTTGGTCTCAGTTAAATCCTCTCTGCCCTTCTCTATTACCCAGGTTCGGAAAGCAGAGGAAGGATGAGCGGCCAGGAGACAGGATGGAGAGAAAGGGCTCCAGTAAATCTAAAGCTGAGGACATGCAGGCGTCGGAAGAGGAGACCCTGCGGATGAGGATGGAACAAGAGAGGTGAGTGCTCAGACAGAGCCCTGGCTCACTAAAAGCCTAAACAATTAACTCTCAGCTGAACAAAAAAAAAGAAAGAAAGGAAAAGAAAAAACCCTGCTGACCGGAAAATTAGCTAACAACCTAATTAACAAAATGGCGGAGCAAGGTTTGGAAATTCTGGGAAAGCACTCAGATGTCAATTTGTGAAAGGTCCTTTTCTTTTATATCAGTACATTAAATAGATCATTTATGGATTGTTGCTGCCTCTGCTATTCAGAGGCGCTGACCTCCTAATGGTGCTCGTAGGCCCCTGTGGATTTGGCATGATTGAATGGTGCTCGTTATAATAGTGAAATCGATGTAGCTCTGCATTTGTCTTCTCCTGCAGCTCGCCCAGGTTGTTAATCGCTCATGAATACGCTGTTCTTTTTATCTACCCCTCTTGGCTCCATGTCCTCTGGTGTTTGTGGACATCAGAACATCCAAAAGAATGAAGCGAGGCATTGGTTTTAGCGCGCTCTTATCCCTCACAGACAAGTCCAATTTAATTCCCTCGAGCAGAGGACACAAAATTGGTGGCAAGGCAAATGAAAAGACAGCTTGCTACTTCCATTGTTCTCCTGCAGCCAAATGAACTCAGTAATCAAACTGGCGTTGGTAATAACGGCTAATTGAATCGAAACAATAAGGCTTGATAACGCTCCCTCTTTCAGCAAAGGGGAAGAATGATGCCTGGTTGACAAAAATGCATGGTACCAAAAACACAAACAAATGCTTCCACAGGCCCTCTCCCCTGCTGAATGGAACATCTGCAGGCCTAGCTTCAAAAGCTGTGGCACATTTCTTTTTGGTATTCAGCTGTGACTTGCGATGAAGGTCTTCTCCACTGTGAACCCCTCTGGCTGAGGGCCCAACACATTTCCTTCCGTGGACCCCGGAGACTGTCAGGCCTGGCCCTCCATCTAGTCCCCTTTGAGAGGCACCCAAAGGACTGTCATGCTTAGCAGTAGAATCGACACAGACATGCAGTGGGCATGAGATGTGTAGAGTACATGCTCTCACAACCCTTGTCTCCCCACAAACACATTCACTCTATTTAAATCAAATTCTTATTTCCTTTCTTTCACCACTGTCCCCCATTTTCTTTGTCTCATACTTTGTGCCGGGGCACACACACTCATTTCCAGTCTTGTTTGTGTCCGTTCTGGATGTCTGAGCTTCAGCCTCAGCTCCCCTTGCAAGGGGCCAACCTAATTCTTGCCCTTTTTTTGTACCTGTTCCCAAATCCCATCACTCACCAAGCAGGAATTGTGTCTCAGTTAATGGAAAGAGAATCCTGAGGGAAATCGCTCTTGGTAATAATAAACCAACCTGCCATGAAGACCAGTCGATATTCAAAGCATCAGGGTTCAGCAAGACGACAGCTCAGAAATCCATTACTTCTTGTATTTTTGGTAGCGCTACTGTATAACACTCCCAAGGTGCTGTGCTTGATTGTCGTTGTTCTCTGCTCAAGGCACATACTCTGATTGATTACATTGCTGCCACGGAGACAGGGCCATTCAAGAGTGCGTTTATGAAATTATGGATCGGACCGTAACGGCTCTCCTGAAGTTGGCAATCGTCAGCCTGCACCGTGTGTCAGCACGACCCGACATGGGCTGCAGCCAAACTCCTAGCTCGGCTGACATTAGCGATCATTAATTCAAGCAGACTGCTTTGACAGGGGCTTTTAGTGATTCAAAATAGGAGTCAGCGAAGAGGTGAGGCAGATTAATTCATAAAACCTGCCCTTTTTACTCTGCAATAAGGTGGCTACAGCCGTATATTTAAAACTCTGACCTTGATATGATTCATGCAATTTATGGATTGGCTCTCACTTCTTGCAGACGCAACTCATTTATTCGTTGTTAAAATGTTCTCCTCTATTTATAACTTGTCGTCCGAGCTTATGGACTAAATATGATGGAGAGGAGAGTTTATGAAACTTGGACCTCATCGCGGGGGCTTGCAGCCTGATGCATCCACTTGATGAAGAGTGCTTATCAGCAGCGTTTGTTTTGCTAAATCTGGCAGATTCTATTCACCTCTTCTATATCATGTCTCATCAGAACTTGTGGTTAGGCTGATTTAAATCTTTGTTTAGCCCGGCAGAAGCAGACATCGCTCTGTTTTTCTCATACCTGCGAACAGCACCCAAAACATCACTATCTGATTGTCTCACGTTGAGAAGACTGTGGTCAAAACAAGCCCTCTGACTGGACCTCAGGGCGCACTGGAAAGCAGCTATGTCTGTGAGTTTGGCCCTCATTCATAGGAGGCCATGTGGGAGACTAGAAAGAAGGAAACACAGGGATGGTAGTGTTGTTAAAGCTTCTATCAGTCTCTGGCTTATCTCTGCGCCATGGAACAGTATTTTCCTGGTCAAAATGGGAAGCACACAAAGACAACCTGACAATGTTCTTTCTTCATTTTCTGCCTTAACCCGACTCCATTCTCTCTGTCTTTCTCTCTGGCAGCTGATTATGATGTCCATTCCCTCTTATCTGCTTGGCTCCGTTTGGCTTCTAATCAGCGGCCAGCACTCCACTGCTGCTCTCTTCTTTCCTGCTCCCCAGACCACAGCAGAGCACATCCCTGATTTTTTCTCTTCTAGACAGTGGTCTGCTTTCTCTTGTTTGTTGTTTGACTCTCTGCTGACTCTAGATAAAAAAAACCTGACCAGTACTTTTGGATTGGGTAACATAATTCACTTTAGACAAACAGTAAACCTGGACTCTGACTGGAAACGTTGCATTTTATTTAATGGTAAATGGATTTGTAATTATATAGCGCTTTTCTATTCTTTCTGACCACTCAAAGCGCTTTTACACTGCTCGTCACATTCACCCATTCATACCCATTTACTCGCTGATGATAGAGGCTGCTATGTAGTGAGGGACCATCAGTGTTAGTTAACCTCATTCCTACACATTAACACACCTCTGAACAACAGAGGGAGCAATTTGGGGTTCAGTGTCTTGCTCAAGGACACTTCGGCATGTGACTGCAGGAGCTGAGATTGAACTGCCAACCTTCGGATTGAAAGACGACCGACTCTGCCCATTGAGCCACAGCCGCCCCTAAATAAATTGTGTTACTTGGTGCCACCGACACACAAGTAATTTTCTATAAGATAGATCCCTTTTTTTATCGTTATAATGATTTTGGACTCAATGTTATCGTCCCACTTTATCAAACCATCTCATTATGAAAGTATCTTATTGGATTCCCATTTGCATAAAGAGTTCAAAGGAAACTCCAACTGGCTGATTGGGAAGTATGATTGCATTTGTAATTATATTGATACCTACAGCAAGTTAATGCGATTGTTACACTGTGAATTAACACCATGAAAACTTGCACAATTATCTCTGTGATTGCATTATGCTGTTACGAGCCAAGTGTCAACACAAAAGATGGGCTATCTGAGGCTTGCGATTCTGCACAGACAGCTGCACGCCGAGTCATTTATGCTCTTTGATTGGATTCAGATGACGTTCTGCCCTCCATCTGCACTTCAGAACAATAGAACGTGTTTTGGTGGTGGAGTTATTAAAAAGAAAAATCTATTCAAGACAGCTGGAAGAGAAAGTAAAAGAGCAAATACATTCTGTTTCATCCACCTAGCTAATAATGCATATTGAAGAGGCATGCTTTCTAAGTGTGCTGACTTCAAAATGGGTGTCTGAGAATACAGACAGCCTCCCCACTCCCACCACACTTTCCTTTACGCCTCCCCCAGCCTCCCAAGGGTAGACTCCACATTGACAAACATATGGAGAAGGAGGCTGCTGGCTTTGTTGGTCCAGAAAAACAATCCTGTTGGATAAACAGTGAGATTTATTCAGTGTGGAAAGAAAGGACTTGAGGTGAACTGAAGTGTTTCTGCAAGTTCACGCCAGGTCTCTCATTTTACCAGTTTAATCTCTTAATGTAATTGCCACACATGACAGCCAGCCAGATTCACACTCTCTGAAATGATGCTCAAGCAGCAGTGTCAGTTTTAGTTGAAGGTGAAAGGTTTTATTTAGTACTTTGAGTATCAGGGAAACAATAGCTAAAACAGCAGGAGTTAAAAAGGAGGGATGTTAAAGAAATAATGTCATCTGGCTGACACTGTATTTTCTTGAAGACATGGTCTGTCAGTGGATTAGTGGTTGAACTCTATATGCCCTGAAAGCCTCAGCATTAGACTGTCTAGACTTTCTTTTAGCCAAGGGGAAATGCCTTTTGACTGCAGCGTTATGAAGTCCGGGTTAGTGAGCATTGTATTTTGTACAAAGGTACATATGGGGTCAGTACTATTTTTAAGATTATACAGTAAAATACAGACAACATAGAAAGACCCAGAAGGAACTGGGCAATTACTGACATAATACTGGATTAATCTTCTTCTCTGTCATGTGGGTAATTAAAATTAAAATCCACAGCAGGGCTGCTATGAAGCTCTACAGCTTGACTGTCCCCTTTTTGAAATCAAACCTCCCTGGGCTGGTTGTGTTAGCAGCTACAGTGTCTTCTCCTCTCAAACGTAGTATCTGGTAAGAGGAGAAGAGAGGAGAAGAGCTGGTAATTGGGGCTGTATAGTAATAATGTGTTTAGTGTGGGCAGCACTTTCCTCAGTGTTAACATGCTGGGCCATTAATTGGCTAATGGAGTATATATGGTACAGCACTGGGGTGGTCTCTTAGGAGAAAGTGGAGGGCGGGGAGGAGGAAGAAGGGAAGCAGCAGTTGCAGGTTGCCCAGGGAGGAGGCAGGTGGCAGGTGTGGATGTGAGGTTTCCAGCTGGTTCAAATATCACAGAGCAGAAAATTAGTAACCAAAATTTGAAAGTTGTGTGGAGGAAGTTGGTTTGAATCATTGGGTTTGAAGGTAGGGAATGGGAATAAGAGAAAATTTGTTGTTTTACTCTCAAGTCCAGATGTTTTTAGGTTTGGGCTTCTATAACAGTTGGTGGTAGTTAGTGAAAGTTTACAGTTTAGATAGTTATGGAAAACTTTGACACACACGATTTTACTTATTTAGTCAAGATATTGCTAGTGGAATAATGTCAAATTTAGAAAATTAACATTTTGTTTATACTTCCAATTTCATATTTAGGTAATAAAAAAAAAGACTAAGTATCTTGAGACACATTTTGAACTCTGTTGCTCTTTTCTTTGAATTGAACTTAACACACACACACACACACACACACACACACACACACACACACACACACACACACACACACACACAAACACACACCTCCCAGTCAAAAGCAGATGATAGGAGGAAATCCAACTGAAGAGATGTTAAAACACATAAGCTGGGTGAGAGAAGACACATTGACCAAATTGAAGAAATCGGCATACACAAAAAGAAAGAAACAAACCTCAACAAGTGAATGGCTATGTCTGTATTTTGCATTGTTCTACGTATATTAAGAATTCCAAAGGAGTAACAGTAATAATTTGACTTCACTGTGAATAAGAATGTAAAATTTTGCTGCATTAATAAGTCATTTTTAAATCAATGAACTCATCTTTGAACAAATACTTAGTTTCACCTTGTTTCCATCTCTAGTTGGAAGAGGTATATGTATTATGTATGTGTTTGTTTAATGAGGGGGAATGTAAATAACTGAGTTCATGTAATACATTGAATAGTTCATTTATATTATTTTCAAGTAGTAGGAGTCAATTTGGATTAAATCAATTTGGAAATGTAGTGGTCTGATCAAGGCTTTTTGTCACATCCAGAACAAGCTGGGCTCAGCCTTTCAGTGCAGACTGACAGTTTTGGATGATGGATATGTACAAAGATGTATCTTTAGTAACATAAGAGGACTCATTGCTTCTCCATTGAAACCTGTAGAGGATGTGATATGTCCAAACAAAAGCTTTTATTGAAAATTGATGATGGTATAAAAGCAGATGTTAATGGCACTAATGACAAAATCATGACCCACATCTTTGGTGATTTGGCTTGTTAATATATTTTAATTGAAATTAATATAATAGCTTTATCCATGCCAGACTCCTGAGGCCTGTAAGACAAGTCTCTTCTCTATCTTTTAGCTTCATGTCGCCAGTCTAGCCAAGGCCATTATCTCGTCCCAAATGTCAATATTGCCGTTTTTATGAATCCGATTAGTCCATAAAACGCCAGAGGGTCTTGAGATCCCAGCGGACTTCCGTGAACCTGTGGTAACATCATTGTCTGGCCCTTCCTGGCAGTTATCTGACATCACTTTAACCAGATGGCAGGTGAAAGGGCTTATGGGAATTTGTGTTTTTCTCCCTATGAAGCTTGTTTTCTATTTCCTGACATCACAAGCTAAATTGAGACCTCACTGAGCACACAACACTGTGCTGTGAGTTGATGATTTCCATATTGTACCTGGTCAGCAACAATGCAAATACACACCAAATCAGCTTAGAGGCTTTATAGATGACTGGGTATCTTAGAACATTGCATCAGGCCTCCATCAAAATCTCATTCAGCAGATAATGCTGAGAAAATGGGATTTTGGTAGGCTAAAAATAAACAAGGCAGTCTATGGGTAGAATGTGGGAATTGGGTTAATCCGGCACTGAAAAATGGGGATTGTTTGAAATGTGATTACTGTTATTAAAATACACAGACATGGGAGAGAGAGTGAGGCTTGGGGGGATCCAAGCTTTGTTCCAAACCTGTCAATCATCTGTGAGAAGCAGCAGCTGAGGGTCAAAGGTCAGTTATAACCTGAGGTAATAGGGAAGTCTAGCACCATTGGGAGGTTATGTGTCGGTGTGCATGCGTGCGGATGTGTGTGTTACCCTGCAGCAGGGTAACAACATCTGGAACCAGTGAACAGTCTGGTGGCTGCTGCCAGGGTCACCGCAGTGGGAGGTCAACCCCCCCCTCTCCTCCTCTGCCTGTCCACAGCCCTTCTCCTCTCTGCTCCTGCAGTGCCAGCTCTCTCACCCCCATGCAGAACCAGAGCTGAGTCTTGTTAGCTGTGTATAGATGGGTATTCACATGGAACCATTCTCTGAGACAGGAGAGGCCCTGTGAAAGGCTCTGTTGTGTGGAAGTGGTCCCAGAGAGAGGAACGGCTTGGCGGGAGAGGAGGAAGGAGGAAGAGGATGTCAAACTGTATTCTTCCCACCCCCTGTTGTTCAAGAGGCACAAGATCTAGTACTCTGCATTTGCCCTCCAATGGCTCATAGAAAGACACATATTTGAATAATACTGGTTGGTCTCTTATTAAAAGGGAGACATTTTCCTTCCTACTGATTCCCTGATAGTTTGTGTAAGTCATTCTCTTTTAAAGTCTTAGGACGAGAGGCCTCTTTCTTCTAGTTTCTCTATTGAGTAAATGTATAGTTTCACTTCCTGTGTTCCCTGCCCTCATTGTCTTCACTTACCTTTGTGCCTCAATGCTTGTTATCCAGTATGTATTAAGTCTATGTGTTTCCTTTCTCCTGTGTCAGTTGATTGCATCCTTTCCTGTGTACCCGGCATCTTCACTCCTATGTTTCAGATGGATTTTTCTCTGTGACTTCTCCATGTTGTCTGGTTTGAACTTCGCTAAATTTTGACTTTTTTTTTTGTTTTAAAGTTATATTTCTGGCCTTTTTGCCTTTATTTGATAGGACAGCTGAAGAGAGACAGGAAATGTAGGGAGTAGAGAGCAGAGTAAACATGCAGAAAACGGTCGACCTGCCAGGAATTGAACCGGCAACCCCTGCAACAAGGACTGTAGCCTCTGTATGTGGGGCACTTAGACCTCTAGGCCACCAGCCCAGACATTTGATTGATGGAAAAACATCAAATTTTCTTCTTGAACAAAATAAAAATATATTTTTAATATCCAATTAATATTGGGCAATATTTGTATGGTTTTTACACAAGAAAAATAATTGGCAGTATTATATTGGCACTAATACAGACATTTCAAGCTATCTAAAACCTCTTAAATATTGCAATAAATGCACAATTTGAAAGCCTGGTCATCTGAATCTTCATCAAGTGTAATTCTGTCACAGTTTTTGACAAATCTTTGTTGACAGAAATAAAAAAATAGGGATTTTTTTTCTGTTGGGACATTAAGTGAAATAATGTAATTTCTGTGCTCAATGTTTAGTTTTACAGAACTTTCTTTTTAATGTGTTTACAACAGAATACAGGCAAAGACGCGGGAGTTCCGGGAGAGGCAGGCTAAAGAAAGGGAGTACGCTGAGATCCAAGACGTTGTCAGCCGCACTTTCAGCTCGGATGAGGAGCACACCTACGCTGGCATAGGATCCTTAGACTCATCAGTGGACAGCAACAGCATAGATCCATACAGCAACCCGTACCATCTCCCTCAGAGTCCCACCAGCCCTCACCTCCCTGTGAACCTTCAGGCCAACGGTCCACCCCTGGAAGCTCTTTATGCCCAGGTCAACAAGCCACGTAATGGACGCCCTGCAGCTCCAGACAGGTAGGGGGCACCATCAATAATGCACACGCAGATATTGAGGTCTAATTAAAATACACATCCACAATAGTGAGGGATCAACAATGTGCTTTGTAAGTCTCCTTCCTCATTCATTCAAACGACACTAACTAGCTTTGCGCCTTGTGCTTGTGCTTTGCAACAATCTTGTTCATTTACTCCTCATCTATAATGTATAAGCCGTGCTATGATCGTATTTGTTCTCCTTTACTTGTCATGGAGAACACATGCTGCACAGAAAAACAATGAAATATTGCACAGTGTTTTATCACTGCTGCATCCCACGAGGCATCACCCCGTGCCGGCAGGTAGAATCGACAGTCAAGGTAAAACAATGGGAGCGTATCAGGAATTCTCCGTGTGTTAGAAACTAATATCAGGCAGTCTTTTTTTTTTCATTATCCTTGGATCACAGGTAATCCTCCCCAGCCTCTCACACTGAAAGTCACACTGCATGCGAGTTCAGCTTGTTTGTCGCTGGGGGGTTGTATCATTCATAACCTCCGTGTCAACACGAATATTTGATGTGACCACAATATCACGGGGAGCTTTGGTTTCATTTTACTGTGTTGATACTCTGCGTTGCCAAAAGGCTTGTGCAAAGTTATTATTTGTTTTTATTGATGTACTTATTAACTTTCTATTACGGCAGTGTCTGCTCAGAATTTTGCTGGTCAAATGGTATGCAGGTGGTCACTACAAGAATCATCCATACATAGGCTCTTAGCATGCTGGTGTTCAGGTGTTGGTCAAATTGCTGTGCAGTGTAGCATTTCAGCAGATTACTGTCCTAGAGTTTGAAATCATGTTTCTGTTTTTAGCTGTGTTAGTGAACTTCATGTTTGAATGTGAACTCATTGCAGAAACAAGGTGATCACAAAGTAGCAGCATATTGGCCTGCAGCATATCCCTGAGAGTCTTTACGTTTGAGCTTGTTGTGTCACTAATTTTCCTGTTTCATTAAAAACAAGCTGAGCACTAGCAAAAAGCTTGTGTTGTATTTCTCAAGTCAAACACTTGGACTCAAGTACAACTTGAGGCCTGATTATAAGGACTCGTGACTAATTTTGGAATCAGGCACTCATGACTTGGACTTGGACTCAGACTTGAGCATTGACTGGATTTAGACTCAGAGGATGGAGAGGAGGGCGACAATGTATTCATTGATAAGGACTGTTTTTATAAAAAGAAAATATAGATATTATAGGGCTCTGATAACTTTTTTAGTTTTGGAGCAGGGTCTGACTCGTGTGTTCTCCTTCATGTTTGCATGCCATCTTGTTCAGCAACGAGTGCTGTCAGGATGCTTAAAGTGGAACCAAAAATCATGTGGTTTGCTTTTAGAGATTTTGGAGCAAATGCAGGGAGATAGTCTAGTCTTTGTTCAATATTTAAAATAATTATTAAGGAGAAGACAGAGAGAAACTCAAGCTCTAACACACACATTTACTCCCAGAGAAGTAAATATGATGCTAAAGTTACTTGAATTGTGAATAACATTATTGTTAGCAAGTAGCTAGCCTCTAAATCAGGGGCATCTAACTCATTTTAGTTCAGGGGTATTTTTCGCCATGATGAGTCTGAGAGTGGGGCTCATTATAACATTATTTAAGCACTGAAACCTGCTGCGAACACACCAAACACATAGGTTACCCAATCACCTGCCACAGTGAAATGTTAACAGCAACAGAACAGAAAGATTTTCACTTTGCCAAGTCGTTCGGCGGGCCGGATTGGAACCTCTGGCGGGACAGTTTTGGCCCACAGGCTGCATGTTTGACACCCCTGCTCTAAATGGACTCAATCACTTGGTCCAAGATGTTTGATCAGTTAAAAGTTCAGATTAATAGTCGGTGGGTTGCTGGTAGTTTTCATTCTATTTGACACCTTCTGTGATGCCATCACAGTAGAAATGATGAGTGCATCCCTACATGAAGAGAAAGCTGCACATTTTTGCACAACACACAGCTCTCTAACTTTAGTGATAGTTACAATCTCCAGGAACGCCAACAGGGTCAGTTAGATTTTAATGTTAATAAATTAATTATGTTTTCTACACATCCGAAAGGGTTCCAGACTGTCAGTCCAGGTTCAGACAGTGAATAGTTTGGAGTTAAATAGCCCTCTTCTTTATAAATCCTCAGGTAATGAGGACTTGAATCAGACACGATGAGCTCAGTTTCTTCTTTTACCTTTTTGAATCACTTGGTCTACTTGTTGTGAGAGGAGGACACCTCTGTGGATAATCTTAAGCAGTACCCTTAACCTTTAGTAAATCAATACAAATGTAGCCATGACAAGTGAGGGCCATGTCAGAGTGGGCCCCGGTAAAAAATCTTGTTTAAAGAAACTCGTAAAAAGGATGAAATTCTTCTTTATCAGCCTATCATCACATACTTTATTTATTTTGTTAAATATATTTGTTGTACTCTATTTAGTTGCTGGTGTTATAAGAGCTGCAGATTTCCTGTAGGTCATATCCAGTGGTGACAAGTCAGGAGATTTGGATCCCCCTGGAGCACCAGAACCTTTCAGGATGTTATTAATGGATCGGATAATGCCCCCCTCCTGTGATTGACAGCTGTCACTTGGGGGCTTGTGACCTTTCACTGCTGGGCTCAGGTGGGGTGGGGTGACCACGACAGAGCCCCTCTGTGTGAGTGTGGGTATGTTGTTTAAGAGGATTTAGAGACAGCCCCATGACAGCCACAGTAGATATGACAAGGTTATCTGACCTGTGATAGCTGGCTCAGTCCATGTGCCAGAACATCCAGAGCTTAGTGAAGGCTACAGATCCATATGTCTAAAGTGAAGGTTACCTCCACCTGTTTCCTCTGGATAGCCTTGTTGTGTCACAGCAACTGTAAACTATCCCACTTCCCAAACTGGAGCTGCTGAAGAGCCTGGATGCTAGAGAGGCAATGTTTGACTGGTATTCAGTGAGCCTGCGTATTCAGATCACAAGGCTCTGAGATGTTTGTCAGTGATAGACATGATGCTATTGATCCTCAGCGGGAATATCAATAAGCTCAGTGCTGGAATACACTATGAAAGCCTCAACATAAGACAACCCTATGAGTGATTAGTCTCTTTTTTCTTCTTCATTGCCAGAGGGAGTATTAAAAGCAATCTGCTTAGTGGCTTTCAAAGAAATCAAGAAGAAAAAAAAGAGATCCTTCCACATGAGGGGTTTAATTGTAAACAGATGCTTTGCTACTTAGCAATGAATTAAGAAAATAATTTTTCAAATAGTTTTTGTTTCTTCGATTCGTACAGATTAAGCTACATTTCCTCTGACCATCTGGAAGCTGTTTTATGTTCCTGCTTTGGTATAATATATTTTTTAGAACTGAAAACAAAACCATAACTTTAAAGGTCTTCTCTGACACATATCACTTTCAAAGCACAAACAGCAGAAGAAGAAGTTGTCTTATCTTCTCCATCATTCTCTCGTTTTTTTGTTGTTGTATTTTCTAGGTAACGGCATATTCTCACCTTCACGGGTTCATATCAGTACAAAAAGCTTAGTGCTGCATGTTAATTATGAATACAAGCTTATATTTAGTTTGGGGTCTGAGCCTTGAGTATTGAAAGCACAGTATGGAGTTTTATTTGCAGGGACAGGATTAGCTGTTGCGAGTGTTGAGATCTGATTTGAAATATGTGCTGCATGTTCAACACTACATTTTTTTTTGTTGTTTTGCTCCTCTAGCTGCTTTGCATATCTTGTGTATGCCAGCCCGGCTGTACGGCTGTAATATTTGTCTTGCTGCCTTTGAGATATTATATGCACTGGTTCTTATTTAGCTCAGAGGCTTTCTATTTACAATTTGCAGAAAGGAGCTTGAAACACATTCAGATTCAAGACTCCTGTCACTTGCCTATCATAACAAACATAAACAGTCATTTGCATTTCTAAATTAAACGTAATGGAAACTTTCATTGCCAAATATAAAGGACCAGCACAACAGAATTTGCAATCATTCTGGCTGCTCCATGCATCAAGGCAGCAAAATTGGAGTCTGAACTTTTGTTTTGCCGTTTAGAGAGCCAGTTTGACTTACAGTGTGTTCACTTTCTAACCCTGCCACTGCTACTTAATCCTAACAGTTTGAAGCTGCAAAGATAACAAGAACTTCCTGTTTGAAGGTCAGGACAAAGATGGACAAAGATGATGGTTTGTTCAGGCAGTCCGCCCATTCCTGGCTGTCAGTCAGTCTTCAGTATGAAAGAGAAGAATGAGTAGCATTTAACCCTGACCTGGATCCTGTTACTCCCTCTGAGGTGGGCCCTGGAGAGACACTCTGATCAAAAGGGCAGACTTAGCCTCTTTACTCAGAAGGATATTTGTTAAAGGATGAAGTTCCATAGTCTGACATAAGACAGCAAGCCAGCATGTAGCAACACATATGGATGAAATTTACACAACATGATAATGTAAAAAAGAAATATTGCATGTAGCAACATGCAACTTTACACAAACATAACCATTCTCATAAATCCTCTCTGCAATGTTTCCTCTTAACCCGCCTGACTATGTATATCATATGACCAGTTATGTATAGCTTGGGCACAGAAGTGTCTGTGTAGACAGGCAATGAATCTCTGACCCAAAACAGCATGACTCAAGTTGGCCCTGATGATGCTGGTGGGGGTGCTAGTGAGATATTTTCTATAATAATCCCTCCCATCCTGCTCTTGTTGACAGTAGGGGCATTATACAGATTTTTTGGTTTTGTTTTTAACTTTGGGGGTTTTGAGAGCTGGGATGCATGATATTGACAGCATAATATCAACAATATATAATTAAAGCCTAAAAAGGTAATATTGATATTGACAGATATGAAAATTTCAGCTGATTTACTTGCCTGATAAGGTGGCGCATTAATTATGTTTAACAACAGGCTGCATGCTGGCTGTATAGAAGAATTTTGAAATGTTGTAAACAGCAAAATAGCTATTTGCAGTACTTTTTCAGCTTAGGTGATGCAAGGAGCTGCAAAACAACTCTCCTTTAACACTTACACCTTAACTGTGCTTCTTCAAAACTTTCATCCTGAACTGAACCAAGAGTATCTGAAAAGGAAGGACAAAAAAGCTTCTGGGCTAGCACAAACCCATCAGCAGCCTCTACTTCAGTCGTTCAACAAAGCTAAAAAGTATAGCAGTGACTATATTTCTGAATGTCTATATTCAAAAAATAACTTATTTACCATTTATGGTTTAATCAAATGTTGTTTATCTTGTTTTTAGACTGTTACAATAGGTGTAGAAGGTCACTTCTAGTGCAAGACAAACTTTGTGTTCTTTACAATTAAAATAAAGCAGTGTATATGTCGGTATTTGAGCGTTAGGAGTGGCATGGCAAAAAGCCACAGGCTGGAATGGAACCTGTGCCGCCTGCTTTGAGGACTATAGTCCCTTTACATGGGGCGTGCAACTGCTCAACCAAAACCAGCATCCCCAAAAAATGCAGAATTTAACTCTGCTGCAGCTAGAGCATCAACAAGGTCAGCAGCACCTTTGAGAACATATTCATTTAGGAGTTACTGTTAAAAGTCAAGGCTGGAATAATTTATTTTCTTCTTGTTATAGGAGTGTGATAAATAAGGCAAGGACACTGTAACCGGTAAGTCCCAAGCAGCAAGTGAGTTTGGGTTCGAGAGTCTGCCTTTACACTATGCAACTCAACTCCAAAGGTTTCAAATTAAAAGAGTTCCATAGGGTTTCCCAAAAGTGATGTGCTTTCAAAACCAAAGATAACACTTTATATGTCGCCATATTTGACATTCAAGTGTTTCATGCCAATAATGATTTGTTTGTTATCCAGTTATAATCTCACAAAACATACATTTGTCGTAAATACCATGTTGTTGTTGGCTTGTTGACACTTTCCTCTACAGCATGGTAAATAACATGACATGGGACATTACCATGGTGGATGCCATCTCCTGATAATCATATGACCTCTAGATGCATAGCACAACTTCACAAATCTTAGCCCTTAGAATTGGTTCCAAGGAACAAGTAAATGGGAGTAAATTGAGTTGAAATTAGTAGACAGCCTTCTTCTACTCAGTCTTCAATGAAAAAAAAAACGAAGAAAAAAACACTGAAATATGAACAGAGGCGGTGAGTGTGTTTGAGGATGACTGCACTTGAACTAATCAGGATCATACATCTGAAAGCCACCTTGTAAGACACCGGCATAGCTGGAAAGACATCAATCAAAGCCTGTGTACCCAGGAGTTCCCATCAATTTGTTTACTGTACACCCCTCAGAGCTATCATTACAACACAGAATTTTAGTCAGATAGGAGAGGGTTCTTTAGATCAAGTTAGCTAATTAGAGACACTTAGGGGCACTTTGGTTTATGTGGGGAGGTGCTCTTTTTCAGACGAGCTTCGGGACCACACATCTGCCAATTACTTTACATTATAGTTGCATCTTTGACTCTTTTTATGCTTCACGTGTTTACACATGTGCATTCATTTTATGTCATTATAAAGACACTGGCCCATGACTTACGAATGCTTTCAAAGCTGCTCTCTTGTTTATCCACTAGAGTTAATAACAAAAGGCTGCAGCTGGATAAATACGCCTCTCTCTGATAGACCCTCTGTAATGGAGCCCTAATGGGAAGGTCACTGTGACTGTAAAGCTGGAATGAGTCAGACCTGAGCCCATAAACCCTTGGAGATACAAGGAACCCCTGGTTGCTGTAGGCGTCCAGAGATCCTGCCTATTCTGCCGTATCAGGTTTAACAGTTCTTCTGTGGGATCACGCTACAACAAGAGCTCATTTGACAATTTATTACCAACCTCCACGTTATTAGAGCTGGCAGCACCGGGTTGTTTTGACAATGCTGTCGGACTCAGTAAAACTGAAGGGCACCAATAAGAATCCAGGATTTGTTCATGGTCAGTTTTGTTAAAGCCTTGTATAAAGCAAACAAAAATATCATTTTCACCCTAAAACCTGTAGCATGAATCCTGAGCCCATCGTAAACCCCTGAACACGATGTTTTCTTTTCTCTTGTTTTGTTTAACCCTATATAAAAGTACACCCAGCAAAATGGAATGACCTCATTTCTCGACAGGCAGCTGACAAGTCAAACCCCTCCATCTGCCAAGGGACCGTGGGGTTTGGGTGACTGGCGTTGGATGCTGCGTTTCAGAACGACAACCTGACAGGTGCCGGGCTCGCTGGGATTTGCGGGAAGCAAGCGTGAAACAAAGCATCACCTTTGAAACTCCAATTTGATTGACTGCTGCTCCCATTACCCAGTCGAGTTTCTAAAGCTCCTTAGAGCATGGGCGAGGAAGAGTCAGAGAGACACGGAGAGGAAGAGGTGGGGGAAACAGGGAGTAAAAGAAATGAAGCTCACAGAGCTCAGCAGTGCAAAGCCCTTGAAGTCCTCTGCATCTCAGCAGCTCCAGAAAGGCTTGTAGGCAGGCAGCAGAGAGAAAAAGGAACCCAAAAACCCTCACCTAAAGAACCACTCACTGTGCTGTTTTTCTCTTTGCTTTCTCCACACTTTAATTCAGTCAGAACCTCCACTTTGCATGGTCTTCAAATTGGATTATGAGGTAGCTAATGCATTTTCAGCAGCTGATAAAAGGTCAGGCTTTTCATCTCGGGAGAATGTTTGTGAGATTTCAACACTCAGATGCTCAAAGATGTCAACCCTAGAGGTGGGAAACGTTAATCGGCAGCGGGACAAATACTTCACACCTCAAATGAAGGGACAACGACCTTGTGCTGGTCTGAGACACTGGATGGTGGTGCATTCAGCTGGATATTGTAAGGATCTTTATCAGTAGAGACAGTCCACTTTGTCGTTTTTTTGGATGAAAAATCAATGTAGTTTTATACTAACAGGGCCACAAAATCAGGCAGTTTTATTCTGTGCTGTATTGTTGGAATGGACTATTCAATGACTCAATTAAAGCAATGCAGCTGGAGAGCAAGTTCTCATAAACAACAATGTTCAACCTCAATCAGACGATTACTGAACCAATTTGGAGTGTTTTTTAGATTGTTTGCCGTCTCTTATTCAATGTCTGTAATTAACTCCACAATCAACAATCAGTCTCTGCGATTTTTATAGTCTATATTTTAATTTAGATGCAATCAAAGTAAGATTAACAACACTTTCTGACTGCAACATCTGTAGCTTTGATTAAATTCCACCTCTCAATAATTCATCGGTAAACAAATGAATCTTTTACGACCCCTGCATCTGCGTGAAGACTTTAATAACACCTCGTAAGTCCCTAATAACGTTTACTTCTGGTTCCCAAAGGAGCAAAATTGATATGTCTGGCTTTAATGTGACACATACATACGTTCAGAGTGACTAATTACATGTGGCTCAGTCATTGGTATCTCTGTTATTCCAGAGTGTTTTGTCTGCTGTATCCAGTTTCTTCACCTCGTTGGAGACTGCCAAGCTAAACATGACTTCGGGTCGACGCTGAGTGTATCGCATTTTATTCCCAGAGCCATGGCAGCATGTTTTTGGTGCTGCCTTTGTTTGTCTCTGAAATCCGCCAGCGTTTCCCATTACTCCTGCTGAGTGTCCTTGTGTGGGTGTGAAATTAGTATCACAGAATACTGCCTTTTTCTGCTCTAATTGAGGATAAAAAAAGAGGACACTGAGGTGATGAGTAAATCTCATCTGCAAAGAAACACTCAGCTGCTGGTGTGATGAATGAGTCCAGCTGAATCCGCAGGTCAGCAGTGGTTACCAGCATCTGCAGGATGTCCTCTACACCTGTTAAACATGTGATGATTTTTTTCAGTGCTCATACATCTCTCAAAACAACTGGTATAAACCTTGTAGATATAGGTTACAAAATGATTGTGCAAGCCTAATTCACAAACACATTCACACACAGATTTTTGCCCTTTCCTCCCAGCCCGCTCTGTGCGGCGGTGATAGTGCAAAAGGGCCTAATGCACCAAATGCACATCAGCCTTATCTCAGGGGTTTTAAACAGATAGCACAGTGTATCTTCCAGGCAAAGCAAGTGAATTATTTTTCGGGTCTGTTTTCATTTTTTTACCCTTCTGCTTCAGAGAGAGGGCCCCTGTGGGATGGATGTGATGAGATGGAGCACAGGGGAGGCAATTTATCCTCCGTTTGTACTATTACGTTCATTTAAGAAAGCAAACTGCCTGAAAGCAGATTGAGCGAGCACGAAGGAGAGAGAGAGAGAGAGCGAGATGAACCAACCTCATCTTCAACTCTATATCAAGTGGATTGAGCTGATTAAGGTTGAACGTACAGTATGTATTATATCAGTGTCTCTCAAATGGGAAGCCTGGAAGTCATGCATACAGTACTTAATGAATTTTTGCAAGATCAAAGGGAAGGGGGGGGGGGGTGGACAATTTAGGGCTCTCCCAGCAGACAAAATGGGAAGTGAAGATTGGGAGGAGTTCTGTATTTGGCCGAAGGCTGCCAATGCATCGTGTTTTGATCGGCACTGTAGGGCATCTCATTGGCGGCAATCAGCAGCTGCAAATAGACAGTTAATCCCTCCTCTCCTCCCCTGAAGGCTGCAGATGCCTGACACCGTAACTTAACTGTGCCGTGCTGAAGGGAGATTAACAAAACAGACAAGCATTTATCAGGCCTTGCAATTTCTTTTTTCTTCTACAATCTGGAGTAATTGTGATGTTTTGTTTTGAAAATGTCGGAGCAACTACACAGGAGGAAACATACAGAGAGCGTGCTGTTAGCAAATGAGTGGTGCACTTTACTGTGAATTCAGTTGCTGAGAAATCTATTTTGATAGGATAATTCACACCCTGGTGCAGTTGTTACGTAAACATGAAATTCCTCTGTGAGAAATTCTACTTTCACATGATAGATAACGCAGTATCATAAAGTAATCATGGGGTCTATGCACTGACACAGAATCAGTGTTCTCATACCAGCTATAGCCACCTCTCTCTCCCTCACGCATTCTCACACACTCTCTCACAGCCACACCAGAAATAGATCAGATAAGGAATGTGATTGAGAGGCAGGTGACTGCGGAGCATGGGGTTTACACTGTAAACCATGTCAGCAAGCAGATGACTCTCACGCCACCTCATCCTCCTCACCTTGCTTTCATCTCTCCTTTCAGTTGCGCCACAAACACACATGAAAGTGACCTCAGTGTGTCAGACAGGGGCGCTAACTGCTGCATATTTACTTCACTTTTCTGTCTGTGTGTTTGTGTGGTCCAAAAAAGCAAAGTGTAGCCAAAAGCTCATAAAGGAATCAGGGAGTATTAAGGGCTTCCTCTCTCACTCTAAATATATCTTGTGGAAGACAAGATAGTCCAAACCGGGTAAAAGAATGCAACTACAGAGCAGAGTTCTTCCAAATAAGGCCCAGTACTGCTGGATTATCAAACACAACAGGAAGAAAAGAAAGTAGGTTGGAATAACAGTCAAGTCAATTTTAGCCTTTATGGAAAATAAGCCAGTCAAGGAGTCAGTGAGTGTTGTCCACTGTCCAGATCATTCCTGTTTTTTTTCCCCCAAAAAGTCCAGGTTGTAGGATGAATATGGAGGTAGACAATAGGTCTTCATGCAGTGGCCTTCAACACTACAACCTGCCCAATGATATTATTTTTTTATGTAACAAGTAATTATTCAGTTTTCTTCTGTTTTTATTTTTTGTCTAATCTGAAAGCAGCACTTCAAATGACACATTTTCAAATACTGCTGGGGCCTTTGAACATGCCCTCTACAATGCTGCGAGCATCAGCACAAAGTAGTACGTTTGTACAGTGGAAACTAGTCAGATACATTAATGCTTTTAGCTTTTTGAATTGAATAAATCAGTGATTAGCAGCCCAGACATCATCTGATGATGATGAACTGCTGACCTTCTTTAATCCAAACTTTATTACTCTAATACCAATTAAAATTCTTAAGGTTTAACTCTAATATGGCAGTAATGTTATAATGATCTAATATGTAGAGGTCACATTACAATTATCACCTAACAGATTTGTCTGTAGTTTTTTTTTACTAAATCCTATTTTTTGAAAATCCCAAATTTCATGTATGCAATATTATTTTGTGTAGGCATAATATGACCACACTACACTTGAGGAAAAACTATCATGAATTTAGCACAGCCCACTTCAGGTGGATGAACTCATATTTGTTCTCTCTGCAAATGGGGTCAAATCAAATAGGCTTTCTGGTGGCAAAGTAAAGCACTGAAAAATGTCTATATAAAGTATAGTGCACACTTTCACTGACATAAGAGTTTGGGTCAGACCTCCTAGGCTAAGTTATTTTATTGTATAGTTATAGTTACATTCCTTGGTATTTGACCCCATTTCAGTAGATGCTAGCCTAGCTTCCACTCTGGTTCTTCACCTTGTTTCTCAACAAAGCAGTTTGGCTGACCGGCAACCCCTGTGGTTAAAACACTTACTATTGACAAGTAACTCATACAACCGTACTTAAAGCAAATAAGTAATAAATGAATAGATACATCTTCCCTCACAGTTAAACCATACCTTTAATTTCAACCCAGTGCTGCAGTATCAAGACATTATAAATGTATGAGGAAGGCCACAAAATAGTAAAGACATAAGCTATATAGGCCCAAAGTTCAGTACTGACCATCGCACTTATATTAATTACCAGACTGTGTCCTGAACACTGTTTTCTAAGTGGTCACTGGGGTACAACTGTATCAAGAAGTTAGTGCATTTTAATCGAAATCCAGCCAGCGTGTTGAGGGCACATAATTAAATTTACCTTCCCCACATCTGAGCCAGCAAGCCTGTGCACTCCACATAAGAGTAGCTCCAGTTCTCTCTGTTTTAAGAGCAGTATCCATATTCTTTTGTCAGACTGTGCCATTGTCACTCCAATCCCTGTGCCTTGAACAAGCTCCCAGCGGCAAATCGGATCTCAGCGAGAGCCTTTGTAATTACAGGGAGCTGAATGGGTGAATACGTCCCAAATCCGCAAGACCATCCAGCGACACATTCCATCTGTCTTAAGCCTCCTTCCAATATTTGAGATCAACTCATGAGGAGGTATTGAAATACTGCACACCACCACTTTTTTATGCTGTTCTTTTTACATTTCAGTCTTTTTAAACTTTTTGTGGTCATTTTAATGTTTTTGTTTCCTTCATTTTTGTGCATTTCACATCATTCTAATAAAGTAATGTATTCTAGTCTAACATGTCTCCACTCTAATACAACATGTTGATTGCATTTCTGTGTAAAGAGCAATAAATCATGGCAGTTGCTGTAATGCATTTGACAGCTACAGTCCATTGTAATGAAGAAGAGTCACATGAGATGCCAATGCAGGGGGATAAAATACAGCTGGATTTAGCAGGAAGCATGTGATATGCTACTCTTCGGAAAAACAAAGCTTACTTTCATCTTATAAGATTTCACAATAGAAATAGCTGTGTAGTTTCTTGCAGACATTTCAGACCTCTACAGAGCCACATGAATGCCATGTAAATCAAACCTTTTTCAAAGAAACATCTTTAAAAGAGGACAAAGATTAGTGGAAATGTGAAGAGGAAAAAGTTAGGACATTCAAAAAATGTGTTATTTTTCTTAATAAGAAAATGAAACATATGAGACTACAAAGAGAAACAAAAACAACCCTTTTTTCAGAAAGGGGGTGTTTTCACCATTTCAGCTGTTCAACAGTTCAGAGTCTCCATTGTTGTATTTTTTGATTCATGATGCACCAATTTTTTTTCAGTGGTTGACAAGTCGTGACTCTAGGCAGGCTAGTTTAGTTCCTGGACTCTTCCACTAAGGAGCCATGCTGTTGTCTTACATGCTGAATGTAGTTTAGCACACTACAGGGTCGTGTCTCTCTCACATAGTGGTGAATCTATTCCCAACATTTCTTCTGAGAGACTCCACCTCTGTGGAGTGCCCTTCTTATACCAAGCCATGTCTCTAACCTGTTGCAAAATAACCTGATTAGATGCGAAATATTCCTCCTGGATTTTTGTATTTATTTTCAAAGCATTTCTTAGCTTTTTTAGTGATTTCTTGTCACTATCCCAATCTTTTTGAAACATGCTGCTGGCATCAAATTTAAAATGAACGTACAATTTTCACATCAATAAAAGGTGCCAATCAGCAAGGTTTTGGTGGGTCTTCCCGACAAGCCTGAGTATTACCTTTAATTTTCTTTATTTGTTTTTTCAAGTGGTTTGCTTATGTATCCCATTTTTATTCCTCAGATAAATCTTTATTTGGCACCATTCTGACCCCACCTCTGGCTTTCCATTCCTGGCCAGCTAGATTCTGTCTAACTCAAGTGTTGTGTACCCATGTCAGCAGAAGGTATAAACTGGGGTCATGCAGTGAACGAGGGTCTCATTTCCTGACTATTACTCCATCACCCCATGCAGGGCGGAGAATAACCAAATTACACCAGAACATACCAGGATGTATTCCTATCCAGTACAGGTTATACTTGGGCCCAGACTGGGCTGCAGGACCCCTGTAGCAAAATGAGACAAGTGCTTCATTAGGTCACCTGAGCCGGACCTGTTTGAGCCCACTGTGGGGCCTAATAAAAACCCTGTGGGGGCCACCAGACATTTCTAATGCCATCAGCATGCCTGTAAAAATGCTCTTAGGCCTTTCTAACAGTGTAATGACGATACATGGCCTTGCTGCTCTTCTGTAATGGGCTAATGATGTCATGACAGAGCACTGTGGTGCCAAAGGTCTAGGAGTCTGGCCTATTTTCAAAGAAAATCTGACAGATTCAATAAGTATCTTTGAGTTTTCACTGTGAGTGGTTGGGTTTGTTTGTATCAGAATAAATTACTGGGGAAGTTAATAACCAAAGGCATTTAATGTAGTCAGCCTTATTGAATTGGCTCACTGATTTGCACCAAATACTGCACAGGTCAACAGTAATAAGCTCTGCTTTAACTTCCCCTGCCCTCCTGTTTTTCTCTAGGCTGTATATTTGCACTGTTGATATTTAGAAATTCACCTTTCATTTTTTTATTGAGTAGAGTTTCAAACATTTCTAAATGAGATACAATGCTTTTAAAGGCCGAAAAGATGGATGTTACTCTTTGAACTCTGCAGAACGAATGAGTCCACTGGAGCCTTGAGTGGCATTATTTCTATTCTGATGTAATTTCTTATAGATTCTTCAAATCAAGCAGCAATGTCTGGTGTTGAAAAATAGGGCCAACGTAGAAGTGTAAAAATGCAGTTCCTTTGCACACACTTTAATTGTTGTGGAAGTTTTTCCTGTTACTTCCCGTTACTGGTGAATAATGAAATAGAGACTTCTGCCGGCTGACAAGGTTTTATTTTCTTTGCGAGGAAAAGGTCAGCCAACACCCGAGCGGTTGGAATGAAGAAAGACCTCGAACGTGGGGAAAGCTTGAACATTTATACCTGAGGACTGCCCCCTAAGGTGTGTTTCACACCCTTTGTCTGTTGCAGGTATCTGCATCAGGATGGGATTGCGTATTCATCAAGGAGGTTTCGGGGTCAAGACGTCACTATTTAAAACACAATGAGACCTGGTATCTTGATAAGGGGACAGGAGATGGGGCTGATGAGGCAGTTGACCACAAAGGAACCAATTTTACCATTACAGGGCCTTTAGTCATCTGTTTTAAATATATAATAGCTAAGAGTTTTGCATAGATTTCCTTAATTTGGGTCCTGGCTGAGTTGAAGAACCAGTGGTTGAAATCAAGCTGTTTGCCAGGAGGCTTAAGGCCCACCTCAGCTCCACTTTGCTAGTTTATCAGAAATATGCTTGAGTCAGCGATTCCAATACGGGTACCACCATTGTTGTTCTTAAAAATGCCTCTTCAAACCAAAAGATAACACTACTAAGACTGTGTCCATATTTTATTAATTCAATGCTTTAATGTATGACTTTAATGTGTCTGTGTTATTGTTGCCTATTACTGCCTATAACACCTATGTGCCTGTTGCTTCTCTCCAACCACCATCTTTTAGCTTCATAGCCTTGATGGTTGATGGTCTATGAGCGTCCCGTTGAGAGACTCCTTCCCAAAGCCACTTGTCTCTCCCACCATGATTAAACATAAAGAATAATCCCCATCCTGCAGTTATATGGCCGTCATTAACGGCTCACTGCCAGGCCGACTGCAGTCAGTCTCACCCTGGATAATGGTCGTTTTTTAGTGGTAGTCAGGGACGTCAATTACTATCCACATTGGTTTTTATGACCCTTTGTAAGAAGTTGTGGTTTATCCGTAGCATGGCAGTGAGGGCTGACTGGGTGATGAAGGCTGTGATTTCACAGCAGTTTATGGTTTTGTGTTTATGGCTGGAGTATCGTGTTTGTGTTGTGTTGTGTTGTGTTGTAGTGTGTGGGAGAGCAAAGCATCCTTTTCCCAGCATGTGTCAGTGTCATTTATTAATAATGTATCACAACAGACGGAGGGGTGATGGTGCAGGATGACTTTAATGGAGTGGTTGATGGTAGTGCTTAGAGTTCAGACTGGAAACAGTGACTGCTTCCCTGATAATGAAGCAGACTGTAGCAGAAAAGAGAAGTGCTTTAACACATATGGTTAAACCATAGACTTTCTACCTGCTTTTAAAGGTAATGGCATGTAATAGAAAGGACCTTAGGTAGGATGTTTGTATTTTGGGGTTGTCATCCCACACAGGTAGTCTGAGGTCAGTGAGAATAAAGAAATGCTGACTCAAGTACTGCTACCAGTGATTTAACATGGTATAGTTGTTGTTGTTGTTGTTGTTGTTGTTGTTGTTGTTGTTGTTGTTGTTGTTGTTGTTGTTGTTGTTGTTGTTGTTGTTGTTGTTGTTTAATTTAAATGTAGGAACAAAATGTTTTGAAGTCTTAAAACAAGTTTTTTTAAACTTATTTCCCAATGCCAAGTCTTGAAGTTCCAAAGACTACCAGATGTTTCATCTAAAAATGCTTCCTTTCAGGCAGGCATTCCTTTCAGTTCATGCCAGTGTGATCAAAGGAAATTGCCCTACACAAGCTTTAAATGTGTTTCCTTTCTCATTATTGGGGTTTTCTCCCTTTTACAAAGTTTATAGCATACAAAGGTTACATGGGCTGTTTTGATAAATTGTTGGCACATTAATAAATGATCCACCTCATCAGAGACAAGAAATCAGATTTTTAAAGAAGTGAATGTAGCCACTGTGACTTCAGTGAAGTCAATATTTTGGTTGCTGCTTTTGGGGTCTAGCAGTAAATTGACCATGCATACTCGGTGATGTAGGTGAATTCACAACAACACATCTCTATCAGAGTTTGCTATGGTTATCATTCACAAGTAAGTAGACTCTACTTAAGTGCAAAGCATTTGTTGTTGTTTTACTCTAAAAGTGATTATAATATATAAAACAAACACCTCTGTTCACTGGAGTGTCATCAAGCTCCAGCATCCCAGAGCCACCCCGATACATGCCAGTTCCCACCACCTATGAATGCAAACATACACTGCAAGTAATGCAGCATGCAACTCCAAAATTGTTAGCATGTTGGCGGACAACCAAAGGTGGTGGTGGAGTTGAGGCTGAGATATGACTCGTCATATTTTCTTGTCTTTGTCTGTCACATTCTTGTCCTCTTTTAAATCTCTTTTACTTAACACTTTTTTAAATGTGCTTTTACTTCTTAACTCATCACTGACTTTTTAATGTCTGCATGGTTTTTATTATTGTTTTTTACTTAACTTATTTTAGCTCTCCTTGCCTTTGTCATGTGCTTTTGTGTTTTCACTCAATATGTCTTGCACTCTGTAAAGCACTTTGTAAACATGTTTTTAAAAGGTGCTATATAAATGAAATGTATTATTATTATTATTATTATTATTATTATTATTATTATTATTATTATTATTATTATTATTATTATTATTATTATTAGTGGTTGTGACGGTTCACCCCAGCCTGGCAGACCTTTGAAAAAAATAAGGTTATGCTTTGCTAGCAGTGAAGTACCTTTAGCTTGGGCTCAATTGCTTTTATTTTGATCTTCCAAAATGTCACAACTGCGTGCCTGACCACATAGACACACCACTGAATGGTTGTGGAAGTCAATAACATTCAAATGTATATTAGGCAGAAGAAAAAGCTTGACTTTAAGACATACAGTTATAGAACAGACTATACCATATAAGCTTTTATATTGGATTTTCCATTTATATGTTTCACTGTTTCGCCTTTCTTTCCTCAATTGCTATGTAAGCAGCACAATTCTAAATCCTGCCATATGGCGATCTACGAAAAGGAAATCTCTGTATTATAAGAGCATGTATAAACTATTGTTCTGGCTGTTGTCTCACTATGTGTCTACATAATCACAGTAAATCTCACCAGACATCTGTTTCACAGCAGAGCCTGACTCATGGCTATAGCGAGGTGCTGCAGTGTCACCAGGGCTGTGGAGTGATTCTTCCAATGCAGTGAGATCATAAACTGTGAGATCGAGAGGTTAGAGATTTCGTCATGGGCCACAGTACCTGAGAATGTTTTAAAGCAGCTCTTTTCGTGGCTTTTTGTCATGGCAGGTTGCCATTAGGCTGCACGTTTATGTTAGACATTACGCTTGTGGATTATGTGCGAAGCTAAATTTATCATCGTTTCACAGCGTTTGACAAAGCGATTGCTCTTTACTGAGCAGCATGACATTTGCAAAATGAACTAAAATTGATATTATCACCATTTTCAGTAAAACCTCTGAATGTTCTCTATCATTTTCCTCACGTATAAAACACTTTGAGTTTTTTCTGCAAGAGTGAGAACGCCATAAATTGACGGCAACAGCCCCAGCCTTGAAGTGAAGGTGATTTATAAAAGTGATTTAAGACAAGTGGAATGCATTTGTCTCCTGAAAATAACATTTCTTACTTTGTTTGATGAAGTATGATCACAATATAGAAAAGGTTACAGCAGCTTCTGTCTAAAGAGAGAGAACATTTACATCTCAGCAGTAATGTGGAGATCTGAAATGCTCTTTCACGTCGCACCTCACCCCCTTATTTCATCTCTCCTCCATCCGGAAGCAGTGAAGAATCTACAGTTGTTCACTCCCCTACTCTGCTTCATTAAAGCTCTTTTTCTGTCCATCTGCATTCACTCTTTCTCCTGTTGTGTTCTTTCACTTCCCACCCTCTGCTTTCCATCTCTTGTTCTCCATTTATTTCCATCGTCTTTTTTTTCTTCTGAATTTTCCACCAATGCCAGAGACCGAGCCCCAGCCATCCAGCCATAATGAGCATGTTCACTAAAGGACTGATTCATCAGAACAAAGAGCGGCAGGGAGAGCAAGGGAGAAGGATGGATGACAAGCAGAGAGAGAGAGAGGAGAGAGAGAGAGAGAGAGAGAGAGAGAGAGAGAGAGAGAGAGAGAGAGAGAGAGAGAGAGAGAGAGAGAGAGAGAGAGAGAGAGAGAGATGTTGGAGTGTACCCTTGAATGGCTTTGGACTGTAAACCCCTGCAAGCTTCCTCCTCCTCCCCTGGTTGTATTTTTCCTAATAGCCTCTTTTGGCTATTTCTGGGTCCCCTTTTTAAATGGGAGGTGGGTGGGAGTGAATGCAGAGAGGAGGTGGGGGGATTGGAGGGAGGGGAGTGTGTGTGGTGCCGGGTGGTGGGGTTAGCATTTGGCCCTGCCGAGGCAGTGAATAAGCACTCTGACTCGCAGCAGGATCAGGGTTGGTGGTTGGGTTGTGTGTGTGTGTGTATATGTGTATGTGTGAGTGTGTAGAGGCTTTCTGTTGCCACTGGAGACGAGGGAGGAGATGCACGCACACATGCATGCACACACACACACACACACACACAAACCCCTGAATGTGGAACCTCCAAAGCTGATTAGTCAAACTTGTGATTTCCAATTTCAAACCAACGACACAAATCCCGCACTTAATATTCATGCAGAAAGGGCCCCTTGCCATCCCATGCTGCCCTGGGGCTGTGGGTTTGGTGGTGGGGGGGCGAGTGGGTTGGTGGGGGTGGAGAGGGGGGGTTTCCTTTTAATCAGCTTAGTTAAAAGGATGGAGATGAGGAAAAAGAGGAGGATGACAAGGAAAGAGAAAGTAGTGGCTTTCACTACTTGATTGGGAAGGTAGTACAGTATAGTGAAAGCATGCACCCCACCACACACACACACACACGCACACACATAAAATAGGAATATGTTATCTAGGGGTGCCAGAGTGACACAGCCAGACCCCTCTTTAATATCACACCCACTCATTTCTTGTCTCATTCAATCTTATGGCCTGGAGGTGGCCAATAAAAACATAATTTTGTGTTGTTTGTTTTGTGTGTTTGTGTGTGTGTTTGTGTGTGTGTGTGTGTGTGTGTGTGTGTGTGTGTGTGTGTGTGTTTGCACATGATTTTAGGCCAGCTCATGCTTTTTGTCAGAAAGTACAAACATCGTAAACAGGATTACGGGCGTATCTGACAGACGTCGCTTCTATTTTAGCAAGGGTGACTTTAGCCGTGCAGCAGTTTGTGTGACTCCTTCGTCTGAGCCTTTTAACCTTGTAATCAGGATGGCATGCTGTGTCATCGTGACTTCCTGTACGGGCAAAAAAAAAGCTGGCAACCAAGGAGGGATGAGTGAAAGAGAGAGTGGGAGAGATGAATGAAAGCGGGAGAAAGGAGGGAAAGGAATAACAAAGGCAAGCAGGGATGTAGAAAGTGTAAGGTAAATAAGCTAAAAGTTCAGCTACCTCGTGTTTGTCAGATAGAGTTTTCACGTTTGCACCCTCTAGCTGTTTTTTTTCCTCCGTTTTTCTCTCCCTTTATTTACAGGCTTATGGTCACGATGTCTTAGCTAAGGTTGTCATATATGGTTACTTTTGGAATAAGTCAGGCTATTCAGAAATGTTATCTCGCATTTACCATGCCACTGCTCCTGCTTGTATTCTTATAGTTTGTGTGAAAAAAAAATGTTCAGGAGTTTTGCCTTTCTGCACACATCTACAGAGTCATATATTGAAAGATAGAAGAGTGTACCAGGCATATAACAACAATGTGGAAAATATAGCCATAGCAAAATATCTTGACAGGAGGAAAAGTCTCATTTTAGAGCCATGTGCCATCCCATCAGTATGATTGTTTACTCCATCAAGTCAAAACAGCAAGGATTCAACCACGCACACTAATAGTACATGTATTAACACATGAAAGAACAGATCATCGTCCATACATCAATAATGCCAAACACTTGCTGCCTTTGACACAGTCAGAAGTGTCTGGCTCAGCCGTGAACTCCATCCATCAGAAATTAAGCTGATGCAGAAGTGCTAGAAACGACAGTTATTCAAATGTCCACTTGAGGCTGGCTCCAAAAGCCCTGGAAGCCATATACACATCTATTCAAAAAGCCCAGCTTTACAGCAATGTTTACAGCCTGTTACAAAATAAAAGTTAAAGTCTGAATAGCTAATTTCTGTATTTGCACACTGTACAGGGGGTGAATTAGTTTACAACTTATCAGTTTTTAAGACTTTTCCCACAATGCACAGCGCTCGTTCTGCTTTTTCTTTTCTCTTCTTTTTATTACGGGGGTAACTCCATTTTCTGGTGCTGTGAAAATTATTAAATTCCATATAAACCACTTCTTAAAGGCACCATGAGGAGTTTTTAACTAGCTGAGAAACAGACTGAAACTGATACTGATGCCTCTTTATAACCCTCAAAAGCAAACAAGACCATCTACAACAACACTGATACCTTCTCTGTTGTCATTTTAATGTCTAAAACTGCTCTGAGGGGGTAGGTGTCAGAACAGATGATTGACATCTCGTTTTAGAAACCCTTTTTTGGCTGTTTTCATTGCAAATGATCACATTGTAAGATAAGTCTAAATGTTTAAAGACAACAGGATGAGGTTGTTGTCTGAAGACACTTATTTTGCATGTACAGGACAAGAGATAAGAGGTATCACTTTGTCCACAAGGGGGCGCCAGAATCGATACAAGCTAAAAGTTCCTCACAGCAGCTTTAACTTTTTAAATCACAAGTGGATGCTAAAGAAGCAGTTTATCTATTAGCTTGGCCGTTGTTTACTTCCGCATTCCGAAACCGGAAATTCAGTGACGTCTGACTCAGCGTACTGCAACACAGATCAAATAGAACAGTCATACTACATACTGAATTCAAACGCAGTATGTAGTAGGCAGTACCTACTACATACTACATTAGTAGGTAGTATGAAGCAGGCCGTTGCGAAAACAGCCTTTGTCTCATGCTAGGTTGACTGCAAGCCAGGTTCAGTCAGCATTTACAATATGGTGACCCCCCATCAATATACTTAAAAACCCTGCTTCAGAAACCAAGGGGTGACATCACAGAAACTACGTCCATGTCTATAGTCTGGCTTTAGAGGAATTTATGTAAACCTTTAAGAGTATGATTTCATTTTACTCACCTGGTGGTTGAGCCAAATGTAAATGAGGTTGCTGATACATCTGCAACTTCATTGGTCTGCCTCAACTAAATCAAAGCTTGAAGCGAGATAAAAACTAGAAAAACACAGTGACATGTAGTCACTGTAAAGCTCATGGCAGCCCTTGTAATAACACCAGTGATACTGCAACTGCAACGCTTTTAGTTTGGATGTGTAAGATCCTTGGATGTGCTTTCGTATTCTAATTCCGACTTTCATTTTAACTCTCTAATGATCTCTGTCAAGACAAGCTTCTGAAGTTAAAGGTTTCCTAAGGTCACCCTATCTGCTTATACACACTAGCTGTGTTTACATGGACCACTAATAATTGGAGTAATAGCCTGCTCATCAACAAACAGCTTCATGTAAACACTTCAATCTGAAGAGAATGGTCCTATCCAGCCTTTTCAGTAAAGAGTTTCTTTCCAATCCTGAGGGGTAGTGAATGCTGTTTCTTATTTGGACTGCTGGCCATGTAAACACTTGATCAGATTGTTTCTTCCTTGTTCGGGTAAAACTGTTCTTATTTCACATGTCCACTTCACATGATGTGATGAGTGTCTCTTTTTGTTTATGAGACTTGAAAATAAATCAGGATTGCTGGATATTAAAAATGGTCAAAAATATGAACTGTTGTTAACATGCCTGTGTGCGTGTTGATCATAGACTGTATATAAAATGGACGTCATCTTGCTTGGCTCAAAGTGAGGCTGCCACAAAAACTGCTCCCCCTGGTGGCTGGCTGCAGTATAGGTCAAAAACTCCATCTCCCCCATTCATTTGAATGGGGCTGCGGTCAAACTTAATATAAATACACGTCGTACGAATGTTTCTCACATCCGTATGTTGTGGTGAAATGTAGTTATTATTTGACTTTTTTGTGTTCAAGGCCTCTTTTTTCTGAAAAGTTTATTTTTCGTTAGTTATTAGAGGTTAAAAAACGAGGTTTTACATCCGGTTTTGCTTTGATTGACAGCTACCGTAGAGAGAAACTCCGTAGGACCTGGAAACACAAAAATTTCCTTCTGCAGACTCTGGCTGCAGAAAATTTCCAAGATGGCAGCGTTCTGGAACAGGATATTTTTGCATTAAAAACGTGCGATGGGAAAAGGCAGGCATTATATATACAGTCTATGGTGTTGATGCATGTACACAGACATCTAATTCAGATCACTATATTCAGTGTCTTTGAAAACAGTGAGAGTTGAATCTCTAATCAGGATAATTGTAATTAAGTTGATGAAAATGTTCACATCAAAACATGGCTACTAAAACAAAACCCTAGAGTTGTCACATTCAGCAATGTGTTTTAAATGCTGGAGTTGTCTGGACCCTTGTGAAGATGTACAGAAGAGGATAAGGGCCACTAACAAAAAATGAATTAAGGTCCAATATATTTCTTTTTATGTTTTTGTCCTGAGAAAAAAGTCAGAATTCTGAGATTAATGTCAGATTTCTGAGATTTAAGTGGTAATTCTGATTTTTTTTCTCAGACAAATAGTACAATACATTGGACCTTAATTTTTTGTTTCAGTGGACTAAGTCAGAATTCTGAGAAAAAAGTCTGAATTCTGAGATTAAAGTCCGAATTCTGAAATTAAAGTCAGAATAGTGAGAAAACAAGGCATAATTCTGACTTTTTCTCAGACTAATAATAATAACAATATATATATATATATATATTTTTTTTTTTTCAGTGGCCCTAATCCTCTTCCGTAAAGATGTAACATAAGGTTTGCTTTTAAAACAAATCCAGTATAAATGCTGACGGAGCATAGCTGCAATTGCTTTCAACTGTTCAGTGCACTACAACAATAACAAGATATCAGAGGAAGGAAACATCTGGTGGGATAAAACACAAAGGGAGCTGATGTGTGACAAAATATTTGCGAGGAAGCCCACTATTAGAGGATAAGAAAAAAGCAAAAGAATCAAGAGGCAATGAAGTAAACACAGGTATACAATAAGGAAAGATTAACCCAGAAGAAGAGAATACAGGCGGACGAGCAGACCTCCACCTAACAGAGAGGGAGAGTGATTGCAGTGTCAGGCGATTCACCCTCCTACACCTCCCTGCTGAGGCCACAGCTGAAGACTCCCATCCCATCATTCATGTGGACACAGCCGAGCGGTGCGAGATGTTTCCAGTCTCCACCGCACTCCATAACTCACCCCTCCCTCCTCTCCAGAGAGACACTCCTTAAACATCACCTCCATCTACCTCTCCCCCACTTCGCTCTCATCGCTCCCATCAGTCTGTCTTTAAAACAACCATTGGAGATATGAGGAGCAACAGCCTGCGACCATCACCGTAACTCTCCACATATCCACGAGCGTCTCTCCTGCAGGCCTGGGGGAGAAAGATGTGGCAGACATGTGGACGCTGTTGCTCCTCAGGGAGACTTTAGGAAAAATGGCAGTGTTAGAGTCTACAGGGGCTATAATTCACCAGGAGGGCTTCGTGATGCTGTGACACAGTTATTAGCCGTATAAACTAGAGCTGTCACCGGGTCATTATTGCTCACATACATGTGAGACCATCCTTTTTCTTTTATTTACTTATTTCTTTTTAACCAGCTTTGGGCTCTGCTGTTGATAATTCTTTTTCTGTATCATGACAGTGCAACTGATGCCTCCGGCCAAAACACTTTAGCTTTCCTTTAGTTGTGATTCTGCTTTGTTTTCCTGCTATCAGGCTGAGAATAAAAGAACACACATTGGCACATTTACAGGACATAGATGTTAATTAGGTGGCTGAGTGCCCGCAGAGCGTTGACAGCAAGTAAACACGGTGGAGGAGCCTTCATGTGTCGACTCTGTTTCCTACAGGTTCACTGAGTTTCACCGCACAAATGCTCATAGCCGGAATGACATTTACGCAACTCAGTCTGCAGCTATTTATAGTTGTATACATCAGTGTTTCTGAGTTAAGACTCTCTGTCTGATTGAGAAAAGTGAGGTTAATTAATTTACCTTCAAACAGTTCATAGATTAGTGAGTGTTCCTATTTGTTTTAACACTATTAAGTGTTTATCAGTGTTCACACATTGCAGACAAGTGCTCAAAAAAATGGATACAAGGAAAATAATAATGAAACTTCTCACAAATAACTTAAATCTTTCTAAACTAAAAGGAGATATAGATTTTGGACCAACAAGTAACCTTTTAATACATCTGAAAAAATGCAATATGTAATAGAAGCTTTACTCACACATGCACTAATGACTTGAACATTTCCAAAATGTTTGGTGTGAGCTGCATGTGTGAACACAAACAACCAGGAATTTTCTCCCAATCACCATCTGAAATTTTTACTGCCACTCCCTATTTCTGCACAAAGTTAGTGTTTGAAAACAGTAGGACTTAGTTGGAAAAGTCAGCACCAGTGAGCAGGGCTCAGGATGTTTGTGTCATGCAACCAGTGGCGTGTCCGAGGGGTAGCCAAGGGTGACACTGGCACCCCTTGAAAAGCAATTGGCCACCCCAAGGGCCACCCCAAAATCCTAAACTATGATTGGCTGTTTGCCTTGTCAGAGGTGGGGTTTCTGTTAAAATCTATAATTTGGGATGAGTTAAAAGGCTGGCAGTAGATTTCTTTATCAGTGCCCTCAAATGTGACTTTGAAAAAACACATTTTGTAAGTCCTTAAAGAATTAAGCTTAGAAGATTTATGCTACTTTGTCATGTTTTTTTTTTAAGTCAAAAGGAATATAACAACTGTTTAATACTTTAATGAAAGTAGGTTGTGAAGACAGAAAGGGTTAATGTTATTTATTTGTAAATGCACTGGCCACCTTTGCCTATGTGAGAGCCTCAGTTGGGCCACCCAGATCAAAAAGTTCTGGACACGCCCCTGCATGCAACCATTGCAAACCTGAAAAAGTGACAATAACAGGAGGAATAAAAACTTCTGAAGTTGAAGATGGAGACTCAATTTTAAAGTTGAGAACAGCAAAGATGTCTGCACATCTCAATGTGCATGGCGCATTGATAGTGATGCAAGGAATTTCATTGACAAAGGTCTTGTCAGGTATGTGTGTACAAGTAACTTTGGAAAATGTCCGGGGAAGATATCCTGAAATTTCTAGAAATTGTTACATATTTGGTGATACAGGCTTCCTTCAAATCATGGAAAATCTTTTATTTGATAATCCTTAATTTCTCTGCCTCATCTGTTGTTCAAGAATGTTGCTTTTCTCAAACGTAATACAACGTCTTGTGACATTTGCAATTTTCTCCCATAAAAACCACTACGTCCACAACGATGCCTCCATATGCTATGAGCATAAGCTTACAGTAATAAGCTGTTGCTTACCACTTGCTTTTTTTGCTATATGGTTTTCTTTAATAGTGAAAATGTCATTGAAAAAGTCATGATTTTTGACCTGTACAACTCACCAAGTCACAGAGAAATTAATGTTTTTGTTTTCTAGTCTGCATCTGCAATGTGAAGACATTTTCAGCCAGGGAACAAAACATACCTTCATTAAGTAAAAAGGTTGAATTTACTGTCTCCCAGTTATCAAGATTGGAGTGCTTCTTTTTGTTCCAGTGCCAGTGTGTGATTCAGGCTAATAAAACTGACTTTTTACATGATATCTTGCCTGTCGCTGATGTCTTTAGAGGACTCTGCCATTCTTCACTCTAAAATATTGTCCTCCATTCACCAAACTGTGTCGTGACAGTATCTAAATGTGCCATATCAGGTCCAAGTCCTCCCTCCAGGTTTGGGAGTCAATTTTATGAGGCGAGTAGCGGCGAGGTCAGGATCTGTCTGCTGCTGAAATAAATAGACTGTGAGTCAGTGTTTACACCTGGGTTGGACTGATATATGTCCCTCTGGTTAACAGAGACATAAAGATCTTATTCTCCTTCTCATATCTGCCGTCAGTCAAATGTAACAGCTCATCATTCCACAAATATAGGAGTTATGTGCTGCAGGTTTGATTTATGCTCAACAGAGAGAGGATGCAGGAGAGATTTACAAGCAGGCACTTGATAGGTTGAAATATCTGCTTTCTGCTCGGGCTTGGCTACTTGTCACACTCAATTTTCCTATACCATGCTAAATAATTAGCAAAAGCAACCAAAGCTCACTCTTACTATATATATTTCTTTCTCTTTAAGACACACTGTAATATTTGATACAAACACCCAAAGGACTCAAACACTGCACACTTCATGCATAGTCTAAAAGATGGTGGTTCCATACAGCTTTTCACAATAATGTAACCCCAGTAAATCCTAACATTTGTTAGATAAACAGGTAAGGAAAAGCCCTACTGACTGAAAGATTCAGATGCAAGGAGAAAACAGGACAAAGTGAAACCTTAAAATAAGCTGACTGAGTTATGTCCAATCAGGGATAAGTTTTATCTCTCTCAAATGTCCTTTCTTTAATTACCCTTTTGACAAGACCACCATCATATATTTTCTTGTAAATTTTCAGACTGTCACTTATTTTTTTTATCATTCATAGAAACCCACTGACCTGATTTTTTAAACTTACACCTGCTCTTTCCAAGGAGTAAAAGTTACACAAACAGGACTTCAGTCTAACTTGTGCACATAGCATAATTTAAAGTTGGCCATAACATACAGCTCTATATAATGTTACACCCAGGCTTACACCCAGTTGGTGGATTTATTTCATGCAGTTCAACCTGAGTGATTGACTCCTCCATCTATGTTTAACCCTCCTGTTTTGTTTGTTTCTCAGGAACAGCAATAATGTTCCTGGGTCAATTTGACCCGGGTCATATTTAGTTATCCAAAAGTGTCAAAACCCCCAAAAATCCCAATAAATGTTTTTTTAATCTCTTTATCAACTCCATTACTAACCATTTAAATCAATATTTACAGCAATGGTGTTCTTTAATTCTCACAGATCATGGTTCAATGAGGCAACTCACTTGTTTTTTGTGAATATTCATGTTAAAACTTAGTAAAATGTTGGTAGGAGTCCCTTGCAGAGAGTCTTGATATGTTTTGCCCCTCCCTTGCTGAGTGTCCCCTCAATGTGGATGGAGTTTGCCCACAGGAACAGAGAAGGTGGAGTGAAATATGTCACACAGTTGCAAAGAAACAATTAGTGTTTGACACTTTTGACCTCTTTTAGCCTCCACTTTGACTACCGGGTCAAATTGACCCACAAACAGCATCTATAAACATGCAGGGGGTGGTTGCAAATATTGGAAATGAACCATTTTTATTTTGTATGTTGATTACGCTAATTAAGCCAAGCTGAAGAAGTTTCATACCAAAAAAAACTTTTAATAATTTTCCTTTTTTTTTTTTTTTTGAAATGGGTCAATCTGACCCGGGACATGACAGGGGAGTTAACCTTTGGGAAATGGTAATGTTGTACTTCACAATTTGAACTTTTCTCTAATTACAAAATCATTCAGAAAACTTTGTTAACAAGTGTGCACAAAGGATTGTGTCGCTTGCATCTCTGTATCCATCAAAATCTTTTGACTTGAGGCTCTGTGGCTTTTGGTATCCACCTTTATATGTATCGACAAACAGCAGCATGGATGCATGTACTTATGCATCAGTGCCCACACCGGTATTGAGTAACCTTGTCTGGTTAACATTTTCAGTCCAGAACATTTTGATGTTTGAACCACAGTTCTAATTTAGTCCTGCACCAAATTACCCATGATTACCTTTCCAGAGCTGGTTCTTCCTCTTCATCTTCAACAAGCCCATGTCACCTCATCTTCATTTTCATCTCATTCTATCTCACTCTCTCTTTCCTTCTTTGTCATGCTCCACACTCACTCCACACTGACATGCAGGGCAGCCTAGGTGCCCTGAGGAGTCGCTGTCAGTCACCCATCAGGATCCCAGGTCAATTTGCCAGGCTGCAAAATGTGTCGTATCGGTGTGCTCCCCGGTGTCAAGAGCCCTCATTATAGGCCAAAGGCTAAACCAAGGAAGTGAATGAGGCTTTCCTCTTCATTATTTCCAGTCCCCCATGACCCCCTAACCTCCTAGTGCTCCCCCCTCCCCCATGCCTGACAGTAACAACATTACAAGCCTTTAACCAACCGAACTGGTACACCAAAGTTCCCTTACAGCCCGTCACCCTGTAAAACCACCTCCTTTTCATTTCTTCACTAGCTTTTCTTCCCTTAGCTACTTCTATCGTTTTCTCTTCCAAGTGTCCTGAAGAGCCACTGAAAAGAGGTGGTTGACAAGGCGCCGCAATGATGTATTTTCCCACAATGCACTCTGCATGGTGCCCTGACTTCCTGTTTTAATAGTCAGATGGATTGGGAACTTACTTGGTGCTTTGTTAGGCCTGTAGAAGCTCAGCCAGCTAGGGAGATGTTGTCCCCCAAGAAAGCCAATTAATAGATATAATCTGGAAAACAAAGTCACCTTTTTGTTACTGTTGAAAACTTTGTATGAATTTGGCAAACGACTCAGATATCAGCGTGTTTAATAATGTGTTCGTCGAACTGGGTTTGTTTTTCTCTTTATCAATCCAATCATTAGAAGCACCCTGCAGCATGTGGAGTGTCTCATCACTGGCATTGTACCATGATGCCAAAATCATATTGGCTGCAAAATAATTTTACCCCTGATTATTAATTCACAAATCAATTTACTGTCATCGCAGCATCTGTCTGATGAATCGCTTGTAATTAGCCCGTAGGTGTTACAGAGACGTCCTCCCTTATCTGCCTCTGTGTCTGCCTGTGTCCTGGCCTGGCTGGCTGATAGAAGCTGAGATGGCTTCCCTGCACATTAGCCTAACACAATTAAACTAATTATTGATTTTTGTTTCGCCTTCATGCAATTCACAGCCCTGATAGCCCTCTGTAAAATAAGGCCCAGATTTTCTGGGTAGATTGAAGATAACGACTAAATGCATAAAGCAAAGGACAGAGGTAACTTTAGAGAACAGTTTTTATTTTCACTTCTGAACCCCACAAGGCTGCCGGGGCAGCAGACTCTCATATGGAACATACATAGAAAGGAGTAAACAAGGTTATCAGGAGACCTTGTTGGCTTCACCTTTCTAATACAAAGACTGCTGTGTTTGTTTACCAGTCCATCTTATCAGAAAGCAAATGAATCACAAAAGGCAGCTGTGCGTGTATAAAATACTGCCCTTGGTGTGAGTTAGTCACAAACGTTACACAACCAGTGGTCAATGACACACTCCATGTTTCCTTCTTTTGTTGAAGAACAATCCAAGAGAGAAAATGTCTGCCAGGGCCAGTGTCATTTGTTTGCACTTTGCCTCAGTTCATTGTACGTTGACTGGGGGTTGAATAGAACAAATTTACTTCACTTTTTCATTATTACAAAAGCATGAATATCAGATTCAGAATCAGAATCAGCTTTATCGGCCAGGTATGCTTGAACACACAAGGAATTTGTTTTGGTAAACTGTGATCTTTGTAAAAGGCATAAGAATAAGACATACAAATAAAAATATAAATATAAATATAATAATAATAACATCAACTATAAACACAAAAGAACAACAAATAGGCATGACTAATAGACATAATAGGATAATAGTGCAGTGGTGAGTAGTTGCAGAGGTAGTTTTACATTAAAAGAGTATATGTAGGTGATAGTTAAATAATAAAATAAATACACATGTGAATTCTGCTTGGAGAATTGTTACATTGTATATTTGCATGTTTATTTACAGAGAGTATTTAATGTTCATCAGAGTGACAGCCTGGGGGAAGAAACTGTTATTATGGCGGGTTGTTTTGGCGCACAGTGATCTGTAGCGCCTGCCGGAGGGGAGGAGTTTAAAGAATTGGTGTCCAGGGTGTGAGGGGTCAGCGGTGATGCTACCCGCCCGTTTCCTGGCCTGGGACCAGTGCAAGTCCTGGATGGGGGGCAGGTCGACACCGATGTTTTTTTTTTAGATGTCAGTAACGTATTTAGAAAATAAAAAATGGAAAAATAAAAAAAGTCATGTTACATTTTTTATCTGCTATTTACCCTCCTGTTGTCGAACCTCAAAGGTAGATTTTAAAGTCCTCCTTTTATTAATATTAGTCTGCACTTGGAATTGGAGTACAGAAGCTCAAACACATACCAACAAATTTGAAAATATATTAAGAGTAAAGCCAGACTAAATAGGAATTTCCTCAAAAAATTATGTCATTCCATATTCCGAAGCTGATTGACAGTATTATAAGATAAGATAAGATATACTTTATTTGTCCCCCGTAGGGAGAAATTTATTTTGTTACAGCAGCTTAGAACACGGGACAGGGGAATACAACAATGTACTAACATAGTTAAAAAATATAATAACAATAATAATAGCAATGACAAGGGTAAAATAAAATAAAATAAAATAAAAATAAGATGAAATAAAATAAAGTAAAAATAAAATTAAATATGGCAACTATTACAGATATATACACACTATGTACACTTCTATCTGATAAATAGATAAGGTAAGTTATTGCACGATAAAAATTGCACCAGGTTATTTAAAAACAAACATACACAGTATGAAGAACAGTGCTATTCAGATGGATACAGTAGTTATTTGTGAATGTGCCAAGTCACATAGTAACTTCCATGTAGTGTAATGAAAGATGAGAACAGCTGATTAACAGGACACAGCAGTGCTGGTGTTAAACAGTCTGATTGCAGATGGGATGAAGGACCTGCGGTAGCGCGCCGTCCTGCAGGGTGGAAGTCTCAGTCTGCTGCTGAAGGAGCTGCTCAGGGACCCCACAGTCTCATGCTTATATTATATTGTTTTATTTTTATTTTGCTGATTCCAATGCAATCAATCAATCAATCAATCAATCAATCAATCAATCAATCAATCAATCAATCAATCAATACTTATTTGTATAACGCAAAATCACATCACAAACGTTCAATGTAATACAATTATTTTAGCAGTGCTTATATTTTAGCAAAAAGACACATCCCACCTCGTCCAAAGGTCACAAGAATTGTCTGTTGTATGTCTCTCGGTGATGGAAATAACACTCTCTTTGGCCACACTATCACTAAAGCTCCTGTAACGGTGTAATCTTATCATAAGGAAGTGTGCCACTGTTGGCATAACTGCACACAAAGAGCGGGTGTGCTTGTGCACCATTTGGCCCCACGTGTGTGAGAATGTCAAGTAGCTTAACCCAGGGCCCATTCATCCAGCCTTCTCCTGCGTTCATCTCCACACATGCCAAACAGCTCTGCATGTAAAACCTGCCCCTCACGGATAAGCCTCATTCAGTCCGACATATGGTGCTTGACCACAACGGGTGGAGAACAAAACAGGAAGTGTGGCGAGAGAGAGTCAAAGAGTAAAGAGCATTCTTCAAGCGGTTAGGAGGCACGCTAATCCTTCCTCCCCTACCAGGTGCTGAGAGAGGAGATAACCTGGGAGACAATGGCAGCAACCAGGCCTCTCCATATGGACCTCAGTGTGTATGTGTGCGTGCCTCTAAATGTGTGTGAAGGCAGCTAACAGTGGGGAGGTGGCAGTCTGGGTGGAGGGGGGATGAGGGACTGGCAGCAAGAGGGATAACATGAGTGAGTGAGAGGGAGGGAGAGGCTCTTGTCTTTGTTTTGCAGCTCTAAACAGGGATTAGTGGCTTGCTGACGTTTTCTGTCACTAGCCACACCGAGACAGCTGCTTAGAGGGGCAGACTCAATGAAAGTGACCACGCTTAGAGTGACACACCCCCGTGCTAATCCTGGTTGACAGATCTGTAAAAGGCTACTGGAATTAGACCTACTGCTGCCAGAAAACACTTACAATCATTCACTCATGAGGACTGCAATATGTGCATGTTTGTGTCGAGCTTTAAACTCATATTTTGAGACCATTACATGTTTAGGTTTGGACGTTGTTTTCAGTGGGTGACAAGTCAGGATTGCAGGCTGGCTAGTTTAGCACGTGGACCCTTCTGCTATGAAGCCATGCTGTGGTAATACATGCAGGGTGGTTTTGCATTGTCTTGCTGAAATATGCAAGGTCTTCCCTGGGAAAGGCATTGTCAGGATGGCAGCAGATGTTGCTCCAAAACTTCAATATGTTGTTGAGCATGAATTTGTTCCTTCCCAGATATTTAAGCTACCCATGCCATGGGCACTTATGCATTTTAATACCATGGCTTTTGAACTGTGCACTGATAACAAGCTAGGTGGTCCCTCTTCTCTCTATATAAAGGAGGCCATGGTGTCCGGCATGATTTCCAAAAAGAATGTCTAATTCGGATTAATCAGACCACAGGATAGTTTCCCGCTTCACCTCAGTCCATCTTAAATGGCCTTGGGGTTTATATGAGATATATGAATACAGGTTGCTGGTGGCCTAGCGGTCTAAGTGCCCCACATACAGAGGCTACAGCCCTCGTCACAGGGGTTGCCGGTTCGATTCCCGGCTGGTTGACCGTTTCCTGCATGTCTTCCCCCGCTCTCTACCCCCCACATTTCCTGTCTCTCTTCAGCTGTCCTATCAAATAAGGCAAAAAGGCCAAAAATGTAACTTAAAAAAAAATATATATGAATATTTAAATACACAAGATGACTCAAAGTACTCTCTAATTGTATTTATAACATTATGAAAGCAAGGTCAAGTCTTTCAAACTATTTACCTCATAGTCAGCGTCTTAAATAATAAGAAAATAATCTTCAAAGTTGTGGATTGTGCTACTTTGAACTTTTAGTAACTGCTAAACAAACACATTTAACACACTAGATTCCTTTGTGAATCCCAAGAGCACAAAAAAAGGGCTTTGATTGTGGCTTTACAGAGGCCCATCACATTTGATTCATTATAAAACCAAGATAAAAGTGCAGTACAGCCATTTCCCCAGTTACCTCACCTCCCACACGCAGGAATTCACAGAGCTGGCAGCCCCGTTGCGAATTCTCTGTTTCATGCCTTCACTGTGTAAAAAAAAAACTTTCTGTCTGCCTGCAGAACACAGCACTCTACCTTTATAAAAGTGAAAAGTCTTCCAGGCAGACACCAAAGAGAATGAGGCTGCTTTGTTACTTTTTGCTTTTCATACTCGTACCTGATTTACCATCAGCAGTGTCACATTACAGCCTACTTTTTTGCTTTAACCTAGATTTTATGTAATGCTGAATTTTTCGCTCACTCTTTTTATAATCTATCATTGCCTTACCTGCATACACATTCACCCCTCTAACTTTTGCAATGGAAAAGTTTCACAGTTAATTCATTTTTTAAACATTTCTGTAACTTTTAATGTGTGTGAAGTTTGCTGGAAATGTAAAGTGCAAGGACAGGTGAGAATACAAATTGAAAAATGAAAAGGGAGAAAAACAAATTGATTTACCATATTCCTCAAACAAACTCTAAGATGATGTCTGTGATGCTTTCTCCTGCTTCAGAGAAAGAGAGATGTTCGTGATAAAGCGTTGAGCAAAGCGAGACAGGACGTGACACAACCTTGGCCACGACTCAACAACTCTTTCACTTCTCAGCCTCACATGGGATGAATTTATTTATTCATCTTCTCTTTAAACATGAAACATGAACATGCACACAGATATCCTACATTCTCTGCTGAGACATTTTGCAACAGCAGAACTTAAATCAAGCCCAGGTGATAAGATATGATCTGGAATGTAAGAGGCCCTGATAGCATTTTTGGATGACATATAACCCCTACTCTTTCCCGTATATTTACAAATGATCCTCTGCCGTTGTCTGCTAATGTGATAGGTTATCTAGTTTTAGACAGTACCTGTCAGATGAACAACGTCTCCTTTGTGGTGTAAGTGATTGCTACACAAAAGCTACCTTTCTCTGCTCTCCTTTTTAGAAAACCCTGCTTATTTGTTTAACTTGGAGCCACAAAAGCTGCCTCTGTGTTTGAGATTGGGAAACATCTGACTGCGCTTGACATCTAAAGCATCCAACACTTTATCGTAGCCATCTTTTTTTTAAATCAAGGCAGGCTTTGTGCAGCCAGCAAAAAAAAAAAGGAGAACCTGAGGGGAGACTATCAAAGGCCAAGGTCCGGAGGTTTTGGTGGTTGTGGATGTCCCCGGGCTTGTCCTCAGCACTCGATGGAGATAACAACACAATGAACATCTTGTTTGGCCTCTGTGGGAAGAGCCGGTAAAAAGGATGTGGCCAAAAAAATCAAGCTCCAGATGCCTTGAAGTGTGTACCAGCGTGTTTTTACAAACAGAGGCCAGAGTTAAGCATTAAAAAGCATCACAGTGGAAAGTCATTTATGACATGTTTCTGCTTTGGAGAACTATCTGTGGTTTGTTGATGTTCAGCTGAGGAATATCTCATAATGAGGCATGTGTTTACTTGCAGAGATGAAGGAAACACTGATGCAAACCAGTGAAATCTCTTCCTCTGCTGTTAAAATAATAGCCTTTTAGTCTTATTGCTTCATTGAAGCCTTTTTTAATATCCTTCCTTGCACTGTGTTGTCATTTCTTCAATCAGCGATCTTTACTTCTCGCTGAATCTTGCTGTGCTGAAAGTTTGAATGTTTTTGCTTTGTTACAAAGAGTAATTGGCATATTGACTTTTCACTTCATGGAGGGTGGTGCTGTTTCTCCCAGTCTGATTGCACTTTTCCATTTGATACTGTAGGTGTGTTTTTTTGTCTTACAACTGGTTCCCTTTTTTTACCATCCCAAGGAGATACCCTTCGTAAATATTCATGTTTAACCTTCTTCATTCCAACACAGTCTTCATTCCACATCAGGTGTTTGGAAATATTCGTCGGTATCTAAACCCACTCTTGCTGGTTTTGCTGCAGATAGCAAGATGCTCTCTCAGAAATTCTTTTTTCCAACGCATGTAAAACGACAAAAGTGCCTTTCCCAGCTCACGGTTGCACTAGCCTAGCACTCCTTCACACTTGTTTGATCTTAGGTGACAAGTGAGGGCTTCTGCAGACGGGAGAAGAAGCAGCCAGCCAGGCGTGCGGAGAAGGTGGCTTTGATAGTTGAAATTAATGAGGCTGGATATGTTTGGCTCTGCTCATTATGCCTACACATAGACCCCAAACCCTGGGGGCCCCGGAGCTCTGCTTCTCGTCTCTGTGCCGTGATCTCTCTGTCTCCTGATTTAGAGCCTCCTCCACTCCTTTCTCCATCTCTTTTTTGCTACTTTCTCAGTCTACATTTCTGTCTCTTCCTCTCTCTCCACCCACACCTCAAACCCCATCTCTCAAACACTCTCTCTTTCAGTGGCGTATGGAAGAGAGAGATAATATAATCAGCCATGCGTGGTGAGAACAATAAGTGTGTTGTGTCGGTTTGACACGAAGCAGACACCTCTTCAAAGCCACCTTAACATTCCACTTCAGCCCTGACTGCATGCGGGTGAAAGAGTGCAGATGGGTGGAGCGGCTGGAAGTGTTTCCTCTCTGTTAAGGGAGCTATCACTGGATTTGCATTTTGCACAGCTCTGCTTTCCACGCATGACCTAGAGTTCACTTATGTGTTCTCATAATTAAAAGTAAGAAGTATTTCTGTGCAAGACATGACTCTTAACAGAAAAGAGACCTGACAAAAGCACCCGTCTTCACCCAGTGTGTGTATGTGTGTCTTTGATTGTGTGTGTTAAGGGGTTGATGGGCTTGAGGTTGGTCCTGAGATAAGGGGAACATCTGTTAGTCTGTCTTTATCTCTGGCAGGGCTCCTGGCACACCGTGGTAAGAAGCCCCATCTAATCAGAGCAGACACAGAGTTAGAGGGGGCGTTGGTGGGGAGGTTAACATAGCTGCCAGCTCCGTGGCCCGTCCTGTCTCTGGCCTGGCACGGGGATGCACACTCAAACACAAAAGCACTGACACAGACTCGTGCACAAAGACACAGATTTCTTCACGGTTGCCATCTTTATGTTTTGTCCCAATTTGGCAACATCCTGCCATTGCACATCACTTGTTTTTGTTTGGTTTCTTGGTCTGTCTTTATTTTTTGCATTAAGAAAACAGCGCTGAGGATACATCTTCCCCTGCTTCATACCGATCAGCTCTACATTCACGCCCTTTTCTACATATTCTCAAAACTAATGGGCCATTAAAAGGGCACAGTGTAAGGGTAAGTTTGCCAAAGAAGGTCCTGGTGTATTTTTTTCATTTTCACAGCCAAACTCTAACCAGCCTGCTCCTCTACCCTCTGGGCTCAACATTCTCATTCTGCAGACGTTGCCTTTTGCCTCCAGAAAACAAAACTCAGAGTCATGCAATTATTTTCACCACTGCTGCTATTTCATGCCCCTTTGTTCCAATGTTTTCCCATCAACTTTTAGCAGTCTTGACAATGTCAACTGCAGTCAGAAGTCAAGCTCACCTGTCGCGCTCCTTGACATGAATTGTCTGATATTGACTGTTTGGTGGTCTTGCTGTGTATCAAGATCGATTTAGGTCTCCCTCCATGTTTTTTCCATCTGAAGCCTTTGTTTTGCTCTGTTTGTGTGTGTGTGTTTGTGTGTTGGTGTGTGTGCTTGTGTGTCAGGGTAACCAGCAGTGACACTCCCCTGCTAGGCTGTATGGATCTGGTCCTTAGGAGGTCTAATGAATCTGGGTGGGCCTTGTCACTGTGTGTCTGCACGCATCGCCCTTCCTATCATGAAAGCCGACAGGTTTATGCAGCTGTGGGGACTCCCTGGGGAAGAGGATACAGCAGGAGCACGCACCCAGGGACACACATACATGCACATACATTCCATTTGAACCGCCAGACTGATACACATGCACGCAAAGTTCTGGTTAGGGGAGCATTCATCACACCCTTCCTTGCTGCTTAGCGAGCAATAAGCATGCATTGGAGGTAAAGAGCAGCCCGAGGGCTTTATGCTGGTTTTCAGATGGACCCAAAACATCCTCTCAGGCTAAATGAGGAGAAATATCACGACACATGCGTGCATATTCACATGTATCTCACATCAGAAAGGAGAATTATCCAACTCTGAATGTTACAGCTCCTATTTGCTTCTTGAATTGTTGTTTTTGACTGGGCTTCTTCGAGGGCAATCGCTGTGTGAACACACACACAGCGGCAAATGTAGTCACTTTGTATTCCCCAGCACTCAGACATTCATTTTCATTTTAATAACCATGAGGAAAAATATTGGCACCAGGAGATACCATCTTCCATTTGCTGTAACTGTGAGTCAAAGATTATTATTTTCCCTCTCATCTCTGTAATGAAAATTTATTCCAACTAGAGGGGCTTGTGTTTATGGGAATTAATTCACATGTGAATGGGCAGTGATGATAGAAACACAAGCTGACATTTGAATTACGCATCTTGCATAGCTGGGCAAGGGATAATAGGAAATCAAATGTCTAAGTTTTCATAAGGCTGTGAACCAGGAATGTTTTTCTTTTTGTTTTAGGCTTTCTTTTTTTAATGGAATAGACTTGAATTAATGTTTTTTATTCAATCATCACACTGACCACAGCTATGCTGAAGTGTAATCTAGCACTTGGACTGAATTATGTCTGGAAAATGACTCTGTGTCTCATCCCAGAAACTGTCAAAAGTGGTTTACCCTGCAGAATGGCTCCCACCTGTAGCATACTTCTTTCCTGACAGGCTAACACATGGACAATTCCTAATATGGCCTTCTGATTCACTTTTCCCATTTTCAGGTCAGAAGTCGCACACCATACCCCCCATAATGACTTAATCAATGCAATTTTCTTTGTTTAATCCGAAACATGTCAACTCACAGAGGGGGGACCTTTGACTTGTCAACCCTTACACCCCCCTGAAGCTCTGCTGCCTTTGTTATGCTGAGTTGTAACATGTGTCACTTTCACTGCTGCGCCTGTTTCCCCGGCCTGTTTAGATAAATGCCAATTTGAAGCCCGGCTTGTCAGGAGAAATTATGGCATCACATCTCATGTTGGAGAAAAGCCAGAAGTGTTCTTGTTTACACACATATCATTTAAATCTGGACTTTGAAAGACAGCCCCTCTCTCTCCTGCACAAACACTCAGAGGTTTAAGAGATTGAGGTGAACTGAAACTCTTCTTGTGAGTCACGGGGGGAGAGAGAGTTAAGAGTGGAGGGGAAGGTTATGGCAACCTTGTCAAAACTAAACAGGCTTGTGAACGGTTCTGGTTTATGTCCATATGACAGTCTGCCTTTGTAGCCAGTATTATGGTATATCCGAAAGACACTGCATATGGTAAAGGGAGTTTAGGGGTCTTAAAGTTCATGCATGCATCAAGATCACTTCCAAGGATGGCACATATTGTTTGGCCTTCTGCATTTCCAACAGACCCATTAGATGTCCTTAAACCCTACTTTAGATACACCAAATAATGATTTAACTTGAATATATAATAGAAGCCTGCTTGAAGCGGATGCCGTAAAAGCTATCCTGGACTTTCATCCAAGAGATAGGCATTGATAAAAAGCCAAACAGTCAACACTGAGTGGTTATTATGTTCAAACTTAACCTGACATTTGTTTGACTGAAAACTAACCACAGATAATTCATTCAATTAAAGTAGACAAAAGTCTTAAAAAGATTCTACAAGTATACTTGAAAATGACCTGGTAAGGTTTTTTAAATGAAAAAAAAAAAAACAGACTCACAAAAGTTACCTTGAAACAAAAGTAAATGGACACCTGGAAACTTAACAAGTGCACCTATATAGCTCTTCTTGCACATGCACTGCACTCCTCACAACTCCCAGATATTGTCCAGGAGGATACATGTGTGAATGCAAATGGCCAAATTTGTTCATTTCATCTGGATGCAAACTTTCTAGCCCCCTTGTGAAAAGTCTGCAAAGTCAGAGTGAGCTGATGTATCCACGCTGGTGCAGGTGATAGTCTGAAACATTCACCATAAACAGGCTGGTGGGCTGATTTGTTCTCTCCCAGTTGCCTGTACATTTTTTTAAACCCTTGTTTTGTTTTGCAGCCATGCCCATATATGTAGTTTTGATATTAATCCAGAAATGGTCAACATAACTGATCTCACATTAACCAAACGCCTACAGCTGTGAGAACACATTACACACTTACAAGCTCCTGTGAGGTGTGTAAAAGGAAATTCTAACAGTATTCAGGACCTGAATGTCCTGAAGTTTTTCTTATGAAAGGGGACACATGAGACTGAAAAGGGGGGGTCAATGAAGATTCAGTAATGAGAATTATTGGATTTGCAGATCCTCCACATAAAACATAATCATATAACGTATTCTATTTAGGCACAACTTTTCTTTACTTTATGGTATGACTTTGTCTCTGTGGACCTGCGTTGGAACTTTATCTTGATCATGGTACTGAACATCCACCTTTTCATGTTCAAACACAAATCACATCTTCCATTGAACTTACTTTGAACGACCTCTTGAGCTGTTGACAAATCTAGCTTCAGACGCACCCTCTCCCTCAGCTTCAGCATACAGGTGTGTTGGAAACACAGTAATGCAGCAACAAGGGCCAAACCTCGGCACTTTGAAACCTTCCAAGCTCATACCTCTGGAGGTATGCAGGCACGGAAGAGATAAGGCTAAGCCTCTACCTTTCTTTTTTTCCTTTCCTCTCTTTCTCTCCTCTGCTCCCTTACCTTTTTATTTGCAGTGAGCTGAAGCAGGGGGAGCTGAGATATCCAACGTTCAGATGTCCTATTGTGAGCCTTTGATGTGCCTCCACCTAAAGTTACACTCCTGGTCTATCAGTGGTTGCACTGTGTGGTTTGACTCTTAACAACCTTGAAGCGGTCATCATGTGTCCAATACATGTGTAGCTGATGTTTGAGCCCTGCAGGGCTTCTGAACCTGCTCTGATTCCTTTCATTAAGAGGGTTCAAAAAGTATGATTCCTTTAAGTGAAGTGAAGTCTCTCACAGCAATGTTTGAACAAATAGAGTTTCATGAAAAGATTCAACAGTTGTTTTTAGATTAAATATTTTGTAGACATGTGCCAAGCATGTTTGTTTCAGATGGTGTTCTTCAGAACAAGCTGTTGCTTTCACCTCCTCCGTGTTGTTTCTATGGGAACCCGCAGTTTCTCAATGTATCAAGGTATTTTTGTCTGCTGAGGGAAGTACTTGGCCTCTGGTAGCTATCATCAGTGGCACAGGTGGTGATTGTAGCCATCAGCCACTCCTGCTTGCAGCAGACTTCTTGTTGTCTATTAAGTTGGCCTCTTATAACTGTTTGTTCCCGAGGAGGGTTGAAATGAGTCACCAGGTATTCTTTTTGAAAGTCTTTTCCCTGCATATATAAATTGCCGTTGTATATCTTGTGGTATATTTAGCTTTACCACAGCTTAGTTTACAGGGGCAGAGATGTTCCTCTTCTGCCATACCCTTTCACCTGTTTTTATTTTGGTGCCACTGGGATGCCACACATGGGGATCACACTGTGCTGAGCACAGCAGGGAGTCCAGCATAAACCCCAATATGTCATCTCCTTGCACGGCGTTAAGCACAGTAGCAGGAAGATACCCACCCACCACACTCCAAACTCTAAAAGAACCACCTCCCCCTTTCCCCCTTTTTCACAGTCTTTGTAGCCCAAGGCAAGGAGTGAAGCAGAGGGAGGGAAGGCCTTTGAGAGCTCCCATCTACCTTAAGTAGTAAACAGGCAGCAGAAAGTGGGCCACCACATCGCATAAGGGCTACATCATCTTTTGCTTTTCAGGGAAGAAACTTACCGATTCATATTCCGATTAACATGTTGCTCATGTCTTCGTCATCCGAAAAATATAAGGCACACACAAAACCTCAGGGCAACTCACAGATACGGAATTTCCTGGTTTTGCTCAAGGTTGTTTTTGTAAACATGGGTAATGACTGGCAGTTTCTTGACAGAGAGAGCTGGGAGTCCTTCTGGCATGAGCTCAGTCTGATCAATACACTGTGATATCTTCAGTGTACTGAGCCCCAAACTCAGCCCTGGGTCCCTGAATCATATTTGCTTGTTCCCATCGTTTGGTGTGCATGTTCATGGGTCCAAAACAGCAGAGTCACAAGTAAGAACAGTCAAAATGAGAGAATTTTTAAATGTTAGAGTGTCAAATGACTCAAGGATGTACCAAACATGCACACATAATACTTGTTTATATGTTCTCATCATTGCACAACCAGCAGCCAGCAGCAGAATCTCACACAAACTTAGTGGCTTTGACAGGGTGAGACACAACACAAAAAGTCACGCTGTCACACACACTTAGAAATTATCTCACACACACACACACACAAAAACAAACACAAACACACACACTTACAAATTGTTATACTTGCAAACACCAACACACTACAATGTCTGATAGACACATACATAATGTAGTGCCTTACCACAGATACAATATAAACATGTGCATTCTTCACCAATCCACTGACCTATCTGGAACCACATTATACAGCATGTATACATCCTATATTTCATGTAATAATGTGAGGCAGCTACATTTTATGCACATATAATAAAATGATTTTCACTTCAGTGGTTATATACTGCCAATTTGCGCTGACACAATAGGCACTTTAGCCATCACAAAGGTGCATTCATGCAATTTTTTCCCAACATGTTCTACTTGCTCATGAAGACATAAAGGTAAAATGTGTGATGGTATCAAGATACTGCATCCATGCACACACATACACACACCTGACACATCAAGCAATAGGTGCACGCTCTCTTCCAGTCCAGAGTGGCTTCACAGCCTGTGATTTAATGGTCATTTTGCTGGCTGCAATAGCATCCTTTCCCATCCCCTGGTGCCCAGTGGTGAAATAACAGGCTCTGGGCTCATCCACAAAACCCAGAGGACCACACTTGAATCATTGCTACAATTTGAGCTATCAAATCATAATGGGAGAATGAGATTGCCTTTCTTTCCACAGTGCATGCTTGTGTATGTGTGGCTGGATGCGTACATGGCGGCTAGCTAAGCAGGTTTATATTCTCTGGGCCTGTAGGCTTGGGTTAATGTGTTTAGATAGCTCACATTTGTTCTCCTATTTTCTAACTGGGGAGAATGTAGTTTTTCTGTTCTTTTTTTTTCATCAGAGCTTTCTGTCTCAATTAAAAGAACATGGGAACAGAGAGATTGTAAGCTGTTGTTGTGCTTCTATTTCTGCTTCTCGCTCAGTTGTCTTCTACTTACAGTTTTGTATGATTGAGTTATCTTTAAGTCTTACATATTCTGCCTGTGTGTCAGCTATGGATGTACGATTTAGTTAGCACAACATAGGTATGACTGATAAAGGCTTTGGAGGTAGCCTCAGCATTGAATGGAAATTGACTATAACAATTGTTGGGGAGTTACTGATGATCCTACTGCCAAAAAGTCTGAATTACTAACTGAGTTACAGCATTATATAAAAATTGAGTAATATAAAGTGAGCTACTTGCTAATTAGTTATCTGAAAGAATCAGACTCAGCATGAGAAGTATGTCCGTAACAACATACCTTGCAATCAGTCAGTTTTGGCTGAAAGATTGTGGATCTGGCTGGGATCCACTTACTATTACAGATCCCCTTACTGCTATAGATCCCCTTAAGTTTACAGATCCCCATACTGTAGGCGAGCCTGGTTTGGCAGAAGCTTTGTCCCATCAGCCATAGCACTGCTAAATAAAATGCCAATGTAATGTGTCCAGTGTGTTTATATGTGTCCGGTGTGCATTTATGTGTGATGATGTGCACCATTGTTGTGAGGCTGGGTCGATGTTATTGTTTATTTGTGTTTTATACATGTATTCCTGTACAGACGGTGATAACAAATCTCCTTATTAAGGACAAATAAAGATCTATCTATTTAAGATCAAGTCTTGGCTGTTTGGGATAGAGTGGCTCCTCCTTGGTCTGCAGAGCTAACATGAGATGCACCTGGGTCATCAGTGTTTGCAGTACTATGCTTTCTGGCAACTAGCTTAGTATGAGTATGTTGTTTGATTGGGTTCTCCTTGAAATATAATTACTAGTCTTGGTAGTGGACAAATTTTTCCTTTCCTCACATAGACTGCAACTTACCACTATATTCTTGTCCTTTACCTTGCGTGTGAATGATCGTCCGCCATTGTGTGTGTTTACTTCATGAGATATTTTGTCTCCCACTGCGCTTACAAGGATGTAACCTTGCCTTCTGAGCCTATTGATTTTGTTGATTTTTAACTTTTTAAAATTGAGTGACAGGTAATGAGTCCTTTGAAACAGCTGTAATTTACTCTACTGGTTTCTGCAAATTGTACTGGAGTTACAGTAGCATGTTACTCACAACACTTATCAAATAGTGTCAAATTTATACGGTCATTTGTTTTTAGAAATGAGTTAAACTTGCCTTGGTTTGGCTGTTGTGGGGGTTCTCTAAAGGTGCATTTCGACCAAGAGTTCCAGGGTCTTTTAGCCCCCAGAACTACTTTTCCCAGAACTAAAAGGTTCCTGTGCCCCCATTATTGTCTGTGTTTCGACCGCGGACTGAAGTCCCAGGTATATTGTGCAAATCAGGCCAGTGACGTATGGAGAAAAAAAAAATATTAAATAATATTTTGAAATCTTAATAAAAAACGAAACTAGTATGCATTCCCAGGAACTGTGTAAACTCCACAAAAACCATTACATTCAACCCAAAGTCCCAGGACCTTTGAAAAGTACTACCCCCTAAGCAGGGCTTTTCAGGGGGGGGATTATCTACCCCCGAACTAAATTTAGACCCTGGTTCCTCCGGTCGAAATGCACGTAGTTCAGGGGTAAAGTCCCTAGTTCCGGGGTAAAGTTCCTGCGGTTGAAAAAAACACCTTAAGGAAGAGCTTCATCAGAGCCATTAAAGGAATGACCCATGTACAGTTTTATTTGAAATCCTTACATTTCGACTAATTAAATGTAAACCAAGTTGAAGAATTATTATTTTATTGTACCCTGTGATGGTTTATACGTTAAAAAGTATTTACATACTGTATGCCTGCATTAGGCTTTGAGCTATGACAGAAAGAGAAAATATATTAATGTGTTTATTCCTCTAAAGATAAGGCTTGATAATCTCAGCAAATATTTGGGTAGAAAATATTGCACTTGTGGATATTTGCTTTTGCAAGGTCAAATTAAGTTGGAGAATATCTGCATTTCGAGTATTTGAAAAACAATTCTAATATCATGAATCCCTTCTTTTAGCTAGGCAGCACAGTGTCTTTTCTTCTTCTCTGCATGATGGGAAATTCAGAAATGTCATTCAATAAAGCAAGCATGACCCCCACAGTCATCTAATACTCCACATTCAAACATCAAATACATTTTGCATGACATCAAATTGCACATAGCACCATGACCACTTGAATCTGGCTGCCATGGTTCCATGTGTGTCCTATTTCTCTGTCTAATTTCAGCCTTGACATTGGAACGGCAATGCCAGGCCAGCTTGACGTCATCTCATTCTTATGTGTGGGCTTAGCTCGTACTTCAACCCCTGCTGTTATTACGGTTTCACTTTGTTATGTCATTTTTTTCTTTGATGAGTTGAAATTGCACTACAAGGGACAAGATATCAGTGAAGCAGAAGAGGACAGACAAAAGAGAAAAAGGCAAAAAAATGCAGTGGATGATTGCCCTCAGCCCACAGACACTGTTATTACATAGCTGCTGCTGCCACCACAAGAGCAGTGAGGTCAATTTTTCCTCTGTGAATGGAATGTAATTTACCGTCAGCTTTGTAAAGGCAAACTGTGGTCAAGGCGGCGAGCGTGCTCGCTTGTGCTCAGCTAATGATCGTCTTTGACAGAGGAATGGCCGCCGTGCTTTTCACCACAATCCTCATTCCACTCGCATTGATCTGCCTGTCTATTTTCACACAGTAATGGATGGCATTGTCCCTCCCTCACCACTGTTAGTACAAATAATTACGAATCAATATGTACTCAAGGCCCCACATCAGAATATAATTTTAACACATGATTTATTTCCACCAATGCCGCACAGTCCCTTCCATGTGCAGGAGTCAATGGTGGGCCGTTCTGGGACCGACTCCCTTACCGCCTTGTGCGATCAATTGTCCCAATCAGCTAAAGACTCTCGATTGTATAAGTGCTGAATGAGAATAACTGCACTCTTTGTGAAGCTCCAATCGCACCTCCTATATGTAGGGCTCTCTTCACTTAGGTTCCCATCTCCAACAGCTTACAATGGACTCATATATGTTCAATCATGAAGAATGACAGGTCTTTGCTGTCGTATTTGGCCATGGTGAATTATTATTGACTAAAAAATAGCAATATAGATTATTCATAGCAATGCCTGAAAGCTCTTTGCAGCTGATCTCCAGCGGTGTCAAAGCTTTGTCTTTGAACAGCTCTCATGGTATGAAATTTCTCTCTTATGTTGTCAAATTTAAATTCTAAATATGACTTTAAAAGGAGTTCATATAATCACCTGCTTGCAGGAGCTCTGTAATCAGAGTTTGACTTGCTGATCCCTTAACTCTATGGATCTCTCAGGACCGGCACATTGTCATGCTGTGTTTCTTCCTCGGATTAGGTGTGCTGGGCTCTCTAAATTTGTTTTTGGCAGACAATCAGAGTCAATATAAACATTCTCATCTTCTGAAATAATAGCTGCAGAAATGCAAGTTATGTTGTCCAACTCCCTAAAAACATCCCACTTATTTTAAGTTTCTGCAGAAAGAGCTATATCACAAGGTTTATTCAGCAAGAAAACCTTCCCCAATTTGTTTCAGAATGGATTTTAAGATTTTGCTTTTTGTTTTTAAAGCTCTGATGGTCTGGCCACTTCCTATACATACAACTGACCTCCTGAGTCTTTACAAAACCTCCAGGCCTCTGAGGTCTTCCGACATGTGTCTCCTGGCAGTTCCCCGGTTAAAATATAAGCTGAAGGGCGACTGAGCTTTTATTGAAAGCCCTGCATCTTTGGATCAGCCTCCCCTCCTCAATCAGGGCCGCCCCCTCTGTCCACTCTTTTAAGACTCGCCTCAAGGGGCGCCGGTGGCCTAGCGGTCTAAGTGCCCCACATACAGAGGCTACAGTCCTCGTCGCAGGGGTCGCCAGTTTGATTCCCGACCGGTCGATTTCCTGCATGTCTTCCCCCACTCTCAGCTCCCCGTGCTTCCTGTCTCTCTTCAGCTGTCCTATGGAATAAAGGCAAAAAGCCCAAAATACAAGGAAAAAAAAAAGACTTGTCTCAAAACACGCTTTTGTATTTTAGCATTTGAGTGCTCTAGCCCTGATTAGGTTCCCATTTCCAATGCTGTGCTTTCCTTGTCGTTTACAATGTTACAATGTTACAATGTCATTTAGCAGACGCTTTTATCCAAAGCGACGTACATACGAGAACAAGAACAACACAAGCAAAGATCTAGACAAGAGGAAACAAGATCAGTAAGAGTAACAAAGTGCTTCAAGTCAATTTGGGTGCAGGTACTGCCAAGCAGTGTAAAGGCAATGCACAAAAATAAGTAAGGATGTTTTTTTTTTTTCTTCGAAATAAGGAACATCTATAATGAAGCAACCAACCAATTTAAGACCTTCCATTATCATCATCAACAATTAACATCACCACAATAATGACCAAAGTACCAAGTGCTGGGTCACTCAAGAGCTGAACACAGATTCCCAGAGTAGAGCAGGACAGTGCGAGTCAATTGTAGCTGGAAGACATGATCTGCCACTGGGGACAACAGTGGAGAACAGTCTAGCTAAGTACATAGTGCTTCCTAAAGAGCTGGGTCTTTAGCTGTCTTTTGAAAGTAGAGAGGGACTCTGCAGATGGAATGGAGTTGGCCAATTCAATTCGTTTGTTTGTCTCTTTTTAAATAATTGTTTGTTTGGTCTCACATTGTTTTTTTTAAGTATTGTACAGCACTTTGGCCAGATTCTGCTGTGTTTTAAAATGTGCTTTATAAATAAATTTTACTTGAATTTGACTTGACTACCCTAATGAACCCTACTTTTATGATTTTATGATGAGCATAAATGAAAAATGCCTGAAAGAGGAAGCTATTGCTGATTAAAGATAAACACACAATTTTAGCACGACTTAAACAACCAAGCCTTGGAGCTTCCAACCAGTCTGTGTTAACTGTAATAGCTTAAGCATTCGTACTTTTTGGAACAAAGCGCTTTATGTTTGGCACATTTCTTCAATTCTGATGGTTCATTGACTTGTATATTATTTTCGTCTACTTTTAACAGACTTCAACGATACATTTCAATATGCAGGAGGTCTTAAGGTTACACTTGTGCAACCCACAGACCTAATGTTAGGCATGTTACCAGAAACCCATTGTCTTTGAGACAAGGGATCCTGAGGTGCTAAAATGCAAACTCATTTCTAGCTTTTGGGACTCATTTCTGCAGCAGTCCATTGGCGTTGATGGCTTTTATGGTCGGCTCAAAAAGCGCCGTTGGCAAGTGTTGATGTTTTGAACACTGACTGACTGACTTCAGTGTCTCTGGGGTACAACCCAGCCGACACAATCAGGAGGAGGTGATGACAACAGAACAACTATATGAACTCCATCTCAACCACAAACATCCCCCTAAGGCAGAACAGCACAATGGCATACACTCTGGACATACACTCAGAGCAGTCTTTTTGTACTGTAGACAGACTGAGGCACTGTCTACTGGGGTAACTGAGGGGCTGCTGGGATCACTGTCAAAGACAAAAAAAATGTGTGAGTGTGGATGTGAATGTGTGTGTATTAGCAGAAAGTGGGGCAGCCAGCTGGCAGGGGTCAAGTCAGGTCCTGGATGTGCATCCTGTATCAAAGACACACCTACAAACCCTTTCACAAGCAGACAGTAAAATAAGTCTTACACATTTCCTCTTGTAAGAAAGGGTGTGCTGCTTCCCAATTCAGCAGGATTACAACCTTTGATTCTTAGCAGATGACACAAAAACAAATATGGCTGCAATAACACCCAGCAGATGGAGGTCAGACTCTCTGAGAAGTCATTTTGTGGAATAGATTTTAAAATGAATGTGCTCATGCACACATACAGTGCTGAGCTTTGGCGAGTGTCTCATCAGCAGAGGAAGATGAGTGGTTTGGGGATTTTCTTTGATGGCTCTCGCCCCCCTGCTGGGACACCAAGTCACCCCCCCTTCTCTATCACACATTTCTCCTCTCACAGAGACGCTCCACAACTATTCTGCATTTACTGATGAGACAGTGTGGCTATTAGAAACTCATGAGTCATTTTCATCTTTTCTGTGGGTTGTAATGGCAAAGAGAAGGTCAGCGTTTCCGTTGTCACCCGCGGCAATGCTTGTCCGTCTTTCATTGGCACAAACAGACACAGTTACACACACAGAGGGGAAAGATCATAGCCTTGGCAAGGCAAGAGGGAAAGTCTCTGAGGGTGTGAGCACATGAAAAGGTACCAGCTTACACTCTTTAGACTTTTGAATTTTTATATGAGAAATGCTTACGCTGGCAAAGAATTGGCTTGCATCACAGTTATGTTTCTTTTTGCATTTAAGTCCAAATAGAAGTTATGGTCAATGAAACCTTATATAACACCAGTTCCAGAAAAGACAGTATATGAAAAACAGTATAAGATGGTTGCAAGCTGTTTAAACTCCATTTTTAATTGGAAATAGTGCAAAGACAACATTTCTCTCTTATGTATTTTTTGTTTCATGATGCTCCAAATGTTTCCAATTGGTGACAAGTCAGGGCTGTAGGCAGACAAGTTTAGCACCTGAACTCTACTACTACTGAGCCATGGTGTTGTTAGAATGTGGGTTTGCCCCGAAAAAGTAATTGTCTTAATGGCAGCATGTGTTGCTCCAAAACCTGTACATATTGTTGAGCATTAATGTTGCCTTCCCAGATGTGTTAGCTACTATGGGTACTTATGCATCACCATACCATCATGAATGCTCGGTTTTGAGCTGTGAGCTGACAACATTCCGGATAGTGTCCCTCCTCTTTAGATTCAGGGACACGGCATCCAAAAAGAATGTGACTTTGCCTCAGTCCGTCTTATATATACAGTATTTCACAGAAGTGAGTACACCCCTCAGATTTCTGCACATATTTAATTATATCTTTTCATGGGACAACACTGAAGAAATTACACTTTGATACAATGTAAAGTAGTCAGTGTACAGCTTGTATGACAGTGTAAATTTACTGTCCCCTCAAAATAACTCAACACACAGCCATTAACCGGCAACAAAAGTGAGTACACCCCTAAGTGAAAATGTCCAAATTGGGCCCAAAGTGTAAATATTTTGTGTGGCCACCATTATTTTCCAGCACTGCCTTAACTCTCTTGGGCACAGAGTTCACCAGAGCTTCACAGGTTTCCACTGGAATCCTCTTCCACTCCTCTATGACAACATCACGGAGCTGGTGGATGTTAGAGACCTTGCGCTCCTCCACCTTCCGTCTGAGGAGGCCCCACAGATGCTCAATAGGGTTTAGGTCTGGAGACATGCTTGGCCACTCCATCACCTTAACCCTCAGCTTCTTTAGACAGGCAGGGGCCGTCTTGGGGGTGTGTTTGGGGTCATTATCATGTTGGAATACTGCCCTGCGGCCCAGTTTCTGAAGGGAGGGGATCATGCCCTGCTTCAGTATGTCACAGTACATGTTGGCATTCATGGTTCCCTAAATGAACTGTAGCTCCCCAGCAGCCGGCAGCACTCATGCAGCCCCAGATCATGACACTCCTACCACCATGCTTGACTGTCGGCAAGACGCACTTATCTTTGTACTCCTCACCTGGTTGCCACCACACACGCTTGACACCATCTGAACCAGATAAGTTTATCTTGGTCTCATTAGACCACAAGACATGGTTCCAGTAATCCATGTCCTTAGTCTGCTGTCTTTAGCAAAATGTTTGCGGGCTTTCTTGTGCTTCATCTTTAGAAGAAATGTGAGGGGTGTAGTCACTTTGGTGAGATACTGTATGTAACACTAGAACAGCTCCAAAATAGAGACTTATTGGCACGTCAAGATTAGAAACCACATCATGGAGAGGATTGTACTAATAAGTCAAAGTTGTCTTTTTGTTCTACTTTTTGACAAAACTGTCATCGCTTTGATGAAAGTCCTGCTTTGTTTGATCCATTCATTGCCCCCCAAAAAGCATCCAAGCACCTTTACAGGTGTGCTTATTACAACACCTGATTTACCATGAAAGTGTTGGCCAGATGCATTTTTTTGTCTGGGCTGATTAAACTGCCATGGAGTCTGTTTGAAGTCTGGTGTGTCTCACACAAATACTGAAGGTGACCAAGAGACCTCCAAACTGGCTCCAGACACAGGTAGAAGTATAGAAAGTGGATGGGAACAGCATCCTGGCTCAGTTTCTTCTTTTTTTCTTCCAAGGTGACATTAAATCACATTCATCATAAATCCTTTCCACCTTGCTACCTCTTCATTACTGAGTGACCTCTCACTGCGATGGCCCTAATTAAAAGTGGACTCTGCCAGCTTTCCCGGTTGGATGGCACCTCGGCTTTCGCTCCACACCTGGCAGCACAGGACAATCCAATGCACCGCTTCTTGTTCTAAAGCTGTTACCTGAACAGCATTTAGGTAATGAATACTGAAGAGTAGCAAGGCAGGGTTATTTAACAGTCAAGTTATCTGCTTTGCATTATTTCTGTCTTTTAATTCCCTTCTTTACAACAAGTCATGACGCATCTTCCCGGCGGTGGTTTTGTACCTTGACGAAGGGCGTAGATTTAAATAACTCAAAGCGCCTTCACTCAGACCTAATCCCCAACCCCATTCTAATCAACCCTGTTGTCCCCTTCTTCACTTCTTAACATTTTCTATGTGATGGAGGGAAGCAAGGCCAAATAGAGGCATTTAAATGAAAGTGCTGGCAGGCTAATCTCTGCAAATCCACACTCTGTTGCCTTCATTACTCCGCTGAGGTGTGCATTGTTTTCTTTCTTTCAGGTCACTCCTTTTCGATACTAGAAGTCAGACTGTGATTTCTTGCAGTGTGAAAAACTACAATTTGCTCCAGTTTGCTCCACTGAAATTGCTTAACCCTCTATGAAACCACCTCAGGATCTAAGGTATATGATGTGGATCTTACTTTGTTATGTATCAAACAGAGGACAAGCTCTGACAGGCCGAGTCGATAAAGACATGAAATGTTCATTGGCCTACAGAGCTATGTAATAATCTCCCCTCAGTTTTCCCCAATTGGGGCATTTACCTCATTATTTATCTATCTAGTGGAAATGTTCCCCAGATCCCAAGGAGATAAGTGAGATTATTTCTCCTGGCATGGATATGATACGGTACCCCCCCCATTCCTCATTCATCGGGACTTGAGCCCTGAAGCAGAAAGACACCAGAAAATACTGTTTTTTAAAGTGATTTGAGCGCCCAAAGCTTCAGCAACATTCAGTAAGGATAAAAATCTTTGTTGGGGAATCAGCTGTACACCTAGCAGCCTCAGTGTTTCACCACAGGGGAAAAAGCAATAAAAGTGATGCAGAGATAAGATGCGCTGATGCCACACGGTTTTAGCCCTACTGACGCCTTCAGTGTTTTTGTTTTATGTTATCTTTATATCACATATTATTTAATAGCATAGTTAATGTCCCATCTTTGAATGTGTGTGGTTTCATGTTTGCAACAAAGCTTTGCATTCACTGTTTTTGTGGACACATACCTGATCTTATTCATTCTGTCATCTTGCAGAGTAGTTCGCATACATTGCTTTCCATATTTTCAGACGAGTACTCAGCATTTATGATGTCTCAACATGACGGCTCATCATCCTCCCAACTTTCTCTCATATCTTGTGCCTCCCTCCTCCCCCATCTACTTAGGACACTTGGAGCAGATTCAACACGGTTGGATGGGGGCGACTTCAGAACAAAGACATCTTTCTCACAGGGCTTTTTCCACATCCAGTGAACACATCCATTGTCAGAGGGCTAAATCCACCAACATTTCCTCCTCTTCCTCTCCGGGCTTTGAAGCTCTGCACTTGCCGTTTATAGTCCATCAGTCTTTTCGTGAATAGGACAGGGTTTAAGACACAGATGCTCCAACAGTTGGAAGACCGGAACATCTGTGGAGCATTCCTGTTTAAACATTGTATGTCCTCTGCCTCAGTGTACATCAGGAACTGATTAGAAGAAGGTGAGGAGGTGAAAATAGAAGGTTTTTAAGCTGGTGCCAACTTTAGTAAACCTGTCGTTGCTGCAGTTCTGAAAGACTTTCCTTTGAAAATATTTATTCTTGGAACTTGATGTGCTGTAAACACGTCTCATTCAAAAATAACTTTCCCATTGACAACTTGTCCTCCTCCACCCACTGAACATTACAGCTGTTCTGGCCAGATGGTGTGCAACTAAAAGAGAAACACAGTAAAATAGAAAGAAAACTTGTTGAACTCGATGGCAAATAAAATCGAGTTGCCAATTTACGCCACCTTCAGACTGACTCTGGATTGGCTGGCTGGATTGTTTTTATGTTATTAGTGTGAAGCAAATTTCCTTAGGCGCAATAGGGTTTCATTCATTCAATCAGTTTTTGGTTGTTGAGGATCAGTTGCAGTAGTTTATTTCATGAAATTTTGCTTCTTAGTACTTAACCATCCTAAAATGAATAAATAACAAAGCAAATTGAGGGAATATAATAATTCAAATTAACATAAAATATAATATCCTACATTTTAAATAGGTAATTGAAATGCTAATAAACCCTCCTGTTATGTTGCGGGTCAAATTGACCCATTTTTAAGTTCAAAAATCTAAAAAGAAAGTGTTAATAAAATTAAAAATGTAAAATAAAATAAACACAAATCTAAGTCATTTAAAACTACTGTATTTTATTTAGGTCTTTCTAATGTACATTAAAAATAGATTTTCATAAAAACAAGTGAGTTTTCCTCATTGAACCATGATCTGTGAGGATTAAAGAACACCGTTGCACTAAATATTGATTTAAATAGTTAGTAATGGAGTTAATAATGAGATAAAAATAATGTGTATTGGGATTTTTTGGGGTTCTGACACTTTTAGATACCTGAATATGCCCTGGGTCAAGTTGACCGAGGAACATTATTGCTGTTCCTTAAAAAACAAACGTAACAGGATGGTTAAGAATTTTATTTGATAAAATATTTTTCATTTGCCTTTTTATTTTTTTATTTGTACTGAATAGATTTATTTTGACATGTGGGTAATTGACTTCTGAAAAAGTCTGAAAAATTAATGACTGTCACCCCAACTCAAAACAACCATGTTTCGCATTGCATATTTCATGAGCTCAGCCCATTTTGTGCAACAAGACATGTTTGAATAAATTATTCTCAACAATAGGGTTCAATCAAAGGTTATGACTCTTACTTGTTTCTGACACAATATCCAATCATCATGAAGATTTGTGGACCACCTATCAGCTCTCTACAGTGATAGACAACCTAATATACAGTGTATGAGGCCGCAGGAGACCATTTAGTGTTCTCCCTTTGTGAGGGACCTCCCTCCACAGTATCTCCCCCAGCTCTTCAGACACCCCTTTATTCTCTCTTAACCCTCAGCACACAATGAAGAGGCCGAGTTGGCCTGGGTAATTGGGATAATAATTATTTCTGCATTTAGTGCCAGCTGGGTGCCTGAGAAGGTCAGGGAACAGCATGAGGACAGGCTTATCTCCATGTTGGTGCTGGCTTCCATATGGCAGCAGACAATAGGAAAAGGCCTTGGCCCCGGACACAGCAGCATGGCACAGGACAGCTCCCACAGACAAAACACAACAACACACTGAGGCAGCACAAACCACGGTGGGTCTCAGAACCGCCACACAGGCTGGCTGGCTGTATGACTGGCTGCACAGCGGTGGACTGACATAAAGGACAGTGGTGGAGGGATGGCAAAGGGGAAGAGGCAGAGCGAGGTGGAGGGAATGGAAAAAGAGCAACAGAATGAAATATAGCATGGAGCTGTTTCTATAAATTGAAATTCATGAACTTGTTGCTTTAAATCCTTGTCTCATTCAGCTCTGTTCTGGCCTGAACGGAAACAATGAGAGAGGCTTTCGTAATTTATGAAGAGGACTTTGACCTCTCTATTGAAACTCTACCTTTATGCGTTAGCCATGTAAAGGCTGGAGGCTTGATGAAAAGATGTGAACAGTGAGAGGTTAAAAAGTCCTTTCTTTCCTTTCTATAGCTCCTTATTCAAACGCCCCTTCGACCTCACCGTTCACTGGGTTACCATGGTACCAAAACCCTCGTAGCAACCCGGCCAGAGCTTCATAAATCAGATTTTTACTATGTAGCACTCCTTTTAATCTCCATCTACTGACGGCTTTATTTGATTCCTTTTCTTTGGAGGGCTTTCAGTGGACAGTCCATCGTGAAAAGAATGTGGGGGTGTGTATGCATGTGTATGTGCGTGCTTGTATGCATGTGCACAGGCGTGAGAAAAGGCCTATAGAAAAACAATGTTGTCCAAGGTTCCTTTGAACCACAGCGTGCATTTTTCAATTTGAGATCCCAAGTATTCCCCTTCCCTGTTCAGAGACTTTGAGATGGAGCCACAGTAAGACTCATCATCATTTTTAATGGTGAGTAGTTAATCCCCTACAGGGCTGCAATCATACCTCACTTTCATGTCCAAATGAGGAGGGGAGTACTTTTTTTCCCCCTTTACTCATGCTTTTTTCCCTTGAATCTGACTTAATTGAATTAAAAGGAAACTTGGCAGTGCAGGCAGATCCATTAAGTATTCATAAAGTGACTTTTGTTTCTGTGTAGCCTGATAATTAGAGCAACATCGAAAACATGAGCAGACATTACCTCTTCCCGCACAAGCATCAAACTTTAATACGACTCATTGGCCAGGTCGTAGTCTCGTCTTAGAGTCCATCTCCCGAACAAACAGCCCTTTGAGAAAAAAAGAAAGCCCCTGATAAGACAGAGATGGACTCAGGTGAGCGAGAGCAGAGCTGGTGCATGACTGAAGCGGTTAAAGCGTCTGGGTTGGATGGCCCGATGCTCCGAGGGACATTTTAGTAACTGTCTCATTGATCTGCAAGTTAATGGATGAGATGGCTCTGTAATAGCAGGGACCTCTAGCTCTCAACAGCAGCTGTCCATCTCAGACAATGTAAGCTATGATCAATGGGACAGCCATGTGTAATAAGATGCTCAGGTAGAAGCAAGCCGGCCTGAAAGAGCAAATGTGTATTGGTTTTGTTAGCTTTCTTGCCATAGCAGGAAAAGGTTTAAGCTTTCTGTTTCTTACAGATTCATAATGTTTGAGGTAGCAGCAAGAGTCTCTTTACAGGAAAGTTCATACAAAGGCATGTGCTGTAAGGACTCACATTCAACTGACAAGCCGATGCTGGAGGAGTTAGCATCGAAGACTGTTTCCTCTGTATTAAGGCAGAGGATTGATGGTAGTCCTCGGATGGATAACTTTGTGGCAGCACAATCTTAGAAAAACTCAGAACATCAAGCTGATTTGGGTGTACAACAACGAGCTGGACTGATTTCACATTCCACATTTGCCATTCTCATAACCACCTGATGTACGCACCCTCCCAATTTGGCAGTCTTTTTAAGCTGCAAGATTTCCTATTACTCCTCTGCTAAATTTCAGCCCCAAAACCTCTCCACCATCCACCTGCAGCATCCAGCCAGGGGGTTTCAAATGTTATCCCATCACTCCTCAATTTTATGCAAGAAAAATAAATATACAAGAAGTGATGAGGTCGGAGCATACACTCCAAACACAGACAATGTTCTGCTGCTGCAAAAGTGCTTTAACTGAATCAACATAATTGAATCTGTGTTGCGTGTTTGGATCTTTTAAAATCTACAAATGTTAAGTCATCACTGATCTTGTTATAAATGTATAATGCAATGGACAATAACACCCTATTTTCATGCTTTCATGTCAGTGTTTGTCTGGTGGTGTTTAAGAACTGAGATATTTACATGGTGATCATGTATAGTTCTCTCTCTCTCTCTCTCTCTCTCTCTCTCTCTCTGTTTCTCTCTCTCTGTCTGTCTGTCATCCTCACTCTCTTCTTGGCTGTCTTGGCCGCTGTGGCGCAGACTAAAGGTCTAGAGTTCATTATCAGAGATTTTCCTCTTGAAGGGACACAGCGGCCGAGCATGTAGCAAGCTCTCATATCCCTCAATGCTGTCACATAATCTTTGCCCACTTACATCCTAGACACAGGGACCTGACTTGTCTGGAGTGGGCCCTGCCTCGTGTACCTTTTCCCATTCAACACAGGAAATTAATCTGAAAACGCCTACAGAGGAAGCACCATTTCAGGCCATTAGCACTTGTCGAGCATGGACACTTTTACTGAAACAACCTGGGTAAGGGAGTATATTGAACTTACTGAAGCAATAGCCAATTCATGCAGCATAAGTTTGGAAATCACCCACTTGGGGGATGTTTTAACGGCCTTGTGCAAATATGGACGTAAGCTTAGGGAAAACTATCCAAACCTGCCAGAATAAATGAAATGACCAGGTTTCACTTCTTAAACAGCCTGGGGGTATAATGCAATAAGCATAGCAACCGTAAAGGAGCAGAAAAACTTCACAGCAGCTGTCTCTCACACGATGAATTCAGGGTGGACCACACACACACAAAGCACATAAACATGCACATATTGAAGCTGCAGGAGAGGAATGAAATAAATCCATGCAGCAGTTTTATGGTTTATATTTATTGGATGTGATTGAGTTTTAAGGATTTTGCAATTGATTCCTGTGTAAACGTTGACAATTGGCCATTCATCAGCACAAATCGGCCAATGAGGAGCGTCATTGAGCTGTTTTATTTGATTGGACTGATTTTTTACAGTGAAGCCAATGCATTCCTGGTACCATGTAGATAGCGTGTTCTTCCAGTCACTATAAAAAAGGTCTAATCTCAGATCTAAAAGTGTATGAATAAACCTTAATTGTCGAGGTTATCCTGTTACCATAGTTAAGGCAATTTTTGGAACCTAAAGTGATTTTTTTTGCCTCCATTTTTGACATGGCCACCACACCCTGCTTCGGAGATTGGCATCCTGTGAACGTCAGCCAATTGGCAACCCCTGTTTACTGCAACCAGCTGCTTTTGCTTATTGAAGTTGTTGCCTCTCTTTCACACATCAATCCACTTTCTCTCTCTCTTCTCCCCTCTCATTAATCTTTACAAGAACTCAAAGTATTGCACAAGTTGATCCTTGCCATATTAGCTGGCCTTTGAGGCCTCTTAAAGCTATTTTTTGATATCGGTGTGGTTTTGATTTGACTGCGACAAAAGCACAGATGCCACTTGTTGAGCTAATTTCTTCCTTTTTCTCTTCAAACCCCTCCTTGTGGCGGTGTGTTGGTGTTTGTGTAGAGAACTGACAGTCTCCTGGGATGTGAGCTGTTATTGGAGAAGGTGTCTATCTCCTTACATGCTGAAGATGTTCGTCACGAGTCTCTTTCATGTTATCTGTCCCAGTTGACCCAGCAGTGTCCTTCAGACACTCTTGTGCAGTCCGAAGTTTCAAAAGCTTGCTCTTTTTTTTTTCCCTCATCTTTTCAGAAAATAACCTTGCCAATACTAAAAAGGAGGAAGAGTATGACTGCTCAAAGGTGATAATGGTCTTTAATCTGCATCAATGATGATTTATCAGCTCCTAGCCAGCCTTCAGCATAGACTTTAACACATGAAATGGAAACTATTACCTATTACCAGCCCATCACTTACTTCTTAGATTGTTTTGACAGTTAGTAAAAGTGAGAAAGAGAGAAAAAAGAAGGTGGGTGGGGGTGGGGCATTATTTTTCTTTGCAAAGCCACTAGAGCTCCAATCCAATTTGCCCAGCGAGTGGAGTTATCCTTAAGCCTGTCAAACGCACTGACAGGGAAAGCTGTCACTTCTCATATGGTCATATGGTCACAATCAGCACTGGAGTTATTTATAGGGTCTCATCCTTCACACATTCAGCACAACAAGGACCCGCGTAACAAGACACCTTACCGCACTCAGATCAAAACAAGGCCAATTTACTCATTTAATGTCACCTCTTTACTAACATTTAAGCTGCAGAGTACATTTTTACTGTAGAGCACACAGCGGCTTTAGATTGTGTGTTGTTAATGGATTCTCTTGCTTTGAGGGGATTTACGTCTTTAACAGTCCTTAAAGAAGGTTAAATAAACTATTTACTGTAATGGTGTTCTGTAGCCATAATGGTAAAGCACTGGAATTAGTTGTGCGATTACAAATTCAGGTAAGTATTCTGAACATATCAGCTCTAAATTCATACAGTGATGATGGTAAATAATGAGATATTAGCTTGTACTTAGTGTAAAGGGGAAATTAATTATAAATATGCTTGAGATAGTCTTGCTTCCACTTTACCTAACTACTTATTTTTTGGCAACCAATGGTGCAATTATTGCCTCATTTCAATGGGTTGGCCATTGGCTTTGTTTGTGTGTGTGTGTGTGTGTGTGTGTGTGTGTGTGTGTGTGTGTGCGTGTGCGTGTGTGTGTTTGTCATACCTGGAGGATATGTGTTAACTCAGCAGGTTGAGTGTTAGCAAAGACCTCTTTTGTTCCCCGCTCTATTGAGAGTTCTCCAAACACTGGCCTTTAATTAAAGGGCTCACTCCTACTTAATGCTTTTGTTCCCATGCCCCCCCTCAAGCTGGGGGTTAAAGATAATGAGCATTCTGTGTATGTGTGGGCACATATGTGCATATGCTTGTGTGTGTATGCAGGCAGATGCAGTGACAGCATCTTAATTTAGTTTGGGATCAGCGGTGCATTCATTCACACATCAGCCACCACAGTCGCCATCTGTGGGTGAACCCATGACCGCTTGGTCTCTTTTATTAGCACCGGGGGGTAATCCTCTGTGGCTTGTCTGGGACTCAGCAGGGTTGGGGGGGTGGGTTCCATCACTAGTGTCCTCTACCCAATCACCCATTCCTTGAACCACCTGAAGGTGACAGTATCTACCTCTCAGCTCACCTTCACTTTAAGTGCACTCCAAACCCTCGGCAACAAAGTGAGCCACCCAACCAGGCCTGAATAATTCTCTCGTTAGGAGCTCGGCTGAGTGCTTTGCTGTGTCACATCTAAAAATGTAGCTTTTTGTTTTAGAGGTTTTACCCGGAAACACAGCCATGCTAATGTGAAGAAATGTGTAGGAGATGAAGTAAGAGACACGCATAGAACAATTTTATGGAAAACTCTGTTTGCTCATTCTTGTGATTTTCTCTTGTCCCATGAAGTTGCAGTTTCATTTTGACACGCTGAAATTGAAGGAACACTTTCTTCTCCGCTGGAAAAGTTAACAAGATAGATTTGTGTTACTGATGACACAGACTCTCCTTGTGTTCAAATTATCTGTCTATTTTCTGCTGCCTTCTCACATGGCCTCCCTCTCTTCACAGCTCTGTTTTTTCCTGACTCAGAGGCAGTTGAGTGAGGGGATTAGAGGAGATTACACAGTGATCTGGTTTAAGATAACAGCTCATATTTTTGGGGGAGGCTTCCTAAAGTCACCTGCAGAGAGGAAAACAGAGAAACTGAAACATCAAAGTTATTTCTGTGAAATCTTAGCAATTTTGCTTTGCAGAGTCGTCTTATTCAGCCTTTGTGTTGGAATCTATAGAGAAACGTCAGACCAGTGTGCTCCAAGAAATCTTAAGTTACAATGTTCAACTCCCTTTAGCTGAGAAACAACAGGCATGACTTCTGTTACTTTAAAGAAATGCCCACTGGAACTAACTATAGCTGCTTTCTCTCCTATTCGAGGGGTGGAGTCTGGGGAGTTTTTGAATGTGTGTGCAGTGGGAACGCTGCCACTGCCGCTATCTTGTAGACTAAAAGCTTGTCACCACTGACCTCATAGCTTTCCATTGCGCTGAACACAGACAGTTATGGCTCTCTAAATCTCTCAGGAGGACAAAGACCCTCTAAGATCATCTTTGGCATTGCTGCAATGTCACAAGATCAGCTTTTGGAGTATCGACACACAATGCTGTGTAAGATTTCAAAGCACTTCTTGTTAAATGTTGTAAGTTGACTTTGCTCTCATCCAAACCTTGGCATTTCTCTCATGAGGTCAAAGCTTATTTATGTAAACTAACTTGTAAAATATATAATTATACATGACCAAGCCTGCACCCAATGGCCTTTTCCATGCCTTGATTATTGACTGCCAGCAACCCTGATTAGCATGTCGGTCACAGGGGAAGTGGTGGCCCGCGGTCATGATGATAATTGAGATCATAATCACAGCCATTGAATTTATGTGTGTTTGTGTGTGTGTGTTTATATGTTTGGTGGTCGTAGTAGTGGGACAAGGGGAGGGGGGCTGCCAGCTGTCACAGGGACTTTGATTGATTGATGTTTGATGCCAGATGATTGATGCATATCCATATTAAGCCAATGATGGCCATGCTGAGGCTGGTCTCGGTTTTACCAGTTTAAAGCAGCGTTACGGCTTCATTAAGGCAGAAAGCCACTGCGACCATAGATCATGGTGCTGACAGACCAGCATTAAGTCTGGCTGTGCTGATAATGATGTCATGAATGTGAGGGTCACAGGTTGAAGGGGAATTAACATATGTAAGGCTGCTGGAGGTTGATGGAAGATAGAGTTGACTTGGTGACTTTATGGACTGCAGATGCACTGGAACATTTTACAACAAAGACAGAACAGGTGGAACGATATGTTTCGGACACTTTAAAGTTGAATAACAAGACAAAAGATTGAATGGATAGCAATAACAGACTTCAAATATGTGTATCCTGCTTTTTAACCCAGCCCTTTGAGTGTCTGTTGTAGTTTTAGTTTTAATATTACACTGGGAAAACTACAAATCTGGATTGGAACTTTCCTTTTTTTTCATTTCAGTCACCAGATATCACCAGGGGGGGCTTGTTGCAATGGACGCAGATTCGACTCCCAGCCTCTCTACTTCCCATATTTCCTGTCTCTCTCCAGCTTTCCTATCCAATAAAGGCAAAAAATGCCCCAAAACGTAACTGGAAAAAATAAATAAATCATGATTAAACCCACTTTTCCATGTTTTTTAAACATGTTAATACCTTACTGGTTACTTTTGGTCACAGGGGTTCCCCACATTTTTCCTAAAATAATGGTGCCAGAGACTGGTGACCTCCACTGTCCCTCAAGGTGGTTAAACATTGCTCACATCTGCAGGCAAGCACTAATAGGCCAGTCGAAAGACAAACAATAGAACAAAAAAGAAAAAAACAGCCAAACAACCATAACATTTTGTTATAGTAATTTAAAGAGGCTAGAAGCAGAATACAAGGAACATCATTTTTAGACTGTAACTGTGAGTAGACGTGCAATATTTGAAAAGTTAATGCACAGGTGATATCTGCATGCATCTGTGAGTTCCTTTCTGGCTTAAAGCCCTAGTTACTGAATTTAGCTGGTTTGCAGAAAATTAGTCAACCGATGTGCACATGTCGCTGTCTCAACCCACACTTTTGAAACACTGCTCTAAAATTACCATGTTTTTGGTACCAAAAAATATACATTTTGTTTGAAAAAGGATCATAGTTTGGCCCAAAACAAAATGTCAGTGATCACTTCTGGTTTTTATGCCAAGAGCCATGGTATCCTGGTTTATGTGCCAGCATGAAGAAAACCCTGAATGCTGTCAAACATGTAATATGTGCCACTGCTCTGCAATTAGGATGTGCACCTGATATGAAAAAGCTTTCATATCACAGGTTCATAATTTTCCAAAAGGTATGCATTTGTTTGCAATTCATTCTTACTGACATGAAAAGGTGAATACATGCCCAATTTGCCCCATATTTCATGGACTTCCACAACATTTGGTTTTAGTTTTTCCTTTCGTAACTTTTGTTTGCTGTAAAACCAATTATTTGTCCCTGCATATGATCCATTCATCGCATAATGTTCACGCAAAGTAGTAAATCATTTTAAGCATTTTTATCTGAACACTAATGAGTCTTTTTAGCTCTGTTTTTCTCATTTTCTGCCTTTTATTCTTCCTTTTTGTCACCCATCTGTTAGTATTTGCCAACCTCCTGACCCTCACATTGATTATTACACGTCATTGATAGCCTAAATTGAAATGATGCGGCCTAACTCATCCTTTTTTACTTGTACCCGTCTGTCTGCGCAGCCATTATCAAAGGTCATGACCCTTGACCTCCTCCCTCTTTCCTTTTTCCAGCGTTCACAAGAGAGCTCTGAGACTTAATCCAGTAATGGAGGCGAGAGGAGAGCAGCCAGTACATGACGCCAGGGGATTGTGGGGAGGGGAAAGGGGCAACAGCTTCTCCCTCTATTCCCCTCCCTTTCATTTCCCTCTGTACCTCTATCCATTCTCTAAAAGTGCCACCAAGCAGTAGTCCCCCTTCCTCCCCTTTTCCTCTTCTCACCACTTAAAGCTGGGACCAGCTGCGCCAGGAGCAAGAAATCACTGGAATCCATCTTTTTAATTCTGCCTTATTGCACTACTATCAATATTGTTATTGTTTAAAGTGGCCCTGGCTCTAGCTGGGCTCTGACTGACGGGCGTCCCGCTGTGCTTTTTTTGTTAATTATGTATAGAGGAAGTAGCTGCGGCACAGGGGGCCTTGGCAGAGAAGACTTGGGGGCTGCTTGTGTAAAGGACGGCTAGGAGAACTACGGAGGGCTGGCTTGAATTATTTACCGTTGGCTCGTGGCTCGCCCACCGAGCATCAGGCACTGACATTTGGAAAGGGAGCGATTGTCTGCATTCAGCACAGTGTGATGTTTTGCTGCAGTAAATGAGATACTTTACAGGTGTAAGCTTTCAGGAATGAGCCAGGTTGACCTCAGTTGCCCTACTAAAAGAAAGGATGTGTGTTTAAGAATGTGTACATGTAACCAGAAATGCTGCAGTGCAGAAGCAAACTTCTTAAGTCCCAATTCCACTGAAAAGATTAACCGTCTGTCAAACGATGCTTTTCTCAATGCATATGTAATATATTGCCCAAGCACCCATCTGAAATCTAATATTAGCTGTTCATTATAGGTAGCCAGTGAGAGTGTCACTCTGATAGAATAGCAAACGAGTCAGAGAGGGTCAGCTGCATGTGAATATCTGCATCTGGAGTGGGTTCATCTGTTCATTCACATGCAGATTTCTTTGCATATATTTCCATTAAAGGACCATACCAGGGTTTTCACCCATCTAATACATTCCTACACACTTTTATCTGTTTTTAAAAGCATTGTCTAAATGTGTTTTAGCATCCTGCAGCCAGCTATTGGTGATCTGTTTCATCCATCAAAGAATGGTATGAAAATGTGCTTGCGGGGACCAGATGGTGGGCTCGCAGTGAATGCATAGTAAACAGCATACTCGCTTTCATTTTGATCAAAATAAAGTGCACAGTTGTTGTATGGAAATGTAGTTGGGGGTTATGCCAAAAGGTTTTTGTAGATTTATTCAAGTGGTGTTGAGGAGCTCAAACATGCAGAGGTCAGCGGCTGCACTTTTATCACTCTCTAATAAAACCTGAAATGACTTTACAGTTTTGCATGTCTGCAAATTTCTACATCTACAAACTCCAAAAACTCTTCAATATTTATGGTCATTGTAAAACCACATGAAATCTGAGATGTGGAGTATGGCACACTGGATTCAGTTTGATGTAGGCTGACATCACCAAAGCGGTATTCCAGCCCACTCTCTGTTTTTTAGCTGTGGCTTGGTTCCCTGCAGTCTGTCTGTTTTCCTGCTACTGTGCTGAGGCTGTGTGACACTGAGCTTGAAAAACTTGTGCCTCCCTAATAAGCTGCCTGTGGGCATTCAAGCACATGAGAGCCGCTGAAGGATGAGACAGTTTCAGAATGCAGAGTAAAAAAGTCAGTCAAGTAGGAGTGGCGGGGGGGTTGCAGGGTCACACAGCTGTGTGATGAGCTCAGTTGGACCTGGACAGGCAGGTTGGAGATGTTTGTAGGACAGTTTCTGAGGGACTCTGACTGTGGCAGAACACCAATACTGAGAACATGGATAGAAACAACATCCTCTCTTTCTTCTATTATACTCTTATTTTCCAAAACAAGCAAAAGTAATCGGTTTCCAGGTTTTTCTCTCTCCAGTTTTCTTCCTCTTAATTTCACCACAATTTCCTAACTTTCCTTTAGCAGGTTTTCAAACTTCAGACATGCCATCTGTTTTATGCAAAACACTTGAGGCATCCACACTTGGCTGGACAAACTCGTCTCAAGATACACTCCTTCTCATCTAAGTGCTGATGATAGTCTAGCCGGCGCTTCTCTCTGGGTTTTTGGAGTGCTACTTAAAAGAGAAACCTGGAAAGGTGACTCATCGCTGCAGCACACCTCCCTCGCTGGGCATTTATTTGAGGTCACCTAATGCAAAATACAGCAACAAATTTCATATTTCACGGCGCCAACCTATACTTAGACCAAATATTTGGTGTCAAGGTCCATAAAAGATTATACTGGAAGCCAGAGTCATATACTCCCCCCCACTCACTTCTCTCCTGGCCTCTTAGTGTCAAGCTAGCTGATATCTCATAAAAGCTGTCTGTAAAGCCGGATAGACTCATAAAAGCTGAGCTAACCTGTTCGGATGGATATTTTAGCCTATAGCCTGCACACCTTATTTAAGACTTTCTCTTCACTCTTCTACCCTGAGGGAAAATGTTGACTCATCACATGCTTCTTTGACATAAACAGCCATAGCAGCTGCAGTTATTTAGAAAAAAAAAACATGGGAAATGAGCATTTGAAGGGGTTTATTCTCCCTGTTCTGAGAGTCTCACTGCCCAACATGTGTTTTCATACTGTTTTTCACTGCTTTGAAAATGGAAGATTAAATATGTTAGCTTCTTGCAGTATGATCCAGCAAATAAATTTGTGCGTGCTTGCAAGTTCTGAGGCTTGTGATTAGCTGTAATCATTAGCATGCAGTGCAGCATTGTCTCATTACGAAGTGGCACTGCTCTGAACTTACTACGATGTGTTAGTGCGAGTGTGAGTGTGTGTTCGGGCCTGTGTGAATACGTTATGTAGTCCAAACCATACCCCCAGTCTCTCTCCCTCTTGCTCTCTCTCTCAGAGTGCAAGTGCCTCTGAATCAATGGATTGGGATTACGAGCCTTAACTTCAAAGTGCATCTCTTTCTTCATGGAGCACGCAGCTGTCAGTCATGGGCTGCCTGACTCCTTTCTTCCCAGAAAACAAGTTATAGAAAAGTTGCCAGCAATTAAGGTGAAGAAAGTTTTCAAAGCGTGTATCATACATTTAAATTCTTGGTCATGCCCAGCATAGCATTTTAGACCAGATCCTTATTCCCTCATTCAGCCATTACTCTTTGGCCCAACTGTCACATATACTGTATTCTGTTACTACACAGGGTATGGTGGTCATCTAGTTTATATGCTAGCTCCTGAAATGGAGGATTTTCAGATGCAGATCCAAAAGAAATGACCCAAGTCTTTGCAGTTTTGAGGCAGCATAAAATGGATAATGGCATCCAGTGTGGAGTCAATAAAACATTTAACTGAATCATTATAAAAAAAATAATAATTCAATAAGAGTATTCAGGATGTCAATAAATCTTTATTTAATCAGCAATCTATTAATGACAGCCCTGTTATTTCCATGTCCAAGAAGAAGCAGGACATTTTCTTTCGCTGGTTGGAGTGAGGTTGTTTGTAAGTTGGTAGAAGAGGAGGTCTGCTGTTGTGATATGGAAACTGGGTCACACTGGTTTGGAATTTATGTAACCTGTGTAATGGCAATTTCTTGTTCAGGCTATGATGTCAGCGTGATAGATGAAATAAACTCATGGAGAGACAAATGATTGTCTTTTGTCAAGATTTATTAGCGCTCTTTGCAAAGAGGGAGAAAACAAGTGAACTTCTCTCAGTGTAGCTCTCAGATGTCCTCTGCCCCCAGAAATGTGAGTTCAAACAGTATATAGAAAATAATTAAAATAGGTGTGGTACATTGACAGGAAGCTTCTTGCAAAAAAGGTAACATCCTTTGGTCTAACAAAGATCATTGATGAGTAGAATACAGGATCTTATCAAACAAAAGCCTTCTGTGTACGACCTTGGAGAACTGCATCTGCAACAGTTCCTATCAGTCTTACAGAAGCACAGAGGAACACAAGGCACAACAGTTTATTCATTAATGTTCCACCACACCTGTAAGATTAAGCTAAATGGATATTGGAGTTTTGTTTTAGTATGTGTATAAAAAAAAAAAAAATGTATGCATGTGATGTTGGCTGGTTCTTAATTTACACTTAATCAATGAGGCCTAGAGTAAAAGCATCCCCACATCTTTACAGCCAAGTTTTCCTGGTGTAAAATGTAATCTAACAATCTGGCTTCCACTGTATACATTTTAAGTGCTTCAAATTGACAGTCACCTAAACCCTCTCTGTCTGTCCTTTGCTTTGTGTTGGAGCAGCTGCAATGGCTTCACAGAATCAGTTAAATAATAGATACATTTCCAGACTGCACCTGACCACCAGTTCCTTCTTTTTCACTGAGATGTTCACACCATCCAGCTGGCTCGGCCACGATATTGCCTTGAGCCATTCTGCTGACATGTTGAGTGCGATCTCAGCCTTTCACTTGAACATTGAAGCCATTGATTGTATATTGCAAGTATTAAAACAACTAAAAGCTTTTTTGTTAGTTCCTCCATTGAAAAAAGTCACACCTGTTTCCATCCAGTAATGAATTATACATCCACAATGGACAACATGCAGAAACAAAAGGGCCTTTGATTAGTTCAAGGGTGTTCTCTTTGGAAAAGAAGTCATAAAACTTGCATGTGAAAAGGTCGGGCAGGAGGCATTGACCGTGTCGCTTTCAGATATAGACAGCTGCAAGGCCGATTTCTTACTTTTAGTTTTACAGTCCTCCAAAGAAGAGGATGAAATGGTAAGACAGACTGAAAGAACTGTTTGAAATTACTCGTACAGAAGAGTGGTTGTAGCATGTGTCCTCAGGGCAATAAAGCAAATTGGGGTAAAGACAAGGGCAAAGGCTGTATGTGAGGCAAATAGAGGTTTTGATACTAAATGGTTTAAGTCTCTTAAGGGAGCAAAAGAGAGCTGAAGAACTGCTTCTTTTCTTCATTTTCTGTGGGCTATGTTTTCTTAGTTGGGCCTTCTGTTGGTCCCTGCAGGGCAGAGCTGATTTTTCATTCCTCACACTAAGGAAGCAAGAGATGAACGGTACACCAGGGGCCAGCCATGCTGGACAGTCTGTTGAAGTGAGCAGCTCTACAGGCTTCTTTCCCTTGCTAATCAGAACTCCACACTCCCCAGTCACGCCACCGCCGTGGCCTGGGCAGGCTTCCCAGATGATGGCCTCTTAAGGCCCACAAGGACCCCATATGGGTTGCTTTGGAGCCTGAATGGAACCATGGACACACATATAAATGAATTCACACCCAGCTCAACAACAGCAACAGCCCCCGTCATGAAGTGGGGTTTTTTCGCTGGCAAGGCGCCACTGTCAGTGCATCAGTCACAGGAGGACATGGGTGAAGTCAGAGCCTGACAAATCCAGGGTATTATCAGGCCTTTGTCCAGCCTGCAGCTGTCACTTACCAGGCTAGTGGGAGAGGATGAGAGGGACGGAAGGGAATTCATGACCTATCCCTGTATCTGCGGAGGAGGATTGAGGCATTCAGAGATAAAACATATGAGTAAAAACGGGGAAAGAAAGAATAAGGGAGAGATGAGGTAAGAGAAAAAGTGTAAGATTCTTTTTTTATGAAAATGGGAAAGATTAAATTGGAGAGGGAAATAAATGCAGGGAAAGGGCAATGTGATTCAAATGCTTTCGTTTGATTGCAAGAGTCATGGCAGATGGGCCGATATATGCTGATTTTGTCTGAAGGCTCTAAAAAAATGTTTTATCTTTGTCCCTCTCCCCTTCAAAAATGACCAGCGGTATTGCAGATCTAATCTTTTTCTATCATTGCGGTTGGTCCCAAAGGCTGTCCATCTCCCCCAAAAAATGCCTCATCTTTCTGTCTTTGAAATAAATGAAAGTCCACGGGGCGATGGAATAAAGATGAGCTAAGCCTTTGACTTGATGCAAGATTGCCAACGGGCCCCAACTTAAGAAGCCTGCCCTGTCATCTGCTGCGTGGAGATACTGGGGCCGGAGCACGAAAGCAGATAATCTGATAGAATTTCAATCAACAGTGATCAGATAAGATATAACAGACTGTCTGATTGTAAAGTCACACCGAAGCCCTGACTGCTCAGCCTTTTCCCCCTTACTTGGAAATGATGGAAATGAACAAGTCTGTGACAACTCTCAGAACTCCTGTCAAACTTCTCCTGAAATGCTATCCCCAGGATTACCACACTCTCCTGCTCTCACTCTGATTGGCTGGGACTGGCTCCTGACCTAAGGTATGCACATATGACCTGTGTTACACTTTCAGTGATTGGATTACTCCTTTATTGGCCGGTGGCAGTGTTTATAGAGCATGCTGAGACTCAGCATGGCTTTGATCCACCAACAGAAGCAAATACAGGGGACTCTGCCATAGTTTGCATCCTCAGCCTAAGCCTTTAGTGTGTGAGTCATCTGCCAAATCCTCCTGGATCAAAGGATGACTATTACAGAGACAGGCGTCCACATACCCCCAACTGCAGCTTCAGAGGGATCATGACCCCTGTCAACAGGTCAGGCTAAATAACACAGGTGTGATGGGGGGTCACACATATGCGAATACTCACATGAATATCACTGGTTCTTCACAGAACAAAAACACGAAAACAAATACGCATTTGGTTATGATGTCATAAATTGTCAAATATTTGATTTAACACAAACATATACTCAAGATTTTTTTCATTCTTTGGCATTAACCTCTACCTAGTAGTTTTTGTGATCCCTATTTGATAAGGGTGAATAGTAGATGAGACAGCAGGAGGACAAAGTGATTCATTGCAGGCCGATTTGACCTGTCTGTGCATGTCACTGAATTCACAAGCCCACCTTTGCCAATAAGCCTCCAGAATAAGCTTTCAGCGAAGCTATAAATAAGGTTGCAGTGTGACTTTACTCAATACAAGTGTCTGTAAAGTGAGGGGAAGACAGACAGGGAAAGGGAGATAGTAAGAGAGTGTCAGCGTCTTTGTGTCTCTTTCTACGTTCATGTGGAGCAGTCTGTGTTGCTGTCGGAGGGTTTTGCGAGCATTTTGGAGCGACACGGCTGACCTGAGAGGCCAAGTGCTGACATTTCACTCCGATGAATTTTGAACAAATCTCATTATACAGGAGAGAATGAAGATGCTGGCTGTGAAAATGCTGTGGCATATGGATACTTTATCTCCCCCCATGTTTTTTAATTACCTTGCGGGCAGCATCCCGTTTTCCATTGACTCATATTTAAAAGAGGTCTTTCTGAGAAAAAGCAGAGCTGGGACTAAGCCCTGCAAGCTCATGTGATCATGATGCAGACAGCCTGCCTGTACCCCTGAGTACACTTACACAACCTGTGACCTTTCTCCCATATGCACAAACACATGGCTTATAGCAAGCTGATGAGCAACGCTCATTCATATTCAGTTAAACCCATCCATTGCTGCTCGTGGTGACACATTTATCCTAACTGCTGATGTAAATTGCAAACAGTTTTCCCCAATCTTTCCTCACAGCTCTTGTTGTGCGGGACCATTACAGACATTGATGTACTCACAAGGGATTTTATATGTAGTGACACCTGATGCATCTGTAACAATCATGCTGACTAATTACAATGAAGTGCCCAGGCATTTGGGGCTCTCGGGGAGGGCGGCTGAATCCATCTTCTTTATGTATGGAGACAAGTTTGCTGCTGCTGTTACAGTGAAGGTGGGCAGCTTCTGGTCCCTCTCATGCTTTCTTCCTGCTCTTCATGAGTACACTTTCATACTCTTACGGTATGAATATATTTACACTGAAGAAATCCATGGAGGGCTTTCCAAGAATCCCATCATCTCGGTGCCCCCCTGCTGGGTGAAGGACCAAGCGCCTGCAGATAATCTAGATATTGCACAGTCCTCCTTTGAACTGCCATGACAAATTCACCCCTCGTTAAATCTCACCCCCACTCCCGGCCTCTACGCAATGCAATTTCCATTTGTAGCGCTTTGAAAAATATATTGAAGTCCCTCGCTGGTAGTTCTTTAATTTTCTGGAGATCTTGTCTTTGCTGATCTTCCCCTTCCCCATACCACCTCATCTACCGCATACTGGGGCAGAAATCTGGTTACATACGGCTAGCCTCTTTTCTTAGATTGATGCTGTAGGTGAGAAAAGGCCAATGGGTCCTAATATGTACAGAGTGTATATGGACTCAGGGAGCATTGTTTATGGCCTGGGTTGTGGCCCTTTTTCCATCTCTCCAGCTGCTCCCTCTGGTTTCCCGTGTCCAGTGGTGCATGCTGGAGATGCTGATGCTAGCACTGACCCTCCCTTGAGGATCAGAGAATAATTTACGATGTTGTTTGTTTTGAGTCAGCCTGGTCTTCTCTTTAAAGAGGAACAGAGATTAATCTAATTGAAAGCGTTGGACTTCCAAGATATTTGTATGGTCTGTTTCTAAGTATCCTTATCTTGTTAAGCCTCTCTTGTGCAAGATTTGACATGCACTGCATTTCAACACATGTAACAGGCATATGTTGGGGGAGGTAAATAAGTGAGGTTTTCAGATTTGTTTCCATTTCTGACTTCTAAGTTGCATGCTGAGTGAGTGAGTGTGCGTACGGTGTAGCCAACACACGCACTTTCTTAAAATATATCCATGGGGGAAATCTTGAAACCTCTGGGTGTGGTGGTGTTTTTGCATCCTCAAACAGATGGACTCAATATGCATGTGGAATACACAACTGGTGGTCATGCAGAAACACTTTCATGTTGTTCGTATTTACTAAAAAGGACAAAAACTTCCCCAACATACAGTAGCAAATGTGGGTGAATCCTGTTTTTGTATGAGCTTTTTAACTGTTGCCATAGATTTGTATGTATAATTCTGTTGTTCATAGGCTACAATTAAGTAATTTAATTTCTTTAACATCCCCCTAGCAATTAAAGCAATGTGATGAAAATATAAAGGCAACATTGATTTTGTAATGAACTGTAATAGACGGACTTCACCATAAACCCACACCCTAAAAGCATAAGCTTACTCACACCCCAACGAACCACTTAATTGCCCACATCCACATAAAACGGCTAATGTAAGCTCCTGAGCTCCCACACACATAAAGCTATAGGAATCAAATGGAGTATAACTAATACAATTGATTTTGATCAGGCGGTACGAATAACACGATGACCGTGTCTCGCCAAGTGCTACTCAGGGGCATGCATCGTGATCTGCTCATCCTTTATGAGCTCCTGTTTATTGTGCTTTTAATGACGCTTGATTGGCAGCATGTCCTAGTGCCCATTATCATCAGAAGGATGTGCTCATCTAATCTGCAATTATCGACATGATTGTGCCCAGAATCCTCCAGGCCCACAGAAGCAATCACTTCCACCTCTGTCGTGCCACCTGTAAGTGCTGCTCAGGAGGACGCACACAAAGGCAGGGTGACAAGGCCTGGTTTTCTTTATTCCTTTCCCTTTCCTCAGATGCTTTTTTATTAACCTTTCACTTTTTTTCCACTCAGAAAAAAATCCCCTAGAACAGCCCTTCTGACTTTATCTCCCTTTCCCTCCCTCACCCTATCAATCCCACTCCCTACATCCCCGAGCTCCCGTCCCTTCCCAGCACAAATTCCTAACCTTTGGTCACTTTCATCCCTGTGGTATGCATAAACGCAGCCCTATTATCCAGCCAGTTGTCTCATCATAATTATGCGTTTTGTCATGTGCTGCCTCTGTAGCTGGTGATAAAAGGAGAGCCTGATTAAGCTGAGGGAAGGCTATTGATTCCTATTGACAGGCCCCTCAAAGCGCCTTAATGAAGGGGATGTAAATGAGGGTTTTCAACAGTGTTTAATGACTGCGTACCATAAAAGGCCAACATTCTCCTGCAGTCTAAAAGGGACATGCTTCACTCAGAATGGTGCACAAGGGACACTTTCAGTTATGGAGATGTTCAGGAGCAAGGACTAGAGGTAGGGAGGTTGGGAAGAAAAATGCAGAAAGATGTCAGTCAGGTATGTGAAAGGCAATCCAGGCTGTCAGATGAAGGGATCCTCGAGACAATTTAGTGGTTTTAACCGTGGTTAAGTGAATAATTCAATTATGAAAAGCATCAGTAACAACATTCTACATAGAGTTATGTTCCTTTTTTTCAGAATGTGGGCTTTCTGAAGAATTATGACCAAAGAAACACAGAGCATGCTATCTATTTCCACTGTCTCACCTCTTTCTCTCTCCAGCAGTCAGATGGCTCCCAGTAACCACGACCGGATACAGCGGCTGAGGCATGAGTTCCAGCAGGCCAGGCAGGAGGAGGACCTCGAGGACCATCGACACACCTACAGCTTAGACCAGCCCTGGGTGAGTGTCTGATAGCTGCGCTCCATCAGAGTGACACTGAGCTGCACAGAGCCAGAAAAACATCCTCCCAAAATACCTGACACTCAGGGCTCTTAGAGGGACTCCCCCTGATGCACCACTGGACACTTAGATTATCTCCAAAGCCACTGGCTGCTTCACGGATTTCTCACACTCAAACGATCTCATTCCTGCAGAGCATGATCCAAGTTGTATTTTTTTTAACTATTAACAACTGACATGACCTTTTACAAATCTGCAAACAAATATTTGGAAACAGATAGGTATCACATGTCATCACAATTAAAACATGAGCACTAACAATATATGTTTTTATTTACTTCACACAAGGATATGAAACATACAATACAAGCCCCATTAAGATATATAAAACCGTGTGTGTTGTGTTTGACAATGATGAAGTTAGTATATTCGCAGCCTCTGATTCTGCTGTTAAGCGGTAGGTGAGGGTTAAAGAAACAGGTGCTGACATAGAACCACTACACCTAGACTAGTGAGAGATGAACTAGGTTATCTAATAGAGTTTGGCCACACACTTTTACTTGTAAATGGCTGATGTGGAAACCACACCCTGGAGACATCAAAGATAATGTAAAACTAACAACAAAAGCTGAAATGAGGTGACCCCAGGTGACCCCTTTCAAAAAGGTTGGCTGGCCCTCTCTCCGGGAAGGACGCAATATCCATTGGAATCTTTTTATCTATAAAGCTGTTTTAGGAAAATTACCAACCTACCTTACTGAACTTCTTCATTGCCCAGACCGTTTATATCAGACTCGCACCTCAAACCAGCTACTTTTGCATGTTCCTCGAGTTCGGTCAGAACTGGGAAAAACTGCTTTTTGTTTCTCTGCTCCTGACTCCTGGAACAAGTTGCAACAGCATCTTGGAGTAAATGCACTTTTAACTTTTGGACAATTCAGAATCTTAATGTTTAACCTTTCAACCCCGCTCTGCAACTGTTTTAGCTAGGTTAAGCTGTGTATATTATTGTATCATTTTAACTACCGGCCCTTCTTATTTTAGTGCCTTTATAGTCAATCCCCAACACTTCCTTTTATTTGTATTATTTTATTTGATCTTTTAATTGTTTTAAATCCAAATCAAAATTATTAATTATCCTATTTGATGACTTTGATACTCTTAATGCATTGTTGCTTGTTTGTGTCTGTTTTTTAAATGTCACTTTAAATGACTTGATATCATTGTAAATGAGGGTTGCCCCTCAATGATCTCTCGAGTATAAATTAAGGTTGTTTGACTGAAAATGAGTTCACAGATAAAAGTGCGGAAATTTTGTTTAGAAAAAGGAATAATAGTTTAAAGTGAAAAAAAAACAACAGATGTTGTCACATTAAGGTGTTATCAGCAGTTCTTACATTCGACAATGCTGTTACAAATTATATCTTTCTGCCAGGAGAGATTTTTTAAGTCTGTTTTTATGCAAACATTGACAAAGAGGGATTAGTTAAATAAGCGGCTTCTTGTTTGTGTATGTGTTTGTGAAACTTACTTTGCAAACGGTCAACATTGGAATGTTTTTGTGATGCTGTGTGTAGCTAATGTAAATTCCAACTTTTTCCCAGTGGTCTATTTTTAGCAACATGTGATCACACAGCTTAACATGTGATCACATCTGACTTACATGTATACACATTTAATCCAGTAAACATGGGGTTTAAGAACATTTATGTGATTCTATTTTTGAAGTCTGTGTACATTTTAATTTTCCATTCCTAAATGTAATCATATATGGAAAACAGAAAAGTGTCACTCTTTTTGGTGACGGTCAGTATTTCTACCAATTCTATGATTACTTTTCATATTCCAGTCTATTTGCTCCAATGTTTTGCAGATAAGTCTTGGTGATGTAAGTGATTCAGTGTGAGAATAGAAAACATTGAGCATAAATGTATTTGTTTCCTGCTATCACTTCGAGGAAAGCATATTTTCTTATAAATATCTGCAGGCTGTAATGAGACACACACATGCCTGCATCCAGGGATTAACGAAAATAACAATCTTTCTTGTGAAATGAATAATAATTGATGAAACACAGTATGACGTCTGGCACAGCATCAAGTTTCAGTGATTCCATGTGGTGCCTCAGTTGTCTGACACTTTCTTCCATTTTAACCGTCAGCGCTGTACGACTGCCAAACTGTCTGACTCGTGTCGATAAAACTTGTGGCTTCAGTCCCAACTTCTGCCAAATTTCTTTGACTAATTTCTAATTCCTTGGTCCAACCTTTGACCGGAATTACTAATTTCTAATTAGTCATCTCTGCCTGTGCCTCCCCTATCTTGGAAATATGACACACTGATGGAGTAGAAGAAATGAACTAGGGGAGCATTCAAAGACGAATGACTGCTCAGGACTTTGAGGCGAAGTAAGAGGGACAGAAATTGAAGACAGTGAGTCACACTGTTCATTTTAATTTTCATTGGACTTGATTAAATGGATTTTTATATTAAAAATTTTAAATTAAAATATGGCAGGGTTTTTTAAGCCGTTCTCTTCTTCCATGATTGATCTGAACCAACAATGGGGATTTACTCTTTATAATTGGAAAAATGTAATCAAGTTAATTCCTTTGTTAATTCATTCAGACTTGAACTCCTAGCCCTTTCTGCTGTGCCTGGAATTAAAGTAAAGAAACACTTTATTTAATCTGTCAACACACATATTTTATTATTGATGATATTAACACAAAGTCCCTTTATTTCCTTAACTCTAGTTCAAAGTTATAAAACTCACTGGTTGACACTCTATTTAAAGTTCTACATCCTCTCTCTTTTAAAACAATGACAGAGCCAAACTCAGGCAGGAACAAGTCAGAGGTTAAATCCTGTATTTGTATGTCTTTCTTCTGTAATGGCTTGAGACAGACCTGTGACTTTTCTGACCTAGTTGTAAAGAAAAGACGGCTAGTTATGACACCATTCAGAGCTATTTTCTAAAATTATGGGTCAGAATGTCAGACCTTGGAAGTTCAAATATTTGGCAACCAATTTTCTAGGGGAATTATCTGTGTTGGTTCGTCAATGCAATTGGTCTGGAGCAGAGGTCTGATGTGGCAGGATGCTTCTGCTGTTGCTATTGTCTGAATGAGTTTGGGTCAGACATAACAGCATACTTCCCACCATGTTTTTCATACAGCGGAAAGCAGACAGTATTCACTCTGGATTTCCTTCACTGCTAATGGTTGAAATTACTGAAAGCGAACTTCTCTCTCCACTGTTTTTTCAATCTCTCTCTTCCCATCCTCTCTGTCAGAACGAGATGTTAACTGTTTGTTCAGCACTAAGCAGCCTCCGTCTCTCTCTGTGAGACTCTGAGCTCCTAATTGCTTGTGATTGTTGACATTGTTGAGCGTACCCCCACAATTCCACTGGTAATAAGATATAGCGCCGGCCCTAGAGTATTGAAGTCTATTTTATTAGTTCTCTTTCATGTTATTTCAGTGCCTACGAACACAGATTCACAATGGCAGTGCTTGTTAGGAAATGATACCGGCATACCCATGTTATGTTTTGACACTGATTAGAGAGACTCGAGGGAGATCATGCCATGGTGTCAGACAAAGCAAAATGAATATGGCTTCATTTGATGAGGAGGGGGCAAGTATGATATGAGTAACCAAAGGAAACTATGGGAAGAAAAGGAAGTAAAAATACAAAGTGTGATTTAGATGTCTTGATGAATAGAGGAAAAGAAAGAAAAACTCTCAAAATACACAAGCAGAGGTAAGGCCAAGTGGTAAAAACACAGCACAGGAAACCACTCTCATTACTTACTTGCAGATTCCCTTGTAACTCTTTTTTTTCCGATGGATAATGAAAGTTAAAAATCTTCATACCTTTAACAGACCTAACTTTGTATAAGCAAGTAAGAATCCAAAGATTCTGCAAATCTGTAAAAATAGATTTCCGAGGGTTGAGCCAAAACAACAAAAACATGATCACCTTTTGTTTCAGAAGAAGATCAAGATCACTTTCTTGGAGTGGATGAGGGGTGGGATATGAAACTAGAGGGTCAGCACTGGGTTGCACCAGCCATGCACAAGTTCAAACATAGCCTAGTTTTAATTTAATTAGGCCTGAGTTTACACACTACTATCGTTTTAGGGGTTGCACCAGCTAAAGTAGTTCAACATAGTTATTAGGTACAACTCAAATCTTACAGCTAGCTCTTAGTTGGCGGAAACTGCCAGTCGTCACTTTAGAAGATGGGATAACTTGCAGGATGAGGAGGAGCAGAGGGTTTTACTGACTGTTTTGTGTCAGCAGCACATTCTCCCTGATCTATTAGAAATATGATGACCTAAATCTGTTCTATATAGTACAGCTAAATTAACATGTTTTAGTGTTGAAATCCACCACTCAGTCACTGTTTATTTTTTCACTGGCTGTATATAAATTTTGATCGAATCAAAACGCTTTGTGACATTTTACATATCTGTGCGTTGCTGTCAGTCAATTAACAAGAGTTAACACCATAGTTGCTCAGCTGTTAGTCTGTTCAGAGGCAATCAGGCATAAGAGGCAGCACTCTAGCAACGCTCCATTAAGACAAAGTGGTTTTCAATAATTGGCCAAATGGAGTAAAAACACAATTTCTGCCACAAACATTTGGAGTAAAGATGCAACCAAACAATGACACAACTTAAGTGACAAACTAGCTAGTTTCAACATATGGCTTAGTGTGGACATTGTACCTTAAATAAAGATAAATCTTATACAAGGCTGGTGCAAAGGTCCACAGAAGTGTAACAGAGGTGAGGTCATGCAGTGCCTTGTATATAATTGGCGGGATCTTGTTGTTTATTCTGAATTTTAATGGAAACCATTGGAGGGACGCAAGAACAAGGGAGATGCATGACTGCTGGCTCTTGTTAGTTTATTAGTTTATTTGACAGAATGCAACTGCGTAGCCAGAGTTGGCTATAAAGTTAATTTACATCTGTGGTTAGTAATCAAACAGATGCATTTTGAATGAACTGCAAACAGATTAAAGATGACTGACATAGGAAAAGACAGTTCAAAATATCTGCAGAAGAGCATCCATCTGACTTACAATGATCTGCTTTTTAAAAATATTTCCGAGCAGTTGCAAAGAAAACACGACTGGAAAAACTTGGTTATGAGTTGGCCAAAGATGATACCCAGGTTATTAGCAGTAGACTTGATATTTAGTTGAAACAAGCCTATTAACTATTCAACTGGAGAAATAAAATTGTTTCCATTGGTTCCATTTATCATCTTCATCTTGACCCTGATAGTTTTTGTAAGGGTTAAGATGGAGTACATTTAGAGACATCCACTTTTAGATAGCGGTTATACTATTAGGAGGACAGTTGATGTAGGTTTAGGTTTGACAGAGACAGAGATCTGAGTATCATCAGCGTAACAGAGATATGATACATCATGAAATTAGCACATAGGGAAAAAAAATTGGCCCAAGGATGAAACCTAGGAGAACACCACGCAGTTTAGAAGCAGATGCAGCAGCATGAGGACATATGGTTGTTAAAACAGACCAACAAGCTGATCACTCAAATATCCTCTCCAGTAAAAATGGCATGACCGATGGCAGCGTTTATGTCTTGAGGACTTGTAAAAACCAGACTGGAATCTACCCTAGTTGTTATGACCCTTTAGAAACTTTATGAGCTGGTCCAAGACCAGATTCTCAAGGTTTTGTTTAGGAAGTGAATGACCACTGGCACATTTAGATGCAAGTGTGTATTTGGTCATAGAGAGCAGGCAGGAAGGACAGATGTTGGACATTTTTAGGGCATTTTGTTGAAGAAACTAGAGGAGGGCCGAGACATTTGAGACACTGAGATAATCAGGATCTGCAGAGAGGTGGGAGCAGATCTCTATGGTGAGGCTTTGGTTAGACAGGGTGATTACCATAGCGCTCTTCTTTTAAAAAAATGATAATAACTTATTTTGTGGGGTACATATGCATAGGTGGAGGTACATGGGATGACAATGGCATTATTTAATATGAGTTTTGACCAATAAAAAACACATTCTCATCACAGTTCTGCACAATACATGAAGGCTACTTTTATGTTCATGCCTTTCTGTTTTACATGTCGTTTCACTTTCATTGTTGAATGATGCCCAGGCCGATGAAAGTGTGGCCTCTGTGACCTTCACTTTTGCAAATCAAAACATTCAGTGAATATAACCAGTACAAGGCAGAGAAGGCAGTTAAATGCAAACCACATCAAAGAACTGCTCTCTGATGCACAATGTCCCTGAATACTCAAGGTTACACTGTAAATGGCTTCCACACAGATTTACAAGCCAGGGCAGAAACAAAGGGTAGCATCTAAATACATGGCTAAGTTGTAATATTTATACTATAATTTACAAAACCAAACATTACCAGCTTGGTCTCTCTTCCAAATAATATGTCTGAAGTAATACGATAGAATAATTAAGAATTAAGTTTCATATAGATCAAACCACGTGATCATCAGCAGGTTGAGCTTTACCAAATGTTCAATTTATAATTTTTTGGAGCACTTTTTGTGACTTTCTTATCAGTGTGGACTTAAAAGTCAAACTTTTTCATTCACTGGTAACTTTGGGAACATGTGCTGTCAAAATGGCGTCCCCTCAAAATCAGTAAAGGAGTAGCTCTGGAGATTTTTCCTCACCTTAAAATATCCCTAACTACAAATGCAATGTCCAGCGTTTTCAAAAAGAAGCACAAAATTGAATGCACAGAATGCCAGACGAACACTTAAACAGATTAAGACAGATTTTACTCCCCAAGTTAGTTATCCTCAGCTAATTTGATAAACAAGCAGACAATCTATTTGGATTCCACCAAGATCATTAACCATTTTGGTTAACTAGCTTCCAATTTGAAATCTCCACATTTATTTGATAGCTTTGTCACAGACTATCCGATCTGGAGATGTCTTATTTTATCATCACTGGAATAGTATTTAACTTGTTAGTAAGGATATAACCCAATGTTAGCATCAAACAGCAATTTGTAAGCTACTTATATATTAGGTTACCAGTGTTCAGAGGTCACAGTGATATTCAAAACCTCATACTTTTATAGATATTATGAAACAATATTACACAAACTTCCAGTATAGGATAAACTCAACTCAGCTCAACTTTATTTACATAGCACCTTTCATACATACAAACATGCAGCCCAGAGTGCTTCACAGAATAACAGAGAGACAGAAAACAACAGCAATGGTAAAATTATAAAAGGCATGATTATAGATAAAATACTTCAAAATAAAATAAAATAAACACAGTAAAATTAATAAAATAAGTAATAGTGAGAAAATGCGAAAACCTAGAGAAAATGCCTTCAAATTTGGCACAACCATTTCCCTTGGACTCAAGAATGAACTGAAAGACTTTGGCTGTCCACGGTTTAAAGGTCAGGTTATGGTCGTAGTCCTGACATAACTTCACTCTATCGCTCACGTACATGTTTTTCTATGTTGTCTTGAGGAGGGTCGACTGTCAATCACACACTCTGCAGGGAAACACATTGAGAGAGGAATGTTGTCTGGTATTGTGAGCCTCTGTGAGTGATTACGAAACCTCTCCTGTTTAATGAAGGACCACTTATGCTGTTTTGTTTTCATTCAAATATTTTCAACAGGAATAAATATCCCCCGTCCTGATGAAAGATACACTGCCTGTTTGTAGGAAACACTGATAGATGTTAACTGCAACAAGACAGGCTGGCAGAGGAACACCACCACAAGGCAGTAATTTGAGGATTTGTTTGCTTCATAATGTTCCCGGTACAGTCAGACAGTAATTATGTCTTTTTGTCATTTTGTGAGAACCAGACTGAATTATTTTGTTTGAATACACTGTACTGGAATCATAACTGGTGGAAAGGTCAAAGGTACAATGTCTAGGCACAGTGTTCCCCTTCTAGCTGGTATTTCAACCATGCAGTCCAAAATACTAGTCAGATGCTCTGGCAAAAAAAGGCCTGTTATGAAACGTATATTACCAGTTACCAGGAAGTCAAATTTATAGAATAGGGCAAAGTGTCTATTCAGCTCAAAGTGATCATTTACACTCCTACGTCTCATTTCTAGATTTTTGAGATTGCTGGCCTGCCTGACAGTCCAATAGTAGGCCCCATTTAAAACTTTTGGGCAAAACACAGCAAATTTAAAAGAAATTGATGATGATTGGAAACAGGTAAACACACATAAACACATTGCTCACTAAGGTCAAATCCTGCATTGGTTTTCTTTATCACAACAAATGCTCCTTCACACACTTCTAAACAGCTTCTGGTTAAAATGACAGTTCCCCCAATTCTTGACTACGGTGACATAGCCTACAGGTCTGCGTCTAACACTCTCCTTCACAAACTGGATATCATTTACAACGCTGCTATCCGTTTTGTCACTGGAGCCCCATTCACTACGCACCACTGTCACCTGTGCTCTCAGCTGAACTGGCCCTCGGCCCACTCTCACAGACAAACACACTGGTTTCTATTGATTTACAAATCCCTCACTGGTAAAACCCCGTTATATCTACAGTCACTAATCAAACTTCACAGCACAAACTATAGCCTGCACTCAAGTAACTTTATCAACCTCATTACACCCAAAACCTGGACCTCCTTTGGCCGCAACTCCTTCAAGTTTTCCACTGCAAACGACTGGAATCTCCTGCAACAATCCTTAAAGCTGACCTCTCTCATTCCACTCGACACTTTCAAAAACGTATTACACCCCATAACTCAACATCACTGCACTTGCTTTTAAGTTGCTTTTAAGTTGTTCACTCCTGTCATATTTTTGTATTGTATTGTTCTGTCTCTCGGTCTCTCTGTATGTCCTCTCTTTTTTTTGTTTTGTTTTTATTTATTGTCATCCCACCTGTGTTGCCTTTTCGCCCAGGTTGTTATTGCAAATGAGAACTGGTTCTCAATTAACTTACCTGGGTAAATAAAGGTTAAATAAAAAAATAAAAAATAAAAAAAGGTGCTTCTCATGAAGCAGTTTAAGGTGTGAGCTCTCCTCAGTGAGTTTGTACCCCAGCTTGTCTTTACTGTGTCAGAGTCTGAGCTCAGTTATGTCCCCTAGTAACAACAATGCTGAGGTCAATCCTCAAACTCCTCCAAACCTCTCCTTGATGAAATAATGACCAGGGCATGAGAAACCCTGTCTATCATGTAGCCTCACAGCCAACACACACACTTACAGCTGGCGTGTTTTCTCTCCCTCCCTCACACTGCTGTGTGAGAGGGGATTTCCAGATGTTCATATGAAAGCTCTATGTATTTTCCAAAGAGTTGCCTTTTTCTCTCCCCGTCTCTGTCTACGGCAATAAAATCAATTTGTGATGTTGGGTTGGAGCACCAGTGAGCGTGACCACACAGAGGAGTGTGAGCGCCATGCTGGTACCTTGGATCAAACACACCAACAGCAGCTTGTAAAGCCCTTATTTATGTGAATTCTTTTGATTTTATTATCACTCTATCTACCAGCTACCAGGATACATGCGTCTACAAGCATCTGTTGTGTTTATGCAAACTGAGGCTACTCTAAATCCGCTTCTTTCATGTTGGTGGGTGTGCAGCTGAACCTTCCAAAGTGATCATGTGAGGAATAGGCTTTTCAGCGGCGCTCACATGTTTTCCAGAGGTTAATGGGTAGAGTTAAGACAACTTAAGTTCAGTAAAAATATGGAAACCTTCAGATACAAGGAGTTTGCTGTATGTACATTAAAATGACTTACAGTATGTAGATTACACACAGGTCTGTCATTGGTTGGGGCGTAAAAACAAGTCTATACTTTTGACTTTTAGGATGGTAACAGGATTTTTAAAGCGCATGGTGTATGGCTTTCTTTGTAGTGGATAAATCCTTTCTTTTCCTGCCAGTACATAGCCAATGCCATTCGCCACTTATTTCAAATACACCGTGACTCCCCTTCTTTTCTGCCTTATGCATATTACAGTTTTTTGAATACTTCTTAAGCCACATGTAAAACACAACAGCCAATGAACCATCAAACTGCATCCTCCTACTACACTCATAGCAGTTATAGTAAGGGCACCATAACTTTGTAGCAAAGCTGGTTAGTTGAAAAAAGTAATCTAGTGTTGAAATTTGCATTGAAATCATCATTATAAAGCCAGTAATTAAAGGATGTGACAAGAGGTTACATTATGATGTGTTCCAAGTCAGCTCAGTTAAATTTTAGGGAAGAGTACACAAAATGTTGTCATGATGTGTTCAAGTCATAGACTGTATAAGATATAGACCTAGTATCCGTGACGTCACCCATCTGTTTCTGAAGAGCCGTTTTGAAGCCAATCGGCTGCTGTCGAGCAATTGTGACGTAAAGAGGCAGAGTTTGAGCCTCCTAGCCAACAGCTACAGTGTTCCCGCAGGCAGCTGTGCCTCTCATTGGAAGACTGTACCCCCCTCACAGTGTGTGCCGATCGAGAAATGAGCTATCCAGACTACACTCGTCTTATGAACCAGGCCGTAAACATGTTTATTTCTGCTGCAAAGATCGTCTTTTTCCAATTCATGTGTATGTGACTTCCGTACTTCTGGAGCCAGCCTCAAGCGGATCCTCGATGACCTGCAGATTTAACACTTCTGCATTGGACTCATATTTTTAGTGGTTGCCACTTGGTTCAAGTGTTATCTCAAGCCAAAGAATATTAGGTTTTGGAGTGAAACTTGAGAAAAACAGTTGTTCAGAGGAAAAATGTTTTTGTTTTTCTATATAAAATCGAGATTACAGATTCATTTCCATCCTGTTTAACTTCCTATTAGAAAAGCATCAGAGCTGGACTCAATAAAGACTTGGATCATCAAGGAGACTCAACATCAAACATTGTAACTATCCCCATCTTTAGTTGTAGCTCGATTTTGCTAGATGTTATTAATAGCCTGACCTCACTGAACTTGCAGACATGGTCCTCAACATACCATAAATAGCAGCAGGAAAATCTATTAGCCACTCCCGATTATATCTGTGAGACATTTTTCATAGTTCGTAATCCATTGTGATGCATCTCTGAAGCTTGGTCTTTGACATCATCGTCTCTTGCTACTTGCTAGATTACGGAAGGTATTTTTCACATACCTGTTGCACAATGATATGCACGTAGCAAGCATAATTTACAGATCTCATGGTTGTAACAGCTATAAACAACAGGACTTGGATGGCACCTCACAAACATGCTGTTATTTAGCTTATTTTGGGTGGAGATATTTTTACAGCAACAACACCCATGTTTCTTAGTCATGCACATCTGCATCCACAAGCACATTGGTTCAGATGTGCCTTGGCACCAAGCCTTTTTACCACTCTCAATTTATTTCCAAACTGTGTGTTCACAGATAAGATAGAGAACAGAGGGAGTTGAGTAGAACACAGAGATAAAACACCTTTTGTGTGGACCTAATATATTTCAGCCCCACACAGTCTTTCACACAGATATTGTTAGATAAAAAACTGAGACTCAGACATTTTGTCCAGCTGTTCGTGTGTGCTGAAATGTCCTTTAAATAATGTGGAGATAACCAAACCAACCCTTAAACCAACTCTGGTCCGAGGGCCAGGAAATGGCAGACCACACTGCTTGCACCCAGATGGGTACTCCACCCGGAGCTGCACACCCCAGTGACCACAAATGGACCAGGCTCGCTTGTAATAAATTGCCGGAATTGGGTCGTGCGAGGGCTTTAAGGGAGAATCGTTATCCAACTGGGCTTTTGTCAGGTCTTCTTTTTCTGTCTGCCCATTAGCAAGTCAAATGTCTTCCATATGTGTGTTTGTGTACTGCATGGCTGCTCTCTTAAAACTGTTCCCTATGTGCTGAGCTATAAACATCATGAGGAGTGTGGGCGGTAGAGCCATATGTAAGTGTTGACCCATCTCAGCAATATGCTTTGATATCTGGAAGGTCTGTGACCAGCTCTGAACTTAGAAATATAACACCTTGGCTGTCTTGTTTTCAAATCCTAAAACCAAACTCCTTCCCAGCTGCTTTCCTGGTCCCGGATTTTTGATTGCTGCAAATAATTTTCATAATTATGTCCCCTCTGGCTCAGCGTCTGTGAATGCTCTAATGTTTAAACAGGTGTAGAATTATTTTCTCCACCCACCTTTCTCTGTCACACCACCTAGGAAGCAAGGGAGAGATAAAAGCGTGCTGTATTGACATCATTTTTCACATTATTGGATAAAAACGAACAGGGACGTCTCTTTGATTCAATTTCAACAAATGTCATGTTTTATATGGCATTGTATTCCAGGCCTAACATGGAATAATCAGATTCTCCTTCCCTGGATAATGCCATTACACTGACTGATTCTCTCTCCTGGCTATTTCTCATGCATTTCTCCATGCATGGCGTCATCCACCTCAACCCTTCAGTTTTAAACCGATCTGTCCAGCACCTCTGGACTCTTCAGCTCTTCCTCTAAAATCACATTAAACACTTTAGAGTGTGCGTGACTAATTATTTTCTCACCACTTCTTTCCTTCCGCTTCTTCTCTGACTGGGACCACATTTGGTCCCAGTAAAGCAATTTCTCCTCTTCCTTTACTGTCCATCTGATATTCGTTTATGTGCTCTGCACTCTCTGAGCTGGGGGAACATGTTGTTACAGCAAAATCTGAAACATATGAGTCCTATTCACTTTGCCCACGTAAAATATTATGATTTCAAGACTTGGATGGCTTGAGAAAGGACTTCTTGTTGATGGTGAGTGAAGTGTAATTGAGTTATTGCAGCTGTCCTAGTGAGGAGGGAAGCATCCATTTCGAGAACGCACAATGTTTCAGAAAAGACAGTTTCGCTGACAGCCTTTCCATTTGCTAACACACCTTAAACTCATTAATCTATTTCATCATGAACTATTCCTCCCTGCAACTACCTCCCCCATAATAATGAAAATGTACACTCAGAGTTCCTAAGTTTGAAACAATCTCTTCCCAATCCCCCAACACAGATTTTTCAAACTAATCTGGCCTATAACACAGTCAAAAAGAATAAAATATTCATGTTAATGGACATGTATGCACTCAAACATCCAAACCCCCACCTGCTCGGAGCATCATCGAATGAGTCTTATGAAAACAGACACTCGGTCAAGCCACGTGTGCACCGTTTTCTCATTTCGTCTGTGTCTAATTGGCTTGTCATGTTCTTTCATCAACCAGCTCATTAGCAGTGCGCTAGTGTTGGGGGAGATGATATCTCCCTGTCAACGCCGCCAATGATCAGACAACAAATGCACATTCACGCTGGTAGTCCTACAGGTTAGTGTGTGTGTAGTAAAATCACTCACAACTCTGGTAAAGTCACTGTTACATATACTACTGATACCCATCTACATTTCATGTCTTAATCATTATTAGTGGGGCTTACTTTTTACAGAATAGTGAGAATGGGTCAATACAAAAACACCTACACCCTCTTGTAACATTATTAACACACATATTGTAAAGGCAGGTACAGTTTTAAGGAATCGGATGTTTAGGGGTGCTGAGCCGGACAAGATACATTTCACGGTTTTGTACATTTTAATGCAATTTCATTCCCACATTTGTGAAAGAAAAGTATAACACTTTTTGGGAAAGTCTGTGACTAAACCATCAAATCTGATAAAGGTTATTTAAATGCTGAGCCACAGCAAAAGAGAAATGGATTGGAATCATAAAAGAAACATATGGTAACCCTAATTTCTGGGGAAAGACAACTCATTATGATACAGCAGTAAACCTCCTCGAGTAAACCAGCCCCCTATAGTGAGTACCAAACATACCAAAAATTGACATTGGAGTTCTTTGTTGGACTTTCATTTGAAATACAATGCACAACATGTAAAATGCGGTGGAGCTGCTGTATTTTTGTTGTTAAAATATTTCGTTTTAACCCATTACTTAATGTTTTTAAAACTTTTCTAGCTTGTTAAAAAGGACATACAGTAAAAAAAAATAAATAAAAATCTCTCAAATTTTAGGGGTGCTGAGATTCAATTTAGAGGGGCTTCAGCACCCCCAAAAATAGGCTAGAAACAACAATGGCTTATAACATTTACCATACTTGGCCACCCCTACAAAAGTAACTGCCCCAGTTTGGCCACCCAAGTCAAACAATTCTGACTCCGCAACTGAGTATATCATCTGGAAAATATATGCAACACCATAGTGCAATGAACTATCAGCCATTTAAATTGACTACACTTTCTTCAATGTTAAAAATCTACTCAGAGAGGGGTTTATTCTAATATTAACATAGCCAGCTCATATCTATTATTTTGGTCCATACTGTGATCTCACACCTAACCGAATAGCTAATGAGTTAACCAAACTGAGCTGTGAGTGGTTTGTCATAAAACAGTCATAGTTAAGACACAGCAGCCGTCTGTAGTAAAAATGATCAGATCTGTCGTGGCTATAACTTTTGGAGTTCTAGTTTTTCAAAATAAAATAGGCAAGATGTTGTTTGTCTGGATTTTTAGGGTTTGTATATGATAGAAATACCATGTCTTGATTTATTATTCCTTTAACAAGATTATTATGGGGCATCCTCTGGCACAGGTGCGTTTTTAGTGCCATTGTCATCATGGAATCACACCTGCTAATTACCGGGTCCCTGGGGGTAGCTCTAAACACAGGAGGCTTCACACTGTCAAACCACCTGCTGTGTTAAGGGGAAAATATCCCTCCATTTAAGTGTGTGTGTGTTTGTGTGTTGTGATATGTAAGCATAATCCTCTTGTTCAAAGACAGAGCTGTGTTTATTCTGGTTTCTTGAAAATGTGCGTATCTTGACTTGTATTATTTGGTTGATGTTACAGGTGAGCAATGGGATGGAGACACAGAGCGGCCGCCATTCTGTGACGGTGGACACTCAGGCACAGAAACAACAGGAAGAGGACAGAGACGGTTTCCAACAAGCACAGAGACAGTACAGCTCCCTGCCTCGGTGAGACATCCTCCTCCTCCTCTTCCTCTTCCTCCTTCCTCTGTCTTTCTCTTCCTCCCCTCTCTGTGACTTATCACGTTCCCTCTGCCATTTCGGCTGTTTGATTTCCATCCTTTGCTTTCTTCATATTCATTTCTCCCACTCTTTTTTCTTCTACACAATCTTCAATCGTATCTCTTTTAGCTATAGAGCCACTTTTAACTCATCTCCAGACATTTAAATGAATCTAAGCAAAACTCTGACTGAAATCATTTAATGTGATCGTCTGTTTTATTCGACTGATATTGAACTCATTAAGTCAGTGTTGACCCTGTGGAAGGGGTGACTTTGTCTTAGACATCAATCCCCATCTTCAACATTTTCCTTATAAAGAATAACTGCTCCGGTATCTTGTTAAAAAGGGACTTTTCCCTCTGCACAGTGTAACTTCTGAGCTACAACCCATCTCCTCCATCTTTCTGTTTCCATTCTTTTGCATATTAGTCAAAGAAATGCCAATAAAGCTTACCATATCTTAAATCTCGAGGCATTGGGGGGGAAAGACTTTAGTATCTCTATTTGCATTTCCTGCTGTCATTCTGCATGTGTGTATCCACGTTTCTCCCAATCCTCTCAAGCCCTCTAATCGCTGTAAAGTCAATGCAAATCGCAAAGCCCATTGCTGCTGGAAAACTTTCACATTTTAAGCCTTACATCCCCAAAAAGAAAGTCACTGAAAATACAGATTCTATGCTTTGACTGACTGACACATGAGTTTAAAGTTAGTGATCAAATAAATATCATCTCCTCTCTCTCTGGTAACTAATTCCACATTGAAAACACTCAACATGAATATTATAAATTGTACTTTCTGATCCAAAATGTTGAAAGTGAAGCTGGAGTGAAGTCCGGATTTATTCAAGTTTTGCTGCTCTGCCAGTATAAACAAAAAAAGAACACTTAAAGTGTGTGTGTGTGTGTGTGTGTGTGTGTGTGTATGTGTGTGTGTGTGTGTGTGTGTGTGTGTGTGGTCTTCTCATTTTCTTGGCAGGAGTTTACTCTCCTCTCCTGTGATTTCAATCTCTCCCTCCACAAACACCAATCACTTCTTCATAGAATTCTTTTTTGCTCTGCTGTCTCTGAACAGTCCCAGCCGGGTCGATTAAAACATGTTCCTGTCTATTGCTATGGATTTGTGGTCCACATGGACGCATAATCAATGTGGCTTGTATAAGCCAGACCAATCTATGCATTCCCTTCATAGGTGTTATCTTCTGGCATCTCATGTGATGTGACAGTTGCCTCCAGCCCTCCCTCCCTCCTCTCTCAAGCGAGGTCCTTCTCTTGGGAAAGTTTGTCTGGCTGACCTAAAAGCCAGGCGAGGACGGCCTTTGATATGCATTCCTTCTCATAATCTCATAGCGTCATTTAGCAAAGAGTCGCATGAGCTCAGGCTTGACGTTTGACCTCAGTTGAGGCTTTTCAGAGCTTGTGTCTCGCCACAGCTCCTCATTAAAAAGCTAAAGGCTTACACCCCAAGATTAATAACCACAATTCCCCTCTAACTCCAACCACCTCGCTTTTGGAACCTGCTCCATCCTGTGCTTCCCTTCCAAAAACAGGAAGCTTGAGCAGTCAGCCATTCAGCTGAAATGGGACATTCCTCCCAAGGAAAAAAAAAAAAAAAAAAGACTGTCTCCTTCCCCAAAGAGCTTCCAGAAGAAGCCATGGTAGTTGGTTATCTGATGACGGCCAGGCTTAGCTCCCTGTCTAGGATGTGAGGATTGGAAGAGCACTAATGAAGGCTTGTTGTGGGAGCAGAATTAGTGGTGACAGGCAGTGGAGGGCTGGAGGGGCCGGTAGAGGAACCAGTGTGCTAGGGGGGACCGCTGATTAGCCCCGAAAAGAGAAGCACACACATGAATGCGGTCAAGATAAGGTTCTTAATGGTGGCCTGAGTGAGCTGCCAGTAGCTCTTCCATCTACCCATGAAATTCTTGAATTCTTTGGCTAAAACATCATTGTTCCACACAATAAAGAAAACATTATTACAGGTTTGTAGATTATTTATTTAAACAAATAGCAGGGATTGTTCCACTGCGCGTTGCCTGGCTGATTTTTCTCCCATAATCATTTTGTGTTCGGGCATGTGTATGTGTGCTCTCTCCTCCTTCTCATAAACTCTTATTCTTCCCAGCTGTTTTAAAGAAACACACAGCGGCCACAAATTTTTCGGCGAGCCAACTTCCTGGCTTTGTTTGTTATGTTCTGTCATTCTAAATTTACCCCAGCCTTTGGCATGATGTACTTTCCCATCCCCTCCCTTTGTAAGTATAACTAATCTACTTTGTGACATATTCTGGCGCAGGAGTCGAGGTGATAAGAGTTTCTAGTTCCCCTGACACATTGATCATGATTACATTCCTGTGGAGCAGAGACAGGTTTTTTTTTTCTCCTCTCAAAGACTTTACCCCTAAATCTTCGTCCTTCTCTTACCTTCTTTACAAGCTAAAAGGTCAGTCTGGAAACGTTGAGGGCTGCCTCATGCAACAGGCGTCCCTGGATTTCTAAACAAGTGGCTCCCTCATGAGCGGTGCGCTCTCTGCTCTGTAAGCTGAGCCGGGGTGTTAATGCATGGCCGCTCGCCCAGACAGCAAAACCCTGATACGGAGCATGTGGTGGGGCTCTCTCTGCAGTCTGTCCCTGCATCTGCCCCTCTGCCAATTACCCTATGCTCTGTAGGCATGCATGTATACCTAACACACTCATGCACACAGTGGAACAAGTTCATGTGTTTGTATATACAGTTAAAAAAAGCAGACATTTAACATATCCATGTATAAATATAGACCTAAGCTGGGAAAGGCACTCACATGACAGTTCTACAGCTTTATTCCGTCCCTCGGTTATTGTGGCTCACAAAGACCGACATAATTGAAATGGAAGTGTGTTTTTTTCTTTGGAAATATTGAAAATACAAATGAATTGCCACTAAAAAATGTTTTCAATAACAGAGGTAAGCAAAGCTGTTAGTAAGTTGAAGTATTTTGGCTTTTCTAATTGCTCAACAGGACACTACTTTGGTGCAATCAGTGCGTTAATATTGATTTAGTTGACAAAACAGCAGTCAAACTACAGACAGAGAAATTCCATGTGCACAGAACATAACAGTGTGATACTGTGAACCTAAACAACATCAACACAAAAGTTATGGACAAGACAATTGAGGAGGCTTTCTTTACCATCATTCAAAAGCAGCATTATCATTGATTTCCCTATTTTCATTGGACTGGATGGCAACGACAGCTCAGAGCTGACAGTCATTTACAGCAAGCCTGAGAGCATCAGCAACTGTAGTTCAATCAGGAGAGACACAATTTGAAGATTAAAGGTTGTTTATTACAACTTAATGAATAATGAAACTTGACAGAAATCTTTGGCATTAGGACTCTATGGGGATAAATTTGTGAGCCTAGAATGTGTGAATTTGGCAGTAGAAGAAATCCCCCTAGAGTCCAGACACTGGTGATGGTGGTGGTTGATGAATTCCAGGAATTGAAGACTTTGCGGAGACCAGGTGAAGATGGGGAGGTGGAGGGGTATGCACCATCAATGCAAGAAGGAACTAGCAGGAGAGAGAGACACATTTAAAAAGACAGCAGAAAGTTCATAGGCTGACAATAAGGCCCTGCCACTGAGCTATTGGATGATAGCTGCCGCTGATTAACCAATGACAGCTCTGGAGCATGCAGCTGGAGCGGGTGAGCTATTGAACGAGGGAGAGAGTTAAACAACTGCTGTGATTACTTTATAGTCTTCCTGTCTAAACTTTCGCTAGAGCTACATGTCTCTGCGACACATGATGTAGTTTAGGGATGAGCTCTGTTTTTCAATAAAGAACTTTCTCTTCAAAACAAAAAGTAAAAGTGCTGAATGTGCTGAAACAACAGGCCCAGCCCAATTCTACTTTAGCATTGAATCTACGCAATAACCAAAACTGTGTGGCCCTACAGGAGAGTATACTTTTAATTGGGAAAGCACATCAGGTACCCTATAAAACTTAAATTAAGATGTATTCTCATTCTTGATAGTATGTTGTTGCTAAGTTCTTAGTCAGGAACTTATTTGAACAAAAAATGTCCCCCCTCTCTTTTGTCCGTCTCATCCTCTCTGAAGTGAGACTTTACCGGATGAACATGCAGGCATCTTGTCCTAAAAGTATGCTGGTTCCCTGTCTTCCTCAGCAGCTTTGTGCGCCATGAACTCAAAAGCCTTTTAAGTACACAGCGGGTCAGTGAGGTGTAAATGGGATTTCTCTTAGCACCCCTGACACAGAGGACACGGTCACAGGTCCTCTATCACACAGCAGACTTAATGGATCCTAATAATGGAGCAGCAGACTCAACACTTCAGCCAAAAACCTCACTGTTCCAAATGATGGGTTTCCAGGGTGAATTTCTGGAAAGGGGATCATGTGTAGTGAAAGGCATGACATGCGTGTGTTTCTATACAATACATACTGTATGTGTGCTGCATCTTGTGCTGCCCCCTTCACTGTATAGGCTGGCAGCTGGACTGATGCTAAGTAGAAGGCGTGTTACGCCATGAGGCCTGCCATTACTCTGTCTGCTCTGTAAGTGCACCTGTATGCATCCCCGAAAAGGAGTTAAATGCATAAAAGCAGCCATTTCTTCCAGCATGGCTAAAACGTTTGTGTTTGTTTACAATGTGGAACTAATAGTCCTGCAAGCATTTCAGGCTTGCACCATTTGTTTCCGTCTCTTTCATGTCTTGGTCTTTATGTCACAGAATTAAGTGTAATCAAACACAACTGAAGACAGATCCCCCCTTTGCTCCATTCATGTTGCTTTCAGCATTTTTATATGAATGCCACCACCAAATCTCCCTTTTAATCTCACAAAAATGTGAAAGGTGGATGCATTCTCCACTGTAGTGTAGTTTCTTTTGAATTTCTCTCAATAGTGCTAACCCAGGGGCAGCTACAGAAAAAGAAACCCTGCCGTAGCTGCTATTATCCTTAATTTCCTTAAGGTTCAGAAGCTTTTTAGGTTAAGTCTCTTAACAGTACAATTGACCTCTTTACCTGTCTCTTTGTGCTTAGGCAACCCCGCAAGAACCCCAGCACGGCATCGCAGGACTCATGGGACAAGGTGTACACACCCGCCGAGGGATTCCAGCCGTCCAAGGAGAACCCTCGCTACTCTAGTGGCCAGGGATCCCGTAATGGCTACCTAGGAACATCCAGCTTCAATGCACGTGTCCTCTTAGAAACCCAGGAGCTGCTGAGGCAGGAGCAGAGACGCAGAGAGCAGGAGGCCAACAAGTCCAGGCCCCTCCCGGCACAGGAAAACCCTGCCGGCAGCACCTACGAGCACAACGTAGTCCACACCCAGGCCCCAGTCTCTGCCCCTGTGCAGGCTCCACCTCAGACCAAGGGCCCCTACCGACAGGACGTACCGCCATCGCCTTCTCAGCTCGCCAAGCTCAGCAGGCATCAGGGTTCAGAGAAAGGGAGGCTGTTTTACTCCTGAGACTGAGACATGGACTGGAAAATTGAACTTTTGGGAGAAAGGGACTGATACTGTTGAGCATTAATAGGGAAAACTACAAAGAGGGCAGTGAGTCTGTTTTTTTTAATACAATGCTAAGATACAAAGATTTTTATGGGATTGTTGAAAGAAAATGTTCATATTTAAAAGAAGATTTTGAGTGATAAAAAAAATCAATATCCTTTTAGTTATATCAAAAAGAAATTATTTGAGATGTTTTTATTTCCAACAACCTGATCATATATATCTTTAAGTGCCTGCTAGTCCACTGATTGTTGAACTTTTACAAGCCAACCCTCCATCTTCCACCCTTCCCTTTACTTTGGACTCATAATCTTTGAGCAGTTTTGATAACGCCAGGAGAGCAGACACCCCAGCAGGAAGCAAAGTAAGCCATCACTGCAGCACCACATCCAACCTCAACATTATCACCCAAAGCACAAAACAAGACACGCTTCGGGACCAATCAGGTGAATGTGGAAATCTTGGGATCTCAGTTCTTGTGTGTGTGTGTGTGTGTGTGTGTGTCTGTGCATGTGTGCGTGCGTGTGTGTGTGCGGACCATTCTTGTGTGAATGAGATCTTCCTCTGTTCATGAAAGCTTTTTCTCAAACCAGTCCAGTTTCTCATCCAAGTGTACAATTACTATGTTTATGAGGGCTTGAGTTGGATAAGGGAAAAAAAGGCAGAATGATCCACACCATTGTAGAATCACACATTGCCTAAAAAACAAAGCCACACCTCCAGTAGGCTTTACATGTGTCCTCACTTTTATCTATTTCTTAGTGCGTGTGTACATCAAGGAAAACAACCACAAGAAGAAGTGCCATGACTGTATGTAAATACTATGTTAACATTGGACTCCAGATACTGAAAAGTCTAGAAACATCCAATAAATAGCCAGAACAAGGAGTAACCAAACGCTGTCATGACCTTCCAAGCAAATTACTTCTCTACATGTTCCAAATTTGGATTTTGTACATTTAATTGGACGCAGAACATCATTAATCACTTATTTAGTTACCTTTTGTAGGAATGTCCCAGATGTCTTCAGTCATATGGCCTCAGAAAGGCTTCAATTGACAGTCAGTTTTTAACCTTGAGCCCTCAGACTGTCAGACGTGGTACATAAAAAATCTGAGTGCTAAGGTTGGGATTGAACTCACATGTTTATGTGAGTGTATGGTTTGTATTCTTGTGTACGTGTGTAGGTGTTGGTGGACGCGGTGACCGAGTGTGGAGGTTAAGCAGCTTGAGTAAACTGAAGAGTCAGACTATGAAGTTTGGCCACTCACCTACACCCCTTGAGTTCAAAGAAATATCCCTTTTGGTTTTGGATACACAACTTAAACCAGGCCCGTTGTTGACTGGCGACCAGTCCAAGGTATACCCTGCCTCTTTTCTAATGGGCAGCAGGGATTTGCTCCAGCCATCCACAACCCCAAACAAGATAAGCAGTATAGTTAATAGATGGATGGATGAAATGAACCACAGCATGTATCCTCCCTTCACCCCCCTCTTCCATCCAATTTGCTACTCCTAGTTTTTTTTTCTTCCTCTGGTGGCTTCTCCTTTTCCCTCTTTCATATGTCATGTTTAGGAAAAAAGCTCTCAGTGGTCCTCATTTTTACCCACTCCTGCCCAGCAAGGAAATCCAGCAGTATGAATGAGGTCAAGTTTGGGCTACTAATTAATTTTCTCATTAATAATTGACAGGACCCCTTTGAGTGTGTTTGCTGTCTTGTAAGGCGTAAAAGAAGAACCAGTGACCTTGCAGGCAGGGCTCTTGCCTGGGCTTCACCAAGAAAGGCTGTGGTAACCAAAGCCTTTTGGCCCCTAGGTGTCTGAGTTGTTCCTTGTTGAATATTTCATCAGGGTGGTTACACGGGAAACCACATCAGTTCTGCAGTCGGTGGCCTTGGTGTGTGACTGCCTATCAAACGACTCAACACAATGGGGCTGATTTGTTTTCTTTCATGGACATGTCAATTTGATGTAAACCAGTCAGGAGCCTTTCTGCTGTTCAATCAATAATTATTAGTGTAGTTTGCTGTGTATGTAATAGTGGTGAAAGGCGCTTTAGGCAAGGTGATCAAAATCAACATTGAGTTCATGTACATTGTAAGTTCTGACCATAGACTGTATGAAACATGGACATAGTCTCTGTCTCACCCATCGGTTTCTGAAGAAGTGTTTTGAAGCTCGATGATGGTGGTCACCATTTTGGTAATGCTGACTCAGCATTGCTTTTGGTTCAGGATGGAAGCAGGATTTAGCAATAAATAAAGGAGCTACGAAACCAAAGCCGTTTTTATAACCAGGCAGTAAACATGTTTATTCCTCTCTTAAAGTTGGGCATATTAGCATAGGAGCTAATGAGCTTTCCTTGGCTTTTTTCCTTGGCCAGCCTCAAGTGGACACTTTACGTACTGTAGTTTTTTTGGACTTCTCCATTGGCTTTGTTTTTCAACACTTTAGATTGCCACTTGATTCTGACACCAAACTTATAATGGCAAAATGTTTAAACTGTTGATAACTTCTGCTTCAGTGGTTTGTATGATATCTAATGAAAAGCATTTTTTCTTTTTTTTCATGTCATCACCCTATTAAAATAATGGCCTTAGTCATTTTTTAAAGTTTTTGGGAGAACACAAAAAACCTTACCAAATGCAGAGCATATGATATTTTTAAATCATTTCAATCAAAAGGGCCCTGACAGTGGATGACTGCTGACATACATAGAACGTTGTGTGTCAATTATGTAACATTAAAGAATAAAGTGACTTAAGCCAATTTTCGAACATTCTATTGTGACTTAGGCAACTTTAAACCTGGCTTAAACTGCCCTTTCATAGTGCAAACTCAAGACTGAAATTACCCTGAGTTAAATTAAACAAATGTCAGGTAAATCAAATTGGTCAGGAGGCAGTCCCTTTCCTCACTTCTCCAGGTCTTCCTTGCTGGGTTTTTTATTGAACTTAACCCATTTCCTTACTTAACATCCAGTTTGGACAACTTTTTGAAACCTGACTATTAATTAGTAAACTCAAAACGTAAATAACTCTAACCTAAATTGAACAAATGTCAGGTCAATCAAACGCTGAGGAGGCATGTCCCTCCATGTCTCTCTCCTCCCTTGTCCAGCTCTTCTTTGCTGGGTTTTTGTACCTATCCCAGTACTATTCAGTTTATCCCCTGAATCTTCACTCTCGGTCATCTTGATTTGCCTAACTATGTGGCAAATTGTCAAAGAAGTGATGACACTCGACGGGCATCACATGTTTCATGGACTGAAGGTCCTGGATCTTTGTCTATTTGATTGGCAGAGCAAGAATCATGTTTAGAGCTTCTTCTGCACTATAGATTATGTTGCTTCTTGAAGCAGCTGCCATCATGAAAGCTTGTTAAATTGCCCAAGTCAGACATTTTATCCTAAAGAATCAAAAATGTTGACTTAGGACAAGAAGAAAATGGCCTAAGTCACCCGCTTGCCATAGGCCATTGTCCTATAGGGGATAAAGAGCATAATCCTCTCAACTAAGGATTAAGGCAATTTTACTAGAGGTGGCCAGAATCATCAAGAGAATATTTAGGCAAAAAACAAATTTTCGTCAAAAAAATGACTTAGGCCATTATTTTAATGAGGTGACGATGTGTTACTGTTTTATCCCAGGTCGTCAAATACTGGCATGCCCTTTCCTTTGGTATCTAACCCCTAACCTCCATGATGCCCAATGTAGCATTGGTTGAGAAATTGTTGAACGTCAGTTGTCCTTCTTGTAAGGCTGGTTTAAAGGCTTCCTGTAGTCAGTTTACTGCCTTTCTTGAAGCGGCCTATTTTGGAAAGTTTATACCAGAAACTGCTTGGCTCAGATTAAAACTGGTTGTTCAATCTTGACTTTTAGTCCTTTAGTGTTTGACATTCATTCCCCCTTACTGCCATCCCAAGTGTATCAGTCATTCTCTTAGGCTACCAACTTTCTACATGCCATATTGGTGTAGCAGTAGCTCTGTGAGTTTAATATTGCAGCTGATGGTTTTACATTGTAGTCAGTTGAAAGCCTAGTGTGCCTCCTGAAGATCCAGAAGGATTCATTGTGTGTCCGCATAAGAGGGGCGAGATTATGTGGGTTACATTGGAATTACAAAGCATTACTTTTATAGGTGTAGTTAGGAACAGTGAATGAGAACAGCATGGAGAGGGGGAGGTTTGGAAATTTGAGGGGCTTGTACAAGGTTACAAGTTAATAGAGTTTTTTCCCACTGTCTGGGGCTGAATTTATCCTATTATTAAGAAGAATTTGTGCTTCAATGTAAAAAAGAAGGAGTTCATGGTTTGTGATGGGCATGCAATGGTTGGAGTGTGTTTATAGAAGGATTCATAGATTTACTGTGGGAGAGGGTCTGTGGTCCTCACAAGTACACTGAAAAGAGAAGTGTTCTCACACACAAGGGTATACTAAATACAGTGCTAGTGTGTTTGTTCAACTGCCAATGTTTCATTATGTGTGTGTGTGTGTGTGTGTGTGTGTGTGTGTGTGTGTGTGTGTGTGTGTGTGTGTGTGTGAGTGAGTGCGTGTGTGTTTGTGTGTAGGTGGACATGTGTTTAAGTGTCTCTGAACGCTGCCAGTGACTGGATGCTCCAATATGTCTATGAATATGTCTTGGCAGCCGTATGAACCACTTGGCTGCTGAGTGGGAGAGGAGCAGAGGAGTAGGAGGGAGAGTAGATGGGAGGCCTGACCTTGCAGATGATTCAGTCAATGGAGTAATCACAACTATTCCACAAAAAACCTTACCAAATGCAGAGCATATGATATTTTTAAATCATTTCAATCAAAAGGGCCCTGACAGTGGATGACTGCTGACATACATAGAACGTTGTGTGTCAATTATGTAACATTAAAGAATAAAGTGACTTAAGCCAATTTTCGAACATTCTATTGTGACTTAGGCAACTTTAAACCTGGCTTAAACTGCCCTTTCATAGTGCAAACTCAAGACTGAAATTACCCTGAGTTAAATTAAACAAATGTCAGGTAAATCAAATTGGTCAGGAGGCAGTCCCTTTCCTCACTTCTCCAGGTCTTCCTTGCTGGGTTTTTTATTGAACTTAACCCATTTCCTTACTTAACATCCAGTTTGGACAACTTTTTGAAACCTGACTATTAATTAGTAAACTCAAAACGTAAATAACTCTAACCTAAATTGAACAAATGTCAGGTCAATCAAACGCTGAGGAGGCATGTCCCTCCATGTCTCTCTCCTCCCTTGTCCAGCTCTTCTTTGCTGGGTTTTTGTACCTATCCCAGTACTATTCAGTTTATCCCCTGAATCTTCACTCTCGGTCATCTTGATTTGCCTAACTATGTGGCAAATTGTCAAAGAAGTGATGACACTCGACGGGCATCACATGTTTCATGGACTGAAGGTCCTGGATCTTTGTCTATTTGATTGGCAGAGCAAGAATCATGTTTAGAGCTTCTTCTGCACTATAGATTATGTTGCTTCTTGAAGCAGCTGCCATCATGAAAGCTTGTTAAATTGCCCAAGTCAGACATTTTATCCTAAAGAATCAAAAATGTTGACTTAGGACAAGAAGAAAATGGCCTAAGTCACCCGCTTGCCATAGGCCATTGTCCTATAGGGGATAAAGAGCATAATCCTCTCAACTAAGGATTAAGGCAATTTTACTAGAGGTGGCCAGAATCATCAAGAGAATATTTAGGCAAAAAACAAATTTTCGTCAAAAAAATGACTTAGGCCATTATTTTAATGAGGTGACGATGTGTTACTGTTTTATCCCAGGTCGTCAAATACTGGCATGCCCTTTCCTTTGGTATCTAACCCCTAACCTCCATGATGCCCAATGTAGCATTGGTTGAGAAATTGTTGAACGTCAGTTGTCCTTCTTGTAAGGCTGGTTTAAAGGCTTCCTGTAGTCAGTTTACTGCCTTTCTTGAAGCGGCCTATTTTGGAAAGTTTATACCAGAAACTGCTTGGCTCAGATTAAAACTGGTTGTTCAATCTTGACTTTTAGTCCTTTAGTGTTTGACATTCATTCCCCCTTACTGCCATCCCAAGTGTATCAGTCATTCTCTTAGGCTACCAACTTTCTACATGCCATATTGGTGTAGCAGTAGCTCTGTGAGTTTAATATTGCAGCTGATGGTTTTACATTGTAGTCAGTTGAAAGCCTAGTGTGCCTCCTGAAGATCCAGAAGGATTCATTGTGTGTCCGCATAAGAGGGGCGAGATTATGTGGGTTACATTGGAATTACAAAGCATTACTTTTATAGGTGTAGTTAGGAACAGTGAATGAGAACAGCATGGAGAGGGGGAGGTTTGGAAATTTGAGGGGCTTGTACAAGGTTACAAGTTAATAGAGTTTTTTCCCACTGTCTGGGGCTGAATTTATCCTATTATTAAGAAGAATTTGTGCTTCAATGTAAAAAAGAAGGAGTTCATGGTTTGTGATGGGCATGCAATGGTTGGAGTGTGTTTATAGAAGGATTCATAGATTTACTGTGGGAGAGGGTCTGTGGTCCTCACAAGTACACTGAAAAGAGAAGTGTTCTCACACACAAGGGTATACTAAATACAGTGCTAGTGTGTTTGTTCAACTGCCAATGTTTCATTATGTGTGTGTGTGTGTGTGTGTGTGTGTGTGTGTGTGTGTGTGTGTGTGTGTGTGTGTGTGTGTGTGTGTGTGTGTGTGTGTGTGTGTGAGTGAGTGCGTGTGTGTTTGTGTGTAGGTGGACATGTGTTTAAGTGTCTCTGAACGCTGCCAGTGACTGGATGCTCCAATATGTCTATGAATATGTCTTGGCAGCCGTATGAACCACTTGGCTGCTGAGTGGGAGAGGAGCAGAGGAGTAGGAGGGAGAGTAGATGGGAGGCCTGACCTTGCAGATGATTCAGTCAATGGAGTAATCACAACTATTCCTCTGAGTCTGCACTACAAATAGGAGGTTACCAGCAAGGCTGCGTTCACTCTTGCTGTCTCATCTTCCTCCACTCTTCATCTGTCTCCTTCATCTACTGTCAGTTCCAAACATTTTCCTAAGAATAAGACTGGGTCTGGTTGGTTTGCCTGAAAGTGTCTGTGTGTATGTGGTTGTGTGTGTTTGTGTGTGTCGCAGGTGTTTTGCTCTGACAAAGCAGCTGTTTTAACTGATGTTTCCATCATTTTATGAATCTCATCATGAACTGGGGAGGGGTCCAAGTGCCTGCAATATGTAATGATTTTTCTCATCATATGCAAATTTGATAATATCCCATAATGCACGTTTATTATTTGTGTTGTGTAATTAATGTTAGTGCGCCGCCCCTGTGACATATGGATTCTCCCCATAAAGCTATTGTTTCGGGGATTTTTTTTTTTTATCCTGGGAGAAATGAGAAATATATTGTTATTGTTTCATTGTGTTTTTATGACCATCCCTCATTGTGTTTTATTATCCACAATATGGTACTATGGTGGTGAAAAGATGACTAATATGTAAGCACAGTGCAATTTTCCTTTTTACAATGGTGTATCATTAACAACTGATTCTGCCCTCCTCTGTACATACAATATCAACTTTTTCAGAGAATAAATTGAGAGTACTCTCAAATTCTTGTAACAATAATTTCCCTTGATTGTGCTGCTTTCGCATTCATACACCTTTTCCAAACTTAATAACACACCAGTGACATATTTGCAGTTGAAAGCGAGTGATGAATTTCCTCACTGCAGATTTTAGGATATTAAGCTACTGATTTAAGAATTCATAAGAAACATAGTTTGTTGAACTTTATTTGAACTTAGAAGGCATCTTAACCAGAGCGTATCTCTTAATCTATGGTTCCTATATCCTTCTTCAAGCTTTTAACTGCTAGAAATAAACTATAGTCCTATTAAATCAGGACTTTCTGAGGAGTTACCCTCACAGCTGAATTATGAAAATAGTTGACCCTCTCCCATGGCAGTATACAGGCCAGGCTGGGGCCAAGGGTGTTGTCAGAGGGACACATTCAACCCTGATAAAAGAGACTGAGAAGGGCGAGGACCGGCTGAGAACAAACTGGCAAAACATCAGTGCATCCCTATATACTAGACATATATACTACTGTGTACTATATCAAAATGCAGACTGACAGCAGCTGTTTGGCAGTCCCTTAGCGCCCTGAGGGACTGGAACCAAGAGCCGCATGCATGTGATCCGCCTGTAACATCGGCGCGATATCGAAGCTTTTTTATTGTATAATATTTGTTTGGTGTGGAGGGAGGGCCACATGGGGGTCCAGATTCAGTTTTACAGGGGCACTGGCCCCTGTTGGCCCCTCCCCAGAACCGCCACTAGAACCAGCTCAAAAGTGTGTCTCTGGTACCCCTTTTCGACCAAGGCAGTTTCAGGGCTGGTTCGGAGCCGGCACTCAATTGAGGACCGTTTTTTCGTGTTTCGACTGCGAGTGAACCGGCTCCCGGGCAGGAAAACTGGTTCCAGAGTGGCTCCAACTCTATGCTGGTCTAGAACCGCTAACTGCTTACGTCAGGAGCAAGGGGCGGGGCGCGGAGTTGCCGTGATCAAAAACACAAACCAAACGTGTTTCCGCCATTCTCCTGCAGCAAAAAAATAAAAGAGACTAATGGATTCCAAGGCAAAGCAGTGGTCGGCCGAGGAGACAAGCTGCCGTTGTTCACCATCGTTCTTGTTGTGAGGGAAAGTTCGAGCTAGTGCTGCTGGGAAAAGCGGTCACGTAAATCTGACGTCATAACGTGCCTCTTCCGCGGGCTCGAGCGGGTGGATAAACAAACGGGTGCTCACACTGGTTCGCGTGTTCAACAAGCTCCGAACCAGCGTGAGCACCAACCCCGGAAATACAACCCAGTTCACGTTGGTCGAAAAGGGGTATCAGAGCGCCAGGTTAGCCTAGTAGTAGAACTTGCGTCCCTGTGTACAGAGGCTACAGTCCACGAAGAGGGCACTTCAATTCCAACCTGCAGCCCTTTACCACAGGTCACTCCCCACTATCTCTCCTAGTTCCCTGCTCTATTATTTGCCCTATCCTCTAAATAAATACATAAAAGCCCCAAAATAAACCTTAAGATAAAAACGTTACACTCTCATCAGTGGAAGTGGTTGTGAAAGCAACAATAAAAACATATCCTCTTTCATCTCTCATCTCTTTAATTTCCATCCATCTGTCCATATATGCCTGATAATACAAGTAACCTTCAGTTGCATCCTACAATAACTTTGACATTACTATACACAAAGGTAAAATTTATGATGTTCTATTTTAAGGCAAAACAGGTTTTAAAATAACATTGGCACAGCATCACAAAGCTCCTGCCAAATCTGCTGGAGTAAGAGGCCTCTGAAAGATGTGTCTGGTCAGGGTGAAAATAGACTAGACAGCTTCAGCGCAAGGGGTTAAAGACATCCACTCATCCGTGTCACCTTTGGGGATAAGGATAAAATTAAGGTGAAGAGTAAAGAGGAATCCTAACAATGGATATCTGCTGGACTGTAATAGGGTAAGGGGATGTTTTAACTCTGAAAAATCCCCTCAGGGACGGAGTCCAAAGAGTACCAGATCTGAAGTAACTCCATTTGAACAATCATGTCAGGCCACAGTCCATTAAGTGCAGTATTATGTTACATTTTTCACACGGACCACTAACTTTTTGAATGAAGGCCTGATCAGAACAAAATGCTTAATGTAAAAACCTCATCAGAAGACACATGTCGAAGAAAGGGGTCGTTCATGCCGTATGACATTCAGATCAATGACCACGTGAGTGCTTCAGTGGAACATTTTTTTCTTGCTACAGTTAAGTTATTTATTGTGGATTTTCATGGCATGAGAAGTTTCCACTTCTTTTATTTAAAGAATGACTAGAGGGAGCTTGTGTTGGACACTCTAAGAAAACTTGGGATGGTTGAACCTTTTATGGTCAAAAATATATATAAATATATATATATAAAAACACAGACCAAACTGATAGGCTTAAATAGAGAAGGAAGCATCTGGTCCTCTCCAGAAACACTGTTTAGGGAGACAGATACCATGTGGTATGGAAGTACATTAGCTATAAAAGTCAATAAAACGTTCATGCCGCAGCTATAATTCCTGTATGGAAGGGTTATTCCAGTGTAGCTTTACGTCATACTACACTGACATCAGAGACATAAATCAAGCAGACATATTCATTGAGGTTATGTGAAGCCACCAAAATACAATTGGTTTTATCCTTGCATGATACACATCCCAGTATGTAACCTAGTGGGTACTATGCTGTATCATCTTGCACCCTTAACACTTTGAAGCCTGAGGGAACAGTTAAGCTGTCTCTGGCCTCGCTCTGTTCGATCATTACTCACACAGAAAGAGCTCTACTGAGTCTTTAATATCCCTCTTTTTTTTGCATTCCCACCATCATAATACTCTGTAATGAAAACCTTCAGCCAATTTCCAGTGATCAACAGCAGACTCAGTCATTTGGCCAGTTTGATTTCATCACTCCACTCTATCCTCTTGACCCCTGCAGGGCAGACCAGTAGACCCCTATGTTGGCAAGTGCAAAGAGAGTTGATATGAGAAGCAGATGGGATTTGTGTGAAGTGCCAGTAGATAAAAATGCCTTGAGATTTGGCAGATCGTATTTTCACCCTCTTTTCAGCCTGGTGAGGCCTTAGCTGGAGTCACCTGTTTTGGGTTGAAGAGCCTGCTTCTTCCTCTGATCCCTGATCTGCTGCCCCACTGGGATTTCAAAAGAGGAAGCTTACTTTGTTGTAGGAAAAACTGTGGTCATAAATCTTACAGATGTGCAAGAAAAGCCAATTGCAGAAGGCTGACATGAACACACACACACACACAAACACACATACACACCTGGGGGTCCTTCCAAAAGCTTTGGGCAACATCTGGTGAGTGCGTGTAACAGAGGAGAGACTGTTCTCTATTGATGTGTGTGCAGAGGAGTGTTTGTGTGTGCGTGTGTGCGGCTGGGAGACAAAAAAAGCCATGGATGAAATGGCTTACTGAGAGATGACCAGATGAAGAACAGACTGAAAGACCCCATCTCCTTATTGTAGAAATTATCAGCGAGACATGCAAGAGCTCTTTACAGCAAGCTATTCAGCGAAATTCATGGAAAATGTTTGAGGCATTAGACCTATAAACTATAAAAACTTACATAAATCTAAAGAACTTGAGTATATGGGATACAGAAAAGATGAGTAATATTGAATCAATTCAAGACATATGTTTATCCAGTCAAAGACAGACAGTACACTCTAAAATAGCTCTTCTCAGGCAAGTATCCATTGTTTCTTGATCTGTTAAAAAACTTTACATTTAATCATTTGAAGACTCAAACTAACCCCAAAACCAACCAAGACAAAAAACACTGCAATAGAGAAATTAGCTATATTTGTATCCCATGCAAAGAAGTATAATAATAACTGAAAAATAGTGTGTCAGGCAGATCACATTTTCAACAAAATCGACACTTCTGCAAAATGCTCAAAAAAAAAAAAAAAAAAGCTAAATTGCTGTCGGGGATGTTACGGAGCGACTAATCATTCAGTTTTTTAACTGAAATTTAAATTCTGACTAACCGGCTAGTCTACAGGAAAGAAATCACACCTAAAGCTGTAAAAATGGACCACAGATTATTTCACATGACTAATAAGAGTCAATGCGTAAATTATGTCATGTTCCCTTGGTGAGTGTGGCTTAGGTTAGCAGAACTAGCACCAACAGCCTCCGGTCCTCCACTCAGATTAAAATCCACATGCCTCTGCTGGTTATGCATTACTCCAGTACTCCAGCTATTTTGGTGCTTAAACATAACCAACCACAACTATTGCACAATGGCAACCACAGTACAAACTCATCAATATCATGGCGTATTGCTACTTTTAGAACGACTCTGCCACTGCTCACTTAACTGTTTTTCCAAATCCACCAAAGTTGGAAAATATTAGACTGACAAGCTTTCATCTTCACTGGTGGATGTGCAGCCAGAAAGGGCACTCAAAGCATAGGGATAGCAAGATTGCTGTACAGACAGACAGACAGACAGACAGACAGACAGACAGACAGACAGACAGACAAGTAGATAGATTACAGGCAGTACATAGCTAGCAAGCATGCTAATAGCAAAGGGAATGAAGAGAAGAGTTCCCTCAGATGTTAAGAGACAGATTGATCTGGATTGGAGTAATTTTGTGGCACATGTGTGGACGGGTATTGCAATTTATTTGTTATGATTGGTTCGATATTCATTTAATAATAATAATAATAATAACAATAATAATAATATATTTATATAGCACTTTTCAATACAGGTAACAAAGTGCTTCACAGTGGGCAATAACAACAAGAAGAAGCGCAAAGCAAAATGGAGCGATAGAAAATAAAATGAAATAAAAACTAAGAAGCATGCAAGCTTCTAAAACAGACCCTTAAAAACAGAGTTCAAATCAAATAAAATCACACAATGAAAGCTTTTCTGTAAAAATGTGCAAGTCTGATCTCCTTTGGCAGGCTGTTCCAGAGTGTAGGAGCCCTGACTCGGTTGTAAATATTCAAGTAACAGCTGCACACTCAAAGCATTTTCAAAAACTTAACTGACAGTATTTCAAAATGGAATAAAGTTCAGTTCTAATAATTAAATAAATGTAATAGTACGTACATATGATCATAAATATCATTGTTCGAAAGTTTTTGTAGATTTTGGTTACCAGAGAATGTACAGGTAAATGAGAATGTTGATTTGACCGACAAGTACAGTAGCTTCTAGTTACGCTAATAGGGCGAGAGGAGACCCTTTTGTCTCACCCTATACATTATCCATTGCTTGCTGCCTGCTACTGGTACAGGAGATGAATACAAAAATGCTCTTATAGTTTATAATATAGGGTAAGAACAAACATCCTACATTGCTAGGACTTAATTGACTCCCTGGCACATGTTAATCATCAACTGAAAGGTCAAAGGATCACACCAGTTTATCCACCCTGACATCCCTGATCCCAGTGAGCACCATGAAATTAGGTCTCCTTGGACCGTAATTTGCCCCTATCAGGCAACAACAGTCCCCCCACAGGCCATCTCTTCCTGTGCCAATTAAACCTGAGGCCTTCTCCCATCCTGCCACCCATGGAGAGTCACACGCTGCCTGGGACCGACTACAGCCCTGAAGGCGACAGAAGGAGAGGATTTCCCCACAATACAAGAGAAACAATCAAGATAACAAGCCTTCACATGTGCTATGAGTCACCCTGCCTTGTGAAGCTCGGCTTGATGTTCTACTTGAACATTTTATTGACAATGCAGTGGGATTTGAGGTTACCATGAAACCTGCAGCAAAGTACATGAAACAGTCTTTGGGGTTTCTGCTTAAGCCATGATGTAACTTCATTACACAGGGCAATGGCTTCATTACACTCTGTCTCCTCTGAAGCCTGACAACATTTTGTATGATCACGACTTTACTCTGGTGTAATTTGGGCCTGTAAAAACTGGTGGTTGTGTTTGTTGTGCAGTAGAGGGACTTACAGGCAGATTACCATTAAAGACATTACTGTGGAAACAAGCTTGTAGGCAACTGCGGGGCATTCCCTGGTGTGTTGCACTGAAGGTAATAGGACCTGTCAAATTCTCGGCTCACACACACCAGAGGGAACTTTCAGCATCCTTTAATGTTCAAATATGCCGTCAAAGAAGCGATTGAAAGCAGAAGCTGATCTGAGGGCGTCCTGATTGGCAACACATGTGGAAAGAAACTTTTAGGAGTGACAGAAGAGCCTTTAATTCCTCAGATAGCGTGTCATAGGCATCCTTTCAGCTCTTATTCACAGTTATTTTCTCCTTTTACTTTATGCAAGTCATGAGAGAGTCAGCACAAGTTCACTTGCAAAGATAAGCTGATTTATAGCTGTGGGAAGGCTAGTAATTATATAATGAAATGAAGCCGACAAACACAATTTCATCTTGTTTGCATGTGTGGACGAGGAATTACATATTCTTGACCAACTTTGAAATGGTAATGCATTGTTTGAAGTATTCTGGTAAACAAAGTAACACAGCAAATGCAAATATGTGCTGCTGTTTTCATCTAGTAATAATCTCTTTCCCCCAAATTCAGGTTGCTTCTGCATATCTCCTCACGTGATTGCATTTATAATAGTGTTTTTATCCTTTCCCTTGCGTTTGCATCATCCACCTTTAACTGCGGATGTGATTATGTTTCTATAAAAGGGTTTTTGCCTTCTGACACTGAACAAAGCCTTGTTTTCTCGCTGAAACAGTGTTTGCCGTGCGGCACACAGCTGCCGTCCTGCCTCCTAAACACTAAATATAACCTATACTGTGCTGTCATTTCTGTTGACATTTCATTTGTTTGCCTTGACACACTCACATTTGATCCGTGTGTACTTGCTCTGTCTCACTGTCCCAGGGAATAAAAGACATGGTGCTACAGCATTGCTGAGCATTTATGGATTTATGGATTTATACAGAACATCCCAGGCCACACGTTCTGCTGAAAGAAACAGAATGGCTCCAGCAAAGCGTCTCTGCTGAAAATCTACATGGGAATAAATCCTATAATCTCTACCCAGTTTGCACACTAGACTGGCTGAGAGCAATTACTCTGACAAAGAAAAGCATTTCTTCCCTCCTTCCTCTCCCTCTTCCTTGCCTTCTACCATCCTTCCGTGCCTTGTGTCAAATTAATCCTCTGAACTTTCCTAAAGATCTCCGTCTATTCCCTTTTTTCTGCCTCAGAGTGCAGCCACTCTGTCTTTTTCCCCCCTCTTGTCTTCCTCAGATATGGCACACAGGAGGAGATTGCCTTCCGAATGAAACAGCTGTCAAGAATTCCCAATGTCTCCCTGCACTCTCTTCCTTTGTTCTACCTGACCCCCCCTCCGTATCCCAGCCCCACTCACAGAGAGAGAGAGAGAGGGAGAGGGAGCTATGGAAAAGGCCTTATCTCCTCTCTGTGGGATCCTCACAGGTGCTGAGTGATGGGAGCTGGGAGGGTGGGGATGGGGGTCCTCAAGAGGAAAGAGGGAGACGGAGAGAGGAGGAGTAGGAGCGGATTAAACAGAGGAAGGATGGCGTTGCTTTTTGACAACCTGGGGGAGGGCAAGCGGGGCGGCTGCTGGTGATTATTTAACGATGGAGGAGGGAGGGTGAGAGCCTGACACCTGTGGGGGGAGTATGCAGGGAGGAGGAGGAGTCTGAGAGAAAGGGGGTGACCATCTGTTGCAGTCACAGGCGATGGAGTTGAGAGGCACTGGGAGCCTTCAACCCAGTCCAAAAATGTTAATGGTGTACCGATGATGCATATCAAACGCACATCTGCGCACAGAGCAGCGCTCTACTTCTCACTGTTAATACATGATTCATATCTGCTCCGGCAAGCTTTGGATGTTTGTTTTATTTCAGTAATTAGCATTATTTCCTTGGGTTGTTTAATTTTCCCCTCTACATGTTGCCAAAGTTTCATTATTGTTTCATTATTGCATTATTGATTCTTCCTTTAATTGACCTGGTAGCTTAAATGCCCTCAAACCAAACAATCCATACACAAAGTGACTCCCATTTGATTTTTGTTTGTTTTTCTTTTAAACATTAATCTGAATTTGATTGGGGATGCAGTGGAGCAGGGATGATGAATTGTTTGTTTCACAATAGCTGCCATTCGGCAAGGTTACAGGACTTAACTTTTGAAAAGAGCAACTTAGAATAACACTGTAGTTGTTGGCTGACAGGGAGGATGTTGGCTGGGAAATTCTTTATTCAATTAGCTATAGAATTGTCCTTTATCCTTTGCTGCATTATTAAAAACATCCCCCTTAAGCAGAAGCAAATTAAGATGTGATTACATTGAAAATGAAAATTCAAGATTCAAGTTTTGCCCATTTCACCTTCTCTTTTGTTCATGTTTGCTTTAGTTATGCATTGATTTTGTTTTAACTGTTATAAAATAATATTTTGATGTCTGGACAAAAACATCTGCACCAAAGGCACATTTTGTTCTTTGAACAAGGAGAAATATGGCAAGAATATTTTTCCCCCTCCAGTTGAAAGCATTTCTGGCTTATGGATCAAATAAGTTCATCAGCTTGTTAAGATAATCACCAGCAAACCAGAAATTAGATTAAAATGTTAATCAGTGATTTGAATATTGTAAGAAAAAAAGCATGCATAGTCAGGAATGATTTTCTGAAATGTTCCTCATTATGTTGATTTGAAAAATATAAATCAAGTACCTCTATATAGCCTGTTTGTTAGACAAAGCTATGAGGTCATGTTTTGTTTTATCTTTCAGATATTTAACATCTTACAGACAGACAGATGCATGCAGCCTGATTCAGGTTGGGCTAGTTACTGTTGAAGCACTTCCACTTACAGCCAAGGTGACTGAAGCTGATGAAGTGGCATCACTATAACAGACAGTAGTTCTTCTGACATACATACTGTGTGTGTTGGCATCTGATCTGCACTGGGTTGCACCAGCACCAGTTCAAATGTAGCCTAGTTTAAACATAATTTCTAATAAAGGACCAAGGTAACACTCTTAGTTAAATAACGTGAATAATACAGAATATACAAATATGATATAATATGTATCTACATGAATGACTAGACTATATATGTACAGTAGTGCAATGGGGATTAAAAGAGATTTACATTTTACAGTTTTTACATTTTACAATTTGTGCAGAATGAATGAATGAATGTACAGGATGGAAAGTGCAGTTTATGGTGCAGTGGTGGTTCAGTCCTGTGGTAGTTCGTAAGCATCCTTTATGTGAGTGAAGGGGGAGTGGGGCGTCGGGGGACAGAGTTCAACAAAGAGAAAGCTGTGGGGAAGAAGCTGTTCCTGAACCTGGAGGTTTTGGTCCTGAGGCTCCTGTATAGATAGTTCCAATGTACTGTAGGTACAAGTTACATATCAAATCTTGTACCTAGCTCAGAGTAAGTGTAAAGTCCTGTGTAAAACACTGGTTGTCATGACTGTTGTTATTTGACACTTCAAAATGTTTTGTCATATTTCAAACACCTTTGCATTGTTGTTAGCCAATTAATGGGAGTGATGGGGAGTAATTTGCAGCTGTTTGCCTGGCAACACTGCAACGGACACCTCATTAGGAAAAGTGCTTTTTACTGATTGGCCACAGGAAGTTAAAACATAATGTGTCGCCACACTCTGCCAGTAAAGGTGCACCTTACATCCCTGTGATGCAGTGAAACAGTGACACAACTTAAGTTGCACACTAGCCAGTTTCTACATATGGTTTGGTGTGCACTTTGGACCCTTAACTAAGACAAGTGTATGTGTTGAAAGATGCACAAAAAGTCTTTCCTCCACTTTCCAATGCATATTTTTATGTCCTGTCATGTCTATACATTCAGTTCAATCAGGAGAAACACAGTTTGAAGATTAAAGGTTATTTATAACAACTTAATGAATAATGAAGCTTGACAGAAATCTTTGGCTTTAGGACTCTATGGGGATAATTTTGTGAGCGTAGAATGTGTGAATTTGGCAGCAGAAGAAATCCCCCAAGAGTCCAGACACTGGTGGTGGTGGTTGATGAATTCTAGGAATTGAAGACTTTGCGGAGACCAGGTGGAGATGGGGAGGTAGAGGGGTGCACACCATCAATACAAGAAGGAACTAGCTGGAGAGAGAGACACATTTAAAAAGACAGCAGAAAGTTGATAGGCTGATGATAAGGGCGTGCCACTGAGCTATTGGATGACAGCCACCGCTGATTAACCAATGACAGCTCCGGGCATGCAGCTGGAAGCGGTCGAGCCATTGAACGAGGGAGAGGGGAGTTCAAGAACTGCTGTGATTGATTTTATAATCTTCCTGTCTGAACTTTCGCTACAGCTACATTTAATTTCCTAAAAACCTGGCTTTGAAAAATATCTTCAAAGTTAAAGTGTACAAGAGGGTGGATTGTTCCTTTAAATAGACAATATTCTCCACAACTACCTTCCCCATACATTGCAGACATTTTGCTGCGATGCTCTCACCATGTGTTCCCCATCCCACCGACCTGTGCCTGCCTTCTCCACAGTGACAGCGAGTATCTTTAATGGTGACGCTGTTTTGTTTTTCCATCTCTGGGGACAGATAATGGGGAGTGCTCCCCCTCTGAGGCGAGCGGGCCAGGAGATGCTCTGTAAACATGGGGGAATGAAGATTAATCACACACTAGAGATGGTGTTCCCACTTTAATAATCAGTATTGATTACTGTCACCTTACATCTGCACAAACAGCTGCTGCGAGGGGGGCCCGTCGCCCAAGGCTGGTCCGCCTCACACTTCCACTTAAATCATTCTGCATTCAGTGGAGAATAGCGCAGTTAGCATGAAATATACACCAATAACTATACTTTATTGTCTATCAAAAAATAAAACTATATAAGCTTAGTTTAGCTTTTCTGACGCACAAGGTAGACCCACCTCAACCTCAGGAATAGCAGTGTTTATTTAAACAGCCCAGGTTTAATCCCACTGGTCTCTTTAGTCCAAATATATTGGATTTAACATTTGTCTTGAAAAGAAATGGAACTAACTGCCCTGAGAATGAAACCATATGAGGCAAAGCAATACTAAAGACTGCTTTTTGCACTGTTTTGCCTTCATTTTTAATTATTTAGTACATAGTAGCAGTCACATTGCATGTATTCTTTCATAAAATATTAACATCTCAGGCAGATTAAAAGAGAATACTAGTTGTAGCTCAGTTTAAAGTAATTAAAGCTTCCAGTCAACTTTAAGATGTTTAATTCAAGCTTATTAAAGCCCAGTCAGATCAGTTACTTAAACACACAAAGAAAGCACAGGAGCAGAGAAGAATATCCCTTGACAGCTTCAAATATTTAATATTAATTTCAGCCAGTCTGTTTATGGTATTTTAAGGCTAAGACCACAACAATAAATAGCTTCTGAAGGTTTTGAGTGCGTGTGATCATTTTTCAAGCTTCTTGATGTAATCCCCTGCGTTGAGCTCAGTGATGCCTCACTTGGGCTTCATCACAGTTTTTATTTGTTCTCTTTCTCTTGTGCTTATTCTTTTTGGTGAACTCCTGGTGAACCTCCATTGAAGAGTTTGTGTTGAATGTTGCAATAGTGTTGGTCTCTGCTTTCATAGCTCCACTACGTGACACAGTATGTTTAGTGTGGATTATTTTCCTGCAAGAGCACTGTCAGTTTAAAAAAACAAAGTGTATAGCTATGAGACAGTGAACCATCAAACAACAACCTCAGGCATAGGTTCCGTTCAACCTCAATTCAAACCTTATCTCAACTTTTTCTCATACCATATTTTAAAACATGGATGCTTTGTCATCTTCTCTTTGGTGTCCTATATATAGGCGCAATGTACTTGTGTAGCACATCAAGATTGTGTCTGTTTGACGTCTGTTTCCAGATGACCTTTGGATTTAGTTGTTAAGCCTGCTATTGTCCTACATGGTTTTGTCTGTTTCAAGGTACCCTTTAAGATTCTGTGATAAACTTTTGGTTTCTGTTTTTATTTGCACCTCCTGTGGACAAAACAGTTAAGGTTAAAGTCTGTTTATCTTATTTAGCACCTTAAATGCAAAACAAGTTCTGCATCAAGGTGGTTCACAAGAATCATAAGCTATACAGCCAGCATAAAAACAGACAATATACAGTCCTGAGGAAACGTTATGGAAAAAATATACAAAATTAAAATAGAAACACATATAAACAAGTTAAATCCAAATAAAAGAAAGGGAATAAAAGCAGGTCTTAAGGTGTTTCTTAGCCTCAACAGAATGTTTTATAGCAGGTTCACTTGTCCTCGTCTAACATCTAACTGGCTACAGGATAAAAGGGCATGAAAAATAAGTATATAGAAAGTATTGATCTTATCACTGATGGTCTTGTTTGCTTTTTAGGTCATATAAAAGCAAAAGTTTTGATTTCAGTCTGTTCCATAACCAGCAAAAAACTCCTCACAGGAGTTGTGAGTGCCCATTTTCCTCCTTTCATACTTGCTGGTGATGTGAAATGGCCTACTTTGGTTAGTTTTCAGCACATGTGCTATTTTGTCACGTTTATGAAACATACTGTTGAAAATTAGAAGAAGTCAGTGTTCACTCTGTGACTCTGTGAGCTTACATTAAATTGTTTTTGTCCTAATCAAAATGGCCTTATACTGCAGCTGATGGCTGTAACTGTAATGTGAATGTGAACCAGTGTGTTGGAGCCATGAAAGGATTCAAGTGTTCATATTATGTTATTTTGAGGTTTAGGGTAGGATATTGTATGTATACTTTTTGTGGAGTTATTTTTGTTGTTTGTTTACGATATGGTTTATTTTGTGTCAGTTAATTAGGTTTTAGGTTATTTATGGGTCATGTGTTAGGGGCGGGGATATTGAGTTAATTTAGGCCACCTGTTTTCTTTTGTTTGCAGGTAATGAGAGGGGGTGAGCTGGGTCTCTGTATTTTTTGTTGGCCGCTTAGTTTACGCTATTTATCGCTTAGTTTAAGCTTACGATTGCTTATTTTCCCTATTTTCTGTTTGTGCACTTTATCATGAGTTGATTATCCTTTTTCGTGAATAAAGGTTAAACTTACTTTTTGTGCATTAGGGATTTTTGCTTTTAGCGCGTCCGACACTAACTAGGCCCAATGTCAGCCTCTCAGCGGCTCTTTGTAGTCGCTACACAGTGTGTTAGAGAGTCATTAAAAAATAAAGGACCTGTGTCCACTTATGGCCCTTTTCCACTATACAGCTTCAGCCCTACTTGACTCGACTTGGCTCTACTCGACTCGACTCTACTAGGTTTGGGTACCTTCTCCACCAGCCCGAGTACGTCTCACGGTGGGCCAGGTCGTTATAACACAGCTGCGCGAAACCGCGTTCACGTCATTTTGAATGCTACACAAACACAACACAACAATCACAAACAATGGAGGCAATGGTGTACTTGCTGCTCGGTCTGTGGCCTTTTGGTCGCAGGCCAAGCGAGAGAGAAAAGCAAAAGAAGAGCAAAAAAGCACTGATGCCGTTTTTTAAAAATGGCGGGTTTGATTCCTGTGTTGGGCGCTGGTTGGGCGTCGCGCTCATGACTCTTTAGTGACGACATTCTCTGACCAATCAGTGGCCGGCAGTCCGTCAACATCACCTTTTAGTATTGGCTCAGCTCACTTGGAACCAGAGCAGAGCAGGTACGAAAAACTGGTATCTGACACGAGGTACCGCGCCCGTGGAAACGGAACACAAACCGTGTAGAGTCGAGTCAAGTCCAGTAGAGTAGGGCTAACACGGGCCGGTGGAAAAGGGCCATAAGAGTGTTTTTGCACATAAAGTGCCTGTCTTCTAGACAAAACCATAGCAGTGCAGAAAGGCCCTGAGTGTCTGTTGTTTGTTGTCATCTATGGTTTATAAGTCTTCAAATTAATCTCTTAAAAAAAGAGACCTTGGAGAACTATGAGTGGTGCGTGTCCTCAGAGCATGTGTCCAGCTTGTGTGGATGATGATCTGAAAATGCTGGGGACTGACCATGAGTGCATACTGTTTTTGAAGTGGTGCCTTATTCTCTCATCTCAGCTACCAAGACTGTGTCTGAATGTAATTCTTTGAGTCCTTTCAGCAGTGCAGCTTTGCTTAGAATCTTTTACACACCTTCAATCTTGAATTCACATGCAAAAATACCTTATTTCAAAGTGCATCCACATTTATAGTTTCCACTTTTAGAGTGTACTTTGTGTTATCAATTAGGAACTTGGAAGTGGTTTCCTTCTCTCCTGCAGATGTTTGAGAGGTTTGGAGAGCAAACAAAAGGCTATTCATTCAGCCTCTGTGGTTGTTGGTTTAATCCCTCCTCTTGCACAAGGTTTTGCTTTCTGAATAAATAATAGTATCTTTTCAGGCAGTCATGGGACACTTAAGTGGACTCAAGTTTCTTTGAAGATGAGCAAACAAATCAGATATGTATACAGTCCCATAGCTGCTGAAGGATTTACAATAACACGCTTTCAAAATGTTCTCCACGGACACAGTGACAGCAGTACAAGACTGTGGAGGAGAAATAAATAAATAGGAACAACCTCAATAATACCTGACCTTTGACCTAAGGCTGAGGCATGTTGCACAGACTCAGGGCTCGTGGGTAATGAGAAAAGAACAGCAGTGGGGTTTCTCTGAATGAGAACACGAAGCGTTGTGACCCCGGGACGGCCTTTCTCCGTCTCCAGAGCTCGGGGCAGGAGGCTGGTAGATTGAGAGCCAGAAGGGACCGTTTGATTGGCATCCGCACCGTGTCTATCCGAACACATACATGAAATCTGATGTGGAATATAACCTGCTGGGTGCTGCAGAGATAAAGCTTAACATGGGGATTGTAAATGGAAACAGGTTACATTGTAGATAACAGAAATTAGGCTGTAGGTGAGGAAAAGACAATCGATTGGAAATGTATCAGCTGAAATTAACAAGTGAACTCAGTGATTGCTGTTGAGATCGTTGCACTTGGCAACAGGGAGTGCTGCGCTTTGTCTCGCACTTATTGTACTGGAATAATTACACAATCATGTTGTCATCCGTAAGTACAAGCACACACGCTCGGCCAAGGTCCATTAAAACTATTCAAAGAGCTACACCTCTCAGATAATTATGTGGCAAAACAACAGATCGATAAAACCATTTGTTTGGAATGGCTTTTAAAGTGGAGTTCATTCATGCATTTTTGTAAACATCAGGGGACGGAGACCAAGGTGTAAGACGTGCTGATTGTTGCTATGTGTGGACAGTTATGATGATGAAGTCTAAGTCCGTTCCACATGCACTTATTGAACATGTGCGGTTTTCCACACACTTACATGATGAACAGGTGAATTCACTGGAGACTAATTTATGGCTGAATACATGAAGCTATACATCCTGCTGTGTTGATGAAATTATAATAGCCTCACATTGCACACAATAATACTACATGTAGATGTTAAACTGATATGGTTGAGTTTTCTTTGTCGGCTTCAGAGGAGGGCGCAAAAGAAGAACACAGTTGGTCACAGAATTGTGAGTTACTCCACTTTGCCATGCAGATATTCATTAGCAGTTCGCAAACATATCATCACTAGCTCTTACTTCACTCCTTCAGCCAAAAAATTACCATCACAGTCTATTCTCATCACCATTAGCTTTTCTTACTGAACCAGTGAAGGACAATTTCTATTGGTGTAAACAAACAAATTAATTGCTGCCATGTCTAATCTTGTGATTATTTTGTGATATTAATGTGCAATTTCTGTAACAAATTAGGGATGCAGCAATGAGATTCTAGTATCAGGTATCAGTCAGATACTGACTCGTAAGGCAAGATCTGGTGTCGGTGACAAAGGAGCAATCCATAGGGAAGCTCTATTCATCACAGTTGTATGCTGTTCTTTGTTTACAGCAACCATGAGTGTGTACCATAGACTGTATAAAATATGGACTTAGTATCCGTGACGTCACCCATCTGTTTCTGGAGTGCTGTTTTGAGGCCAATCGTCGGCGGCAGCCATATTGCTGCTGTCGAGCCAATGTGCTGTAAAGAGGCGGAGTTTGAGCCTCCAAGCCAACAGCTACGGTGTTCCCGCCTGTCAATCAAGTCAGCTGTGCCTCTGATTGGAAGACTTGTAATCTCAATATCTTTGAAATGTTCGCGTTAGAAAAAATTCACCCCCCCCTCCCCTACAGTGTGTGCCGATCAAGAAATGAGCTATCCAGACTACACTCGTCTTTTGTACCAGGCTGTAAACATGTTTATTTCTGCTGTAAAGATCAGCTTTTTTGAAATGGTGTGTATGTGGTTTCCGGTACTTCCGGAGCCAGCCTCAAGTGGATCCTTGATGAACTGCAATTTTTTAGCACTTCCGCATTGAACTTTAGACCGGAGGTTGCAGCTTGGTGTGTACTAAGTCATCAGAGCATCCACAGGTTTGTGAATTTTGCTAGCAAGAGCACTAACTTGAGAGCTAACGTGGCATGAATGTAGCTGACTACAGAGGCTCAGCAGTTTGGAGGTATTTCAGGCTGGTTATGCCAACAAGTCTGAAAGTAACTTGCTGTAAGTGCAAAGCTCATGTTTCAAGGATGGCAGTAACAATTTTTTTTTATTTTGGACACCTGCTTTCGAGAAACTAAGACCCACGTTATTTCATGTTTAATTGTTAATTTATGTATTTTTTATTTAATGCATTTAGGGGCAATTTAGCTTTTTTATGATCAGACAGTTGAAAAGAGAAAGAAAATGTTGGGAGTAGAGAGTGGGAGGAGTCATGCAAGGGTCAAGGCTGAGAGTCAAACCAGTGGATGCTGTGGTGAGAACTATAGCCTCTATATTTTGAGGTCCAAGTGTTGATCTAAGCCAACCAGGCCCCCATAGTTGTTTAGTTCAAAGACTTTTGAGGGTTTGAACTCCCAGTGGTTTTAAAAAAGCTGAAGGACATGATATGTTCTGAGAAATCTGTAAAATCTTGGTGCTTTGCAGTTCTAAAGAAATGCACTGTTATGCTTTGGACTAACTAATTGACAGGACTTTAATATAAATAGGTTCATCATACGACAACATAGCACACTGACTCTGAAAGTACTCATTCAATGATGGCTATAAATGTAAACTCTATAATATGTACTGCCCTTCTTGTAGTTCATATCCGTTCCCTTTACATGATTGCTTTTCCTAGGCATGCTATAGATAACTGCCTTTCAGTTACAGGTTAATAAATAAGAGTAAAGAAGCTGCTCTCACTAACACAACTACAGCTCTCTTCCTATATTTAGTGGTGAAGGCAACAAATAATGATGGGTTGCGTTGGGAGAAATATGACCAAGCCTGCTATTATTCATATCAGTAATGTATCTCTGATTTTAGGTCAATGCTCCTGACAACACTTGCTTGTCTTCTTGGGTTTCGAGGTGTGAAATGCTAGATGATTGCTGTCAGAGCCAGGCCGTGAGAGAAGGGGGAGAAATGAGAGTGTAATTGTGTGTCATTTCACTCTGCTTATCTCTGTTAATAATCTTCCCCATGTGTGGATGTGTGGAACTGTGCTCCTCAAGTGTCACAAACATCTATCAGCATGTCTAATGGAGTCTCTGGTCAATGAAAAATGCATTGGCTGATTCAGATGTGAGGGGGCGAAATACAAGCCTCCGTACTCAGAATTATTTATGGAGGATTCTCTGTGAAGCAAAGCGCTCGTTGAGATTCATTTCTCACATTTGGAGTGACCCACCTCAACTGTGTGAGACTTTAAAGCACAACTCTTCTTATTACAACTGGCATTTTTCTTGGTGGTGCCATTTAGTTCCGTGTGCTCTGCTGACACTCTTCTCACCAAATTTATATGACAACCTCCAGGTCTGCCAAAAATGATCAAACGAAGGCGTGGATGAAACTGCAGTTCCTGAAATGGGCACTTGAGGCTGGCAAAAGTGACTCAGTCTTCATTGGACCCAAAATTAAAATGCCCAGCACCATAAATTAAAGTATTTACAGGATGGCATAAAAAAGAAAAAGGTCTACATGATGTTTTGTTCAAAAAGTTTTGTTTACCCATTTTTTTGCCTTCAAACAACATTGTTCTCTTCTTCTGAATTACCTCCAGTGAATCACAGGGCCAGCCTTTTTGATCAGCTTATTGATCTTGCTTTTATCTTCCACACAGATGCTGCTCCTCCCCCAACCAAAGCACAGCACGAAAGAGGACAGTAGTTAAGATTCCCTGATAAAAAAAAAAAAAACGTAAGGAAGGTTCTTGCTAATATCAGATAATCTAAAATTCCTCAGGAAGAAGAGTCTCAGTCCTCCTCTACATCTTTTGACTCCTAACGCAGTTAGTGGAGTGTGAGTCCAAGTTGAGTCACAAGTCCTGGAAATTAGGACTTGAGTACAACAGCATTGTCTCCAGGAGGCTAACTATATCTTTTGTGAAGCTTTGTAGGTGTGCTAGCTGCAGGACTGTTCCCCCATTCTGTCGAAATGTCCTGTCCTTGCATCTTTGCACTGGTTGCCTGTTAACTTTAGGATCCAGTTCAAGGTCTTATTAATTGTTTTAAGTGTTTAAATGGTCTGGCACCGTCTTATTTATCAGACCTTGTACAGCCTTACAGTAGTTCCAGAGCACTTAGGTCATCAAACCAGCTGCTCCTGGCAGTACCTCAGTCCAGACTCTCTACTCGTGGGGACAGAGCCTTCTCAGTGGCGGCCCCAAAGCTGTGGAGCCTACCTTTCCAGGTTAGAGCTGCACAGTCTGTTAAGCACTTTAAAACACTACCAAAAACCCATCTTTTCTCCTTGGCGTTCAGTCCCAGCTAAGCAAGAATCCTTGACTTCTTACTTTTTTACTCTTTTTATTTCCTAAATTGAGCTCTAACTATTCTTTTATTGTTTTTATTTATTATTATATTTGTGTATGATTATATTGTATTTTAATAACTGTACAGCACTTTGGTCAACTGAGGTTGTGTTAAATGTGCTTTATAAATAAAGCTTGACTTGACTTGAAATGGAAACATGGTGCATGCAGAAGAGCACCAAGTGCATGAATATGTGGTCTGCCAAAGGGTTCAGTTTTTACAGTTAGGACCTTTGGAAATATATCCACACTACACTCAAGGCCAGAAGCTTTTTATGCTGAGTTTTAATGGGACTCCTGCATTTTGATTAGGATCTCTGTGGCTATTTGAGAACAAGCTAACCTAAGGAGAATAACCATTTCCCTGTGTTTTCATAACTATGAGTGCTAACGATATGGAAATACTAGTTCAAATAAACCTGAAATATCTGTTAATAGAAAATGGGAATGCTTTATGACTGTACTTAGATTGAAGCAGATCATAATCATAGCTGTGGGCTGACACATAAGTGAGTCAGTCAGTCCCGATGAGATACTTACATAAATTAAATATGAGTCTTACCTTTAAGGCTATGATTATTTCAGTAATTATTGGAGTAACATCAGCATGATAAAAAGTTCCAGTGTCCTCTGTAGCCACTTTAAGAACAAGCTAATGGCCAATACCTTTTAAGCCAGATGAGGATTAGCATTCGTCTCCATCTTTGCTCGCAGTAATCCAGTGATAGGTGAGAGCGATCAGATGGTATCACTTGGGCTGGGTAATCCACTTTGCATGTTCCTTATAATAATTTAAGTCAGGTAATCAGCAATTTGCAATGGCTTATCTTTTAAGAGTAACCCCATCAGCCCTGTTAATCTATTACGATTCACCCCTGTGTAATTTCACATTAAACTGGGTGACAATTCATTAGTTGGGTGCAGTGGCTCCCGAGTGCTCGGCGGGCTGCAATTACAGCCCATAGAGGAGGGCCCTGACCTGGGAATGGGCCCACAGTCACGACGACCAGTAACACTAATGGAAGCAGAAGAGTGAGGAGACAAGATGGCAGTCATACTCTCAGCAAAGGGGCCTGACCGCCCTGACAGGTGAGGATGGGTCTTTGTAATTATTTAGCGAGGACACAGAGTGGAACATTAGAAATGACCGCAGGAAATGGAGATCAGATGGAAAGTGAAGTGAGCACAGAAGCGCTGAGGAGGAGTGCATGTTGTGTGCATGGGATACGGCTTGCATGGTTCATGTTGTGCAAAAAGGGTCTTTTTTTAATGGGTGCTCTTCTCTTTTGGCCTAAGGGTGAAGTATGTTAGCGCGAGGTAATATTTAAAATGACTTTCCACATAACAGCCAAACGCCTTGAAAGCCAAGATTGATGAGAGCAATAGAAGTTTTATAGCCCAATAAGATTAAGACATTACAACACCTTAACTGTGATAATTTACTTTTAAGTAGAGCAGTATTCCATGAAGCCAACAGATCATAGGTTTTTTTTATGTGGATCGCAGCCTTTAATTTCAGCAGCTGAAAATGCTCTTTCCTTTTTTCTCTCTGTTTTCTCAGCTGCCAGGCCACACAGAGTCGTATTTATCCACAGAAAAATAAGTGAGATCAGAGTTTGGAGATGAGAATCCCATCGTGTGGTGATGGATTGTACGCTCTGTGCTTACTAGGATACTTATTTAAGTTAATAAACATAGGAATTTTGAGGCTTGACCTGGCTTATCTGACATGCTTTTATCATGATGAAATGTGATTTGTTGATAGCATTTAAAATTCCCTCAGATCTATGACTCCAAAGACAGGGACGCAGATGCTCTGACTTTGTCTTTTAGGATCAAGCCTTCTGTTCTGTCTGTTCAAGTTTTGAGGGAATGTGATGCAAAGCAGAAGCTACAGAGTCTGTTTTGAATTGTGTCTCATGAAAGGAATAAAGATGACATCCTGGGTATTATTCCAAAAAGACAACAAAGTCAGACACATGGTATCCCATAGAGGTAGAAGAGAATGGCTCCATGCAGGCCTTTTAGGTCTATGTGTGCATCATAGCATTAATCTAATGTGATCTGTGGTTTTCTTTCTCTCTTTCTCTGTCTCTCTCTCTTTGTTTGCACAGTTGTTCGGCAAGCTTAATTTATTTATGGATAATAAGCTAACAGTTAATTGTCTTTTTAGCTAATGCAAGCATCGCTACCATTAGCACACCATTAAAGCAACAATGTGCTCCTCTGTCGATATTTATAAGATCAGAAGATATTTATGGACACATAATGTGCAGCTAGAGATTCGATCTTATCGAGCCAAGCCTATGACTGAGTCCTAACACCTTAAAATATATACGGAAAATCTATCAACATCTTGTGAATATTTAAATTATGCCCCCAAATAAATCCTATTTTCAAGGATATGTGTTTTCAAACAAACAAACAAACAAACCACAATAAGAAGCAGGTCACTGTAGCTGGAGCATGAAATATTAAATGCAAGATTATACATGAGACCAAGCTCCACCTCAGGCCAGAGTCTTAAGTTTGAGACTCTGGCAAAAACAAAAGATAGATTCTCTGATGATGGATAAAATTTGCATTAAAACCCTTGCTTATAAAATGGTAATGCAAAAAGTAATAGCTGAACTAATAATTTATTTATTCATGTATTTGTTTATTTATTATCTATCTATTTATTTATTTGTATATTTGTGTGGCACAGGTCAAACTGGAGGTAGAATTTACAATCTAGTCTTCAGCCTCCAAGCTAACAGCTACAGTGTCGCCCACTGTAAAGTGATACCAGGCTTTACATTTGTATGTTTCAGCAATTCATTTGGCTTTTTCAGAGTGGTTGTATATGTGGATTCCAGTGCTTTTGCGGCCAGTCTCAAGTGGACACTTGAGGAACTGCAGTCCTCAGTACTTCCACTTTGGCTCCATTTCTGAAGACTGGAGGGTGCTGTTTGACCCAAAGCAAGGAACCAAAAACCAAAGACCCCCAAAAAAATTAAGTCAGGGGAATTGAACAACAAAGAAAATCAAAGTTCTGATACTCAAATTTTTGACAGTTTTTACAATCTAACTAATCAATACAATTCCAGTGGAGAAATGTCTCTGGTAGAACTGCTTACAACTCCCATCTGAACTCAGTCACTGCTTAATTTAAGAGGTGTAATACAACACATTCGGAAACTCTGTTCATGTGTTCAACAGTGAGCTGTATTCTGTCACCTTATCAAGATTTTTTGGTATAAGATATTTTCTTCAGAATAACATGTAACTGATATAAATAAATATTTCCTTTGAATAATGATGGAGACAAAATGAAAGTGCCAAAATCAGTCTTTTCAAAGTTTGACCATATGCTGACTGACAGCTACATATCTAGTTCTCTTGACAGACATGTTGACCTGTCATAGCTAGAAATGCACAAGTTATACAAATTCAGTTAATAATTGCTTGGTTCAACTGAGTGCCTGAGTTAGCCATGACAGTGAGCCAGTATGCACTACACCGAGACCCTGGGAAAAGCTTTCCAATCAGCAGAAACATTAAATTTGCATCTATAAAGGTTACATGCAATAAAGTTTTGCATCTACATCTTGCACCTATTTCACTGCAATTGAGCTGTGGTCAGGGTCCTGAACATAGTGTTTTGGGACATACTTATTATTAGCTGTTAAAAAATATATGTAACAGACTCATTTACAAACAATGTTGATGTAATAGCAGTCCATTTTTGGCAAAACCAATGCACTCTGTAGTGCAAGAAACATTTAATTTACTGACTGAAGTGATAGCTATAAAACTGTTATCTCATATAATACCTCATTTAGTATCATAAAGTTAAAGCACTTTTTGTATAAAATGTGCTGGATCCGGAAATTAGTCTTTGCAGCACTGAGCTTTGTAAGCGTCTCTTTGTAGTAAATTGTTTTACTGAACACAATAGCACTGCAGCAAAAGTAGCTAAAACAATTCACCAAGTCATAAAAGAAGGAACATAAATCTGAGAAAATTGCACCCCTACTGTCAAGAGAATAGCAAAAGAACATGAAAGCTGCCTCCAGTCATATCGCTGATGGCAGCAGTTACTGACACAAGTTTAGTTTGCACCAAAGTTTAATTATATTCAAGCAGGCCCCCATCGGGAAAGATGTGTCACAGCACCTTAGGGGGTGTTGAATCTCACAGGTTAAACATAGAGCGAGAAGCGTGGGCCGCCAATCCACCTGCTATTCTCCATTACACTCAGCAGAATGCATCAGAGAGCGAGAGATGGACGGACTCAAGGAGACACAAATGTTCAAACTGTGTACACAAACATTTACACAAACATACAAGGGAAAATGATTTTCTGGGAAACAGTGGGAGGCTGAGAGGCTCTGCTTTCATTTCACAGTAAGATCCTCAGTGCTTAGGATTCGCTTATGGAGAAAAGAGGAAGTTATTGTCCTCTCTATCAGACACCCCAGACCCCTGACGGCTGTCATGACCACAACATCTAGTATTACAGAGGTGGGAATGGAAGAGGGAAGACAAAAAAGACAATTTTTCAAAGACCGAATAAGATAGAAAACAGTTTCCATATACTGTCAAGCAGGTGCTTTGCTTCTTAACTGAAAAAGCAAAAAAGAAAATCTTTCCGGACCTCAGAAGTGCTGTGACATTGTTTGTCAGTCAGTTAGACAGTCCAACTGTGTGGACTCACTCCACGCAGCCAAGACACACTGCTCACTTCAGCTTCTTACCTTGTCTTGAACCCAGGAGTCGTTTTAATAATATTAGTATACATGTGAAAAAAGTGTACATGCTAATCACTCTTCTTTATTAACCCTCCTGTTATGTTGCGGGTCAAATTGACCCTTTTTAAATTCTATTTTAGGCAATATATGCCTTCCAAACCAGCGGAATGCAGCATAAAAATCTGGGCAGCATGTGACAGAAGAGGAGTCGTGTTAATGTATCAACATCACTTCAAAAAAAAAAAAATGAAAATTTAAAATAAAACAAACAAAAATCCATGCCATGTACAACTACTGGATTTATATTTAGGGCTTTCCAATGTACATTAAAAAAAAGTTTTAACATGAATTTTAATGAAAAACGAGTGAGTTATCCTCATTGAACCATGATCTGTAAGAATTAAAGAACACCAATGGACTAAATCTTGATTTAAATTATTAGAAATTGAGTTAAAAATTAGATTTAAAAAAAATGTTTATTGGGATATTTTGGGATTCTGACACTTTTGGATAATTGAATATGCCATGGGTCAAATTGACCCAAGAACATTATTGCTGTTCCAGAGAAACGAACATAACAGGAGGGTTAATAATACAACATAGAGAACAGTCTGTATACATTCAAAACAGTTTCTCAATTTACACACAAGACGCCAAAACAGCTGAGCTGAGAGAGGGGCAGACAGTTAGAGGCAGAGAGGGAGACTGCACAAGAAGCAGCATTTGAGCAGATGTTATATTATATTTAACATAGCTTAAGCTGCAGCGAGCATCATTTATGACAACTTCTTTTTTTTCAACTGAAGTTCAGCATAGAGCTTTGCAAGTGACTTCAATTTACAAGTTACTGTTATTAACAACACAACTGACAGCAAGAGATTTACCTCCATCTATATATATAAAAAAAGGGCTTTAACTTTGAAAAACTTTCCAGAAGTGTTATTGCACTTTATTTTTCATGCTTGTGATATGAATATAGCTGATAAAAAGCTAATACAGCTCTCAACTTATTTTATCTATTTTGGCCAAGATCCGAACACTGGCAGAAAAATAGGCAAGTGTTTTATTCTCTAGATTTTCTGTGAGACCCACATGACCAGGATGTGAGACTTGTTGCGTATGCCAGGGAACTGAATGCTCTGATCTGTTGTCATGAATGCTGACACAAAAATCAAGCTGTTCCACAGCCATCACGCAGCCGACATGATCCCTTTGTGAAGCCAAGGACAGTCTTGCATGTGATTTCTGAGCCTGGTCATCTCAGGTTACACTGTAAAGAATGACAAAATTTTTAAATATAAGATGTTGTGCATGCCTTCACCATTGAGCTGTCCGAAGGACACAATCAAGCTAAGAGACAAACGTAATGGCACCAAGTAGTCAATGTTTTCAGCAAAGTATAACATTAATAGAAACAGATGTGAGCTGAAAGATTATTTTCTGCTTGCTATTGGTTTTGTGCTACGCAGGATTAAGCCAGCTCTTAAAGCAGAGTGAAACAAGGTGGGGATGAAATGAGAAAAGTATTTTGACATAGACATGGCACCCACTAGATGAGTGTCAGCACATCATGCTACATAAATTAACACCAACTATTCTTAGGTTTCTTGATATTTGGATTTAAATCAAGATATTAGATCAATAGATTATCAGATATAGTTATATTTTACTGGATTATTTGTCAGTGGATTAAAATTGAGGGTACTGCTAAATTCACAAACTATCATCCTCTGGGGATCTTTTTTTTTTTTTTTCTCTCTTTTTTTCTTTCCTCTTGTCTGCATATATATTTCTGGTTTGTGTCATGTTTGTCACAAACTGTCAAATATTAATGCAATTTATGCGCTGTACAAATAAAGTTGCCTTGCCTTGCCTTGATATACCAGCATTTGTTCCTGGAAGTTATAAATGACAGCAGCAAGAGAAGCAAGGAACATTGGCTCACTCACAGCTTTTGGCACAGTCAGTTTGGATGTACGATCTTAATTCCAGGTCAGTGATGGAAACTCAGCAGGTGGGATGGACTGAAGTTCAAATTATTTTTGGAGAGTTAATCGCAGAAGTGTTGGAGTGAAGTTAATTCAAACTTCTAAGAGTTTCCACCTCCACTTCAATTTGGCCACACAGGTGACAACGCTCAGGTGGCAGCCAGTAACCAAACCAGGGGGAGTGAAATGCATGCTAGTCTTTGCAGAGAACTGAGGTTGATTCAGGAGTGAGAAAGAAGGTAATCTAAGCCAACTCCAGGAAACAACCCAAACACAAGCATTTATGGATGTCAGGAGACGGATGTTGACATTTGATAGCCAGCACTTACCCATGTTTGGATAGTCTAGCATAGCAAAATGAGGGAAAATCTGGAGTTAGGCTCACTTTCAGCCGTCTTCAGGAAAGCTAAATTACAGCAAAGAGTGTGGCTAAGTCCATCATGCTTATAATCATGCGAGACAGACAGGGGTTGAGACTGAAAGCAGGAGACATTGAAGCCGATGAAACTCCTTTGCCAGTGATTCTGAGCCCCACTTCGTCCAAACTTGGGAGTCATGTGGAGGGCTTAGGGCTAGCTGCTGCAGCTAAGCTTCTACCACTGTTGATCTGTCTAGAGCAACAAGACAGCTGCACCGAGAACGAGAGCAGGGAGGGAGAGAGAGAGAGAGAGAGAGAGAGAGAGAGAGAGAGAGAGAGAGAGAGAGAGAGAGAGACGGAAGGGGGTGTCGGTGTGTGGGGAGTGAGGCAGGATTAGGGAGATGGATTTGGATGCTGGTGAAGTGTAGCCAAACGGTGAGAATTAGGGGAAACAGTGAGCAGTAAGGCTTATCAAGGCAAGTGAGATTTAGCAAGGTCTGAAAGCAGTCTTCTGCTGGATGCGGGGCTATGAAACCTGGCTGCTTCTTCAGCTGAGGCCCAGTGTGCCCAAGAGGAAGAAGACCCCCATATAACCTTGTCTTAATGAAATTTGCCTCAATAATTTCCAAAGTATAAAGCATTTGTCAAATATGATTTCAAAGCTCAAGTAAGAGTTTTCTATGTCTTAAGTTTTCTTAAATTAAAAGCTAAATGAGCAATGAATGTTAATGTTTATTCTATTTGGTTTATAACAACCAGCCATGACCGAACACATTTTGCGTGGGTTCACGCCAACATTTGTATGCAAGCCTCAAAATTTCCAGTGAGACCAGTAAACAACTTTTAAAATGTTATTTTAAGGTTCCCAAGTTACTGCTAGACTCTTCTACTCCGTTCTCTCATGATGGTGGAATGAGTTACCAAACTCCAATCCTCGGCGTCCCTCTCCACCTTTACGCCTTGATTCCACAGAAATGAATGCGTTGTATTCTGTGAGCGCCATTCCAGAGCAGATCAGTGCTCACTGTAGTTAATGCTTGTGTTTCCACAGAGTGCTGTGGCGCATCTCAGACCCGTTCCTGAAGTGTCTCCCCACTTGTGTGTCTCCACCCCACTAAAGATACGCCTGCAGGAAGTCAGACATGGGAAGAGCTAAAAGGATCTGATCAATTTCAAAATATAACACCATCAGACTCCAGACCTTTAATAAGTTTCAGTCAGACAACTCACGTTTATTTAAGATAAATTGCAGCATACAGTATTGTGTTTGGTTTACAGGCTCCGAACCTCATTACTCCTTGTAGATTATTTAAATGCAGACATTAGGAGTAATGAGATAGGACTAACGCCCCTCGGAGCCCGCAGGTGGATACCGGGGAGGAGGTGGGTACGAAGTTTGCACACAACACTGAGCAGGAAAGCAGGAGCACTGGCAAAGCAGAGGCAGAGACAGGGAGACATGCAGCTTAAATAGACCGCCAATGAGAGGATGTTGCGATCAGCTAATAGGGAGGATGATGACGTGTCAGTATGAATGTGCGCAGCTCAAGTTGTCTGCCTGAACTAGCTTGCAGGCGGCGCTCCATTTGTATATAGATTGTCTTACAATATCATAGAACTAATGATTATGGGTATATTGTGTACTACAAAACAGCCACAAATGTCTTAACTCTGTTAATCACGACAAGACTTTTAGCTTTTAACTTTGTAATTAACAGCAAAAAAGTAGATCAAAATTAATGGAATGAGGAAAAAAGAACCATTTAACAATGAAGCATACTCAACAATTGAAGAAGCACAAAACATGTTGTTAAAATCTGTTGTTAGGGCACTCAGTTCTCCCTTAAAGTTTGGATGGATCTAACACTGTCCATGGTGAAGCAAAGAGAAAATGATTCAACCTCTGATTAAGTGATCATGTCTGCCTTCAAAGCACATTTGGAGTTAATTTCAGGACATGACCCTGTACAAGGTTCATTTGAAAATCTGTTTAGAGATTTCATTTTGTTCTTATGAGCAGAATAGCATTGAAAAAACATGTTTTACTGGCATCGACACAAGACAGAACAAGAATCACAAACACCAGCTGTGTTTTTTTTCTTTCGCATTTTAGTTTAAAGCAGACATCCCGCTTTGTCTCTACAAAAGATTTGCTGAATTTTTAGACACTGCTGTCAACCTCAGGGTATTAGTGTCAGGGCAGCATGATGCGGAACACTGACCCCTTCTTTCCTCTGGCATAACAATACGGCAAAGAGGGCATCTTAAGCATGCAGGATTAGTCTCATTTAAATATTAAGCACATGCTCTGTTTTCCTCAAATGTGGGCATCCAAAAAATGTTTTACATAACTCAGCCAAGTATGGCCGACAAATGATCCATAACCATGTTTTTTTGTATGTGAATCAACATAATACCAACCCAGGGAGTGGGTCTCTTGTATTTTAGTCCCGGGTGTAATTCTGTCACTTTAATGAAATATTAAATAACCCATCTCCTAACTGTTGCATTTCAGAGACTGCTCATGCAACAAGTTTGAATGCCATTCACATAACAGGCTCAGAAATGTTTCACAAAATTTAATAAATTATAAGATATTTGAATGCCAAAGGTTTCTAACTAACTTAAGCTGTCCAGTTCATCACTCCTCATATGCAAACTAGCTTGTCTTCCTAACCGAGCTTTAATTTTCACCTCCCTTCTTTGCTAAATAAAGAGTTTGAGCTAATACCTAGAGGCAAGTAGCAGAATAATTTACACTAGTGAGATGAAAAGGGTGTCAGAGAATTAATTACGGTATTAAAGGTGCAGATAGCACCAGTCTCAATGCCTGTGAGAGAAGAAAACAGAGAGGGAGAGGAAGAAAGAGAGAGATCAGTGTGTTGAAAGTTATCTCTACCCTGCAGCATAATGGGAGTGTTAAACACAGCTAAACACTTCAAAACCCGATTCAGTACAGGGAGGGGCGCTAAGCGGAACGACCTCTACTTTACATCTGGATGTAAGAGCGGTTATAGATCACCTCCACTCCTTCTTTCTCTCTTTCTTTCTTTTACTTCCAACTTCAACAGATGTCGCAGACTTTCAGTGATTTTTTTTTTCTTCTTAAAGTGAAGGTACACAGGAAGCCGACGCTCTTTCATCTCCAGCTGATTGCTGGGACGTTATTGCTTTGACTGAGGGTGACAGTAGCTGTCACGGCTGTCAAACTGCTCGGCCTGCAGCATATCAAACCGCAGGTTATAGTGTGACTGGTGACATGCTCAATCAGCCATTAAAGAGAAATCACTGTCAGCCATACATAGCTGCTGACAATCAGTCATCACACAGAGGAGCCTCATCCACCCAATTGGTCTCAAGGTGATATCAGCAAAAGTTTGTGGTGTGAGGGGAGGCCGACATATGAGTTTTCTCATGTGCTGGGAGATTATTGGTCTGTTATTAAATATTGGATATCAGCCAATCATGTGTCCCTGTTCAAATACGATGGAGGTTCACGTTTGGCCTGTGACAGCCCCTCGCTGTTTGGAGGTCGTTGTGCGTGTCCTGTGTAGTCTCCGACTGTCAGAGCATGTAGAGGGGTGGTGAGGATTAGCTGTGAGACTATGTGACACCTGTTGTGCCAAACTGTTCACCTAAAGAGGGTCAATGCATGCAAAGGTTGGTGTCGTTACTCCACTCCAAAGAGTCAAGTCGTACAATGGGCCCCAGGAACTCAGAGAAAAAAAACTTTGATTGACAACAGTGATTAAAAACCACATTTTCTTGTGTAATCCATCATTTTTTGACATGTGGTTTTTCTTTTCTTTTTATGTTACGTCACTTAAAAATAAGCATTGTCGCCAAAGGAGAGTAATGTATTGCAATACAACGAGCTGGCTTTACTCTAACCTTTTGTGACGAGTTAACCATACCTGGTTATTGAGCAGTCTAAATTCATACTATTACCGATGTATAATAATAATAATAATAATAATAATACATTTTGTTTATATAACGCTTTTCACAGAACTCAAAGACACTTCACAAATAGCACACAATAAAAGAAACACAATAGAAACACAGTGACAATAAAAACATTAACAGTTAAAAGCAGTTCTGAAGAGGTGTGTTTTGAGCTGGGATTTGAATGTTTGTAGATCAGTGGAGTTGCGTATGTGTTTGGGGAGGGAGTTCCAGAGGGCGGGGGCAGCAATGGAGTAAGCCCTGTCGCCCCAGGTTCGGTGCTTGGTCCTACAGGGTGGGGAGAGGAGGTTTTCATTGGAGGAGCGGAGCTCACGGGAGGGGTTGTGAGGGTGATGCAGGTTAGTGAGATAGGAGGGGGCCAGGTGATGGAGGGCTTTGTAAGTCAGGAGGAGGAGTTTGAAGTGAATGTGTTGGGGGACAGGAAGCCAGTGGAGGTTTTGGAGGACAGGGTGATGTGATCACGGGAATGGGAGTGAGTGAGTAGATGGGCAGCTGAGTTCTGGATGTACTGGAGTTTATTGAGGACTTTGGATGATGAACCATATAAGATGCTGTTACAGTAGTCAGTGCTGGAGGTGATGAAAGCATGGATCAGGGTTTCAGCTGCAGGGAAGGAGAGTAGTGGGAAGAGTCAGGCAATTTTTTTTTGGTGAAAGAAGGCGGTTTTGGTGATGTTAGTACATGGCCTACAAACAACCATAAGCAGGAAGAGTGGCTAATTCTATACACATTTGAATGCATATCACTGAAGGCATTTAGTTGGATTCCATCATAAACCTAAAGTATGTGACCTAAGCATTAGCAACTATTGACTCTGGATTCTGATCAGCAGACGTAATTATAGAAGATGCAAAAGGGGTATTACATTGAAAAAGTATTGAAGTATGAGTTACGATTGTTGACCACAGTAGCATTGATAAAAATGCCTTCAAAATATACAGCTATTTTAATATTTTCCTTTCCAAAGCCTGTCCACTCTTGGTTTGGGAGCAATAAACAAAATAATAAAGTTTTCCATAACCACTCAATAAAAGTTTTACATGGAAGCAGAACTGAACAGTTTGGGGTCACACATAAATCCAAACGAATGCACAAAAAAAAAAAAAACCCTGATGTAAGGGTCTGAAACAGCCCAGGGAGAAATAGTTTCAAATGCCAAGAGCTGTAGTCACAGATTGAGTCCAGGTTCTTGCACAGTGGAATATTATAGTTATGCTGTAACCCTGCACAGAGGGCCATGCTCCCTATAAAACATCAATTGAAACTTTCCGAATCACCCATGACTTACCCAACAGGTCAAGTATAAACCCGCTGAGAAGGGTCTTTGAAACTGAAGGTTTGGTGTTTCAATTTAAGGCAGCCGTCACGGAAACTTTTCCAACATCAAAGCAACTTTGGACGGGGGCAGGTGGAGTGTCACGTATGTCGTGCCACTGGTCGGTACAACCCGAGGACAAGAGGTTACGTGGAGAACAAAGCAGTGTCCGGTCACGATGGTTAAAAGAAGAAAAGAGTCGAACCCCCCGGGGTAAAAATACAACATGTCTGTCGAACACATTGCAAGGATCATAAAAGCTCATTCCAGGGGTTAACAGCTGGCTGGTGCAGGAGGGGGAATGAGGTAAGGTGAGGATGAGTTGCAGGTGGAACACAGGGTAAAAGCGACTAACCTTAATCCCCTAAACTTTCTCCTGAAGGAAGCACTTTTTTAATTCCAGACTCATCCTTCCCTGGGGAGGGACTGTTATCAGCTGGGTCTTTCTTCCTCCCCCCTCCCCCTGTTTTCCTTTTCCCCTTCCCTCCCTGCGATGCATCTGCCAGGTGTGATAAGGCAGACAAACATTACCTTTACAGGGCTATTAAAACCGTTTCCCCCTGCAGTTTTGAAATGATTATCGCCTTAGGCCCACGGTTACAGGTTAGCTGATAGCTCACCTCCATCTGCCCATATCTGGGCGACTCTTTGAGGCTTAGGGCTGGCTGGGTGGTTGAAGATTATATGCGTTGCTTAAACGGCTTGAATACCAGGGGAAAACGGCCAAGGCGGGAGGGAGGAGAAGAAAAAAGGAATGGAAGGAATGAAAAGAGCAGGAGTCCTGACATCCACAATGCTGTGGCGGATGATAAGGGATATGGTGACAGCTCTGCCTCCCTCTGTCTGGGGCTCGGTCTGACTTTTTGTGGCACACATTGTCAGGAAAAGGGCAGTCGCAGTCAACGTTGAAGGAAGGCGGTGATCTTTCTTTGGCTTTCAAGAATTTTCCACATTGTTAGAAGATATATTCTTAATTGGTTCTAAATTGGATTAAGGTGTCTTATCAGTCTTCTTCTGGCAGTGGTTTTAGGTGAGAGAACAGACTTCCTCATGCATAGTATTATGAAATTCCTCAAAAGACTGAAGCCGGCTCATTTACAAACACTTGAAAAGTGCTTACAGTAGACATTTGTTTGCAGCTGAGACAGCTACTGTATCAATCCCCCAGCTTGGGTGCTTCCTGCCAGCCGGCAGCGTCTCCCAAATCCTCTCAAGCATCACGTCTGCTCCATAGAGATATCACCACCAACGCCAGCCGCCGCTGGCTTCCTCCCATTACCTGCTGCTCACTTATCTGTCTGTGGCTGACTGATGGTCTCCTTTATTTCCGCCCGTTTCCTGCTTTCCATTAGAATGTATCACTTATTGGCAGTCCGATCTGGGTCAAATTTGATCTTTTTATCATATTTTTAAATGGAAAATGCCAGTTCAGATGTAAAAGGGTTTTTCTTTTAATCAATCAAGAAGCAATACTGAGTGACTGATGCAGAGCTGAAGTGTTCATTAACTCTGCTAAGGTAGCAACAGGCCTCTTTTAGCCACTCCGAAACCTTTATAACTGAATAATCTGACAGCTGAGACACTTAATTGAGGCAGGAACGAATACATATTAACATTAATTTAATTGCACTCAGAGATTTTCCTCTCTAATTGACCTCGGACCCCCTTACAGCATAATTACCAGGAGCATCACATTTGCTCACCGCAGCCAGACACATCCTGTAAGGTCACTGACCCTGCAATCTGCATAAAGAATTAAACAGGTGATAAAGCAGAGCTTACAACAGCCTAATGACGAATTATCAGCCGGTAGAACCTGCAAATTCATTTTTAATGTAAACCCTGATAACAAGTCATGTGGGAGCCTGTAAGTATGTGGTTAATAAGACCAACTGGGAGGCATAAAGGTTACTGAAATAAAAACCAGCTGTCTTTTGTCTTGATGCATTAGTGTACACACATTAGGCCAAATAAGGCTACCCACGGCCGAACCTGACATGAGTTTCAGATTCATTTAATCCATGGTCAGCACTTAATGCCAAAATCACTTGTTACCTTGACATTTTAGGTAAAACTAATTCCTCCTTTGGGAGCAGCTAGTTTGCCCTTAACATTTAAAACATCCAAATAAAGCTTTCTTTGTGATCAAAACTGCAACAGTAAGTTGTATAATTTAAAAATCAGTCCACCAAGCTACATTCGGAAAGAGTCCTTTATCAAGATATGTCTCTAGAGATGTCCACAAATGTGTCCCCTGACCTTGCAACAGGCACTACCTTGTTATTACTATACAATAACGTAACAAAGCATCTTTGACTGGAGTAGCTCTTTTCACCAGAGCTTCTTGCCAGCGGTCCACCGGAGGTGATTGGAACTGCTCAGCCATGCAGTCGAGAGCCTGCTGAGAGCTTTTCACCCCAGCGTTTAATGAGCTATGTTCAGGTCCACTCCACATCCATCCAGTCCATTATTGGCTCCAAAAAGCTTTCAAATTGTCGTTTGAGCACTCAGTCTACTTAACCAGTAGCCTATTCATAAGTGTGCCAACGGTCCTTCTCAAAAAGGGCCATTAGAATTGTGAATTACACAATTAAAAAAAATCTTGGCCTGTTAACTCGGTTCAAGGGGTTGATTGATTGCTGAAATTTTCCATACAGTAACAGAGGTTACGTGAAAATTCATGGTGAAGATTTTATAGACTGTAAGTCCTTGGGCAAGATCGGGCCTTTTAAACACTCTTTAATAATTTCCACAAAAAAAAAGACTAAAAAAGTCTGGAAATAATGTTGAAAGATGGGAACATTTCAGGTAATAAAGAGATGTTATCTCTGACTCTATGCTGTAAAGGCTTCCGTAAAGAGCTAATGGCAGAAAATTCATCAGAACATTGTTTGATACTTAGAAGATGACCATTTTACCAGTTGGCCTTTTATCTCACTGATTTTCCATGTCTGTTACTCTGGAAATATGCAGTCATGAGCAACATTGGGATTTTAACACAACAACCCAAAGGAAGGAAAACAGCCATGACAAGGTAATGGGCGTCCACGGCTTATTAATGTGTGGGGGGCAAATGCTGGCTGTGTGGTCCGATCCAACAGATGAACTACTGGAGCTCAAATTGCTGAAGAAGTTAACACTGGTTCTGATAGAAAGGTGTAAGAACAGGGCCTGTGGTATATCTGTTGGCAGAGTAGGCGCCCCATGTACAGAGGCTACAATCCTCATCGTGCCAGTCATAGGTCCTATTCCAGATCCTGGCATGATTTTGCCTCTCTGTCTCCCCACAATTATTGTCTCTCTCAAGCAGTCCTATCAAAAGAGGGCAAATAGCCTCAAATAATCTCAATCCGATCTCAATCGAGCAACCATGGGATGTGCTTGGTGACAAAGTCTGATCAATTGAGGCCCCAGCTAGCAACTTCCAGGACTGGGCTGTGCCAAGGTGGTGGCACCAGATACCATAACACACCTTAAGAGGTCTAGAGGAATCAATGTGTCAATGTGTCAATGTGTCAACAGATGAAGGCTTTTCCGGAACCTCACCTTACAAGGGGGTTCAGCGTCTTCCCAATGACACCTCGGCACATGACAGCAGAAGCTCGGATGGGAATGCCATTCAATTAAGAGCTGCTGACACTGGTACTGAGCCACAGCTGCCCCATGGAAAAGAAATGTAACAGATCTTAATACATAATGTTTGATAATAACAATGTTTAGGTATCCTTTTAGTAATGTTTCTCAAACTTCACCATTAATACATCAATGTTTGGATTTGGATCTTTTGTGAACAAGATACACACAGAAAGGAATATTGCAGTTCTGTTTGTTCTTCATATGATCTGGTTTGGAGGGAAAAAATAACTCACAGGAAGGCTTCTGTAATGTTGGGGTGTAGCTTGTCAAGTGTGGGGATTTAGGCCTTTGATTTAACATGATGTGTCAACAAAATCCCCCCAAACCTATAGAGCCCAGTTCACAATATGAGAGGACAACGTCAGACTACAAAAGTTATCTTAAAGACCTTTATGTCTTTATGTCTGGCTTGTGTTGTGAACTTAAATAACCAGGGTTAATGTGGCCATAAATTCAGCTTCCATTGTGATTCTCAGAGCCACACTTTTAGACAGTTTTATTGAGAGCACAGAAACTGAATCAGTAACATGCTCTCAGGATTAATTGGAGACCTCATAGGTGTTTTAAAGCATCCGTTCTCCTGCATCGGAGCCCCCAGGGGTGTTGTTTTCTCTGCCAGGGTGTTATGTGGAAATGTCTGGTAATGAAAAAAAACAACAGTGTGCACCTTGCCTGCAGTCCTGTGCTGGCTCCCCGGGGAGACGAGACCATCTTATGAGTGAGGCCTTTCAATAATGGAGTTCACTATTAATCATCTCCCTCCCTGTCCGCTCTGTGTGTTTCCTTTCTATTTTATTGAGTAGCTATTTCTCTTCAAGCCTCTGCCCCCATCATTCAAGTGGTCCTCGTCCTCCCTGTCTCATGAAAACAGAACATTTTATTATTTTATTTCATTTTGAGAAACAGTTGCAATTAGATTTTTTAAGATCATAAAAATGTGACAACCCAATTTTCCAGTCAGATGTGTGCTCTGGATCAGCCACTGAGTGACATGTATACATCCATGATATCAAACCTATTGAACAAACAAAGAGAATGAGTGGTAAGTGTTTAATAAGCCTTTAAAGATGTAAATAAATAATCTAAGGGTGAGCATAGGGTGGACATGTAATATCAAAACCCTCAGCCTAAATTGGCCTATGGATTTTCATCTGATAGTTTTTTTTAATTTTTTTATTCAGAACCTGTGCAACAGATAAAAAAAAGGCCTCAGTCAGATATATTCATGAATTGTGGTGTACAGTAGTTTGATTAATTTTAGACCTGCTTTGAATATGTGAATATGTCTGTACATGCTTTTCTATGGTTAGGGAGAGAAATATTGTCCCTCAGATTTCAGTCTTTATTGGACCATTATGTGTGTTACCATTTATGTCAAAGGTCAGCCCGCTGAGCCACAATCTTCCAGTATAATCACAGTTACAGTACTGACATGGGCATAAAACAGTAGAGACTGAAGGATGTGGAATAAATGTCTTAAAGCAGCTTCAGACTACAGGAGGTTTACCCATTATGAAATCAATTTTGGGTTTTTTTGTGATCAATTTTTTATTATAATTTTTTTTTAACAACAGAGAAATCCAAAAACCAAGTTTACACAAACAACAAAAAGAAGAGTACAGGAGAGAGGGATCATGTCCATGTGATTTAAGTAAGTAAACAAATTTTACAAGGTTTTAAAATTGATGTTGTTAAACAATGTAACATGTTTGTAAAATCTAAGTGAATGTATTTATTATTTAAAAAAAGAGGCTAATTAGTACATTTATAAAAAGCAGTGCTCTCACCTGATCAGTCTCTAGCACAGAGGGCTGAACTGACTGCAGCAATGTTTCAAACTGTGTGAGCGAGTGCCAACCAGCCTTGCTCATCATGACTTATTTACATTGTTTACTCTCACTGTTCCCCAAAGAGGCCAACAAGGGCACCACTGCAGGAGGGAGGAGGGGTGGCTGAATGATTCACAGGCTCAGAGCTCAACAGGAGCCCTGGAACATGCCAACGGTTTTACATATTTATAGAGTCAGAGGTGTTGCTGGGCTGTTTGTGGCGCCCCAGAGGTCAGGCTACAGTAAGATCATAGCATCTAGTGTTACCTTGTGTATGCTTTGTTACCCTTTACAAGCTCTCAGAGGCAGAAACAGCTCATGTCTTTGTAACCGTCACCCATATTGAATGCATAAAAGCCTTCATGAAAGCATGTAATTCCTTTATAAAGTCTATTTTGGACGACCACAGTGGAAAGAATCTTGTAAAAGTGCATATTCATAATAATTTGTTTTTGCTTTAATGTTGGAAAACCAAACCTAATTTAAAAAGAATATCAAAAACTGCCAAAAGCACATTTCTGCTGCCAAAGTCTGAATGTTTTTCTATCACATTAAAGAGGTTACCACAGATACAGCAGTCCCACATATGTTCTTTATGTGCAGAGTGCGTGCCAACAGTTAATCGCACTATTTCCTGTAATTCCCGTCCCCTGGTGAGCAGATGACTGACGCCCAGAGTGCAGACGTCTAGAGAATGAAAAATAGGCATCAAAAAGTATTCTCAAGTCAAGTGATGAAGAGCACATTTTCTGAAAGATTGAAGTTAGGAAGAGCGGCTGACATCAAACGCTTTTCTTGATATTTTAGAGCGGAGGAGTTATATATTTAAAGGATTTCAAAGTCCTATATGTCCTCTGAGTATGTTTATCTGATCAGCTTCCAAAAAACTGGATTCCATCAGGGATGATTGAGGTAATTTTGTAAGAGCTGCATGCATGATTTTGCCTTTTTCTCCATAGGGTTCAGCAGCTTCCTTTCAGGAGGGGAGTTTAAGCTCATGTCCTGTGTGTGCTGCTACTGCAGGCTTCAAACAGAGAGGACAATCCACGGCTCAATTTTCTTTCATTTAGCTTACTTCATTTGCACATAGGGTGATTTAATGTCTTGATGCTTGTGCAGGAACTCCGTATTTTGCACCAGTAAGCAGCTTCGTTTTTTATCAGCTGATGTCATGCCACACTGGTGTGTGTTGTGGCAATTTACTACGTGTTTAAAAGTCCTTTTAAGTTGGCTTTTTATTGTGCATGTTTGTTGTAAACTACATCTACGAGGCCCATTTTCTTTACAGCGAAATAAAACTAGAATTAAATTAAACTGAGATGTTTTGTTACAGAGACCACTCAACATCAGAAGCTAAATGTTATTTAGTTCATTAAGAGACATGCTGAACAGACTATTCCTGGAGAAGGGCTATTCAGATCATATTTCCTAATTATCCTGACATACTCCAGACTGCACCGTGCTAATCAGCAGACGAGTGTTCAGGGCATGAAAGGGGAGGGAGAAGAGCCTGGTGGATAATGCTCACCTTCTTATTACCAAAGGTTTATTCTCAGCCGTTGTTGCCTTGGTGAGCCTGTCCCCGCTGTGAGCAAAAGCATGCTACATTATCAGTTCAGCAGGCTTTGAGAAGCTGCAGCCTCACACAGAGCTCAATGGGCTCCCCTCTTAGCGTACAGATGGCTGTGGCGGGGCCCCGGTGGAAATAACACTAAATAAAAATTCTCTGAAAAGTCTCTCTCAGGATGTGACAAAAGAAAGTGGGGCTACCTTGCCACCTGCAATGTCTGGCACCTCTCTCTCTTCTCCGCCAATTAAAAGGCTGAAAAAATCACCAAGCCCCAGGGCTTAGTTTTGCATAATAACATTTGCATAAAATGAGACCATCTGTTTTGAAACCTTTAATTTTTTTGACTGTGACTTTAATGTGTTAATGCTGTGAGCTCTGATTTGCTATGCCGTTGATTTCCTTGTGGGCACGGCTACTGAAGAAAGAAATGAAAGAGGTCTAGATCCCCATTAAATACAACACAGCCAAAGCCACAGCTCAGTTTGCAACAGCATGGCAGTTTGGCACATAATCCTAATAAGACAGTGACCTGATTACTTACATGCAAATTATGTGTGTCAATATTGGCTCAGAGAAAATGACATGGAAGTCTAGATAATAGTTTTTATAATTGGTTGCTTTGTTTAATCTAAAACGCGTTAAAAGGATAGTTCTACTTTATTCCAGATTTGCTCTCATTTATATAGTTTTGGCCAGTGTTGCAAAGGGTGTGATGAGATCCTGCTGGTGTACACCCATGATATCGCAATGACAAATTTCGGAAGTAAAGAGATATACTGTATGAGATATTGGACGATCAGGTTTTAAACATGTAAAAGTTTAATCAGAGTACCTTTACCTATTTATTAACCAGAGTGAAGGACCAGGAGTTATCAGAAAAACTGGGAGCAGCAATGACATTTTTAAATCAGGATGTCTACAATATGAGCGAAGGCGTTTTCCCTTTGCTTCTATTTTCTGTTATACCTGAGCAGCATTTTATCACATTCTGAACTTCATGACCGAAAGATATCAAACATGTAAAGGGGTTGCTTCAGCCAGCAGCCATGTCTCAGCCTTTATAGCAAACTTCCTTAGGACACAAGAGCCTGATCAGATTTTTACCGTAAAATCTGGAAAATAAATTGCATTTGTATACAAGAGACATTCTGTTTTCTGAGGAGCTTCCAGAGAGAAATGAGTTTGAACTGTCTTCCTACATAAACACTTTGATTGTGATCAAGCGGCAACCTCCCGTCTAAAAATATGAGTCCAATGAAGTGTTAAAAGCTGCAGTTCATCGAGAATCCGCTTAAGGCTGGCTCCGGAAGTACCGGAAGTCACATACACATGAATGGGAAAAAGACGATCTTTACAGCAGAAATAAACATGTTTAGAGCCTGGTACAAAAGACGAGTGTAGTCTGGATAGCTCATTCATCGATCGGCACACATTCTGAGGAGGGTGAATTTTTTTCTGACGCAGAAATTTCGAAGATATTGAGATTACGAGTCTTCCAATGAGAGGCACAGCTGCCGGCGGGAACACTGTAGCTGTTGGCTAGGAGGCTCAAACTCCGCCTCTTTACGTAACACTGGCTCAACAGCAGCAATATGGCTGCCGCCGCCGATTGGCCTCAAAACAGCTCTTCAGAAACAGATGGGTGACGTCACGGATCCTACGTCCATATTTTATACAGTCTATGATTGTGATCAGCAATGTGCAGTTTCTGTGTAGTTGTGTAGCTGTGTAGGAGGTTTACAATTTCTTGCCACTATGACCATTAATGGCTCTGTGTCAAAACCTAGATCTGTCCTAGTTTGGTGATGCATTAGTTAGCATCTAGACGTTTAGAAGTTTTGGTCAACTCTTGATCATCAAAGATAAAGATGCTGTTCAAAGTGCCGTGAACTGAATGTCTGTCCAGCACACTTGACACTACAGGATTTCCCAGGATTATTTTACAACCATTACAGCATTGTGTCATGGCTGCAGCCTGAAGCGATACACTGGAGTGATTCCACAACCTATTAGTAACTTAGTGTAATAAATACCAGATTTAAAAATGCCAGATTTCTCCTTTCAAACATGTGATTGACAATTAATCCACTGTGTCTTTAATTGTTCCCAAATGGTGACTCAGCTTTGGTTTTGTGCCTTATTTTGTTTGTGCTGACTGATTTGTTGTCACTGAAACAAAGAATGTCTGGACAGTACATCTTCAGTGTGTCACACAGCCTGTCTCATTCAGAGCTTCATATCCTCCTCTTAACATTGAGGATCCCTATTTAAGATCATCCACTGTGCCATGATGATAGTGGATAACACAGCAATGGTAATACATACGAGACATAAGCCAATGACAAAGTGTGATCACTTTCTGCATCTCCTTTTTAGGCATTATCTAATGTGCCAACCATAATCCTCAACAGGTGGTGGACATGTGGGAAGATTGTGCCTCACAATCATTCCTGGTTTGTAGAACATGCACAGTCACACTATGCAAATCCTTTACATGACTCAAGACTGACTCGCAATGAGTTCAGGGTTTCTTCAATGTTTAACTGCAACCTCAGGCTTCTGGTATTCATTGTTTGCCCTCCTTGTCTCCAATTTATGGTGGACATGTCTCTTTTCCTTAGCCACCCAGCATGCAGAATTTAACTCAGGTTGACATGGCTGAAGAGGCTCAGCTAATGAAAACAATTTATAAGGCCCGTTTTGTTTTGTTGTAGGTAAGCGAACAAAAGGGGAACATCTACTTTTTCTTCTTCTTCCTCTCCGAGGCAAACAGGCCTACTGCCTCCGAGGTGTCTTCCGTCTCCGAGGCTTATTTTCAGATTTAACTTTTTGCATTTTTTACCTGTCACAACAAAAGCTCAAGTTAAGCTCTTTACTCCAGAAGAGGCCTTATTTGCAATTGCTGGTGGTTGTCGTCACCACATTTCCAGATCTGCAATCAGTTTTCTTTTATTTTCCATACCTCTATACGCCCCTTATAAGATTACAGCTGCATTTCTGAATATATTAAAAAAAGATGTCAGGCAGAACGATAAGCTTAATCTCGTCTCCCGTTATGAAACCTCTTTCATGTGTAGCTTTTCTTTGTTATTACACTTTTTTTGTATCACCTCTGTAGTTTCATAAAGTATTAAATCTTTCTAATTACACACATTTAATTGCTATCACTTGGAAATCCAAATATCCACAGTAAACCTCACAGTTCTGGTCCTCCATATCCAGCTCGGTGGTACTGTCTCTATTACTGACACCATTTACCACTGAGGTGTCTCGCTGTTTAATTCAATGGAGTAAAAACAGCTGCAACACATTTCCTCATGGTCCCCTGCAAAACAGTTGTTACCATTCCAGTAATTATAATAATAACAATTAGGCGGGAGCTTACTGGGCAGAAAATAAGGATGTGTGCCACACAGTGAAGCTTCATCAAAAATTCTGAATATGAGATTGACTTATCAGGTGGCCTGTTGGGTGCAATTCAATTATGTCTTTGTTTTGCTGCAGGGAATGGAGGGAGAAGATGGAAGCGAAGCGCACAGTGAAATAGCAGGAGACTGCTGGTACCGATAAAAGGTCAATAAAAGCAACAGCGTGAAAGAGAAAAGTGATTAGCAGTAAAACTAATAGATTGTGAAATATTGTACTGAGGAGGCCATTTCAACTGTTTTGTTTCAGTTGGAAATGAGAGTTTTTAGGGTATTTCTTCACTAGTGTCTTTTGGAAACAACTTCAATTCATTCTGATGGTAAACTGCTGTTTTCCTGCTGGGTTTCCAGCATTTTGATGTTCCAGTTCACAAGTCTGGGCTGTGTTTTTTTCCCCATTCTTTTCATAAGAGCTCCTTTAGAAACTGTCCCCAAGTAACTTTCTCCATGAACCACTATGCTGACTAGTAATTTAAACGTTGGGTCAATAATGGAAACAAATTTAAAAGTTTCTCTCGTCAGTGAATACATCAAAGCGAGTTGAAGTTTTTGGGCTCAAAAAGTGATTAGCAGTAAAAACTAAAACAAAGTGACTAAATGTTTTCACCACAGTAAAGTCTTAACATTAGTGTGTTTATGTTGTCATTCCTAAAAGATACAGAAAAGAACAGCAGCCCCAAGGTCCTCTACTGTGAAACTTTACTACTGGTATTTACTTCTGGCTCAACACTAAAAAAGCCCATACTGTGCTGCGGTTTGTGGTTGCTTTGTGTCTGTTTTCTTCAATTTGGTCAATGTCTCTTTTATTCAGCATTTTAACATCCCTGGCTAATTTCTGCACTTATGCCTTCCTCTTGTCTCCTTTTCTCTGCTGGTGACTGGTCAGCCATTAACTGCAAACTAGGGATGTACATTTTAAGTATTTTCCGTGATCGATTTTTGGAAATGTTAACGACCAATTGTCGATTAATCAATAAAAAAAAACCATTATTATTATTCTTATGTCAAAAACAATGCCAAATACGTTGTTTTCTCCCTAAGTTATATTTTCTACTGCAACAAAATACATATAACTGACAGTATTGAATATGGGTACAACATATTTAACACTGATTATCAACAATCAGGCTCATAAAAATATTCTCTGCAGACATAGTCTTATAAAGTGAAGGCTCATAATACTAACAGAAAAGTACTTCAGACTCACAGTGTCCAGTTTTCTGCCTACTCGTTCTTATTGAGAAAAATAAACATGTGTATTCGGTCAGGTGTCAGCCGGGAGCGCAACCGGGTCATAATCAGTCCAGCTGCAGAAAAGCTCAGACGGCTCTGATGTTGCTGCTCTGCAAACATAGTGTACTCGCAATTCTCAACACTCTGTTGACTCTGTATCTAAAGGTGGGGAACTGTCCTGTTTAAAGTTGTCAACCTTTGTGTCCGTATTGCTGTTGGCAGCAGTTTTGTATTGATCCTTTTTTTTTTTTTTAAAAGCACACGTGGAGACCTGAGGCACAGCCGCAGCCGCCAGCTGAGCGTCTGCGATGTTTAACAGCTGATTCACATCGAAACATGTTTTAAACTTAAAACACCTCCCTGATAGCTGAGCCAAATATGAGACCACATGATGTTTGTTCCACGTGATGGAAAATTGAAAACAAAAATGTGTGTTTCGAGTAATTTCTTAAAAATCAATTAATCGATAATCGATTAATTGTGGTCATCCCTACTGCAAACCTAAAATGTTATGCTCCCTAAGTAACTTGAGAATCGTCATCAAAATATCCCTCATGTTTTTTCCTGATGCTGATGGAAACAAAGATATTTTGCCACATTGTCAACAAGAAGTGGTGAAATTTGTAAACTTTATAAATGTGCTGGACTTCTTTCCTCAGATTGATTTGATGTAATGTGTGAGGCCAGGTTGCTTCTGATGTTGCTCTTGCTATTCAGAATTAATAAAAGTTGTTAAGAGGTGTTGAACAATCAGAATCATGTGTTAAGCATGGAAGAGTGATTACTAAGAAAGCTGGAAAATAACATGTCTTCAGTCGTTCAGGAAATCCTGATGCTAAGACAAACTGACCCTGCACAGCTAACAGGTCATCAAACTAGAAACTGGTAAGCTTGAAGTAGCATAAGGCAGCCGAAAAGTTCATCAAGACAGTTTCTATAGAGGGACCCAGACACATTGGTGCTTGGTTTTCTCATGCATCTGGAGGAACAAGTAATAAAAATGCACAAATGACCGTGTTGTAACCCTGGCACAAGCCATGCAAGGCTTCACTTTTGGACTGATCATAGCTTTAGTAATAGACAGGAGCTCCATCTTATTTTTCTTTGCTCTTCCCAGAACCCCGGTCATCTGCCAAGAACTCTGATGTTATCCAAAATCCACTCTCCAAATGCAGATCTCATTCAATCACCCTGTGATTGTCTCCTCTCTCCTTATCTCTCAAAGCTTTTCTCTTAGAAAACCCTGAGGAGCCGACTCTGCTGCGCTCACACTGATAGCGCAGAAAGGAAACAGAGTTTACCTCTGCTGTATTGTGCCACTGTGAACGAATTCCAATTGATGTCTTGTCTGGAAATGGTGGGCATATGGGACACCCTCCTCTGCAATGCAATATTCAAAGAGGTGTTACATAATTCATCCTTTTTTCCTCTATTTTTTTGGAGAGCCATCCTCAAAGTGTCATTGGCAGACCCTTTTAATTTGACAAGCCTGTGAAGCTGGAGTGCAGAATCTTGACGGCTTGGCTTTGCAACTTCTCACGGGACGGGCTGATATTGGGATGATAATGAGGCACTCTTTTCAAAAGAATGGATGAATTAATAACCAGTCATCAGTCTGGGAGGAATAGTTCAAAGGCCGTCATAATCCAGTGGCTCATGTAGCTCCGCTTCCAAATGAGAGGATCCATGATTTATTTAGGTCATAGACAGACTGTTCGTGAATAAATACTGATATGTTTTGTTTTCAGGAAACAAACAGAAAACAACATAACCAAAAATAAGTTCAGATGGGAGTCAATGTACAGCAGCTGCAGTTTAATACAATACAGGGACAACACATTTATGACCTCCAGGATATGTCCTCATATGTTTGTTGATTGTTCTTGTGTGCTTCTGTGGAAATCTTTATAGCTTTGTGAAGTAAATATTGTGTTCCGTGTGAGCAGGTGGTCAAAAAGTGAGAATTACATCTTCATCCAAAAATGTTATGGTTCTTTATGTGTGCTTTACTTTATTTAGAGGACTGTATGTCCGTCATGTTTGTCTGGTTGGACAATGTGCTAAGAGTAAATGAAAAAATGAAACTGAGGCTGTGTCATTGTTAACCATATACTACCACATAATGCTTTAAAGGTACATTTACAGTCATGATGTTTATTTCCCTCTCTTATTGAACAAAGATAAAATGCTTCACATGATAAGTTTAAGCAGGCTTTGTTCATTTTTCATTTACTGATACATAAATAACTCAAGTTCATGACTTCTTAATAGAAATGCAACACCAATAACATTTCAGAACCCTACTGCCAGATAAGATCATTGACACCTTTGCAAGTGAGAGGTGAGAGGCAGGTTACACCCTGGACAGATTGCTTGTCCATCACAAGGCAAACGTATGAACAGACAATCAGCCACAAACTCACACTTACAGTAACATCTATGGGTAATTTCAAGTGTCCTACTAACCTAACTGGCATGCAGAGCCGGCCCTAACCTACTTGGTGCCCAATTATGTAAAAATACATAATTTTGTAGTAGCAGAATGTATTCAGTCATTATATAACAGTCATTTTCACAGTAGACACTTTAAACAGCGCAACAGTCATGTATTAAGTGATGACTGAAAAGGCAGAAACAAAATGCTTATTTAAGCCTAGCCTACATTTTCTATCTAATTAAGCTAACACCTTCCAAAGTGTAAGGAAAACAACAACAACAAAACAGAAAGAAGTAAATCATGAACACTTAAAGACATCAAAAACTGCTTTGCATACCATTATTTTTAAAACCAAAAGTGAATAACAAGCTTTTAAATGTTTACTGGCATCATTCCGCAATTTAATCAAAAATTAAATTAGATAAAACAATATTGTTTTTCCTATTATCTTCAAATTTTCTTCCTCACTCATTTAGCGGCGCCCCCTATGGATGGCTGGTGCCCCTAGCATTTGCCTATACTGCCTATGCCATGGGCCGGCCCTGCTGGCATGTTTTTGGACAGTAAAAGGAAGCCAGGGTGCCCAGCATGAACTAAAGACTAACACATTTTTTTTTCTTGCGTTTCTGTCAGTCACTGGACACATTCCATAGTGGTGGCACTAATTACATTCCCTGCAGTTTTGACATATTATTTTAAACAAAACTGTTGAGTTTTAGTGAACTCAACTTTGGAGTTTTGGTGCCAAAAAGTTGCTAAATGCTGGACACAAAATCTTGGGTATGAAACATTTTGGCAGTATCACCTGGCCCCGAAAAAGGTCTTTCTGTTTGAGGCACGCAATATGTTTTTATTGAAACATTGCAATTAATTCTGAAAAAGGGATTTAGCTTCCATGAACCCGTACATGATTCAATGTGTTATAATTACAGTACATATAAGGCATTGTTTTCATTGCATTTACACTTAAAATTGGCACTGATGTAATCCTGAGGTATGGGTTTTCATGAACTTTCTATGACCATACGCTTTTGGTGATAATAGCTTTCTACTGTCTCTGCCAAGTATAGATTTCACTCTGATTATTTATTCTTTTTCTTTTATGCCAGTGAGCCACATTCTAGAGTCTTTGGACTCTGGTAATTAGATTGAGTTGGCCGCAGAGCTACCAGCGATAGCTGCGGATTATAATTCATTTCTTTCTTTTGAATAATCTAGGATTTTTTTTTTTCCCCTGCATGTAACAGTTATCAATTTCATTCCCATCTCCCTCTCCCAGTTATCATAGTTTCTGGGTCACATTGCTGTGAATCCCTCAGATCTGGAGCAAATATATTTCCAACACTTCCAACTTTTCAATCATGCATCGTCTTGATAGAGCCGGCTCGGCACACTGGAAATACATTACATGTTTGTTAGCCAACACCCCAGCTGGATCCCGTTCCTTCCCAAGCGGTCCAAAATTAATTTGTCGTGGCCAAATAGTGTGCGAGGGAAAAATGTGAGCTGTTGTCTGGATGCTGCGGTCCCCACATGAGCCACCTCTATTTGTCTCAGCTCCCCCAGACAGCTGCAGCTCTCACAGCTGGGAGAGAGGGGCCATTAGCAAGCAATTTCACCCCTCCACTCCCCCATGTCCCTCCTCCATTAGACAACTTCCTTCCAGCCTTCCTGATGGACGGCTTTTTAACTTCTAAACCAACATTTTGCATACCAACGCACAGAAAACAGAGGCACATGCATGCCAAAGTGGTGTACTACAAGTGAGATCAATGAATAAGTGAGGAAGGTTTGGCATAAAGCCAGTTCTTATATCACAGTGTTGGCTTGCTTTTAACTTAGATTACCACATGGAGTCATATACAAACCTAACCTTCCATGTTCATAGTATATCATGACAATATTCTCTTGATTACCTGCTGAGAAAATAAAGTATATATGTAAATGTTTGAACCATATATCCTCGGTGCCACAGAACAAAGTCACTCTGATACAGTAGCACAAACTTTTCCATTATACAACTTGTCGCCTTCTTGCTATGGGGAACAAAATGCGTCTAGATAATGATACAGAATATGACTCTCACCCACAATCTTCCTCCTATAGCACTTATTATCAACACTCAAGATGATGAAAGCACACCTATTCTTATTATGAGTATTTTTTGAATGCTTGTTTCGATTGACACTGCTGCTAATAGAAAAAAAGATTAGAGCATTGATGTTTCAATACATATCAAAGATTACATTGAATCTCTTTGTCTCTCATTGATTTGGTCAAAAACAGGACATCAACTGGATAGTTAACCCATTGATTGTATATTAATATGGATGGATCATTATATGATGTAACTATTGTTACAGAAAGCATGTTTGAGAGAAACGTATTTTATCCATATTTTGATTTTATAGTTTGACCAATGTTCCGTCTGTTGTAATGGAGGAGGTGTTTTTTGTTTTTTAACCCAAGCTGGACTTATTCACCATGGGTAGCTCTAAAAGTTTTTGCTTCACTTCAGCTGAGTTTTTGTGTCATGCATATTTTTATTCAGTCTTATGGCCCTTTGCCACTACACAGTTCCAGCCCTACTCAACTCGGCTCTACTGGACTCTTCTGTACTCAGTTTGGGTTTCTTTTCCACCAGCCCAAGTACCGACTCACGGTGGGTGGGGTCGTCATAACACAGCTGCGCAAAACTGCGTTCACGTCATTTTGAACGTGACACAAACACAACAATCACAAACAATGGAAGAAATGGAGACAATGGTGTACTTGCTAACCCTAACCTCGTCAATGGACCACGAAGAAACTTTGCGTGCAGACATTGAACAGTACTGATGTCGTTTTTTAAAAAATGGCGGGTTTGATTCCTGTGTTGGGCGTCGCGCTCAAGACTCTTCGGTGTCAACATTCTCTGACCAATCAGTGGCCGGCAGTCCGTCGACGTCACCTTTTAATATCGGCTCAGCTTGCTTGGAACCAGAGCAGACCAGGTATGAAAAACCTGGTATCTGACACGAGGTACCGCACCCATGGAGACGCAACACAAACCGAGTAGAGCTGAGTCGAGTAGAGTATTGCTAAGATGGGCCGGTGGAAAAGGGCCATTAGTGAGACCTGAATGTAGAGCTCTATAATGTGCAGTTGTCATGTTGGAAGGATATAAGCACCAATGAGAGTGCATTGATAGATTCAAGTATTATTATTGAAAAACTTACATAGCATTTCAACTTTCAAATCTTATATTACTTGCAACAACAGTTTTGCTTGTTGCTGTGATAGTACCCATATTGCTCCCTTAAAAGAAGTTGGCATGAAGTAATTCTGAAGAGTTGAATCGCACATTGCACGCCCCCAGATATGGAGCCTGATGGAGACACCTGCAGACAAAATTGAAATCAAGGTATCACCTGCTATCTCTTCTGGGACTGGGTTTTATTGAGTAACTAACCTAAAGTAAGCCTTGCTATTGCATGTATTGCATTTAGAGCACCCTTTAGACATAGAGAGCTTTGAGTAATATTTTTGTTTGTTTTTAGGTCCAGTTGCCCAGCCCACAGTAAAATAGACTTAATTAAACTTGGTGTGCAATCCATAATCCATCCACTTGGAATTTCTTCAAATGAATGACAAAATACCTTGGGACTGTTTTGAAGCTCAAGGAAGAATGTCATCTTGTTTATTAGACCATTTTAACAATTCACTCACAGGCAGCAAACAATAAGCCAAAAATAAACAACCCAATAGGGAAGAGCCACAGCTTTGTGCACACTAAGCCGTCTTTCAATCCATCATAATTGAATATCTGCACTATCAAGCGCATTCATCCCACATTCTCATTGTTGACTTATTGTTAAACTCAGTGAATGAATGTTGTTGATACAGCTACATTTTAATTCAGAGGCATGCTTGTGTGTCGCTCATGGACAAAATTCAAATAGATGTGGGTCTGCAAAGTTGTAGGGGGGGGTCTGGCTTGGAGCTCAGTAGCAATCATTGGGGCCTCTCTTGGTTAATCATTTCTGGTTGTGAAGCAGGATACTTGGCCAAGTAGGCAATATGAATGGCCATAGGGAAGATAAGCTGGAAATGCAGTCTCTCTGTCACAGTGTACAATAATCCCCGCTCTGCATCTATCACGTCTGCTATTGAGATGAACAGATGGACTCCCACACATGCAGCACAGAGGGGAAAGATAAAGCATTTCTCTGCGTGCTGCGACAGTTATTTATTGACTGTTGGGTACAAAGGAAGAAGTCAGTACAAACATGAAATAACTGTGCATACTGTTCAGAATACACGTCATAAAACACGTAATATTTTGCATATAATGTAATAAGTATGATATATAATCTAATAAGTATAATTACATCTTGCTCTACTTATTGCATTAGCATTTTGGATTCCAATGTGACACAGCAGTCTACAGCCATCCCGTGTTTCAGGAGGGTTGTTAAACCTGCTGCCTCAATTCACGCAGAGATAACCACATACTGGTACATGTATGGCACAACAACCTACACGACACAGGGATGTTACATATACTGCAGACCATATATATTCATATTTCTCTCAACTCAACACTGGCCCTGCAAAGCCAGTGAAGATTTATAACTGACTTCACAATGGCCGCCCTGCAGCCAAATCCTCTTTCAGTTGTTGTTTCTCATTCCCTCTCTGACCTGAACTCACCCTCACTATCACACACTGAGAAGAACATGCAGAGGCTGAGTCAAACTCCACAGGTAACACTGCCAAGGTAAGAAGCTTAGCAACAGAAACTTTGTTGAAGTTATAAATATATTGTTACTATTGTTAAAAGCAATCTCAACAATTAAGCCAATGTGAGTTAGGAATTAGTCTCAGTGACAAACAAAGCTTACTTATCTTCGTGAGTGTTATTGGCAGTGATGTTTCCTATTATTCCCCATGATTACACAATACAATACCTTCATAATAACAATATATAATATATTGTATATGTTTATGATTTATTGTGATATTTCAATAAATAGATAAATGCCATCTTAACAGCTCTGAGTATCAGATTCTCACTGAAAAACATTGGTCTTGCTCTGCTGTCTTTTGCGAGGCCTTTTGACATGGGTCTGATTTGCTGAATCTGTATGCTTAGCTCATGTGTGGTATAGTTTAAACTCAAAGTACTTAACCCTCCTGTTATGTTGCGGGTCAAATTGACCCATTTAAAGCTCAAAAATAGTACAAAAGTATTTTTTCGCTATGTAAATTCTTCTGCTTGGCTTAATTAGTTTGAACAACATATAAAACTTAAATGGTTCATTTCACACATTTGAACCCTAAATAAGGATTCTTTTTGGGTTCTGACACTTTTAAATCATTAAATATGCCCCGGGTGAAGTTGACCCAAGAAAAATTATTGCTGTCCCTAAGAAACAAACATAACAGGAGGGTTAAGTGATATTTCAGTTCCATTTGACACCAATTGCATATTACTTTTGATATGTCAACTGAGTGAAAAGTGTTGTCATTTAGCGCCTGATTTCTTAAAAACTGAATACGTTGATTTCTTACCTAAACTTTAATCTGAAGACAAATAACTACAGCTGGGAAAAAGACAAAAAAAACTAATCCATGCTCATGGATCAGTCAAGAGTCTGGTCAGTCCAGTCTGGAGTTTAAAGCCAGTTGGTCTTGGTCTTCCCACTTCCACATTCCAGGAAAAACTCAGCAGACTTATATATCCAAATGATCCAAAGGACAACAAGCAGATGTTGCAGCAAAGACACAGATGCATGCAAGCTCTCGTCACTCTCTTTACTAGAAAAGTCTGCATGTGCTAGCAATGCTGTCCACCCTGTTTAGAGAATATCAGTCACCTCTGTGAAAATGGTGGATATTTGCTTCTAAAAATGTCCCTTTCTTATAATTTTGTATTATTTAAAGTGTCATGAGTAAATTCAAATCTATATAACAGTATTACACTATATCTAATGGGATATGACTAACACTCTTCGCTTTATGATAACGGCTCACATAGACATCACCAGGCTATTAGCTCATTTTCATCGCTTTCATCTCTGAAACAAGAACCTGGCGTGTGTGTTTGATGACGGTTCGTATTTACTGATGTGAATCAAGCACCTACTGCTGGGAGCTTCTTGTGGCAAAGGTCACGGCTGACGCTCGGCGAAGTGCTTATTCAAGGCATTTATCCTTTTTACTGTCAGTTAGGATCACACACGCACAATGCTATCATAGGTTATCCATACCATTAACGGAAGACGACAGGCAACAAAGGCAAGGTTGTCTGAATGAGGTGATGGTGATGTGTTTACTGAGAGAAGAAAAAGAAAGGGAGGGAGGGGATTGTGAAATGACAGCGACAGAATTGACGCTCAGCTCCGGGATTTGTCTTACATTTCCTTTAGTGTGTCTTGGAGCGATCCTTGTTACCATCCTCAGGGGTTGTTGGGGATTTATTTTCTTCTCTTTTGTTTTTTTTGGGGGTCTCTAGCTGGATATTTATAAATTCATTTGTGCCGCCACTGGTGTCTGAAAGGGAAGCCGTGAAGTGCATCACATTAACTGTATTGACATAAACAGCTCGGCGGGGCGCGTTGCCTCTGCCTTTGATGAGGGTTTAAGTAGGAAGCCATTCAGAGACTTATGGAGAAACGTTCCCATGGGATCAATAGATTACAAACCCAACTAATCTTAGTGAGCTAGATAGCAGAGCTCATAAGGCAAAAACGACAGTCATATCAGTAGCACATGGTGCACCATCACTCCTCTCTACCCTCAAACTGTACTTATTCTCCAGCCTAATATGGGTCATGAACGAGGTAGAAGAAGACACTTGTTTTCCATTAGTTTTGGTCCTTACGCAATAAAATTCTGTACTTGACTCTGATTTCCTTCTCTTCTTGTGAGTCTTTGTTTCATTATTGCTGGATATTTAATACATCATGTATAACTTAAGTGAAGCTTGTGTGGCGCTGACAATGTTTGAGACAGTGTTTGCTTCACATTGTGGCTGTATAATAAAAGACATATCTTTTTATGACACAATAACCCTTCCAAAAATAAATGCTCTGAAACATGTCTCTCAGTTTTCAGCTGCTCAACAATTCAGGAACTCCTTTGTCGCATGTTTTTCTCCTTTCATGATTCTCCAAATGTTTTCACAGGTGACAAGCCAGGACTGAAGGCAGGCCAGCTTTGCACCTGTACTTTTCTCAGGGGCGCCGCCAGGGATTTTGGGCCCCATGAAAAAAATATCACATTATGCCCCATCACCAAAGGCCACAAGAACCGTGTGCAACTGCTGTAACCACATCTCCAGGATCCAATCGACCCAGTCAAAGCTTTACATAACTCTACCTTTTCAGCAGTCTTGCCTCTTGGACTCAAATATTTCCTGTATGACTGGCAAAAATGAAGGATTCCCTGCACACAAGGTGACTGATTTGCCCCTTTTCTTTTTTATGTTTTCATGGCTTCATCATGGAACTAAAATGAACAAGCACAAAATGAAAACAGGAGTCAGTTAGGCTATACAAAATTAAAAAGGTAGGGCAACTTAGCATGAATAGGAACATAAGACTCAATAAACCCATTTTTCTCATCAACAACAACAACAAAAAACAGCTCTCTGATCTCTGATATACATTTTATGAAGACAACAGGACTTTTCTTTTAAATTACCTTATTCTGAATAAACTATTAATTATGATTACATTTTATTTTATCCTTTTTTAAATCATTATTTCTGGGCCCCCTGTCAGTCATGGGACCTTAGAATAATCCTAACTTTCCCCCCCTATACGGCACCACTGACTTTTCTACTACAGGGCCATGCTGTTATATGTGTAGAAAGTGGTTTAGCATTGTCTTCCTGAAAAATGCAAGCCTTCTCTGAAAAAGACTTTTTTCTGGATGTCAGCATGTGTTGCTCCAAAACCTGTTTACATCAAATTTTGTTTTTAACAACATTTTACACAGCTGGGTATTAATGTGCTTCAATGGAACACTTTACTTATGTAACACACAATAACAGACAAAAACATGATCCAATAGAGGCAGCAGTGCAACAACAACTCCTGTGCTTCTCAAAATAAAATTACAGTTGATGGTGGTGGAGGCTTGTGGCTTCAAAGGGACTTAAATGGTCCATCTCTGCAGGGATACTTTTTGTAAGGTTGTGAGACACTCAGAAGAAGAATCCCAGCCTGTTTATGGACCAGAATTCCCCCCCTTCCCATAAGACTCTGTGTTACCTGACTTAAGTGGCCAGAGAGGTAATGGATCCAAGGTAAGGCACCCAGAACAGTGGCCCAATTAAACAACTCTGTGGGGAGCGAACCTCTGTCCCATTCATCATACCATTTCAATTAAAGTCATCTAATAAATGATTAAATAATCAGCTGCAGGCTAATGGAGTCATATATCCTCGTTATGGGAGGACATTGGTCATCGGCGAGGGAACGTCTGGCCAGTGCCAGATGTCACGCAGCAATGCCAAACGAGCAAGACAGACGACAGAGAGGGGGAGGAGGGAACAAAGAAATGGGAATGTTTATTTTTTTCAGGCTGGGATAGAATCTAAATGCAAATTGATCACAGAGAGTATTTCTCCATCTATAACACTGATCACATTCTTGTCACTCTTCTTGGCCATTTTCATGTCACTCACAGCTGCTGCTGCTGCCGCTGCAGACAGAGGCGAAACGGTGGGGTCAACAGTCCCCCACATGCATCAGCGGACAGCGAGGGGTGACACAGAAAATGTCATGAGTTTGTTTGTCTGTGGTAATGCAGAGTCCTGTCCCTGTCAGCCTGCTAGTTTCAGTACACACGTACAGATGAACAGTGGGGAAATGCAGAGAGAAGGAGTCTGGCTTGTTAGGGTTGGTGACAGAGAGAAACACACCAAATTACTTATTTGGTTTCAGCACACAGGCATATAAATATATTTTTTAGTATGTCAGATAATTTTTGTTACCTTCCAGGGCTGAATAATAAAAGGGAAAATTAGATATTGTTATTTTTTCTAGGTATAAACTGCAATACAAATGTTTTTCATGCACAGGTTGATCATTAAAAATCACTTCATCCACACTTTTTTCAGCCCTCCACCACCACTTGGACTCCTCAACTTTTAAGGAAACAAGATCTATACATTTCTTACTCTGTCAATGTTTGCATGAAGATAAACAGGCCTCCTGCAGGTGAGGAGGTAAAAGTCTTGTGACATTTAGGCAAGGATAGGCCATGAACTTTTGAACTTCTCAGCACTATGAATAAATAATAAAGTATATAAAGTAAATAATAAAGCTACCTTGTGTAACTGAACACCTGCCTTGAGAATCAAATTGACACCATGTGTGACAGCAGAAGCATCAGATGCATGTGACACTTGGACTCTCCATGCACAGCACTCACTTCACTGCTCATACAAGTGAAGGTTTCACTTTTAAGATTAGACAAACCTTAGTAGACCTGATGAAAACGAGAACCATGCAAGTTTGTCTTTCTGCATAAACCAATAGTGTGACATTTTTAAGTATAGATGTCTTACTCAACTTCATAAATCCTAACTGTTGCACATGCGCACAAAGCAATCTGGATGCTGCCCTTTAAATCCTGCAAGTTTGATTTTGGAAATAATTACAACAATTTCTCTTTTGAAGTATGCACATGATGCTCACAAGAGCAGAGTTAATCTTCAAATAAAGACTTTATATTGCAAAAACATCACACACATGCATAGATAACCCTGTACAGTAAGACCAGTTGGGTTAAATAGCCGTCATTATCTTGCTGGGGGGGCCGTGGAATGGAGGTGACCCTGGACAGCTCTCCATCTTCCTGTTCTACGGCTGCACATTAATGGTTAATTGATGTCACAGGGGACTGCTGATCAAAGGCTTTCTAACTACCCCCCCTTCCATCTTTGAGCATGCTCCACTGCTATTCTATTAGCAAGGCAGGACTGTCAGAGATGGGGTGGAAGGGGTTGGGAAGGGGGTAGCCGGGAGAGCGAGGGGGGCGGGGCAGGTTGTTGTTCCCATTCCTCTCTTCTCTCTCATCTCTGTACAAAATAGATACCCCCCCCCCATCCCCCCACCCAACACACAACCTACCCTGCCCTCCTTCCTCCATGATAATTAGCCCCTGCCATGCACAGACCAAACACACACACACACCCTGAGCTGCCACCGTATCTGCAGCTTAAAGTGCTGCTGTTCTGACAGCCATCAGCAGAAATAGAGGCAAATCTTATTTACCTCGCTGGGTTTTCAATTCCCCCTCACCCCCCTCTCATCCCCCAACCCTTCCATATTTATGCCACTTTCATGATTTCTCTCCTCACATTGTCTGTTCACCCAGATTCCCTCTCAGCAATCATGCTAATGCTGAGAGAAAGGCTCTTGTAGGTGGGTGCTTGGCTACAATGATTGTTGTGGTTAAAGAGCTGAATATTGTCAGAGCTGGAGAGATGACTGAGATTTGTCAATATTTATCTGTCAATCAAAAGCCAATGAGAAAAATCTGCATACTGAGATCTGAATTTAATGTCACAATGAATGTAAGACTTCAGATATGAGAGTGTGACACTGAGTTGAGGTTTTAAATGTTTTTTATTAAGGTCATGTATGAGAGTAGTTGGTGCTTTTTGAAATGCTCAGTGAGTGAGTTTAAATGTTGGGTCTTGGCAACAATTATATGAAGGTAAGAATATTGAAAATTAGCACAGAGGCCTTTATTAAGCTGTTATTAAAGGTACAGTGTTTAGAAATTAGAATACTTAGTGATATATAGCTGTCAGACTCTACATTGAAACACTCTTTTCTCACCCTCCCGTCAGGAAAGCGACGGCAACTGTCCAGGATAAGAAGTTACTGTAATGCATGCTTAGTATGATCCTTCATTTGTCAATTTTTTACCATTAATACATCTTAACTACAATTATTTTGCACAAAACAGCCACTATGTTCTTCCCTTCTCTTCTCTCTTTACGCTCTTCTAACTGGTGCATCCTCTTTGGCGGCAACTAACCATATACAAAAACATGTATGTAACTAGCTTGTCCCTTTTGTGCTACAGAAACATGGCGGCCTCCATGGAAGGGGACCCAGCTCCGAAATAAATATAAAAGGCTCAATCTAAGGTAACAAAGAAAAAATAAAATCCAGGTGATTATACACTCATTTAAACATACTTATGAATATTATATTCCAGTACCACCAAGTCTCTTCTGCTAAATGCTGGTAATTACATGCTGTACTTTTAACTGATGAAAAGCAGATACTTGATGAAGAACTTTCAGTTGATTATCTGGTACTTGTTGGAAGTAGGACTGCAGAATAAAGGAATGGAGTTGTGCCATCACTAACACTTTATAACTACACAGTGAACCCTGCTAAGATGTAACATACGTAAGTGTCCCAGTGTGTGAATCAACATTGTTCTTATACTTATACTCTTATACATGCATTTATTTCATCACAGTTGGATTATTGTAATGTTCTTTTGTCGGGTCTGCCCATGAAGAGTCTGCGAGGTCTGCAGATGGTGTAGAATGCAGTAGCTCGCCTTCTGTCCGGGTCAAACAGGTAAGAGCACATAACTCCAGCGCTCTCCTCTCTTCATTGGTTGCCTGTTCACGCCAGAGCAGATTTTAAAGTGCTACTGCTGAAAATTGTAAATGGTTTGGCACCCTCTTACCTCACCGACTTGGTGGATCCATATGTGCCTGCTCGGGCACTTCGTTCTCAGGGGACTGGCCTTTTAGGTGTCCCTAAGGTCCATAAAAAGACTATTGGTGATCGGGCCTTCTTTCATTCATTCCGTTCTCCCACTCTATGGAACAATCTCCCTGTTGACATTCGGTTGGCATGTTCAGTTCAGTTGATGTATTTAAGGCAAAGCTAAAGACCAACCTGTTTACTGCTGTTTGTGACTGATGTTCCTTATGTTGTGTTGTGTCTTTGTTTGTTTTTTGTTTTTAAGCTTTGTAAAGCACTTTGATCGAAAGCGCTCTATAAATAAAATAATTATTATTACTATTGTTGGGTCGCCACTTACACGACCTAAAGGGTCTACATCTGAACCTGTATACCTGTGATTTAGTGATGTGTCGGTCGCGAACAATCAGGCTCTAAGAGCCGGCTCTTTGAAGTGAACGACGGTAGCCGGCTCCTAACTGGGAGCCGTTTTTTTTTTGTTTTTTTTTCTCGTCTTTTTCTGTTAAAGCCTCACGTGATTGGTCAAGACATGGTGGTGTCTTGACCAATCACGTGTCTACATTCAGTAGAACGGGGAGGGGAGGGGTTACAGACACACAGCACAGTGAGCACACCAACAGGAGGGAGACAAGAGGGAGAACATGCGCAACAGAGAGAACGCACTAGAAAGGTGAGAAAACGAGTGACTGCAGGAAACGCAGTAAACTGTGCACGCATTTCAATGGCATAGACAGTTTAAAGGCAGAGTGTAGACTGTAAGGTGAAAATGTCATCAATCAGGGTCCACAAAAAACCTGCATAGGCACATTAGAAGTGTCTGTGAAGGTTCTCAGTCATCCAGGTCATGGACATTATAAGTGTTTATCCATCAGTGCAATTGGAAGAATAGAGACAATCAAGGGAACCTGCTGTTAATGTAGGTGTTTAAAAGTTTATAAATAATAAACATACAATCAGAGATTGGACCTTTTTGTCTAATTGAGATGAGTCTTGTTTTTGTACTTTATAATTTAATTTCTGTAGAACTCTGCTCCATGAGTTGAGTATATAAATAAAGCCTTTTAAATGATAAACATTTGATATAGTGTGTTTTTTACATTAGTAATTAATTTGACGTATAATTTAACATTATTTTAGGTAATACATTCATTCAAACAAGAAAAAATCTGAGGAGCCACTTGGGAGCCGAAAGAGCCGGCTCTTTGTAGTGAGCCGAGCCAAAAGAACCGGCTCTCTAAAAAGAGCAGGAATTCCCATCGCTACTGTGATTATCTTGACTTAAAATCATTCATGACAGGAACAAGATGGTATTACCTTTGGTCACAAAAAAGAAAACAATAAGTCAGCACTGAGGCATATGTGTCAGTACATCTATATTTGTACACCTGACACTCCAAGCTGACAGTCTTCTGCTGCACACACACACACTGCACCTTCAAACAGAATGACTGCCACGCCATGTAAACCAGAACACGAACACATGCACTAAGATGGCTTTGTGAAGCTGTAATATTGAGAATTTGGCGGGCAGCCTGGAATAATTAGTGTTGCCCTGGGTCTGAGTTACTGTTTGCTGGGCTCGTAGAACATTCCCTCGCAGGCTCTTTGGCTGCCAATTAACTCGCACACGCACAAATGATCTTGCATGCGCCCTGAGCTGTAATCTCATTACAGATTGGAGGGTACAAGCATCATCTCTGTGCATCTACTAATAGTTTGCCTTCTGATTTCAACAATGTTTCACAAAAACAGGTTTGAGTGTGTGATTCCTGAGTCATAGTGAACGTGTCATGTCACACCTAAGGCGGATTATGCTCGCTCTATTAAGTAAAGAGGAAAGTTAGGACACATCTGCAGACGAATGCTCCTGAAGGAGACAGAAAGGAAGGGGGTCACATTGCACGCAACTACACTTTCATTAGCTTTAACTAAGCACAAAACTCCTGCAATATGTCATGTGAATAAAAAGCACCTCTTGTTTGATGCTTCCGAGCCGCTGCTTTGAAGGCACACTGTGCGCAGCGAGAGCGAGGCCAGCAGAGCCAGTTATGCATCACAGAGGAAGCTGGATAAACGCATCATCCTCATCGCTCTCGCACAGCGATTTCCCAGTAGTAGGTCTACTTGATGAAGTGCCAGATCCCCTCCCTGTTATTCTCTGAGCGCCAGCCAAGTGTCCACATGCATGAGTGTATTCATCAGTCAGGTGGCACAAGCTCGGCTTTTTTTCTCCCTTTTATTCTTCCTTCTCGCTGTGCTCAGGTGTGAATGGGATTGGGCTGATTTATCTCTTTTGTGCTGCTTATCGGTGAATTGTTGCGATAACTGAATGAACCCAGGTAATGTCGAAACACACACACACACACACACACACACACACACTCAGTGATTAAATATGTTGTTAGCATGCAATTATGTCTTTTATTTGCAAAGCATACTTTGCAGAAGAGATTACTGAGTCTGCAGATTCCTCAGTGATCAATGAGTCACCCTGGAAATCCTAGCCTGTAATTGATTGATGTGAAATCCAGGAAAGAAAAGAGGATACAAATAATTGTAGTAATCTAACAAAGCCTGAAGCCACTGACACTGAAGGCAGACATTGCTCTCTCTATGACATCTGTACAAACCTGGTAGTTGCTCTGTTTCTAGTGTTTTAGGCCAAAGGGATTCATAGCATCAAAGTCAGGTCTTCACATGCAAGCATGCCACAAGTGATGTTTGTCCTCACCCTGTTTTTCATCCATCAAATCCTAATACATGCAACATACCTGTAATTACACGAATCCTTCAAAACTGCAGGCTTAAACCAAGAGGAGAGCGGCTGGGAGACATCTGATCGAGCCTCAAACCTGTCATTACAGCCAACATCACCTCCAGCAAACTCCAGTCGCACTCATTTCGCCCACATGTAAACTGCGGACCCAAAGCACCAGTGCGTTGTCAAATATTTCTCACACCATGCACACCATCCCTCCCTCCTCTTGTCATTCCGGGGTTACTCGCTAAGCCATCAAGGGTTGAAGTAATGAAAATGCCTGGATGAAGGGGCCCTCTGATGAGCAACCTTGGAGTTCCACTCACAGATCTTCAAAGAAGGAATTAATAGAATTAGCTGGTCAGTAAAGAGGGACTGACTGCAAATGTCAGATAGAGCTAATCATCTGCTAGAATAACATTCCCTAAAGCTAGGAGTCACTGCATGAGCTCTGGACATGCCTGTACAGTATCTCACAAAAGTGAGTACACACCTCACATTTCTGCACATATTTAATTATATCTTTTCATGGGACAACACTGAAGAAATTACACTTTGATACAATGTAATGTAGTCAGTGTAGAGCTTGTATGACAGCGTCAATTTACTGTCCCCTCAAAATAATTCAACACACAGCCATTAATGCAGACAGCAAAAGTGAGTACACCCCTAAGTGAAAATGTCCAAATTGGGCCCAAAGTGTCAATATTTTGTGTGGCCACCATTATTTTCCAGCCCTGCCTTAACCCTCTTGGGCACAGAGTTCACCAGAGCTTCACAGGCTACCACTGGAATCTTCTTCCACTCCTCCATGACGACATCACAGAGCTGGTGAATGTTAGAGACCTTGCGCTCATCCACCTTCCATTTGAGGATGCCCCACAGATGCTCAATAGGATTTAGGTCTGGAGACATGCTTGGCCACTCCATCACCTTTACCCTCAGTTTCTTTAGCAAGGCAGTGGCCATCTTGTGGATGTGTTTGGGGTCGTTATCATGTTGGAATACTGCCCTGTGGCCCAGTTTGTGAAGGGAGGGTATCATGGCCTGCTTCAGTATGTCAAAGCACATGTTGGCATTCATGGTTCCCTCAATGAACTGTGGCTCCCCAATGCCGGCAGCACTCATGCAGACCAAGAACAAGACACTCCCACCACCATGCTTGACTGTAGGCAAGACACACTTGTCTTTGTACTTCTCACCTGGTTGCCACCACACACGCTTGACACCATCTGAACCAAATAAATGTATCTTGGTCTCATCAGACCACAAGACATGGTTCCAGTAATCCATGTCATTAGTCTGCTTGTCTTTAGCAAACTGTTTGCAGGCTTTCTTGTGCATCATCTTTAGAATAAATGTGAGGGGTGTAGTCACTTTTATGAGATACTGTATGTCAGGCAGCCGAGTCAAAAGTGTTGTAGATCTGAAATGCACGTATCAAAGCGGTTTCATTCTTACAGAATAAAGTTTAAAAATCAGCAACATTTCAAACTGTTTTTAATGTAACATACCAAGAATCTGAAGAGGAGATATAAAAGCATGAAACGAATGGAACACTATACGACATCTTGCACAGAATCTGTGCACCAACCATTCGGTATTCAGGAATTGCTGCTTGGTAACAGCGGAAAATGGCAGAAAAATATCATTTCCACATCCTAACAAAATACAAGGTGCTTGAGGCTCTGGCCATACAAAACCTGGGAACAGTCCGTATAGATACCATTGGTTTGTTTGTGGGAAAAGGGACACAAAGAGGAAAGCTCTGCTAAAATTGCTTCCCATTCACAGAAAAGAAAGGCCATGAAGAAAAGGTTGTGAGTGCACCTTATTCTTTGTGGAAGAAAGAAGCGCCACTACATCTCCAAGCTCTCTCTTGCTCAGACTGTTTGGTTCTCTCGGTTACCCCCAAAGGTCGACGCTGGCAAGAAAGCTTGTTCTTGCTCACGGCAGAAATCTGGGTATTAAAATTCATCAAAGCTGATGAACCAAAAGCAATGGGCTATGATGCTATTGGAATGGACATACTCAATTCTGAAATCAGAATTTTGTGGTGTGGTTTCACAGATTTAAGAAACTATTTTCATTACTGGAGGTCCCTACTGACTGACTGCAGCTTAAGGAAAAACAAAAGCTTTCCCCTGTGAAACCATGCCCTGCTTTGCATTTACTCCATTAGGTTCTATCACACCAGTGTGTCTAACCAATCACAGCACACCCTGGGCGTGTTCACAATGACACCACAGCCCTCTCATCCCAAGTCGTCAAACAAGGACACTGTGCCACATCTCTTTGGTGTCCCAGTCAGATCAACAGGGAATCTTTTTTTGCCTCATAAGCCAACAGTTTCTGTCTGTCGTCTGTCACATGGGAACATCTGTTTTCTTCCTGTGGGTCGAGTCAAACTGTAGGATAAGTTTTGGGCACAGTACTATGGGGCGCGTTTGTAAGGTTTTGCACACTGAAAACAGCAGCAACATTTCTCAAAATTTAGCTCCAAAATGTCATAAAAATATAGTGAATTTTTAAAAGTCATTTAAAGGAGAATTTGTGATCTTCACATTTGATTGTCTTTTGGAAAATATATTAAGTTCACTGTTAAATCAAAATTAAATCTAAATGTTAAATCTAAATGTTAAATACCTAAATTAAATTAATACATTAGTATTTAATATTTATATTAAACATTTATATTTATATTTAATATTTAGATATATTTAACATTTAGATATATATTTCACATTTAGATTTAACATTTAGATTTAACATTTAGATTTAGCATTTGGATTTTTTTTTTAATGATTTTAACTTGACATATTCATGTAGATTTTGATTTAATATATATATTTATATATTTAACATTTAGATTTAACATTTAGATTTTGATTTAACATTTAGATTTCACATTAAGATTTAACATTTAGATTTAGACTTAAAATTTAGATTTAGCATTTCGATTTTTTTTTTTTTTTTTTAAATGATTTCAACTTGATATATTTTTCACAAGAAAATTGAATGTGAAGATCACAAATATTCCTCTAAATGTGTTTTTTTAATTTTTTTAAGTTACTTTTAAAAATTCACTCTACATTTTTATGACGTTTTGAAGTTAAACGTGGAGAATAGCTGCTGTTATTTTCAGTGTGCACAACTTTACAAATGGTGCCCCATACAGCACTATAGTTAAGGTTTAGGGAAACATCAAGGGGTAGTTCAAAACATAACCCCCTTGGTAAGGATAACCCTAGTTTTCTGTGAGTTGGGAAAATTAATCGCCCCATAAAAGCCATACCAAAGTTTAATTTTAGTATTTCTGAGTCAACTCTGAGACCGAAATGTGACAAAAATAGACCCTAAATAGTTTATTCATCCTGAGTTTCAAAGTGAAGCAGATGCACAAGTGCCTTCAAGCTGAGTTATTTTAATGAAAAATTTAGCCTACTTTTCAAATCCTTAATTACCTCAGTGAACACTTTCCCCCTGAATTTGGGGTCTCAATGACTTTTTAAAGTTGTCCTCGATGCAGTATGATGTTTATTTAGTAAATTATGGTCCCGCTTTGAGACAAATAAATGATCAAAAAGAGTATGCCTTAGGGCATGGTTTACTGTGACTAACAAACTTCCACAACAAGTAGCACGGTGTTCTGTCGCAATCTGTCAACCATGATTAAACATAGTGATTCTTATCAACCCTCTTGACCAATAATCTCTGGCTCAAATAGACTGAAACCATCAATAGCAAACTCACTGGTTCAAGAGTCATCCACAAACCAATAGATGAGGTGACAGAGTGGATTCATCAACTACTTCTGTACAGTCGTCACTCACAAAAGATAGAGGCAGCTGAACTTCTTTGAAGGGCATTTTGGCTCAACAGAGCAGCCCTGTAATTATTTGCTCACATTTCTAAATTCAACACCTCATCTGTATCTTTGCAGTCCTCATTAGTGTTCAGTGTCTGTTGATCAGTTGCATCACTTATGCACATCAAGTCAAGGGCATCTCATTTAGAGTGCGAATAAATCATCGGGTGCATACTGTAGGAATCCACAGACAACTCACAGCTGAATTATAAGAGCAGAGGATGTACACTTCTGCAGCTATAGGACATCACAGCACCAACCCTCGCACTCTGATGTCTGCCTTTTGCAAGGTTTAATTAGACATGATATCTTCATTTGCACACAGATGTACCACAAAGTCATTATGTTGTATTTTCCAAAGACTAAGCAGAACATAGTGAAATCCCACAACTGCCTGTTGACTGGTGGAGTAAAAATAGCTCTGTTAAAGACAGCGAAAGGCTGTCTTCTTTGAGTAAGACTTCTAGTCTGGCCTCTTGGGATGAGGCTTACTGCAATTTATCACAGTCACTAATTATTCGTGTTATAAGCCACCCTCTCTTTCAGGAATAGAAAAGGAGGAAAAGGCAAACAGAACAATGAAATAACCACTTGCATGAGCGCTGACACAAGCACAGAGCAATGAAAGCGCCATATGTCTGGAGTGTGTGCTGCTGGCTGATTATAAGACATGTGTCTCCTCCAGAGGGAATGAAGACTTGCGCTATTTAAGCGGAGTGTCTGCTTCCAAGGCTTGTTTGATCAGGGAAAAAAAACAAAAAGATGTCACTGTGTGATCACTGATTCTTTTTGCCCACATGTTTCCATCCTCATTTTTTAATCACAGAATGCATTGCTGTTTGCTAGAAAGTTGCGTTCAAGAACTCTTCAGATAACCTCTACTACATAACCAAGAAACTATTCATCTCATGTAGCTCAAAGAGTAAAACGCTAAAAGATCAAAACACAAAAACATACTAATTTTTTGCTCTTTAAAAGCTAAATGTAGAGGGAGAGGAACAGTTAGCCCAGACATCCCCATTCAAATTCAATGTCTTTGTGGTCTTTGAATGTGTTTTTGCCTTGATTATGTTGCAGCACATTCACATTATTCTAGGTCAATGGCTCCATTGAAGACCTATCTTGCAGAGAGATCAGCGCAGGAGCTAATTACACTAATAGGCTCTGGCAAATGTTTGATACCATGCTATAATCTTGGAGCTAATAGAGGACCACAAGCGTTCATGTGTTTTTATTCACTTTCATCTTTTATGATGTGTTTGTCAACTAAACCGGCCACATTGTCACACAGATAGAAAGACTTCAGTGTAATTTTATGCAGCTGAAGAGGCTGGAAGGCACAGGTCTGGTTAATCCTCTTTAATTTCCTTTATTAAAAAAAAACGGTTAGAGAAATAAGCATTTGAAATGACAATTATGACGCAATTGCAACCTCAAAAAGATGAAATCATTCTATAAAACTCGAAAGCTGAGTCAACACTGGCCAAACTAACTCTCATGAATGCAGAATTCTGGATATTCTCATTTGAGTTGCATCTCCTGAAGCACAAATATTTTGCCCCACAGAGATAATGACCGAAGAACAATAAGCTCAGATGTTGTTTCTGCAAAACAATATTCACACTCGCTGTGTTTCATGAGGTCATCTCAGGGGTTCCAATTGGTGGAGGATGCTTTATGAATTTTTATCTAATGCCTCAAGGTAACAATTTCATATGCATAATCCCTTTTTCTCTTATACATAAGCTTAATATTTTTTTATCTTTTTTAGATTAGAGTGGGAAGGAAGGTAATTATTGCCTATTTCCTGTCGCCCACCTCCTGTTTGAACATAAATCTGTTTCTTTGTTATTGAAAAATTATTTATATAGATCCAGCCAACCCATTCATCATCATGAGAAACACAATCTCTCCTGTAGCGTACTGCAAATCATTTTCTTTTATATGTTCAGATAAAAGAGCACAAAGCCCGAAGATTACACGAACAGCATTCTAATATGTGATGGTTTGAACTTGTCAGACAGAGAGGCATATGGAATAGCATTCTCAGAGGATGACGCTGGTTAAAAGGTTTCTCATTGAAAATATAACCATTGAAATGCCTTCCTTGGAAGGAAAGTACATTCAATAAGATCTCTTTCATAGAGGCTGTATGCTCTTGTAACAGCTCCTCTAAAGGTAAAAGTTACAGCACAGAGGTGAGAGAAATACCTACACATTGAAGCTCAGTAGGGACAGAACGATCTGAACCGTTATGTCTGAAAGTACATATACACTGAAGGCATAAAACCACAGTGCTCTTTCATTATCAGTTTTAAAAATATTCAGTCTGCATGTATCACATCCAAGATCAAAAAGTTGAGTTACTTTTAGTTTTACTTTAAAGCTGGGGTTGGTAGTCTCAGAAAACTAGCATGAATTTGAATGTAGCATTTCCTCAGGACTCCGTCTAATGGCATTAATTATTTTGCTTGTCAGAGCCCCCGCGGTGAGAGATTTTTAGACTCTGATCTGGATTACAGTCCTGAGCAAAGCACCTCATCGGGTCAGAGGGGACAGGCCCGAGGTCGAGCGAGAGGGGCAGTCAGTAGAGTCAGAGGAAGCAGAGGCAGGGTACGGGGAGTGCATGCCGGGGCAGGACAGGATTTGATTGGTTTAACATTTTGGACCCCAAAAACGGTGATTGGTTGGTGTTTTCCCAGGTTTACTCCAGCTGTAGATAGCACTCTTTTTGAAGAACACATTATGTATTGATTGCCATCGGGACATAAAGATCATTTTAACCAGTATGACAAAAAGTGTATCTAAATCTGAATACCAACCCCAGCTTTAATGTTTTAAGCCAGAATACACTAGTATTAAGAAAGCCCACACAAACTACACTAAATTTCCAATATACTCTACACACTCCCTTTTATACATTGATTTTACTTTGACATGATCTTTTACATGGCTTAGTTAAATATTTGGTTCTGAATGGTCAACCCAGTCTCCTTGATGAAGGTAGTGTGTTTTATTTGTTTGAACTATCCATAGTTCCTAGCCAGCTCCTTACACTCCATCACCTCCGTTCAACCATGTATCGAAACACTGACAGGGAGCAGCCTCCACAAAGTAAATTGAATAGCTACTGTACCTCAATCAGCATACTCTGGGTCATGGGCAACTTTCTTATTCAAGGATGGCCTCCCTCCCCATTAAGTAAACTTTCTGCTTTAGATTTACATAAAAAAGTAATGCTCTTATTGTTTGCCAAACTTATCAGCATAACTTCACATACACAGACAGTCTGAGATAATCGAAGAAATGCATGATGAGAATTAGAGGGTGAAATGATCTTTTTCTGCTGCCAAGTTAACTCTGATTTTAAAATAATCATTTTGTATCTTATAGGTGGTCCACACCATGCTCAGGTACAACTTATCGCACAAGACGTATCAGGTCAAATTTAGTCTAAAGCTGCTGTGCACACATTGTTGAGTTCATTCTGCTGCAGCGGTGCCACTGGGAAAACAAATTAAATACTTTCAATGTCAAGGCAAAGCCTAATAATGAGCGTAATACTCCATACACAGCATTGACCTACATGGTAATCTCAGTGCAAACACAGTAATGATTATATTGTGATAAGCATCCTAGTGGACATATTAGGCAGTGTTGTTACTTTAGCCGATAGGAGTTTATGGCCCATTTATCAGCATGTTTGATGTCTCTAGGTTATCTGGGATGGAGAAAATGGCTCAATGGAGCCAGAAAATGATATCATTAATTGAGTTTGTTGTTATTGGGAGTTAGATAATCAGAAGAGCGAGGGGCTCAGGTTTTCCTTTCATTGTGAGGCCCTGACATTGATTTTCTGTTCTTTTTTTCCCTCCTTTTTTGTGAATTAGCTTCAGGAGAAGATTTTTGTGTTCATTTCCTGGCTTCAGAAGGACGGTGGTCTGGTAGCTATCCTGTAATTAATCTGGCTAATCAATGGCTGGTGCCTCAGGCCCCCTTGAAAAGAGTCAGCTACTTTAGAATCACCTGTTGGAAGCTTTCTGTGTGTTGTTTGTGGGAGGATGCATGAGGTATTTGTATTCATGAGAGAAAAGCTCAGAGCACAAGAGTGCCTGATTTTGTGGGCATGCTACAAGACGCGAGTGTGTGTTCAGGCATATTGAGATAAGAGGAGCAGAGAGTTTGTTGAAATTCAAATATGTGAAACTCATTTTCCAAAAATCGCTCACTTTGATACCAATTCCTGTTGAGGCCTGGAGATGAAGGTATTTCTGCGCTCTCACTGTGATGAAAGTTGCCTTGAATCAAAGCCGTAGCTATGGCGACACTCCATAACTCTCACTTTGCATAAATGAGTCAGGATAAATTAGAAATCCAATTTGTATTGTTTGCCATGCTCAGAATAGATTACAAATGTATCAGCCAGCTGATGCTAATTCTGTTGGCAGTCCGTGTTGTTCTGATGAGAAAGGAGAAGAGTGAGGGGGCGGGATCAGTCGTATATGCAGCGTTGTTTGTCATCATCTTTATTTACCTCGCAGCCTCTCCACAGGCTGCACACATATGGCTTATGATAATTAGAGTCCATATCAGGTCTCTCTCTCTCACCCTGAGTCATCCCTACATTGCGTGTGATCCTGCGCTCGTCTTTATTCACTTCACTTTCAGCGTGCACTCCCAAATCAGATACTAGTTAGATCACTCAAATTAGCATATAGCCCAAAGGTAAAAAAATTCTCCTCTTTTCTTCCTCTGTTCTTATTTTTCTTCCATCTCCACAGAGAGGCTACGAAGGGAGGAGGTGTTATGAATGTACTGTTTGTAATGTTAATTTCATATCCCAGTGGAATCTGATACAGCAGTTTCATTGTTTTTTCTCTCTACTTCAAGGACTCACTGCAAGGGCACTGTCAAGGAAGCTCACCATACATCGCATGAATCTCAGGGTGAGGCTTGTTAACCAAATACCTACCACCGCACTCACATGACAGCATTATACACACAGGGAGAGGGTCGAGCTGTTCACAGTAGCCCATTCATTCTCACAAATACCTCAGTGGACTTCTCGGACCAGGAATTCTATTAACAGTACACTAATCACAGGCTTCTTTGTAAACACATTTCAGCCAACCAGAGATGTGTCCTTACAGAGCCTGGCTGGTAAAAAGAACCCACCGGCATCTCATGAAGCCCAAGATCTCTGAAAGGAAAGAAAAACAGGGCAGTTTGTTAATTGTTTTCCAATACAAAGAAGGATACGGTAACCGTCTCTGACCTTTCTTGGCTGGAGAAAATATTCAGAAAGTATAGTTTTGTCTAAGGACTGATCTCAAGTAGTTGCCAAATGTTGTTCAATGAGACTTAGTTGGACAATTTGTTATTGAATGGTTAGCCAGAGCAAAGAAAAGCCAATGTACATGTTGTAGGCCCACTTGGAAATGGACCCTAGAAACAATCTAAATGTGTCCGACAGACGACGGGACTTGACATCTAAGCCATAGCAATCTGAGTTACTTTCATTCTTTTTTTAGGACTATAAACCTGCAACAGATCATAAAAGCAGATCAGCAGAGTGCATGCTTTCAGATCACTCAGGCAGGAGTGAAAACTCCACAGTCACATCTTGCCAAGACTGAAGCTCCTTCGGTGTGTCAAACAAAAGGACCTCCCTCTGCGCATGCTGCCTGCTGTGGCAGGAAATCCACAGAGGAAGTGTTAGAACCTGCCATCAGAGCAGCTTGTGCCCTGTGTCTGCTGTCTGGTCACATAAAAACATCAGGGAAGCAGAGCCGGATGAGCCTATGGACAAGCACCAGACACAGGTGGAAGCAGCACTTGTCTTGTTTGTATCCCGGCCCATTCACCTCAGAGGGTTCTTTTCCTTTTTCTTGTCTCGGTCATCTTTCTGTCCCTCTCAAAAGGCGGCAAATGGTGGCCATGCTCCCCACCTGAAATCTGATTGGCTACCCTAAAATGAAATACTATGTTTGCTTTTCGCCTTTTCAGAAGGAAATGTATGTTTCAATCAAATATTTGTGCTGTGTTTCAACAGGCTACATGGAGCTCTCTTTACAATTCAATGTGTAACATTTTCTTTTGGCAGAACTTGTGACCTTGAACAAATGTCTTAATTTTAAGTCTTCAAAGATTAAAGCCTAGAAGATTTGTATGTTGTCACTCTGTTGTTTTACTTTGAAAGTTATACTTGAGTTTATTTATTTATTTATTATTTAGTTAAAAACAAAAAACAGAACAGTAACAATCAACAAAAACATACAGCAAACACTTCAAACATTTACATTTTATATGCGGCCAGTTATGTTTGGTATACTCTCTCTCTCTGTGTACTTTGTAACTTAACATACATCGTAAATAATGTTGGGTCTCATTATTTATTTTAATTAGGAGGGATTATTATAAATAATCAGCCCCCTTCACTGCTCTGAAGTCTGTAACTTGCAGAGTCTTACTGTCCCGCCGGACACAGAATCACAACTGATCTTGTCTTAACCGAAATGAACCCTTTAATTAGTATAACATATATTGATACTTCAATGTTAGTTTTCAACAAATAAATGCCTATCCCTCTGAGGTCAGATTACACGTTATAAGCTTGGTTATAGGCCAATCCGGCAGACGTTGGGTTTCTGGACTCTAAAAATAGTTTCATCCCTTGTAATGTGTCATAGTGAACACAAATCAAGGCCACATCTTAAACGCTTCACAACCTCTTGACAGAAAGTCTAGCATGTTTGATTTTTATTTCTGCCTGCTCCAATGTCACTCGTCATGTCAGGGACGTTGACCCCTGGGAGCATGGAGTGCTTTACACACACACAAAAGTCACAAGCGTAAACAAACAAAATGTCAAATTGAAAAAGAAGGATGAGACTTGGAACGATGAGACAGGATTAGTTTGTTGATCTCTGTCAACAAAATCCCTGTCTTTATGATATATCATTGAGTTACTACCACGACAGACGGAAAAAGACAAATGTTGAGAAATAGGAGATGCACTTCATCAGTCTTCTTTCCAGGTGTTGTCTAGCCTAATCCTTCTTTCTTACAATTTCATCATGTCGGTTGTGATGATAGGTCAGGTACCACTGCGTAGTCTGTCATATCCGTCGGTCAAATCACAGCACAAACTTAGGACTTTGTGATCACCTAATCTGACACAATGACCATTGTAGCTGACAAAATATTGTGTAGTCTGACCTTGACATTCATCAATGTCCAAGCTGGGCCACTCCAGTCAAAAAACTATCTCTCCCCCTGGGTCCCTCTTTCCTTCTCTGACTCAAAGGCATTCAAAGTTTTCACATCAGTCATTGCATTCAAGGTGTACAATAGTATAAACACTTTCTCCTACAGTGGGTGTGTAGACTGAATATTTTTAGATAAGGCACGATTTGCCTCATGACTTGGCAAACAAGTTTAGCTGGGATCAAATTAAGACTTGGAATTGCCCGCTAATTGGAAATTAGGAAACCCTGCACAAGTGTTGGCTCCGGAGGCCTGTCTGAGCATGTGTCAGTCTGCTGAAATGGGATTTCATACACGCAGTATCTTGGTTTTTCATTTTAATTTCTATATGGAGTGAGCAGCCTGGCATTTTCGTGATGGATTGGAATTCAAACTAAACCACATATGAAAACTATTCAGCATGCCACACATCCACAAACATCTGAAAGTTGTCTACAATTGTAGTCTAATGATTTTTTCCACAATCCGTGCAGGGTAAAAGTGTTTCCTGTCTTCAATCTGTTGCAGTCTTAAATTTGGCTGTGGAGCAGGATCTTGATTCATCTTGACAAACATTAAATTGAATCAAAACAGCTTTGCTTTTGCAGACATGAACGGAAACAAGAAACAGTTGTCAGTAAAAAAGCTTGAAAAATGCCATGTTATGCAAGCATGTCTAATGAAAATCTGTGTTGTTTCCTCTCAAAGCAGAAGTATGGCTTCAAGAATGTTAGCTTGCCTTGTCTTAGTGGATACTTATTCTCTAAATATGTTAAACAGTTTAAGCTGAGGAATCATGTATGGTAGCATGTCTACTCTCTGGACTTGGGGACAAGGACATGGCAGATTTTGGTGGTGCAATATGATGTGATTTATTTCATCAAGTCATATCTTCATGGGCCTCCAGCAGAACTTAAGACGACAATTGTTGTATACATTATATATATATTGTTCCGTTGCTTAGCGCCGCTCGAGTGGCTGCTTGTTGCAGCAGCTCTCTCTTCGTTGTTCTTTTTTCAACTTTTTTTCATATCTGTTTAGTTATCTTTGTATTTGGAGCCTGTCATGACATTTAAAGACTCATTTGTTGGCTATAGACACCAAACTGGCTACGTTTGCAGTGGTGCTTTTACTATTTTGTTCCTGTGTTGTGTCTGGAGATCCTACGTGTAACTATGGTTGCAATGTTTACATATGAGATCAGCTGTTAGCAGCCCGTAGTATGTCGATGCTAAACGATGCTAGGCCTGATGTTCCCTGCGAGCTGAGGAGAAGGAGGCAAGGATGACATGCTGGTATTGAGGTGCAAGCTAAAAAAAGAAGCCAGTAGGTCTAAGATGAGAGTAAAAAAAAACAACTGGCAGGCCGGCACAGCATCTGTGTAAAACTAATTCCCTTAATACAGATGTTGTAAAAGCAATGCCTGCATTTCAAAGCCGCCTGTATGATGTACACAAGCACAGGAGATTCCTTGCCCCCTTAACATCACTGTGTTTTCCTCCCTTTCACTAATGACATTTTCTGAAGAGAACAAAAATGTCCAGCGTTAATCTCTGTGCCATATGGGTGGACTGATAGATGCTGCGATGCTAAGTGGCTCACTCGACCCGTGCTAGCAAAAAATAATTATAATTTATGAAGCCAAACCCTCCAATTCATCACAGACCATGCCTTTTCAGACAGCCACAACACATCATTATGGGATATCGCCTTTCCCTTCCATTGGCTTACTAATCCAATAGAGGAGTGGTTTTAGCCAAACCTTCCTCCACATATGCTATTGTCTTTGGCATTGCTGTTCAATAATGGCTTTGACCTGCCACGTGCAGCCGTTAGGATGCAGACTGAGGGGCAGCTAATGAAGGTTTATGTGACATGGTGAAGACGTCAGTCAGACGCCATTAGGACATCTTTATGGCACCAGCGGTATAGCTTAGAGAGAGAGAACTTCCTGTGCTTTTAAGACCTAAGTATATGTCAGCAGACATGCAATGAGCAATTCTTAGTGCTGAGGGTCATATGTCATTACACTGTGCATTTTTGGGTAGTGTTTTATTTCTAACCCTCATACACAGCAGAAAGAAAAAAAAAAGCTAAATAAAAAAAAAAAATAGCAGGTAAATCAGTTCCTTTAGATCCCATTAAGCATGATGAAAATATGCGAGCACATTTTGGCAGCGGAGTGGTATTCTGCTCCATTCATCCAGATGAGGTAACAAGCTGTAAATACTGAATTAACACTGTGGCCAGCATCAAATGTCTGAGTATTGCATGGTTGCTCGTCAGGACTGATAGTCAGATAACCATGGACTCAAGTTCTACAAAATACAGACAAGGGCATGACTTGTTCAGAGTGTTTCAATTAAAGACCAAGCCTGTAACTGGCAACTTTCAGTTGAATGTGTCATTGGTTGTCAGGGTTGCACCAGCTGATGGAACATGGAAAGAGTCCATGCGAATGTCTTCTAGTTTAGTTATTTTATTAATATTTTCTTCTTTTATTTATTGTCTGCTTGTCTTTGGCTCAGGACCATTCATTTTATTAAAGACACAAAATTTCTAACTTCTAGAGTCAAATCTTCAAATCATGATAATTAATAACATTGAGTGAAATGTGTGCTCCAAATTTCTCTCTGGTGTACACACTGGGCTTCTCCACCAAAAATTTCTGGCCACTGAATGTTTATCCGCCTGCTAAAATCTATCCACTCACTGATACCCCACAGATCTGGAAGTTATTTAACATCTATCAAAGTCAGTTTGTTTAGATAGCAACCGTCATCTTGGGTGGTTAATCCCTGTGCATAGACTGATAAACAACTATACTCTGTTGCACTTCTGTTCCCAAACTACATGCCGACACTTACTTAGTCCTCGCTCTTTACAAACTGTAAACAGTTCAATTAAGAGACTGGCATTTTGTTCCAAAGTCATAAGATCTGATGGGCATTGGAACCTTTCCACTTCTAATTTAATTCTTTGTTTTATGGTCACTGTTAGGATTCAACTATAGTGGCTTTCTTCATTTAAGAGTGGATCTAATGGCTAATTAATGTTGGATGTAACCAAGATAATGCTTAATACCAGAAAGAGAAAAAACACCTTCTCATGCTGGCATTGTCCAAATTGGCAGATGGTGAGCTTCCCTCTATTTCAAATAAAATAAGAGAGGTACATTAATGTTGTACATGCAAGGTTGTAGTCAAAGGGGCATAAACACATCTAGTTAGACTTTCAAAGTAGAGCACTTAAGTTCAGAGATGACTTTTGGACATGTAATAGAAATATGTAATTAACTCTACAATCCAGTGACAGTTGAGTCATGTTAAGGCATCGTGGTTAGGGGTTAATTAGTTCTATGTTCTATGTATGCTTCATGACTTGAAAAGAAGTCAGTCTCTTTCCCGTCTATGTTCATGTTTTGCATCCATCACCCCTGATTCCCATCCTTAGCTAAATTTCACGCTCTTCATAGAGCTGCGGCTGATTTCACCAGCACATTCACGCAGTAAGCCTTAAGACATAACATGTCATATAATGTGTAAAATGTGTAAGCACTAAACTACTGACCAAGCCAATCTATTGGATCAGGGTGGGAGAGAAAACTGGCTGAAAGGAACAGTGATTTGTAATTAGTCTGGCTTCAGAGTTCTGTTTTTGCTCCAAATACACCACAGGCCAAAATGTATGGTCAAAAGCCAGAAATCTGTACAGCTGGAAAATAATTTATGAAGTCTTTGTCAATTCTGTCTTTAAAAAAAAATGAATTCATGCAATGTCACTGAGACAATTCCCAAAACCAGTGGGAATCCAAAGTGCTGTACAGACTTGTATCTGAATCACTATATTTCCACGTTAAAGCCATACTTTTACTGAAAAGTCAGATACACTCAGGGGAGTATTTCAAGTCAACTGAATATAGCAAGACAAGTACAGCACCCTGTATTCTAAAGTCACTGCAGCGTGCAAGCAACTGTCATTTATAAAGGATGCAGGTGCTCTCAAGTGTTGGAGGGATGCAGTCTGCACTTGTTTGCCACTCCAACCAGCTTCCAAGCGCTGCCCAGACAGAGAACAACACCACTTGGCAGGAAATGTATGTCATGTAGCAACCTGCTAACCTCCTAACCCAGCAGGATGATGCCAGGGGAGTTCCAGATCCCTGACTCCACTCTGTGTTACCTCTGTCCTCTGTCCAAATAACTTTGAAAGGCTTCAGTCTGTTGACACAGAACTATGTAGTTAGGTTCACAATAAAGTCTGTGATTTTTTGCTGTTTTACTTCATCACTTTTCCTCATTGCACATTTAACTTGCTTTAATGCCTCGAAACAAAATTATGTGAGACCTTGATTAGAGGAGTGATAGAACTAAAAAACAAACATGAGCATTATACTGTGATCAAAACCCTGAGTAGGCTGTATACTTTTAACTGCACTGTATAATCTCATTGATTTTCATATAAAGCTGTGTTTATTCTCTTTAGATTTCTTAAGCTGCTGTCAAAATTGTATACTTGAATGGTAAAAACCAATGTTTTGCCACTGAGACTACATCTTTCTGCTTTCTATGTTACTCAACAGCTACTCTGAAGTTTTTGTATTACTATGGTTGGGTTTTCATGGTAGTTTGTTGAAAGCTCAGTGCATCTCATGCAGACACAAAGCAGGTTAGACAGTATTGAAGGCACTGTGAGGAGTTTTCATGTTATGTTGGTTCTCCTGGAAGAAATTAGAAGTTTTGTTTGGGATGAAGACTACATTTCCCATAAATACCATCACCTACTGTGATAAAGACTTGGCTATTGCCAAAGCATGCATTATTTTCAGACAACTTTTTTTCCAGGATGCAGAGTGATGAGGTAATGTGTTGATTTGTAGCTACGTGAAATGATTAACTGTAACGTAACAATGACTAAACTTTGTAAACTCTTACAAAAAGTGACCAGCAGTCCGGTTTAACATTACCTGTCACAGCCCTTGTGTCATGATGTGTTCTCTGGTGTCCCAATAAATGTTTGAATAACGTAAATATGCACATGGTTTAACTCTTTAGTCATCAAAGAGCAGTGAAATAAAATACCATAGCTATGCAGATGACACATACATTTACATCGATATATTACCAGGGGATTATAGTCCCATACAAACACTGAGTAAATGCACTAAACAAATCAATGACTGGACAAGCCAGAACTTTCTTCAGTTAAACAAAGAAAAAAATGAAATGATTGTTTTTGGAGTCAAGGAAGAAAGGTTAAAGGTTACTGCTCAGCTCCAATCTGCAACGATGAAATGTTCAAACCAAGCCAGAAACCTTGGTGTAGTCATAGACTCAGACCTTAATTTCAGCAGCCACATTAAGACAATCACAAAGTCAGCCTACTATCACCAAGAATATATCAAGGATTAAAAGGACTCATGTCTCAGCAGGATGCAGAAAAACTCCTCCATGCATTCATCTTTAGCAGACTAGACTACTGTAACAGTGTCTTTAAAGGACTTCCTAAAAAGTCCATCAGACGGCTGCAGCTCATACAGAATGCTGCTGCTCGAGTCCTAACAAGGACCAAAAAAGTCACTCCAGGTCTTAGATCCCTACACTGGTTTCCTGTCTGCCAGAGAATATACTTTAAAATCCTGCTGATGGTTTATAAAGCACTGAATGGTTTTGGCCCAAAATACATTGCTGATCTGCTGCTACTGTATGAACCATCTCGACCTCTGAGGTCATCAGGTACTGGTCTGCTTTCAGTCCCAAGAGTCAGAACGAAACATGGTGAGGCAGCGTTTAGTCATTATGCACTACATATCTGGAACACACTCCAATGCTTTTCATGTTTTAATGTAAAGCACATTGAGTTGCCCTCGTGTATGAAATGCGCTATACAAATAAAGTTGCCTTGCCTTGCCTTGCCTTGCCTTGCCTTGCCTTGCCTTGCCTTGCCTTGCCTTGCCTTGCCTTGCCTTGCCTCTGGTGTCCCAATAAATGTTTGAATAACGTAAATATGCACATGGTTTAACTCTTTAGTCATCAAAGAGCAGTAAAGTATTCACACACCAGCATAAACATGAAATCCTGTTCATAGCAGTTTAGCTTTTTTAGCTAGCAAAGCCCTGGTGGTAGGGTTTCTCCATCTAAAACATGCCTCAACAGAAAACAAACGTTGTTTTGCTTTTCCTGCTCTAGTATCAGTCATGAGTACAAAACATTATGTCAAAAGAAAATTTTCTGAAGAAAAAAACATCCTCCTTTTTGCTGACTTACTCCTCACTGCCAAACTTTCCAAGCAGAGCTCAAAACAGAGACACTTCAGGGTGAGTGCCAAGGTCAACACAGCTTCCTTCACTGAAAATGTGACCTGAACACAGGCAGGCACTAAGATTCAGTATGAAGTAACAAATCCTGCCGCTAATAATCTCATTGTACCCTGTGGGTCATAAGGAGGTATCAGTGTAAGAGTGACACTATTTAAAAATCAGTTAAAAACTCCTCACAGTGCTTTCAAACTGCACCCTTTGTTTTAGCCGAATTGGGTAACACATGTTTTGCAGACCCAGCAAGGGGTGGTAGTAACGAGTGCCAAACCAAACTAGATTTTCCAAAACTTTTCGGCAGCCTTACAAATGTCGGAGTGTGTTTTTGGAGATGTTTTCTGAAAGGTTCCTTCTTTTTATCAACAGAGCAATGAAATGAGAAATGTTTGGTCGTCTTGCATGCTCAATGTTTTTTGTGTTTACGTTACACCTAGCCAAAGAAGGCCTCTGAGGTTTCTTTCTTTCTATGAGAATTAAAGAGTGATTGTAAACAACTAGACTACAGGGGTGTGACAGCATCAGTATTTTCAACTAGGAAATGAGAACAAGCTGGTTGTCTTTGGCAGGTCTTGGATTCTCATTAGTCACAGCAGACCGGGAGCACATGTATCTGTGCAGCTGACACTGGGTTGAAACCTTATTAACTCAACCCCTGGTGTTGTGTAATAAATGGAAAACATGCAGCTATGAGACAAAAAATAAAAAATGTAGAGCTGGGACATCAGCATGAAATAAGGCAATGGGGGGGAGTCAACCATTCAGCGGTGACCCCTCTCAGCTTGTGTCCAAAGCCCACTTTCTTATTGAAATCAGACTTCACTTTTGAGTGTTGGGGGAGTGGGGGCCTGTCACCAACTCTTGTGTGTAAAAAGGGCAATTGCATCAATTTGATTGAAGAGCTGTTGAAAATGCTGAAGGCTTCGGCATTCAGGGGCAGGCGGGCTTTACGCATCAGTACTTCTTGTATTGCTTCCCTCCATCGTGTTTTTAGCACTGATTACATGATCCCTCCTGAATGTCAGAAAAAGGATGAACCCAGACATCCACGGTCGGGCTGTCCTACTCTTTGGCTCGGAGTTGATGTGCTCGGGCTAATCTTCTTGAAGGACAGAAGGGTCAGCGGAGATGAACCATGAATTGCCTCCACCCCGTCCCCCCAGTGCTGCATGAAAGAGGGCCTCTCCTTTTGGCATGCTGGCTATATTTCCATGTTAGGGAGCACCTGTCTCCATGGTGCGTTTATGAGGCGCTGCACAGCTGTTTCTTAGGTTCCAACACACACGTTTTCTATTTGATTCATTTCTCTCCCCTCACATCCCCTCCCCCTCTACAAGAGTGATCCCCTTTGCTTTTCATTACCAGCATTGCTACCTTAGCCCTTTAAATGGATTCAAACACTTATTTTACTCCCATTTTACCAATATAGACCTCACTTTCTGTGATCCCTACTCTACCAGATGGTTTTGGGTGACATTTTCAACCTGAAGTATCCGACTGAGCTGAGTAATGTTCACATGTAAGACTTAAGAGGTAGAGTCTTGGATAGTCTTACACAGTCAGTCCAAGAACCTGAAAAATTTGGATAATTTTACCCTCAGGTTGGTGACACTATGATCTTTTATACTTGAGGAAAAGTGAAAAAATGAAATACTAAATATTAAAGTTAAGCACTTACTAGAATGGTGATGCCACAAAGCACCTCATTTTGACTGCTACAAGGAGAAAAGTGGTAAGAATGAACAAAAAGACTAAACTGAAAAAGACTAAAAGAAGCAATTGACCCTTCACTATGTCCTCTTTGTCTTGGTAGTTACTGATCAGCTGTTAAGCTTTCTTTTCTTACACAGCACTAAATGGCAATTTGTAGAGAAACTACACACATCAGGCCTGACAACCTGAAATTCAGATATTGGCAGAAAAGTTCCTTGGTTTTAGCCAGAAGTGCAAGAAAAGTACTTCTAATTCCAAGCCAAAAAAGATCAACTTTGTATACATTGACCACTGTTACTGATGAGCTTCATACCATTTATACTAGCAAGCTAGTTAGCCTGACATGCTAGTGATTGACGCTTATGTTAGAGAAAATAACAAATCTGTACATTTTCTGTCTGATTCAGTTTTGAAAAAGCTAAAAGGAAAAAGTCGACACCCAATAGAAATATTGATATTTGAGTATCTACATTAGAGCTCCAAACACACAGACCAGGGAAGGGGTTTAGCAAAGAGGTTATTATTAGAAGTTGAGGAGTTTTCCAGAAGTCTGGGTTAAGAGCTTTGTACTGTACTTATGTGTGTTCATGGTCCTCTGGAAGGAGACTCTTGCTTATTGTTATTTACCTGCTGCTGTTATAACTGCTATTCAGCCTCTTAGATGTTTTGCTGTGTACCTGAACTCACCCATCATGAATTGGTTATGAATTATCCTATTATATTGTATTTTTTTCTTTTCTATGTCTGTTTATGTATTGTCTTATGTCTCTGTGTACTTGCACTTTTGAAAAAACTAAATAAGAAAATAAAATAAATAAAAAAAGAAGTTGAGGAGTTTTCCAATGTCTTCCTAAATCTGCTTTCCACTTACAGTCCAAATGTTTGATTTTAGAAAAGAGGTTTTCAAGTAAAAATGCCCAAAGCTGTTTGCTGAAAGTCTTCCTCCATTCTCTCTCTTCAGCTGTCCTATCAATAAAAGCAAAACCTGCCCGGTCCCCCAAACAAAACAAAAACAACTTAATTTGGCTTATTTTATCCAGCTAAAGCAACTCAGTCATATGCAAATGATTAATAATCTACCCTCTCATACCTGTCGTGAATAAGATCTGTTCACTCTGCAGGGTTAGAGACACACATGGACATCCTCTGTTAGGTCTCTTCTGTAACTGCAGTGACTGCCACGCAACCTTTTTCCTTTTGTTTTCATACAAACACACTTCTGTCACTGTGTAAGAGATTTGTAAAAGTTGCTGAATTAATTTGTTATCACGTTCTTCTATTTGTTCCTACAAGCTACGTAATTCACAACAACCCTGCAAGATGGCAGTCTCTGTGTCAGGGAAACTGCTCCTTATGTTGACATATAAGGCTGAGTTAGCGAACACAACATTTTCATATTCAGGCAATTATATACTAAATTAAACATACTTACGAATATTATATTCCATTTCTACCAGATCCCGCTTATTACTAAACACTGCACCTTTGTAGGGGAAATACAGATCTATTTTAGAGTATGGGCACAATTGATAAACTATCTTGAAAGTCACTTACAAAGATGTATGATAATCTTCTTAGGGATAATGTAATGCATACAGACAATGTCATGCTATGCAGCATAGCTACTGCATAACAATTATATAGGATGATAATTTTTTCTTTGGTATTGTTTTGGAGTTTTCTGTTTTGGTTGTGTCTACATGTGTTCAAGTCTAAATGTATACATACATAGCAAACTAGAGATAAGTAAAAAAAAACAGACTACAAAGCTAACCTGTGATTTGTGCGGATGACACAATCACTGATATATGTGATTAACTTTGATTTATTAGTCACATAGCTTGTAATTAATACAATGTAATGTTTTAGCTTCCTGACATTAATAGTTTAAATGTGACATATTCACAGTCTTTTTTTTTCTAACTGCAGTGAAAAAGGTCCTTAATCTTTACTTATAATAAGCCCAATTCCATGGGCTGTCCAATCCTGTTGTGATCAACAATTACTGTCCTCCACCGCCTCAACCCAATCCCCGAGCTCTCCACTTTGTTTGTCCTCTCATTTTTTCATTTTGATATTTTGAGTGTAAATGAATAACCTTGGTAATAGTAAGCCCACCGTGCTCATCGACCTACCCCAAACAAGTCTGATTGCATTAATAGAGAAAGCACTCTAAACCCAGCAATAACAGTGGTTATGTTTTGAACTCTCATGTCTCATGTTTATTTCCATTTTAGCTTGTGGTGCCTGTATACTTCCTCCATTCTTCTCCATCTACTTGTATGAACCTTTACAGGGATACACTAATGGAGCTCTGTTGTTATGGCTGCATGGTTTGCTCCATCTCATCTTGGAGATAGGCCTCATCAGAGATTTGATGAGAACATACTAATAGGACAGATGTTTGGAGGGAAAATCAATAGAGCTTAGCTATTAGGAGGTAGAGGGATAAAAGGACACTCAAAGCCTAAAATAGCACGAGTGCATGAAAGCAGGCAACTCTTGTGTATGATTACATGCACACTGCCCTCAAAAACACCTTTAAATGATTTGTACATGTTCTGCCCTATTCAGCATTAAAAGCAGTGCTCCTCTTGTTCAACTTTTTTTCCCACAAAATGTTTCCAACTGAGAGAATGTTTCTTTTATTATGGAGATTTTACAGTTTGAATTCCCAATATATGTAAAGGTTAAAGTAATATTGAGTTTTAATAGGTTTCTGAGGAGAAAAAAAATACTTTAATGCAATCTCATTTTCAGATTTGGCATCAGTGTCCTTTCACAGGTCCTATGCATAGTCTGCAGAAAAGGCCAAATCAGACAGCGTGCAAATCAACAGGTGCCTTTGTGTGACTCATAACCATACAACAGCAAAGCCAATGTGAAAAAGATACTGCTAAAGATTTCCTGTTAAGGTTCGGCGTAGAGTGAGGGTTTTGCAACCAAATTCAGACACACACACACACACACAAAGGAGAAAACAGGCCTAAAAGGAAAAGAGGGAGTGAAATCGTAACAGATGATTCCTCTGCTTTCTCATTAGAAGGGCGATAAAGAGTCACGTGTCAACCTATGTATTCACCAATTTAAAAGCCATGCAAATGCACACACTGCAACATGCTGATTTAAGACCCAGCAGGCTGTTTAAGTTTTACGAAAGTTCATGTGTTCAATTAAACCCATGGAATTGCACAAGAATTGAATCAGCCCAGGGTGCCTTTGAGAAAGAGAGTTTGGGGAACCTTTTAAGGCAACTTAAGTGAAACATTCCTCAAACATAATTTACTTGGTGCGCCTGGGGAGCACTTACTGACTGAATGAGCAAGCTGGGATATAAAATACTTGTGCTAATTCAAACGTTAAAGTTAGTTTTTACCAGTGCTTTGCTTCGGTTTGTGTCCCCCGCCAGGCCTACATTGACGTCTTTTTCTTTTTACTCAGGTTGTCTGTGTTTATCTAATACTGCAGAGACTTGCATTTGCGTTAATTTGACGTTAGTCTCAAAAACAGACAAGTAAGTGCCTGGTAACATCTGAAAAAGGCATGAGAGTCATGTATTGCACCATGGGTAATTCAAAGTAAATAGAAGTATTTTAGATGCTATTATAAATTGCCAAGATTAACTGTAATCTTGAGGTGACAAGAAAGGGTATTGGTAGCTGGTAAGAAGTTCAGATACACCAAAAGGTTAACTTTATAATTTGCAGCTCTGCATTCTAGAGCATACATACCCACTTAAAGCATTGTTTTTTTACATGGGCGGTGGATGTGACTCCTCTGAAGTGATAAAGTAGTGCAATTTCAATAATTTTAGAACAATCGAGGGTTTGGTTTACACCAAAGCCCAGAGGACAGAATGCAGTGTTGAAAAATTGTTTTGGTTTATTGAGAAAAAAATAGAAATGGAATTAAAGCCTTTGCATGCATCATAACACTCATCATTCCAAAGCAAAAAGACCTTGGTTGACATTAAAGATACCATTTAGGTTCAGAAAGTGGATTCAACTCTAATCAACTTTACTTATGACACCTTACACACACACACACACACACACACACACGCACACGCACACGCACACTCACAAGAATGCATTTCAAAGTGCTTTGCAAAGGAACCAACAACAGGAACAGATAAAAGACAAACACAAAAAGAAGAAGAAGGGAATAAGAATAGGTTTTGGTTTTCTTCTGTGTGAATATGTTGAATGTGTTTTAGACCTTCTGGTGTAGTAACACAAAATGTATACCATTATCACAACCAATGCAGCTTAGGAGTCAGGACAGTAGTTAAGAAATAGACATCAATCTGGAGTCCACAAACATGTGGTCAGACTTCATCTAACACTACCAGATACATCTTTGTTGAATTGATTCCAACTTGTGAGCACAACCTGCTCTGATTAAATTACATATAACATAGAACAAAGCTGTGACAAGCTTTGACATAGACATTTTAACCCTTTACGATTTAGCAGACTGCTTTTGAATGAATGATTTTTCCCTCCTCTAAAGTGGACTCCTAACTAAGCCAACATGACAACACGCGAATGACTCCTCACATACTCAGGTGGAAGGTAAAAAGGAATGAAATGAAATTAACCTGAATGTGCTGACATGACATTCAATTTGGTGACTTTTGTCTCAATGATTGGAGCTAGCCCCTTTAAGGTCACAAAGAGAGAAGTGTCTAAGATGTGTTACAGTGTACCTTCTGGTTAGAAGCTTAGAATCACATGAAATTTCAGTCCTCACTGAAAAATCTGAACAAAAAAAAAAACATTTTAATGAAGATATTCATTAAAAAGACACTCAAGTCATTATTCTTCTTTCTCCTTGGGGAGAGGTAATTTATTTTTTGAGAAGTTGTGAAATTTTGCACAAAAATAAATGAACTTTTAGGTGGGGAGCAAGGATGAATCAAAACCAAGCCTTCTGACATTTGGTGTCAATGCCAAAAGATGTCTGTTTTTAAAGAAAATGTAGACATATTTGATATTTTTTAGTTCGGTTTATATCAAAGAACAACTTTTTAAATTTCTGTTTCAAGGTTGATATTTCTTATCCAAACAAAGGTTGCCTAGCTGATGTCATTTCAAATGGGACTCCTTTCTTTATGGCCACATTGATCAAGGACTTGATGAATTTCACTCTTAAACTTAAATTACTAAAATTGCTCTTTCACTTTTATAAGTATATTGTCTGGTTGAATGGGTTTGTTTTTGCTGAAAAAAAGTGTGATATACTGCAATCTATTAAATGTAAACTAAACTGACTAAACACTCCAGTTGAAAGCATTTAATTGCATATTCTCTGTCACTGCTAATAGATACACACACACATTTCTGGGTCTTTTGTCTTCCTTCACATTGTGTTTCGTTTCCCTTTGTTCAGCTCCATTTTCCACATCCTGAGACGTCATGGACCCTAGATATCCAGACACCTTCCACTCCAACCCAACTCCCAAACCCTTTGATAATACAAGCATGTGCTGGTAACATATCACTAACATATTTGGTCATTAACATTTTCCTCTGAAAGAGCCTGTCAGAGCGTATTAGACGTGTCAGAAGACCTGAGAGCATCAGGGGGAAGGTACCTGGTGTCTGGTGTCAAACCTGTCAACTCAAACCCACCCCCCAATCCGCTTTCGATCTTAATAAATGCAGGCAATATGAGCTTGGAGTACCCAAATCAATGGAGCATGGCAAGGTCAACATGCAGACAGCTACTTCCAGTTGCAAACTGGAGGAAGTGGTATATGAGCGACTGGGTGGGGGGCTGGAGGAAGAGAAGGAGCTGACAGCTACCACTTCACCTATTACCACCTTGATGTACAGGGTCAAAGTGCAGTGTTATGATGAGGTCAGTCAAGTAGTGCATTATTCAAACAATGGAGCTCTAAGGTGGCTCTCACTTGGCCCACTCTGGTACTTGCATGATAAGCTTTGATGTTAACCTATAAATCTCACAGGGAGAATTCTGGTTCCATGCGACCTTTGTAGTTTCAGCTGTTTACATCAAGCCAACACCTGAAATTGTGCAATTGACAGTGATCGCATGGCGCCATTTTCATATTACTTTACTATTAGGATTGGAAGCTTTAGGAGCTGTGTCCGCTAATGCAGTTTTTATGTCTGCAGTTCAGCCTCTTCAGTGCTCAGCTTCCTCAGTACAAAAACCCTTTCACCTACAGCTACTTTGAGACCCTGCAATCGAAGTGCTCTCAGTTGAAAATAGTTCAACTTTTAGAAAACACTTCAGTCAGTGTCACTTCCTAATAATTGTTGAGCAGCAATTGATCATACAGCAATTATTACAAAGAAGAAAGGAGAGGAGAACAAATGTATGGCAAGGGAATCAGTAGAGGCAAAACGACCATGGCGCCAATGCCATACATTTTATATATGCCAGAAATATGATTGATTGCTGAATGAGTCTGTTTTGTTTCGATGCATAGTTACATTTTGAGGCAGTGCACATCAGGCTATATATGGCATAGTAGTGTGTAATGTGTTTGCGTGCATAGCGTACCCCAGACCCCATTGTGTTCTCTGTCTGCATGGCATTTTCCATCAGGCAAGGTCTCAACTGTCATTGACTGGGAGAGTCGTTGAAAAGCAGTTGGACGCTCCTTCTTTTGGCTGTGGCCTCTTTGTTTCCCCCAGTTGAAGCTGCTGAACAGTCAGAGATATGCAATGTGATTCTGCAGAGCACACTGCCCCCAAGGCAAGAGCATTATCATTCCCTCTTGCACCAGTGTGCGTTTCTAGAATATGTAAAAAGAGAAACTGTGGCACGGTCTCTCACAGCGACACTGGCCTGTGCTGTCATTTGTCAGCTACATATGGAAACCTGATGGGGAAAACATACAATGGCACATCTCATCATTTCAGTTTTCCTGCTGTAAAAAGACACCACACTACAGGCAGCATTGTGTTCCATGACAAAAGATGAAAGGCATGTCTTTGCACTTCGAGAAGGCACACAAGGCAGTGGTACCAATAGCAGGCTATAATAGGCAGTGCTCTATTTCCTCACTGTTTAGACACCTCAAGTCACTCATGTAAATTGGCAATCGCCTCCGTCAACGCTTCCACAGGGTGCGGACGGGTGCACCTGTTTACCCATGTGGGTTTATCTGTCAAACATGATGATCTATTTTTCAAAGGGAGTCAAACGGAAAGGTTTGTAAAATGTTTGTGTGCAGCTCATTTGAAGTGAAATGGGTTTCCTAAGGTAGTCAGTGGGATTTATTTGATGCTTGACATGTTATTGTGCTGCGTGTTATTGTATGTAGGTTACAAACGCTGTGCCAGAGGCTCAAGTGTATTTATGTCCCCCATATGGACTCCAGTGTGTTGCATGTAGAGGTGGCACTATTGCGTGTGCTGACAGTCCACAGGCACATTATGATACATGTGACATTGATGATAAATTAACACTTGAATTGACAGCTCACAGCCAAATTATTTATCAGGATGAAGATGCTGCAAAAGTAGGACTTCCGATCCCATGACTACGGCTGTCAACGCATAATTTTAATATGTATGGCAACTTGTGAACTCATCCAGTTTTATAACTGTTTAAATTAAAGGGTTCTCCACTTTTGTTTATTGGGGATTTCCAGTCTGTGCATAGAAAACAGGGGAGGAGGAAAAATAACAAATGACAACAACATGGCAGCAAGATAAAGGCTGAGGGATGGAGATGATAAACACACAGTGTCTGTGTGGAGATGTGTGAGATGACCGTGGGAATGGCAGCTGTGGCAGCAGAATAAATTTGAATGCTGATCTCAGTTAATAAATAACTTTGTGAACCACAGCACCTGGCCCAGTCTCCAGCGCAATCCAGTGTCATGGCCGGCCTGCGTTGATTATTCACTAACCTTCCAATCAAATGAATAGGTCTCCCGCTTCTACACATTCCCCTCCATGCTTGCCTGCTGTGGGGTGAGACGCAACAAGCTGCCACTGGTAGTGGGAATAGAAAGATGAATTAATATTCTACTGACAAACACAGGCCAGGGCTAATTGAAATATTCTAACTGAATTTGTGACACCATGCCTTGTGGGGTACAGAATGGTCACAGAATGGTCACAGACTGGTCACAGACTGAAAGGAAATGTGGTAGATAAAAGAAAATAGAGACGGCTGAGTAATGACAGAAAGTATGTGAATAGATCTGCTTTAGAGCAGGACTCTGTAAGCAGATGTTTGTGACAGGAAGATCACAAATGCAATGAGCCACATTGTTCTACCCACAATTCATATGGACCACAGATGACATGATAAAAGCCTCAAATCACATTGAATGCAAATTGGATGTCAGTGTAGTTTCATTCTTTTAAATGTGGCTTTGGGTAAAGTACTGTATCTGAGGCTGAAGAATGAAACCGAAGTGGAAGTGCCATAGACTGCAGTTCCGTGAGTGGCCACTTGAGGCTTACTATAAAAGTGAGTCAGTCTCAATAGAGCCACATGTTAAAATATTCAAAAGGGTACTACAAACGTTAACCTTCTCATATTACCAGTTCAAGGCACAATATGTATGCCCCTGTAGCATCTCACCTACTGTATACATGTTTCAGAGGCAATAACAGGCAGTAACTGGAGGTAGTAACAGAGGTGTAACAGGGGCCAGACGGGATCACTGTGAGAGGGCATGTGTGAGTGTGTGTGTGCATGTGTATGTGAAGCCCCCGCTGTGTGTTTACCTCTCCTGCAATGCCATAACACAATGTGAAATCACACACAAGGACACCAACATAATAATGCTGCAGGGTCAGTTTGCAAGTATTAAGGTGAGATGATGACGGAGCTTTGTTATGTGCTGTTGCTGACTCGCAATGTGAAAAATGGCTAGTGTCATCTACTGATCGTCATTTTCATTTAGAAAACAGTGATTATGTTAAAATACTTATGTCACTCTTTGTAGTGACGTTACTGCCCAACACTGCTTACAGTCTAAAGGCTGATTTATACTTCTGCGTCTCCCCTACGCAGCAGGGGCTGACGCGGACATGAGCCCTACATACTTGTGTGTTGATGTGTCCATGTCGCGCAGCTGTTCTCCGCCGAAACCTATCAAAGGGCTTGCGGTCCGCGTCAATTCTACAAGTAGTTACATTTTGGAGGAGGTGCACGTCAGCTACACATGTAGGTCTCTGCGTAGGTATGGGAGCTACTTGGACCCCTGGTATAGGCTACGCCGTCGATTCAACACAGAAGTATAAATCAGCCTTAAGACTGTATTTTCACCATCTAATTACCCACTCCTCCCACCTCATCTAAAAATCAAACATCCAATTCTGAAACTAAAACCATCCTTTTTTTGCCAAATATTATATTGACTCTGTTAAATCTCCGTTTAATTTCCCATCTCTTCTTCTTCTTGTTACTCCCAGTGTGCACTGTCTCTTTCCTCAGGCTCCTGACTCCTGCTCTCAGGGCAAACTGTGCTCCCACTGGGAAGGATGAAGGCCAAGACCTTCCTATCATTAAACTCATTTCCCTTAAACAACAGGGTGCACTAATGAGAAATTCTAATTAATATTCTAATTATTTTTATAATTGGCTGTGCCAAGTGATTATGCGCAGGCCCAATCCTTAATTTTGCCTGGGCTACAGATTGGCGATAAAAGCTAAAGTTCATATTCTTGGTGTTCCCTTCAACATGTTAAACCATCAGGAGTAATTAGGAAGTCCTTTGATGATAAATAATGCCCTCACAACTCATTTAGCTTAAGTCTACATGACGTTCTAGCTCATTGTGCACATCATCATGCCTAAGGTCATGGGAAAGGAAATGTGGGAGCTGTTAAAGGGATTAAGTTGTTTTTGTATTTATTTAAGGAAACGATCAGGGAAGTTAAAGCGTTGGTTCATTGAAATTAAAGGAAAACACATCAGCTAAATTACATCTAATGTTATCAAGGCACACAGCCAGTTTTATTAGCTAGGACTGTGAGATATCTGTTGGATTTCTTTTACCACCAATACATTAAAAGGTGAGTGGAGTTTTCATTATTGAAGCAATCACTTAAAATATATGCTTTGAACACTTTCAACAGAAGCTATTAATTAACAGAGAAGACCTTGAATTCTTTAAATAAGGTCTTTTGTCTCAAAATGGAGTGTAATTACACCCACAGGCAATACAAATGTGTACAGAAGAAATTAAAGAAAGTGGTGTACACTTCCAGTGCTAAGACTTAAAAAGAAGGTATCTTGTACAAAAAGTTTTTATTTTTAGTCTTATTTTCCTTAAAAATACCCAATTTGGGGGCGCTGATGGCCTAGCGGTCTAAGCACCCCACGTACAGAGGCTACAGTCCTTGTCGCAGGGGTCAATTACCGGCTGGTCGACCATTTCCTGCATGTCTTCCCCCTCTCTTTACTCCCCACATTTCCTGTCTCTCTTCAGCTGTTCTATCAATAAAAAGGCAAAAAGGCCAAAAAATATAACTTAAAAATAAATAAATAAATAAATTAAAAAAAACAATTTCTCTCTTTTCTGTTTATTCTAGGAAATTATTCGTTTTTCAGTTTGGCATCTCACTGTTCCTCATTATTAGTTATTGGTCTGTTTCTCTTAGTTTTCAGTGTACCAGGTCAAATTGTCAATACCAAAGTCCATTCGCTTCCATTTCTGCCTTTTCATCAAGGCACATTGCAAAAATTGGCCAAGAAAATATTCTGGTTGATTTCAATGGGCAATATTTTTCTATAATGGTGTGTGTGGACAAAAAACATCGCCAGGAAACCTTAAAAGTTCAGTTTCAGTTTCAGTCAGATCAGCGGAATTCGTCCGTTTACTGAACCTCTTCTTTTAGATTCTACTCTTGACTCCTGCCTCTTGACAAGAGCTGGGTCAATCAGCGTGGCTCACACTAGAGCAGCAATGGTTATTTGATGAGCTTATCAGCTGAGTGAAAGAAAAGTAATTTCCTTCTATCCTCGTAGCCTATTTATCATTTCCTCATTATCAAACCAATGTCAAACATTGACTGGTTCCAGGGAAAATCATACATTTTGCAGTTTTGCTCTGTCACTTATGACAATAAAAAGAAAAGCTCTTGGGTCCTTGTTTTGATTGGAAAAAGGTGTAATTTAAAGAGTTAGTAATCTGGTAAAATTGTGACATGCATGTGACTTTTTTTCTAAGATGATTATTGCTACACATTTTATAGACTGAAAAGTTAATCATAAAAATAATACTTGCAGCCTTGACACCTCAGACCATGTTGTGAGAGTTAAGAGGTCCTCTGCCTCACAAAGCCTTATTTCAGCCTAACTCAGCAGGCTTGCATCAGAAACACAGCTGTGAAATAACTGAGAAAACTATCATGATGTACAGTATCTTAAGTACACTACTGCATGTGTACAGTATCAGCATATTGCTCCCGCTCTTGCAATACAGAGTACCATAAAAATAAGCATGTGCCAGTGCAGCATGTATTACTATAGATCTGTGTTTTTCTTATCTGTTTATATGTGTGTATCATATAGGCAATGCTTTTATCTGTTATTGCCATGCATGTGACTCCTGATAAGAGCGACACATGCATGGCGCCGATGGGGATTTTGGTTTAAATATCTTTGAATGTTCCTATGGAGTCAACTTAATGTGATGCCTTGGGAGAAATGCTGCCTGACCGTATTATCCACATACAGTAATGTGTGTTTGACGGCGTGGAGTATTCCAGTAAAAGCTTTCTTGCTTGGAACAAATGGTAATATTCAGTTGCTGGCCGGGATGATGGTGAATCACCGACAGACATAGCAGGGGTTCTGACTTCCTACCAGGCTGTGCAGCTGTAAATGTCCTCTGCACATAGGCTTCGAGAGATCAGCAGAAGAAGAGGGCCTTTGACAATTCATCTGGACATGGAGGGTGCAGAGAGGAGACATCCTGATGCTCCCTTCTGGGAGAACAGCATGGCTGGGCGTGGATATGGCAAGGGCGGGTGCGATCAGACACAGTCCCCTCTGAGCAAATCAGATGACATCAAAGGGATGGAATATATATTTGGGATGGACTGTGTTTCCTCAAGGGGTTGCAGCATCATGCGCATATTGCTGCTCTAAATCCTGAGCTGTGAAGAATGATCAGTATTTTGTTGAATTTTATGTTAGATTCTCGCTTGATTTTTACATGCAGGCAGACAAATTTGGTCACGTGATGCATGTCATTTTACGGAAGCTTAACATGATTTAGCATAGTCCTGCGCTCAGGTCAGACTTGTGTGTTACTTTGTCAACAAGCAGTGTTGAAAAGGAACACTGGTATACATTTAAATTTACCCGCTGTGATAATGCCTCCCAGGTTTGGCTCAAGGTGTCTTCTCTCCTGTGAACCAGTTACATTCCTTGCAGAATTTTCCACATGTCCATTTTTTTCCCCAACCATTCCTGTATCTATGTTATTTTTATTTCTCAGCATTTATCTGGAGACTGTGTGTGTTAGTTGGAGGCACAAACTGTTTTGCATTCGCTAACATACACAGAGCATAAATATTGGATTAAGTAAACAAATCCGAGAGGCACACTCCTGAATGATATCGGTGAGTCGGCCTTTGGAGCTAGCAGGAATGCCACGGTCGCAGTCTTTACTTGAGAGTCGGCACATGAAAAGAGAGAGAGAGAGGCAGAGGTAGAGAGAGAGCGAGAGTCAAATGGCAGTTTAATCCCCCCTCAGTGTTATCTCGCAGGTGTTTTGCAGACTGTGCTCTCTTTGGGAACTTTGAAATCGGGCCAGGCTTTCATGTGCAGGATAAGGTACAGAGCCTGTGCCTGGCTGTTTGTGGGCAATAAACATCAGCACAACTGTGCAGGACTCGAGCTCACAACTCCACTTAACAAGTTATTCCCCCCAGCTCCTTGTTAGGCAGTGAGCCATGGTGTTCGCTTTAAAACAATCCCAGCAGTTTTCTTTGTTTTGTTCCTTTGAAGTTACGCAGACATGGAGTAGGATAAAAAGAAAATGCCAGCCTTGGACAGAGCTTCTATTTTACTAAAACAGGTAATCAAAATGCACGATGGGTCACACTGAAAGCTGCAAAGAGTTCTGTAAAGTAATTTGAATTGATGTCGTTTTACATTCTGCAATTAGCTCTAACCAGAGTCCCACAACACCTGCATGGATAGAGTTACATTTCTCCAGCTTAGTCACACAAATGTTCTCTGACTTCATTAGAATTGAACCGATCTCATGGATTTCCTTCCTAGAAAATTAGCCAGATTGTAAAAAGCTGAGATGAGAACCGACCCACGGCCCCCTGCAGGCATCCAGTATCGGGTGTCGCTGTGTTTTTAATGGCACAGTACATCACCAGGCTCTGGTGACGCCGGATGGCCTGGCAGCATTAGCCTCCCCTGAGAGAATGTGCTGTTTTATTGGCCTCCTCAGCGTTGAGTTGTCCCCTGTGCCGGTGTAATACGGCAGCTAGCATCAGAGGGGGGAAAGGCCCCTTCCTAGATTAATCTGCAGTGTATGATTCTCAGCGCTAGCTTAGTGCTCATGTTCCATATTTTCTAATGGTTATGGGCACAGTCAGTTAGAGTGCTGCTGAGGGAGCCATCAGTCAGGATGTTGAGGGCCAAGGCAAGAGCTGTTCTAAGCAAAGCATATGCATAAGCAACTCATTCTCCACCCCACCATGTGTAATACAGCAGTTTAATGTGTCGCCCTGATCTTAAATTATGATTGTTATAGTGCATCAAATGTGGTGGCAAAGTGTTTGAGTTGTAATGGTCTTTAGTTGTTACATGAACAGGTAGTGCGAGTGTTGTCAGACTGAGGCTCAGTTCATGCAAACTTTGTGTACTAAGGTGGCAACACTGTATAGTTTGAGGTGGCCAGAGGCTACAAAACTTATAGCAAGGGCATGAGCATTGGGATGTGAGCATGGTACAGTCAGAAGGTTGGTGGTGCCATCCCAGCTCCCACAGTCACATGTCAGTGTCCTTGAGCAAGATTGAACCCCAAATTGCCCCTGATGGCATAGTCAGCAGTATGCTAATGCCTCTGAATGAAATTAGTTAACTCTGATGGTCCCAGATTACAACATCCTCTTGCATCAGTTTATGTATGTGGTATGAATGGGTGATTGTGACAAGTAGTGGAAAAACGCTTTGAGGGATTGAGAAGACAAGAAAAGCACTACATAAGTTCAAAGTACATCAACCCATTACAAAGTACAGTAAACAACACCTGATTAAGTATTGAATGTTGAGTTAGGGATGATGAAATGGCAAAAAATCTCCTGGGAAAAAAAAGTTAACTTTACAGTTTTGATAAAAAGTATTTGGATGTGCAATGGTTAACATGCTGCAAACATTGGCAATGATCCAAAGCAATTACTTTCCTAGTTTTTCAATAGAAAATCAAATTCCCATAACCGACAAGTCTAAAGGCAAGAAACAACTCAAATACAGTCACGCAAGTTGAGCACAATATATTCAACAGCTATCTATCTATCTATCTATCTATCTATCTATCCATCTATCCATCTATCCATCTATCCATCCATCCATCTATCCATCCATCCATCCATCCATCCATCTATCTATCTATCTATCTAAACATGTGATTACACAGTAAGACAATTTCAATTTGGTTTGCTGAGTGTAGCTATTGTTAGCACCACTAGCAACACCAGCCTTCGGTCCTCCATGCAGGTAAATGTCCACATGCCTGTGCTGGTTACAAATAGCTTCTTTCAAGCTTTTATATGCCAGTTTAACAGACACAATCTAGATACAACTTCATCTTCATTTTAAAGATCAAAATACTGACAAACCACGCCTCGCTATGAGAAGCCATCTGTCATTAGTGCTTGTTTGGATCCTAGTTGAGGAGCATTATGGCATTATGGTAGTACCCATTACTCAGAGATTCACCCCCTGTAGTGATGGGTAAAAATCTTGTATTGTATTAAAAAATGTTGTGTGTCTTGAAAGCTAGTCATCTTCCCAAAATGAGAAATCATTACTTTTTGGTTTCCCACCAGTGTCCCAGGAAAGATTTTTTTTTAGCCATCCATCAACCCCATCTGCCACTTCAAGCAAACCTACACAATCTTCATACCAAACCACCTGGCTTCAACTGGATATAGAGACAGTATTCATACAAAAAAATCAAGTCATAAAGTCATCAAAGAAATGACCTTGGGGGATACCTAAAGTGCTATCATCGGAATCAACAGACCAATGATCAAACTGCTGTAAAAGACGAGCTTGGGTGAGAACACAGTACCATATTAAGGAAGGTCTGGCAGTGTGAGTGAGAGACATAAGGGCAGAAAAAGGGATGCATTAGAGCACAAATTAAGTGGGTTCTTGTGTCTGCCATGTCTTGCATCCAGAAATAGTGAGCATCAGTTTCTGATCATGTTGTTTTTCCACAGCATGACGTGTCTCTGGGAAGCAGCTTCAGAGAGCCGACCCACTCACCTTCTGTTGTGAAAGAGCCCAAGTGACGTTTAGCACCTCACACCAGGTAACGCTTAAGTCATTCTGACAACAGCGTGGGACACACTTTAGATCCAAGGGAGAGGAGCATTCAGAGCACTTGACTCCCTGTGGCCCAGCATTATGGGAAATGTACGTGAAGCCAAATGATAAAGGCTCTGGCGAGGAAGAGTTTCTTTCATTACCTTATAAATCTCACATAGCCTGGCAACTCCAGTGTCTCAGCATAATACCCAAATTCAATGTGGCATTTCATAAATGTGCTGTCCTCATGGTACTGTCACTGAGCCAGTGCTGGTGCAGAGAGCAGCTCTCTCAGTCTGAGAGGTTGGGGAGTTATACATACTAATCAGTGCTTGGAGATGATGTTTCTGGGTAATATGCAAGCAATGCTACAGTGACTTTGCAAGCAAAGATCTAAGGGGTTGTCATTATTATTGTTGTCATATAGAAGTGAATTTACTGTCAAAATGCAGAGCTGGAGGACAACATGCCCAGTTGCATCAGCATTTAAAACAATGTATTTTTCCTCAGAATTAATTCATTTCGATGCCTCAGATGAGTCACTAGTGGTGACTAAGATGATCTTTGCGAATCTTTGGCGTGATACTATCAATTCAGATTCTCCTTAAAATGTAGAATCTACACTCAGGGGTGTGGATGTTGAGCATAGGAAGTGTTTTTGTTTCCATCTGTGGCACTTGCAGTTCACATAGATTTGACCTATCAAAAAGGCTTTGCAGGAACAAAAGTCTGTGTGGAGAGCAAAAGCAGGCATGCCGTGATGTCATCCTAGGTGCCACTGGTGGTAATCTGATGAACCCAAATACTTTCACCCTCCTCATCTACAGTGTGCAAGATCTATGAGGAAGTACACACACAGAGATCAGCTTGTTTTGTTGCTGGTTAGGGCACCAAGTAAGATCAGTTTAGGGTTTTGTTGAATGAGAACAGACTATACAGCATATGTTAATATAAAAGTTGTAGAAGGGAAGTTGTTTGCTAAGTAGCTCTTTAGTTTGTTAGAACGTCACCAACATTCTAGAGATAATATCTTTGAAAATGTGTTGTCACTTTTTGGTATAATAAGGCCTTTGAGACAGAGAGTTGGGAAAAAAATAATGCATTAAACTTATTGAAACTTATTTTGTTCAACATGTGGAACCAATACAAAAAAGCCTGCTGATATAGACAGACAATGAGAGATAAATTGATGTAGAAACCAGGGGTAATGCATGAAGGAGCATGATCAAATATGACTGAGGGTGGTGGGTGACTACTAACCGTGTGGGACTTGTACCATAGCATGTAATAATAGTAACAATATTTGAACTAAATAAAAAAGGCAGATTTGACATTTCAGCAGTGCAAGAGCCAAAGGCACAAGCACAGATTGTACACCCTGAAGCCCAAAGCCACCCACCTCAACAGCACTCACAATCTCACCTTCCATCACTGACAGCAGGTTCATACATCTCCCAACTGCTGCCTTATTTCATTTTGTCCCCTTACACAGATCAGCAGAGGCAGCAGAGTCAATAGAATTCCTAAAACATTGGATCCATCCAAGCAGAAAATGTGCTCCAAACACCGCCATGCTTTGGGCAGCAGTGACGTCGGTGCCCTGCTCTGTGAGAGGTTATCAGCTGAAGCAGAGATGGCCATGGTTTAGGCCCGTTGGTCATCCTACAGAGCAGCTCAGAGGGCCAGGATGAGGAGATGTGTCTGATTGATATCTTTAAATTAGATCTTGGAGACAGTACCTGAGGTTGCTTCAGTGGATTTAAAAAAAAAAAAGCCAGACTGCTGTGCAGTGTTACAACTCTGGGACCAAAAAAAAAAGGTTGTATGGTTTGGAACCTCAGAGCTCATCAAAGAAAGTGTCTTTTTCTCAAAGCTGTCACATAGGGTGAACTGCAGGCCTGACAGCACTGCAGAATGAGCAGTGTTTTAGTGCACCATTCCAGACTGCATATATGCAAATATGCATGCAATCATTAAAGAAAGTGTCCCTTTTCTATATATAAAAATAATAGGTACATGCCATTGCATAGAAAAGAATCCTTAAAATCAAAAACACCAAGACTAAAGCCTTGTGTGTTACAGTCAAATTATTTGCATCACATAGAATTGGTTTAAACTGCAGTACATGGTTGAATTTTTTTTTAGGCTAAAGTAAAATTTCAGGAATCGGTATGGTACTTCTTAAGCAGGGAATGAAGCTGGTTTTCCCCCTGCTCTTCTGTAAGCCATTCTACCTCCCACCCCCCACCCCACCGAGTCCCTGGTCCATCGGGGTGATTGCCTTGCCTGCTATCTCCGAGCAGCAGTTCTGTTTGTGCAGTGCCTCTGTATGTCAAAAAAAGAGAAGCCTGTTAATTTCATGATCTGTCACACGTCTGCCTCTCTGCGACGGGCAGTGGGCTGCTGGGTCTGGACTTCCTTATCGCTCCACTCATTCCTGTCCTCCCCTGCCAGACTGGAGTCACATCACTATCTGGGATGCAGGGCTGAATTGGTTTCCACACACTGTTGAGAATAGGTCAGTTCACAGGGAGGAGATTATTTTGATACTTCTACTTTGAATATAGTTCAAACCAGATTTGGCAGCAGCAATGCAACTATTGCTATACTATGGTCAACTTTACCAGCAAGAAAAGTCAACTTTGGCTGTTAAATCCCTACATGATCTAAATACCTATTTGCATGCAGATGATTTCAATCACTGAGTTGCAGTGTGATTCAATTTAACAATGGTCCAGAAAACAATTCATGGAAGGTAATAATGTCTTGACGGCTATGATACCCCGTCGAGTGTCTTCATTGACTCCACTCACTTTGGTTTCTGCACTCAGAGAGGGCAGGGGGTTCTCTAAATAAGCTTCCATCTCAAAGAGATATGAGAAAATGATCTACGTGACACTTCCTCCGTCATTTAGCCTCCTGGGAAATGTTTCATAAAGCCAGAAGAACTGAGTGTGTGTTTTCAGATGTGCATTTGCATGTGCTGGTGTTTGTTCTTAGCAGGAAATGCTGACAGAAATTAAGATGAAAAACAATAAATAAAGATCTCCCACTTGAAGTAATAACAGGTCTTGTTACAGTTTAAGCAGGGGAGCCAGACACCAGAGAGGCAACTGCACATTCCAGAGTTAATGGAGTCCCTTTCCATAATTTGGAGCATGTTTATTGGAAACTTATTACACTGTTTGTCTTCTGCTTCCTTCACTCGTTATCCGGAGGAGTCTACTGTAGCTTTTACAGATAGCTTTATTTACAGAAGGCTATCTACTTACATCGGCACAGGAATAGAAACTCAAGATCTTTATAAATCCAAAAACATGAAGCACTCAAGGAACCAAAGCTTTGTCAGGATGAATTAGTAATCTTCTAATCAAATCTACAATCTTAAACAAAGACACTGTATCCGTCTCTCTCAATCTGACAAACACAGAGCAGGTGGGCCCCTTCGCTATGTAAATCTGAAGGCTGCCCGCCAAAATTGCAAACAGCCGCAGAAATTAGAGGGCTTTTGTCTTGGAGGAAAACACAGACATATTTCAAACATACAGAACAGGCTTCTCAAAGCCAGTGGGCACACATAGAAAAACAGTCTTCACTTAAATAACTGCAAACGGTTGAGGACATGCGAACGGCAGCACAGGAACATTTGTGGTGGATGTTAAGGTGCTGGGTGACTGCCAGGGAGCAGATTATCTGGATTAAATGAGTGAATGTTCTGGGTTGTGTTTGTGGAACAGGATGACGCTCTATAGAGAATCAGATCAGAGACTCTGAACGACCGCCTGAGGAGTCAGGGTGATGATGTATTAGGGCCTGAGTTTTTTCGGAGATGGCTAAGCAGCAGTCACCAAGACAACAAAAGGATCTACCGTGCCAGAGAGCATTCCTTCTTCCTCCCACTCTCCTGGACTGCTAATAGGAGACAGAGTGAAGAGGCAAAGCAACCAATGAAAGGGGGAAATGGGAGGAAAGATGAGAGCTCTCCCACCAGTTTCAGAATAGTTTCCATGTACTGGACTTTCAGTGGGAGGACTGGGCCATTATTGTAGTTTGCCAAGTGTTTTGTTTGGATCCATTATTGCATCTCAGTTTTCCCAGGGAAATTTAATTGTCAGAGAGTAGGGAGACATGATTATAGCGAGCTCAACGCACAAACAAATGGAAAATAATGTTCTGGTTTTCACCAGGTACTACATAAGGCGTCATTTTGTTCCATGTCAATGATACTCTTCATTGTTCTGTTCTCAACAGCTAGCTCTGAGCTGCAGCACAAACTCACTGGTTCCCATCCATGGATGAATATACAGACACTGAAAGATGAATTCATCCATCAATTCAATTTCTTCAGGAATGGGTGATGGTGGCAGCAGGATCAGTTTAGATGTTCCTCACCAAAGTTACATTTTTCAGGTACTCCTCAGGGATCATTGGGCATTTCTGGGCCAGATGAGAATCCCTCCAGCCTGTCCTGCATGGGTTGGCCAGACGTGCCCAGAAAACTGAAGAAAAATACTCAGATTTCTGAACCATGCAAACCAGGTTATTTTCCATGTATTGACCAGAAAGGATTTTTCAAACATGTAGATCAACTGGTAAATCAGAATATTTGCCCATTTTTCAAGAAAGTTGAGTAAATCTTGCAACCCACTGTCCCATCACTCATTTATGAAAACCCAAACCTGCTCGACCATTATTGCTGTTTGTCTATATTAAGTTACATCATAAAATAAAATAAAACTGAGTGGAATGGATTAGAAGACTCTACCTTAGTGTTTCCTACTGCTGCACACCAATGTGTTACATGAGGACACAGTGCTGTTGTATATTCCTGACACATCCTCACGCAGAGGTTGCGGCTTGTTTGAATCAGCAGCACAAGGAGTCCTGTTTTTATCTGGGGCACTTCTGCAGACCTTGGACTGAGGGTACCACACTTCAGAAGCCAGATGGAAAAAAAATATGCTGGACAAGTAGAGCAGAAAGTCTATTGTTGTGGCTAATGACTTTCAGCAGAATTCATGCTGAGAATAAGAAAGGCAATCCCACCCTTCCCTCCTCCAGACTCTCTTCTTCTTCCCGCTACTCTAAACAAAGCCTACAAATTACTACCCTCACCAACAAATACCCTGAACACAGCACACAATTCACTGAAGCATAAGTGACACAAACATGCTCAAAGCACGGGTTTAAATATATGGTGAAATTCCATTAGTGCCTACAGTGACTAAACATAGCTTGCAGTATGTAATAAGCAGGTGCATTCCCATTGGGGGTGACATTAGGGCTTCTTATTATCCCATTATGCCCATGATGCACTTTTCCTGGGTTGAGGCAAACAATTAGCATCATTATGATGCAGGCTAACAATATTTCCTCATTGGCTTAATTAGGACTCGAGCCACAGCGGCGAACCATCAGTGGTTTGAGCACAGACTCCCACAACAGGTGACCATCTGCAAAGAGGGACTTAATGCATGGTAGCATTAAAGAGCACAAGAGTAACATCCATATCCTGCAACCACCACTATGGATGAATATCATTTTTGTTGGCCTCTATCAATGGATACCAAGAAAATAAATAAAGCACTTTAAAAAACAGTGCAGGAAATAAACTGCACAAGGTTCTCATGATGAAAACAGGAGAGCTAGCTCTTAAGGCCTGCTGAGTGGCTCCCCCAATGTCGAATGGAAAAAAGACATTGAAAATAAGAATGTAAAAAAATAACAACCTAAAATTGCAGAGGTAGAAAACACAAGCATGTCTGAGGAAAATAAGAGGAGGAAGCATTGAAGAGGAGAAAACATTTCCCATTTGCTGAGGTTTACTAGGAGTAGCGAGTCACATTTTGGTTTAAAAATAACAGACACACTAATTTATTAATTCTACAAAATATAAAAACCAGGCACAGAATCAGAGAACATCATAACTAAAGAGCCACAGAAAACCACCACTACCAACAACAATGAACTCAACCCAAAATCCATCCAGACAACAACTGAGAATCACCTCATGGGGATGTGCCATTATTACAACTAATTCAGTTTTAGCCTAATTGTTTATTGAGATCTGACTCAGCTTTTTCTACAAACATTGAATGCTTTTGACTCCAGAATTGCTCAACTCATTAGCTTGGGGAAGAGACAATATCCAGGTGTTGGCTTTGACATCCAAAACTGAACAGATAATAAATTGCTAGTTGAAACAACGGCTGGATCCCCTTAATATATCAACACATCAAGAAACCTCTCTTCATGGAGATCAAAAGATCCAGGTTTATCTGCCAGTGGCTACCTTTGATTTTGCCTGCCTGAACCAACCACACAAAGAGAGGCTACATGACTGGTGTGACACTGCAGTGCAAAGCATCCCGGCAATGGTAGCCTACCATCAAAGTATAACACAAAGGTCTTGTTATCCATTGTGGTCACTTGACCTACTGTATGTACAATCCGTGAAGTAGGTTATCATGTACTGTCTATCACTGGAAACACCACTACATATTGTCTCAACATAACTCTGTACAGTACACCCCAACCTTCATGACCTCCTTTCCTGTGATGAGTAAAAAAAAAAAAGGCACCGGAGGCAAGGAGGAATGAGGTTGTCATTACATTGGAAGGGGTGTTTCTTTTGATTTGGTAGAAATAGGTTCTGCATTAATGGAGACATTCTCTGGCTCGTCTCCCGCTTCAAAAGAGGGAAAAACAAAAGCTGGGAAATGATAGCCGTGAGCACTGTCCTCACAAAGGAAACCAGTGATGGCTATACATTATTGTAAAGGAACATGTTGGAATGTAAAGGTGTTTCTCTTGCTATTCAAATGACGTGCCTATATTTTTTCATATTCAAATAATAGTTTGATGATAATGCTGTCATGGCATAATTTGCCTAGCAAGAATATAAATAATAAAAAGTAGTGTAGCAATGAAATATTCACATCATTGTGACATTTAATTGATTTAAAACATCCCAAAAATGATCACAAGCAGCTCATCAAATAAGGCAGCTGGTTTGGTTTCTGTACACTTAAACATTTGATGCTAAAGGTGTCCATCTGGGGTCAGTTTTGCAGAAGCCGACCTCTGCACTCATGTTACTTATATTTAATATGCAATGTACCTGTACACTGTACATAATGTGACCATATCAACAATTGTGTGTGCAGTGTCGCTCACTGTGTGGTTATTTTTGCAGCAGTAAGCTCAGGAAAAAGTTTCTCTTCCCAAAACTCATAGCTGAATGTGTGATTTTATAAATACTTTTACCAACCATTCAATTTAGAAAAAAGTTTTCAAATGAAATCCTTGACTGGAATAATTTCCCCTGCTGAATAGCTTACACTGCTGTTCAGTTTCTTTTAACTGCATGATAGTCCTTCAATTTCCCTCATTTTTTTTTTCCTTTGAATGCCAGAAAACAGATGAGCTTCGATGATAATCAGGCAGAAATTAGCACAGGGCTGCAGTCACAGGTGCTAGGCTCTTCAATGCACAAACGAGGGCTAGCAAGGCTAAATGTATTGATTACCAGCTAACACTCAGTGCCACACAATCAGTGTCCCATGCATCATTAGAAGAAGCCACATCTGCATCCACTCCTCAGCTGTAACGTGGTCAGCTAATCATCATCACATGCCATTCAAAGTTTTTGGGAGTGGACTGTGATTGTAATGAAGAGTGTGCTGTTGACTGCAGACAATCAATAAAGTTGTCACAGTTTGAAAAAGGTCTTTGAGTTGAGCTGTAGGATTTATGTATTTTCTTCTTTTGAATTGACAACTATACTATCCTCTGAATGTAGCTATATTTATCATTAAGATTTCTGTGCATGACTGAATGAACATGTTTCTCTTCTGCTCATCTTTTTTTGGTTTGCATCTCAATCACTTGCCATTTAATCTGTATGAGCCAACACTTTTATTTCCCTCCAGCTTTTCTGTCTTTAACTCAAGATGTTTCATGTTCTCTAAAACAACTGCTCTTTTGAATGATGCTACAACCACAGACATCCAAATGTCATTACAAGCCAGCTGTGCTCAACTTGCTAGTGCTATAGGAAACCATGCCAGAATACCGGTAGCCTGACAATACCAGCAGCCTGACCTTTTTAAATTCTTGTGAGCTGCCTCGTCTCTTTGTAGGAAAGTCCTTCTGTGAAAAATGGAGTTGGAAGAAAAAGAATGGAGAGGGTTGAGGGAGAGAGACAAGGACCACCTGAGACACAAGATCTCTTATGTGGGTCTGGGAAAGGACAACAGAGGTGTAATGAGGACCGTGATACACATCAGCCTGGAGTCATGTTACATCACTTGAGAGACTGAGAGAGCAGAGAGTCTGAGACAAAGAATAGGGCATGAAATAAGCAGGAAATAAAGGATGCTATGCCTGACTGTGCAGCTCTGATTTATTCCCTTCTTTCTCTTGTTTACAGCAGCACAAACCTTCACCTGAAAGATGCAAAGCAGTCCAACTGCACATTGCATGCTGTTGCTAACAACTGGGTATACAGGGATGACAGCAGCAGACGGTGCAGCAGTGAGGCTACGCGACAAGAGCTGGTGAAACATGAGATCCTGCCACATCCCCTGTGTACAAACAAGACATGGCTGCAAGGGAAGAGTGTGTTCTCTGCAAAAACTCTATCTCTCTTACCTCTTTTTTGTGTTTTAGAGCGTCTGGTCGATGCTTATCTGCTTCTGTCAAGATAGCTTTCTCCGTGCGGACAAAGGGGAGAGGCTCAAAGGTCGGCAGGAATACAGAAGGAGCTGAAAAGAAAACATGTACATGTCTGAATGTCCTAAAGAGGGGACCATGTTTCAAATATTAACAAGGATGTTGAGGTGAAATGATAAATATTATATTGACAATTAGAGCTGTAACACTACAGTGATTGATTCACTCTGAAATCTCTTATCAGTGTATAAGTAGTTGACATTCAAGGTAAGTGTGGTCAACAAGATCAACTAAATCACTCCGCAGCTAGAAAAAGTTAGCAAGTTGGTGATTTTCTATACATTTAAAAGAGACCTGAGACCAACTGTTCACAATACCTGTATTGAAAGTATTTTAAGTAGCAGCCTTCTGTTAGCCTTTTAATTCATTGCAGGATTCTTAGTTTAGTCTATGTACTTGATGGCTGTTCACACTTTTTGACTTACATTGTTTTGTTAAAAAAAGGCTTTGTCCATAAAATTTGATAGATAGATTTGTGACAAAGTGATGGAAAAATATTCCTTTATTCACCTTCTATATTGATCCATTTATAAATATTTATTTTCTTATTCAACCTTGCATCACTTATTTTTTTGTTTGTTTGTGTTCAGTTCAAAAAGGTTATAAATCACACCAAAACAAGTCAGCAAAATACAGCAAACAAAGCACAAAGTTTGTCAGTTACTCTCTCTTGTCATGGAGCCTTATTCGTCCCCCGCCACATTGTACTGAATGATATCTAAGCTGTGAGGAAGGTGCACATGGCTCTTGCTTGATTCAGTTTTGTTTAATGTGAACAAAAAAAAAATTGGTTCAGAGTAACACAAAAGTGAATGTTTACTTAATCCCTCCTCAACTAGAGCTAAACAAGACTCAATTCTACGGAAGTAGATTGAGTTCTCCTTAGCCCGAGTGGCACTGATTGCAAAGCTCCTGCTTGATTAGTGCAGAAATCAGGTAGCTTAGTATAAAAGGTGTGGGGAAACAGCAGTCTTGTTGAGTATGTTTTGTCACTATGAAGGCCGTAAAGAGAGCCATTTTTCCCCAATAGTTGACAGTAGGCTTTTTTGGTGTTTTATAACTTCATGAGGCCGGCCTGAACACAAATCTGTGTCAGCTGAGAAGTCAAAACCCTGTTGGTTAATATTTTCCCACTACTTGCTATACACAACACCTTAGATCAATGTTAAAAAATTATATCCGTTCATCCTCACCTTCATGTGTGAACCACCTTGATTACCTCTGATAGGGAGGGACACGCAGCACTTCCTGGTTTTATGCCTTTCGTGATGTCATTGCTGACATCACCGGGTCATACCAAGTGATATTTTTTTTCTGCAGAGGAGTGTTGGCTTTTGTTCTTTTTAAAACTTCTGAATTCAAAGGCTTGAAGTTTCTTATCTGCTAAGGAAGCATTTTACTTGCATTAAGTTAAATATGGAAAGTCAACATCCTGGATCTTTGATTCTGACTCCAGAAGTTAAGGTGCCAATTGAAAGCCCTTTAAAGGTAGTTGGGTTTTGCTTCTTCAAACAAAGATGAGGCTCTGCTGCCATTTACATTGGCTTTTTGTTTGAGCCTGGAAATGTTTAATTTAATGTGAGCTACAGCAGGATAATGCATAAATTTGATCATACATTAAACATTATTTTAATATGTATTCATCCCACAAGTACCAACTGTGGAATCCAAGGGACCACTTTTTTAAAGCTGAATATATAAATCCCTTTTCTATCTATAAAATAATCATTGAATCAAGATTTTGTTTCAACGTTTTCATAGCTTTAGTTGGTAGCCTTTAATAAGTGGGACAATGTATAGTGGGTGGGTGGTTATGCAAATAGAATCTCTTCATGGTGAGCAAGGAAGAGGAGGGCCTTGTTTCATCCTGTCCAGATTCTAATTTGCATAATCACCTTCTTACTATACATTATCACTTACTTAGATACTCACCTCTTGGAACACAGGCCACACAGGTGAGCTAGCCTTACTGACACTGAGAAATAATACTTAACATTTCTGTTGTGAAACTGGTACCTACAGTGCGGGATATAAGTGTACTGTTTGCTCTATCTAATATTATTTATATTAATCCAAAGGTTGCTTGATCTCCTGTCTCATCATGTGATTACTTCTGTTTTTGGCTCATCTGCCTTTTTTTGTGATGTCTCCAGATCACAGCCGTTAAGTTGACACGTGTCGTATCAATATGGTTAAAAAGTATGACGGTCAGAAATACATAAACAAGACCAAGCTTGCATGAAATCAAAATGTATCCCCAACAGGAGGTGTCTGGCTGGCTGGCTTGCTAATGTAATGAAAAAATATCCAAAACATGAGCAACACTTCAAGACTTCTTCCTCTGGCTTCTTAACAAACTATCTTAAGTTCACAAATCTAAACTTTCTTCTCAGTGTTTTAACACTATTTTAGGTCATGTTTGTCATGAATATGTAAATGTTTAGTGTTTACTCTGATAATGCTTATGTGGTTTCATAGATGGTGGTAGGAAACACACAGAGGACTGGGACTAACCCCATTAGCACACTGCTGGATAACCATGCAGAGGCCCAGGGGAGGTCATTATGAAGGAGCTGTTTGCTATCTTCATATCTTTAATTAACATATGCAATGCTGATTACTTCTTTCAGCACTTAACCTAGATCTATATTTGAACCAGTCTGTAACATGGAAAAATCTGGGAACTCAGAAAGAAACAAAATAATTTATTATAGTTTTCAAACATCACCAACATCCCACTCACGCCAGTTTCAGTCAACAGGTTGTAAAACAAATCACAATGCTGAGGGGAGATTTCTCTTTTCTTTTTCATGAGATCCTCTTCCTGTTTGGAGGAGGTGTGTTTGGGTTTGAATGGCAGGAAAATGTGACAGGAACCAGTGTGGGATTGTGCGGTTTCCCAGCAGCATACCACATCTCCATGAGAGCTCTCTGTGACGAACCAGCTGCAGAATCCAGTTTACACTTGATGGCTCCATATTTACACAGGAAAGACTGCATGAATAAAGAACAATTCAGTCACAGAGTTCCACCTCTGTGGTCATTTTCCCGGCATACAAAAAAGACTGAATAAAGAGAAAGAAAGAGGAAGGAAATGAAAGAAAGAGAGGGAAGAAAATGATGTGATGGAAATGACAGCAAAGCGAAGGAATGTTTGATATACACTTGGACTGTAACGGTAGATTGCAAAGCCAAATGTGTTTGTTTGTGATAAAACAGGTACTAGCCTTTCATCGAAAGGAAAATACTAGAGGACGGTTGATCTTCCAGTGCAATCATTTGTTTCACTCAATATTTTTCATGCTGAAGAACCACAAACAACAATTTCTCCTGGTCCCCTTCAGCCAGAGTATTGTCTTCCTCCTTTGATAACATCATGTTGTTGGGAGACGGCCGCTTTGATTTGCATTCCTTTGAAAAAAGAATGAATTCATTGGAGAGAACAGGTGGGGGAGCCGGTCCGCTCTGTTTGTGGACTGACTTGAGTCGATTCCCAGCCAGTGTTTAATTCAGCTATTGGGAAGCAATGGGCGAATGTTCAAACAAATGCCAGCTTCACTTATCGGGGCACTGCCTCATCCTTCGATATGTCAATCTCTTGCCAAGCAGTTTCCCAGACTGGTGAGTGCAAGTTTGATTTTTTATGGGCTGCAAGCCGAACTTTCAAATAGATAGGTGGCAGCTTTCTCTGCCTTAGTTTGTTCAATCATATCATAAAGTAGACAGAACAAGTCCCAGCAGATACTTCTCATTGAATATTTAATATAGTGATGAGCTCAGAATTGCAAATTCAGCTTTAACTGATGTTTGCCAACAGAGAGACTGAGCTTTAGAAAAACAGGTAAGAGGGGGTAATGGATGTGTTGGAATGAAGTTTGAAAACTTCATCCATGAAGATCATGCCTCTTAATAAGTAAAATATCTACCAATGCAGTTAGCAAAATGCACGTTAGGTTTCTTGAAATAAGAATAATGTCAAGAAACTTAGCAAGTACATGTAGATTCAACTAGAAATAAGATAATTCCACTTGCTGAGATTTGAGTTTTTGCAGTCTAATCAGCAGGGAAAGGGCTCCATTATAGTCTAGTAGAGTTAACATAACTCTGATTCAATGATTCCCTGTGCACACGTTCTCAAAGCAATTCATCACCGGCACTGCTCAGTTTAAGTTTCCTCACCAATTAGATCAGGTGAACAATACTGACATTTAGCAAAAAAGGTTGTTTGATCTGCAGTTTACACACTATTAGAGTCACTCTGACCTGTTAATTTCGTAAAGATCTACATACTACTTGTCCATGCATTTATCTTCAGTAGAATCGACTACTGTAATGGTGCCTTCACAGGTCTCCCTAAAAAATCAATCAGACAGCTGTAGCTCATACAGAATGCTGCTGCTCGAGTCCTAACAAGGACCAGAAAAGTGGATCACATCACTCCAGTTCTGAGGTCTTTACACTGGCTACTGGGCTGTCAGGGAATTGATTTCAAAATCTTACTGTTGGTTTATAAAGCACTAAATGGTTTCGGGCCAAAATACATTAGTGACCTTCTGACACATTATGAACCATCCAGACCTCTGAGGTCATCTGGGACAGGTCTGTTTATTGTCCCCAAAGTCAGGACTAAACGTGGAGAGGCATCCTTCAGTTTATATGCACCAAATATCTGGAACAAACTACCAGAGAACTGCAGGTCCACTGCAACTGTCAGCTCCTTTGAGTCAAAGCTGAAGACTTTTCTGTTTGCTTTTAATTAAATCAAATAATTGTTTATTTCCTAAACTGTAACTTTTTATTTTTGACAATCTAATATGATTTTACGATTTTTAGACTATTCTTAATTTCATTTAAATGTCTTTTAATGTTCAACCGATTTTTAACTGTATTGATCATTTTATGTAAAGCACTTTGAATTGCCTTGTTGCTGAAATGCGCTTTATAAATAAATTTGCCTTGCCTTGCCTTACAAAAATCTTGCTGCCATAGTTCTTGGTCATTCCAACAGCTTCCAATTTAAAAAAAAAACAAAAAAACAACAACAACTGGAATGTGAATAAAGCAAAACTAAAAATATGCACAATCACACCTCTTTTAGAATCGTATCCTCATGTGCTTGTGCTTGTTTCAGTGTGTAAATAACTGGTATGAATTTTGGCTCCCGATTGTTGTTTGGTAATGTAAAACAGCAAACACTTGCCAGGGTTTCCTGCTGTTCATCGAGCAACGCGCCAAGGCTCTGACAAACATAAGGTACCAGCTGGTCAGCACCCATTTCCACAGAGGTAATTTGCAAATGGAAAATGCTTTCATGCTACACTCTGATGTGCATGTGTGCACACACTTAATTGAAGTAGGAAAAAGCCTGAGGTAGTTTTGATACGTCCTGACCAGGGAGAACAGTTTTGAAGTTTTTCAACTTTGACTTTTTAATGTTTTCCAACTTGGGTGTAAATGAAACTTGGCTGGCCTGGAGTACTTTGCATGCATGATTCTGCACCTGATCCAAAGGATCATGCAAGGCCCAGAAGATGAAGGGAATCAGAGAAAAGGTATGAGGGGCAGAAGGCTGAAGTTGAATAAGTTTAGGAGAAGTTGCAGACACTCTGGTTTCATAATCTTTAAGTGAATTTGGAGAATTATGAGGTTTTCCCATATCTTTCCACTGTCAAACTTTAAAAGTTGCTTGATGGAAGTGAAATTCTAACTCTTCTGTGCTGTAAGGATGAGAGTGCAATCCTTACATCATGATTTTCACTGCTGATAATATATTCAAATTGATAACGCAGATTTTGTAGGAGACGAACAAGACTTTCAGTGGTTGGAACAGATTTTCTGAGAAACTAAAGTTGAGAAACACATTGGCAGCAATGCAATCCCTGGACCTTAAGCTATCAACCAGCAACAATGAAGCACTAGATTTCTGCAAATTAGTTCATCAATTTATCCACACTTCTGCAAGCTTGCGCATATGGACCAAACGTTGAAGTACCACTGAAAATCTTATTGCCAGTACCAGGCAGTGAGCCAATAGTCCAAACAATAGACTTCTGCAATGCTGCCTCTGATTTTGCCTCTTTTATAACAGACACTTCATTGCTTTCTCCTCCATTGTCAGTCCATTGGTTGTTGTAAAACTTTGTACTCTTCTTCTTATTTTATGTGGTGACTTTTATTCTGAGCGGCGCACTCAGATGGCTATGATAGCGCCATTGGCACCCTTAAGCCTTACTGTCACCCTTTTGCTAGGAACCTTGGAGTTATTTTGGACAGTGACTTTAAGTTTGACCAGCAGATAAGCTCTATTGTCAAAATGAGCTTATTTCAGCTAAGACTATTAGCAAAAGTAAAGGCTTATCTTCCCAGAAATGATTTCGAGAGAGTTATTGACACCTTTGTTACATCACGCTTAGATTATTGTAACTCTTTGTTTGTTGGTCTCGACCAGTCAGCATTGCTCCGTCTACAGGTAGTCCAAAATGCAGCCACCCGCCTGCTGACTGGAAAGAAACGGCGGGATCACATCAGTCCTGTCCTTGCATCTTTGCAATGGTTGCCTGTTAACTTTAAGATCCAGTTCAAGGTCTTATCAATTGTTTTTAAGTGTTTAAATGGTCTGGCACCGTCTTATTTATCAGACTTTGTATAGCCTCACAGTACTTCCAGAGCACTTAGGTCATCAAACCAGCTGCTCCCGGCAGTACCTTGGTCCAGACTCTCTACTCGTGGGGACAGAGCCTTCTCAGTGGCGGCCCCAAAGCCTACCTTTCCAGGTTAGAGCTGCACAGTCTGTTGAGCACTTTAAAATACTACTGAAAACCCATCTTTTCTCCTTGGAGTCCAGTCCCAGCCAAGCAAGAATCCTTGGCTTTTTACTTTTTTATATTTGTGTATGATTATATTGTATTTTAATAACTGTACAGCACTTTGGTCAACTGAATTGAAATTGCAAATATTTTTTTCGGATGTAAGTGGAGCATATATAAGCCCATGGATGTCATCTCTTATGTCAAACTTCAGAAGAGTGTTTAAGGGGCCAATAAGACTTTAAACAATGACCAGTAGGTGGAAGTAGAAGTCTTGGCCCTTATGTCCGGTTACTCAGTTATCTGATAGCTAAATCTAAAGCCCAACCTCTCCAAGAAAATAGGTCCCATAGGCTGACTCGCTGCAGACTTATTTAAGGTTGCTCTGCAGGTGCATGCCAGTACTTGCAAAATGAACAAAAGACACAATTGCTGACTGTTGTTGAGAGACTCAAACCTAGTTTTGGGGCATCACCACCTTTCATCAGAATGCTGATCCAGTCAAAATGTAAGCCTGGAAAACACAAACTTGGTGCAGGAGGGGAGGCTTGCCTTGTCAGGAGTTTACATTGATACTCCAAAGAAGGGGGCAGTCTCTCCTCTGTCTCTGTCTATCTCCCTCTCTCTCTCCTTTCTTTTTCTGTCTTCAATTGTTCTGCTCCATGGCTTCATCAGCATTTTCACGGCATTTGAAAGCGTGGGATTATGCAAGAGAGGCAGCATCAAATGATAGGTAACTCCCCCACCCCTCCATTCCCCCCACCTCCCCCTCTCTCTTGTCTTTAAGTCTCCCGGCTGCTGAGCATGTAAATCTGTGAAGTCTGTAAAAACACAACTCAACAGTCAAGTCACTCGCTGACAGGCAGCGCTGACAGCACACACACACACGCACGTACACACGCAAGCGCACACGCACGAACACACACACACACACACACACACACACACACACACACACACACACACACACACACACACAGAGAGAGAGAGAGAGAGAGAGAGACACTGAAAGGCTTGTGATGTCAAGGTCAAATGTATGAAGACAAAGAGTAGTCAGTACAATATGAGTGTTAAATATTGTACATGGGAGAGGTGATTCATATTGAAATGTTTCTAAAGCAGCAGAAAAACCTTCAGGGTAGATTATTTAAAGCAACAACACTAGAGCAACACTTATTTAAAGCAACAACACTAGAGCAGTAATGTTCAGAGGTTTCTGTGCATAAAAGCTCGGACCAAATCAGCCGAGTGTTTGGTTATATGATGCCCTGTACTGCTTTCTTTTGTAGGGCTTTAGCAACAAAATGCAAATGATAGACTTTATTCCCCTCTCTTGCTCCTGTATTTGTGACTGGGTAAAGTAAAGGGAACTAAAGTCCCATTTCTTAAGAGTCTTTATCCATTGACAATGAACTACATTTATTCTGACAAACTGCTCTAATGCTTTATTGGCTGTCTGCGCTCTCCTCACTAACTCCTACTAGAAGATTAGAAAACATCCAATAAATTCAAAGAGGGGTAGAGTGCACGCAAATATCCATTTTATGCAAAGACAGAACAAATAAATGCCAAATAATGTCTTGACAATTTGATTACAAATGCATTTTTATGAGGAATAGCCAATTTATTCTGTGTCAGAGTAAAGTCTTGCAATAAAGCAGCACTCCAGCACTCATGAGACAAGACATTTCTGTAAATGATTGCTAACACAGGATGTGCTCTCACAGGATTATCTGGAAGAGTCAATCAAACTGAAACCTTTGACGCGCTCCTCAGAAGTTGTGAGGATAAGGTAAAGTTGTTTTTATTGACAGTGTGTGGGTCTTATGTGCAGTGCCCCAGAAACTCATCTGATGCTGTCAAGCTAAAGCACATTGATTATTGGGTGTCAGTGAGTGAACTGTCTCTGAACCTTTGTGTCTCGTCTGAGGCGTTGACTCGTCCTTTTGAGTCATCGTGCTGTTTCTATTTTCTACAGGAACTCACACTGTCCTTTTATTTGATGAAATCTCTCAATCTTTGGCCTTTGATGGATTTGGTTCAATATCTTTTCCAGTCTGCAAAACTTTTTGATCCTTGGGATTAAAGCTGGGAGTATTTCTTTGTCTTGCTGCACACACATCTATCCAACTCAGCATGTCCTTTCTTTTCATGGGAAGATTAATCTTCATCTGCCTAACACTACTTTATTATTGATCTTCTGTAGATATGCTGGTGAGGATTGCCTGTGTTGATTTCCATTTACACAATCAGCGTCTGTTTCCCTGACATTTGTGTGTTCTAATTAGCGACTGCTTGCATTGAACCTATTAGTGATACAATGCAGGACCTCTTGTTTCATTGACAGACCCGTTGCCAATAATCCATTAAACACACTGTTTACTTTTCCCATGCAAATAGATCCACTCTTGCATCATATGCGTGCAGTGATATATTCTGCCCTATTTAATAATGCTATTAAACTTTATTGTGCAATGAAAAGACTGTACTCACGGCCATTAGTGGCAGTGTAGGAAACCAAGTGTGCTGCAATTTGCACCACATTATCGCCTCCTCTGCATTTTGCTATTAATATGATGACCCATTGTGGTGGACAGCTTAATACTTTGGATTGAGATGCATTAGGTATAGTATAACAATAAAGATCTGACTGTAGAGTTATTCTCAGAGTCTCTCCGTGCATACATCTGTGACATAAGTATCTACATGCATGGATGCAGAATATTTTTCTTCATAAATGATTTATGTTTTGCCGCTTTTTCTGCTCATCCTGCCACACCATGAGCAGTATTTAATGAAATTCTCGGTGGAGTCCTGTACACAACTGAGTGATAAGACATCACATCCTCTTCCCATGCGTGAGTGTCACCCTGCATTACACCTCGGTGGATGCACAGCAAACGAAGCAGGCTCAAGTCATGCCTCGCAGCTTGCTAACCAATCTGCCCAGCAACATCTTATCCATGGCATGACGGATACAAGAGGGGGAAGTGCTCGGGGAATGGGTGGCCGGGTGTGTTGGTGGTCTGCAAGACATGGATGTTGGGGAAAGAGGTTGAAGGGGCATGTTGGTCAGTGGCGTGGGACACTTTCCTGGAGAGCATAGGAAAAAAATGAAGGCTTAACTATGGCCAAAAGCAACAAGGCTACCAACCTGATCTTGTACATGTGAGGTACAAAAGCACAAACAAGGTCATTTGACAAAGACAGAGCTGGGAGCATGGTGATGTAAGATCTACTTGCTTGTCAAGAGGTAGATAAAACACAATACTTAACCTTATATCGGCCCATTTTGATCCTCAAGACATCAAATACTAAAGCTTTGTCACACCCCACAACATCTTTGGCTGGATGTGAGTGGCAATGGCGATGAGTCAAAAATGCAAGCCTTTATCAAAGAACAAGATTCAGGTCCCATGTGAAACAAAGAGTAAAAATGTCTTTATGAATTTGAACAAAACCATGTTTTAACCAATTTGCTTTATTAGACTGGACAAAGCAGTCCTGTCTGATAAGGCAAAATGCCCCAGAAATAACTTAAAAAATAAAAACCTTGACCAAGTGTTGCCAAAACCAACCAAGCTCGCTTTCATGTCTAATCCTACAAAAACTTCTGGATGGTGAAATACATTGTAATTTAGCCCTTTGCACATCACTTGACCTCTATGACTGATGGTGCAAAGTGGAGGTGTTCAAAAAAAGGGGAATAGAAAAGGGTCGGGCATGTGGGGGCAAGCAGTTTGTTCAGCCATGATAAGAAAAAACAATACCATAAGAGAGAAAGAACAGGGGCGATAAAGACCTGTGATGACTTATTCCATAAAGGACAGGCCAGGAGGGGAAATCCACAAAATCACTTACACACACACACTCACACACATCCCATTGATTTGCCGGAGAGGGTTGGGTGTGGGGTGATGGACGCTCATGGTGGATGTCCACATTATTGTTCTGGCAGAGCAATCTTCTCCAATCTTGGCAGTGCGTAATGGAGGCACAAGATACCAGGTGCTGTTCCCTTCTCCATTTGGGGAGGCAGGGCCACATGCCAGACTGAATTGGATGAAACCTTTATTGTTTGGTCTGCTCTAAGCTGGGTTACCGTGGTAGGGCCCAACTGTTTGCGAAAACCCCCAAGGACAAAGACGAGGGAGAAGAGTTGGGGTGTAAGAAATAAACAACAGGAAAGAACTCAAGACCATTGGCTGTTATCTATGTGAGTTAATATATATTTGGGATATTGTACCTGTATATGAGTTGGAAAGAGAAAGAATCACGAGCAGTCCAATTTTCAAATTAAACTTCATGTTTAGCCAAACTAATTTGGAAGAGAAAACTGTGTGTGTTAAACATCAATCACTGTTTCTGCCCGCTATAAATCTGGCTTTGACCTACTATATCATGTAGGAGTGCCAGCAAAAGTCCACTCACTTTGGATTACATTATCAATGTGTATTTACTACCCTTATTTCACTCAGGAGAGACTCAATCGCAAGTGAGACATTTTTTACTTTACAAGATATAGAAAAAGATGTTAAATATGCAATCAGACACCATTGTGGTGTCTTCATATCTTTAAAGGTGTGATGAGGATGATTGCAGGACAGGATAATTCCCAGATATAGGATACATACTGGTTGTAGTGAAAGATGGATGCAGGATGCAATGGTGGGATGGTTGCATCTGAAGAAACAAAACCTGGGCACTGATAAGGAGTTGAGGTGACTGGGATGGAGGAGGGTTGCAACGACACATGCTGAAGGGGAAAACTGGTGGAGCAGAGAGGCAAATAGATCTAAATGTTGGCAACAGCAGGATGATTGGTTGATAGAGACTGTGGCAAACCTGGTTAGTGAACACTCACCCTTAGTTGTCACCTAACCCTCGCTATAGCTTAACCTACAAGGTGCATCCACAGTTTTTGGAAACTGTTAAATTAATGCAAAGCTTTTGTGAAGTAGCAAAAAATGGGCCCAAAAGAAAATGTACTGTCAATAAGAAAGAACAGCCAGCTCTGTTTTAATACAACAGAACACTAAACACAGCATTTTCAGGTCACAGAGGTAGCAACTTGTCAATCCCAAGGTAGCCATACCCTGTTTCATCATCTATTGTGCTTTTAATGGGACCATAATGTAGAGGATGAGCACCCTGCATTATTAAAAAAAGACTTGAAGCCAGAGATTAAAATCATAAACGCATTATGAAAATGTTTACTGAGGTAAAATCTCCTACTTAGGTAGTGTCGTTTTCTCATGAAGCTCTATACAATTCTTCTTTTTGCAGTTCATTTTGAAAGTTGTCTCTCTTGCTTTTGGTCAAATCCACTATTTTAGGTCTAGACTACTGCTAGATCTAATTCAGAACTGTTGGAAAAATAAAACACTTACTGTACTTGGTATTTTAATCACTCAGCAACACGTTTAAAATTAAATCAACGATGCATTATTATTGATACAGTGATAGCCAACTCTTCATCACTCATCCTGATTGCGAGCCTGTCTCTACTAACCCGGAACACACACACACACACACACACACACACACACACACACACACACACACACACACACACACACACACACACACAAAGAAGGGAGGGAGACACATAAAGTGCTATGAGCTGGGTTTGCCGAGTTTATATGGCACACAGGGATGGGAGATCATCAGATTAATAACCTCCTCTTTTATTAGGAAAACAGCATTATTGTGTTTGGCCATCTGAGAATGACAAAACAAACCAATACACTGGCTGCCGCAGAGCTGATTATTGTCCATTAGGTTTGTTTGGAGGACTTTGGTCAGACCCAAAAGGATTAGGGATGATTTAGAGACTCAAAAGAGGGATTTGGATGAGTGAGTGTGTGTGTTTGTGTGCATGAAACTGTTGCTGAGAAAGTGTGAAGCAAACATTTTGACTCCTTAGAACAAGACCCAGAACAGGGAGCGTTGTGCCGCGTTGCCTGGTGACTCTGTTGCTAGCCGCATTGGCGATACAATGGGATAATGAAATCTCTTGCTGTTCCAACTCTCCAGGCTACAGCACAAACAGAGGAGGGAAAAAAATACACTTCAGTTCACTGTAGCTTGTCGGATTACGATTCACTTAATAACACTTTTTCTTTGTGAGGGAATAATAGTTTGGGACATTACGCACGAAGAAAGAGGGAATTGTTCCCTATGGCGTCTCTGCTATTACCATGAAAGTTGCCGCTGCTTCAGTGTGTCGTCAGTTTTGATTGATCGCTTCAGAAGGCAAACACAGACAAAGACAAGTGCTAATAAAAGATGTATTATCATCATAGCAGCGTATGATGAGCCTCTGAAGCCCTCCTCCTCCGCGTTCTCACCTGTCATTAGGAAGGAGGCCTTCTCCCACGGGTAGGTCACCTCAAGGAAGGTGTGAGGAGAATCTATTACAGCCTCTGTCATGTACCTTCTCAGAGACGGTCATAGACTCTGACCCTCTCACCCTCCTTCTCTCAGGCTTGAAACCATTTCATCACATCCTCTTCTTATTCTCCTCGCCTCCTCTCACCTTATATTTCCTGACTTTTTTCCCCCTTTGCCTACACTTTTTTCTTCTACTCCTACTCATCTTCTTCCATCCTCTTACTTTTCCTTTACCTTCCTCTGAGAAAATTTACTTTTGGGCACAGAAGAGCGCCATTCTCTGCCCCTACCTGCCATCATGACAGGTGAGCTAGTACAACAGCAATAAAGGGAAATACAGGATTACGTATACCTGCAGTCTACGGACTCTGCAACAAGAGGAGAGGAAAACAAAGAAAGAACACTGGTCATGTTTGGGAGAATTTAAAAGAGATTGCACATGTGTCTATTTTGTTTTGTGTGTGCATATGGAAGCACTCTCTCTGTGCTTCTAATTAGCTGATGTGTTCATTAGCTTCGTCAAGAGATTAGACGTTCAGTCAATCAGGGCGGTAGACTGAAACGCGGCTGTTAATGTTTTTTCTCTTGTGGTTACATCGATGTTTAACTTCTAGTGATCATTGTTACTGCTTCACTGTTACCACCACTTGTTGTTCTGTGAGAAATAAAAAGGCAAGGCTTGAAAATCACTGTTTTTCCTTTCTAACTTATTCTAACATCACCTTGGTGGCTTGAATTTTTTTTCATGAAAACCCTTGCAGCATTGTTTCCTTCCCACACATCATACATAACCTTGAGAAATAAGAGACTCCCACCACCTAAATTCAAAAGAGGGATGTTTCAATAGCTTCGGCAGGAAGGAAGAAAAGAGATGTGGCCCTCATGTATCCATGGTTACCTTGGCTTTATTGCTGTTTGTCTTGGACAGCAGAAGCAATAAAAGTGCTGGGAGAGGAATGACTGGGCAAAGGGTGTGATTGCAGAAGTCGGCGCCACACGCAGGTGTGCGTGAAAGGCAACAGGAGGCGGGAGTTGACCCAAAACCTCCTCTGCTCTGAAACCCTTTAAAAGCTATCTGCTTTACAAGGCACTCATTGGATATGATTGGACGACCCCTGAATGTGCATGAATGTTATATTTTAGTTTTCCAATTAAGATTCTGAGCTTCAGGACTCTCAGGTATCCTATTAAAAAAGGCCAAATGTAAAATGAAGTGTCTCTCACTGCAGGTTTGATCAGGCTTGGCCTCATTTGAAGAATAATAAAATGAGATGGAGGTTAGTCATGCACGCAGAAGGTAAAGTGGGAGAAAAGCAAAGAAGGAGGGGTAAACTAGGTGCTGAGATGTAAAATGCCTGCCAACAAATCATTTGTGGGTGTACTGGGAAAAAAATCAGCAAGATTAAGGTTGCCTTTTGTAAATTTGTATAAATGAAGCCAGTGCAGAAGTGCAGGTGAGCTTTTTCTGATGAGTACAACATTCAACATGCAAAAAAGTCAGAATGTAAAAAAAGTCTATGAAAAACAGGCCTAATTTCAACTTCATACTTTACCTTAGTACACTTTTCTTTATCAGTCTATGGTGTCATTGTTGAAGAAAACAAAAAGAGGAGGAACAAAATTGTAGATAATAAGATTTTAAAGAGAAACTTACAACAAAAATCAGAAATTCAACTGAAAATCCACTAGAAGCACCGAATACAGATGGGAAGAGACAGAGGTATGACTTACAATGAACTGACAACACAAGGGAGGAAACACAAAGAGTTAATACACAGAGGGTAAACAAAGCAGGTGTGACAGGATACACAGGTGCAATCAAAACTGGAGGAAAACACAAGGGTAGGAAAAAAACTAAACCAGACACACAGTGAGGAAGAACTACAAAATACAACAGGAAACACTGTAGACTTAAGAAACATGGACAAGGGGCGCTGGTGGCCTAGCGGTGTAAGTGCCCCACGTACAGAGGCTACAGTCCTCGTCGCAGGGGTCGCCGGTTCGATTCCCGGCCGGTTGACCATTTCCTGCATGTCTTCCCCAACTCTCTACTCCCCACATTTCCTGTCTCTCTTCAGCTGTCCTATCAAATAAAGGCCAAAAAATATTACTTAAAAAAAAAAAGAAATATGGACAAACAAACACACACACACATGGAATACTGGAACACAAGACATGATACATTAGGCAAAATAACCAAGATACCAAACAGGGGGGAAACCAACCCATACAAAATCAAATCTCAGATACATCATGATGTTTTAAAGTAAGGATGAGCTGGAAGGATTGGATCTTCGTAATTGATAAGTTGCAACCACAGTATCACTGTATTACAGACATTGTCAGTAACATTATTCATTGCTTCCCGAAAAGCAGGGCGTAATGTGAGTAATGTGTCACTTTAACTGATGCTGTTGAAATTCCAGAAATTAAAAGGATCGCTTACTCCTTACTTAACCCCAAATAGCTGCTGAGGTTACTCTTACGTCAGCACAGTAGCATTCTGGGATGAAGAATATTTCATGCAGTGAACACACACAATGGCTGAGGATCATTCTGGCGTGAGCTTTCTGAGCCACTCCATTCAAACAGCGAACGCTTGGTTTCCAATCGCCACCAGCTCCACAAACTGTAAGACAGGAAGGACTAAACAGACTGTTTGTAAGGTATGTTGTTGAAGACATGCTTCCCATATTAACTATAGGGTCCACAAACCACTGGTTGTTGTCATAGTGTCTATATCTATCTATAGGCTGTGGTTAGAAATCTGTTTTGTTGCACCTGACTTGCATTGTTTGCCATTTACCACACACTCTCCCTTTTAGCAGTAAATACATTATAATTCCCACCTTCTGTCATCATCTTGAGGTCTCTTTGTCATCTATTTTCATAATTCCAAGGCCACTGAGTTTCTCAGTGTTAAATGAAATAAAGACTTCATTCACACCTCTCTGGTCCTGTGGGGCAGCTGGGAGGGAAAGGGAGGCACATTATCTTATGTGCTGTGGTCACCTCAGATAGATGGCCCACTTGGGCTCAGGGTAGCAGCTGATAAACACACACCTTTGGCTTGGACAATGGGGGATTGAACACTCAGGAAATGACACTGTTTAGAAGACACATTTGTAGAAAATAGATCTGAGAGGATGGTGGGGGTATGGAGGAAGGAGAGATCAGAGAGATCCAACAAATCTCATCCCCTGATCCTAATACTTTTACTTCCTGCAGGGCTATAAATCATGAAGAAATATATCTGAAAAATGTGTCCCCAATTCAGAGTAAATGTGACATTAAATTGATGCCACAATGTGCTAGCTGTGAGCTGTTTAATGCTCCAGTTTGTGAAGCCTCAACTCCAGCCGCTGCATGTCATTGACATTTCCAGCATTCTGAAATGACAGATGAATAGCGATAGCCTTCACAAGAGGGGATTAGAAAAAACAGAATAGAAAATAGAAGAGCAGAGAAACGTCAACACCGATTGAAAGATAGGCAGGTTCAGATAATTAACACATGGAAAAATAAATGCTCTGCCATTGTGAACGGCTGGGTGCTGGTTATTGTCCTCGCGCTTGCTCATCAGGGAGAGTGTTGTCTTTGGGGAAGGACACCCATGGGAGCCTTAGGAGAAATCATGATGATGACACACACTGTGCTCATCATTCAGGCGCAACCCCTCTGGGGCCCATAACTTCCTGATGTCACACCAAACAATATTGCCCCTGACAAGCCGTCTGATCCACATTGCGAGCATTTCTGTCTAATATTGATACTCGTAAATTTATTAAGCCTATTTTTTCTTGATGTTGACCCTATGACATACAGTAGCTACGGCATAGTGGCATATGCCATTGTGAGCACTACATACATGTGCTTTGGAGTGCCTGGGTTGCTCTGCAGTACCCCACCTAGACGCTAGTTGTCTGTGCGACTTTTATACTTGTCATATTGCCAGTTTCTTGTTCCGTTTACTTTGTCTTCTTGTTGTGCCCAAAGAAAAAAAGAGAGGAGACATTGAAGGAGATGGAATGTATGGTGCTGAACCAGTTTAGACTGAGGAAATGGAAATTGGAAATATTGTAAATGCATGAAATTAGAATGCTACCAATGTCGGACCAATCACAGGGCTTGCAGGTTGTTTCATCGTGATGCTACGTGTGTCAGCTTCTCCGTGGATACAGGGCTATGCAAACCTACAGCGTATGCTATGGTGTAGATTTGACACAGAAGCATAAACCAGGTTTCTTTTTTTTTCTAAGACAACAGTAATGAATGAAGCAGAGACATTAAACGTGTCAAACAGGGGGGAAACAATGATGGTGTCCAATGGTGGTGAGCATAAAAAGATTGTCTCAAAGTTTGCATATGAATATGTGAGGAAAAAAATAGATTTTACAGTAACTAGGTTGCCAGTCTTCCAAAACTTTCCTTTTTGATAAAGCTTATAGTTAGAGCTGGCTCAGGCTTGGACCAGCTCTTAGCCATGCTGCTATAGGCTTAGACTGCCGGGGGAACTGGCGCACTGACAAACTGGGATCCTATCTCACCCCCTTCCCCCCAACCCCCCCATCACTTACTCTAACTCTGCCTGTCCCATTAAAGTTACTAACCATAGACCTTTCTGGAGTCACTGAGCTCCCTTGTCTCGTAGGTCCCTCTGAGCTGCCGTAGACTTCCTCTTGATACGGACGTGCTGGACCCCAGCTTATACGGACGTGCTGGACTCCAGCGGCAACAGCTTCTACTACTCGTCTCATCACTATCACCTCTCTCTTTCTCTTACCCTCCTCTATCCCTCTTTCAAGACCAAACTCGGTTGAGGCCTGATGGCCGTCTAACATGAGTCTGGTTCTGCCTGAGGTTTCTGCCTGTTAAAAGTACGTTTTTCTTCGCCACTGTAACTAGCGAAATACTCAATGATGTGCAATGCTCATTATGGATTAAGATGGGGTCAGACTGAGTCTTACCTTGTCTTGAAGTTGGGTCTCTTTTCATAATTTGACATAGAGGGGTCTAGACCTCCTATGTTTGTAAAAACGTCTTGAGATGATGGTTGTTGTGATTTGGCGCTATACAAAGATTGATTGATTGATTGATTGATTGATTGATTGATTGATTGATTGATTGATTGATTGATTGATTACCTGGATCTATTTGTTTGTTGTGTGATCCTCTTTGACTCTGGGTTTTATTGTCAGTATATTCAAATAATATTAATATTCCAAACACCAAACTAACTGATCTTCTTAAGTAGCAGTAGACTAGTAGCTCCTGCACTCTTTAAAGTGAAAGGTGTCTATTTTTTCAATGAAATCCGGTGGCTTTAAAGAGTAATCCTAAAGCTGTTTTAGGCAAAGACAGAAAAAGCATCTTTTCTACAAATTTTTACCTCTGCCAATATTGTTTCGGTAATGCTGGTAGACGCAATGAGCCTATCAGTAGAGATAAAAGGAACTTTTAGTGGCGGAGTTCTTATTGTTAGTTTACCTGAAGATTTTATTGCTTTCATGGCCGCCAGTTTTGTGTGTGTTGCCTGAAGTAATATACAAGAGCTATTTCAAAATGTTTTGCACCTGTGATTTTTTCAGAACTTAGTATTTAAAGTAGGGCCCAAGTTTAAAAACACCCATATAACACCTGGAGAGAAGTAGGGAAACTGTTGAGCTGAAACATTGAGGCTGCTGATGGCATCAGTAGTCTGCATCACTCACCTGGATACCTTCTTACCTGAGTAGCATCTGACAGTGTGACACTGATCAAGGCTAATGTCTATCATCTCTCTGTCTGAAGGAGTGGAAAAGTGTCGGTCCAATTATTCTGCAGAGTCTGAGCAGGTGCCTTTCCCAGCGACTGCATTGATCGCTCCAGTTCTGTTGCAGATATCAAATCAGACAAACATCGGCACAGCAGGCATACCAATGAGATGATGAAATGCACGGGTGCATCGAAATGTTCAAATCTGAACAATCACACAAACTGCACAAAATCACTTGGGTCATTCCAAATAAGCTTTTGTCATTGATTGACCCAGGGAAAAAAATAGAGATTTAACTTTCAAATGAAATTGAGGCGAGAGAGTGAAAGATACAAGATGCTTTAAAAACCTCTCTTGATTCATTAGAAAGTCTCCGTCACCAGAGACAGAGGGGAATGGGATTAATCTGTGCTCTCAGTGTGTGTGTGTGTGTGTTTGTGTGTGTGTGTGTGTGTGTGTGTGTGTTCATGTGTGTGTGTGTGTGTGTGTGTGAGTGGATGTGTGTGTATGTGTGAAAGAGAAAGAGACACAGCTGAGTGATTCTCTTCATGTCTCTGAGGGGTAATTAGCTCTGGCGTGGCCTGTCGTTGCTCTACAGGCCTCTTCAGTCCCGGGACTTGGCTGGCCGTGTCATCAGAGCCGTGCAGCTCCGTCTATGGGGAGAACAACATGCAGTGGTCCTCTTTCTGAGGAGCCGGAGGGGTCACTCTCGAATAATCAGTCTGTCAGGCTGCACTCTTTGTGCTTCATACTCCCTAGTGATGTTTTCAAGGGTCCTCTTTATATATTCCTTTTCCTTTTTTATTTCTCTCTCCTCCCTCTCTCTGTCATTCTATTTTTTTCCTTTCAAGACAATCCTTTTCTCTTCTCTCTTCAAGGTTTTTCCTTTTCCTGTAATGTCCTCTTTCTTTCTCTTATTCACTTGTAACTGGTTTCCTTATTTTTTCCCTCCATTACTTTCTAATATCATTCCTTTCCTTTTCATCCCTCTGCATTAAGTCTTCTCCTTCTCTGTGCTCACCTTACTCACTCTTTTTGTATTCTGTTATTTTTCTTTACTGTAGTTTTTCCCTTTGTTTGCATCAATCCATACCATCACTATGTCTCTTGCACCAGCTTTTCTACTTTGTTTTTTAATTGTCCATAGTAAAACTGGCATCTGCTATTCACAACAACCCCCTTTATTCATCTCTCCCTTCATCTTTTTCTCTTATCCTATCTCTCCTTAATCTTTTCATGACTCCTGACATTGATTTTCTTCAACAAGGAGCATGAAACCTATCAATATTTCTAGCTGAAGAATGAAATCAATCGACGACGCCCCTCCACGAGTGGTTAAAAATGGGAGCCCGAAGGTTTATTATTAAAAAGCCAGTAGCTAGCATTCACCCACCCATCTCCTCATGTTCTGCTTGAGCCTGTGCTCACTAATGGCTGGCCGGTGACCCACCTCAATATACACGATCAATACGCTGCCTTGTGTGCTTAAAGAGAAAATCTACAAGTGGAGAAAGTGCCTCAGCCATCAGATGCCTTTTAAACAGACTGCGTGCATCGCATGAGAGATAATTGCACACCTTGTTCTCTGTGTTTGAGGACAAAAGTAAACCCAGTGAAAAATATGTTTCAGAGTAAAACTGCTCACTGAGAAGCAACTTTCTTGATGTACATTAGAAAAAAAAAACACAAAAATTCAGGTTTAACTAATTGATGGCCTTCCAGTGAAAAATGACGCCTCTTTGCCGTCCCTGTCTCCTCTCTGACCGTCCTGGCGTCCTACATGCCTCTAGTTATTTGCAAAATTGGTTTAAGTTTTTGTTGACACTGTGGTTTGTCTGAGGTTGGCATATTTCTTCTTCTGGCTGCATGGTGCCAGCACTTTCTCCTGCTGCAGGCGGTCTGCTAAGCTGCTTTCACCTCATCAGAAGTTCCCTTCAATCACGAATCACATGAAGTGTGGATGCTCACAGAGGGCAGAGGGATGCATTTTTGGGCCATTGAAGCAAAGTGAATTGAAATGATACAAAATAAATCAACTTCAAAAGGTTATCAGGACCTGATCCATTTACATTTTTCAGGCGTTTTGCTCTTTCTCTCCGCACAATGCCAGTTGTAGCATATCAGCTTCTTAAGTGTTTGCAATCCTTGAACACGACCCCTACTACGTTTATTCACCAGTTCCATTAGTCTCTCACTGACTGACCCTTGTTATTTTTATGGAGGGATTACATTTTGTGGCCACTAATGGCTTGTATGTAGATCTAGTAGTGATAAACACCCAGGTCAAGCCAAACCGCCAGCTGTAATTATTTTTGTACAGTTGGAGATCTGACTTGCACAGTAAGCGGTATACAGGTCATCTGCCCTGCAGTCTGGACAGCAGATGCCTACAAATTTTGGATGTGCCACGGTATTTACAGCTATGGCACCCTGCAATTCTTCTCCAGTTTATGACTGGAGTGCATGGTGACAGTCGTGTGCATGCGTGTTTTGATAAGGAGGACAGGAAATGACTGATAAAATGGAGACCTGCTGTCTAAACATCGGGACATGGTTTGAGGAAATGTTAGGAGAACATTGCATTAAAGGTCAGGTCAGTTTGCTGGTGCCATTTCTCTCCTGAAGTGAGATATTTCATTTTGAAATAAAGTGACAGAGGCGGACATTTGTAGAATTTAAATGAACAGTCAGATTTGGAGGAAACAGCTGAAAGGAGAAACAGTTAGGAAGCTTATGAACATGTTCTGATGAAGGATACATAAGATGTATTACCATGAAAGTGTGCACCAAGCCGTATGGTCCCATGAGGATTGCTTCTGATGACTCTCTCAACTTGTACCCTGCCACTGTCCTCAACCCCACAAAAGTCCCAGGTTTGTTTTTGACCCTCTGCATCTTTCTCATGACTCCTGTCACACTTACACTACAGGACTATTTAAATGTTATGAATAAACTCAAGGAAAAATATGTGATGTGCTGGGCAAAAAGTAATAAATGAGGCGGACTAAAATAAAATCCAAGTGTTAAGCCCTGCTGTGCAATCCTATTATTGCTCTGTGTGAACATTAAGCCTCATTAAAAATGTGTGAGACCTTTTCCGTGCCCCCGCCCCTTTAGACAGATGGCACAGTCCACCATTAGAATGCTATTTAGGTAATTATCAGGGCAGCACCCCCACCCCCTGATTATTGCCAAACACACACAAACACACACACACATATACACACCCTACTCCGGGAGAGCCTGGAGGGTAAAAGGCCAAAGCTGCAGCTCTGCCAGTCAGACTCAACATGACACCACAGTGAGCTTCTTCCTCTCTGCAGAGAGCCGAGAGGACCCGGGGATGGATAAAGGTGGGAACAGGAAGTGAGAAGGTTTTGGCCATCTGGTTGACCTTCTACATATTGATGCTAAAAGCTGACACTTGGAACAAAGCAAAAGTTTGTCTTTTGCTCTTAATCACAGCATATAGACGATAGTTGTTCATGGGGTTAGAGCAGCTATGTGTAACTTTCGCTTTAAGTTGACTATAGCGAACAAGACTTTTTGGCTATGAGACGAAAACAGCAGCAAAATAATGACTAATTAATTAAGAAAGCTATAGCTGTACAAGGATAAGATGAGTGTGAGTGCAGGACCCAAACATCAACTCGAAGGGCTTCCTCTGCCAGTGCTTTAAGTGAGCCTGTAAATTCCAGCAGTACCATCCTTTCTAAATTAACCTTATGGCATACTGGGATTTCTTACCAGCTGTCAGTACGTCTTCCTGTCCTCTGCATATGACAGTTTCTCTTAGTGATTCATAATAGCATATAAAAGACATTACCCACAGTGCACTACATGACGCCCGTGTCCTTTCGCAGGTGTTACATGACGCTCACCTGTCTATTTTTGCCATGTTACATCAAATTAATGTGAAGTCTCTACAGTGTTGGATAAATGTGGAAAATCTGAGTAAAAGGAAGATGACAGCGATGTTGGCCTTGCTCCAAAGGGCACAAAGAGGACACACGCCAAAGCAGAGCTGGATGATGACACAGGTCTTATACCTTTATATATTTTAAAGCTGGGGTTGGTAATCCAATTTAGATATACTTTTTGTTATACTGGCTAAAATGATATTTTTGTCCCAATGGCAATCAATACATAATGTGCTCTTAAAAGAGAGTGGAAAAAAAGCCGTTTTCTACAGCCGGAGTAAACCTGGGAAAACACCAACCAATCACCGTTTTTGGGTCCCAAAATTTTAAACTAATCAAATTCCTTCCTGCTGTTCTGCCCGCCTCCTGCACCTACATTTCCCCAGCGTTCACTCCCCGTCTCCTGCCTCTGCTTCCCCTGACTCTATTTACTGCCCCTCTCACTCGACCTTGGGCCTGTCCCCTCTGACCCGATGAGGTGCTTTGCTCAGGACTGTAGTCCGGATCAGAGTCTAAAAAGTTCTCACCACGGGGGCTCTGACAAGCAAAAGAATTAATGACATTTAGTAAGTAAAATGTATATGTATTGTAGCGTCTGTCCGGATGCTCAATGTGTGGCGAGCTGGTTCGTGAACACGCTGATCTTTTATAACCGGTCACTGTCGGCCGTGATCACGCCAACCAACAAAGCAACAATCAATGTTTGAATGAATGAAGAACCTCTCCTCTTATCTCTCCTCTCTCCCGCTCACGCACTCTACACCTCTCCTGATGCCTTCACTAATTGTCAAGACTGTAGGAATTAAGAACATCTACACTGAACACGTTTAACAAACAGTAGAGCTGTTACAGTATTATATGTGTTATAACTTTTCTCCTGATATCGTGATAAAGCTAACATGACAGTTCTGAGTACTAACAGCAGCCATGTTTGTTTGTATTTTTAACTTTCACTATGATAATGTTTTTGTGAGGACTGGTTTTCAATCAGTCATGATCATATGGTCGAGAATCAGCGGCGTTCGTGCATGTGAGCGGGGGCGTCGTTTTGGAGGAGCTCCAAGGGGAGGGTGGGAGGGGTTAGACGGAGTCCTGAAGACATGCTAGATTCAAATTCATGCTCATTTTCCGTGACTACCAACCCCAGCTTTAACTGTAGAAATGTAGAACATAATATTAATGGTTTACTGACACTGGTCACACAATACACATGCCAAAAAGTGTAAGTGAATAAGACAATACAAAACTAGCAGCCGTGTTTACTTTTCGACTATTCTCAATCACTGTCGATGTCTTCAGTCAGTTCTCTGCTTTTTACCTATTTGCTGATCAAGTCATGTTTCAGCATGAGTAGTACTTAAAAAAAATCTCCCATGGCTTCCTTTAAATTGGATTACCTAACTGTGAAACTGTGAAAAAGTGTGAAAAGTTTCATGGTCGATGTAACATAACTTCATTCATCAGAATTCAAGCAGATGAAAAAGAGTGACAGGCATTAAAACCAACTGTAGAAATATGCACTTAAGCCAAGGTCAAGTATACTGTTTCATAACTCCTCACAGTGGTTTTAATTCAGCTGACATAAAGCTGACAGACATTTAGTGATGGACAAGGGGAATTATTCCCTCCACAGTGCAAAGGGCAAATGAAAAATATAAATATGCACACATGCTATCCATCATAACAACGGAAAACAGGAATAATTGGGCCAAATGCTGAGCATGTCAGCAGCACAGCGTGAGGAATGGGAATGATCTATGAGTTTTCTTAATGGTTCCTGCTGTGGAGAGCTGCTGCACTGACAACATATAAACACCTTCAGAACAACTAATGGAGAGGCTGTGAAATGATGGAAGAAAAACCCTCTCCTGTCAGAACGACATGTCACAAACAGACAAACAGACAGCTGACATTTCACACCAATGTCAACAATCAAGTCTTTGTTCATTAGACGCACACTGCTGAGGAAAGAGAACTGTCTGCATAATGGATTTGATGCAAGCACACACATTTTTTTTTTGTCTCACACACACACACAAACAGAAGGCTTGGGTCTCAGAGGACAACCACGGAATGGGGTTCTCCCCTCCCCCCGCCAACCTGAGCCTCAGGGCAGAAGCATGTTCACTCATCTACATCCACTGCAAAGACTGAAAGGAGGGGTGTCCTGCATCCAAACTGCTCCACATCCCTTTAATGAATGTGACATTTAGCTGATATTTACATGCATGATGCTGAATTAACATGCCAAACACTGAGCCTCAGATTAAACAAAGCTTAGCAATTATGCACAATCTATCATGCAAAGATTCACGACAGGTGACCCGTTCAGCTTAGCCAAGACATCCACTTAGTCCAGCCTCCCCCAACCTTCATTAAAATGTTACACACACAAGGTATTTACATAGCATTGCAGCGAAACACACTATCTCTGCAGGGGAAACTTTCAATCCAGTCCGTCTGCCCGGGTTAAAATTGCTCTGCTGACAAGAGGCAAAATATCAATCAGAAGTAATTTCTTCCCATTGCCTCGGCTGTCAGCACCACAGTCAAGTGTCGACCCTCTGTCATAATACATTTGTTTAGCATTTACATCGCTCACATACTACACTGACTCCAGAACTCTGAAGGATGTTATAGCACCTGCAGCATAAGAATATAAAGCAGTGTGGCCGTTTGTTTGGTGGATCCCTCTCAGTGTCGTGTTTCTTAAGAAATGATTTCCCCTCAGCAAAAACAGCCAGAGTAAACAAACTGCATACTGAACAGGTGAATTATAAATGGTGGCTTTAAGGCAGACAGACATGTGAGATGATAGTGTGTGCTTTTACATTAATCTGATGACAGTGACGGTAAGGTCTGCCATCAACACCTCTAATGGAGACGTTACCTGATTGACAGACGACTAGCAGGGAAAGAAGCGCTTCTATCAGCAGGTTGGCTCCCAGGAAGCCTTGTGAGGTCTGCTGAAGTGCTTGTCAAGGCCTTAACTGATTGCTATTATTGGCTCAAGGAAAATGTATATCATTCCAGTCAACACCAGTTTTCCCCTCTTTGGACTTCACTTGGGCGGGCTGCCCAGGTGTATTAACCATGGCCAAAGGATTATTGGCAACCCATTTTCTTTTGTGTATTTTTTTCAAATCCCTCCAATAATAAAACTCCATGTGAAACTTCAAAAGTACTGAAAACCTCCTTGTTTTTCATGCCCAACTGTAGTAATAAGGGTCCGAACACCAGCTTTTCATAAAAACACAGAGAGAAAGGAAGAGAGAGAGAGAGAGAGAGAGAGAGAGAGAGAGAGAGAGAGAGAGAGAGAGAGAGAGAGAGAGAGAGAGAGAGAGAGAGAGAGAGAGAGATTGCAGGTACACTGTAACTTTATTGGACCCCGTCTTAGTGGATGTGTCTTATCTGCTCGTCAACATTTTACAAACTCCTTTATAGATGTGTGTCCACCTGTTATAGCTATAGCTGGTGCTGTTAAGTCGTGACATAGTGGGTAATGGACTATGTTTCAAATGTGTTGGTGTCATGGCTGATGGATGGGACAGACCATCATTCATTCAGGAGACAGGGTTAAGTTGCTGTCTGAGATTACAAGGCTAGTACGATAGACACATAATTAAAAAACATAGGCTAGTACTCATTTAAAACCTATACTCTTGTCTTATACATAACAAGGTCATTTTGGTGCCTAAAAATAACAAAACTGTATCTCTTGTTCAACATGTAATTGCAGTAATTGATGTAGACCCAAACTCATAAAATCCTTCTCCTTGTACTTGCAATATTTCACACAACACAAAGTGACTCTGGCACAGCTGAGAGATAAGAAATGTGGGCAGTAAAGAGACGAGGGGTGACTTTCAGCAAAGGGTCGGGGCTGGGAGCCAAAGCAGCGACCGCTGCAATGAGGACTGTTCTTCTGTACATGGAGCACATGCTTTAACCTCTAAAACAAAACCGGCCCCCCATGACTCTGATTTCTAACCAATGTGGTGAATCTCTTTGTGTCATAATTACTGTTGCCAACTTTTTCAACACACCACAGCAGTGTGGATATGATGTGTAAACACAGTGTATAAGTGAGACGTGTATTTGATCTATGTTTTCAATACATTGAGTTATTATATAAGTTTCTATTAATAAACCTCTTTTTTCCCCAAAAAAGACCCCGAAACTGACAGATTATACCACAGACCTCTCTCTGAGAATCAGAGAATCAGAGCATGAAGGGCTGCTGTCAGTGTCGGATCTGATCTAGGATTACCCATGCGACTAGCGTCTAGAGATTACAGAGAAGTAACGTTGGTACACAGGACAAAAGGCGATTTTGTGGGGACAAAAATCAAAATGCATGTCCTCCAGCTAATACTGGACAGCTGACAGCCCTGCTTACAATGCCTCTACCTCTTGATCCACCTGCAGCCCTGCTAACAAAAACCTTTGTAAATCACTCCGGCAGTGGATTTACATGGAGGCCGGATAGAAATGTCAGACCATTAATTGTGGGGATCATGACTATTTTCCTTCTCTATACCTGAGGCGCAGAAAGGCACAGTTCCTTTAATTGATTTTTCACCGGGTCACTGAGGAAGGAAAGCTTTAGGCCGGATGTGGACCCTCGTGACATTACTGACATATGAAGTTAAAAGTCAAGCACCTGTGGCTGCACGTTCTACAACAAAAAGGTTAATTTTGTCTGCACAACTGAGTGACGTTATAGGGATTATGTCTGGTGAAAAAGAAAACCGTCTGGAAAGGGATTTTGTAAACACTTTCCCTTTGGCAAAGTGCTGAAATAGCTGTCATTAGTGTAGCTCATCAATTATAGGAAACAGTCTTGATTACAATTAGGCATCAAAATGAGGTTTAGCCAACGACCATCCTTCCATTCTCTAAATACACCTGTGTCCACTCTCACTTGTTTGTCTGCCTTCACCACAGCATCCCTTCGGCCTATGAGTGTCTGTGTGTGTGTGTGTGTCTGTGCATTACTCTTTCCAAGGTGTCTGGGAGCTGAGGGCCCATCTGTGGACTTCCTCCCGAGCCTCTTGAGAGGGCCACAAAGGCTTCTAATTATCCCTGACCTTCTGGCTCTCCCTCTCTTTGCCTCCCACTCTGGGCCCCTGCGGCTCGCACAGGTCCTCTCTCTCCCCCATGCCCTCCTTCCTTGCTCTGCTTGCCCCCTCTCACGTTCAAAATAACCCATCCGCTTGGCTCCAGCCGCTAATTGCTGCCATTTCAGAGACAAAGCCGGTGTTTGGTGCGAGGCAGTCCCGAAGGTCAGTGAAGGAGAAGGGCTCCAATAACACCTGCGCATCTATCGAGGCTCGGTGGGTGTTTGGAATCACATCGCTTTGACAGGCACAACTCTTTGTTTCAAGGTGTTCCATTTGTGGAGAAAAGTGATGCTTCAAACCCCATCATTAGCAGCTCGCCAGACAGAGAACACGCAGAGATGATGTGGGCCAGACAGTGTTGCTTTTATTGCTGCTTTTCAAACTCAATTGAGTCATTGTGTATTAGAAAAATATTGAACTCAACTATTGTTGTACCAAATTATAACTAACATTAGAGCACAGGACACAACATTATAATTGGGGGCCATTTTCCCTGTATCCAAATGCACTCTCACTTTGTCATTATAGAAATATCAGCCTTGCAGATTTAGCATTTGAAGATGAAACTGGATAAGATGAGATACAGCTCATTAACAAACCAGTGGTACCAATTTGCTCCCCCTAGTCTGCCACTGTTTTCCACTGCAGTCACAAGAGAATTACAGGTAATTGTGTTTGCCAGTCAAGCTTCTTCTCACACAACTTTAAGAGGACTCACTTTTTGGCACCAGCATTTGCACAAGGTAATTCTGAAACATTCAAGGACATCTCAGACCTGCTGCTACAATGTTGGAAGCAGACAACTGAGTAAAATATCACCTGAACTGAAGCGGTAAGGACCCTCTCTGATTAATATGTAGGGCCTATGGTGTATTTTAATGTATGTTCACATGTTTATGCAGTCAATAAAGGATATTGCCTTTTTGGAGGTTGGGGAATAGCATGCAGATCTCATAAAATGTCAACCACTAAGTGTCTTAGCATGCTGCTGTTATGTCACCTATGAGGAGTTTTTTCTGGTTATGAAACAAATAGAATTAATATGAATGCCTCTGTATGACCTACAAATGCAAACAAGACCATCAGCAACACAAATGATAATTTCTATGTTGATATTTTAAAGTATGTTACCACTGCCTCAGCTTTCATGTCAGTATTTTTCACATTTTCTGCAGCAAATATTCACAGTGAGTGACACATTTAAATGTAGGAATAAAGCAGGATGAGTTTTTTTACTTGAAAATATCAAGGAACTACTTCGGGGTTGTGTCGATTTATGTAGCTCTTGTGGACAGAGTTTCTCACTGCAGAGCTGAACACACTAAGTCTTCAAGAACAAGAATATTTGGGGAAAAAATGACTTGGCGTCGCAGGGTTCTTCTTCTGGACTCAAAATAATATGGGGAGAAACCCAGGCGTAGTGGAAGAGTTGTTCTTTTCAATAACAGTTAAAACTTCACAGTTTTATCTATTTATTTATTATCTATTTCAAATTTAGTCACTTTTATTCTACTTTATTTATTTATTTACTTATTTATTTATTTTAAGTATAGCATCTTATTTTCTTTTAATGGTTTAATATTTTAGTCTTTTATTATCTTAGAAATGTATTTTACTTTGGTGATTTTAATTTCCTGTTTTGAGTTTTAACATCTTATTTTACCTCCAGTGTTTCCTCATTAAGATAACATGAGAGCGTTTCCTCAGTTCGTTCCGCAAATTATTTAGATTTTTTATTTATTTTATTGTTTTTATTACTATTGTTGCATATTGTGTTGTTAACCTTAGGATTGTGGGGTGGTTTTGGGGTCGGGGCTGGGATCTTTTTCTTAATTTATTCTATTTTAAGTTGTTTTTCTTGTACAGCACTTTGTGTTACAATGTCATTGTATGAAAAGCACTTTATAAATAAAGTCTGATTGATTGATTGATTGATTGATTGATTGATTGATTGATTGATTGATTGATTGATTGATTGAATAAGTAGGTGTGGTCCGAGTACTACAGTTACTCACTTGACAAAAAAGAAAACAGCAGCTGATCATCAAAAAACACTGCGACGTTACCTGCTCAGTAACTTGGCTCATCCGCCAAAAGAGCCAAAACTGGCCCTGTTTTAAAGTGTGTAGCCCCTCCCACTGGGTGTTGGAAATTACATAATTTTTCCATAATAAATATATCCCACTATTAAGGTCATTAACCATACACACACAATCAAATGAGTAGTGCAAACATTTGCACAGGCATTTTCCTTACCTATTTCAAACACATAATTTAAAACAAACAAAAAGAATAATTAAACACAGTCACGTGGCCACTTCTGGCCGCCATACATCCATATAGGTTGCGCACCAGATGCGCTCGGTTTGCGCATTCCGGACACGACCTGGTTGAGCACGACCCGGTAAGTGCAGCAACCCAAAGACTATGTTTGTTTTAAATAATGTCATAGCTTCAAAGTGTGTACTCTGAGAAACTCTGAACTGAGAGGGAAAGAAGGGTGTTGGTGTGTGAACCGGAATGAATGAAGTGCTGTTAAAAACGGGAAAAGTTTGGTGCGCGTGTGTGAGTGAGTCAGTGTGTGTCTGTGTGTGTCGTTGTCGGTGTGTGCGCGCTGCCCGCGGTTATAGTGACGATGCCACTCCTTCACACTTGGTTATAGCACAAGATGAAACTACAGAGTTAATCAATACTTCTCTCTCTATTTTTGAAACATTTCACACAAAGCACAGATGTTAACCGTATGCGGAATTGCTGGAGCAAATCAGAAAGTTCAGTAGAGTTCAACGTTAGGGGCCTAAATTAAACATGAAAGTTAAATTGTTACACCACTGTGTGCTAAAAGCTTCACAGGATGACTTAATAGGAGGGCTACAGAGAAGATGGCCCCCACGTCACAGGCTATATCTTAACTTCACATTTCTCCTGCTTGGGTTGGTTCATTTTTTCCTTCCGTATTGAAATAATTCAGCTTTCATCCTTGCAATAAAATTAAAGGTTTGGGCACGGGTTTGGCTTAGTGGTTGCAACACGGGCCCTATGTACAAAGGCTATTCCTTGTCACAGCTGTTGCTGGTTCCACTTCCAGCTACAGCCCTTTACTGCATGTCTTCCCCCACTCTCTAATCCCCATGTTCTCTGTCTCTCCTCAGCTGTCCTTTCTGAAAATGCAGATATGTCTGAACATATCCACAACATTGTAACCTATCATCTAGATTCTGTTAACTTATTGCTTTGTTTTTATTACCAGTTTATACCACCAATCAGTAAAGTGTGGATCAAAATATAGATATTAAATATATGGTTTTGTGCACTTTTTCAGCTTTTCTTCATACCTTTTTTATAAACTTATTGTAGCACAATTAGAAGGAGCCTGAGGTCTAAGAAGATCATCACCCATGATTGTTGCATTGTTATATTGTGAGTATTGTAACACAGGAGACTGATGTCAAACTCAGTTTTAGAAGAAAACAGCAGAGGGGAATTTTTTAGTTTTTGTCAATGAGCCTCAGAGCAGCTGATGTATTTTTGCATTTGGTAAAACCGACAACATGCCTCCATAGTTTTGACAACAATTGTTTTGCTGGACCTAATTGTTATCCAAAGTTAATAAAGTGTTTACTAATGAAAGTGAACTAGCTGTGCCTGGTCCTGACAGCTCATGATGTATGGGTATGGGACAAGGTGAACTCCATTTGTTTCTCCATGCGTGCTACAGCCACTCAGAGCAGTCTTGTTCAGTTTATGGTCACGGCTGAACAGAGAAAGCGAACACGGGTGGTAATTAAGACCCAGGCTTATTGAATTTCACACTTTTCAAATTTAGATTTATCACCCAGTAAAAGGTGGCCTCGCCACGTTCCTTTCCTCATTGTGAGGACGCTGAACCAACAAACAGTGATTAGTACGTAGAGTAACTCCTCTAATTAGCCTTGAAGCACACATTCACAACTGAACCTCAACATGCTCTGTTTAACATTCAACTTTCAGATGTTAACATTCATTTCCACCTGCCCCAAACAACAAACAATGAGGGTGTTTTCTCTCTTTTTGCCATGATGGATAATTGCTGTATTTCAAAATGTCCAGTGAGTAACCCGACCAACAGCATCGCCATGGAGACTGTAATTATGTACGTCCTGATGTGAGGGGTGGAAATAGACATGGGAGAAAGGGGGTGACGCTGTAAAGCATGTCAGTGAATATCAGAGCTTGAGCCCTGCAGTAAATAATGACTCCGCTGCCGCACTCTGTCTCCTGCTGAAACCTTGCTGGTCTCTCAGAGAGAGTTGCCAAGGAAACAGTGAATGAAATAAATCTACAGTTTCATGTCAGGAGGTTGAGCGCGACTTGAAGAAGCTATACGGGAGATCAGAACTTTACAGAACAAATATTCAAATCTGTAATAATTTGTCTCATACATACCTCTACAAATATGGAGTAGTGAAGGATGGAAAAGGAGCTGTGGTTGTTCTTCAAGCAGGAACTTGGAATTCCTTCATTCAGGAGCGCAGCTTGAGTCTCTCGTGTCAGGGCATTAGAAACAGAATACAAAAATGTGATGAAAAGAGACTTTTGGGGTACATAACAGACTACATCTGATATCCTTTAAGTCTGCTTTCTATCCCTGAAAACACAAACTAACATTGCAGAGATCTGAGAAAGCTGAAAAACATGGAAATTAAAGGCACAGCCAAAGCAAAAATAACAAACTGGGATTCAGAGCCCTGTTAGCATCTTGTTTGTGCTCAGTCTGTGTATCTGTCAGTTATCTAGCTTGTGTTGTTTTACGTCCATGCTTCTAATTGACAAGTTGAAAGCTGTTGCCCCCCTGTCCTTAATCCTCCCCACCAGCATTAATTAAACATCCCTCCCTTCTTCTAATTAACAGAGCATTACAAGAGCAACAAAATAAATCAGCGCTCTGCATACATCTGATAATGTATTCCAAAGTACTTATCAGGCAACACAATTCTCCTCTCTCTCTCATGTAATTAGACACTGATCGTAGAAGTGCTCGGTTTGATAAGATGCAAAAAACTGATTTACTGTATACATTATCCAAAAAATAAATGCAAGCCTGGGCTGAAGTCGGTCAATAAGAAAAAAGTGAGAGAATTCAAAGTCAGATTTAGGTTGCAGGGTACTTTGAATGAAGAGTGAGCCTTTCAGAGCTTCTTGTTTTTGTGCTGTTGCGACGAAGTGTTTGGAATCTGTCACAAACAATTTTCTGCCACTGGACTTTTTGTTTTTGAAGAATGGCTATTTGTGGCAACCCACTCCCATGGTGATCAAAGGCAGACGCGCCGTCCACCCTTCACTGAAGTCATAGCTATGCTGGATCACATTTGTAATTTAAGCGTTTGCGTAGGTGGGGAGTTCTCGAGAACAAAAGCATTCAGACGCACACTTCTTTTTCAAAGCCCTTGATTCTCCTTTAAAAGCTGCAGATTTTAGAGCTTTAAACAGGGCATGATGAAAGAAGAGTCGCTTTCTGTCATCCACCCACCTTTTCATGTGGTGGGTCCTGAGTAGCTGATCTGTGTAGTAGTGCAGGCCTCTATAATGATGTACTTAGATAAGATACTGCACTCCTGTGATGTATGAGTGTAGGATCTGAAGGTTTACTGCAGGAATGCTCTTGTTTGTGTGTTCGGCATATTAGCACACACACATATTTGTTCTTGACGGATCTATGTTGCCGCCTTGTTTTCTTTAATTACACACATACAGACTTGCCAGCAAATTCCCAAGTTCATCCATAATGGATCAAGGGATGTTCTGGCTTCTGGTACTGGATCACCTCAGTAAACGTGTCTCAAACAGCCTGGCATGTCCTGGCACTTGTCCCAGCCAGAGGAATGGGGACCCCGGTGACATGGATGGGAGGCACAGACAAGCACCGAGCTGCTCAAATATTGATCAGTAGAGCTGTCTTTGAGCTGGTTAGTCTCAACCAGTCCGTCACCCGCGGGACTCGATGGTGGGTTGAAAAGGCCACATAACAAAGAGAGAAAAGGACTTGCAGGCTTGTCTGACTTCATCCACGTTCCGCTGGTAGATGCGGCTGCTTCTGTCATAGCAGCCATCCTCAGAGAGAGGGGAGAGGGGAGCATCACCTTTGTATCGACGTTCAGCTGAGCTTTGCCTGATATCTCATCCCTGAGGATGGAGCCAGGGTGGATGTTTAATCAGTAGGGGTCAATAGAACTTACAAGCAAGCATCTGATTTCAGATGACATTCCAAATATAACTCATAAACAGACCTTGCTATAAACTTGTTGTTTTATAATGAACAAAGTTGACCCTCATGGATGATGAGAGCAATGATCAAGAGTTTTCCAAAGAAAGAACTGACGTGCTTGACTTAAGAACTTCTCAATATCAATTGAAGTTAACTTAGAGTGCACACCATATTCATGTTGACATCAGCAGATGCAATAAAATGTATGCTATTTAATAATAAAGATTAACAGCAGCTTAAAGACACACATTTCAACCCTATGCTTTCATCAGTGCTTCACAAATTTCAGGAAATGCTGATGAAAGCCGGTGACTGAAACGTGTTTGTGTCTTTAAGTTGCTGTTAATCTTTATTATTGAAAGTTGTACTTAATTCCAGGGGTGATTCTAGGATTGGATGTTTAGGGGTGCTGAGCACTCAGAGAGCTGCCCGGCCGGGCAAGATACATTTCACTGTTTTGTATATTTAATGCAATTTCATTCCCACATTTGTGAAAGAAAAGTATAACACTTTTTGGGAAAGTCTGTGACTAAACCATCAAATCTGACAAAGGTTATTTAAATGCTGAGCCACAGCAAAAGAGAAATGGATTGGAATCATAAAAGAAACATATGGTAACCCTAATTTGTGGGGAAGACAACTCACTTTGATACAGCAGCTCCTCAACATATACATCAACAGTATGTATGTATCTGGAGTAAACCAGCCCCCTATAGTGAGGACCAAAAATACCAAAAATGGACGTTGGAGTTATTTTTTGGACTTTCATTTGAAATGCAATCCACAAGATGTAAAACATGGTGGAGCTGCTGTATAATGCTGTGAAAATATTACGTTTCAACCTAGAACTGTATGGTAATGTAAAAAATCGCTCAAATTTTAGGGGTGCTGGGATCCAATTTAGAGGTGCTTCAGCACCCCCAAAAATGGGCTAGAAACGCCTTTGCTTAATTCCAAGTGCTACGCTTAAAATGATCAAAAGTGCCACAAGGTGTTTTTCACTGTGTTTTAGGTGCAATCTTAATTTTTCGCACATGAAGGAATTTGAATAGAAATATAATCAAATTGAAGTGAAAGTTAAAATTATGCAAACATTTTAAAGCGCTTGCTAAATTGAAAAGTACAAAGCATTGTTTTTCAGGGATGCTGTGCTTTACCGTCAACCTCTCCAGTTTGGGCCCAAAGGTTATTTTTCCATAATTAACTTATCACAGGTTGTTTATTTCATATCATAGCAACACGTAATGGAAAAAGAAAACTGTTGAATGAACTAGCACTTAAATTAGGCCTCAATAATGTAACATGGCAACAGCAAACTTCTGGTCTGATTTGTTCTGCTATATACAAAGCGTTCATTTCAGCTATACAAAACCATTACATGCCTCAACTCTACCAGAGAGACAATGAGAAGTTTTCTGGGTGTGCGTCCTCAGTTTGAGTCCAGGTAGATCCCCTTGTTGCAGATTTCCTATCTCTTTTACCTGTGTGGCTGATAAGAGAAATATCACTGGGGAAATCAGGAGACTAATACATTAATTAAAAAGCACAAACGATGTCTTGAGTGGGAGGTGAATTGCATTTTTTCCTTTGGTTCTCATTTATTTATTGCTTAAAATGTGAGATATGATCAGACAAACTTCCAGGTGAAGGTCGAACCATAGATACCTCATTTTAGGATTAAGGGGAACTCAGACATGGAAGTTGTCCCATGCTCCCTGTTGCTGAATATTCAAAATATAACTTCTCTGGCACTGTGACTCACCTGGCTGAGTCTATAATTAAACTCAACTTTTTGATGAGCTCCAACTTTTACTTCACCTAGGTGAGCTGTCCAGATGCCAAAGCCAATCTCTCTCAGTCTCCTATCAGTACTCTCAGATCCAATTTTGGATGACTGCCACTGATCCCCTGCATGTCAACACAGCATCAGGTGCGTGGTTGTATTTCGACTCATCCCTTGCCCAACTTGAATTTTCATCCTCATGACTGCAGGCTGCAGAGTGGCGACGGCTGGCCTAACATCGCAGCTCTGCCAGAATCCTGACACAGTGTGCAGATGCACAGAGTGACACAGGGTCCCCTCACCCTGCTGGCATGGGTCTTGGTCTGACCATCTGGTGCCTCAAGAGCAGGTGCCAGTCACTCATCACACCCGCCCGCCCCCCTGCCAGTAGGCTTGCAAGACACAGCCCTCCACTGAGGCCTTCGGTCCGGCTTCACTGCTACTGCCCCCACCTCCTCACCTCAAATTTACAAACAGCGAGTTATCTGTTGCCCAGGACCAAACCCATGGGACGTGCAAGTGCCAACATGCTGTAGTTGTTCAGAACCAGTTCACATACATGATGAGAAGCTAGTCACTTGGCTTGACTTGTGTAGAACAAACAGGGATGTTCAGAATAACTGATGTGTGATTGTCACTTTGCCTGTTCGAGACAAAGAGCAATGTCAGGGGAACTTGCAACCAGGCAACCAGTCACTTTGTCTTGTCTGCTCAAACTGTTGAAGAGGGATAGATGTGTCGCCAGGACAGGCATGCACAAACTGTCATCAATCGTTCTTCTGTCAATCAATGTTGGGCTGAAAGAAATCTCCCAGCTGAAGCAGCAGGGAGCAGAAGATGACGACTGTGATTTAACTGATGAGATTTCAGCGGACATTGGCACTTAAGCAGCCTTTCAGTGAAGCCCATCAATTTCACCCCTCCTTCTTATAGACAGGCAGCACTTTGTCCCATCCTAATTTTTTTCTGTCTTTCATTTCATTAACTCAGATGTCGGCTGAAATGAGCAGCTGTTATTTGTTTGCTTGCTTGCTGACATTTCCTTTGATGTGAACAATGCATCAGAGCGGCCATAATCTGCCCATCTAAGCTGCTTCTTTTTTGAAAGGAGACACTGCTCAAGATTTGTGGCAAGTTGCTACTAAATCCATATCCCCAGTAGCCTGTCACTGAACATCACAGATTATGGTTGAAAAACTAAATGAAACTCATCTAAATAAGGATGGATGGCATCTACAATAATCCAGCCCGTGGTTGTTTGGGATTTCTTACTGAAAGCATGTTTTTCATTTTCCCTAGGTCTTCTCTGGAAGCTGATCACACACTGCACCACTTCTGTAACTCATTTACATGCTTTAGAGAAAAAAATGTTTGCTTAGAAGTCTCCAAGCCACATCAAAACTTCTAAACAAACTAATTTGAGGCGGGATTGTGAAAACCCGGTCTGTCTGTTAAACTCGGTGGTGTGTTTTGGGGTTGAGGGGAAGAGTTTGACATGAAGACAGATGTTGTTTGGACTATGTAAATGCTGAAGTTGTTTAAAGGGTGAGTAGGAAGACAAAATGATAAATGCACGTCAGTGAGGCACAGCTTCCCTCACACATAAGCAAGAGGGAGGCTGGCTTCCTTGAGCTACCTTCAAAAGGCAAAGCCGTGCCAGCAAGCACGTTTTCCAAACCACAACAGCTCTTATCTGGAAAGTCTGGAGAGCACTTCCAGAGGTCCTGTCTGTTTTGCTATAGGAGATTTAATCATAAACTGGTGAGTGTCCTTGTGGATAATAGTGATCCAAGCTCAATATGATTCAATATTCTAGTATTTTTGTCATTTCACCTTTACTCTTGTGCTGCTGTGTTACTTCAAACAATGACATCAGCTTGTTCTCTTGTCAAAGACCATATATTGATCTACGTAACCCTTAAGTATCTCTGTTTTTTTTGTAGATTGCTCTATGAGCAAATTAAATATGTAATGTCCAGTTAGACTTCCTGAATACGTTTTGTAAAACATGCATCACTATTTGACGGGCAAGAATAATTTTCCTGCTGTTAAAGTGATGAAATCATTACACATTCTTCAAAGGTCCCATGTAATTAATAACGTGTTTTTCTCTGCCTATGCACACAGTATGTATTCTAGTCATCCCCCAGCCTAGCAACCCTGAGGATGTTGATGCCTAAAAGCCTCTGCTTTTTTTCTGTCGCCAACCTGCTGGGAAACCGTAGCTTAAAGGTGACATATCATGCAAAATTGACTTTTTAATGGTTCTTTACCTGAAATATGTGTCCCTGGCATGTCTACAAACCCCCCGAGAATGAAAAAAATCCATTCTGCCCCTGTTTTGATTTCTCCACCTTTCTGTAAATGTGTCTGAAACGAGCCGTTTCAGACTTCCGTGTTTTTGTTACGTAACAACAATATCCGGTCTGTCACGGAGTCAGAGCTCGGAGCTTGTTCAGCCCATAGACTATATAAAATAATACTGAATCCCCCCTCCGTTTTTCATTACCTGCACAAATGTGTGCCAACAAGGAGCTTAGGAGGGAGGCTTGCTAGTTGTAGGCTGTCTTAATAAACACAAAGGTCGGTTTTACTCCCCACGTCTGCAGATTTGAAGATCTAGTGGATGATTTTTATTTGTCATGGATAAGTGCTAGCGCTAATTAGCATAGCCACATAGCTATATGTTCATAGCTGTAGCTGTAGCTGTAGCTGTGTACCAAGACACACGTCGACATACTGACAAATAAAACAACAAGAAACACTAAATCTGTGACCAATCCTTCATAAAAGGTCCTGCTGCCTTTCTGGCGGAGGTCGGTTTTACTCCCCACGTCTGCAGATTTGAAGATCTAGTGGATGATTTTTATTTATCATGGATAAGTGTTAGCGCTAGTTAGCATAGCCACATAGCTACATGTTCGTAGCTGTGTACCAAGACACACGTCTACATACTGATAAATAAAACAACAAGAAACACTAAATCTATGACCAATCGTTCAGAAAGGTCCTGCTACAGGCGCCTCTCCGTCAGGATCAGATTCAGAGGGTTGAAGTAACGCGATCTCTGAGCAGCCGTGTATATTCAGCCAACATGTAAACATTAGATCAATGTGCTGGAGAGCCAAGGCACATCCACTTCCGGAGGGGGCGTGGTCAGAGGGAAAACAGAGTGTTCTGATGAGGAATGAAGAAGAGGACTCTTCAGGCATGCCAAAATCTGATTTCAAAGTGTTTTTTTGAGCATAAACTTTAAAGACATGTTTTGGGGACCTCTTAGACCAATATATATTGATGAAAAAAGCGTGATATGTCCCCTTTAAGTAAGGCGATTTGAATTTGCTTCTATGGTGGTATAACGACAGGAGAGATTTGCATAGCCATGCTTGCAAAGCCACTGTTCTGTTTTCTCTTACAATATTGTGGTTTGGCCTTGGTCATAGGTTAGAGTCTGTTGTTGGTTGTAAAAACCAATAAAATGTCTGAATTCTGTCCCATCACTGGGGGACATTGTTGTATTCCTAACAACAATGTGCTGGCTACAGTTGATGCTACAAACCAAGTAAACCACATAAAGTTGAAATCGAAAGGAAAAAAAGTATTTTTGAATTTGTGATTTACTTTGCAACTGCTTAAAAGACAGCCAGGACATGTAAACAGGAAAAACTCCTTTATACAGGACATTATACATTTGGGTTTAATGAAGTCCCAACATACATCAATCCCTTTGTCATTTGAAGTGTTCATTTGCAAGAAGAGATATTTCCGTTTCTATACATTTTCAAAAAACATATTTCCTTTTAATTTAGATTTTTAATAAAGTTACATTTTTTAGATACCACTAATTAGTAATGTCATTCTGACTTAGTAAAAACCACACAACTTCAATTGATTGATAATACCTAAAGCTAGTGATAGAAGAAAAAAAGTTTTTGAAACATTTTTTTAATTTTTTAAAAGTGAGTTATCTGATTTTGCAAATTAATTCTTCATTTTCCAACATACATTTCTTAACTAGTACCATAATATGCTAATTTAAAATGAGTTAACCTCTGGAAAGACCTCAACATTGCCTTTTGTTTTGAATGCTAAAGGACCTTTGTCAATATCACAGCCAGCTGCCACCCAAGGTGAACAATAGCACATCCAAAACAATAATCCAAAGGATAGCTCACATATATTGCGTTATATTATGTACCTACAGTGTGATAATTTGAAGCACTCAGCCAGTGACCAAGCTGCTAAAAGCAATAAGTTGGGAATATGAACAGGCCATCACTTAATCATTTTCATTTTCAAACTGGACTTACCACATGAGCATCTTAAAGCCCTTGAATTGCGTCTGCATACACAAAGATGCAGATGCAGATTCCTCCCTCACCATGCTCAGCAGGAAATGCAGTCAGATACCTGCATTCCACTGCCCATAACTATCTTCATCTTTCTGCTGCTCTAACACCCTGTGTATCTAACCCGCTCTTTAGAGATAAAGAGAAAGGGGCAGTATGCATGCACACACTTGCTCATAAACCAACACGGGCGATAAATGTCATAGCGCTCCCTGTCCTCCCCCTCTTAGATAAAGGCAAGCACAGATGAAAGCCCCAAAGAAAATATAACAGGGGGACGCATTTGTTATGTTTGATAGCATCAGCATGGAGAGGACAATAGAGATGCACGAGGGGGGCTCAAGAGGAACATTCACGGCAAAGGCGTTACTTCAGAAGGAGCACAAACACACCACTTGATTCATCACGCTGGCAGCCCCTGTGCTTCCGAGCGCTTTCTGAGAGGAAAAATGTAATCTTCGTTGAGTCTGGAGGGTGTTTGCATCATAGAGAAAACACTCAACCAACTGGGTAATGTGAAACAGTCAGGGTGATTTACAGATTTTGCAGATCAAGGAGTCATTCAAAGTCATATCAGGTTGAGCTGCTTGAGTGGGAGGTGTTTGAGAAGTTTTTATCAGTTTGCCATTACTTGGAGAAAATGTGTATCTGTGTGCGTGTGATGAAACGGCTGATTTCTGTTCAAAACCACCAAGGTTAAACTGTTGTTTACGCACAGCTTCATTACAGTCTGACAAAGAGAAAAATTCAGGAGTAAAAGAGAAACTTGAGCATTCATACACCATGTGAAGCGTGTGGCTGCAGTTTTATGTGGTGCAGTACTCTTGAGGTGATGTATTACTCTCTTAATTTAAGCTATAAATGGTTTTGAAGGGAATGAAGAAAATTCAATTGGTTGTTTGGTTGACATACTTCATTAACCCTTCTGACACCTGAGTCGCCAAAAGTCTTCCAATAGGCATAAGTAGTTTATTGAGCATTGGACACATTGGCTACGTTTACATGAGACTTTTAATTCCTCTTTAATTCAGAATCAAAACTAAATCCTCTTTAAAAAGATTAAAAATGACCTTTTAAACACCTAACTCCGAATGAAAATGACCATTGCGAATTAAACTTAAATCTGAAATAAGTGTGTGGTTTATTCTGATTTTAAATCCGAATTGAATAATTCCTCAATCATGTATACGTTCATTCTGCTTTAAATTAATTTCGGTCGTTCTGCGCATGCTCACTCCCTTGTCCTCTCGCGATGGCGCACATATTCCGCGCTGGCGGGCACATATTCCAGGATGTCCGCCCGAAGGAAGCGTTAGACTCGAGCCGAGACTATTTATTTAATAGGAGCCTTAGAAGAAATGGATATCCTAAAAAGAGTTGATGGACAGAAGCATAAAAATGTGAACCTTTTTAAAGCTGTAGCGTCCAAGTTAATGGAGGGACTTGTCCCTTGTGGGGTCTTCCATGTTGTAACCGAAAATGAAAGAAGCAGGGACTGGAGTCTGTTTTCTTCCGGTAGACGTAAATACGTCACACCCGCCCCTGTCCAATCAGAACCCTCTCCAACCCCCAGACCTTAAGCGGGATTGAATAAAGACGATTAAACGTGTTTCCCATGTAAACCTCAATTTGGAGTTAATATTTCCATGTAAACATGGAGGAGAATACTTTAATTCCGAATCAAAAAACATCATGTAACCGTGGCCAATGTGAAGAGCAACATTTTTGCAAGTCAGCCAAGTTATCAGATGTGATTTGTTTGTTTGTTTCTGGTGGGAATAATTTAGTTTTTCAAGAGTGTTTACGAAAAATGAGAAACAGTAAGTGATACAAGTTGGCAAGTACTATATCGCACTCCTTTACTTACAAATCCCCCACACCTCTCCATACTACTAATCTAGTTCTGTCAATCAATTCTATCATCGTTTTTTACTCAGTAGTTTGTGATGGCATGCCGTTGCAGTGGTGAGCAATGTCATGTCACAGCAATACGTTTCTCTGTTTGAACCTCCTGGTCCAATCTTGCATGTCTGCACACGTAGGGTCTTTTCTCTGTGGACTCCAGCTTCCCCCCACAGTCCAAAGCCACGCTGGTTAAGTTAATTAATGCCTCTTAATTGCCTGAAGGTGTGAGTGTTAGTGTGAATGGTGTCAGCCCTGTGAATGACTGGTGACCTGTCCAAGGTGAAAGCTGCCTGTGGCCCATTACCAGCTGGACCTGGTGCCAGAGGCCTCTGACTTCTTTTTTTTTTCTTGCAGCCATATGTACTCTCACCTTTGTTTGTGGTCTGGAGATTTGTCCAGTCCTTTGTCAGTGGGCTTTTATTTCATGCAAGCAAACAGCTGCACTGACCAAAATGCAATCCTGAAACCCAACTCCCAATCCAAGGAAAGTCTGATAAGCATGCCAATCGCAACCCTGCCCAACAAAATTATCTTTTCTTAAAGCTCCAATGAGGAACATTCAGTGTGTTTCATTTTTGGCACCCCCTGTGGACAAATCCTTACCTTTCAGCTCTTTGGATATTGTGTGTAAATGTCTAAGTGCTGTTTCCTGTATCACTCATTGTGATTCCATGCCTTGCTTTTCTGCAGCGTGCTATAACTGACTTTATGGGGCACCTCCCCTCTGGCATCTATAATAGGCAGTAAAAACAACTGTATAGAGGTTATCAAGCTTGTCACTGATGATGTCGCCAGTTGTTGTTGGTCAAATAGAGAAATAGGTATTATTTCAGTCTGTTTCATTACCAGTTGAAAACTTTTCACAGGAGCTTTAAGTTGGTAAATCGATCGGTGGAAACAAAGAGTTGGCTTGGCTTAGACATCTGATTTTAGTATCTGAAACACAGGGTGATGTGTCCAAAAATATTGGCCTTGCACACAATTGGCCTCATTCACTAATAAATGCAATTTTGTTTTCACCACCTTGCGTATATTAGTGAATCGGAATCATTCTAAATTGACAGGCGCGTGCCCGCAATCTGCTATCAGCATACCACCACGCCCCAATTCATCCATATAAGGACATATTTTCAGTGCATCAAGACGCTGAATTTCTTAAGCTAAATATAACATAAAATATGCTCACCAACTAGCCATCTATTTCTTAGAGCAGGGATTTCCAAAGTGGGGGTGGGGACCCCCTGGGGGGGACGCGAGACACAAATGGGGGGTCATGAGATGTCTTCCTGAATTTTTTTTTAAGTTGGCCAAAAATAGTAAATTTTACACATTATAATAAAAAAATAGCGACAAAAATAGTAGCTAACCTTGAAATTAAAACCTTGAAAATAGAATATGTGATGAGTTTTCAGCCATTCATTTTGCCAGATGGCTATATGACAGTCATCTGGCTTTTTTATTTTACTGAAAGTAGTTTAAATATGTCATGCAATTAGTTAAAAGAGTATGTGTTTACATTTTCTGAGAAAGTTGGTCGTCATCATTTGTGCGTACGCATGGTCTGAGGAAGTTCTATTTTTGTTTGCAGTGTAAGAACAAATTCAAGTAAGAATATATTGATGAATCCCAGATTTGTGGTTCAAATGTGCGTACGTATTTGTGCATACACACTGTTAGTGAATGAGGCCCATTGTCTCAATTGTTGTGAGGAGATGAAAGACAGTTTCTATGTTTAAGTTTACAATCACTTAAAGTAGTAGGTATACAGGCTAGAGACAATACTGCAATCCTCCTTCTTCATCTCCTTCAAGTATGGTAGAGCTTTAAAAGCTACATCCACTTTCCTTCAGTGCTCCTGATGAGACGTCGCTCAAAGAAAAGGAAAAAGATACAAAGGAAAACATATATGCTTTCATTCAAGATCATGCAAACAACATGAAGTGTTCGAAATGTACAGAAATGTACAAAATCAGCTCCTTTGTCATCACTCACCACAGGATGTCTTCAATGAGAAATCGCAACTATTTGTTTCCTGCGTTTAGACAATGCTGTTGTTTTTTTTGAAGAAGACAATCTTCTCTCACAATCACATTTTGAATGAATTTCCTCGTTGGAAAATTATCATAACAGAAATTATGTTTGTGCGTAGGTCCCCTCCGATGGGTGATTATGGGTGTAACAGCAATCAGCCAAGAGTACGCCGAGTGTTGTGTTCTTCAAAATCAGCTTGCCTATCACTTAAAATCCCTTTCATCCCTTTGTATGATAAACAACATCTGCAGACAACACACTCAGCAATCAGCTTTTTATAGCCTGATCTCTCACACAGCCAATTTACTCTTTGTTTTGCCTCTGCTGTATATCAACTGCGACAGGAGTCAATTTAGTTTTCCATTTTGATCATCAGCATCAGTCAAGAACACTTGATTGAGCACACTGAATGAGTCACTTTGAATCATGATATTGTACTTTAAATTGTGTTTCATGAATAAACATTAGTAGTAAACACAAAGAGGGTGGTCTCTCCTCTCGCTGGTTTATTTTAATTCTCACCTATTAAAATGCATAATCTCCTTACCTCCTCACAATTGCCGAGAACAATTGCAGCCTGAGAGCAGTCTATTGTATCAACAGTATGATAGCGAGTAACAAAGGCCTAATTACTACCTGCTGGATATGATGAGGAATAATTAGCTCGATTGTGGAGAGCCACTGACGGCAAGCTTGCGAGGAGCTCACTGGTGCCCATTAATGGAGTGTAATAAATGTATTATCTCTGATGTTCTCACATGAGTAGTCTGTGGGATGTAATAAAAGAAAATGATATCAGTATAGTTTGTTTATTTTTCAGGTGCTGCACTTGGAAAACAGTAAGACTCTTTCATAAATTGCTTCTGAAAATAACTTTTTATGGAGCAATCAAAGCAAGAAACGGAGGATCAAGGAGCTTAACGAACAACACTTATAACTTAAGGAACTGCTGGATCAGTTCATCCAACATCCAACCTGGACATGTTGAAGAAGCAGACCCTGTAAGGCATGGTGGGCTTATTTCATCTCTGGAATCCAAAGCACACTGTAGGATTCATGTTGAATTAAAATGTCTTAGTGTCTTTGTAAAAAGAAGCCGATGCATCCGAGAGTACAAGACTTAAGTTGAGTCAGCATTTGAAATATGGTGACCACTAGGGGTGGGAATTGATACGATTTTATCAATGTCAATGCCATTGTCGACTCTGCATATCAATCCAATTCCTTATCAATTCTCCTAACGATTCCTGAGTATTTTTTGAGGGGAAAAGAAGTAGTTCTACAGTCTTCCGCACCAAAAGGAACCATTTTATTTTTTCCAAAATGATGTCTGCACAAGACTGAAAATGAACATATTCAACTTGAACATACTGAACAATAGGTTGACCTCATTTTTTGCCGTGTGAGTCCGGGCGTGGTCCCACAAGCCTGGATGAAAATACTTTGAATTTGGAGAGGAAAAACGCTTTTCCTTTCCATGTTTCCTCGTGGTTGAAGGAGTTCTGTGTCGCAGAGTGTGTGACGTAATGCAACGTGACGTGACGTCGTGCTGGGAGATGAATTGATAACATTTAAGGTGTACAATTCCGATAGAATTGATTAATTGGAACCGGTTCTAAGTGGTATCCGGTTTTCGATTCCCACCCCTAGTGACCGCCATTGCTGGACTTTAAAACGCTGCTTCAGAAACCAATGGATGAAGTCACTGAGACTACATTTATGTTTTGTACAGTTAATGGTTGAGTTAGTCAGATTGTTCTCCTTGAGCATGCAAGCCAATTGGTTAAACACAAGGAAATGATACTTTTTATCAGAACAAGAAAAGAGGAGAAGAAAGGGGAAGGGTAGAGGGACAAGACAGTTTACAAGGGGACAAACCTGAAATAAATTACAGTTGAAGAGACAGAAAGAAAGGAGGGGGAATGAATCTTACATAACTTAAATAGAGGAACAAATGGAGGGATTAAAAAAAAATAGGAGGTGAGAAGAGAAATAAATGAAAAACAAGAGGAAACAGAAGGAAAAAACTATATTCTAGTTTTTAAAAAAGCTGTTTGTGCTACTTAACTACATCATGGACAACAACTTTAAATTTGGTAAGTACATTTTCGGTAAAGTTTGGAATGACTATTTCTCATTCAACCTCAAGCCATCAGTAATATCTCACCATTTACAGTCTTTCCTGACAGTGTCATACATTTATTCACTCTTGGTCCCCTTAACAGCCCTCTGTCTTTCTTTTGACCTTCTGAGTATTCATGGTGTGTGAAAATTGTTCAGCCTCTGGTCGAACCACCCCTATAGAGGATGTTTAACATAGTGTGAACCTAAATGCCTTGTGTTAAGTCCAGCTGATAGTTGACACTTACCCTTGCACAGTCTTAACACTGACTCATTAAACAACAATGCACAACCCCTTTATCTGCTACTGAGAGTTCAGAGCATTTAAAGCTTCACGCTCTGGGTCAAAGTTTAATCCAGTGTGGTGCTGTTTAAAAAAAGCGCCGGCTCCTTCACCTCCCTCCTGCTGGGGTTAACTTCCCTCCCTGTTGGTCTGTGAAAAATTCCTGCCTCTTAGGATGACTGAAGATTGCTGCGGCCCATTAGCATTGTTCAAAGGAAGTAGACCCAGACGGGGCGACAGGGAGAGGGGGCAGAGTGGAGGCAGGTGCTTTTTAATGATTGTGTATGTATGTATGTATGTGTGTGTTCATGTTTTTTTGTGTACCTGAATGCAATGCATCTAAACACTGTCAACTGCTGTGAGACGATATTGAAGATTTGCCTCTTCTTTCTCCACCTCCACTGTGTCTCTCCCTTGATCCTGTCACACTCACAGAAGCCCGTTTGACAGATTATGTGTGGTTATATGTCAGTGTGTGGCCAACTGTGTTTTCACTGCATATATGTGTGTGGCCTCTTCTGTCTTTTTGTTGTTTCCCAAACATTACAGATCGCTCCATAATTTAGTGAGGGGATTAAGCTCCTCTTTTTTACCCAGTGTAATTACACTCTTAAACGCTCGCCTCTGTTCTTAATGGAACACAGCAGTTATTTCACTGCAAGTAAGTTATTGTTTCTTATATCTTGCACATTACCGCAAGAAGAAATAAGAAGCGCAATTGAATTGTGTAAAGGAGAGCATGCACATGCAGATGAGATATGTTAATAGGCCGCCAAGGCGTGAGCGCAACTTCTGGTTAATGGCACAACACTGCAATCTGGCCCTCCAGGGGAGAGAGAAATGAGCATCTTCATCACCACGAGTCCCCCCCATCTGAGAGAAGAGTCAAGCAGGCAGACGGCATTAAAAAGCAACCAAGAAAGACAGAAAGAGGCTGCGTGTCCCCGCCTTCAGTTCACATTATTCCTTCAACCAGAGGAGGGAAAATTAGCACAGAGCAGATCATTTCCATGAAATCTTAGAGGACGGAGAATTAAAAAAATTGGGAATGTGTAATAAAAGTGGGTAAGAAACACGCGTTCTACAAGAGTAAAAGCATGCAAGGCATGAAGCAGTGAAAGGAGTGAGGAATGAAAGCAGCAGGGGGTTGGTGTGAAAGTGGCGCATCAACCCATCTCAGGAAACCCCAGACGACAGATCCCATCCCTCTCAGCGTTTCCTCACACACACAAATGTTATGCTGTTTGAAACCCATCAGCCGGCACCTCAAAGATTCATGGTTGCCTGTCTTCCTCTTAACAATTTGAACGGGCCCAACCAAAAGAGCCTCTTTTTTTCTTCTGCTCTCTTTCCTCTTACTATCAAATGCATTTCTGTGTCTGCAGCCTTTTCAGTAGGCGTGACAGCGTCTGACATCAATATCCAGACACAGTCCTAGAATGGTATCACATAAGTGGGTGGGCTGATTGGGCCGCTGAAGGGTGAATCCCAGAGACAGGGCATGGCAAGGTCACCATGACAGCTCTGAGCATCATGCAAAACAGAGGAGGCAAAGTTTCATGGCAGAGTTGCAATCAAACAGAGAGTGTTGATTAAAACGACACGGTTGTTTTTGAATAAGGGTTCCAGTAAATGAAATGGCCTCATTAAAGTGTGGTGTGCGTTGAGCTATCAGGGGGAAAGGGAGTGAAAGCAGAAAAGACAGAGAGAGAGAGAGAGAGAGAGAGAGACGATTTGACTTCTGTGTTCTTTAATGAAACATCTCACAACAACACAGAGGCAGTCTGAGTGGCAGGCTGTTTGTCAATTCAAATATTCAGAGAATTCAAGAAGGGAGAAAGAAAAACAGTCTCCTTGTAATATTATAGGTTCTCTTGATTGACAACATTTCACTGAAAAGACCAAAACCACCAATGGATGTATGTTCCTAACAAGAACTGTACGAGTACACAAAGCTGGGTGTATGACATTTTTCTGGTTTGTTTCACCAGTTATGTAACACTTTATATATCTCATGATGCAATCATATCTCGATAACAAATCCACATGATATCAGTGAGTTTATTTTTTTTGTTTTTTTTTTATTTATCCGTCACCTTTCCTTCTTTCTCATTGCTGAAGCATCCATGATTTCAAATTCCTCTCTCTGTTCTCTCCTGCCACTAACACAGGTGTCCATCATTTTTGCTGAACTAGTCAGTGAGCGCATCACAAAGGATGATAGGCACGCATGAGACAATGAACTCTGTAGTTCCCACTTCCCTTTGCTGTGCTCCACTGCGGCTGAAACAAAACTACTATTTTTGCTCTTAACCCTCCTGTTATGTTATCAAATTGACCCATTTTAAAGTTTAAATAAAAAAAAAAAGTTTAGAGTATTATTTTGCTATGAAACTTCTTCTGCTTGGCTTAATTAGCGTTAACAACATATGCAATGAGCATGGCTCATTTCACATATTTGCAATTCACATCTGTGAGAATTAACCATTGCACTATATATTGATTTAAATGGTTAGCAATGGATTTGATAATGAGCTTAAAAAAAAGTTTGTTGGGATTTTTTGGGGTTCGGACACTTTTGGATCATTAAATATGCCCTGGGTCAAGTTGACCCAGGAACATTATTGCTGTCCCTAAGAAACAAACATAACAGGAGGGTTAAGACCTATTATTTCATCACGCCACAGTTCCACAACAGTTTTGTTCTTGCAATATCATGAAATTGATGATACCATTACATCCCTAATGAGTGCACTGCTGTTTATTTTGACCTAGCTGCACATACAAACTGCTGTGAACACTCTCAGGACATAAGTATGTTTTCATTTCACTCATTTTACAAAACTATTTTATATTGAAGGCGCTGTGAGGACTTTTTAACAGATTTTGAAATAGTGTCACTTTTATACTGATCCCTCTTCATATCCTACATAGTAACATGAGATTATCAGTGCCAAGATTGGTTACTTCTTTATTCTGAATTTTAGTGCCTGTGTTCAGGTCAGACTTTCCTTACTCATGGCAGACACTGGATGAGGATTAACAAAAAGATGTACGTTTTCTGTTGAGGTATTGTTGTGGATGGAGAAACTCTACAACCAGGGCTTTGTGAGGGAAAGAGAAAAATGGCTATGAACAGGATATAAGGTTTATGCTGACTTGTGAGTAATGCTTCGCTGCTCTTTGGTGACTAAAGAGTTTAACCCTGTGCATATTTATGTTATTCTGACATTCATTAGGACACCAGGGCTCACATAATGACACCAGGGCAGTGAAAGGTAATGTAAAACCGGTACGTCTGATCACCTCAACAGTAATAATCAGTCCCTCCAGGAAGTTGCGATTTCGCGATCGCAACTATCAATGCAAATTCAACCAATCAGCGTGATTTCTGCACGGCCTTGCAATTTTATACAATTACTGCAACTTTTCCACAAATTTGACCAAATACCTTGACCTCAGCCCCTGTACATCATTGGTTTCGTCATCAATTTCACTTCCTTGGAACATAAACGTAAGTCCTCACTTGATCGGCACTTTTCAACAGCAAAACACGTACAGAGAACGGGTGAAAAGAGAGGACAGCAGGCAGGACAAGTGACGATGACAACGTTGTTATTCATAGTTACTAGAGTTATTATTTGAGGGGCGCAGTGTTCGCTTGGTCACCTACCTGCAGCAGGTGTGCTTTATGAACCAGCTCTCCCTCCTTCATGCATCTGTCTCATCTTCATTGAGGATTTTTACCCCCGGTGTGCGTTAGTGTCAAAGACACACCCGGGGGACGTCTGTTTAGTATTTAAGGTTTGAGGTTGTTGCCGCTGTTACCGTAAAAGCTCAGCATCTACAGCTTGATTTAATCCAGTTTGGTGAAACATCAGACACATTTAGTAAGTTTTGATCAACTCCTTGTTGAAAGATTCAGATGCATTTCAGAGTGCCGTGAACTGACTGTCTGTCCAGTGCGTCTGTTACTGCAGGTAAATTCAAGGACCGTTGTAAATGTGCAATACAGTCCTTTCATGGCATTTTTCTGTGAATTAAGAGAATCAAAATACAGTCACAGTGGCCACATCAAGAATGTTTTCTAAAAAAACCTGTAATTTATCGTATTGACTTGCCCCTGAGATGTTATCGGGGGAAAAAGGAACAAAAAAAATCGCAACTTTCACCGCAATTTTTTCAAAAAAGCTGCCACAAAATCCGGCTTTTGGGGCCGCAACAATCACACCAAAAAAACTGCGAAATCCTGGAGGGACTGAATAAATCAGAGTTTTCAAAGTTTACGTGTTATGACATTACGGTTAATAATTTTATGTAGCTACTACTCAACTCTGCATCCTGATAAAAGTTGTCTTGAACAAAGAACAGTAGTATTATAAAGGTCATATATTTGCTTCAAAAACAAATACACGCTTTGGCAAGAGCCACATCTTTGCCAAAGTAGGTGAGTGCTCATAGGAAATGCAGTCTTCATCCTGGAAAAACTCTACATATTCACTCTTTCATCCAAGAGGGGCAGCAGAGTCAACACAACATGAAAACTCCTCACAGTGCTTTTAAAATCTGCCTGTCCTGACAAGCATGTTAGTACAGTCTCAGAGCTAATCTCATCTTTACTTTAAGCTCTCAAGCACACATCACATGAGCTTTCAGGTAAACTTGTGTGTTTGTTTACACCAGCACTTCCGAACAAACACAAGTTTTATCACCAGTAACAGTGTTGCTTTGCTGGATACAAGAATCACTTGAACAAAAGTGGGACTCACACATTATGAAATACAGAATTAGACTGTTGTTTAATTGTTTGCATCGCTCTTACAAAAGTTTCTGTACCTACCTGTTAATCTGAAACAACTGGAGCAACTGGTGCAACTTGGAGACTACAAACTGACAAAAGGGTCAGCAGTGTTCCCAAAGGTCTTTACGCTAAGGGTTCTTAAATGTTGAAGAAGTGCGAAACAGGCTCAATGAAACTAGCACAAATGTATCTCAACCACAGATTTACTTGCAGCTGAAAAAAGTGCACAGAAAATGGTGAGATTACTTCACTTTGAGTAACATTTGCTGAAATTTACAGCACCAGGCCCTGTTTGAAGACAACTGATCCTTTCTTAAACTCCCCAACTGCCACCAAGAGTAAAGGAAACAAAGAAAGGTTGATGCTTACGTGATTTCATCCTTTAATTTAGCTGTTTCCTTCCTGCTTCTATTTGCAGCTTGTTTGCATACTTACTCATTTGTATGCTTTGTTTATTTCACCCTAAAGCAGCCCCCAGGTTGTGTGAAAATGTGTTTTCCTGCGTGCATGCTTATTTGGCCTCGTGTGCATTAGTGATGGCGTTTCTGACATGACTAAAAGAAACTGTCTGTCTTCTAATAGATGTAGGGAATGATTTTGTTTCACGTCTACACAAGATAGAAGAGACGTTTAGGAGGGTGATACGCAGTGCTGATTGCAATCGCCCCTGTGGATGTTTCTTCACTCCTCCCTGTGTGACTGATAAAGGGTGTCACCTGTGTGTTTGCAGTGAGCTTATGTGTCCTTTTTTTGCAAGAAGCAAAGACAGAGCTTACATAAACAAACATCAGACAAAGAATTGGTTAAGACAGCTGCACTGCCCGCCATACACGGTGGGGACTTGCACAATGCTGCAGGTCCCCTCCTGGCAGTTTAATCAAAATATAAATGGATACAAAAAAGCTAATTTGCTGTAACAAATGAGAAAGCATTAAAAGTATACTTCCAATTATACGTTTGGTTCCTCAAAATGACCAGAAATTTAGATCTGCACTTGGTCATTAGTCCTCTGCTAGTTGTGTAAAAATACATGTGTGCGTTTGGGTGTGTGCCAAAAAGGAGAGATAGCCAAGGCAGTGAAATATCAGTCCAACATGACATGGCTGATTAGCAGCAACGTGTGCATAATTATGCTGCAGATGTGTTTTGCACAATTAAGAGTTGGCATCAAAGACATTAAACACATTGATTTTGCACCACCCCCCGACACACACATTTATGCACTTTCATCATGACAGCAACTGTTTGCAGACATTCATTGAACACTCCATTGTTGACAAGAACATGTTTCGCAAGAGGTTTTAGAAATGAGTCTTTATTAACTTAGCGTTATTAGAATTCTGTGCGCTGTCTGTGTCCTGCTCTCTAATAACATCTCCTACATGTTCTGCTTCAAGGCACATGGTTTGGAAAGGGAGTGCTTCCCCACCAAACCCTTGCTGGCTAACCAAAAGATTTAGCAGAGTCTTGGAGTTGCAGTTTCATGACCATGTTGCACAAGTTGGATGGGGGAAGTCTAATTATGTCCTGAGGACTGAGAGGAGGCTACCTCTCTACCTCTCTTCTGCTCTCACACACTTATCTCCCTCACAAACGCATGTGGACCGCTCCTGCAAACTATCACACACTGAGGCTTTCAATGAGCTGCAGCCATAGTTTGTGTGCGCCAGATCGTCTGACAGCTCTGCTCTTAACTCTTCACACAGGAGCCTGCTTGACCAATGAAGCCAGGTGACAGATAAGCTGGACACTCCACATCCAGGGCTCTAACAGCGCTGACCTTTGCAAACACAGATAATCGGTGACTCATTTGGCCCTGAGTCCCAGGACCTCTGTTGTTTATAGAGGTTATCTCCACTTTAGAACGGAGTCTGGACCCTGCAGGCATGTGGGCAGGATAGCAGGCTTGTGTGACCTTGTTAGCCTTTGTGTATGCAGAAACCTCAAAGCTGCCCCTGGTTAAAGGTTAACACTCAACATAATAAAAGAGCTTTTGTAGTTTTTAACCTCTGCATGCATGGATCTCATCACCTGTGTAAGTGTGCGAGTCTGTTAAGCCATTGTTTTTTTGCTGGAGGCTGGGCAGGGTATCTTTGACATGTGCAGGTTCAGAGCAGACCAGGTTATAATCAAAGGTTTACAAAGCATATTCACACCATTTTCATGCAAATAAGCAACAATGTTATTGAATAAAACCAGAGAATACAGGAAATCACATGCTGGTTCACATGCTTTAAAAAAATATGTGAACAAGCAGAAGGTAACTTCTTTCTTTTTTTTTTTTACTACTGATCGCATTTTAAACCATGGGTTATTTTTGAAGTGTGTTTTATTTGCACTGCCCACCGCTCAACGAGATGCTTTTCAGAGTTCAAAGTCAAAGTTATTACAATTTAGTCTGTGTTGTACAGAAGTTTTTTCTTCATCTCAGTTCCATGCAACAAATCCAAAGCAGTTTTTGGGTATATACAGCATTCACAGAGGCAAACACACACACACACACAAACACACAAAACCTGTCCTACACTATCGCACAAATGGGCTTCTCACAGCTGGAAAACAATCGTGTTGAGACTAGGTTTGCCAGAGGTGTTGTTGTTTTAAATAGCACATATTTAAAAAGAAGCTGTCTCTGCTCATTTTAAATTTGTTGAAAAAACACTTGATACAGATCTTTAACCCAAGTTTGCAAGGTGAGAAAGAGAGAGAGCACAAATGGTAGTGTGAGGTAGAAAGTTTGGAAGAGGATGCTGCAATATCAATAACTTCAAAATGAATCAGGGGCGCTGGTGGCCTAGCGGTCTAAGCCTCCCACATATAGAGGCTACAGTCCTCGTAGCAGAGCTTGCCGGTTTGACTCCCGGCCAGTCGACCATCTCTTCAGCTGCCCTATCCAATAAAGGCGAAAAAGCTAAAAAAAAAAAAATAATAATAATAATAAATGAATCAGAGATAGAAAATGCTGATTTTTCCCAGTTATGTCAGTTATGTAGAGAATACGGGACATAAAAGTAATGGATTTTGTTTGAATCAAGTAGTAGGACTGCAGTGCCGAGTACTTTTTTCACTCCCCACAGTTTACTGGAAGGGGAATCAAGTATGACTTTTGATTTCGGTATTGTATCAAACTTTGAAAAAGTAGTATTGTGTCAACTCTGTGTTTTGAAATTCAAGAAAGAAACAATGGTTGTATTTTGTGTGTTCATTAAGCAGTTACATTCTGAAGTCATAAACTGACTGATATCCAAGTTGCAAGCTGCAAGTGTGACAGCTAAAACTTAAGTGCTCACATTTTTTTTCATTTTCAGTTTTAAGAATGAAATTAGTAATGCCATCACCAAAATATTTTTAAAAACCCAGCAGAAAATCAGGTTTTAATTTTGTCTCCCCTAAGCTTCACCCCAGCTTTGAATCTCAGTAACCCTGGTTGTTTTACAGTATGTTAACACTCACTGAAGGTTCAACAAACACTGTCAGAGATGCAGGTAGTAATCAGCTTTTGCACACGTGTCTGTGAACTGCTTACTTTTGCTAATGTTGCTCAACTACCCTGAAGTAGCTTCACCTCAGTTTTCCAATATTTGCCCTTCTCTACAATGCAGCATTACTCTCTTTTTGGGGCTCTGAGTGAATTCTAACACTTCAGATCCTATCTATTTGATTTCTCACAGTCCTAATATAACCTCTTCCACATGAGGCTTTTTATTACCGCTCAGGGAGACAAGCTTTATTTGCAAGCTGTTTGCTGTAGCAAATCGTTATTGCTCCATGGTGTTTCAATTGAATAAGATATCAACTTATTGTGTCATTCACTGGGCCCCAGACGTGACTCCAATAGGAAAATAAGATATTGAAAAAGGGATTTTAATAAAGGGAGCTGCAGATACGATTCAACCTGAAGAGGGAAAGAAATTTTGAACAATTGTGTGAGAAGAATAGTATCCCCAAACTGATAGCTGCTTATCTTAAACTCTCCAAACATCCACATGCAGAGAAAGAGTTTTTGCTTAGAGGTCACACATGAGCACTTTCACAACTTCAGATATCACAGGACTGTTCATCTTTCTGTGAAGCACTGAGTTGTGATTACTTTGCAGTGTGGGGAAAACTGTTTTTTGTTTTTATTGGTGGGGCATTGTGTAGTTTAGCTCACCTATGCTAGTAAATCAACAGGGGTGGGAAAAGTATTATTCTCAAGTAAAAAGAAAAAGAAATTTCACTGAAGTAGAAGTACAACTAAGCATTACTTTATTTAAAATTGACTTAAAACACCAAGTACTGACTTTTAACCCAAGAAGTGGGGAGTGAGGGGTTTGAAAAGTAAGATATGGCCTCTAAATTAAGTCAACACATATCTTCCTGGGCTAATTGTTGAAGAATAACACTACACCTTGAGGTTAAAGTTATTGAATATTTTTGTTGCATCTTTTTTAAGTATGGCACTTTGTAGACGCCCCATATCAAGTCATGGCCTGCTGTGCAAGGAGTTCACTGATCCACTGGTCCAGCTTGCAGGTCTACTAGTACAGATTTTAGGACAAGTACACCAAAAAGCTATCCTGTAAATCAGCTGTTTGAGTTATCAAAGCTCATGCATGATCCTACTGATGTTAAGGCGGCAAATGTAAATTGAGTTTTCATGTGGATTATTTCTCAGTAGAAAGTAGCTTCAATACAAACTATTCGTGCCAAGGTCCATTTCTCTCAGTTATGAGTGTAGTCAGAGATTAAGAGCTTTAGATTGAAGCTCAGAAATTAAAATGAACTAGAAGGGCATTCATCACCTGTGTTTATGTGAATTTGTTTGATGTGATTTGAAAATGAATTTGTCACCAAACCTCAACACATTAAACTTGCCTTGTAGGAAGCCTGCAGGCCCCAGGGTCTTATCTTTGCGAGCCTGCCTCCCCTGCTGCCGTGGAAATATTTCACCAAAGCCGAGCAGAATGTGTCACACTGGTCTGTTTGCTGCTAAAACGTTTGGACACACACAGACTCTTTTCTTTATCTGCCCGCTGTCAAAATTGTTGTGGGACACCCAGCAAGGCGACACACACAAGCGCACATCAGGAAAACACAGACAAACAGAAAGACTTTCTTGCCATCCAGCTGACAAACATGCACACACACATACACACACACATGCGCCTTATCGCAGCAGTGGGAGGTGGCTTTGAAGCTGTGACAAACTGTCCAGCCAGCTGAGGCTATCCATGGAGAGCTTTTCTGATCCATTGTTTGATGCTACTTTAGTAATTAACTCAGACAAAAGCTTCAGCAGCCCCCTCTGATGTGCACTCAACAAACTCACAGTCGTAAACACACATCCCACATCTATCCCCTGTGATAAGGAAAAGTCTGAAGAAATGCAAGATGGGTCTGACATGCACAGCTTCATATGGGATTGAGGATGTGGAGATCACAGACCATGATTTGTTGAGAAATGTGAGACTGTGTTGACTCTAGTAGTAGTTGGTTGTGGAGACTTACTCAGATATTTACTTTGGTACTTTACTTAAACTCTTGTTTTGAGTATCTGTACTTCAATTAAATGCTAGCATGTTGAGTGTTAGCTGAAGTAAGCATGTCCAATAGCAGATGATGCAAATCTGTTTTCTTTTGTTGCCTCATTAAGGCAAAGTTGCAGAAATGCTGACTCCTACATTTCCCATAATGCAGCTGCATAGGTGATTTCATTAAACCTACCTTGCATCCTTCTCCAAGTACAATGTCCAGCCTCAAGCCTGAGCACTGACCTTCACAGACATAAATGGCTTCAGGTGTGCAGTGCGGGAGTGTGAGACTGTGAGGAAGGAATAAGATACACTTACATGACATCACATGTTGCCTGGAAAACAATTACGCCATTAAATAATAACAAAAATGTATATCCCCAGCTTTAATTGTGTGTTTTAGTATGGTGTTTAGCATACTAAAAAAAGTCAGAAGGACATTAATGGCAGTCATGTCCTTAAAAGGGCAAAACTGGTAATCTTAATTTCTTCTGAACTGTTGCATTATAAAAAAAAATTCAACCTTGGCTGTTAACATGTTTATTAATGCTGCAAAGATCGTCTTTTTTGAATTGGAGTGTAAGAGGTTTCTGGTGTTTCTCCAACCAGCATCAAGCGGATTCTCAATGAACGGCAGTTTATAACACTCCCACATGGGCTTCATATTTTGAGACAGGAGGTTGCCGCTTGGTGGAATGTTAAGAATGTACTCGAACACATTTTTTTGTTTCGATTTTCTATCACGTGGAACAAACGTCATGTGGTCACATATTTTGTTCTGCTATCAGGGAGGTGTTTTACATTTAAAGCATGTTTTGATGTGAATCAGCTGACTAAAGTTGTTGCGCACAGCGGAGACCCTCAGCTGGGTGCTCCGGCTGAGTGACAGGTCTCCACGAGCGCTTTTTTTCTCCGCTGCCAGACTAGACAAAAAGTAGACAAAAAACTGGACACTGAGTCTAAAATACATCCCTTGTTGCAGTAAACCCACATGTTGTTATCCGAGCCTTCACTTTATGACTGTATGTCTGCGGAGATTATGAGCCTGCTCCACACGTTGATATTCACCGTGTTTAACATTTTGAACACCTCAATATGATCCGTAGCTGTTCAGTACTGTCAGATTTATACATTGTGTCGTGAGGGAAAATTTGATTCAGGGGAAAAAGCGCATTTGGCTTTGTTTTTGACAGAAAATGTTAATCCTTTTTTTTTTATGATTAATCGATTATTGATGTTAACATTTCCAAAGGTTGATCCCGGAAAATGCTTCAAATTTACATCCCTAGTGGTAACCTACAAATTTGCTCATTTCATGATTGTTTAAAGGAAAGGGCGTGTCAATCAACTCTTTCATGTCACAGTGTTCACAATAAACTCTGGATGAGTGCAGAAAACATCAGACTCATGACAGGCCGTGACTCAAGCCTTAAAGTCTGTGAGTGCATAGTGAAGGGTTTGGCATTGGTTAGTAGTGTAGCTGTAGTTCACAGTATGAATGTACTTGACTTCAAATACAGTGAAGAAATCCTATGAAAGAATGCATTAAAAGGCAAATGATTGTCAAAATATGGTGACGTCAAAACGCATTTTCCATTGTTTCTTAGTCATTTTGCACCATATGTAGTTAATGACTGCTTAAATAAGTTTGGTTTAATGCTAATCGTGCCAGCTTTTCTGGAGCTGCAAACGCTGCTTTGGCAGCAGCTTGAGAAAACAGAAGACATGCAGCTGGTGTATTCATTTACAGTGCAGCCAGACATTGTCAGATGTTTACAAAGGATTTACATTTTTAAAAAAAAGGTCATCTGGTTTTCCTTTAAAAACAAAAAAAACATTAATGGGTAAAATGAGCTTGCTCAGCAGGATGTTGAGGGCCTCTTTTCTTTCAGAGTCTGAGTCAGCATCTCTCTGCTCCAGAATTCCTGGAGAAAATTGAAACTGATTGGCTGTTGACAAACACCAACAAATACTGTAGTCTCGGTTTCGAGGCAATTTGAAGAATGATTAGAGTCAGCTCTAACTCAGTGACAAAATATTTTGATTCCCACATCTGCTGATGAATATCATGATCAAATGTTCCACAATAGATAGAACATTGAATGTGTGGAGATCAGGGTTTCCACTCTTTTCCAGAGATCATTTTCCAGGACATTTCCAAGACATTTTCATTGATGATCAAGCTGGTATGACCGTCTAAATTTAGTTCCTAATTTAGTTCCTAAATAGTCTAATATGTTCCTCTCAGTGGAAGTCTACATTGAAAGACGTGTAGTCTATGGCTATCAATGAAATCATCTCTTACATACTTAAAAATGATGGCAAATTGATAATAGAATAATGCAACCACAGATTTACAGCACTTCAATTTATTAGTGCAACCAAGTAACAATGATGGGCAACATCTCAGCTTTCTCTTTTCTCAAAAAATATAAAATGAGCCAAGAACAAAACAAAAGAGCCTCCAAGGGAATCAGGAAGCTGCCCTCCTGAAATAACTAAATAATAATAATGATCAGAGGATCAGTGCAATAATGACATAAATAGAACTGAATGACAAAAATGGCCACAAATGTTTCTCAACTCAACTCAGACTTAAAATATACCTGCTTAATCGTGATATTCATCCTGCTAAAAATCATGCCAACCTGAGGACGTTAATAATGTTTGCTTGAGTTTGGTTCTGGTTCGGTTTACCTGAGTTGGTTCTGGTTCTGTTTGCTTGAGTTTGGTTCTGGTTCGGTTCTGTTCTGGTAAGGTTCTTTTCTGGTTCGATTCTGGTCCAGTTCTGGTCCAGTTCTGGTTCGATTCTGGTACGGTTCTGGTACGGTTCTGGTTCGGTTCTGGTATGGTTCGGTTCCGGTTCGGTTCTGGTATGGTTCTGGTTCGGTTCGGATTCGGTTCTGGTTCGGTCTGGTTCAGTTCTGGTTCGGTTCTGGTCCGGATCTGGTTCGGTTCTGGTTTGGTTCTGGTTGAGTTCGATTCTGGTTCTGTTTGCACGAGTTTGGTTCTGGTTCTGTATGCTTAAGTTTAGTTCTGGTTCTAAACCTAACCTTATCCTAACCCTAACCCTAACCCTAATCCTAATCCTAACCCTAACCCTAACCCTAACCCTAATCCTAACCCTAACCCTAATCACAACCCTAACCCTAATCACAATCCTAATCCTAACCCTTACCCTAACCCTAACCCTAATCCTAATCCTAACCCTAATCACAACCCTAATCATAACTCTAACCCTAATCCTAACCCTAACCCTAATCACAACCCTAACCCTAACCCTAATCACAACCCTAACCCTAATCACAACCCTAACCCTAGTCATAACTCTAACCCTAATCCTAACCCTAATCACAATCCTAACCCTAATCACAACCCTAACCCTAATCACAACCCTAACCCTAATCACAATCCTAACCCTAATCACAACTCTAACCCTAATCACAACCCTAACCCTAATCACAACCCTAACCCTAATCACAACTCTAACCCTAATCACAACCCTAACCCTAATCACAATCCTAACCCTAACCCTAACCCTAACCCTAATCATAATCCTAACCCTAATCCTAACCCTAATCACAATCCTAACCCTAACCCCAACCCTAACCCTAACCCTAATCCTAACCCTAACCCTAATCCTAACCCTAAACCTAATCACAATCCTAACCCTAACCCCAACCCTAACCCCAATCCTAATCGTCACCCTAACCCTCACCCTAATCACAATCCTAACCCTAACCCTAATCACAACCCTAACCCTAGTCATAACTCTAACCCTAATCCTAACCCTAATCACAATCCTAACCCTAATCACAACCCTAATCACAACCCTAACCCTAATCACAACCCTAACCCTAATCACAATCCTAACCCTAATCACAACTCTAACCCTAATCACAACCCTAACCCTAATCACAACCCTAACCCTAATCACAACTCTAACCCTAATCACAACCCTAACCCTAATCACAATCCTAACCCTAACCCTAACCCTAACCCTAATCATAATCCTAACCCTAATCCTAACCCTAATCACAATCCTAACCCTAACCCCAACCCTAACCCTAATCCTAACCCTAACCCTAATCCTAACCCTAAACCTAATCACAATCCTAACCCTAACCCCAACCCTAACCCCAATCCTAATCGTCACCCTAACCCTCACCCTAATCACAATCCTAACCCTAACCCTAACCCTAATCACAATCCTAACCCTAACCCAACCCCCAACCCTAACCCTAGCCCCAACCCTAATCACAACCCTAACCCTAATCACAATCCTAACCCTAACTCCAACCCTAACCCTAATCACAACCCTAACCCTAATCACAACCCTAACCCTAATCACAATCCTAACCCTAACCCCAACCCTAATCACAACCCTAACCCTAATCATAACCCTAACCCCAACCCTAATCACAACCCTAACCCTAACCCTAATCACAACCCTAACCCCAACCCTAACCCTAATCACAACCCTAACCCTAATCACAACCCTAACCCTAACCCCAACACTAACCCTAATCACAACCCTAACCCTAACCCCAACCCTAACCCTAATCACAACCCTAACCCTAATCATAACTCTAGGATAAGGGTTAGAATGATTTTGTAACAGTAGAAATGCACACAATTGGGCATTATAAGGCTTCTCATAAAAACACTGTACGTAAAAGGTTTTTCAACACAAACTATTATTTTTTGCAAAATGAAGGTAAAATATACGGCTACAAAAGATCCTACATTAAGAGCCGTTTGAGAGTCGAAAGAGCCGGCTCTCTGAAAAGAGCCCAACTTCCCATCACTAAAGCACATGCTTCCTACCATTTGCACTCTTAGATGCCCTTGGAACTATTTGTATTGTAAAACGTATCAATGTAAATCCTTCAGACCTGTACCATGGTGATAAACAGATTACACTTCAATTTGAATCAAGTAAATACCACTTGTATACTTTAAAACAGAGGGTCATTTCATTCCTTGTGGACTCAACATGACAGCATTTATACTTTTCAAGTAATTGATCTTAAACGCTTTCAGAAAATTAACAGTAGCAAGACTCACATATCCCTTCGAGCCACCAAATGGTATCATAACAATGGTGTATATGCTGTTTTGTAATGACACAGCACAATTTTATAATTTATTAGAAATGTATTCAAATTATTTCACGGACCCCCACGCTATGGTTCGCAGACCCCCAGGGGTCCCAGGACCCCACTTTGAGAACAACTGAGCTAGAGTACGGTAATTGAGCCAAGTGTACCATAAAACATAAACAATGTACCCCCGTTTTCTGTGAATGCATGATTATGAAGTGAAGGAGAAAAGATGTGAAAAAAGTTGTGCTGTGTCGCTGTCTTTTCCAGCACAGCGTGCACTCAACTTTCAATGAATGGGGATGTGTTTTGTTAATAGGATCAGGTCAAACGCAGCCATGTTGGAATAATTTTCCAGGACTATATGTAATTTCCAGGACATTATACTTTTTCTCCCATTTTCCAGGTGTTTTCCAGTACTGGAAAACTGGTCAACTGTTTTCCAGGTTTTCCAGGACGCGTGGGAACCCTGGGAGATGTTTTACCCAAGATGTCCTTCTTTGAAGTGAAACTATGTAGACATGTCTTTGAATTTATGAAGAAGAAAACAGTCACTCATGACTAGTTTATGGTCTCTCCTTTCTGCAAACAAACAGCAGCAACAATGACAGACTTTGTTGATCTTACAGTGGACTATAACAGTACTTACAGGAGCCAGACAACAACACACTAAGTTGTACTTCTCAAACTTCAAGCCAAAGCACTGTTCTGTATTTATTTAACACCCGTCTCTGGATGGAATGAAAGAGCTGAGCTTTCATGTTTGGAAAGAGGGTTTCCTTTGTAAATAACTAAATCTGGCTCTCATGTGGTGATACTGCCTTTTAGGAAGGGGGGGGGGGGGCTCAATCTGTGTCGTTTGGTTTAATTTTATAACATTTGTTGTCCTCCTTTAGTGTGATATTTTACCCTCTACATTTGAAGGAGGTCTTAAATGTTTACATCTGAAGGATTTTGAAGAAATTACCATTCCTTTCTACCAATAAACATTACCTTTTATGGGGACTTGAACCGTGAAATTGTTTAACCTGTCTAAATGTTAGTAGCGGGAATGGGCCCTTTTCAATCCAGGATTAAACAAGCAATAAAAGCGCAAGTTTCCACAAACATCTTATTGAATCATCCAATTTCCGAGCTAAACCCTCAAAACCCACCTGGCTCTCTCAGCCTGGCTTCAAACTGCCCTCTCCAAAGAAAAACTCTCGCCTACATCGAAAATCAAAATAAGCTCCAAGCCTTGCATCGTGCAGCCAAGCCAAGCAAAACATTCCTCATGTATTGGTATCAGAGGAGCTTTGGGGGAGTTGTGGGTTCAGTGTTGCAGACTGTCAGAGCCATTTCCAAAGCAGCATCATATCTAAGTGAGGTCATTTTGTTGAATCACCCCCTGAAGCAAACTGCCTACGACGCCCTTAATAACTTTATTACCACATACATCAAGGCCGGGCTTTGCTCTTGGTCGAATATATGTGAGAGTTTGAAGTCACATGAGCCGCTGTGCTGCTCCTCCACTCTCTCCTCGATCATTTGACCTGCAGTCGTTGCCGACTCCAGCTTCCTTTTTTCTCTCCTCTTTGTTTCCCTGCCTGTCTTCATTAAACTTGTCAAGTCCCTGCTGCAGCTATGCCAGCCCTGTATTATACTCCACTGTTCTCATCTCCGTGCCCTTCAGTTGCCTGGAAACTGGAGTATGACAAAGACATGTGAAGAGGCAGAGAACACCTTCTGACACAAAGTAAACATCAAACCTTGTTATATAAAGAGTTGGGAAACTTTTTGAATGGAAGTGACGTGCAATTAGAGTGAGCTGTTGGGCACATTTCCTTCCCAGTAGGCTATGCATTAGCGTGTCTGCTACAACTCGGCTTTGACATGTGATGCTTTATGTCTCAGACAAACAAGAACACTTGAATTGTGACTGTCATTGGAAATACACTGATCACATGACTCTACATACACAATGACCTACACTACATAACCAAAGCATCAAGTCCTCCCAATGTAATATTAAAACGTGTTTCTTGTACCTCCTCTAGAAAAAGACGGGATGCATTTTCTCAATCAACAAGAAAACAGAAGAAATCTGCTTTTGAAACAGGGAGGATCATGGTTTTGGTGTACTACATACTAAGATACTGAAAGGCACGACCCTTACCTTTGACAGTGGTTGGGTTTCAGCATTAGCTTTTTCTTCATGGATACCTTATTAACCAAATAGTTATGGTTAGAAAAGGATAGTCTTTGCTTCTCATGTATATGAAACCATAGACTGTATAAAAAGTAGTATCCGTGACGTCACCCATCTGTTCCTGAGCACTGTTCTGAAGCCAATCGTTGATGGGTGCCATATTGGAAATGCTGAACCCAACGTAACTTCTGTCGAGCCTTTTGGCTAACAGCTACAGGGTGCCCGCCTGTCGATATAGTCAGCCATGTCCTTATTTGGGCAAAACTTGTAAGTTTAATACCTTCTGAAATACTTTTATAAAAAAAAAATCACCCCTTGCAGCTTTTAGCACTTCTGCATGGGCTCCATATTTTAAGACCGGAGGTTGTGGCTTGTATGAACTGAAGCTGTCTCAGAGATATTTTTTTGACCCACCCATTAAACCCCAACCCACAACAAAGTCTTGGATCCCTCCATAAAAATGTCACATTTCTTCTTTTCCTGCTTTTATCATGGGGCTGCTGCTTGTTAGATGACTCTGCTGCTTGAACACTGACATATGATGCTGTCATTTTTCTTGGGAGGACACTTGGCCAGAGGAATGGCACAGAACATGATTTCTTCAGAGAACTACAATTAAGTATGATTTTTGAAGATGTAGTTCCAAAACCATAGACTCAATCTGCCACTGTAAGAGCCTTCAAGGTCCTGGAAAGCTGCCTGCAAGGATCTGGTTTTGCCTAAAAGAGCATATGTGTGGGTGACGTTCTTTGGCGATTAAACCTGATTTGCAGTGAGAAATAGGTGTGTGAGGGGGAGGGGCAGATGTTAGAGCTCTTGCAGGTGAGCTGAGTTCTCGCAAGCTTTCCTCATGGAGCTGGCTTCTCTTACAGTCTTGACTTTTTTTCCGTGTTTGAAATCATCTGCCTTATTTCACTTTCCATATCTTCTAACTAGGGCTGGGCCATAACGAAGATTATTGTGAAAAATGTGATACATTTAAACCTGTAGTTACACCCCCCCCCCCCCCCCCCCCCCCCCCCCCCAACCACTGGAAAGGGAGGGGGCGCTAATGTGTCTAAAACGCTAGTTGCCACCCAACTTTAAACAGTATGAGACGACGGCATTGAACAGCCAATCATGTCGCAGAGTAAGAGGTAGGTGGGCTTAAAGACATTTGTAAATTTAAATCAAATTGGCCTTTGGGTGCCTTTCGGTTAAAAGACTGATTCTTATTAACTGGAAGGAGCGAAAGCCAGTATGCTTCGTGAAGGACTCTTGGCTGGAGGATTACCTTGACCTGCTAAATGTGGAGAGAGCTGCTGGTCTCTTAAAAGATTTTGACCGAGGTCTGAGTGGGCTCTGGGACATTGTCAGGAGAGGTCTTGGTTAAGAGCTTTGTACTGTATTTATCAGTGTTCATGGTCCTCTGCAAGGAGACTCGTCCGTATTGTCGTCTACCTGCTGCTGTTATAACGACTATTCAGCCTCTTAGATGTTTCGTTGTGTACCTGAGCTCACCCATCATGAATTGGTTATGAATTATCATGACAAAATGAAGGGATTCAGGAAGCCTATCAGAGAACTAAATCCAGATACAAGCTAACAAACCATCTTCAACTTTCACTCAGGGGCAAAAATCTGCCTTCAAATTTAAATGAAATAATGATTTGATATTTATCATGGTAATTATCGATCGACTGACATGAAAATGTTACAGTGATAACATCTTCTTAAATATCGCCCAGCTCTACTTCTAACTGAATGGAGGGTTTTGATCATTGAATATATCACATAAACAAGCTCAACTTCATGACTTTCTAACTCCTCCATGGCTTTGCTTTTCCCATTGATGTGATTCATTTTGGTAGGTCTGACTATAGCAGCCACATTGGGTGTAGACAAAAACAAAACAAGCATACCAAGACCCTCCAGATGAATCTGTCTCAGTCTAGTCAGAAACTCCTCCTGGGGTTATTTGGAGAGGTTATTGGTCTTTAACACAAATATCTCAACATTAGAACAGAGGAAAATACACAAATATTGAAAAAGCAGAACCAGTCCAAAAGGATGGGTGCAAACCTTCTTTTGGCCGTAGTGCATGTCTTTATTGAAAGTATCCTAATCTGTAAGATTTGATATGCAAGTCCTGACAAGTTTTCTGCAGAAGACCAGATGTTGCATAAAAGAAGTCACATTCTTGATTTTGTTTTTTTTACCACATTGAGATATTTCATGGTCTGAGTGAGTGCTTTTTTTTTTTGCAGGTGAGACTTTTTGCAGGCTGATAATTGTGCCTTGTGGTGCATAAATGCAGAAAAATGAATAAACAATCAAATTAATTAATAAACGCAGGCATGCATGCATGAACTGAGATGTGAGCTGTACCATTCTATAAATAGATACTGGTGTTTTATTGAGAGGGCCCACCCCAATCTAGCAAACTATGTGTTTGTTCGCTTCTATGAACTGAGGAATGATTGTTATTTTAAAAGCATCACTTAAAAGCTTTATCAAAAGCCACACATCACTAAACCCAGCTATACATTGTTGTGCAACTATGCATACAGTCATGCATGGCAAATCACTTCCATTCATTTAGTCAGAATCTACAGATATGCTGTCAAACATAGTGCAATATGTAATTCTTACAACAGTAACATTATTTGTCATAAAGATAAATGGCCTCACATGAACAAATACATCTTTCCATTCTGCACGCTTTAAAATGTTCCCAGCAACAAAAACAGGACCAAAGACTGGAAAGCTGAAGAAGCAGCAATAACACAAACTGCACGGACTAACTGCCTAATAAGCTTATTTATACCAAAGGTCAAAAAGTCAGTGATTTGGGCAACAACAAATAATAAATGTGAAGATGAATAATAACTGGTCTCAACAAAAACACTTCGTTTTTGCTCCCGATAGCCAGCTGTCACATAAAATCAATTTTAAAAAATGTGTTTGCACGAGTCACAGAAGAAAGATACTCGTGTTCTTCTGGTTCACAACAAAGCATTCAGTCACTGTGTCAGAGCCCAGCACAGCATAACAGAAAGTCCATCCATTTTGACAGGCCTTGTTGTAAATAAAGCCAAAGTTAACTTTTAGTGGAACTAAATTAAGAGTTATTTATAGGGCTTTCTTAATGAAATAGAACGTACTTGAGTTTCTCATGATCCCCAGTATCGTCCCATGATGTTTTTGTGCTTGTCACAGCATTGTTTGTCTTGTTGATTGTAAGGTTATATTTAGATACAGGGATAAGTGTCCTTGTCTTTGAAGAATATCATTTATCTATGGATTATGGATAACGAGCACCCTGAGAAAGAAGGAGTGTAACTGAATATGTTATCATTTCTGTCACAATTAGGCAAAAACAGAAGATGATGGAACCCAAATTGGAGACAAAAAAGGTTTAATAATGAGTGCAGTCAAACTGGAGGGAAACATGAGAGCAGGAAGTAAAACTAAACCATTCACAGAAGGAACAAGTAATCCAAAATAAAACAGGAAACACCGGAGAAATAAACACACAAGGAATACAAGAACACATGAGATGAAACATAGGGTAAGTAACTGAAATACGCAGACCAAAACCCCAGTAATGATTAACAAGATAACCAAAGGCATGATCAATCAAAAAAGGAAAAGATTAAAAAAACAAAACCAGGAATAGAACTATGTATTGTGGGTGGTTACGCAAATGAGAATTCTAACAGGATGAGCAAGATCCTGGCGTGACGCAGAGGGTGTTTAGTTTCACTTGCAGGGTTTTAACCAAGCGGCAACGTTCAGCAGCAAGAATTTAAGCCAATGCAGAGGTGTTAAAAAGTGCAGTTTCTGGAGTGTCCGCTTGAGGCTGGCTCTGGAAATACTGGAAACCACTTACACACCAATTCAAAAAAAGCCAATTTTTACAGTAGAAATAAACATGTTTACAGCCTGGTACCAAAAAACAAGGAGAGTCTGAATATCTAATTTCTCCATCGGCACACACTGTTAGGGGGGTGAATATTTTCATGACGCTGCAATTTCGAAAAAATTAAGATTACAAGTTTTCCATTATGAGAGGCACAGCTGACTTGACTGACATGGTGGGAACACTGTAGCTGTTGGCTTGGAGGCTCAAAGCCCGCCTCTTTACCTCACACTAGCTCGACAGCAGCAATATGGCTCCTGACAACGATTGGCTTCAAAACAGCGCTTCAGAAACAGATGGGTGACGTCATGGATACTACGTCCATTATTTATACAGTCTACCCATAGGAAAATAAATTTAGAGAGGAGATCTCAAAAGTGTTTAATTTATGTCTCCTAGACAACAATGAGATCTGTTTGAAAGCAAAATGAGACTATAGCTTATGTCTCCTGTTTCTCATTCTTGCCTCCAGAAAAAAAAGTTGTGAAAAGTCTCAGCTTAGTCTCCCTTTCAGTTCAAAAGGAGATCTGGTCAAAATCTGAAATGATTCTCAGGTATTTCTCAAGTGTTGTGACTCCTTTTGAGCTCAGGTGGAGAAATCAGGGAGCTCTCTCAATTGTCTCAATCTAACCTCATCCATTTGTTTTTGTCAGACTCAGTTTTTGTGTCTCAAGTTGAGCTCAGATGGAGCAAAGAAAGAGCCTGAGCTCATCTTTTCATGAACATTTATAGTGCCCTGCAAAATTAACATTTCAATGTGATTGTCCACAAACTTACAATTCTCATTAAAACATTTGAACCACTTGAAAGATCAGCTATTTAGATGTGAAATGATCTCTTCTTTGACTTCACAATATGGTCCTTCCTTTACAAGTCTGTTTGGAACAAAACAACTTAGATAGAAGATAGAGATTTCATACCAGGTATGACAGACCATTTATTTAAAATATGGGCCGCAAAAGGGCTGACCAGATTTAGCCAGATTATTACAATTAAAGGGGTGGATTCTTTTGGGCGCTGGTGGACTAGTGGTCTAGGCACCCCACATACAGAGGCTACAGTCCTCGTCGCAGGGGTCGCCGGTTTGATTCCCGGCCGATCGACCATTTCCTGCATGTCTTCCCCCGCTCACTACTCCCCACATCTCCTGTCTCTCTTCAGCTGTCCTGTCAAATAAAGGCAAAAAGGAAAAAAATATAATTTTAAAAAAGAAAATTAGCCATTAATGAGATCTCTCATTTAAGTCTCAATAAGACTCATGTCATGGTCTCAACTATTTCTCCTAGTGAATTTTAGGAGAAACTAATGAGAACAATTTGAAACTTGAATGAGGCTGAAGTGAGAATCTCAATTTTGTCTCCAGAGACTTAGAAGAGAAAGCCTTGAGCAGTAACATTTTCCTCTGGGTATGGGTTAAACTTATATACCAACTTATTTATGGGCAAGTTGACACAAAATATTGATTTAACGATGATGCTTTCATGGTGACATCAGCCTCCTTACGGAACAAATTAACATCAATCTTAACAGTTCAATTAATAGACAAGCTCAAACATGATGAAACATTTCCATCGAAGGTAACATTATAGTAACTCTGATTATTTACCCACAATAAATCTTGTAATGTGGTCTTGACCTACCAGATTCAAGCATTTTACACACCCTAGTAAAATAATAAGTCAGAAAATTCAAACTCAGTTCTCTTGGCTGAAAGTCCTGTGTTTGTGTGACCCATCAACCCACCCAACCGCCACTCAGAGTGGACTTTCTAGCTCTATTTTCACTTCATCTGACTCTTTAAATGATTTTTGTTCTCAGCACAAAAAGGGTTTGTTATTGACTTTTCAATGGCACTTTGTCTTTGGTGTAGAGAAGTAATTTTGACATATTAAGTGCCGCCCTTGCATAATTTGGTGTAAACAAACCATGGTCATTTTCTGACCATACTGAAAAAACATGTTTTTTGTTTTTACAGTCAAGACGTGTGTGTGATGAGAAGCTGTGGACATCAGACCATTAGTTAATCATTCAGACAACATGCCTGTCATATGTGTTGACTTTCAAGACAGTGATGGAACACTAAATCAAATACCATGTTGTCAATGACGGACACAAATTTCAATGAGATGTCCCATTAGTTTATATGAAACAAAACAAGTGCAGCAGATTCGTGCATCACTACGCAGTGGCTGACATAAAATCAATACAGGGGGGGGCATGTATTTGTGAGTTGCTCTGTGGCTCATAGCTAATGACAAAACAAGACAAATTAAGTGTCTGCTTAGGCCCACTTCCTCGGCTTGACAGGATGATGGGGGCGGCGTAATGGGAAAAGAGCAGACAAGGAAAACCATGAGGCCGAGATGAGCACTTCATTTTGAAGGCCTCATTTGGGGAGCTGTTGGATTTGCTCCACGCTATGTGAGGTGACACTGATTGCAACCACCATGTGAAGGCAAGATAACCTCTATACATGTGTGTCATGCTAGGTGTATGTATGAGTGTGTGTTTGTGTGTGCGTCAAGGGCCAGCTGTGAATCTGTGAAGGTGGCAGAGTTGGAGAACCACAGATAAAACAGACAGAGGCATACCGTTACATCCGATGCTGGCAGTGAAACAAAATGGGGTCAAAGCAGGTCAGCAACACGACCATGTCAGCCTGCTGCTGCTGCTGCTGCTGCTGCTGCTGCTGCTGCTGCTGCTGCTGCTGCTGCTGCTGCTGCTCTGACTGTTAGTCTTGCAGAAACAGGGGAGCTGATAAACCAACGGCTGAACTGAGACACTATTGCAAAACAGGCACAAAATAGTAGCTCATAGTCTGGGAAGTGATTCATATCAGCAGCAGGGGGGTGCATTCGAAAAACCAACAGAGCCTGAAATTATTGTGTCGGACTCCATATTAATGCAACAGTTAACAAGAATGCAATGTGTTAGGAACAAGTGTGTAGTTTGTGTCATCGTCTTCCCGTGCCAGGCCCTCGTTTTTAGAGCGTTTGCTGAAATCTTGTGGTGATTGCACCCAGCCATATGTCTAGCCTGTGAACACCGCAGCTTCGCCATCAAATCCATTTGGCCTTTAAAAAAAAACAGCCACTCTCATCAAACGCTTTGTAATTAACCATAAAATGCGACCAGAGGAACCGTGGTGAGCTGTCGCTTTGTCCGCTGTCCAAAAAGCAGGCCTGGCTTCCTCTAGAAGGATGATATCACAAGTCTTTATTGCGAATCAAAACCGAGTGGTGTGGCTTTGTGCATCTCTTTATGTATGAGAGTGTTTGTTTTGATTATATTCATATGAAAGTATATTTGATCTGCTTTAAAAAAAAAAGAAGAAGTGAGGATTCAAACTGCCAAACTATATTTTACAAGCAGGCAATGGCCATGTTGCTTTCTTAATAATCAAAAAGTGAAAAGCCCAAAGTGGATTGATATTGCACCAGTATCACATGTGTTCAAGGTGTCATGAGTTGATGTTCAGTCTAGTTTTTTGCTTGTGTTTCATGCCTTGGTTTTCCTGTTTATTCGGTATCGGTTATCCTATGTGTCCCTTGTGTGTTCTGTGGTCCATGTCTCTTTTTGTACTTTCTGGTGTTTCTTAGTCTTGTCTTGTGTACTCTGTTTTGTTGTTCTGAATCCTCTGTGTTTCCAGGTTAGTTACTTTCTGCCCTTGTGTATCCCTCCTTGTTGATTACCCTCATCAGTTTCACCTGTGTCCTGTGCTCCACACCTGTGTTAATTACTCTGTGTATTTAGTTCCTCTGTTTCCCCTGTCTCTTGTGAGATCATTGTACTGTATGTCAAACCCTCCTGCATGTACCTCTTGTTTCCCTGTGCCTGTGTTTGCCTTGTTCGCAGTAAGTTTTTGTTATTAAATTCTTTGTTTGTATCTGCATTTTTGAGTCCTCTACTTTCCTACAATTGTGACAGTCATGCCACAAGGCCTTCACATACAAACATAAACCTTTCAAGACTCGCTTGGAATTCTGATGTTCACAGGGGACCAGGGTGGCTTTCTCTCAGATAAAATCCATCTCTGTTTCAACGCTGCAAAATCTGCAGAACTTCTGGAGCTCCAGCTGAAAGTTTCTAAATTCCCAAGTTTCTCACTGCCTACTTCTGTTTTTATCTCTGCCAAATACATCTCTCTGTCTCACTATATATTCGTTCTATGTATAGAGCACGTCAACACTTGCAAAGAATATGGAGATTACAATCAAACATGTAGATCCTCACTACAAATTTAAGGATTAACTGAGGGAATAAATCATGATTTCTCAATCCTAAAATGCTGGCTCAAACTTTGCCCTGACACACACATGAATTAGTAACTTCAACATCATGTAGAATAATGTACTCACAAATTATGTCTTTTCTTCTTATCAGGCAGTACAATCTTCAAACTTGCTGAAAGCATATATTTAGAAAATTAGAGTTGGAGACCTGGGTTTGAGAGCTGCGCAAGGATAAGTTGACTTATTCAAACAGACTTAGTCATTTTACATATGTCATGTGACTGCATTTGCCTACTATACTTTCCTCTTCATGTAGTATAGGGTCAACTAGTGCTGTCAGCATTAACATGTTGTGAAATTGCCTTTTTTGTTTTATCCTTTGGTATTTTGTCCCTTTTTGCTCACCATAGTGTAGCCCCCTCAGCGCCCTTCTGTCTCCTGCCGCTACCGTGATGGATAATGATGGCACCACTGCACTTTTGAATGGCACATTTCACTTCTAAAAACCTCCCAGATGGACCGCTCAGTGGACAAGTCAAAAGTAATGTGCACTTTGTGTCAAACAGAGTTAAAATATCTTTGAAGTACTACAAGTTTGAGCTACCAGCAGCTAATGTGCAGCTAATAGGACTGTTGTCAGCGGCGTATCAATCATCACGGACCTGTGGATAAAACTACATAGAAGAGGTCAGCTACAGCACTTACTTGGTTTCAATCCACGCTGGTGTGGCAGGGCAGCATTATTTGAATGGTAAGTGTTAAAGTCAAGATCATGAAGTGCATTTTATTGTATTAATTTTATTCCCAAAACAAAGACATAAGTAAGAATTGCTCTATATTGTTAATAAAACCAGTTTTTAAATGTGAAATAATCTAATTTTAAAGATTGGTACAAAATTGTGGATTGTAAATTTGATACTAAAGAGAACATACAGTATTTTCAACTAAAGACAATGGGCCTCATTCACTAACAGTGTGTACACACGAATACATGCTTAAACTGTGTGTACGCACGTTTGAAGCACAAATCTGGGATTCATCAATATATTCTTACTTGAATTTGTTCTTACACTGCAAACAAAAATAGAACTTCCTCAGACCATGCGTACGCACAAATGATGACAACTAACTTTCTCAGAAAATGTAAACACATACTCTTTTAACTAAAGGCATGACATATTTAAACTACTTTCAGTAAAAGAAAAAAGCCAGATGACTGTCATATAGCCATCTGGCAAAGAAAATAGCATAAAACTCATCACATTTTCCAGTTTCAAGGTTTTCGATGGTTCAATATCATCGCTTTATCCCTCATTTTGGGAACATATTCCTGATATGGAGGTGTCTCCAATAATCGCAGCCGTTCTTTAATCCTGAGCTGTCAGATCAGGTGGCCCTTGTCCTCCTCCAGTTTCCTTCCTTCTTTTTTGTTCTGCTAGTCTTTTATTTTATGTTTTTTTGCATTTACTTAAATATCAAACCTTTTTTTCTTAACCTGAGCCACGGTGCGAACCTCAGGAGACACAGCATTAACAGCCTTATTAAGAAACCCAGTCTTCTTTTTCCTTTTGTCATGGTGACTCCTGCTGACACGTTTCGGAAAAGTGTTGGATTTCTTGTCTCAACCTCCGCAACAATCACCTCTCTCTCTGCCGAGATGAAATTCAGCGTCCTGATGCGCCGAACAGATGTCCTTTTATGGATGAATTGCGGCGTGGTGGTATGCTGATTGCAGGTTGCAGGCACGTGCCTGTCGATTTAGAATGATTTTGATTCACTAATATAGGCAAGGTGGTGAGAACAAAATTGGCTGGTACGCACGTGTCATGAATCCGACGATGATTTTGCATAAGCACTTATTTTATTCACAGAGTAAGAACATTTCTACGCATTTATTAGTGAATGAGGCCCATTGTGCTTTTTCTTACCCTGACTAAGTCACTTCCTTTTGTGTTGCAGGTTAAGCCAACCAAACTATTTGGACAGGTTTTGGGAAATGATCATGCCTTTGCCTGAACAGAAAACTCACTTCTTGTTTCAGAAGTTTTCAAATTGAGACAATTTGCCTCTCAACATGATTCCATACAGCCTCGGTCACATAGGCACTCCTTAAATACTAAGACAAGGTGAGTAGTGGTGGTAGTAGGGTTTCAGAAGGCACATCAGAACTCCACTGTGGAATACACAGTGTGATGTTTACAACAAGAAAATATTGCATGTCCGGTGTTAACTTTAATATGTTTCGCATGCTAGATTTAAATAACCTTCAGTATTCTGCAGCAAGTATTTGTAATAGTATTGAAAATGTGATTACAGTAGAGTCCTGTTATTCCTTCTCTGTACTTGACTCCCCTGCTCTGTGTCTCTGTCTGCATCCAATTACATTTTTCTTTATCCCTGTCAGCCTCCATTTCTTCCTCCCTCTCTTTCTGTCTGCATTCAACTCTAAACCTCTCTGTTTCTCCCTTCCACTCTTTCTATTTCTCCATCTCTGCTGAGCACAATTTCCCCCTCCATCTTTCTCTCTGCATCCAATCCCCCCCCTGTTGTTCATTCATTTTTCATTCACTTGCATCTGACTTCAAATATTTCTCCCCTTTTCTCATCCTGCATCTATTTGTCTCTGCCTGCCTCTCCCTGCTCTCCGTCTCTGTCCTGCTGTATCTCTTTCTCCCGCTGTCCGTCTCGATTTGTCTCAGTGGACAGGTTGGTTTCTCTCAGGGCTGCACTCTGACATGGTGAAATGGAGTTAGTTTGTTCCTGCAGTGATGGCCGCACTCTGCAGTTGGGATAACAACTCCAGATATTGACGGAGAGGACTTCAGGGGTCACCATGAGCTGGCAGGAAGAAGAGATGAAGCCTCACAGCACTGCACACATCTGCTGAAGGCACAGTAACATCTTTAAGGGTACTCAGAAGGTAAGACTGCTGTTTCTAATCCAAGGTTAGGAGTAGGGTAGTTCTGGTTTGTTATAACTTTTATTTCATTTTCATTGTCTCTGTTATGAAAATATGGTAAAAACAGAGCATGTCGAATCTTTACTGTCTTATTTATTGTAGTTATCCCTGTAATGTCATTTTGCACTGTTTTGCAGACGATATACAGAGTTATTTAGACTTCTAAAATGAAGCTCACTGACGCCAGACATCTACCAGATCTGTGTCCCCTCTGTCTCTGCTCAGCTGCGGTCCAGTTCGGTACTCTCTCATCCATTAACACCTACTGGCTGCAATTTCAGAACGCAGCACAAACCAAGACCACTGGACATCTGGAGTCATGACACCAAGGTTTTAATTACTGAATCAACGGTTTTCCGCCTCCATGTTGTCTTTTTGGCCTCTGGAAACCTCTAACTCCAGGTTTGGCCCTGGTCATTAAGATGGTTCGCCAAGAATATGAAAGTGTTTTATTCTGAAAATTTGAAACTGAGCTGGAACGCAACAGAGCGAAGCCAGTGGAAGCGACCCAATAGACTAGAATTGAAAACTCTAAGCTCCAGTTTAGTGAAGGAGTGGAGACGGACCGAACACTGATCTGGTTGAATTTAGCAATTAGTATTGATACATAAACAGTAAGTTAAGTGCTGTAAACTTTGCAAAATGGTCAGGGCTGTTTGGTTTTGGTCTCTAGATGACAGTTCTGCATTGGTTTATCAATAAATTGCACCCGAGTGCCACTGCAAGTGATCCCAGTGAGCACTAACTGGGGATTACATGTTAAACTTCAGGTGAAAGTAGAGCGAAACCAAGTCTGTAGGTCGAAAACCAGATTTCAACTGTAGCCAATGTGTTTGAAAACATATTTGTGATTTTATAATTTTGATAAATAGTTCATGTTAGGGGTGAAAGGAGAACAGAAACACTTTCTAAGACGGCATTTCTCCAAAGTACTTTTCCAATCGTCGTTGAAATTATTCAACATGATTTATTTTTCATACAAAATCATAAATCTGGCCCATTTAAGGGCTGTGTGATGTGAGCAAAATGGTTCAAAGACATCTATAACATCGTACAGGGAGCATTTTTCAACTTTCCCCACAGAAAAGGAAAAAGTAAGACGTGTGCATGCTCAGGCACATCAGCTGTGAAGCTCTAACTACAAAGGTAGAAAGACCCCTAGATGCTGACATAGCTGACTGACGCCTGACAGAAACGCAACGATGAATAAGCTCTTTGGCCGACAGTACAAAGTGATGGGCTTGAATTATTAAGGTTGGGGGATCGACTTTAAATCTTTTTCAATGGAGGCTGTGATGCCCTGTTAGTGGAGTCCGTCTTGTAGCACCGTGACTTGAAAATCGCCTTTTAGAGTGTGTCAATGTGCCACAAATCTCATGGCAAAAGCCTCATATCCAGTTAAATCTGGTTTAAACATGGACGGTTAATCAACATCTACAAATCAACATTGCAAGGCTTTCAAACCTTCAACATTTTTCCAGCAGTGACCAAAGACTTCTTTTGTATTACATCTACAACTACTGGACTTAGATGATAAATCAGAACAATAACCTGAGGGACGGCATCCAGAAAGGAGCTGGATGTTTAGCTACGTCTATTTAACTTGTCGGGAGTAAATATTGTTTGCGTCACAAGGTCTTGTGCAACACGAAAAAGCCTTAGATATGAAAAAATCCCCCTCAGTTGTTCCGCTGTCCTGGAATCAATCCCTTTCTGCTGATTTTGACCGTGGGTCTTGTGATGCTTGTTTTATGGAAATGAGATATTCTAGTTCAACTCCTGCTTCCTGTCCACGTTGCTTCTGACTCACACGTCAGCTGTTTTTCTCTGTGATCTCAGTCTCTGCCTCTGAAGTCACATCCTGTCTTCTGTCAAAAGCCTTTGTAAACAATCCAAGACTAAACCACCAGTCCTGGCACATGATACAGCAGCCTCATGACAACAGTCGGGCCTTGTGACTAGAGACAAAAATACACAAGACACAAACAAAGGTGTTACAATAGTCACATAAAAAAAGAAAATGGAAAATATGTACATATAAATCAGCATAAAAACAAGCACAAGTGTCCCAGTTTAGTCACCCAAGCTCCAGCAGCAACACTAATAGGGTACCTCCTACCCCTTGAGCAACACACACACACACACACACTCATGTACAAAGGCCAGCATCTCATGTTCCTCAGTAACCCATCTCACTGTTTCAGCTAATCTTTACCATCACAGGCCCTGCTGCCTTTGTCAGGATTTCCTCCTCTTAATTACTATGACACTGAGCTTTGTGCTCATTGTGCTGCCGCTCCTGGCTCCGTTTCCAACCCTGTTGTGAGTGTCTTAAACCTACCCGTGAGGGCCAGAGGGGCAGCTAGGTTTACCACCTGTTGCTGCAATTACTAACTGAACAAAGCACAGAGGGCAGGGAGGGCCTTTATTCTACCAGGGTTTTTTTATTTGGGAAAGAAAATAGGCATTGAAATCAGAAGAATACTTCTCTATCCATGGAAAGTGATGATCCAGCAGTTGAGAGAGGAATACAAGCTACTAAAAACAACGGGACGGGAGCATAGATCCTTTGTTTCCAATGTACTCGCCAGTCAGTGTAAAGGGCAGTGAGTACATAAACAGTGTGTGGGAGTGGTTCAGAAAAGGAGGACTAGACTGAGTCAGCCTCAAAGAAAACAGGTTGAATGATAAGAGGGTAAGAAGAAACACCTCACAAAAAATATGTTTTTACACTCTGTTACTGAACATGCAACACATTCATATGCATCAGAAACACACTCACATAGACATGCACTAATGGAGAGATGTCAAGAGGGATGGGGCTGTACATGGTTGGCCTAACTAAAGGTCCAATATCCATAGTTTAATCTGTAGCAGGTTTTGAACCGGTGAGCCTCTGTTCCAAGGCCAAATCCTTACTGACAGAGCTGCTGTTATGTTTTATGATTTTAAAGTTATATTTTTTTGGCCTTTTTTCCCTTTATTGTATAGGACAGCTGAAGAGAGACAGGAAATGTGGGAAGTAGAGAGTGGGGGAAGACATACAGGAGATGGTCAACCGGCCGGGAATTGAACCGGCGACTGTAGCCTCTGTATGTAAGGCGCTTAGACCGCTAGGCCACCAGTGCCCCATGTTTTATGATTTTAACACATGCAGTCTAAAAGTCATAACAAAAAGCCTGTATAAGTTCCATTGCCTGTGCTTCAGAGTTATCTTACAAAATGCTTACTTTCAACTGTGTTGGCTGGTCATCGGTGCTCAAAGCAAAACAGAAGAAAAACAACTCAAAGAGAATTATTCATGAACACTTCTCTGTGCACAAAATAAAAAAAGAGCTGATAAACATTAGGTAGTTAGGTTCAATTTTTCTGATGTCCTGCTCTCTGTTGAAGGGAAGTTAAGGAAAAGTGCTTGTTGAATTGTAATCATCCAGTTCCACTTTTTATTCTAGTGATTAGTCAACGTTTAATAAATGCAGAGATCAGGCTGATGTGGTCACTCTCGTTTTGAACCCTCAATGAAGACCTACCCACGTAATTATGAGAAAGATAAGTCCTTTTAACCAGAAGTTACAATAACTGTTTGTGTTTTCCTGTTGCACATGTTGAGAAGATTACAACCCACAGTTCTCACAGATCTCTTGTTTCGAATGTCGTGAGCAGCATACTTCATAATTGGAGAAGGACTGTTTCTCACTCATCATGTCTTACTTTTGATGTGGACCGGCAGAATTACCTGAACTTCCAATTGGCTCTTTGGAAACAAGTATTGATTCCACAAAATTCAAAATGACCTCTTGCTGGGCATAATGAGTCACTACATTCGATTTGTGTGATCATTTTTAAGTCCACAACTGAGAAGAGGAAGTGGGTACTGCACACTGGTGAGTTTTGCATTTAGAAAAAAATATCTTCCTGTAACCTTAGTTCTCAGAAAGCTGAAACTGAAAACATTGAAGGTTTTGAGGAAGCATTCAATGTCAAGGTTACTGTGTGCCACCAGGATGTTTTCTTACAATACTGCTTCATATTTAAGGTTGTGTGCAATATTGATGTAAGGCATCATTATATCAACTTTTTTTAAGTTATATTTTGGACCTTTTATGCCTTAAAGTGGAGAGAACAGCATTGGGGACTATAGCCTCTGTATATGGGCATGCGACTTAACCACTTGGCCAAACTAGCACCCAATCACTTTTTTAGTTTTACACCGAACCAAACATACACCAGTGTTCAGCCGCTCACATGTCTCTAGGCAGTAGTGAAATCAAGTGCAAGACAACAGCATCAAAAACTTGTTTGATATATAACGTATAAGGTTTAGGCAGTGGTACCAAATCTGTCTATCTTCTTTATAGCAAGTGAGCTTACAGGTACAACATTCAAGCCTCCAACAGGCTGTTTTAAGGTGGCCCATCCCTTTCTCCTTAATACACACACCACATAGCGCACAGAGTATGAACTTGTCTGCTACATACATACAGAAGAAACTGAATAAGCTCTCTTCGAAGGACTCGGATAGACTTAAAGTATATATATATTAGCCAATATACTCGTATGGATCCCCCTGAGAGCAGAGGGTGTCGACTGCAGTCACCAAGGTGATTTTAGGGAGAGTAATCTCTCATAATTCAAGTCGGATGGATTCACCGGAAATCAAATCAGCTTCCCAGACTGTGAGCTGAGGAGGCAATATCCCAGTGCAATTCTTCATTGACCTACATAGCATTTCTCCCTGACAGTTCCCTCCCGCTCTGCACCTCCCCTCCCTTCCTCCCCTCCATTGCCCTGATCTCCGGGGCTTCTCCCTGTGCGTTTGATGATGAGCAGCACAATATTCATCGTCTCAGCCTCCCAACGGGTGGAAAAAAAAAACATGCGGAGAAAAGAACATTAACCCACCCCGAGAAGAAAAAAAAATATCTACTCCAAAAATTGGAATTTGCCAGACAGTTTGCACCCTGGCTTTCCAGAAATGTAATTAACCATCAGAGACAATCGCAAATCTGTGTGCCTCCCAAAAATGTTCGCTTGATTAGGTATCGAGGATTGGGTAATTTCCATCAGTGATGATGGGAAATTGGGGTGCTGCAAGAGTGAGTTGGATATGTGTGTGCCCTAAGTTCAACACACACCCGCATCCATTTGTAGCTAAATGCTGTCACATGTGCAGACACTCATACAGACCCACATCCAGAGACAGACAGTAGGCTCCCTCATCATTAATTCAGGAGCCATCACTCTCACCCTCCTTCTGCCCCTGAGAAGCTCTCGATGCTTCCCGGCAACATTATGCATATTTATTCATACGTCCCTGCTTCACTAAATGTCACTGTAAATGTTTCTACATCTAATGAAGCTATTTCTTTATGTTTTTGTTCTATTCTCTGTACCCCCCCCTCCTCCTCCTCCTCTACTCCTGTGTTTCCCCACTCCTCCGTTCGAATGAGGAATACCCATGAAAATGTTCCAGGTTTTCGCTGTTCTTTCCATATTACCATAACGTCTCTAAACTTCAGAGGCGCTTCAGCCCTCTGCTAATTCCGTTCACACTTAGTTTCACCTCGCTCCAAACGCCTCGGAGGAGAGTTGCTGCCTTTGTAGCAATTACTCCAGACCTTGATCTGACTGAGCCCCCGTCCTCCCCTACCACCACCCGCCCCTCAAGAGTCAGCCGTGAAGGGAGTTTTCAGAATCTCCTCTGTTTTTCATATCGTCTCCCATGGCCCAGCTTATTTTGGCTTCTGTTTGTTTCTCCCAGCTTTGTATTAAACTCCATTCAGCTCCCTTTTTTTCTGCTTTTCTTACCTCCTGTGACACACGCATAATGCTGCTCACATTCCTGCAAATAAAAAACAACAACATTACGACACATCCACAGAGTTTGAAGGTGTGTCGTTTGTGCAAGCAAGCCTTGTCAAGGGAGTACGAAACATTCCCGTCAAACATTGGACTGGTAATTATCAACAGCCGCAGCAGACATTGTGAAACAGGTACAGCAGCTTGTGTACTGTGGGGGCCTTTTAGCCCCTATTCATGTGCACAATAACCTTTCAGCCTGGAGCTGTCTTTTACAGGGGTTGACATGAAGGAGAAACTGAAAAACAGCTTGATTAGTAGGTAAAAAGGTCTTTTAAAAGTTCATGGTCTGCACCTCTAATCCACTTTCTAATGCAGTGGAACAGAAACATGCATTTAAGTATGTCTGCTAGTGAATCTTTCATCCCACATGGAACTTGTGAGTTCAGGGTTTGTGCGGCATTGATGTCCCTGATGCACTCAGCTAGAGAAGTTGTTGTTTTTACAGAAGAAATACTGCCAAGATGGATTTGGTAAGGCTCATATCAAAGGTTGCGGTTTTTTGCACATGAATCCAAGGAATTAAATGGTCCATATGACACCAACAAGAAAGCCCCAGTGACTGACTAAAATCAGTGCAACATGCATTGGATGATATGACATCAGCACTGGCATCTTGCACCTAGTCATTTTGGGCAGCAGGGCTGAAAATATCAAGCCTTGTTGTGCAGCTGTGATAGGAAACTGGACTGAATCTCTGAATGGGTGGCCAAGCTCCCTTGATTGATTCTCCTCATCAGTAAACTGTTGTGGATACTGTTATATCTGAAGGCCTGTAAGAGTAAGTGGGACAGCCATCATTTGAGTTGTTTAGGGATTTGTGTAGCAAGATTGCACCAAGAAATCAAAACTGTCCCCGTTTGATATCACTTCTATAGTTTCTCTGAGTGTCCAAGTGGTTCAGTTGTCTTGTATTTCTAGCAATTGCATACCTTTCAGATGATTAACTTGCCACTACCAAGATCTCTCCCTAAGCGTACCATAGCTTCCACGCAAACAGATTTTAGAAAAGCCAGTTCAAAACAATGTCATAAATGGATAAAAAATAAACGTCACTGAAGTGATGCAGACCATAGTAGAGTGGAGTTCTTTAATGTCACTGGTACACCACACCCCTCGTGAAGAATGTCCGTTTTCATAAGCATGAGTCCACTCTTCCAAATTACATTCCCTTATTTGATTTTTAGAGTTGCTGGTGGTCAGCATTGTCTTACGTGCTTTTGCACAAACTTTGGTAAGTGTTCAGTTTAGCTGACATCTGACACTAAAGGTCACAACCTGATAAAACCATTCAGATAGTCCTGGGAACTTGTGTGGAAGGAATCTTGACTACAGATTTAATAGCTACTTATTAGGCTGTTTTTAGAAATCTAAAGTACTGCTACGCGTGCTGCCAAGAACAGGAAAAAAATGCATATTTCACATGTGACTATCTCTCCATTGGTCCCCTAGAGAAGGCAGAATTTAGAATCCTCCTTCTCGCCTCAAAAGACCTTTATGATGAGGCCATCATCATCTCTGTGAAATCTTCCATCTCCAGTTCCAACTGGACTTGCAGAGGAGGCCTGATTGGGGTGTCTAAAGTCTCTAAAAACAGTATGGGAGGCAGAGTCTTTAGATAAGAAAATTCCTGTCTACCAGATTTGCTCTGAAAGCATACACCCTCTCTACGAAAACTTTCTTGATTTGATAAAGTTCATAGATAAAGTTCAGGCTAGTCTTGGATCCTCCTGGCCAAGTTATTACCATGCACTTGCTCAGAGTGGAATCTGATGGCTCACTTAAAATGATTGGTTTTGAATCAAAACTGATTGATTGAAATTCAAAGATTTTTCAACCTTAACCCAAAATGGCACAAAAAAGTTTAATAATTTTCCTCCTTCAGACAAATGAATCTATAGACAGACATTTCAATCAGAAACAGAGGAATACTTACATTGACTCTGTGCCAAATGGTTTGAACCTGTACATTTCACTCTGATTCACTCACTCCGGTGAATAAAGGCCAAACTAATGAAATCAAGTCCACTGCTCACAGGAGCCATAAAATGTCTGCTTTTGTACCAGAGCTAATTATTCATCAGGGCTGTACCAAAGATTAGTGTGGATATATATGAAGAAGCAAATCCGTTAAATGGCTCTTTCATTGTTCTCCCACAATCCTCCCCACCCTCATTTTAGATACGGTGCAGGCAGGCACCCTTGTGAAATGACTCTAAGCCACTGTTCCTGTGTTATCCTGAAGACACGAAAGGCTAGTTAGCGCTGCCTTTGATAGAGATGCCCAGCACCATTTTAACATTTGTGCTATCTGCTAGATAGAGAATTACCAAGGCTGGGGTGGAAATAAAGCCACTCAATCTTCTGTCTTCCTAGCGCTCTAGGAATAAAAATGATAATGTGCAAGGATTGTAGGCTTATCTTGCTCTACTGTGTCAGGAAAACTTGTCAAAAAAGCGACATCTCAGTACACCACGTGTCTGTGTATGTCAACTTTGTGAAGTGACACAGCGCTGCTTGCATTCCTCATAGGGCAATACAATAATTTTCTCAGGACAAAAGATCATAATTAGTACATGAAAATTATTATTTCACCCCAACCAGGAAAAATTACAATGCTGTCAGTGCACTTTCTGCTGATGCATGGGAAGTCTGACTCAAATGTGAACTGAATATAGTGATTAAGTCTGCAAAAACATTTAATCAGCACACTTGTTTGTATCCCAGCTGTGCAATCTCATAGGCATTACAGTAAGGTGAGCCAGAGTAGCAATGGGTGTCTCCCTCTGAGCCTCACCAGCTCTGATGCCCCCTACAGGGCAGAGGGGGTTGTAACCACAGAGGTCTGCAGCTGGAAGCTTCCAGTTTTCACCGTCAATTGAGCAAAAACAGCAGAGAACTCAAGCAGTGTGTGTGTGTGTTTGTGTGTGTGTGTGTGTGTGTGTGTGTGTGTGTGTGTGTGTGTGTGTGTGTGTGTGTGTGTGTGTGTGTGTGTGTGTGTGTGTGTGTGTGTGTGTGTCAGGCTTGGCTCTTAAGGCCCAGCAGCGAGTGTTGTTCGGGAGTAAGAGCTGAGAGGTATTTTTCAACTTTCTGAGAAGTGGGCTGCTTTAGTTCCAGTTCCTCTTATTGGATCATTGCACAATAAGAGAAAATGTGAATGAATGCTTTGACCAAAGTTTGGCTCGTTCCTCTGTTATGTTCCCAAATCTATCAAGGAAATTCCTGGTGTGAGTATTATTAGATGTGGGTGTGGGATTGAATTTATTTAGAGGGTTGCAATTAACCCTCTTATTTAGAGGGTTGCAATTAAAATCTAAGGTTTGTCTTTTAAAAACTCAGAAACTTTAATTCCAAGTAAAGACATTTCCTATTCTAACAAATGTTTCAATATGATCCACATGAATCTTGTTTTGAAATATTACTAAAACTAAAGGGACCTTTATTCTATCTGTTTCTTCTGTTGGTTTACTTATTTAACACCTCTGATTGGTGTCACATCACCCACAATGCATTGCAAAAGACAAGATCATGATATAAATGACATATGCTGTTGGTAGTTAAAATGTCTGTGTGTGTGTTTTTGGTACAGACAGAAGTGTGTGACAGATAGGCACCAGATTGTTCAAAAAAGAACAGCTTCTTTGTTCAAGGAAACAGCACTACACACTCAGTGAGCCCCTGTGGGCCCCATAGGCTCCCAGAAAGAGGATATCAGCCCACACAGTACCTCTAGAATATTCGGCATATTTCTTTAGGAACTTGTATATATAAGTATATGGCAATAGGGTCCTTAACCTGCATCCTTTTCCCTTTCTTTTTTTCTTTACACCTATTAAATCACTTCAGTTATCCAAGGTTGGAGGTTTGCAGAAATATTCTTGTGACATCCTTTTATAACACTTAAATGTAACCTGGTATAGTTTTCCATAAGATAGTAAAATGCAGGGTTTTTTTCTGGAGTGATCCATAATAAAATATAAATCTCAATCAAGATGGCTTACACGTGCATCCACCAGGTCAGCGAATTTTCTATCTGATGTGAATCCTGATAAGGTTACAGGCTGGTTGTGAGCGAGAGGCAGCTGTGTGAAATCTGCATCTCGATTGCAGACACTCTCCTCCACACACAAATACACGCGCACACACACACAATCACGCGCGTCCGCGTACTCATCCCTCGTAAAGGGGGCGTGTGGGTCTGGCAGGGACTCAAACCTTCTGCATTCGCATCAGTGGAGCAGCGGAGAGCGGTGGCGCACGGAGAGACGGACTGGGGGGAAAGAAACTTATCATATCAACCCGGACTTTTACTGTTTCTGTACAATATTCTTTCCGTGAGATTTGTTGGACTTTATATTTCACCCTCACTCTGGCTGGATTTCACTTGTGAAAAGCGCTGAATGAAAGGCAGCGAGACAAGGACAGAGAGATCCGGAGAGATCACCGGGAAGGAGACTAGTGTATACACGGAGAGGAGAGCGAGTCTCCAGGCATCGGCTGTGCGTCTTAGCGCGGTGGGGACAGAGGAGCGAGCGGGACGGCGGTGCTGTTATCACCCAGCTCTGTAAAAGGGGGTTTGGGGTGGGGGGGACACAACTTGACATTCTTTGAGGGGGACTCTGGAGAAGAACTGGTTTCATTTTTAACAGAATCAGGGGAAGCCAATCGGATCGTATACTCTGCTCCACGCATGCTGGAAGAGGAGAGAGCAGGGCTGGATGTCTGCGGGGGTTGCGAGTCCTCAAGACGCAGGTGAATGCAGCTGATCTTCTAGACTGATATATGGCGAAATATCACTTCTTTACAGTGGCTGATATGAAAATAGATTTGTAATCATGTTTAAAGATAACTTTATACGCACACATTTACAAATGTTGCTGACATGTTCGCATTATTCTTTACAGTCTTTAATCTTCTAATAACAAAATACAAACAACATTACCAGCATATATGTGGTAAATAATGATTAAGTACTTCTTTGCATCGTGTTTAAGCATGATTCCACTGTACATGACTGAACGTGCCGGTTGAGGTCTGTTAGACACAAGCCTGCTCCGTTCCTTTTTTGAGCAGTGTGACCCACTAAGGGCAGCCTCGAGGCTACTTTAATTTACGCTTTAATTGATTTCCCCTAAATTTCCAGAGTGCCAGTTTAATGGTGTCACTGTTGTGGGGCAGGCTCTGACAATCCGCGCATCTGGAGAGCTACTGGTGCATAAAAGAATTCCTGAAGGACTACAGGGGAAAAAAACACTTCTATTATTTAGCTCCTGAGCAAAAAAAAACTGGGCCTTTTAATAGTGGAGATAGGTTATTATTTGAGCAAGAGGATCTGTTCTATGGGACAGAAAAGGAAACACTTTAGTAGTTCAGTGTGTCAGATAGGTAATGAATCCCAAGCAGAGGCGGACATCCTGAGGAAAGCCCAAAAGTGATTCTAATAATCCAAGCTAAAATATAGACAATTTACAATGTCGTATTATAAATGTCACAGCATTTCATATTTTGTACATCTCCCAAAAAATATTTAGAAAGGTGTCTGAAGAGAATCCTGTTTGGTAACTACATGTTCCATTAATGTCTTGCTCCTTTTTGTGGGAGAGTGAGGGAGGGGAAGAGAGCGTAAGTGCGTAAAAGAGAGAGAGTGTGTGTAAGAAAGAAAGAGAGAGAGAGAGAGAGAGAGAGAGAGAGAGAGAGAGAGAGTCATGTCACTTAACGGACTGCTGGTGCTCTGTGACTCAGTGTGCAGCTCCGCTTACATATAAAGACACTGGACTTTTCCCCACACAGGTTGGCTACAAGTAATCAAGCCAATCAGCAACCTCTCCAAGTCCCCACTCTGGGCCTATAGAAGCAAAGTGGTCACAGTTTTGGGGAAGGGGTGTACCCGTGCCTTTGTAGCCGTGTTGTATCAGCAGACAGCGCGTTTAGACACATTGGGGATCCGTCCACAGCGCACGGCAGCAGCATTCATTCCTAACCTTCTCACACCTACTTCTATCTCTGTTCACTCCCACAGCCAATAAGGATTACCCCCTGCCTGATCATTTGACGGAGTACGAACGCAAAAAGGAGTGAGTCATTTCTTCATATATCTTGCGCTTTTGGCTTCTTTGGAGAGGATATGGCACGGGCGGCGATGGAGAGAGGAGCGCAGCCGGCACAGGCGAGAGGAAACAGGAGCTGAATGACAGGATGCCAGCGACCTGAGCCCGCTCTCAGATCAACTTCGTTACAAGAGACACTTCTGCTTTATTTGTCGAGTTTAAGAGAAGACAGAAGAATACTTGGCTCACAAACAAACCCTGTTGGAGGAGTTTAATTTTGGAGTTTTTTTTATATGCGTAATTTTATTTTTTGGGAGAGAAAACAAGGATGCATTGTGGATTAGTCTTTATCCTGTTCATGGGAATCCTTTTGGTGGTCAAGGCTTTCAAAAACGGTAAGTGGGACATGTGATATCTATATAAATAAGCTTTTATGTACCTAGTAAAGCTACTAATCCCAATATTTTTTTAAGAGATTAGGGTGCTCTGATCTCCGCTGATCTTCTGACAAACTCGCATGCGCTCACCTGCCCATTTTACCCACACTAGGAAAATCCCTCTTCATATATTTTTTTAAAGAGATTAAGACGCTATTACTCCATGTTGACTTTAGATGTAAATCAGTTGCCCTCCTTTATTGTGTTTCATACATCTATTATTAATGCTATTCTTAAATACTCCTGTTTAAGACTGATTATGAGCAGCCTCTTTCTACTGCATGTTTATCTCATTTTATCTAAATGCAATTGAAGTTTTATATGGCCTTTGAACCTTAAATAAACTATCTTATTAAACATTATTAAATCATTTTTATCCTCATGGAGACAGCTTTCTATTACCGTGGGTTGAGTTTGTGAGCTTTGGTGAAGTTCAAAAAGTCAGCTCAAATTCTCCACGCACAACTTCCCCTTGTTCTCCTCACAGTTTGAGTTTCGTTTCAACTTTTGCGCTTATATTCCTTCTCTCGTTTTATCCCGAAGCGAGTGATTTGTGCGTGTAGGTTAGTCAGCAGATGGTGAAAGCTTTTGTAATGAAAAGGATGAATAAAGCGCAAATGAAGATACATTTGAAGACAGATGGTGGGCCTGTTGAAAAAACTGTTTATTCTTTTTAAAGTTAAAATTATGACTTAATGAGGAAGTCTAATGTAACTGATTGTGTGGCTGAAACTTTTGACTCCGGCCAAACTGACCTGCCTGAAAACTTCTCCATTCACACTTTTTAGCAGAGTCGCTCCTTAATCTTAAATTCTTATTTAAGTGTGGTTGACTCCTTTTGTCTGTGTAACTTAATATCATTTATTTCTATCATTATTTAATTAAAAGTACAATCATTGATAAAGTGTTGTTCTAAAGTGCATGCAGAAACATTATGATACTTAAACTTAGTTAAAGTTTGTGCAGAGAAATATTTGCTTGCTGGAACCAGTTAATTGGAGTAAAAATACCTTCTTTTTTATATGAAACATTACATTTAATTCCATATTATTTTGGGCATTGTGATTGGTTAAAAATGTAAGTTTGTAACAGACAGCAGTGAGACACTCCGCTGAAAGAACACACTCTTGAACTTGTGTAGTCCAGCTGTTCTGTCTGTGTAATCTGTGGGAGTTTTCACCCCTTAATGTACTCCTTCTCTCCCCCTCTGCAGACAAATGTGGAGGCAACATCAGAATCTCAAACCCCAACTACCTCACCTCGCCGGGATACCCCATGTCTTATCCCTCTTCTCAGAGATGCACGTGGGTGATATCTGCGCCTGGTCCTCACCAGAGGATCCTCATCAACTTTAATCCGCATTTCGATCTGGAGGACCGGGAGTGCAAGTGAGTTGGCTGCATCAAGAGTGATTTATATTGTCTATGAAAAACAGATGTACTATAGGCCCCCAAAATCCTCAATTTTTCATGCAGTCTGAATTTGTCTCTGAGGCCCTATTCCAATCTAGTTAAAAAGAAAAGAAATATGAAAATAATCTGAGTGCCTTGAGGCCTCTTTTCAGCTGAAATGGGCGTCTGTAAATCCTCTGAAGGCACCTATTAAACCCCTGGGCCGCACACTTTAGGAATGACTGCACCATAAAAGGCTTCACAGAAGCTGTTCACACTAACAAACAAACCTATAGATGTATTCATAGTTCAAAGCATGCGGGCATGTGTGTTGCTGTGAGGCGTTTATGTGTTTGTGTGTGTATGTGTGTGTTATACCCCCCTCTCCCTCGTGCACATTGCACATGAAACTGCTCCATCTAGTGTCCGCAGGCTCTCTGAAACTGTGTCAGTGCACTCCTGCTCCCACACTACATAGAGCAGCAGGAATGTCTCACCCCTGTCTGTCGGTTTCTGAATGTCCTCACTTTCCCGTCCTGGTGGAGTGAAGTCATTGGGGTATAATATCGATTTGAGTTGCCATATTTCTGCAGAAGGATTTAAGAGAGAGAGCTGTGGGGTCCAGAGACCCACAATGAGTCATGAACTTTGGATAAAAATCAGCCGGTAATTTCCAGCGTCCCTCTTAAAATCCCCCCCCAAAAAAAAGGGTTACATAAAAAGACAAGTCTCAGCTCATTTTGACAAAGCAGACGGAAACAGGGAAATTATCTGACTCATCTGCTTCTAGATTTCAGCTTAAAAAATGTGAAATGACTCTGTTAAGATGGATCTCTCTCTGTGACAGCCAGTTACCGATCCTTATTTGACTTGTAAGCCACGAGCTGCCGCCTCCAACAAAAGGCTAAGCGGCTAACCTGTTGTCAAATAGATAGTTTAAGCCGATGAAACCGGAGACAGACAGTAATGTGATGAGTCTGTGTCAGTGTGTGTGCCCTGAGGTGAGCCTTGCCTGGGCAGACTGCCTCGCTCTGATTGCCTGCCTGTCTTTGTGTGTGTGTGTGTGTGTGTGTGTGTGTGTGTGTGTGTGTGTGTGTGTGTGTGTGCGTGTGTGGTTTTGTGCGTGTGTCGGTGCCTCAGCCCTGCTCTGTCTCAGCTGTTTGTTTACGCTGCAGGGCTCGGGAGAGAACAGAGCTTTGCAGGATCCTGTTACTGTATCCCCGCTCCACCCTAAACCTGGACCCTGCGCTTCTTTTGTGCTCCCTCAACGGCCCCCTCTGTATACGTTTGCAGTGTTTGGTGTTTTAATCCTGAATTCAATCCAGCTTTAACCTTTCTTTTAGTGCTGTCAGAGATTTATGGCAGGTTGAATACTGCTGTCTTTTAAAGGCTGGGTGCTCCTTGACACTTCTTTTGGGTCAGATTTCAACACCAGAGGGACTATTAAACCGTCCAAGATCCACTGTTAGAAAGAGAGAGAGTGAGGGAGGGAGGGCACGAGGAGGGGGGTAGCAGTAACAATGCTTGTGCTAATCAAATTAGTCAGGAATGAATTTCCTGTTACTAAACACGTGCAGTCAAAAGAATTCAGTTCCTCAGACTGGAGGAAGTTTATTCTTGGTTGAAGAGAAGGGGGGCTTTGAGATCAGTCATCCATCCATGTATCATTTACAAATTAGCAGTGTCTGAATCAGCAGACTGTGGATCATCAGTTTATTGGTTAGTTGATGAAGTTTATGAAGTGAACGTGTCTGCACCCTCTCTTCCTCTCACCCTATTGTTCAGTCTGGAGCCACACAACCTACAGACGGTGTTCAGAAGGTTGCGTAAACTGTGAGTCAGGAGGACACGCTAACAAATGACAGAGGTGGACGGCTTGGAACTTTGAGGAAGTCTCAGATTCATGCGGTCTCATGCAGGGGAAACGTGGTCGACCTGACCCACAGCCTTTTTTCCTATTTTTAACTCGGTGCTCCGTTTCATTTTTAATGGTTTTAATGGAGTGGTTTTCATGGTACTTTAGTTCCACTTCACAATATATTCCACCTTGTGCGGCTTTACTTTGGCTTTATCCAACAAAGACAAGCCACGAAAGTAAAATCCAGTTTGCCCTTTTCTTTTTAATTTCAAATTATGCCTCTGTGTAACACGAGGGCAGTTATTGTGCTAATCGCTGACAAGGCATGTCACAGCTAACTTAATTACACAGAGCGGAGGGAATAGTTACTTATGTATCTGAAGACAGTAGTTGGGTGTGATTTGTGTTGGAGCCATCAGACTCCCTGTCGCAGCTCCACTCACCAAATCTGCCCGTTACATAATGGAAACTGATGAGAGCCAGAATGGCTTCCTTATCTGATGGACTGGCAGAGTGGGTGGAGGGAGTGGGGTGGGGGCGGCGGCTACAATGCATGCTTCAGTGCACTGCCTTGCAATCTAATTAGTGGGTAAATGGAACACACATGCACCACATGTTCCTCTACATGGCTGTTATCAGCAAACCAAACAAGAAGCACTCAAAGTGGAGCTCGTAAAAAGAAAAACAGGGTACGCTGAGTGGAGTCTGGCCGCGGCCGTGTTGTTGCACGTGTGCGCTACCCTTGACAGGTTTGTTTGGGGAAGTGCAGAGGCCTGTATCCTGAGAGCTGGGGGAGGAAAACACTTCATCACAGAGATAAGGAGACTAAGTGAGCCCTTGCGATTCTGAATGCAGAACGTGTTTACCTTTCACGCACCGTTGTAGACTTTCACAGAGTGGAGTTTCAGGGGCCGCCCTTGCCGTTCTCACAGCTAATGAAGTTTGAGGGGAAGGCGCAGCCCGCATCAAGGCAAATATTTGAAGTCAGTTCAGCTTGGAAAACCAGCGGAATGAGCACGCTAAGCTCTATTGAAAAAAACAGAAGTAAATAGATATGCTTTTCGCTCCACACCCTCTGTGTGTGCGCACTCTTTGTTTCTCTGTGATCTGATAACGGCTGACAGGATCTTCTGACAGTGGCAGCTTTGTTTTCTGTAAGGAAAATAGAAGTTTTAGTGAATTCGAATATAAGACAGTGACAGACAGGTTTCACAGAAGGCAGAGGGAAGAGTCAGAGTATACAAGACAAAGAGAATCTTTAATCCCTGGCTGCTGGTTGTTCTCTGCATCTCTTCCTCGCCTGCTGACTCACAGAGAAAAAGCAACTTTCTATAGACATGATGCACTCCTGACAACATTATGAATCATTGATGGCATCAGATTTGCTGACCAACCCAAAAAAATAGCTCCTTCTTGAGCTCAGCTCACTGAAATCCCTTGCAGCCAGCCAGCCGGTCAGTGTTGCACTGTTTGTTCTGCAGGAGCTGAAGAGATGAGTTAAAAACAGAGAAAGAAGAGGCTGTCTCCCGTGTCTCAGCACTCCCTCGTTTCTTTGCTTTCCTCTCTGTCTGGGTTGTATTTTTCTGGACCCCACAGAAATTCCAGTGTGACAGTGTGTGGAGCAGATAGAGAGGGGGGCTCAGATGAGATGTGTAGCAGGGTGGTACTATGCAGCAGAGATATTTGAAGAATGCTTTCTAAAGCAAGCCTTTGTGTGTGGGAGATAGAGGAGAGAGCCAGGGAAAACCTCCCGCCTCGCCACGCTTCAAAAAGTCTGCCAGCCCCCCTACCTTCAGGTGCCTGTAACTCAAAGCTTTGGGAAAGCACTCTTTTCCTCTTTTTAATTGTAGCCTCCTACTTTCTCTGTCCTGCTGCCCCCCCTTCCACTCGGATCTCCTGCCGAGCTGACCCCCCTCGGAGCTGCTGGCCCTGCTGGGAAGGCAAACATTCTCTACTGTGTACCCTCCACAAGAGACATCCTGCCCCTCCTGGCATTCCTGACCAGGCATGGACTCCAGGGATGACTAACAGCAGCCTGGGAGAAGAGGAGAGGAGTTTTACCCTTCACTGGATCTATAGTTGGCTCTTTCTTTGTCATGTGCAATCCCACTCACTTCACTCACACGGACATCATGTCCGACAAAGAGGGCCACCTGTTTCTCTGAAGTGAGAGTGCAGGTCAGAGGGGGCTTTAGGGAAAAGATCCATACTTGTCCACTTTCCCTAATTCCCCTGTTGCCCTTCCACCTGAAAAGCATGCGAAACATGCATGACACAGAGCAGCGGGGCTTCACAGCTGGAGAGTGAGAGCCGATAACTCTTCACTGGATCTGAAGACCTTCTTACCCCATAATTCCTCTCTCACGCTCCTCTGCAAGGCAACCATGGGCAAATAAGGAGAAGTAGGCTGAGAGACCGTTTATCAGCGGTTGTCATGGAGGAAAATAAATAAGGCAGGAATGCATCAGGAACTTCTCGAGGCTTTTAAAGAAGGGAAGTGCTGTGACCTTCAGGGGCTTAAGGGACGGGGATTTGGAGTGACAGAGATTGTTGGAGATACTTACAGCCTGTTAGAAGACATTTATTTCTGTTGTGTGGATGTGTTGCTTCTTTTCAAAGCACATTGTCACCAAAGCATCCGTGCAGGCAGAGTTCAAAGCAACACTGAAAAAACGGGCACAGCAAAATAAAAACTGCGCAGGGCGTCACTGCTTCTTCTAACAACCAGGTTTGACAAAAGCAGCTGAAATTATGCACCTGGTATTTTTCACAGCCAAAGACTCCCACAGTACAGAACAATGGAAATCAAATTACAGCTAAAATTACATTACAACATCACGCCTTGAAAAACTAGCTTGTCAGCAGCATATCAAAGAGCAATCTACTTTGGATGTATCTTGTTTGCACTTCACTGCAATTATGCCAAACCTTATTTTGTCAGCATGATAAAACTTCCAGGGAAAAGCATTCAGCATCCTCAATTTCTATTTACAACACATCATCCTATTTGCTGAGTGCAAAATGAAACTAGGCAGGTGAGCCGTTCGAGGCAGTGGTGCTAAATGGAAGGTGTTCACCTTGTTAATTATTATCATGGGGTAGGAAAAAAAAAAGCAGGACAGAAGACAGAGGAGTTGCATGTGGAAGCTGTTGACCTTCACTCTCTACTCTTGTTCCTCTTCTTCATCTGTTTTAAGCACGCAGGGTTACTCCCTGGCTAATGAACAGGATTAAAGTAGGTCTGTGCATGTGTGGCTGCATGCATGCAGCTCATGGGTGTGTGTGTGTGTGTGTGTGTGTGTGTGGAGGTGACTGTGGGGTTGAGGGTCCTTTTTCATCCGTCGTTGAAGTGTTTCACCTTGGCCGCGGCTTGGAAGGGCAGCCTGATTGAAAAGCTTTCTGGCCGTGGCATCTGCCATCCTCCCCGCTGCTCTGTCACCACTTTGATTCATGCACAACCTGACCACAACCGGGAGGCGAGCCACTCTGCCTCACAGTGGGAGGGCGGTCCACTTCGCAGCGTAGGAGTAGGAAAAAAGGAGGAACGAAGGGAGGGAGAGGAAGAGAGAAAGAGAGAAAGAGACGAGACAAAGCCAGTGCTCATAAATAAACCACTGGATTTCAAGCCCCTGTCACATATCTGCGGCAGCACAAAAGCATCATACGGTCTCACGTGTCTGCCTGTTTTGTTTTTCATCTTGATGTGGGTGTAAGCAACTGATTCTTGCCAAGGATTCAATGTCACTAAGCTGATTCTGGCACACAGCTGCTGAATTCCCTTTTTATACTCCTATTCTTCTTCTTCTTTTCGGCACCAAACCAGTGTAAGCCTCCCTACATCGAAGTATCTAGTGGAGGAGAGCCACTGCCAACACAGCTCAGAGATGTCAGTTGTATGCTTTTATTTTTTTTATCTAAAGCAGATTGTTAGGGAAGGAGCCATATGGAGAGACTCGTGATTAGAGGACAACACTTGGTATTTCTATCTGGACTTGCTTCCACTCACTGTAAGGAAATTCATTCTCATTTTCCTTCCAGCACCGATGAAAAAGCATTAACGCTGAGGCTATGATTCAATTATGCATTTCTGTTTCCAAAGGACAGTTGGCAATAAACACCATCTCCCCTTCTCGCTGCCTCATGTAATATAATTAGCAACAGGTTTTTGTCTGTTTTTTTTTTTCTTTCCATCAAATGCTGATTTCCTCTTTTATGAGGCTGTATGGAAAAACAACAAGAAGTGATTGGTAGGGTGAATGAGTGAGGAATGATTTGGGTTAAGGATACGTGGGTGGTAGAGCAGTACTCCAGGGTGGATTACTTTGAAACAGAACCCTCCAAATGTCTTACTTCTGCAAACGTCCTAAAGAAGAAAGGCAAGAGAAGCGAGGTTTGGCTGGATTGATGAAGGCGTTCTGGACACTCTAACAAAGCGTGTCCAGGCTTGTCAGACATGTTTCGTTCAGTGGTCCCAACCTTGAATGGGGGCTCAAGATTTTGATTGATGTGGTTGTGGCCCTACGCTGCCTGTTTGTTGCCCTAACGCCCTGGTGCTTACAGATCCACAAGAGGTGTAAGGCGGGGTAAGGAGGAGGAGGAGGGGCTCGACCACAGGGCTCTTCATTCAAACAATCAAGCTAGTCCCAAGAGAGACTCAAAGTTTGTTTGCAGTAAGGATGAGGGTAGGTAGGTAGGAAGTAAAGCAAAAGACCCTCCTGTCTGAGCGCCTGGTCCCTGGGGTCATTTTCGGTCACTGTGTTCATGCGCAGCAGGCTGTCGACTCGCTGGTGTTTCTCCACCACTCAACTCGGCGTGATTCGGCCGGGGTGGCAAGCAGACAGTGATTGATGGGGCGGTTCCCCACTGCTCTCTGATTGAGTTAGAGCCACTCACAACTGCTCGCTTTGTCTGCTCTTTGCTTGATCTCTCTTCGCTAAATTGGCGACATTAGTTGTGGTCTTTCTTTTTCACTGCAGCCACCATAGCATTATTTTTTCTCACGGCTTTGTTTCTTTTGTTACATGGCAGTAATTGTCAAAAGAGACTGTAAATTCAGCCTCACGGCAACCTTTTATTGCATTATCACAGTAGGGTAGTGCTGGAAGTGTTATTAGCAACCTGTATCTCTGGCGCCTGTCCAGCCTTTCTAGGTTGACCCCTGCCTACACAGAGAATTGACAAGAGGAGCCCCTCTCTTCCATGCATACTTACACAGTCTCTCAGGGGATTTCAGCAGAAAGCGGGGGGAAATCTGGACAGCCGGCCTCCAAGTTGGCAGGAAAGTTTGATTGTAGGGCCAGTAAATGGAAGAGTCACCTTGCCCTCCAAATGTTGGCAAGAGCTGGCTGCCCATCAGCACTTAGATCAGACCTGTAAAGCCAGGCATTCAACCTCTCTGCCCAGCACCATGGAAGAGATGCACCGCCTGGCATGCGGCCCTCACAGCACGCCTTATTTGGCTTTCAAAGTGCTGCATCATTGGAAAATCTGACTTCTTTGCACGCAGTGAGAACAATGCAGCCGTCAGAATCAAATAAAGAATGTGGTTTTAAATTTAGAGATTGCTTCCAAGGGCTGATCTGCATTCAAAGAAAATCTGGCATTAACTGATCAACTGGCTTCCCCAGCAAACATGTGACTATTGTAAAACCATTCTTTTCCCCCTCTTCCTTTTCCTAACCAGAAATAGATTGTCTTAGCTCAAGGTTATTGTGTGGTTTAAGGTCAGGTGTGGTTTCTGTTGGCTGTTTGTGTATATTATATACACGCAAGAGGACAATCCAAGTCTCTCACTCTCTTAGGGGCCTGTTCACAGCCTCCCCTGCCCCCCCCCCTCTTCCTTCCAAATGGCTGCTTGTCCAGCCAGCTGACCGGGTCATGAGCGCCCAGCCCAGACTGCTCTCTTGACCCCCAACAATCCAGCCGCCTCCACAGACTGCCGAGAGGACAGAGAGAAGAAGGAGGAGGGAGAATGCTTGAGGGGATGGATGGGCTGTTTAATTGAATAATTCCCAGAGCAGTTATTACCACCACTGCCCTCAAGCTTTCTCGCTGCTGCAGAACCATGTAAAACAATCTGAGAGAGATAGAGCGAGCATGCTTCACACTGCTGAACCTTTTGCTGCGTTTGTGTTGGCATCTGTTTGCCGACCACTTCTATCAGCTATTTGCACTGTTTTCTCTCAATTGTCTCTGTTCCTTCGCTCCCTCTATCAGCCGTTCAACTCACATGCCTTCACACTGTTTCTCTATCTGCCTCACCAGTCTGTTTCCTTTGAACGCACCAACACCACCAACCCCGCCCACGCCACACTCTTGTCTGTCTTCCTGCCCATTGTGGAGATGAGAGTTTTGAACGGCACCCAAATGCTTTACCTCCAGCTGACCTCTGACTAAACTCCCCTCCTCCCTCCTCTTCCTCCTTTCCTCTGCTCCCCTTGCTTTCTTTGAAAGCGGCATGCTCCCTGCACACACAGCTCATTACCCAGCAGGGAGCAGCGCTACCTCCCCACAGCATCAGAAGCAAATACACGATTGCATTTGTAAATTCCACTACATTTTTGGGCGAGTTCATGTTGGGGTTTCTGCTTTCTTCCTCATGAAACGTGAAGATATGTAGCATTCACTCGGCTAATTTTAGTCCCATGTCGAGTTCAGTGGGTCACTAGCTCAAGGTTGTTGACAATTATCTCCGTGTTTCCTCTTGTCTCTTCTTGTCACATGGTTCCAGACCCTATTCATGCACATCCTATATGTATGAGCAGGATATCCAGTAATAGTCTGTCCTCTTAACAAGCACCCCTTTTTGTGACATATACAAAATAAATGGGATATTGTTCCTGGACGCTTTGGATTAGTGTCACAGCACTGGCTTCTTCCGGTGCTAGCTAGTTGGCGTTTAGGGTCAAGATGTCACAAATGGTCTGAATGAAATACTGAAATAAAATCAAATAGTTCACATTGTTTTTTATAGATGGTGGGTTATGGTTTTCACTCCAAGTTGTTGGGTTTGATTTTTAAGAGAATCATGGATTTGGAACGTAGCCAATGTAGTTTGGCAGCTTACAGTACAAACCCTCTTAGCATCCTATCCACCAAACATTCAGTCTACCAATATGAAAATGCCCTGATCAACCATTCAGATTTTCAACATACTGTAAGTGCACAAGGCTCAGGGTCATGTGCTTTTTATTGTAAAGCAGATTGAGATAAAGCACCCATGTGCCCCCACCCTCCCTGTAAGGTCTATTTGTATCCATGCCGCTGAGTCCTGTAGGTGCCTCCTGGGGATATGTAGGTGAAAGGCACAGGGCAGGGGCAGTGTGTTTAAAAAGACAGTAAATGCGTCAGTCCTGCTGTGCCATATCGGCCCCTTTCTCCCGGTGCCCTGTTATTTTTACCCTTGACTCCTCATTGTTGTAACTATGGTGTATCATCCTCACCGTGCCACAGACCCCTGTGGAGGACTCTCTTTTTGCTCACCTCTGCCTGCACCTCTCCTGTGTAATCAGAGATCCTCTCAAATGTCAAGGTGGGACAAATGGGAGCCATTCCCTCCTGTAATGGCCCCAGAAATGGGCTGGAGTGCTCCTTCACCCTCTCTCCCCCTCTCCCTCCCTCTCGTCTGTCTATGAGAAAACTCTCAGACCTTTTCATCTTTTCCTTCATATTGGCTTCCTTTCTTTCCACATTTTTTAGACTTTCATACCTATTTCCTGCCTTTCTCTTTGCCCCTTTGTTGAATCTGTTTTTGTAAAACTCTCCATGATAAGGTCTTATAACTCACATATTGCATAATACCTCTCAGAAGTATCGACTACTTAAGAGCTGTGGTTTAACGTCTACGTGTTTCTAAGAAATGTATCCAAAGGGCTGGTTGTTCTATTTGCTAAGCATATTTCATGTGTTAATATTCATATTTGCACACACTGAGTTGCATATAGAGCACCACTGTTTGTTAAGCATTTTCATATCCAAAGCTTGCCTAGCAGGAAAAAAAAAAGCTAAATGTGTGTTTCCATTCTGCCATGGGCAGTTTTCTCATTAATTATGATTACTCATTCTCACTGCATTCAAATTGGTATCTTCTGTTCACTACGGCACCCACTTTATACAGGTTTAATGTTGACTTAAGCTTTACAGCCCTGCAATACTCTTCAGGTTGATACGTTTTCCTGGTTTAATGAAATGGTGACTCTATTTAAAAAAATGCTGCGACACAGTTTGAATTTTTATACTTTCTTTGTAATGTTTAAAATTGGTACAGTTTAAATGTCACACTAGGGGGTATTTGTTTAGCTCAGCGTTTAAAAAGTGTCAACTATTCGCTGCATAGTATCCCCCCCCCCCCCCCCCCCCCCCCCTGCATTTCCTGTCTCCCTTCAGCCATCCTATCTAATAATGGCGAAATACCCCCAAAATTACATTAAAACAATTAAGTACATTTGGAACAAAGCAACCATTTTTCTTTATTTATTTCGCAGGAATCACATCACAATAACTTATGGAAATATTTCTGCATAATCAAATTTTACAAACAGTCACACCCTTTAGGAATGAAGGGGTTTTATTACTAAAGCCTGGCCCACACTCTGTTCTTAAAAAACATTTAAGAACTATAAATGGCACTATATTGCCAAAGCAGCTCATCTCTTTCACCAACTACCACCGTCCACACTCCCAAAACTTGAAATCTCGCCAGACCTCCTGCTGTCAAACGTGACTTTAGAGTAAACAAACTTGACAGACGACAGGATGATTGTCAAGCCAAACATTGTTAGCTGTTTAGCTACCTGTTACATCCAATGCTGTCTTAACTTCTAATTTCATGCGGTCGTTTTTGTCATCCGTTCGCTTGCTTACCAATTGGCTATCGTTCTGTTCCATGACAATCAACAGGGTGCATGCTCTGTTGTTCTTGGGTTTCCCTCCACTCAACAGAACATCTGATCATAAATATCAAACATGTTTCATATTTGCGATTACAAATCAGTGTGGCAAATGAAACCACTTTTAACACACCTCACATCAGAAAAATGGGCCTTTGCTGACTTTTGTCAGAAGTGGGGCAATTGGCCCAAAGTCTACCTGATTATCCTGTAATGTGTATCCTGCTCAAGACAAGTTGCACTGCTTCTTTTGTTTCAACGACTGACGTATATTTACACCTTTATAATCATGTTGTTGTGACCTATTTGTCATGGTTAGCAATTTTAATGAGGGAAGGGGGTCAAAGGTTTATGACAGTATGGCTGGAAAACATGCATAGCTCTGCATTGGCCCTGCAGGCATGTCCCAGTCACCCAGGGGGACAGAAAACAAGTCAGCTGAGCATACTTGAGCATTGACTGGGTTCAAAGTGCAGAAGGCCTTACATGTGAGGTGAGCGTAGGGGGTTTTGTTCAGTGTGCTAACAATGGGAACTATTGTGGTCAGTTTTATTTCCCCTGCTTGTTTTACTCCACCTTCAGCCCCCCCTCCTCCAGCACACACCACTATCAGCCTCCTCTGTGCTGAGCAGAAAGCATCCCCCCGGGGCAGAAGTCCCCCTCTGTCAGTCTGTGCTCATATTTCCAAATAAAGGATTATTGTGCATGTTGCAGAGTGAGGGGGGATGCAATAATTGAGCCTAAATAGCCAAATTCATTAATTTGATTGTTGGCGACAGCAGATCTCTCGACAGTGTAATTAGGAAAGCTAATGGATAGAGGCACGCTAAATCCATCAATGCTAATGATAATTGCTGTTCAGGAAAGCGAATATGCTTTACAAACATGTTGCCAAGGCTGCCGCAAAAAAATCACAAACAGCCACCGCATCTAAAAATATGACCGAGCTGATGGCAACCGTGTGGGGGTGACACCCAAAGAGGCCACTTGGATGGGTGCAGCTGTGCAGCCTGGGCGGGGGAATATCCATCTTTTCACCCATCATTCTTTTCTTTTATATTTTCCCTCCATCCATCCTTGTGGCAGCGTGGTGGTGAGCAAAGCAATCATGCCCTTCTCCCCTTCGCTGACAACGAACCACTTCTGAACCCATCAGCTCTGATTGGTCGGCGGTTTATCCCGCTGGGTGGGTTACCGCGCTCTGAGGACTTCAACTCCTGCAGTAATTTTCTGCAGATTCAGAAGTGGAGACATATCAGCAGGGAGACCGATGGCTAAAATAAACTTCATGGTCAAGTTTCTGTTCTGACGATGAGATCTCAACCGTCAATGCAAATCATACCATCGGCGAGTCAATTAGGCTTAATGTCTTTAGCCGAGGACATTAAGATGTAGAACAGGTTTACTGCACTTCTTTTCTTTTGGTGTGTCCAGGCTAGCCAACAGGGGTGTCATTTCAGCTGGCCTCAGCCCTAAGCAAAGAGGGAAGCTGTTATTCTGGTGCGGGTTAATGAATGTCACATGCAATGGGGAGGCAGTAAAGGAAAGAAAGAAGAGAATGGAAGAATTTTATTTCAGAAAGGTATGTCCCCTCCAGGCTAAGTCAAAGATCAGCTTATCTCGTGCCCCCTTGTACAAACGTTAATGATGATTTTCCGGAGCCCCAAGTGACAGTTTGTTAACCAAGACTCCTGAACACGTGAAATCTGTGGGCCCTGAGTTTTCTGACAGCTGACAACTTAGTCCGTTTTTCCTTGCTAAGTCCCCCGGGCCTCATAGAGTTGTCCCATGTCTGTTGTTTGGGCTTTTCCTCTTGTGTTACCCAGAGATGTTTTGACATGTTGTAGGTGACATGTTTTCGTGAAATAGCGGGCTGTACTGTGACAGCCGCAGAAAGAGGAATGCCTGAGAAAAGCGCAGGGCATTTGCTCTCTATAAGCTGAACTAAAGGGAGTAGTAGCGAAGAAAGAGCTCTTGTTCTGGGGGGTTTCCACGGCTTATAAATGGTCTGATTAAGAAATCTAACCAATTGTATGAGGCTCATGCAGTCTGTCATAGGGTTATTCCATTGCCGCAGATTGTATTGCTTTTGTGGAACCATATCAAGCAGACATTTATAGAAGGAGGACAGATTATTTCCATGGGAAAGCTTCAGGCAATATAAGTGTTATATTGTTAGTCCGGTGGTTTGTCGCCTTCTCTTTGGCTTTGCAAGGAGGGCTAATGTTCTTGTTTGACACTAGCGGATTGCTTTCTCTCTGTGCCTGAAGAAAGAAGGCAGGCTAATACATTTGAGTCGGTGAAGCGAAGGTCGTTGAGAATTACATTCATCCCCCTCGCCCCCTCTTTTTTCCCTTTAATTTCCCCACTGGATTGGCAAACCGTTTTTACTATTAGCACTGTGGTAGGCAGCTCACTGTGTGCCTGTCTGTGTGTGTACGTGTAATCGCCTGTGTATGTATGTTGTGGCGTGCTGGCAGGCCCACCCAGACCTAAAGCCGACTGGAGGGATAAATAGGTGTACGGCTCAACTGGATTGTATTGTCATGAGGAATGAAAGACACAAAAACAGCAGCAACGGGACGTATAAAGAACCACACGGGTCCTTTAAGAAGAGGAATCAAAGTTTTGCTTGGCAGATTCAGAGGACATAAATGAGCGGGAAACCCTAAAACTGTGAGAAGTGGAGAAAGCCAAGATATTCTTTCTTGATGGGGCTAGTTTCCCCAGTTGAGTCTTGGAGCCGAGCCCCTACAGGTTGTTAGAGTTGTAGATCACAGCTACATTTAACACTGTCGGCAACAGGAGAGCCTTTTGAAAGCATCTTACTGTCCCATCAAGCGTTTTCCATAATGTCTTCCAGATGATAAGGGCCTGGATGGATCTGTGTTAGCAGGAGCAGAGCACAGTGTGGACCCAGTAGTGCAGAACTGCTGCAGCCCAGGCTGACACACCAGTCATTTAGGCACAAATAGAGACATTTTCCAAGGGAGACCTCTTCTTTTCCTTCTTTCTTTCGCACATGGAGCACAGTGAGGACCCCCAGGGTGTTCACTCTATTCCATCTGCATCGTCTCCCACTGTGCTGCCTTTTACGAGGGCCATCCGAGCTGATGGCGCGCCAGGGTAAAATGCAATAAACAGCTTTTCTGGAGGTGCGAGGAGTCAAGATGGATATAGGAATGAGTTTTGTTTTTGTTGGATGATGAATAAAGGGTTCATGAGGACAGGCAAAACAAAAACATTAGCTGAATGTCTTTGGTTCATGAGCTCTATACCAATGCACATGTATGTACAGAAATAACACAAGACTACACATACCTACAAACACTCAGCTGCTTCAACTGTACTGCAGCTTACTCTCCTCTCCTTCTCTATCTCAGTGATGCATCTCAGCATCAATTTTTTAAGCGTCTGGCAACGCCTCACTTTTGGCAGTTGCAGGGTAGGTTGGAGGGGGGCTGCAGAGACAGAGGCTCTGAGGTGAATTATAAGTCGTCTGATAGAACAGAGCAGGGCCACGGGAAGATTGATGCTCTGTTGTGAGCTGGGAACTGAAAGATGGAGAGGAGAGGAGAGGAGAGGAGAGGAGAGGAGAGGAGAGGAGAGGAAAGGATTCCATAAATACAAACACTCATGCCTTTTGTCATTGTAGCTTTGGCTCAACACTATAAATAGTAATTCTCGTGACTTAACCAGACGATGATATCATTATGCAGAAAAAAACAACAACACTGATCCCTGTTTACAGGGACAAACTAAATAAAAAGTAGCTCCTGGGCTGTGTAGCCTGGGGTAAATATTGTACACACCATGTGAAAATATTTTTTCTCACTTCGCTGCAGCTGATAAAGTCGCTGAAACAAAGTGGTGCTTGTCTAAGCCGAGCCGGGCTGTTGCCACAGCTGGCGACCTGATGAGAGGAGGAAGACCTCGCACAGAAATGACCAAACAGCTTGAGGATTTCAAAAAGGAACAAAGGCAGAAACCAGATTGTAATCCAGTTTATTATGAGAGAGGTTGGAAGATTGCATATCATGGCCTAGTTTTAAAGAAGGGAGCAGATTTCTCTCGGATGAAGAGAAGGCGCTTCATGCACGTTGACAGCTCCATATCACCTCAGATCACTCTATCCAAGCAGAAAGAGAAAATGCAAAGTCATCCGTCCACCGCACCTCCTCGAGGGACCCAATTTCAAGCAGCACCAACTCCACATTAAGTTACACTTTGTCCTTCCTCTTGACATGCTCAATCTAAGTACTTTCAGTGATTTTCTTCAAACCTCAGTCCACCAATCCCCAACCTCCCAAAATCACTTCTGGTAACTTGATTTTTTTTGTTTTTACAAACACATTTGAGGTGAGTGAGGGATTTGTTTTTACAGAAAAAGCTGCCAAGGACTGCGTGTGGATACAAGTCAGGTCCCACCTGAGGGATTTAGCCCACCCTGAGCCATCATTCAAAGTGTAAATCGCCTTTTTGTGTGAGAGCCCGAGCATTAAGTTAATTCAGAATCGCTAAGGAGACGTGATGTTTTGACAGTAATTTGGGAATCAAGTAAAACTATGAAAACAGGCCCCTGTGCCCAGGAGGCACATACTTTCTGAGAGACAGAGTATGTGTGACTGTGCCCGACACCTGCTGCGAATTAAACACAGCACATTCATCAGAATTCAGTTCTGTATTTACTAGAGTTTCTTTCCTTCCTTCTCTGATGAAGATATAGGACCATTGCAGCAGCAGCAGTGCTCGCTGAGAGGCCTTGTAGAGCTCAAAAACTTGGCGTGAATTTGCGTTACGGGCAATTAGGAAAGTGTGGAAACCTGAACTGAAATCAGCGCTTGGATGGTGGCTGAGCTCTGTCATTCAGAGTCAGAACACAGCATGGAAAAGTCATCTTAAGCATCATGCAAACTTAAACACACACACGCACTGAAATTAAAACCACAACTCATATGGTTCAGTGCAACAAGTGCCTGAAGAGAGACACACACACACACACACGCAAAGGAGAACCTGAGGCTGTTTAGACCACCCTCACTGGCCAGTCACTCTAATGCCGCTTTCACCAGCTAAGGTTTCACACGCCAGATTCTGTGTATGTGTGTGTGTGTGTGCGTGTGTGTGTGTGTCTGTGTCTGTGCGTGTATGTGTGTGCGTCATGGCTCCTTTTCCAAAGTCCTATTTGAAAGCTGTTTTCCTCCTCTGCTCCTAAACTCTTCACTGACTCAATTAGGCGGCTGCTCTCCTCTGAAGCCGTTGGTCTGAAATTCCATTTCAATGTGATGTTGGATTGTGTATGAGTGTGTGTGTGCGTGTCTATGTGTGTGTTTAACAGCTTTAACACCTGCTTCATTCTATGCACCAGCCTAAGCCTAAAGGGTTAGATATTATCACTTTCAATTCACATTTTCTATTAAACAACAGGCCCACACACACTGTGGGTGTTGTGCTGTGGTTAAATGGGAGACAGACAAGCGTTCGACTGAGGTTCAGTTGTTGAATCAGTTACGTAAACCAGCCTCAGTGCTGCTCGGAGCACTAAACCTCTGCAGCAATTGTGTGTTTGCGTGTGTTCCAGGTCGATATAATGAAAGCAAAACCTGCCCACCTGTTCCCTGAGTTTTAACCTGAGACCTCATTAGAGCACAGTGTTTCATTTCCACTACATTACCTGCACAATATGCTGTGTTGCTTTGAGTTCATGTGCTCCTCTGGGTATGAATGTATGTGTTTATCTGTGCGTGTGTGTTCAGGCACAACATGAGCCTAATTTCCAACAAATCCAATTTACTTCAACAGCAAAGAGAGCAGGATAAAGAAGGCAATGAAAACAAACCTGAAGCGGTGAAAACGTTGACTAACACTGCTTCCTTTTTCTACTTGCCTTGTCCTCAGGTATGACTACGTGGAGGTGCGAGATGGGGTGGATGAGAGCGGTCAGCTTGTGGGGAAATACTGTGGGAAGATCGCTCCATCTCCGGTCGTCTCTTCAGGAAACCAGCTTTTCATCAAGTTCGTGTCTGACTATGAGACCCACGGAGCAGGTTTCTCCATTCGATATGAGATCTTCAAGACAGGTGGGTGGTGTAGCACAGATTGAGATTCACTTTACCCCCACTGTTTTTACATTTTTGCACGTATACTAGAAATAGGGCAACGCCTGCAAGCTAGTTCAGGCAGCACTGATTTCACATGAAACATGCAACATTCAACATTCTCACAATCACCTTACAGACACATCCTCCCAGTTTGGCGGCCTATTTAATCAGACAGATTCCTGGTCACTCCCTCTGCCCTGCACCTGTACTGAGCTGAGGTCTGAGACTAAACCTCAGATGCAATACAATTTCAACCAATCCAACATGAGATGTCCGACTGAGGGGGTTAAAATACAGATCTTCACTAACATCTATAATTCACATGATAGAATTTTTCATCAGAAGTTTATTTTTATCAAATTAAGTGTGTCACCTAGTTATTATTTGAGGATGAAAACCCTGTAGACTCATTTTGAGGTCCCGCGGCAATACTCTCGTTATAAAGTACTTCTCAGGTTAAGGACCATGTTTCTCATTAACCTGTTTGTTCAAATGGTGACGTCATGAAGAAGAATAAAGTGGCTGACTAACTGTTGCACAGGTTTCATTCAGTTGTACAGATGTTGTACGGTGAGGCCACCACAGTGATGTACTACAGCTCAAACTCTGAAGATCAAAAGCTGTGCTTACAAGCTTCATGAGAGATATACTCAACTGAACCTGAGGTTGTTATCATTTCAGTGAGTCCCACAAAACCAGAATACATTTTCACTCATAAATATCAATCAATCAATCTTTATTTGTATAGCGTCAAATCACAACAAACGTTATCTCAAGACGCTCTTACAAACATAGGAGGTCTAGACCACTCTATGTCAAATTATGAAAAGAGACCCAACTTCAAGACAGGGTAAGACTCAGTCTTACCCCACCTTAATCCATCATGAGCATTGCACATCACAGAATTTAGCTAGTTTCAGTGGCGAGGAAAAACTTCCTTTAACAGGCAGAAACCTCGAGCAGAACCAGACTCATGTTAGACAGCCATCTGCCTCGACTGAGTTGGGTCTTGAAAGAGGGATAGAGGGGAGTAAGAGAGAGAGGTGATAGTGATGAGACGAGTAGTAGAAGCTGTCGCCACTGCCCAGAACGTCCCCAGCAGGAGGATGCCTATGGCATATGGTTCTATATATGGATCTTTCACTGCCTCTTCTACCTGCTATTCTAAAAACAGCTGTATACCCTCTCCCCATTACTAACTACACTAACAACTGGAAAATAAAAGGACTTATTTATAAAAATAAAAAAAGATGTACCTGGTGTTTGCAAGTAGCCACTGACTTCTTAAAGACACTATTAAAAGATACACATCACCAATAATTTCAATCAGATTATTTCTAATCCGAAACGATCAAACTCAGACTTTATGACTGCATGAAAGCTGCAGGAGTAGTTTTAAAAAACCTCTCTGTCTAATTTCATGGTTTGTTTGTGATTTAGTCAAGGCAGCAGAGCGTCAAATTATGCAATCGCAATATGGCAGACAATATGCTCCATTCAAAAGCAATGAGTCATAGTCCCATATGTTCCGTAATCATAGCCGTTTTTATGTGCTGTGAATCATTGTACAATGAGCGAGGGCATCATTTGCTGAGCATTGATTTGACAAATGTTGTTCATTGTCAGATGGCAGTCCAAAGGAAGGGTGCAGTTAATTCTAGAGAGTTTGAGCCGCTGAGTGCTGTTTAGGGTTAGAGAGTGCTTTCACCTCCTTCTCTTTGAGCACTAGAATCAGTTTGAACTTCCTTTATTAATGTTAAGGCTAAAAATAAGACATCTGAGTTATTTTGCTCAGGAATCAGGCACGATAAACCACAAATATCCTCAGGGGATGTCTATCTTATCAGAACACTGCATAACATGAGAGAATTTCCTGTTGCTTGGCTGCCCTGTCTTTGTTTAGACTGGAGTGTGGTGGAGGAGGACAGCACATATCTGGAGAGTGACTCGTAGGCAGACAGGTGCTACAGACTCCACTTTCATTAATTAACCTTAGCAGCAGTCTATGGGACGGCCTACCCTGACCCTTAGAGACATGATGAATGGCCTTGTAAGGTCCCTCCTTCCTTTTAATCTGGGATGGTGTGTTTGTGCTTGTGTTTGTGTGTCGCCATCACAGCAGGGCAGCTGGTGGAGTGTGGGCCCATTTATGAGATCAAAGCGACACTCCACCCTGACAAACTCATCCGCACGCTCTGCTGCCTCATTCCCCCTTAATAAGGAACTTGAATGTGCTGCATTCTTCCAATGATTAGCTTGGTATTTCTCAGTCTCATCTATTAGGTAAGGCTTCTAATAAATGAGGCGTGTTAGGGGTGCACTGGCATTGGGTGAGGGAAACTGCTGATACAGATCTTGCAAGAAACTCAGATGTGTGTGAGGACTGAAATTAGAAAATCTGCTCTTCAGAGATGGGAATCTGTACTTTTTTTGTTCATGCAATCTAAAAGGGAATCAGGGCTGTTGCTTTAGGACATAACTTTTTCATCTTGTTTTGGAACCAGCACCATCTTCCCCCTGGACAAGAGCACCATGGGTGTGCCGTTGCTTCATCAGTAGATCCAGACCCCCTTTATGTTTTGAATTTGTTCTGTGTTTTGACTACTGCAGCACTGTTTTCTGCAAAAGAAGATCAATTAACATCCATGTTTGCCAGAGCGAGAGACAGAGAGAGACAGAGAGAGAGAGAGAGAGAGAGAGAGAGAGAGAGAGAGAGAGAGAGAGAGAGAGAGAGAGAGAGAGAGAGGACCAAAGTGAAAGAGAGTTTCCAAGCTAGCTGATTAGTACAGCTTATCAACAAGCAGGGTATTAGCTGGAAGAACATTGTGTTGGCTAACACATGTAACGTTAATGATGATACACAGATGCTCTGATAACGGATGGAGGAATGGGAGGCTTGCGCTTTTGCATGCCAATGAAGGGAAATGCAAAGAATGCAGGCGGTTTATCCGAGTGATGAGAGGCCGGGAGATCACAGAAAGTCAACCCCAGGGACTGGTACTGCCTTTCAACTGGGGGTACACACAAGCAAAGGTCACATGGAAGATAAATACACCCACAAAGCAAACACATGTACTCCCTTCAGGGATCAGATGCCAACTTAAACAAGTATGTTTACGTGTGCAGGCTTACTCACTTAAGCTGCAAACTATGCAAATACACTTTCACACACGTACGTCAACAAGCTGGCATTTGCGGCCCCGGCTTTCATCAACTGTAGCCTGCAGAGTGTCTAATTGGAAGAGAACAGGTTGTTTTGCGACTCTCTATGGCCGCTTCCACATCAGTTCTTACCCCTCTCCACTCCTCATTCCCATCCAACCATCTTAATTAGCATGGGCTATTTATTTTATAGCCTGCAAATTGGCAGCCTCGCTCCGCTGGCTGAAGTCTGGCAAGAGACGGGAAAAAAGCGAGATGGTGTGTGAGGTGGGGGGGAGGAGAGAGATAGAAGAGTGGGATAAGTCTGGGGAGTGAGGAATATTTGAGCTGAAGGAGAGAGATTAGCAAGCTGGTTGTGTTTGTGTTTTTCTCTGCGGAGGCCTTCAAATTCCAGGCAGGAAGGAAATGGTGAATAAAGACGATTGGAGAGCTACTGCCTTGATTTGATCAACAACCAAAAGCAGAATAAAAAGGTGGACACAGCCTCTTGGTTTTGGTTGACAAGTTGCTACTCAAGCAACCTGTCAATCTGGATTTATATTCAGCACAGCACAACCACCTTGTAGACCAAATATTGTCCATTCTGGCTCCAAAAAACACAATGATGGTGGCGCCAGAGAAAGCCAATCTCAAGGCTATACAAAAAGCAGTCCACAAACCAGAAACATGTGACGTCACAGTGGCTACATCATCTTCTTGTTTAGAGTCTATGGAGAAAAAGTCACTGATATCCACCTTGTAGAGTGGAGCAAAACAAAAATGAGGTGGGGCTAACCCCAACTGAAATCCTGGTGCTTTCGTAGAAGACTGAAAACTGTATTTATCCTATCTCCTCAAGAGTTTCTGGAAAGATTGGTCCTCTTAAGTAGATGCACATGCACGACATATGTTTTCTTTTAACAGCTCTGCAGTTTTCTTAGAGCCACATCAATGCTGGAAGCAGATCTATTGAAGTGGGCGCAGAGGCAGAGATAGTGTCAGTAGTGCCTCCTTAGTATGCCCTTTTCCATTCGATCACACAAAAGCTCGTGTCTGTCTCCTCACAGGCAGAATGACTATTACGTTCACACATGTCGTTAATTGGCATTTGAGCAATCTGCAATTCCAGTTAAGTGTTTAAGCATTGCAGGCTGGACTTGTAAACAAGCACATAAGAAACAGACACGTGGTTCTTCATGTTGGGCCAATTACTAATCAGAAATGCCTGTGATTGGTAATTTATGCAGCCTTTCATGATAAAACAAGGACATCTTTTGGGGTGATAAGACTTTTGTTGTTTCCAGAACTAAAATGGGGTCACCAAAGATTCAAAAAGTCTTTTTTTTTTGAGTAAGTTGGATGAAAAAGGGAAAGGTTGTACATCTTAAGATGGAAATATATGAGTGTGGGTGTAGCCTTGATCTACTGGATTGATACTTGTGGTGTCATCCCCTCACATAAAAGCCCCGTTTATCATGTCTCTGTTATACGGGCCCTTTAACTTTAACACACACCTGTGAAAACACTTTTAAGATGCATCTGTGTGTTAGTGTGTGTGTGTGTATGTGGTTGGGTGGGGCGTAATAGGGGGCACGCTCTGCTTTCATGAACGGCACGCCCTGATGGCATAGGTCACATCTGGCATGGAGACATACTGTCATCACACACACACACACACACACACACACACACACACACACACACACACACACACACACACACACACACACAGCCCTCATGGAAACCTGAGACAACAAATCTCCTAAAAGGCAGCAGGAGCAAGACTCTAACCTCCCATCCCGCCTCATCCAACCAATCAGCACAGTGTCATCCCTCATTGGCTGGAGGGGCTGATGTCACGGGAACAGCCAATTTACTAAATACTATGTCAGCAGTGCCTCAGGGTGCGAGTGGTTATGGGTAAACCTGCCTTTCCATCTGTTGCAATGAATGACACTCAGCAGGCTCCAGGTTAATGTTTGATTTACTGTTGAAAGAGTTAATTCTCCACCGACGATTAACCCTTCTGTCAGTGTGGCGTACAGTGAGCGGAGGGGAGGGTGAGGTATGACGGGGTAGGGGGCAGTAATGGGTGGTGGAGGGCTGTGAACTGGGCTAATGATCAGCCAGAGAGCGGCACGGAACATAAACAGTGGTGATTTACTTAGCAGCCCAAGAACAACACCTTCAGCCCCCATGGCTCCAGCCACTAATAACCCTGACTGAGCAGAGAGAGAGGGGTGGAAAAAGGAGCAAGACACGAACAGGGGAGAGCGAGACAGATTTAAAAATGAAAATAGCAACCCGCCCGACACATTTAACGCCTGTTCCTTGGCGCAATGTTGTTGTAATGATTAACGCCCAAGCTCTGGTCTGCTCTGAGCACTTAGAGCAGCAGCTTAATAGAGACGCAGAGGACAAGTCATCAGGGAGAGTAACAGTTGAAACCATATTTATTTAATACTTATTATTATCGATTGCTTACACTCACAAAGTTGAAACCAGATCTCCATTAAATATCATTTTGTCTTCTGTTAAACAAACTAATCACTCAGCCAGCGAGTTGGAGTGACATTTGTTTACTCCCCCCTCCAGAGGAGAAGGGCTCAGTATAAACAAGAGTTAAAGGAATCCATTACTGCCGGCAGTAAATGTCTGAGCGCCTGGTTGGAGGTTGTTGGTAAAAGTATGTCCAAGGTTACTCCTTTTTTCTTTCTGCAAACATACTGCTGTAAATTCGGGTGTTTGTTTTAAAGCTCGGACCACTTGCTGCGCTGTGGTGGCCAAACAATCTATCTTATTTTGAAGGAATGGAACGATCTTTGTTTGTGTTTTCTATCAGCCCTACCTGAGTCAAAACCTTCATATTTACAGAAAACCCGTCTGTCCTGACGAGGCGATTAATCCACCAGGAGAGAAAACGACAAGGCCGAGACAGAGAGCGAGTTAGCGTCTGGCTGACTACAGGATTTATTTTGTCTCCTTGTGCGCTCCTTGTCAGCACAGATGCATGCAAAAAAAAAAACGGATGCTGCCACAGAAAAAGCGTGACAGCTATCACTGAATGCCTCTCATGCAGACATCAGCACAAAGTATCCTGGGTGTAGTGAGGGGAGCCAGGGACAGAAGCCCTCCCATGTGGAGGCACAAGATAAAAGAGATCTGTTGGATGATTATCTCACAGCTGGGAAACGACCAAGGCGCTCTGTTTTCTCTCGCCACTCTATTTTGCTGTGGTGTCTCCAGCCTGTCCTTTCTTTGGGAGGTTATAAACGCAGCAAGGCACTCAAAAGGTGACAATAGGGTGGTTTGTCGTTGGCTTGGCTTCAGTCATGATTGTTCAGAGAGACTCCGCACAGGGAAACCTGGTGGTGAAGATGGGATATGCAAACTTCACAGGGATTGCTGAAAGAGGAGCGACACCTGCAAGCTTGCAATCTAAGCCGCACTGTTTTCACACTTTCTCTCACAAACACATGACAAACGTATCCTTCTAGTCTGGCCCCTGTTTTCACATCAGATTCATAATTGCAAGTATTATAAGAAACATTCCAGTTATATACAATTCTCATTTTCTTACTGTTTCTTTTAACAAAGTTGGTCTTCATCCACCTGTTTACCACTACCAAACCCATTGTAAAATGTCAGTGTTTGTTCTTTGGTGGATGGAAGGAAACATCCAGCTTTAGGACGAGGTAGTCTTACATTTTTTTAAGCCCAATATCTCACAAATGCATTTTTATAATATAAAGTTATCACATTTTAGGATTAGGCTTCATTCTGATGAAATACTATGCACAATTTCAGCAGCCCAGGCACTTGTTTCTGTGCCAATACGGTGCCCGGTTTTCAGAGTGAACCATTTCCAATGACCAAATCTGTTCTGGTCAACTGCTGAGCTGAGATAAGGGTCACGGTGGAGGCTGATGAAATGGCTGGAGAGTGGAACCCTGAGCCAATATCCACAGGGAATGCAGCACACTGACCTGGACTGCACTTTAGGTCCTGCAGCTGTCTCAAGCACTCAGAGAACACTGGCACCTTTTCCCAAAAGAAGCGGCTTTCATCTGTATTATTTTTTTTTAAGCCAAACTGTCTGACATTTCTCGCAAATACAGCGAGGTAAAGTGCAAAACTGCAGCACCCTGCAACCCTGTCATCCCTAGGAACACTAGTTCCCTCTTGTCAAAACCTCTCCATTTTCCGGGGGTAAATAGGAGGGGAAGCTGTGAAATTAATGGTGCCCACTGTTCTCGAAAGCTACACTTTAGCCGCTGCACTAAATGTCAGCTCTCTTTAGAGTCAAAGCGCCACTCACGATGGCTTTCAACTGTTGAAACCCAACATGGCTCTCCCTCCCTTCACTCACTCCAGCGGTGGACACACTGAAGTGGGCCTGATGGTCTTGAATTATGTGCCCAGCAAGATGCTTCAGAAACAGTTTGCCACATTCATTTAAGCTACAATGACTGCAGAACCGAGGCACTGTCTGGCACAACTCCCTGCAATTTTGATTCCTATCACCCCCATCTGCGCCCATCACACTGGCTGTCAGACGACCATGAAAATGACATCCTGGGCACATTTCTACCATTAATGGCTCCAAATAATTGCCTTTGATGGCTGTAGTCCTCTTTTTCCTGATGCTGTAAATGTGTGAAGCCAGGCTTGGCTACAATCTGGCCCCCGTGCATGCACAGTGAACAAGTCTTAATGCCTTATTCTGCCACTTTCTTAATGAATTCCCTGCAGCTGTTTGCATCATTTTTTATCACCTGTCAGTCATTCTTGAATCATAATCTCATGCTCTTGATGTTCTGCGAAGTAGCTAACATGAGAAATGTGTTACTGCTCCTCATCAGCTGACGGGCGGCTCTCCAGGGAGCTGTGAATAAATATTTTGACTCTCCCTTGTGTAAAATTGTGTGTTTAAGAGTGTGTATATGTGCAGTCATTGCCCTCGCCTTTCATCAGTGGCGCTGTAATTTTGCCTGAGCACCTCTCATATGTTTCACAGACGAGTCCTGATGAGAGAGGAACAGGGTTTTGCACAGTAATTCAGGCTGTTTATTCATCGCTCCTTGATTTTGGTGATTGAGTCCTTTCACTAAAGTGCACACTCGCAATCCAGATGTTACAGATTCGACACAGGTCCACTGAGGAAGGAGTGTGACAAAAAAAAAGCACATAAACCCAGATGTAGCCTGAAGTGAATGGAGGAGCTGTCAAGGTGGCCTCTCCTCTATGAGCTATAAACTGTCCCCAACTCAATAGACCAGCTGGGAGGCACAACTTTGCAATACCTACCACACAAAGCCCCCTAAAACAGATCACTTAACCAGCAGTCATTCAAAAAAACAAAAACATCCACACCCTTTTCTTAGTTCCTGTCTTTTCTCATCTCCTCGTTTCCTCTCTTCTTTCTTCCTGCAGGTCCTGAATGCTCCAGGAACTTCACCTCCAACAGCGGTGTCATAAAGTCGCCAGGTTTCCCAGAAAAATACCCCAACAACCTGGACTGCACTTTCATGATCTTCGCTCCCAAGATGTCTGAGATCATTTTGGAGTTTGAGAGCTTCGAGCTGGAGCCGGACCCGACTCCGCCTGCTGGTGTTTTCTGCCGCTATGACAGACTGGAGATCTGGGATGGCTTCCCTGGAGGTGAGAGAGGTTACAAACTGGGCTATCAACGATCTATGGTACTTGTGACTGTGTAACTTTAAAAAGAAGTAGAGAAATAATCCTTCCATTAAATATGAGAGCATAGTTTTATATGGGGTGAGTGAGAACAGATTGGCATTTCCCTAATGGTCAAAAAATCTGCCATTCTGAGATGTTAAGATAACTGAGGGGGGCTACATGTTTCAGCTCCACTACTTGCAAAAGGAATGAACACTTTTAGACAATATGATGGCATTATCCTGGTCAGTGGGCTAACTGCTCTGACCAGACTTGGCAGGGGCCCAATAGTCGTCATGTGCGCAAGTCTTTGTCATCGCTGAGTGCCACACACTTCCTGATTATGAGAGCTGCCCTTCCTTTTACAGTTACAGGCTGCATTGTGCAGGGTTTGTCGGTGTATGTGCATATGGGAATTTGAGGTCTAGACTAAGCACCCCCTGACGCATAGAAAACTCAGGGAAATTATTGTTTATAAAAAGTACTTTGAACATTTTGTTTCCCACATTAATAAAAAAAAGCTTATTAAATTGGACCTGAAGATGCTTGGTCCTGATGAACACTACATCCAACTGACCCAGGGCAAAGCAAAGGCTGCAGCTCTCGTTAGATTTGGCACAAAATAAAATATTGCCTTAAAAAATAATTCCCAAAATCAGCAGGTGAGAAAAAGAGCATGGGAGAGCTAGCAGTGTTCAAAGCAAAGCTTCTTTGGCCCGATATGAAGCTTTGAACTCAGTGAACAAAATCACCTCTTGAAGTTTTCAGTTTTTCTCATGGCTAATCCAACAGGGGGTGCAGACTAGATGAAAGCTTTTTTCACCCATCAGTAGTTGAAAATTGAAAGAATTTTATCTTGTAGCATCCAACCTGGAACGCATCAGTATTCAATGCTAAACTTACAAAATGATGATAAAGTTGGAGTGTAAATCCCTGCGCATGTTTTCAGGTGAGTTTACTTAAAGTTGATTTTCTTATTCTAAGCTCACCTCTCCATGGAATTTACCTCTGATTCCACAAAGTATTTCCATAACTCATTTGCGTGTTCTCCCCTTGAGGTGGGACATGTTTAATTTTCAAGATTAGTGTTGATTAAGGAAACTTGCAAAGGCTCTGAGAATATGTCACATTATTATCACATTTTAATACATCAAGTACCTCAGGGGTCTGGAGAAAAGAAACTTTCCTGTGCTACTTCCGACTGATCAAAATTCAGAGATTTCTCACCCCTTGTGCTTAATTCAGTGTTGATTCTTTTTTTATGACACAAAAGAATTGTAATAAGGCACACAAGAATCTCTTTTCTTCAACAGTGAGCTTTTTTTTAGGGCAGGAACTCGACCTACATGGAATCACACAGTCTTCAAGTGTTGTTGTTTGTGACAGACACTCCTGTATAAAAATAAGCCATGGGAGGAAAATAGTGTGACGTCTTTTGCCAGGCGGTTCCCGTGGTGCCTGCTGGATCGATAGTGCATTAGCACAAAAGGCTCGAGGCATGTAGCTGTTGGGAGGTGTGCAGAGGTGGGACATGTTTGGGCAAATACAGGCTTCTGTGAACCACTGGGGGAATTACACCTCTCAAAGCACACCTCACTGGACAGACGCTGTACCACCATTCCTCCATTCTTCTTCCCAGAGGAATGGAGCAAAGCAGGACTTCATAGTGATGTTCTTTAAAATTTCATTGAGCTGGGGAGTCATGCAGATAATCCAGTAGATGGCCTTTTTTTGTTCAGCCAAGGTCTTCGCGGGTTTAAAAGCACACATATATTCCCACGCACAAACACTAGGCACCAGGGTTATGAAGATTAATCTGAGCCATCGCACTCCTGCCCTGTAAGTCCCTGTGGTCTGGCCTTTGCCTTTCATGTCAGCCCTAGGCTGGAAGAGGCATGTTCTGGATGATGGGAGGCCAGGGGGAGGCAGGACTGTCACTCAGCGCTGATCACAGCATTACTAATCACGGATAAGCTGCAGGTCTCTACGCACCAACAGAAACACACACTCAAAATTGTGCATGGATCATAGCACACACAGGGCAAGGTCACTGTGCTCTGTTTTCACCGAATGATATTTTTCTTTTTTTCCACCTCTCTGTCTCCCCCTAATGCACCTCTTTCCTTCTTTCCTCTACCAATCCAGTTTCCCCTTTCAGCTGCCCAGTGGAACATGTACTTCTCACTCTTTTATTGCTCTCTGTCTTCCAAAGCTTCCTTATTGTCTCTCTGCCCAGTCTTTACTTGTCTGGACTCCTTCACAAAACTCACTCAGCCATGGCTGTGTCCTCCTCAATTAAAAAATATACGGGAAGACGGGAGGGCTGGGGAATTTACGGCCAGCAAATAGACACAGACCATGACCCTCCCACACCAGAGGTCCCTCTTCCACTTTGCTCTTTTTGTGTCCAACAAGCAAACAGTCCTGGAATGTTGGGAGCCTTTTTATGGAGTCGGGTTAAAGAAATGCAGCCGGTGACATACCTCACTGACACACTAGTTTTCACACCTCCACAGGGGGAGTTGGTAGTAAAACCGATGTGTGACATGGCTCGGGCAAACAAACAAATATTGAGTTAACCCAAGTCTAACCCACGTAACAATGTTGTGCTTTTCTCTCCCCCCTCTTTCTATTTCTCTCTCTCCCTCTTTGTCCCGTTGCTGTTTGCCTCCAGTGGGTCCATACATCGGGAGATACTGTGGGCAGAACACCCCAGGCAGGATCATCTCCTACACTGGCATCCTGGCGCTGACAATCAACACCGACAGCGCCATTGCTAAGGAAGGCTTCTCTGCCAACTTCACTGTCATTGAAAGGACTGTTCCAGAAGGTGAGCTAACGTAAAAAACATTGTAAATCAGATTTATGGAAGAGTCAAGGAGGTGGAAAGAGCCCTCGAAAAAAAGCAGCAAATATTCTGCATGCTAAAGCAGAAATCAAAATGAAATCATGATCCAGTAAAATCAGTTTTAAATAAGGTGCCAAATTGCATAAAAAGTTATTCTATGACACCTGTTACCTATAGCAGGACTTAACTGTACTCTTTATATACTGTAGGTGTTGAGACAGGCCCATAAAGTTTTGCCGCTCGGTGCACTTTGCTCTTGTTTCGTGTCTGATTGTGGAGATGAGCTGTCAGAATCTCCTCCCTCTCACCCTCACGGAGCTCTGGGAAGGGCACACTTTCTGCTGGTTTATTGTGAAGTTGATTCAGGACAGATGTTATACAGATTTCATTGTTTATGACAAAGCTTCTTCCGTGGAACAAGTAAGGGCAGTTAATTAGAATAAAGAAAAACACGTTGTATGCAACAGCTCCACAACATCTCCACCCATGTGGAATAATGTGCCCAAAGGTGGAGCCATGGACAGCCCCATTTGACTCCTGGTTATGAATAACAGTTATTTCAAAGTAATATTAACAAGCTTAATGTACAGATCAATTATTTTTTGGTCATCGGGGCGGCTGTGGCTCAGTGGGTAGAGTCGGCTGTCTATCAATCAGAAAGGTTGGCGGTTCGGCCCCAGCTCCTGCGTTCACATGCCGAAGTGTCCTTGAGCAAGACACTGAACCCCAAATTGCTCCTGCTGTTGTTCAGAGGTGTGTGAACGTGTACGAATGAGATACTGAGATACTAATACTGATGGTCCCTCACTAAATAGCAGCATCTACCATCAGTGAGTGAATGGGTATGAATGGGTCAATGCGACGAGTAGTGTGTGAAAGCGCTTTGAGTGGTCAGACTGACTAGAAAAGCGCTATATAAGTACAAGTCCATTTACCATTTACCATTCATCCAGAGGTGAAAATATCATCATAATCCCTGGAAAATTGGAGCATGACATCTTTTGTAGGCTCTTAGTTCACAAAGTCCCAAATTGTCTAAGCCAGTAACAGCATAATTTGGGGGCTTGTCCAAAACAATCTTGAAGCAACCCCTAAAAATAATCTGTATCAAAATACAGTATGTGAGTTTAACCCAGCTTTTAAAAGCACAGAAAGTGTCTGCCAGTTGAGGGTTCAACAGAAGAAGAGACTGATAACTCAACACTGTAACTCCCATACTACTTTTGGAGAAGGAGTACTGTAACTTGAGTAACTTTTTAACTTTTTAATAATTGCTATTTTATACGCTCTTGTTTACTTTATACTGTTTTGCACTGTCTACTTTGCTGCTGTAACACTTAAATGTCCCCGTTGTGGGATGAATAAAGGATATCTTATCTTATCTAGATGATTTTTTTTCAGTGGAAAAAAATTGGACAGAATGAGACAAAAGTGGTAGCAGGAAAAAGAGGGCAATAACATGACCTTAGGAGGATTATCAGAAAAAAGTAGCGAGCAGATGTTGTCCAAACACATGGTCCCATTACCACATACTCCCACACGTTAACAGAGCTTCCCAGTTATTAAATAAACACCTCCTGCTTCTTCATTTGGTGAATTTGTTACAGGGTAAAACTCTGCCTCCCCTCCTGTGGTTTACAAGACTTTAACACACTGCGGAGCCGGGCTGCAAAAGGCAGCCTCCCTACCAGTAACCACCCAGGACACACTCACACACACACACACACACACACACACACACACACACACACACACACACACACACACACACACACACACACACACACACACCTTAGGGCTTTCACATGCAGCATCGTTGTCACAGGGCCCGACCCTCTGACCCCATTTTGCAAAACATTCTAACTAAACATTTCATTAAGAAAGACGAGCACTGGTAGGAGTCATAAATCTGTCCAGGGGCTAGACCACCCCAAACACACACACAGTCAGTCTTTGAACAGCAATGCAGATGGATGTCATACAACAAATCCACTAATCATCTCCAAAAGAAAAAGGTTCTGTCTTTGCCCAAAGGGGAAAGCAGACGCTAAGTGCTTACACAGAAACACACACACCAAGCAATAATGAGCACAGCGATGACTGGTGATGTCATTTCTCTTTTTAACTTGAAGTTACTTAAGTTGCTTTAATCACACATCCAGGATCAGATTACGCAAATCAACCTTTAACATTTGCTATTAAGAGGCATGGTGAAATATCGGACCCATGATAAGTAAATACCTTCATTAACATGAGTTTCCTGGTCTTACATCACCAACTAAGACGTATCTAGGATGGAAAAAAAATCCCCAAACTTCATCTCCACAGCTCTAGACTTGTACCACTTAAATCATTCATAATCCCCTTATGCATAATACACGCTGGATTTTCTCGCTTCGGCAAGAGGAAGGGTACACTCTTGCTGAAAGCTACTGATGAGAGGTGATAAGGTGATGAAAGGAGGCTTTGTGTTTTGTTCTTCCCCTGTTTCTCCTGCTCTAATTCTCCAACAACTCCCCTCACCCGTCAAGCCAGCCCTCGCTATCTTCTTGGGCTATCAGCCTGCCTTTGGTCGGTAACCCACATAATCAGATAGCATCCCAAGCAGCAGACATATGCCTTTTTGCCTTTTTTTTTTGTTGATCACGATCGCGTAATCTAGATGTACTGAGAACAAGAGTTTGACAAGAACGGGCATTCGTCTCAAAAGAGAGCCGCCGGAGAGGTGTGAGACAGTTTTCTCAGCCTCACACTGAGACTATGACGCACTCAAAACCTATGAGCAAGCTCCCAGTTACTCAGTAAGGCAAAATCACACACGCTGACCCAGTGACTGAGGTGTGTTAGCAGTGTGGCAGATGGGGAGACCATCTGTGATAGCTCATAGGCAGTAGACACAAAACAGTTCCACGCTGCCCCTCATATTGAGCCCTGTGAGGGAGTGTGTGTGTGTGTCTGTACACACACACACATGATTGCATTTTTTGGGGCATTGACCATATGTTTAAGCAGAGTCATTACAGGCAGGTAACAGTTCTGAAAAACAGTGTGTAAAAAAATTAAAGTAGCTACCAAGAAATCAACCATAAGCCCTGTTCACACAAGTGCAAAACTCCTGAAATCGTCCTTAAATTTTTAGGTAGGGCTAAATGTGTGGATTCAAAAATCAGATTTTTTTCCCAGATTTTATGAGGACATTTCCTGCCAGCCTCTTTATAAAATGTCTTCAAGAAGTGCGGGTTAGATGATGTGAGAACACAGCAGGTAAAAGTCAGGAAGATAACCAAGTGAGTGGAAGGGGTGATGATGTTTATATCATGCAACCGTTGTAACCAGCGTGACCCAGCCTCCTGTACGCAATGAAGCTGCTATATACTCTTTACTGCTCACCAGCATGTTCCTTACTGATCTTCACTTGATACTGGGAATAAGTCTGTTCACACTCAGCATTGATGTAAAGGTAAATAATGCTAGCATGGCATCTAACTCCACGTCTTGTAACTTGTAAATATCGAAACTGTGACAACCACAGCGTCCTCTTACATCATTTTCTGCCTCCTAAGAAAATTGCTGAAAATGTCAAGAATGCATTTGAAAAAGCCTTTTAGGGCCTCACGTTTGACATTATGGACTCCACCATATTGATTAATGTTTTGAGCCCAAAGATACAACAATTGGAAAAAAGAGAGAGTAAAAGAAAAAACATGTGCAGTGGACATTATACGACCCCTGCCCTGACCAAAAGGTCATATCATTCGTTCAAAATGTTGTTTAGGCCTCGTCCACAGCGGTGTCAGCATGTCTGCCCTCCAGGGGTTACAGGGGGCTGACCCAATCTGACCCAGCGGAGTATTTCACCACAGAGCCAAGGATACCTCAAAACGGTTGCCCCATGTCAACACAAACAAGGGAGCCACCTCCTACCATGGGTGGTTTGGCCATTAAGTGTGATATATGGCTGTAAAATCCAGATACTAACCACACCTAAACTCCCCCAAGAGACCAAGTTGGAGGGGAAAAAGTCACAATGTGCAAAAAAGATAAACTGCCCATAGGGAGAGGGGGAAACGAATCCAGTGGGTAGAAGAAATAACCGCGGGGAAAGTCACTTTAACGCCTAATACTGATGTAAACTTAGCCCACACTGAATGTTTTATGAAGACATTTTTACGTCTTAATGGGAACACTTCCATCCTCCTTCCATTAAAAAACTAAAGAGAGAGAAACAGAAAGGATTTAGTGAAGCGTCGCTGATGTGCCGTTACTTTCCACCCAGCAGTGCTGAGTGCCTGTCGTGTGGTGTCCCCTTCCCAAGAGAGCAGCTCTGGTTCTTGGGGAAAATGAAAAAAAGAAAGCACAAGCAGGACAAACTCTGGTGCCTTCTGTGGTCTGAACTTAACATCTTTTTCCTCTCCTTTTTTCATTCTTGTTCTCTATCTTCCATCTGTCCTTTCCTCCCCCCCTTTAGACTTTGACTGCAGCGACCCTTTGGGAATGGAATCAGGAGAGATAACATCGGACCAAATCGTGGCTTCATCCCACTACAACCCCAGCTGGTCCCAAGAGCGCTCCAGACTCAACTACTACGAAAATGCATGGACGCCGGCAGAGGACTCGAACAAAGAGTGGATTCAGGTAATACATTACTTTTTGAGCCACTAAGAGGAGACGAATCATTCAACAAATATAACATATGTGATTTAGATAGAAAACTATGGCTGTGGAAACAGGTGCCTTCTGTCTGCTGTATGTTTTTAGAGGTGAGTCACAGTCTGAGGGTGTGTGCTGTAGGGGCGTCCTGCCAGCTTCAGCTCAGTTGGAGTGTTCTGTGTTTGTCCTTCAGTCTCTGGAGGTACAGAGTCCCCCATAACGCTTTGACGAGACTCAACAATTTTGATGATAAATGTCCGTTGTCCTGATGGACCTCCGGGGTGGTTGAGTCCACACCCCACAAAAATTGTCGACGTCCACTCTCTCTATCACTGTCTACCTATGAATGTGTTTCTCTCCTCTCCCTCTGTCTTCCTGTCCTACCTGATAACTTTCCCTTTCCTTGATAACAGTGGCTGCCTCCGGGGATGCTGAGATTTAGTCCAGGCATCCTGCCTAGTCTCACACACTCACACACAGACACACTCTGGAACACACAAACAAGCTTTGTCATATTTTTCTTTCTGTCAGCTTATCTGCACAAAGTGATCATCGCCCACTGGGGGAACTTTATGTGAAAAGATTAAGGATTTAGTTCTCCCATTCCCAGATGGGGATAAGTCACATATCCTAAGTCCACTCACAAACCCCCCCAGTGCCAGCACCACTGCAGCACTACGAGATGCGTTTGGGAGCATGTTTGATTTATTAACTGAAAGCCTTGAGGCCTTGTAAATGCCTGGACTGTTTTCTTTTTCTGCTGCTGTTTTTTTCTACAGGCTTTGCTTCATTGCTGAAAAGTTTGGCCTCCATATATTCCTCAGGGGATGAATAATAGAGCTGACCCGTAGCCAAATATTTTCTTGGAGAGGGCCATAAGCAAGCTTTCCCTTTTATATTGCAATGAAAATATTATCCTGAGGGACTCTGTTGCTCCTTTAAAATAATTGAATCAGAGTTTGATTATGAGTGTGTGCATGTTTTTGCACGATCTCTCATGATTTTGTGTGTTCATGACTTTGTGAGGAAGCCTGACTGGGTCTATAGTGTCCTGCAGAGACCAGCATGTATCTAAGTGGATTAGTGGGGAACATGGCCTCTTTCACTCCTATCTTGGTAGACACTCAATTGCATTTGAAGTGTTGTCTCATCTAAAGGATTGCTCAGTTTGGCATTTGAGCAATGAGTTGAAAGAAAAGCCTGAATGATATGTTTGTGATACATCTACAGTACGTCACACCCCAACAACTTTGATTTGTTCATTTTACAAGGAAGTCACTGTGCTTCACGTAGCTTGTAGTTAGCTGCTACAGCTAAATGGCTTCAACGAGAAGCCACAACTCAAGTGGTCATGCCAGTTTCTGTGTTTGAAGGGGGAATTTCTGTGTGGATAATTCCTGCATGGCTCCAAGTGTATTAAAAGGAAATGTGTTCAAGATTCATTGACTCAATAGCCAATTTGATCCGCTCAGTTTCAGTAAAAGACAATGGCATAGAAGCCAGAAGAAGAAGAGCACAGCAGCGAAGATACTCTGCAGCTAACTAGCATTAAGGTGGTGTAGTAGTGAGCGATGTAGACACAAGCACGAAAGCATAACAGCTAAAGCCAGACCACTCTTCTGACATAGGCTGCTGTGAAGGCTCTGCATGGATTCAATGTACAAGTAAAAATCCGCCGTTACTCAAACCCTTCACATGCATGCCTTTTGTCAGCGGAAATTACAAGTGATCACAATGATTTGTTGCCACTCGAGACTACGCCTGCCACAGTATTGATCATATTGAAGATTTGATTTAGCAGTATAATCTGGATGTGCTCTAATGGGCGTGCTGTTTTCCCAATACTAATCAGATCAAAACATTGAACGGTGTTCTTCTGATTTGTAATTTCAAACTCGGCGAAGGAGTGAAGTCTGTGGCTGCCTCGTAATTTATGTTTTCTAAGGAGTGCGATGCACTTGTGCCGAGCTCTCTGAGCAGAAGCCCAATTATCACAAGTGGTATTAAAGAGGAGAATTCTTCATTTCTCTTTCATTAAGCCGGTCCATGGTGCTGCAACAAGCTCGGGCCCCCTCGTGGCACGTACAAATCATCTCAGTGTGCCATCAGATGCATAGTAATCAATTCATTATTTATTTCATTATCATACCCTGACTGCAGTTGGAGGCAGACAGTTTTATTATTCATGACAGGCGGCCTTTTGATTCCTGGGTATTTTTCCCTTTGCTCTGCTTTCCTTCTTTTTTTTTGCAAAACATAATCCAGATTTGTCATCCATTTTAATTCTGCCTCATTCGGATGCATGCAGCGGGAGGAGGGCAAGATGCTAGACTGTGTGTTCTTCTCTGGGTAATTAGATTGGTGTGGTGTGGTTCAGCTTTGAGTGCTGGGTTAGCCAGGCCATTAATCAGCCCTTTGGTGTACACAGAGATGGACAGATGTCCTTTGAGGGGGATTGTGGCTTGAAGAGGGAATACAGAAAGTTGCAATAATCCTTCAAAACAGGCCTTTATTTCATTTTCTACTTGTTCCTTTCAAATCACGTCTCCTCTCTCTTCTTCTCTTCTTCCACTCATACCTCTTGAAATTCAGGTCTACAGATCTACATCAAGGTAGATGGAGATTTCTGCATATTATCTGCCTGTGTGAGCCATGGATTCTTTGAAGGATAAGAGGATGAACAGCAGGGGTTTCTGCAGAAGGTTGCAGTAAAAATAAATTAGGATACCCCTGCAGACTACCAAGCTTATAGCCTGATCCTTGCTTTATGAAGTCAGAATGGATTTCACAAGGAATGGTCAGGAAAAACCTGCATCTGCATTGGTTCTCATTATGATGTTAAAGTCTTGCTTTAAAAACGATCAAACAGAAGCATCAGTCTCTGTAATTTAAGTCTGATCTTTGCTTATTTTTGCATATCAGAAGATGCCCTTCAAAGATGACGTAGGTGGCATAAAATGCTGCAGCGGCTCAACAGAGAGGGGCAAAATAGCACTCGTGAATTGAATGAAGATGATGATTAATGTGTTAACACTGACAGCCATGGTGTAAATTTAAAATAGAATCAATCGATATCTTGAAATAAACATCCAACACTTTGTCTGTTGGGGGAAAGTATAAAGTATATTAAGAACCGGTGAAAGCAACAGTTCTTCTTGGACCTCGTCAGGGGAAAATGTTGAGAATCTGACAACGCATAAAACAGATTTGTCATATTCGTATAAAAAGGATCTGATGGCGTCCAAGAGTCACCACAATATCAGAGTGAAGCAAAAGAAGCAAGCCTGGATCTCTGCCGGACTGCTACCATTGATCACACATAAACACAACATGAATAATTTACACAGTCTTGGATGAAACCCAACTGTCAATACCTGAAAGCCTCTTTATTGAGTATCTCATAATGGGAATATACTGTACATGTTATCCTATACACTCGTTTTTTTATCCTTGTGGGCCTGAGTGAATTTCTCTTCATATCTATAATTTAGCTTCATTGGCTCCTGCCATTATCTTCAATCTTCTTGCCAGGAAGCATTATCCCTGATTACTTCATCAGTATTTATGTATTTATCATCCTCTATATGCGTCTGATTACGCAAATTGTTTAATCACAAGGGGAGATAGTGAGTCCCTTTACTCTTGTCATGACAGAAGTGCTTTAATCATGCTTGTCTGATAGATGTGAGCACCAAACATAGTATTTTTTTGTACACAGTATGTTCAGTTATCCCCAGTTTGTGGTGCTAATTTCAGGGTAGAGTCGGTTAGTACAGAGGTACTTGTCACAGGTTTCCGTGAAAGTTAAAACCTTGTCAATCCTAGCAAACAGCGCTGTGAAACATGAACCACTTAGCAAAGATAACAGGTTGAGTTCCACTGACCAAAAGCCCACTAATTGCACACTTCCTCGATGTAAACACTGCTCTGGCCACCAAAGTGTTTATCTTTTCTGCACGCCCGGAGTGTAGAGACTAACACTAATGCTAAACAAGCACATTCTGCTGTATCCTGTTTTCTTTTTCATCCAAATGTGCTTTCAATTAGCCCAGGTCAGCGGGTTATAGAAATGCCCCCTTCATCGCTATTGTCTCTCTCCACACTTCTGTCCCCGTTCCAGGGCTTACCACTGTGTAGAGCCATGAGTAATTAAAATATGGACCGGTAATTAACAGCAGCTTCTCAGTTTATGAAGTCTAGTGGAAAGCAGAAAGAAGCGTAGGCTGGCATGTGGCCGCCAGTGAGATCATCATCATGTTGTACAAATGGAAACAATGGACGCTGTCTGTGCCTCACTGCTCCAGCCCTGGCTCGCAATTGTAAAATCAATGAGAGGACAGAGACCCACACTCGAGTGGAGTTGCCTAACAGTGGGACTAGAAATCGAAAAATGTGAAGTATGGCATGATGTAATGACATGAAACAGTGTTGCCTTCGGATCCAGAGACAAAAAACTCAGCCCCGCTGTAATCAGTGTCATTTTCAGTGCATGAGCTGAAGACACAGAAGCTTGAGAGCACTGTAGTCACTACACAGCTGTATATACTAGGATTGGATCATCAAGATACATCCAGACATGACACACCTTCATGTCACCATCGTTTCCCCTGATCCTTGTTTCTTAGTTGCATAATCGTTACTCACAACCTAACAGACGGTTAGTCATGTGTGCTGCGAGTTGGGAATGACCCTGGAGTTAATGTCTGAGGATGATTCAGACGGAAGAGGAAACTTAAAACATGACTGTGAAAATACTTCCTCAGCTGGGACTGAGGCCTCTATTGTGCTATTGTGTAAACAACAAACCCAAAGCAAAGGCACACTTCACACACATGACTCACCAGACAGCTTTTTATTCTGCTTCAGTTGTCGTCCAACCAGTACATCCCTCTTTAGCCAGTAAAACAGATGATGGCCGCATGGGAAGACATGCATAATTTAATGCTACCAAAAAGGTGTCGGAGGGCTAAAAATAAACTGTAATTCTGTCAGGTGAATATTGTGATGAATGGAAGGTCGTGAGTGGAGTTCATAGGTCCTGCAGCATTTCAGTGATGCAATTTCCATTAAAGGAGAATTAATTACACTTTCAGGTAATGGAGCTATTCCAACAAAGCTTCCGTTTCCAAAAGACTGTAGGTGAAATTGGTGGACAGATAACTGAAAGCTGGTTGGGAAATCAATCTCTATTAACAGTGTGAACACATAATCTGTAGTTTGGGTATAATTTGTGGATTTGAAGGATTCAGATTTTTGGTTTATAATTGGAGTAGTAATGGCTTATTAATTTTGAACGTCTTTATTTGCATGCAGAAAAAAATATCCTTGAAGAGCAAAATGAGCAGAGCACATTTGCCAAAATGCAATCATGGAACCAACTGGCTAACCCTGTAGATCCATTTACTCCCCTATAAACAGACATGTACATATTAATGCTGATACATAGTTGATTGTAAGTGTTTTGGAGGATTCATAACTTGGACTGTAACTTTTGCTTTTTGAGAGACTGACCACTGTTGTCCATCAGACAGAAGTCGTCTTCCAACCTGCGGTCAGTCTGCATTGCGCATGTGCATCCTTTTCTTTGGAACATAATGTTGTTGCGTTGTTTTACCCGGATACAGTGATGATATTTTTTGATTGGCTGGTGGGTAGCTATATTCCTTTCTTTCTTTTTGTTTAGCTGGAGCATGGAAAACTCATTCTGAAGGAAAAGCGGCGCAACTTGGTGGTCGTTGTCCTAGTAATGATTGTGCGTGAGAAATAAAAAGTGTGGCGTGTGAGTGTGTGAACAGGTTAAAATGCGTGTGCCTCAAGCCCAATGCGTGAGACTTGAGTGCCCCGTGTTAGCATGCGGCTAGTGGGCTTAATTCTATTAAAGCCTCCTAATCTTAGTTTGCAGGTGTTTGCAGCACTGGGCTTCCTGGAAACTAACATAGTAGAAGTGTATTGTCTCCTTAGGTGCTTTGTGAGATTAGAATATACTGGTCTTGGTCGTAGATAAAGTTGCTAACTTCTTTACCAGTAAGATATTTACTGCCCTCGGGAGGCTAAGTAGCTGTCAAACATTAGCAGATGGGTTCTAAGATCAAGAAGACTCTCACATCTAATTATTTGCATATAAAAGTAGCTATGTGCTCCAAAGTTCACGGAAATGTTTGCTTTTTTCTCATTACCATACAAAGAAAATTGTAATCATATTTTTATGCACTAAAAGGTGACTAGAGGCTCTGCATCCGCCTGATGGCCACAGGAAACCAAGGCTATCTTCCTTTTTCTATACCATCCTTTGCGATCCATAAAGCGTTTCCTGAGGTTGTTTCCAGGACGTGGATCTGAGTGTATGTTTACCAGCTGCTCTTTGACGTTCCAACACAGAAGAGCACTCCCTCCTTTCTCACCCTCGGCATTTCTCTTGTTGCTTTTTTTTTTTCGGTGAGGGAAAACGAATAAACCCATTCCCAAGAGGCTTCAGTTATTCACTCAGCAGCCCACACACCCACAAACACACACACACACACATATATATATATATATATATACACACACATATAGGAAGCTATCCCCCCCCCCCTCTGTTGGAGGAAGTAGAGAAATGGATTTAAAAGAAAGTATTCGGTAAAGTTCTCCCAGAGTACGGATTGCTGCATACAACTTCTTGGCAACTCAATTATAGGCCAATCAAGCAGTGAGAGATAAAGCTTTTGAGCCTTTGCTGTTTCTTGAACACACCCTCCTTCTCCTCCTCCTCCTCCCTTAGTCTTATAAACTACGTCTGCCCCTTGCACCCACACAACAACGAATAGCCTCAAATACATATCATGTGGCACTGAGTCACACAGCGCTGAGACAATACGCAGAGTATCAGATAGAGCCAATGATCACGCCCACAGCTGCCACTGCTGTTGAGCGATAATTGGAAAATTATCTCTTCAAACTTGTACAAACACGCATAAATACATAAATACACTGTCTGTCTGTCATTTATTCCCACAGTAACACACACACCTCATTCAAATTCCTGATGTGGATTTTCAGTTGTTGATCTAATTGCATGCACACCAGGCTTTAACTGGCTGATGTTACAAGCCTGAGCACGACTAATTCTTTTTCTGCCTCTCTGGTTTCATTAGTCTGTGAAACGACTGGAGCTGTGTACATTCACTGTTGTGAGGAAAAGGGGGCTTTGAGTCATCAGTTTGCTTCACAACAGGAAGGCAGAGCACACCCAAAACAGTCAAACATGTTTAGCAGTATGTGGGAGAAGGAAAAACTCCAAGGAGGCTGAGACAGAGACTTGTCAGCAGGGTTGTTGGGAAGTGGGTTTGCAGGAACAATAAAAAGCTACTTTAAATTTTGAGTGCAACTAAATCAAGCCCGACCATGTTTGTTGTAGCCTCCAGCCTTGAGAGTATGCCACTGTTAGAGAAACAAAATGTTGGAATTTCCAAGTGACACTGCAGCAATTCTCAAATGTTGGCTAGATTCAAATGGCATTTTTCTTCCAAACATGGTGATTAGAATTTGAGTAGTTTCAGGCAGTTTCAGCAGAAAGAAAATTAAGCCTCTTTCACACATGCCCCCCAAAATTCCAGAACGTCTTAATCCAACATTTTTTTAGCATATAATCTTTAGGAATCAACCCTTCCTACCAACTTCTGATTATTTCCTGCTGTGTCTCTTATTAGATCACTCAGACTTCTTAAAGCAAATTTTACATGGGTCTAACAGGAAAAAGTCAGGGTAATGGACCGTTTGCGTTCACATGTGCTGCTCATCTCGAGAGTTTTGGGAAGTTTTCAGGAGTTGAGTGCAAATGTGAATAGAGCTACAGACGTGCATTTACTAAATCAGCTTCAAACAAACAACGAGGCTGTTAGGAAGCAACAGGTTTCTTTCACACAATGAGCAGCAATATAAACGGGATCTGACTTATAGACACAAAGTTACAGCTCTGGCAGTCAAGACAAGTCTTCAAAAGTTCAGGACGTCAAGGGCAAAACTAAGACAACTTTTTCTGCTCTTTTCAAGCATAATCTAGCTTCAATTCACATAATATTGCTGCTGTTTCCACTGTTCCCTGTAAACATTTGAAAAAGTTGGGTTGATATACTGCTTTCTATCACTTAAAACCACAAATATTTGTATTATTGTCACCTGATTGATTGATTGATTGATTGATTGATTGATTGATTGATTGATTGATTGATTGATTGATTGATTGATTGATTGATTGATTGACTGATTGATTGACTGATTCAAAAATTACAAAAAAAAAAAATTGAAAATTACAAATAAAAGCAAAAAAAACCAAAACATATATATAGATTCTAGCATATACATACACACACATATCGATATGTACATGCATACGTACACACACACATGCATACATACACAAGTACATTCATGCATACATATAAACATGCATGAACATCCACATATATCTTGGCCAATCACATGCTGACCAAAAAATATGTAGGCTGAAGCCAAGGCTTATCCTGCCTACCCTTTAACATAACTTATACCATATAGGCAACATTGTGCAAGTAATAATGTTATATTATAACAAACTTGACAGTGACAGAAGAAGAACTTTCTTGTGCATATTGTGCATTGATATTTGCTATGAATTGTTATTGCATGGCCAAAAGCGCATTAAGAAAAAGATAGACTGAAAGGTAAAAATTCAGAGGGGTTAAGAACATTTAGATCAAAGCAGTTAAAAGATAATGAAAGAAAGAGAGGTGATGCAGCAGGGTACAGAAGTCAACTAAGGCTAGTCTGATCCCCGTCAATAAAGCCGTTTGTGCAGGGACAAGCTAAAGCTCTGCCCACACACAGATCAGCCCGCCGTCACTTTATGGAAAGATTCAGAGAAGTGTGGGTGAATTCATACCCAGCCTGGCATGTTTATGTCCCTGTGTGAGTGTATGTGTGTGTGTGTTCCTACTGATATGAGTTACCGAGCACCAGCATGCCAAGAATGTACAGTGTCATTCCTCTCTATGTGGGCTTCACTCCAAGCTCACACTCTCATCGGAGAAATAACAGAACCAGACACAAGCTTTATTCCGTCAGATCAGCAGTGTCTCAAAAAGCAGCGCGTCCCCTTAGATAGTAGATTATGAGTCATAATTCACACCTTTCAGCGCAGTGATTACATCACCCATTAGGCATGATTCAGCCTTTCACGGCTCGATGACAAATAGTTTATCATCTGTGAGTGATTTATTTACCCAGGATCCACCGTGCAGTGTTTGTGTATGTATATATAGGTCAGTTATTGCTGTCTGTGGCTCTGGGCTAAAAGGAGTCCCAATAGTAATCATTATCTGGGCTTGTTTGTTTTTCGCTGTGGTGTCTGTGGTGTGGGACGGACTTTGTTTTACATCCAAGCGTCCTGGCAGCGCGTCTTCTCTTCCCTGACCCACGAAACCCTGGTTTGTTAGCGTGGCCTCTGCCTCATTCTTCTGCCTCCAACAAGCAGCCATTAATAAATCATGCTTTGCTCATTACCCAGGCCCTGTTATCTGCCCGTGTCTGTGAAATTGATCTGGTCTGCATACTTCTTCACTTGAGACCCAAAGCTCCTGTCCTTCACATCATCTGAGGCATCACTGTCAGCAGCTTGTTTCCCCCCTCCTGACCTTCTCCTCTTCACTTTTCTCTTCATCTTTTCCTCTTGCTTCCTTCCATCATTCTGTCTGAACCAGTCAAGCTTACCCTGATGCCACTTTTGGATGGAGGCTGCATGTATTCCGTGTCATTAAATAAGAGTATTTGTGCCAAAACCTTTCCAAAATTCCAATAATTCTCTCTGCCTCAGAATCTTTATGGTTTTTGTGACTTTAAAACTACCGAACCACAAACTAATGAAAGTATGTTAGACGTTCAGCTCTTTAAACTGGGCAGTGTACCACACCCCATGGCAGAGAACCCCTAAAAAAATTGCTACCCTTTGAATATAAACATTAATTTACAAAAAAGAGCTTTCCAGTTGGCATCGTGTTTTGATTAAAGCCATATATCGGTCCATCTCTCTTCAGACTACCCATTTTTTGCCACACTCAGATTCTCAGATTGTGAGTCTGAGCACCCATGAGTGTGCCCAATTAGCACCAGCACTCATTTCATTCCCAGAGGCTCCTCTTCTTCTCCATTACACCTAATGAGATCATTTCAGAGAAAACATCCCAAGGCCAAGTCTCCCTATTAGACCTTTTTTTTTTTAGCCTTTTCAGTATGCTGCAGCGCCATTGGTGCAGGTTGGAATCAGTCAGACTGGCCTTTTGAGCACATTGTTAATAACCTGACACGCAAGCACAGGCCGCCCTGCCATGCGCTATCACATATATGGTCATTTACCCAGCAGAAAGGAATTCAGCTCCTGCGTTATTAAACAGGAACCATCTGAAGCTGAAAGGATTTGATTTTGTCTCTATTTGTAGACCCACAAGAAAACGGGGTCTTACTGTATAAGCCTCTCGAGCCCGTAGACAGGAACAAAAGTATTCTGTTTCAGTATTTGACTGTCTTTTTTGTTAGCCTCCATCCATCCAAAGCCTTTGAGTTTAGCAGAGAGAGAGAATAGCATGGTGAAGCATCATTTATTGCTCCCATCTGTTTATGTCTTTTTTCCTTTGGAAGAGAATTTGAGGAGCAGGAATGACCGGCGTTTTGTGGCATGCAGATGTTCCTTTGCTGCTCTTTGCTACGAGTCATTAAGCGTGGCGCAGTGCTGTATATAAGGTTGGCAGAGAAAACTAGCTGGCACTGGCTGTATGGTTTTAACATGCTGGAGGAGCTCTGTGGAGATTTTTGGAGGCAGATCATGCTGGCTTAGATTTTCTAAAATATGTGCATGCTTCTGCGTCTGTCTGCTCCGTCTCACATAAGGGATTTCACTGTTGTCGCTCTTTCTTACAAACCTTTGCACATGCACATACCCATGATCTCCTCTGCGCTGATTCAGTAATCTACTCAAGACTCTGGTTGCCATCCGTCAGAGCCTGGGCCCATCCCACGTCAACATCAAAGGACCTTGTGTCTCATCACGATCTGAAAACGCGTTCCACCAACGCCCCGGCTTCCTGCTTCGCTCCTGTGCCTTAGTGGCGTCTGCACGCAACACCATTACTCCTTATTAACGTCAGCTCAGCCTGTCAGAGACGGTGTTAACGCTTGTTAAAATTAAGCACGCTACTTCATACACTGAGGAGTTTGCATTCCTTTTAAAACCTTTCAGATTCACACAACACCCACTCTTTTCCTCAGTTATGGATGAAGGGGTGGTACGTCAGGGTTAAGTAGCCTACACAGAGGTCGAGGAGAGACAATTTGTTATCACTAGTAGCTGAAAAAGTCTGTTTTTCTCAGAACTAGCAACAGCTGATCTTACCTCCAGGCTCTAAGTCAGACCTTTCACGTGACAGTAAATTTATACAAATGACAGCAAAGTTAACGAGGGCGGTAGAAAATGAAAGATTTTACAAGTTCAACCATTTGTCATCTTGCACATTCAAGGCATCTTGAGAGTTTCCATTCAGGGCTTTAGAAAATGTTTTAAGCTCCAGGGCTGATGGAGTGTCATAAATATTGTTAACACAGCACTACATTACAAAGAATTACAACACTTTAACTAATAATTAGCCTCTTAAAAATAGATCTTACAAGTTCAGGAATGAAGGGAGCTGCCTGTCAACACATGTTTAGTAGCAAATGTGCTAATGTTTTGCAATTTATCAGAACAAACCAGCAGGGTGATATACAACAGTATGCCACTGACACTTTTGACATCCAAATTGTAGTTTAAGATAACATAAGACAAGATTAACCTTTATTGATCCTGCAACCACGGAAACAAAAGCTAACAAAGGCAGAGCGGTGCTGTGTCAATGGCACGAGGACGGCGGAGCATCATTAAGGCACTGCTGCAGACTCGATGTATGACAAGAGGTTTCTTTGCTGACCACACAGGAAAGACTGACTTCAAATAACATAAGTGACAAACATCCAAGCATTTGTTACCCAGAAGGCCTGGAGTTCACTTCAGGTATTGACAACAAAAAAGATACAGCTCCCGGATGGAGTTTAAAGTTTTGGTTTTGCTGTTAGCTAACAGACCAGGGAAGAATTATGCTCTTCTCATTTACATCTACTATGGTGCAGCTAGAAGGTTAATATTAGGGCCGTCAATCGATTAAAATATTTAATCGCAATTAATGGTATGATTGTCCATAGTTAACTGGCGATTAATCTCAAATTGATTGCACATTTTTTCATCTGTTCTAAATGTGCCTTAAAGGGATACTTTTCAAGTTTTTGATACTCTTATCAACATGGGAGTGCACAAATATGCTTGCTTTATGCAAATGCATGTTTTTTATTATTGTAGCAATCCGAAACAATGATAAATACTGTCCAGAAGAATTGCCACACAACATCAAAGGTACTGCATGCTCAAAAAATATGCTGAAAGGGCATTTTGACCTGGATGTAACATTACTTAGTAACACTACTGTAAGATGAGATTTATTTTGGTCTAAGTATTTGAATCATTGAGTTCTTTAATGAAGTTCATAATACTTCTATTTCATATATTGCACTGCTTTAAGGTTGCTCAGGGTGATATGGTTTTGATGGTTTTGAAGTGAGGGTGTCACATTTTCGATGTGCTGTTTTCCTATGTTGAGGAAGAGTCAGTAAACGCAACACGACTCACAGCAGAAGTTGTCCCGTGCTCTTTCTTCCCCACAGCCCTCAAGTATAATTAATGAAGTTTCTAATTAACGCTGTTGAAGTTTAACAGCTCCGAAGAGATTAAACAAGTTACGGCGTTACACTACCACCATGTAATATCCAACTAACTAAACATCCTGTTTTTTTAAGCAGCTCAACACAAAGTGATTGAGCTCATGCATCACATCAACAGACGCATTGTCAATGCATCTCTGTCACATCAACAGTAAATGCAGATAACTCTGGTCTTGTCCAGAGAACCATCTGGCAGTGCTTTAAAGCTGAACTTGCCATTCAAAACACCCTCTTTATTCATTTCTTCTTGTCATCCACAATGTTATGTTACTGCTGTATCAATTCCTGATTTCCCAAACTACGGGGCGGGCCGAGGGTCATACACAGAACGTGCGCGCATTAATTGTGCATCAAATAAATTAGTTGCGTAAAGGAGAATTTGAATTAACACGTTATTATCACGTCAATTTCGACAGCCCCAGTTAACATAATCAAAAGCCTGTTTGAAGTCTATTCTTAACACAAAGACAGAAGCCAGGGTGACATATAAAAGCCTGTGTATGAGTGTGTTTTGTCTTTCCCGGCAGTTATGGTCGTAGTTGTGAACATGCATGATGGTTGGCAGACAGACACACCACAGTCTGATATATACCAGTGACTTCCTCTGCACATGATCATCTCTTACTGCAGCACACACTCTTAGAAATGTGTACACATGGGTATACAAACAGACGAACACCAAAAACCCTTTCTCACATGCCTCTCTGATCCCACCCCTCCTGGCAGTCACCATGGGAAAATATAACAGCCCTGCAGTAATGCTCTGCAGTTCATGATTACTTCATAAAGCCCTGCATATTTTAAAAGGTACAATATTTGATATTCAATCTGTATCCCTCTTTCCTCCTGGCCAGTTTTGATAATGTGATTGCAGACCCTGCTCTATTCAATATTCACTTTTAGCCAATAAGCTCTTGTCTCCTGTCTCAGGAAATTAAGTTGTCATCCTGTGTCTATTTCATTAATGTGAATATCGTTTCATTGCTGTTTATTAAATTCCAGGTAGCAGAGTGATGAGACTGCAGCCAGAGGTGAATCTACTGGCGGGGTTATATTTTTAACTCTCAATCTTGTCAGTGCATTATTAATACAGGCCGAGCAATGAAAGCCCCTTTCACAAAACTACTCATCTGAACAGGCACTTTATTTCAGCAGGATTAATAAGTATTCTCCTAAACACTAAAAGGGAGAGTCGTGTCATTCTTACAGCTCCTGTGGCTGTTAAATAATTCTAAGCAGCATTTTTTCTCACATGTCTTTTCTTTCTCTGTCTTTTCCCCCTCCACAGGTGGACCTTGGGTTCTTGCGGTTCGTCTCAGCCATCGGTACCCAGGGCGCCATTTCCCAGGAGACCAGGAGGGTTTACTTTGTCAAGTCATACAAAGTGGATGTCAGCTCTAATGGAGAGGACTGGATCACTTTGAAGGAAGGCTCCAAACAAAAGGTAGGAGATTATTCTAGTTCTGTGGATGCAAATTTTCTTTGCAGGAGGATTGTTTAGACCAGGGGTGTCAAACATACGGCCCGCGGGCCAAAACTGGCCCACAAGAGGCTCCAAAACTATTACAGAGAAGACTTTAGCTACATTTTTTCAATAAAAGTAACTGCTATTTCAGATTTGTTCTCTGGGGGTCACATAAAATCATAGTGCTGATGGAGCGCACCTGAACAGCGTTCCAGGAGAATATTTGCAGTTTGCACAATCCAGTGGAAATTCATAGACTTTTTAGAGCGCTTCAAGATCCAATCAACACTAAAGTTTTCTTATATGTTAACATGTAACAGCAGGAGCAGTGGATCCACCTTTTTCGAAAAAAGGAGCCACATGTCGTGCACATGCTCACCATACATGTGCGTACTTCATAGGTCCAACTATGAGATTCATCATGGCGAAAAATACAACAGCTGTAATGTGGACATTTTCAGGATGTACTTGTACAAAGGGAAACACTTTGAGTTGTCCTGTTACGTATGATTTTACATGTCAGGCCCACTTGAGATCAAAGTGGGTTGTATGTGGCCCCTGAACTGAAATTAGTTTGACGCCCTGGTTTAGACAAAAATCTGACCTTCGTTATGCAGGGAATCCGATTTATACATTGCACTCTATGACAATACTGTGCACAAGGCGATAAACAGGATTCTTTATACCTGAAATAGGGAAAACTGACTTTTTTAAAAGGAAACAAAAGTTAACTTCATAAAAAGTGGGATCTGCATTTGTATTTCTATAAATCCTTGTAACATTTACCATCTTTTGTTCACCTAAATAAGTAAAATAGTGAAAAAATTAATTAAGCATCAAGGGCTTTATTATAATTTGAAAATCTTAACTGTGCAATACGACATTTTTATGGTATCAAAAACCCTGATTTTGCTATTTTCAAGTTTAACTGATACTTCTTTGCACTAAAAAAGTTCAACATCCTGTAAAACAAAGTGCTGCTGACTTTTCTTTACCTTTACTGCCCTCATATTCACATGGGACTATCAGAGAAGACCAAATAATAAAAATAGTTCATTTTGCGTCAGCCTAACCAGAAACAGAGTCATAAAAGCCCCCTCTGCACATGCACTGCACTTGAAACATCTCCTCTCAGTAAAGCAGCCATCTGATTTGAATTGTGGTCTCCTCCAAGTCTCCTTTGAGCTCAACAAAAGGGGGAATACCCGACTATACGCACTCTTAAGTCTCTTTCTCCCAACATGTAATTATGCACTTTACTCAGCATGATAGTAAACCCACCGTCTATGTTGGTGCATGATATTTCCAGCAAGGCGTTCGTGCTACTTCATCACAGCAGTCGCCACAGGGAGGATTATGTAAGGAATGTGGCCTCTGCTTTATGTCAGGCACCCGTCAAGTTGTCGTAAAAGAAGCAGGGATGACAAAAGACTTGACAAACAAGAGTTAAAGAGAATATTGATAGAAAGAAACAGGAGAGGCTGTCATGTTTGAGCAGCTGGTAGAGGGGAGAGGAGGAGAAAGGGAAGGAGGGATGGCATGCTTGACCGGAGCATGACAGGCTGTGACCATCGATTGCTGATCAGCCTGTCAAACAGAGCAGGTTTTGTCCATCTGGAGGCAGATACACCCTCGGCTGTGTGTGTGTTTGGAGGGTCAGGGAGGCCTGTGTGTGTGTGACAGATCTGTGTGTGTGACATGTAAATAACACAAGGCTCCTTTTTGTGGTCTGAAGGGTAACAAAAAAGTTCTGAACAGCAGCAAACCATCCAAACAAGCATGTCTGTGCCGCAGTGTACACATGGCCCTGAGCCTGATTATTTTATGGTCTCTCTAAAGTACACAGTCCCTTCTGTAAAGTGGGAGTGTAAAGGTGCCGTGGTGAGCCTAGTCTGTGTTTTTCCACGCTCTAAAGTGCTTTTGTGCAGAGGGGCACTATTTGCTGCATGCTGAGTTCGCAGTTTTGCGTTTAAGCGCAGCTCTGGAAAAAGCCACTTTACAGTTCGCAAGAGAAGAGGAGGCTTGGCGTGACATTTTTAGAGAGTGGATGACTTTGTTGTTGGTCCCTTAGTGACACAGTTGACAGGTATGGCTCAGGGAATGTGTTGCACAGGGACAAATGCTTCAGCCTCTTTCTTTTTTAAGAGCTTTTATCTTTCTATCTTTCTGTCCATCCTGCTCCTCTCCACTGGACTCCTCTCTGCCCCATAGCTACTCTGTCAGAGAGGTCACGAGGTCACATGGTCACCGGTGTGATTCAATTACCCGGAATGAACTGCAGTGGACTGTAGGGAGTTGTTTCGCTGGGTGGCCGGCCTCCTCGTATGGTGCTAGTAAACTGTCAACGGACCCCAGGGGCAGAACAGAGACATCTCTGACCTTTAAACAAGACAGTGCAGTAAAAACTACCCACCAAATCTGGAACTGGAGGACAGAAAGAGGACATCTTGAGCCAATCTGGTCTTTTCTGTGTTACACATACTGCCTCAGGTTTCACAGTCACGGTTCACAGCCTGTTTGTGCTGCTACATGTGGAGGAAGAGGAAGTGTTAGGGTTATAAAAGGGTGGGAGGGAAGTCTGTAGAATTAGTCTCATATTTGAAAGTTAGCGCAAGACCAAGTGTGGAAATTAATGTTTTATCACTTAAATTTCCAACTAAACTTAATGAAAAGCATAATAAGAAAAACAATAATAAAAAAAATATATAAATCTAATCAAATAATTGGAAGGGGGAAAAGTCTTTTGTAAGATAAATATGACTCAAAGTACTTCATAATAAGGAACACCCATGCTCACAATTTTTACCATGAAAATAGATGGTTTTAAGAAACAAACAAAAAAAACAGACTCCATGTTTTTGCCATGATAAAGTAATGCAATGAAAAGTAAATCTCCAGTTATAAATAGTTAAAGTACAACAACACATAAAAATTAAAGATACAATACATAGAGTCACTGTTTGGGGAAATAAAAATCACTCAATAATAATGATAATGTCTAAAATAAGAGTAAATAAAACATGTTAAACCAATTAAAAGACAACTTTAAAAAAAAAAAAAAAAAACGGAATAAAAGAAAGAAGGACCTCAAAGCACCTTTCAGTTTGTGTTGATTTTGGCGCACCCTGTTGACAAAGCTGGACCTCATAAGTCTTCATTGATTGTCCTACACATGTGCAAGTCATGTTTTCCAACAAAAAAAATCATTCTTTCTTTAAAGGTGAAATGTATCACCCAATGTGAATCTTTGATGTGAAAAATATAAAAAAAAAATGCTGTTTAGTCAACGTGCTTTAAATCTCTCACAGCAGCTTCAGGCACTAAAGATGACAGCATAGACATTTTGAATCTTGTCGTTGCTGGTCTGGTTTGTAGGTCATATACTATCAATGTGTTTCACAACCAGTCCAAAAACTCCTCATAGGGGCTTTAATTTAATGTCTTAATGTTACATGAAACAGGACAGTTAAGACTGGACTTATCTGCTCTTTCCTCTCAGTCCTGGTTCTCATCCAAGCTGCAGAGATCTGAAAGTAATGAAAGTGCTTAACAGTAATTGATTTATGTTCTGTCATGCATTAGTCAGATTTTTAACATATTTGATCAATAAACTCTTCTTCTTCAGTCATGTTTCTTTGTCGGAAAAATAACCCCTCATGATTACTTCCAGCATCCTAATCTTATAAAGCGTACATTTCTCCTGCCTCGGTTCTCTGTTTCTTGATTCAATGCAGTCAAGGTCTTGGAGCCATTTCCGCTCTGCTTTTCAACTCAACACTTTCTATCAATAATTTACCTTTCTCCCTCTTTCGCAGGTTTTTCAAGGCAACACCAATCCGACAGACGTTACCAAGACGAAGCTGCCCAAACCCACACTAACGCGTTTCGTCCGAGTCCGTCCCGTTACCTGGGAAACAGGCATCGCACTGCGCTTCGAGGTGTACGGATGTAAGATATCAGGTTGGTACTGCAGAGGTCCCTCCACACACGCACACAGCTCTGCTGTATTTCTGTTAGCAGCTGACACATAAACACATGGTTATATCATAAGTAAATACGAACCTGTTTCAAATGCTACAATCTGACGATGACACTTGTGCACGTGTGCCAGAAACTATTGTTGCATCATTCTCGGTATCATGCATCCACGCCTCAGTTGCACAACACCTTCCTCCTGCCAGGTGTGAGATGAAGCACTATTTCTGTGAGAGTCTTCCTCTAAGGCTAAAGAGAGATGCTGCATTATAAAGGAGGGGCCCACAAAGACAGATTACCTATTTATGTTACTCCATGTTTAGATGTTCCTCATTCAATATAGATGCAGCCAACAGCTGGCAGCTGGTCTGAGTCTATATGGTCCCAGTCCCCCTGGTGATCAGGTCTTAGCCTCCTCTTTTTGGTTTTGGCAAAGCTCCTCTAATCTTTGCCTTTTTGTCAATCTTATTTTAATGAGAGGTTAGAGTGTTTGTGTGTATGTGTAGCACATCTGTTTGCATCTCAATGGAATTAGAAGCACATGAATTGAATGTTAATAAGTACTTGCTCTTGTGTTTTGCTCTTCTGCACTTGGATAGGGAAGGGAAGGTAAAGTAAAGCTTTTTTCAAGTAAGTGTTACCTCAGGTTTATCCTTTGATTAAAGTTGGAGTTAGGATTAGTTGTAGCCAGCCAAATCCATTTCCAAGTGCCATTTTTTGTGCGTTTGGATGTTTTCTGCATCACATACAGTATGTGTGGCTGTGCATATAATAGCAAGGCACAAGGCACTGTGGGTACAGCCGAGTTACAGCTGGGGCGTGTGTTTCAGGCACACGACCAGACCGCTGCACAGAGCGTAAACACATCACAAGACTCGAGTCACCGCTGGGCCTCTGTAAGGACGTCATCACCCCCGGGTGCTCTGAAGGCACAGCCACATCCACTACATGCTAGCAGTGATGTTACAGGGAGAGAAACTGTTTGGGCTCATGAGGGCTGTATAAACTCAGTGACTCACTCTGCTCAACTTTCCCTGATACCAGAACTTCACTGAAAAACTTTTGTTAAAAGAAATATGGAGGACTTTTTTAGTGCAGCTCTACTTCCCCTGGAATGTGCTGCCCCATAGTAGCGTCTTAAATATTTCAACAAAATTTGACAAGAAACAGAGCTGGGAGTAGGCTGTCCATATTTTCAAACTCAATCATGAAAATTAGTACTGATAATTTGTGTTGCTGTGTACAAGTGCTAGCATCTTGGTGTTTGTTTTCAAAGTATGCTCAAATTTAGCATAACATCATAGCTTCTATTGCCTTGGTTTATAGGCTAACAACAGCCATGATGGGGGCACATTGATTGATTTAACTTAAACCGCTAGCTAAACCACCGTCATGTGTGTGTTGTGTAAGATTGAAGATGATGATAGAGCTGTTTATATGATGCAGCTGTGAAAATCTGTAAGAAATCCTAACTTTGTTGTAGGGTTATTATCTGTAGAGGAAAAGGAATCAGAGAGAAGCACCAACAGTGAGTTAGATCAAGTTGAGTCTAGTCTTAGATGCACATAATTACTTTTCCTGGCTCCGGTTTTGAACATTGAGGTTCGATTGACAATGGTTAGACATCCTATTTGACAAACCACAGAACTCTGCAACCCTTGGTCAGGTTGGATTTTCAGATAAACTGTTAGAAAGCTAAACCACCCAGAAACCCACAGCATGGTGATCCAGACATTCAGGCAAAAATCCTAGCAGGCTAGATGAACACAGCACAAGAGAGTTACAAATCAGTGTGGATTCTGATATTTGGTTGTATTTCATGCTTGTAAAAAAGTGCCAAAGCAAATTTAATTTCTGTTATGGGTGGAAACATGAAAAAATGTTAGAAATTTTCGAACTTTTAGGATGTTAAAGATTTTTGGAGGTGTCTTTTGGGAGCAGTAGTGGACTTGCTTTGGGCCCCTAAACTGCAGGGGTGCCTTAAAATGCCCAAAGAAATGATGGTGAAGAAAGTTTGTCAATTGTGTGGTAATATGTTTCTCTAAATGTAAATTCTCCACAAAAGAATCAGTGATCTGCTGACCCTGCCAACACATACACTCAAATCTTTTAGCGTGAAGGTTACAAAGAAAAGATGTCTCATGTCTCTTTACACATACACCCTCATTCCTTCTCTCCCTTACATCATTTCCTCGTGTCTCCATGCATCTTTGGTAAGAGGGGCAAAGCCGCAGGGAACAGAAGCAAGTGTGTCTTTAAAGAATTACTTCTAGTTTGACAGAGGATTGAGGGGAGAGGAAAACATCATTGTAGGGAACATGAGACGCAAGGAAGGTTTTAGAAACAAGTCACACCTAGCCTTGAACATAAACAGTCTATGACAAATCTGGACATCTGTTCACCATAATATAGAGCTATTTAAAGCTATTCATAGGTGCTTTTCCTCTAAGCGCCCACTCTCCATGTTACATGTCAAGACCATAAATCAAACATCAGATTAGAGGAGTCAAACTGCAGAATGTTGCAAGATGTTTTACCCTTACTTATCATGGTCGCGTGGCCCTGCTGATTCAAACCGCTACTCATTAATAAAAAGATCCACTGCCCTGTTGTTTGTAAATACACCACGCTGTATAAATATCTCTGATGAACCGCTGATGCTCCACCCAAACCCCACATGCGACCCACATAGCCACGTATCACCATCTACACACAAACAGTCCACAAACAGCCACACGTGTTTAGTCCTCTGGGTGTGTCGTTGCGTGCATGCCATCTCTGGAGCTTCTGTGATCACAGCTGATGTCGATTTAGAGTTCCAGATGAACCGGGGAGTTCACCCAAGTGTCTAAACTCAGATCAGAGACGCACACATACACTTTCAATCACACTCATATACCTTTCTCTCATATCTTCCCACTTCAAAAGCCTCCAGTTCCTTTCAAGGCCTTAGCTTTGCTCAACCAGAGGCTTGTTCTTGTGCTCGCTCTCAAACAAAGCTCTGCCAATACTTCAGCAGAAAAATCTGAAAAAGTCGATCCGAGTCTTTCATGCCGCCAGAGAATATTCCTTTTGGTCTGATTTTTAAAACTGCAGTGCAGGACCATAGAGTTAGCTGACTTTGATAACCAGAGGGAGATAAATGAATGAAAATGAGGTCTTGTTCTTCAAGTCTAAGTGCACTATTCACAGATACTACCAATGTGGATCTTTGTGTAAGTCCTGCAGCACTAAAGTGCACACTTTGTCCGGTACAGACACAGAGGATGTAACAATGATGGGATTTGTTCCTCCAAGGGAGCAAGTAAATATGTTGTTACTTCTCACAGGTCTGTGACTCAGTGTTTTGGGATTAAGTGTTTTAGGGAGGTTGGGTAGAGACAAACATGACAGCTAAGTCAGCGCCACACTTGCAGAGGTAATAACAATATGGAGGAACTTGTGAGCTCAGGAGTAATCTGTGTGGCTGCATGAAGAGACCGCATGATGTCCAGATTCAATGCAAGACTCTGACGGTAAAAAACTGTGAATTTATTTTTCTCTTTTAAATTGCAGCACACACAAAAGGACAAAAGTAGCACCGGAGATTAAGAACCAGACGTTGCTTAATATGGTTGCTCATCAAGTTGTTGTGTCAGATCTGAAAAGTTGATAAAAGGCTTAAACTCTGACACACAAATGGTTCTGAGCTGTAACAACAGGTTGTTATCCTTAAGCTCTTGATATGGAAGGATGGTGTCAAGAAAAAAGGGAGAAAAAAAAACGTCTTTGAAAATATATCCAAAGATGCTAAAACCCACAGAGAGTTAGAAAAGGATAAGATCAGAGAAGTAGAACAAAAGGGGGAGAAGAAAGTTTGAAAACGTGGACAGGAAACAACAAGGTGTTAAAAGACCCAGTCCCACAGATGTTGACAGCTGTGGAGCAGAAGGTAGATGAGTGCAGCAGCAGATAAAAAACAAAGAGAATCTGTTTTGGTGTGTCAGTATATTCCAGTCTACAGAGGTAGGAGGGGGTGGATCAGGGAGATGAAAAGAAAAAGCGCTCCCAGAATGCAGGACGTGGAAGCACCAACCGAGAGGAGGGTTTTAATTGGCTGCCTGGAGACAACCGCTTCAGGCAGAGGAATTAGTATGCATGAGATCTGCAGACAGAGAGAGAATAGAGGCAGAGATCACAGAAACATCACAAAGAGTTTGGGGAACTGTCCTCCTCACTTTGACTTTCAGTATTCCTGTTGCCCCTGTGTGAACCCCAAACTCAACAAACCAGGCTCGTGGCATGAGAAATGATGTTGGACATCAGGCCCTTGGATACAGATCAAATCTTTTGTTTCCTATGCATCCATCATCCCTGCAGGTTCTCACTAGTTTGCATCAAAAAGCTAAGTAGCGTTTGCTTTCCCTTTTGTCTTTCAGAGTACCCCTGCTCAGGCATGCTGGGCATGGTATCAGGTTTAATTACAGACAACCAGATCACTGCCTCCTCTCATACGGACCGGAGCTGGGTACCAGAGAATGCTCGTTTGTTGACCAGCAGGACAGGGTGGACCCTGTTGCCCCAGCCCCAGCCCTTCACCAACGAATGGCTGCAGGTGGACCTCGGCGATGAGAAACTGGTGAAGGGATTGATCATCCAGGGAGGGAAGCACCGTGAGAACAAAGTCTTCATGAAGAAGTTTCGACTGGGTTACAGTAACAACGGCTCTGAGTGGAGGATGGTCTTAGACACCAACGGGAACAAGCCGAAGGTGAGAGTTGTTGTTTTTGTTAATCCAAATCATTGACTGTATAAAAGTACAACAGCTCCCCCAAAGAGAAGCCAAAACTTTGAGAGCATCTACCAGTGACTGGATGCAGTTTAAGTCCCAAAGCCTGCCCACTCCATGTTAACAGATGATATATAGGTTATAGTCGAAATCATTATTAGTATTTGCCTTGTGCGCAAAGTGGAGCAGCAGAGCAAGAGAAAATGTAGCAAACACCAACACAATAGTCACTATAAACATGAGAGTCCACTTCAAATCAACACAAGACTCTGATCTGCTATGGACTCTATCAAACAGAGGGATCTCTGATGTTTTATCTGTAAGTAAAATGTGTGTTTTGGTTAGCTTAAGGGTCATGACATCAGTCCCGCCTGATCTCTTCTGCGCATGTCTTGGCTTCACCAGCAGAAAATGTCAGCGCCCATCCATGTGGTGGTACTTTGGCTTCAACTTCACACAATATGAGGAGATGGAAGCATGTTTTCTTTATTAATAAGCAGCCAATGATCCCAATCCCTCCTTGGCTTCGCCACATAGACCATCCCATCAGTTCCGCCACCAGGGGTAGCATTTCCAATTTCTTCTAGGGATTACGAAGTGCTTATCATCAAGCCCTACAAACGCACTCTCAGAAAAAGAGTCCAAAATGCAGACCACTAACAGAGGGCTGAAAAAAATTCCAGAATGTTTTGCAAGTCGTGGAACTTGAGCATGACTACCAGTGCAACATGGAAGCTCACATCTCTGCAAATAATCATGCAAAAAATATTAAAATATGTGGGAAAGTCTTGGTTTATTACAAGCATTTCAGATAATCTCTACTCACAATTTCCAGAGTTTGAATTAGGAGTTGTTAAAGAAAGGACAGATTATTTCAAGCCATATATCTAACTTGAGACATATCATGCATTGAGTGTTTCAGGCAAATATTTAAACTCTGACCTGCTCCGTTTTTAAGGCAACTTCCCAGCCAAGGTGACTCCAAACAACGAAGCCAAGAAGGGAATGAAGATTCTGTCTTGTTGATCAAATGCTTTGATGCCCATGAAAAATGCTTAAGGACATTAAAAATAGTTAGGATGGTTCTGTGCAGGAAGTTTGTTTGGCTGACGGATTGATTTCTTACACGAGTCAAAGGACAGGTTTTAGCTTCAGTGGCATGGAAAATAATTTGAACATGCATCTCTAAAAATATCTCCCAAACACATTTGAACATTGATTCAGATTATGACGCATTTGGTTAATTTTCACCAGAGCGTTTCACCTAGCAGTAGTGAGTCATTAAGCAGTCGTTCCAAGTCAATTTCTGCAGTGCTCTGAATCACATTAGGATAAGCATCTCAAGTCTCTCGGAGTGCTTTTCCCACATCTCTCTCCCTGCTTTGTATTCTGTCCGACACACACCGTTCAACCCTTTCAATGGACGGTGAAACCTCTCCAGCGAAGAAGGAGGGGTGAAGGGAGTCAGGGGTAAACAGGCGAGGAAGGATGAGGACGAGAGAAGAGAGACTACAGAGAAGTGACCGGAGATTTATCTGCCCATGTCACTGCACGCACAGAAAACCAACACTTGGCTCAAAGCATGCATATACGTCCTCACATAGAATGCATATATACTATATGAGCACATATACAACCACGCTCACCACCAAGAAGAGCTGCAACAGCCCTGTCCCCAATTACATGCGTCCCTGACAGGGCATAACTCTGATCCAGATGGGCTATTGGTTGATTTATTAAGGGAGTACAGAGGATCTATATCCCCTATGTCCTAGTTAGCCGCCTCTCTCCCCTCGCCTGAGAGGTTTCTAGCATCCAAGTTGCACCAAGCTCCTTCACATGATAACATCCATTAATCCACTTCCATCAATCCTCTATCTCTTGCTTTGCTTGCACCCCACATCCTCCTCTTTTCTCCTTCATTTATTCCCTTCGCTTGAGAAAGATCTGAAGCAGAGTTGAAGGAGCTGAAAGTTGTCTTTGACAGAGGTGTGCGTCATGCTGTTTGCGCCACCAGCCCCATCCCTGACTCGCCTTAGCTATGCTTCAGATGTCAGCAAGATGAGAGAGTTCTGGTCATCCTCTGTTCTTCACATCATCTTTCCTCCAACCCAGCACATGCCAGCCCTCCACCCTGCCTCTGGTCTTTAGATGGCAGGGATAAGTCTGCCTCAGGGCATCTCCTTTAGAGAGCTGTAGCAGTCAAACATCCAGCAGTGACATTATCAGTGAAATTTCACTTTTTTTTCACTCACTTCTTCCTCTCTGTCTTTTTCCCTCCTTTTTTTCTCTGACAGATCTTTGAAGGGAATAGCAACTATGACACTCCTGAGCTGAGGACGGTGGAGCCCCTGCTGACACGTTTCATCAGAATATACCCAGAGAGGGCCACTCCTGCTGGCATGGGCCTCCGGCTTGAACTGCTTGGCTGCGAAATTGAAGGTACGTCAGTTAGAAGTTCTATTAAAAGAAACTTTGTTCTGTTTTAAATGATCATTTAAGCTTCGGTGCAAAATGTGCAACAAAGGCAAAAAACAATAGAAATTCTACCTATGGTGGGGACATTTCTACCTGTGCTGCTGATTTCTCTACCAGTAGTAATAATGTTGATACCAGTGGTGGAAAAGTTATTCTACAGATTAAAACCTTTTTCTGAGCTAATGACATTTCCAGCTGTTGTGAAGCTTTGAACTGTGGCAATAAAATTTTCACTTTCAGTGTTGACGTTCTTCCCAACATCTTAATCTCCATTCAAAGCTGGCTTGTTACATTTATCCACAGACTATTCTTACATGTGTTCACATATGAACAGCACTCACACTCAGGTCAGCCATCTATCATCCAAGCTAATGACATGTCTGTAAGTAGCTTGTACAGTCAGGGTTATTTTAAGATGTGCGTGAGGGGGTCCCACTGTTGGGCCCACAGCTGTCCAGCTCCTGCTCTTTATCCCTACAAGGGACAGTTGTCTCGTCTCCTGGTTACATCAAAGCTGCCCCCATAGATAGCCACTTGTAGAGGGGGATGAAATGAAAGCCCACCTGGTCCAGTAGGATTATTGCAGCCTGGCCTGCATCACACTCTTGGCAACCTCTGCTTGTCTTTCTTCTTACAAAGGGCTGCACACACTTTCTTTCTTTAAAATGACCCTCATTTTTTTCTTTTACCCATCTGAGCTGATGTAGCACAGTACTAGCTCAACAGTATAAGAGTGTGTAGCGTTAACCCTAAGTGGATTTACATATTGGATTTCAGGGAGACCTGTTCAGTTGTAAGCCTCGTGGTCTCCCAGTGGGAGCTTTAGTCAGATAATAATGCTTGTTTTCAGTGTTAATGCCAAACGAACACATTCTCACACAGACGTAAACACACAGAGCAACCGCAGTCACCCTGCCAAACATGCGGTTACAGGCATGTATACACAGGCACGCACATACACTGGTGCTTTACTGGTGTGTGCAAGCGTGTGTGTGTAGCAGGCCACTGAGGGGGGGGGGCTAAATCCTCATTTCTGAGAGAGGCTCCCCTGACGCAGTGCTGACCCCATCCCTGACCTCCCCCACCCTGAATCTGACAGGGGCTGATCTGCCTCATATTTCATCGAGCAGAGGGAGAGAGCGAGAGTGCTAGCTCGCACACACTCACAATAGCACACACGGAGTCAGTACACATACATTTTTCAGGCAGTTTGCCCCTATCTGTCTATGTCTGTCTCTCTCCATCTCTCACCATTTCCTTTTTCCCCCCTGTATGCTGGGGAAGCCCGTTTGTTACTCAGTCACTGTAAACACACACACATACACACACACACACCACAGCTAGGCTGTGCAGCAGTGGAGCGTGGAGTGGATCTAAGGCTGTGCCCACATCCAAGTGCAGCGGGGCCTTAATGATAGGGCACTGGCAGCCAGGGGCCAATCTAGCTCCCTCTTTCTCCATCTTTGAGTTGCAGCCACCAAAGCCTTAACAACCATGCTATAGCTTCAACTCTATTCATAGACACCCACCCCTCCATAGCATGATAAAAGGAGGGATGCTAATAGCCCAGGCGTAGATTGAATCCCAGTGTGTCACTGTGGGTAAAACATACAGAGCTTACATACTATACACATTTTCTTATTTCTCAATGGGAAATCCCTTAGGCCACTGTGAGGATATCAATGCTTAGAATTGTAAAGCTTAGGTTCTGTACAGTGGAAATGTGTGATTTGAACATGTTTACAAAGACATGTTTTTGGGACATATTCTGGTCAGTGCACATGCTGAGCTACATATTCTAAACTTGATATCTAATCCATCTGTGTCTGTCGTCTCTCTCCCTCCTTCCATCCACAGCTCCTACTCTACCGCCTACCACAACAGCACCGAGCACCACTCCATCAGACGAGTGTGACGACGACCAGGCGAGCTGCCACAGCGGCACAGGTGATGACTACGATGTGACAGGTGCTAACATCGCCCTCATGAGACTGCAATCAAACCCCCTCTATTCCCCCCTCTCTTGCCGTTCCTTCTGCTCTGGCTCACGTTCAATCTGCTGCACTCTCTCAGCTTTGTGCTCTCTGTAGCCATTTGATACGATGCCGCCACAGCTTATCTGCCATCGATTGTGCACACTCACAGGCACTATGCATGCACCCACATACGTGCTGGCATGTACAGTACGGCGCTCTAATTAGCTGCACCTGTAGCACCCACCTCTCTTACCGCCACCTCTGCACGCTCACAGGAGAGGATTGTTCCTGGAGAGCTCTCTAAATGTGCACACAAACTGCTTCTGCACCTACAGACAATCAGTTCTGCCTCTCTCTCTCTCTCTCTCTCTCTCTCTATGTATTTCTCTGTCCTTTTATCTTGCACCTGCACCTTTTTCTCCTCACTCCTCCTGGCCTCATTTCCCACTAACCCAGTAACTCTCTGAAGCTGCACTGCTGCCTGCACTCCCCATTAACCAGCAGTCTACGATGATGAGCATGGCACTGTCTCGGTCACGTGATTAGCAAGCATTACATAAGTGCTACACAGAGGCTATATGGAGACAAGGCAGCCATAAATGAAAGAGAAAGACAGCAACTCTGATTAGTTGAGCTTAGAGAGCAAGACACTTGAGTCGTCTGTGAAAGACATGAGTTATGATCACACTCTTGCTGTGCTAAGCTAAACTTGCTAATGTGTTATGTTGTGATAGGTAGTACCATCATACCGGGGACCACTACTGCAGAAGTGGACACCATCCCAGGTGAGAAAAATATGAACATTTTTTCTAATTTTTATATGCAAGCATCTTGTCCAACATTGATATAAAAGATGTTTTGTTTGTTTGTTTGTTTTATGATATTTAAGAGAGTTCGGTTTCCTTGAACACATAAACAAATGACTCATCCTTGAGGCAGTATAATAACTCTGCATCCAATGAAAAGCATTTTTGTGTTTTTATGTCCCTCTCCCATTAGAGCAGGGCCTTAGAGCTAGCTTGTGGTTTATGACTCACCATCGTGTTTGTATTCCACCTTTCAGTATCAGAGATAAGTTCCTTTCTAGCTTCAAGCTTTGAAAGAAATCAGAATAAAACAGCACTGAGCCTGCTGTTTTTTTCAGCGTTTGACATTATATGAACATAAACAGGGAGAATATTCAACTTCACTCGGTTGTTATGAATTTATTTCCATAGTTTCGTAAAGAAGCGTACTTCCGCTAATGATTGCCAGCTTAAGGCGGCCTCTCCTCTCTGATGTGTGTCTGTTATTACGGCTGATGATATGGCCCTGAGAGGCTCCCACTGACAGGGTGAGGGGAGGTTGTGTGATGCAGGGCTGGCTGATGATTAGCACTGGTGCTCTGTTGCTGCCTCCTCAGCATAATCACTAATCACTGGGCCGACACAGACACACGCTACACACACACACACACTAAACACACAACACAAAAACAAAGAAGCAAAATGCAAATGACCACAGGAAATGAGGTGTGCTTGGGGGTCACATGGACACACCACATATACACACACACATACATAGTGCCGTCTCCTATAGCAGGTTGATGAGGCAGCAGCCAGCTGAGAGGCTCTGCCCCAGACTGACCTTGGCTAATGGGCCATAGGCTCCACCCAGCCCCCTTCACTCCATCAGCTGGCTCTGTGGTCTGTCTGCAGTCTGCAGGGACACCAGCTATTATAATAAATGAGAGCTAAGGTGCAGGTGTGTATTTGCATATTTGTGTGTGTATGGATGGACAGAACTAAACATTTGTGGGTAAACACTTACCGGCCTGACTTTTCATTTCAAGAGCCTCAAGCACTGCATGCTTATCAGTTCAGTGTATTTGTAGGAGTTAATGTCTGTTTGAGTGTTTTTCGGCCCCGGACACTCTTATCTCTGAGGACGTGGTTTCCGTTGGTATTCGGAAAAAAAAGAATAAAAAGTCTCTTTTTCTTTTCATCAAATGGCCGAGTGAGTCATGTGGCTGCTCATCTCATCCCGAGCTTGTTGGTAGCCTCAGTCAAAGCCTCACAAGAATGGAAAAAAAAAAAAAAACCCAAAGCCTTTTAATTGGAATTGGGATGTCTCGCCGAAAAAAAAAGAAAAGTGGCTTGGCGTCTGAAATGTGGTTCCACATGGGAATTCCATCCTTTGTGTTTAATGGGAACATAGAGCCTCTGCCTGTAGAAGCTAGTTAAAACCCTCCTGTTATTAAAGGGAATATTGGCCCATGTATTCAGACTTTTGGAGAGCTGCCTCTTTGTATCTCTAAAGGCATCTCATGCTGGAGTTTAAGGCCGTGGCTAACATCCCAAGCATCTCACTCCCTTGTGTTCTTTGGAAGTCTTCCTTTATCCAATTTAAAAAACACTAAAGCCTGAGCTCCCACACGTTTTCTTGCCTCTACTGAGGCACGGCGTGTGTCCATGGGGGTCTACATTGTTGGAATGGGGCCCCGGCACTGTTACCATAGCTGTCTTCAAAAACCTCAAGTCCCTGCTCTCATTAAAATCCTGAGTTCTCTGCAGGTTGCTATGAACATTTCCTACTAAACAGGCGCCATGTCCAGATTCCATCTCTCTCTTCCGCTGTCTCCCTCTTTGTGCCCGTCCTTAGTGTCACTCTTTAGCCCTATACACACCCTGTGATGTTCATTAAAAGAAATCATTAACTGCAACCAAGAAATTAGGTCCACATGAGGTCTTTTCTGACATGTTAGAGACATAACTTGCCTTCTGTCCCACTCTGTTGCTTCTTCCTGAGATTGCTGTTGCTCTCTCTCTCAGATGTAGGTCTGCAAGTTAACATGCCACAGTACTTTGCTGCCCTCTAGTGTTCTGTATCTGATCAGAGTGAGTGGATGAAACCCTCAAACTATAGCCTGCGGTCATATCACGACAAGCCTATGGGTCATTGTTCAGAGCTCTTGGCAATTTTTGTTCTCCTTTGTAATAAGGGTGATGATGAAATGTGATCTGCTTTGACACAACCTTTCTTTTGTTACATTTGCAGCTTTTCTGTGGTTTGCCTGCGACTTCGGTTGGGCCAACGATCCGTCCTTCTGCAGCTGGACATCAGAGAACACAGGCTCCAGGTGGCAGATACAGTCAAGTGGCACTCCCACGCTCAACACGGGACCCAACATGGACCACACAGGTAAGAACACCCGCCAGGTCCTGCTCACTTTGCAGAAGAGTGATGCTGAAAAACACCATCCTTTCCACCTTAGTCTGTTTGTGATAGAAGTTCTTTAATTCAACAGGTGGATCAGGGAACTTCATCTATACCCTCGCGACACGTCCTCAAGATACGGAGGTGGCTCGGCTCATCAGCCCGGTGGTCAGCTCTCCGGACTCAGACCTGTGTGTGTCTTTCTGGTACCACATGTTCGGCCCACACATTGGCACTCTGCATATCAAACAGCGCAAACAGACAGTCGACGGTCCAGCTGACATCCTGCTGTGGACTGTAAGTGGTCACCAGGGCAACCGCTGGAGGGAAGGCCGTGTCCTTGTGCCACGCACCAACAAACCCTATCAGGTATCTTGGTCTGCCTTTGTGTGTTTGGACGTTGGGTTTGATATTTTTACTCCTCTCAGTGTGGCATCAGAGAAAAGGTTGCCTAAAAAGTCAATCTGTGCTTCTTTCAAGGTTGTGATCGAAGGTCTGGTTGATGGAAAGAGCTGGGGGGACATTGCTGTGGATGACATTAAGGTTCTCAATGGACTCAGCATGGCTGAGTGTAAAGGTGAGACTCTTAGCGTTTCACTTTTTGATGTTGAATATAATCATTCAGTTTTAAATGCTGCATGTTTTCTTGTGGAGTTGGATATAATTAGAATTTTTCTTTGAACAGACCCTGATGTGCCCACTGAGCCAATGCTACCAGAGGATCGCCTCAATGAAATCCGTAAGTCATTCAAACATGGACTGTTTTTGTAGCACTGTACCTATTCTGGAACCACTTGCGTACTTATAGGTTCTTCAGGGTTTGTCCTTAACCATGACTCATTGGCCTTTTACCATCAAATATTACATATAGGTGTCCCTCTGTGACCACCAAGCCTTTATAAATGAGCCATTACTGTGGTGGTTGAAGATCAAAAGGCCTTGGGATTGCTTGTGTATGTTCACTTGAAGAGGAAAAAACTCCCACAGGACTCCGAGTAAAACTGATGAAACAAATTCCTTTAATCCACAGTTTTCTTAAACAATCTTACTGGATTATTCAAAGTTAAGTTTTCCTAAACAAAGAACTATACTATGGCGGTAAAGAAACCATGAGGCTCGGTCCTTGATTGATCCTCAAATGTCTGCCCCAGTCTCACCCTACGGCCACACAAAAGAGCTCTCTCTCTCTTAAAGGGACAGTAACATAACTCACTGCTGACAACAATACCATACTGCGTTTTAAGTTTACAAAAATATCCACATGAATTAAATCAAATCACTTTTAGCTGACTCTTAACATATTTTATAACTTAACTTATACAATGAAATCACAAATTTGAAGATTAACTTTTAACCCAAAATTGTTGATTATTTATTTACCTTTAACATGTCTGAACGTAACTTTGCCCCTACAATTACAATTCAACAAACATGTCTCATACATCAGAGAAGACCATTGCTCTGAATAATGACCTGCTGAAGCACTGAAAGAGCTTGAGCAAGTATAGTGGATTTTACTGGTTAAGATTATGTCTTCACCTCAGATCAAAATAATAATTAGACTACACACTGTACTTTGTTTTAAAGTTCAAACAGGCACCCCTAAATCGTATGTTTAAGCTTTTTGAAAAGATCTGACAATCGTAATGTTTAATGCAGCCATGACCGATTAGTAGTTTAGTGTGGGGGGGAAAGCTAGCCTGCAAGATGACATGTAGGGGGGGATCAGATGAGACTGTGAACGAGGATGACCGGGTTTTTCTATTTAAAGCTACTATAAGGAGTTTTGTGATGATTATGAAACACACTTGGATGAATGCTGAAGCATTTTGATACCTCAAATAAAGCCAACAAGACCTTTGATGACAAGATTGAATCTTTCTAGATCATTATTTTTTACCTGTAACTGCTGTGAGGGGGTAGGTGTCAGAGGAGGGGGTACCAAGAAACAGACTTAGTTTACATTTTCCAGAGCAAATTAAAGACAAGAGGAAGAGATGTTTGGTGAAAAAACACTATTTAGATATGTACAGGACAGATTAGCAAAGAGACAAGACATAGAACATTTTCCACAAGGGGGTGTCAAAATCAACCAATCCTAAATTTCCTCACAGGAGTTTTAAATTAAGGATTCCAGAAATGTTTTTTTATTCTATTCATGTCTTATTTGAGCTGTAGTTAAGGAAGGACAATTTCAATAAATTCCCTTATTAAAGTTTTGTTGCATTCACATTTCCTTTTGGGCCTGTACAATTCATCTCTGGTCTGGAGGTTTGGGGGCTTTGGGACCTGTTAGGCCCCTGGTAAATGATAGTTAGGTCTATATCTAGTCTTCATAGTTTTTTTTATCAAACCACATATCTGACTCAGCTGTTCTTTTTTCTGCCTCTCAACCAGTTGAGGACATCACCGTGTATCCAGACTTTGTGGAGACCAACCAGATCAGCGGGGCGGGCAACATGCTGAAGACGCTCGACCCAATTCTCATCACCATCATCGCCATGTCAGCCCTCGGGGTCTTCCTGGGGGCCATCTGTGGCGTGGTCTTGTACTGCGCCTGCTCACACGGTGGCATGTCGGACAGGAACTTATCAGCCCTGGAGAACTATAACTTTGAGCTAGTGGATGGCGTGAAGCTAAAGAAGGACAAACTCAATGTACAGAGCTCATACTCAGAGGCGTGAGCTGGGACTGGGTGCATCATGTGACTGTATGACGTGCAGAGCGTGCACAAGACTGGCTGTAGGCATATGCTCTCGTGTATCAGCGAGTAGGCAGGCTCATGGACTGCCACCACCCTCAACTTCACTGGATGAGGGACAGGTTCAGGAACCAATGGGAGGTTTGGACTGACCCACGCTTTTTCTCAGGAGCAGCAGTAAAAAGAACCTACCAGTAGGGGACACTGTGTACAAATAAACTACAGAAAAAAATATGTACAGATGATTCAGATGATATTTTAATTTTTCTATTTTGATTTTCATTCATTTTTACAATCGGATGCTGGTGTTGAGACCAATTTATTAATAATGTTAAAAGTATTTATCATTTTCTGGGAAAGAAATCTTTTTTTTCTTTATCAGTCCATGAAGGTTGTTTATTTTGGACTTTTGAAAGAGACGTATCAAAATCTAAAATGAACCATATCCGGCAAAACTGTAGATTTGCCCCATGTTGTGGCATACAGGGTGTGCCCATTACCCATGTACCTTTTCCCCTTTGACCTCTATCATTCTAAAGTGAGGGTCCCATTCATGGCAATGTATGGTTCTGACAGTGCCTTTAGTATATTTCAGTTGGCCTCTTCTGTTGATCCGGGTGTTTTTTACTGTACATGGCTTAAGTTATGACAGAAAACAGGGGCACATTATCGTATGAATATCTGCAAATCAGGATAACAATCTGTCACAGCGCTTTGTTTTTGTTTGTTGTTGTTGTTTTCTGTCCAAAACCCACACACTGTAAATAAGTTTTAATATATTTTATTGCCCTTTTTAAAGAAAGTAAAAAGGAAAAAAGCTGCAGTATCCCTTTTTTCATGGGTTTGTGTGTGTGTAAATACAATCTTCTGACTGTTCTGTGGAAGGTGCAGTGTTATGGTTTTGATTTTTAGGTTTTCTTGCTCAGACGAGTTAGCTTTTTGTGATATTACGGCGACTTTCAATGTGCATTCAAGCCATCTGTCACCGAAAACACCCGCCCACAAAAGACAAGTGAATTAAATGTAATGAAACAAAAAAAAAAAACAGTTGACAGGATGAACTCTTAAAGATCTTTTTCAACTAATGCCACAATTCTTCATCATATATCTGCTCTGCATTCAACTGGTCACCTGAATTCATATAGTTTCATGTATAATTTCATATAGCTTCAAACACTCTCATGTCAAAGGCAGAGGAGGTGTTAAAGTATAAAAAAAATGTCTGTCAGCATACCAAAAACTCAACAATCATCATCACTGCTCTGCTTTAGCTATGCTAGCTCATCCCCTCCTTACGTCACTGTGGATTGTTCACTGAAGAAGTGCTCTCTGGACAATGCAGCTTGAATGCACTTTGTTACTGATCCCCTCATTTTAAAAAAAGAGGGTTTAACACACTAACTGAAGAATGGTGCTAACATTACTTTAGCCAGACACATCTGTCTCTTTAAAAAAAAAAAAAGCCCAGTTTGTATTGTTCACATGCTGTATTGTAGCTTAAGGCCTCATAGAGGGGCCACAAAGAGTTTTACGTGTTTCACGTGTAGCAGCCATAACGTTGTGATGTCAGAGCTGATGTCATTCAGACGGGACAATGGTACAGCGAGGGATTGCGGGGCGTCACCTGAATCAGGTCACCTGGCCTCCCCTCCATGGCTTTACCAAAGGATGGTCGCCCCCTTCTGGTTCATGGGGGCTCTCACCTACACTCAAAAAACAAGAAAACTGCAGTTTTCCCATGATTCACTCAGAAAAAGAACTGGCTTTACTCTTTAAGATTTCCCAAAAGGGGAGGTGATGGAGTGGAGAAACGTGTGACAGTGTTTTTCTATCTCTTTATAAGCTCAAAGAAGTGCAAATGTTACTTCAAAGTGAACTCTTTAAATCTCTATGGAGACTCTTGTTTGCAGATGGATGTATCGGACAATCCCAAGCTAACCCGACACTACAAAGGGAAGGAACTCTGTGTGAACTCCATGTGAGACTGACAGTATCAGGACACAAGAACCCACAGTACAGGAACTCGGCGTTTTTTCCACAATCAATCTAAGAACTCAATACTGAGAGGGGTGACGTCTTTTTACATCTGTGTGCTTTGTATGTCGTGCCGTGGTGAACACATCCTCAGCTTTGTTCATGTCAGAAATCGACCTCCCACTCCTCTCGACCTCTACACCGTAACGTCTGCCGCGCTTTCAGCTGTAGAGGACTGTAGCTCCAGCGACGTCTGCTAAAACTAGAGAAAAAGGATACTGTAGCGTGGACTCAAGAGAAACAATGTTGCACTGATAAATATATTTAAGAGGTTTATGTGTTTATAGCGTTCATTTGCAAAAAAACAGAAGAAAGTCAAAAACACAAAAAACACATGTTCATTTCTTTCATCTTTTTTATATATATAGTTTCAGATTATGTGATATAATTCTGAAATGTAAAAATATTGAGATGTTTTCATTATTGAAAAAGGCAAATAGATTTTCCAACAGTAATGTCCCTCCCCTACACATTTACATGGCATATTAACGCTTCGTTTTGTACTGTCATTCAAATTTTGTGCAGATTTTGTTCTGTTTTTTACAAAGAACAAGAAAATAAGACTTTTATTTTCAATACTGCTTCTGTAATTTTGCTGTTGTAGGAAAAAAACGAATAAACAGCAAGGCCTTAAAAAAAGAAAAGGGGATATTTGTGTTGTGATCCAGAATCCAGATCTTGTTTTTCTTTTATTCCGATCAGATCCTCATCACAGCCGTGCTGTAAAGGTTCACCAGCAGCCTCACAATCAGCTCTTTGGAGCAACATCTGTTCTGTCCATCAAAGTGATGTGAAAGCACTAATACAGCAAGACAGTGATGTAAACAGGAACAGTTTGTCTAGACTTTGTTTTACAGCCATCGCTTTCCAAAGATACAAATAAAAGGCTTCTTCATATGAAGGAGGTGGATCCTTTATTTCCAATTAAGTTGTTTTGGTCACTTAAATGAAAGAGAAAAGGCAACTAATAAACTGATTCACTCTGACACCATGGAATGAATGGTGAATAATCAAAGGCAGATCTCAGAGCCAATTGGAGTGGTAAACGGTTACAAAAACCCTGGGATAGAATGAGGGGTGGGAACTGACCACCAATGAGAAGCTGGTATGACCTTCATTCAGTCACTCAGCTCTTTTTTCCAGCTGTCGATCATCAGCTTAAATCAGGCTTCCCCTTCCTTCCCTTGCCTTTTCTCCATTTGTTTTACTTCTTTCCTTGTTCATGGCCTCCTCTCTCCTCTATCCGCCCACTATGACCCTGAAATTTAACAAAGAGTGCCATCTTAATGAATTTCTCAATAGGAGCAAGTGAAGAAGATGGAGCGTAGTGGAGCTTAAGATGAACAGGTATATCCTTTGCTGAGGTCTGAACATACAAAAGAGGCATGACGCAGAGCTTGAATATACAAGAGAAATATACACATCCGAAGTCTAGTTGTTATGAACGCTTTTCTGTCAATAAGATTCACTTGCCAACACTCATCCTGTTATGTTTTTTCCTTTTAAAATCACAGCTCTTGGGCATCATGACCATAAAAACGCTAATTAAATCAGGTGTACCTTCAATGTGATCAAGATAAAACACAAATATGAAATATTATGACACGACTTAACATGACATAACCCAAAAGACATAATAAGCCCCTATATCGTATTGTATCGTAAAGTAGTTTAACGTAAAGTTGCGTAGCGTAGCATAGCGTAGCATAGCGTAGCATAGCGTAGCTTAGCATAGCGTTACGTAACATAAAGTAGCATAACGTAAAGTAGCATAACGTAAAGTAGCATAACGTAAAGTAGCGTAACGTAAAGTAACGTAACGTAACGTAAAGTAGCATAGCGTTACGTAATGTAAAGTAGCATAGCGTTACGTAATGTAAAGTAGCACAAAGTAAAGTAGCGTAACATAAAGTGGCGTAACATAAAGTAGCGCAACATAAAGTAGTATAACGTAAAGTAGCACAAAGTAAAGTAGCAGAACATAAAGCAGCATAACGTAAAGTAGCACAAAGTAAAGAAGCGGAACATAAAGTAGCGGAACATAAAGTGGCGGAACATAAAGTGGCGGAACATAATGTAGCGGAAGGTATCGTAAGTATTGTAATGTAACATAACGAAATGTAACGTAACTAAATGTAACCTGACTCAACGCAACGTGAAGTACCGCAACATGACGTAACACAACTTGACCTAACGCAACGTGACCTAACGCAACATGACCTAACGCAACGTGACCTAACGCAACGTGACGAAATGCAACGTGACATAACGCAACGTGGCATAATGCAACATGACGCAACGTGGCGTAACCTAATGTAATGTAACCCATAAGACATAAGCCCCTTAAACATTAGCTAACCTAACCTAACCTTGCCTAACCTCTAACACATAAGCCCCCATAAATTGGCGTGACATGAAATGACGTGACGTGACTGGACACGACGTGACATTAGCTAACCTAATGCTGAACCTAATGTAACATTACATTACATTACTTTTAGTTTAGTCACTTTACAAGAAGTGATATTAGGTAACCTCACCTCACTTACTGTGACATAATGTGTAGGACTGTAAAGGAGCAGAACAAAACAGAACAGAATCTAGCGTTAATCGTACATTACTGTGGTCATGCATGGTTTATGTATTTTAAGTGTTGCAATGACTGTTGTAGATCTTGAATCCCTTAAATCTTTTGTAAAGGAGACACCTGTGCATCCTCCTCCTCCTCCTCCACTCCACTTTCCTCAAGATGAATTTTAGGAACTGACTTGTCTCACAAGATGATACACTGAGTTCCATATCCGAAAGGGGGACAGACGAGATAAGGAGACACTTAATGGAGCAATTAGAAACTGGTGAGTAATTTTGTAGTAGTATTGAAACTGGCTTAAATCCAGAATATAAATGGGAATTGGTTTTATAGTTTAATGTACTTTCCAAAGACGAAAGGAGGAATATTAGCAATTATTTGAGATGATAAAGGTTGTAAAACATTTGCACTTCTTACTGGTAGATAAATAGCAGCAATACTCAGTCCCCCATTATCATACACAAGCAATTAGACTCATAACATAATTTTCTTTGCGTATCCTTCACACACAATTAACTCCAAGAGATTTGTATCCCAGCAACTCCATTAGATCCTTTTTATCTCTTCTGAAACCTGACCCGATAGTTTCGCACAGAAATACTTTGCAGTAATTAATGAATCAGCCGAGCAAGGAGGAGACAAAGCAGCATCAGTCAATTGTGTTTTACGCACTTATAGAAGAAAGGGATATACAGAACAGTTGAAGTATTTAAAGCTATGACATTAAACATTAGTACAAAAAAAAGGGGTTTGATAAACTGCTCGGTTAAACTCAGGGGTTTGTAGAGTGTTGGGGACATACAGGTAGAAAAATCAACTGAGAGGAGGGATCAATCATTTTTTTCTGCATTAGGTATAAACTTGAGTTCAAACAGTCAGAACCAAGAGAACTTATTTTAATGTTTATAAATTAGATAAGAAGGCACCAGATCAAATGATGCCACACACTCCAGCTTTCATAGTCTCATTTGTTTCATTGTCCCTAGACAGACCTTAAATTTACGATTATTTTTGAAATACCAAAATATTAAAAGGCAATCTTCTCTCTCTTCATTTGAGCAAGAGGCCTGCTTTTTTGTACAGAGAAATAATGTTTCGTAAAGAGACTTAAGGAATAAATTAAATCACAACAACCTTCATAATTATCTTGTGACTGCTGGAATTAACAAGTTAAACTAGTTTAGAGTCCAGCTGCTCCTCAAGCAGCTCCAACTCAGCTCTGATATGAATCTATAATCACATTAAGTCATTGGGAGGAGGCTGGACAGCATCCCCCTCACTAAGGTGAAGAAAGATAATACACCTGCACGTTGACTGTTAAGTTTAACTCTAATTTAGTACAGCAAATTGTTTTGCTGTGCTTTTTGTTGTGGAAAGGAAACCCTTACTAATCTTTCTCTCTCTCTCTCTTCCTGGGGTCTACTTCCGGGGGGCGTGTTATCATGGGTGCACACATGAGGATGCAGCCACAGGACTCCAGCAGCTGTACATTGTTAGGCTGAGTTGAGTGATCAGAAGAAAGAGAGGGGAGGGGGGTAGAGGGGATATTTTGGTATTTTTGACTTATGTGGTAGTTCTTTAGTTTATTAGATATTTTCTTTCATCTGTATTAGCTGTTCAATCATCTGCATGGAGGTTGCTAATTGTAAGTATTGTTTAGATGTAAATATGTGTTTTAGAGTCAGGGGCAGGTGTGACTGTGATTACACTGGTGTGGGAGGAGACTGAGGGGGTAAAAAAGGCCAGGGTGTGTGAAGGTGGGGGTCAGGGTGTGTCTCCTCTGCTTGGCTGCTGCTGCAATCATGGAACCAGCTTCACCTGTGGAGCTCCTTTTGTCTGGAGGGATCTGCTGCATGTTATGTGAGACTCTTTTGTATCATGTGTGAACTGAAGTAAAAGAAAAAACAGAGCTCTGGAACCTGTTGTCTGATGCTCCTTATTTTTACAGCTGGCTCTACACTGTTCTGCCATCAGTTCTCATACAGTTGTTAAGGGTTTATCCACCCAAAACCCAACAGTCATGTATAACAACACATCATTTACAGGTGACAATAGCTGCAAATATAGATTTTTTATAATGCAATACTTTTACTTGTTATGGAGTAATTATGTACTGAAAAAGATGTGGATGGGTCTTTAAAAGAAGATCAGAAAGCACTGTAAAGCACTGTTGGCTTGGGACTAGTTTAAATTACATCTGTAGTTTTCCATTTTACCACTAGATGGCTCTGTTGAGTAAAATTAGAAATAGTGTCTCTTGGATTCTGAACATGGCGTTACTGTGTGACTAAATCAGAAATATAATTCCAGATTAAAAGGAAAGTTGCCATGAAACAAATCAAGGTATATGTTGCATAGTGGTGCATGTGTGGCTGGTTTGTTCTTTCGTCATCTTATATCCATAGATATTGTGAGTTATTAGCAAGTATACAAACAATAAGCAGCAAATGAGCAACGCAAAGTGATAAACCAACACACTCATCAGCTTCGTAGGTTTCTTAAACAATAAACAAGGTGAACGTTTTCTGCTGTTAGAAAGTGTCTGATTGTTACAAAGAATTATGAATGAATTATACTTTCAGTTACAGATCTGTTTAACATTGTAAGATGGCTCACTGTCATACAGTTGTGACATGATAGTTGAACAGAGCTATCTTTGGGTGTATTGATGATCTCAGTATCTTCTTTCCAGATAAAGTCAAATAAGTTTCTGTACATATTCATTTTGTCATTAAAACATCAGTCTTATGTCTACATGTGCTACTATTAACAGGAATATTAATTTAATGAAAGAAAAAACAACAGGATCAAGCTAGATCTCTTAAGAAAATAAAAGAATGTGAAAAACGTTTGAATTAACAAGATGTAATGCCCCCAAAAATCACAGCACAGCATGGTTATTGGTTCAGTAGAAGAATATCAATGACTCAAAATCGGTTCAAACATCTAAGTTTATAAAATGTAGTTCTAATAGTAGTCACAGAATACCATCATGAAATTATGTCCCTGTATTTCACCTTAAAGTACAGTTTTCTTTTTTAAGGTATTTGTTCCCATTTCATTGCAGTGACTAAAGCAAACCACAGGGAGGCTCCAGAGGTCAATGAAGCAAAAAATGTAACTTAAACTGCAAATTCTGCAAAACCACAGCCATAACAGTGACTTGTCCCAGGTGAACAACAAGACGTGTTATTGTAATCAAATATCTTTAGGTTTTACGTAACTCTAACTTTTAAAATAATAACTGAAAAATGTAGAAAAATAGTAAAATACAAGCTTTAAAAATCATTACTATGCCATTAGTCTATACCATAATGATCATACATCCATATAAATATCCCTCATCAGAGTTCTTGGATATAAAAAACAGAACTCAAAACACAAGAAAAATAGAAATCTCTTTTATTACAGCGCAAATCCTAAAATGGGATGCTACTTTATATTTTTTCTAACCAGGAAAAGCCTCATAAAGATCAAAATTCCATTTAACAAGAGTGTCAGGTAAGACTGTGCAGACATACAGAAACACAAATCAACCTCCTGGGGCACTTAAGGAGAAGTCTTCAGTCACAGCATCTAAAACCTGATGCATCGTCCTCCAACTCTTTCAATCTGCTTCTGAAAAGATCACAAGAGACCAACACCCCAAGACCCTAATCTTCCTGCAGCTGATTCCAAGCTTCAAGAGCAGCTTACCTAAAACATTACACCTCCATTTAAAGATGCACTCAGGGAACATGAAGCAAAACAAAGTCTTCAGATGGATCACAGAGTGAGGTTTGTAGCTTCTGTAGCATTTTTCAGATGGATAGAATTACACAAGTTAGAGGGAAGGAGGTTAAGAGTTGCCTAAATAAGGATACATAAGTATTTAACCCTCCTGTTATGTTCAGGGTCAGATTGACCCTTTTCAAAGTTCAAAATAAAAAAATAAAAAAATGTTAAAAGTGCTAAACGTATTTTTTCGGCATGAAACTTCTTCTACTTGCCTTAATTAGCGTAATCAACATATAAAATAAAAATGGTTCCTTTCACATATTTGCAACCACCCCTGCATGTTTATATTACATATATATTTCACATATTTCACCACAATCACACACACACACACGCACACGCACATCTTCTCCCTATCTCTTGACCTCATCTGTAAAGTGCGAGAATGCAGGTGTTGGCATGACTTTTGTCGGGAACCTTCTCTGTTCCCGTGGACAAACTCCACTCACATAGAGGGGACTCTCAGCAGGGTAGTGATGTCTCATGATCGAAAGCTGCGGCTCTGAGAGACGATGCTTTATAGTGAATCAGAAGAGCCGGCTCGCATCGAGAGAAAGCCGGCTCCCAGTTTTTTCCTCTCGGTGCTGAGCTCTCACAGTACTCATCCCCAGCTCTGCTCACAGCAGAACTTTGTTTTGATTGATCAGCATGGCATGGATTTTTCTCAATGCCAACCTGAGGACATTAATAATGTTTGCTCCAGTTTGGTTCTGGTTCTTTTTACTGGAGTTGGTTCTGGTTCTGTTTGCTTGAGTTTGTTCTGGTGCTGTTTGCTTGAGTTTGTTCTGGTTCTGTTTGCTTGAGTTGCTTCTGGTGCTGTTTGCTTGAGTTGGTTCTGGTTCTGTTTGCTTGAGTTTGTTCTGGTGCTGTTTGTTTGAGTTTGGTTCTGGTGCTGTTTGCTTGAGTTTGTTCTGGTGCTGTTTTCTTGAGTTTGTTCTGGTTCTGTTTGCTTGAGTTTGGTTCTGGTTCTGTTTGCTTGAGTTTGGTTCTGGTTCTGTTCCCTTGAGTTTGTTTCTGGTTCTGTTTGTTTGAGTTTGGTTCTGGTTCTGTTCCGTGGATATGTTTGCAGTTTTTTGTTTAGTTGTACAATACAAAAGTTTGATTAAAATACTAAAAAAAAGTAAGAATGGTCTTTTAACAGAATAAATGTACAAAATTGGGCAATTATAAGGCTTCTCATAAAAATATCCTAAATTAAGAACCGTTGGGGAGTCGAAAGCTCAGGCTCTTCTTCGGGACAATGAGAAAAAACTGAGAAAAAGAGATAGAGATCAAATAAGCCATCAGTGAAAACAAGATTAAAAGATCAATTGTCCTCAATAGATAACACTACTGCTGTATCAATAAACTTGTGGAACTCACTGATGTCTGCTGGGACAAAGCTGCTTTTGTATTACATGTGAACCTGTACTGAGTTACTCTCACTGATTCTAGCCTCTACAGTAGAACCATCACGGATCTTGTCCCACGAGGGGTTAGTCCAGATTTAAGATAAGAAAAAAACTCCCAGATGTGGGTTCAACTCTTTCTATGTTCATATTGTCTTCCTTTGCTGTACTCCTGACAAATTGTGTTTAACTGACCCATTATTAATGTCAGAGGGGATCAGAATGTAAAACCATCAGTGAGGTATGATATACTGTAAGAACAAAGTCACCCTTCTACGTCTGTATCACTTGCAGTGTGTCAGAGACCTCTCCGTGCTCATAATATCCTCTGACTAATGGTGTTAAGTATTCTGCTGCCTGCTGGGCATTCTGCACCCCTGCACAGCCCTTATCTTCATCACCTCTTCTTCCTGTAACTGAGTCACACAAATTTCCTCTCACATTAAATTTGTGAGTATGATTCATATCAGTTCAAAAGTGATGTATCCGGGAAAGGCTACAAGAAAATCAAGATATGAGTCCAGCAATAAGGCATTATTATTGAATGTCATAGAATGGAGTTTTAGTCCAGTTTAAGCAGACGGAACTTCTCAACTATCTCACTGGGGGCAGAGGAAAAGATAAAGAGCTGCATTCCCTAGTAAACACTCCCTGGAGACTAAACAGGATTCAAGGATCTTCTGGACATGCTAGTTTGTTTTTCTATCGCATTTTTTCCACTACGTCCCTGAGTGCTGAGCCACAAATAACTCTCCGCTCAGTTAAAGCAAATACATGACTCGCTGAGTTGATTATTTTCATTGAATGTGGTCCAAAACATGCTCTGAGGGTTTTATATGGAATCTTCTGCTGTGGAAAAGAAAGAAGAAACTGTTATTATTAATGTTGGCCTTTGTGATGGGATCATTAGGATTTTTAAATAATCTGATAATCGAAGTATAAGCAGTTTCACATGACTCTCAGATGTGATATTTCATAAAAACACTTGACTTCCTCTTACTTCCTTTCTTTCTTTGACTTGATTGTTCAGGTTTAATTTAGTAGTAGTATTTATACACAACAATACCAATTTTAACACACATCAGGAGGAAATGCTCCAGTTATGAGAGGAAGAATTCACTGTAAGAGACAGAAAAAGTTTCAGTTTTTATATGAAAGGAAACTTTGGTCCTTAAATCTCACATTATTTAAAATAACTGTCTCAGTCATGATGATATCTGTTGCTTTGTATGTCGAAATAATTGTGCTATGAATTTATTTAAGGACTAAAGCCACACTTTACCTGTGTAACCAACACAGCTAAGGCAGGGCAAGGTAAGACAAATGTATTTATTTAGTTAATTTCATACATAATGGCAACTCAATGTGCTTAAACAAACCACAAAGATAAAAACAACATGCTTAAACAAAAGGAATATTTACATAAGTACATAAAAGTCCATAAAATCATACTTTCAGGGAGTCCGATAGAGTACATTAGAATACCCTGTACATTGCAATGAGAGTAAATTAAAACTACAGTATAAAAAAGTGCAGGTTTTCTATACTGTAAATGTATTTCACTTGAGCATATCTAATCTCTAAAAGCAGTTTTTCCAGTTACAGGCAGCATAGTGTTTAAACGCTGCTTCACCATATTTAGTCAGGACTCTCAGCTGTACTAACTGACCACAGCTAAGACAACTAAGGTTCACGTCTGGTTGATAATATATCAGAAATATACTCCACACACCATTCAGGGTAAACTGGTTTACTGAAAACCAGTTCAGAGATTTTAAAGCTGTGGTAATGTATATCCATTTAAGTGAAGTTAGTAATCACCCTTTGCAGTTTTCTTTTATTTTCTATACACGGATTAGGTTTAAAGTCCTGTAAATGAATCATCAAAGGATGAAATAAAATAAAAAAACATGGAAGGTGCTTGAGTAATATCTGTAATTAAATGTAAACAGACAGCTGTTTTCTCCCTTATCTGTATTTTTTTTTTTTGATATATCGGAGCAGTATGTTGGAAATAATGAAAATACTGATGATGAAGGACATTCATTTTAATGGAGTTACTGACTGATGGATCTTTGCAGACATGTTGGCAGCATCTGTATAAATAGGCGATTATGTGAAGGGGTAGCAGTGACGTCAGCAGGGGGCTCAGACTGTAGCTGCAACAAGTAAGCGAAATTTAGCAAAAAGCAAAACAGGAACAGCGTGGAAGCCTTTTCAAAATAAAAGCAGTTAAAAAACGATTCAGTATTTGACACCAATTCCAGTATAAAGTGCGTGTCTATGCATTAATTACCATAATTTTCATCACTAGTTATTTCATCCTATGTACCTAAAGAAACAATTAGACTCTTTTAATGAAGTTAATCAATGTGCCTGTCTTGCAGCCTATGCCCACATACTATTAGAAAGCCTATGTATGCATGTATGTATGTAGAAAGCATGTCTTTTTAAGAGTCTCTGTGAAACTTTGTTTGAAATTAATCTTAATTTTTGAGGTGATGGTGATTCAATGAAAAACAATCATAGAAATCATTAAAAAAACTAAACATTTTCTAACACAATCACTGTAGAGCACAACATAATGAGTAAGTATGTCAAATTAAAACAGATCTCAAATAGATGAGACAGTATCTGAAATTAACAATAAGTTACTACATCAAAATACTCACTTACCTAAATATGATAAGTAACTTCTTCGCTGCTGTTGGTAGTCACCGAGTACAACATCTGTTCAGAGAGAGGGACTTTGAACGTCAACACTATCCCTCCCAACCAGATTTCCTCTTAGCCCCCCAACACAGATCGGCATGTGCAGTCATAACAGTACTGGACTCATAACCAATCAGAGGACGTAGTAGGGGCCGCCCCTCAACCAATCAGGACAGAGGATTGGAGATTAGCTATGATTGGTCCGTCATAACGGGAACGAGGGAATAATAAGATTGCTTGATACAAAGGCATAGGAAAAGGCAGAGATTTCGCAATAGTCTCAAATTACTCCACTTACCGATGAGTACAGATGGGCATTATGACCTTTTCTCCAAATCCGGCAGAAAAAAAGCAAAGTGTTTTTACACCATTCCTACCAACAGCAGCTTTAATGTCAAATAGTTATACTGAAATATTTTCAAAAAAATTGCATTACAATGACGTACAGGGTCATATTTATCACATTGGCAGCACTGGACATATTAATTGCAACTAGTATGAATAAATTCAATTTAACTGAGACAATACAGTAGTCTTTCCCTTACATTAAATTTGTTTTATTTTGAAGGATATAACCGGAAGCGCTCTTTGTCGCACTGTTTCTCTTCCATTAGTGAGGTTTCAGCAGGAGGAGCGGACCTCTGCGGTCACGTCTCTCCGCTTTCCCCTGACTGAGACCGAGGGAAACGGGTCCACACTATCGCCCCGGGGATTGAGTTTCCTTTCCAGATATCCGACTGTCCCCGCGTTTGATTTGAGTTCATACTCTTTACGTTCTCTCTGAGGAGTAAAGTTGAAGGGAATGAGTGTCTGTGGAAATCTTTCGTGACTTTTTGTCGGAGGAGAGAGAGAAAGAGAGGTTCCCGGTGCCAACAGGGCAGAGAGCTGCTGCTGCTGTCTGTCTGCAGAGAGGCTCATCACTGGGAGCTAGGAGAGGAAATACAGCTGAACTTTGTATGAAGCCTCGGGCAACAGCACAGAAGCAAGGTAAGGAAACTAACAACTCTTCTCAATATAGCCTTCCGTTTAAATCCCTGTGTCCCAAAAAGCTGTATTTCATTGGTAAGCTGATTTATGTAGAGGTTGTTTTGTGAGCTAAATTTAAATTGGTGTTACTGCACTTCATGACAATTTGTGGCACTTGCTGTGACATTTTATCCCATGATATAGTTTTGCTTTTAACTTTCGCAAACAATGTAACCTCAGTTTATCATTCACTCATTCTTATGTTAAGCAATAGAAAAATAAAGTATTAAAGCTGCAGTAAGGAGGTTTCAGTTTGTGTCAGTTTTGGCGCCCCCTGTGCGGTAATAATAATAATAATAATATTAATTTAATTTGTAAAGCACTTTTCAAAAACCAGGTTACAAAGTGCTTTACATGGACAGCAAAATAAAACAGGCAGGTCATAAAAACACACAAGTCAAGATAAAGACATAAAACATATTTTAAAAGACATACAATTTACCTAAAAAGACTCTAAAGGAATACAATTCTTTTAAATATATTGCTTAAAATAGAATAAAGTCAAATAAAATTCACATAAAATCCGTGTTAAAAGTATGTTTTAAGAAGAGATTTAAAAGAGCTCACTGACTCAGTAGATCTGATCTCCTCGGGCAGATGGTTCCAGAGTGTCGGACCCCTAACTGCGAACGCTCTGTCTCTTGTTTTCATTTTTGTGTTAGGTATACAGTAAAAGGTACGTCTTATGTACGTCTTACGTCTCTCTTATCTGGTTTATTGCCTGCAGGTTTTTTTTTAACAACAACAAAAAAATCCTAATTTAATATGGTGTGAAATATATCAAAAATCAAGTGTCTTTGCTTTTTATGTATATTTATTTATTTATTTATTTATTTAAAGGGACAGTGCATATTAATGAACATGTCAGTGTAGCATCCATGTAAATATGCAAGTGTTAGCCATAAGGCTGTGCAAAAAATATAAAGAAAAAGCTGTTTTTAAAAAAGCTTTGTTTTTTATACAAAGTATAAAAGTGAATTATTTTTGGTGTCCAACATGCTTTCCACCCATCCATCTCTCCTGGGTCAGATTCAACATCCTGTCTCTCCTCTCCCCTTTTGATGTCTTTGGTCATATGAAAGGGCTTCAACAAGTGATCTCACATGATCTATTTAAATTACTCAGGGGTCACTTGACATGAGATGCTGACAGGCCAGAGAGAGAGAGAGAGAGAGAGAGGGAGGGAGGCTGCAGATGTTCTGTAAAAAGCTGGAGTCAGAGAGGCCCTGAAGAGAGATAATGATTTATGTCATCTGTTGCATACAGTAAACACAGAAATGCATGTGTGCAGGACTTGATGCGCAGCTAAGACACACAGTAGCTTTCTGACAGCTGCTTGTTGTTACCCATGCAGTGCATGATGGACAGGCTGCACAGCATTCATCGATTGGATCGTGCAGAGCTTTCATTTGAAGGAGAGCAGGAGGTAGTAGGCCTTATAAAAAGCGAAGCTGACTCCGCAGTGCAGCTGAGGGCCATCACTTTAATCAGGGAAATGGAGGCAGGAAGGGAGGCAGGGAGGGAGGATAAAAGGGGGTGTGACAAGGAGATATGGAAGGGGAAGACAGTATAGTGTATGAGGAAAGGGGGGAGGACGGTTAATTGAGAAGGAGGGTAAATGTAGGACAGTGGGAGACGGTAGCAGAGCCAGAAGCCACCAGCTAATGGAAGCGACCTCAGGGTCCCCTGGGAACAGCTGCGGCTGCAGGGGCCGGGCTCCCGCTTGATTTACGAGACCACTTACTGCACACACACATAGAGGGGCCACACCCGGGCCTTTCTATCCGGACATGTGATGTTTCTCATGTGTGTGTTTGTTTCCCTGTTGAGACATTCACCCAACGTGCGAACTTGTCCCCTTGACACAGCAGTGATGAATATGCACGGTGTGTTTCTCCGTGTGTTTCTGCGTTCCTGTGGGACAGAAGTGATGAATGCTTACAATCGGTCTGTGCGACGCATGCTTTGCACTGAAGGGGGAGATGTCAGTCCCAGACACGTAAAGTGGTGTAAATAATCACCTCCTTTTAGCCGTTTACCTCCAGGGTATGGACACACACGCACACACACACTTTGCTGTTGAAGATGGTCTGTAACCGATGCTCCCTGAAGAGCAGTTGTATGTGATTTGTTAGGTACTGAATCACATGTCTGATCAACAGGCAGTGTTTTCCTGCATTCTGAGGATGTTTCAAACATGTGGTAATTCAAAGATCAGTCAGATTAAACCACACATTTCTAAATGTGGCAGCATAAGTGACAGCTTGGCTAGCAGCCCCCTCACCAGACATCCTGTATTGAATAAAAAGCTTTGAAGAAACAAAGGCTTTTAACCATGCACTTTTTTATTCTGTGTTTTCCTGAAGCTTCTTTTGTGTTTATTGTTCACATTCAAATCTTGTGAACAATAAACAGCAAAGAAGCCCTGATATAAGCTCCTAGAAACAACTTGATCTGAATAAGTTGCAGCTCAGCTTGCAGCCTCTTTAGGACGTCATGTGTCTGTTCAGGAGCGCTAGAGAGACACTAATCTTTAAGGTGAGACTGAGTGTCTTTGATAGACCTTAACTTGAAGAAGAAGAAAGAAGAAACGTACTTTATTAATTCCCATGGGAGAAATTCAATTTTTTCACTCGTGTTATTTTTTTGGACATGCTACACACACAGTTTTTGGTATATATACATACAATCATGCACACACAGGCAGTGGACATGCACTTAGGGAGAGATGTCAGAGTGAGGATGCTGCCATCAACCAGCGCACCCCAAGCAGTTGGGGGTTCGGTGCCTTGCTCAAGGGCACCTCGGCAGTGCCCAGGCAAGTGAACCAGCACCACTCCAGCCACCAGTCCACTTACCAAACTTCATCCATACTGGGACTCGAACCGGCGACCAAGTCCCTATGGACTGAGCTACTGCCGCCCAAAACATTGACCAACCTTCTGATCTGGAGTCAGACGTGCTACCGTTGCGCCACGAGGTCCTAGGCTTAAAGCTAGGGTTGGTAGGCACGGAAAACTAGCATGAATTTGAATGTAGCATTTCATCAGTCCTCGTCTAACCCCTCCCCTCGGAGCTCCTCCAAAACGACGCCCCCGCTCACATGCACGAGCGCCGCTGATTCTCGACCATATGATTGTGACTGATTCAAAACCGGTCCTCAGCACATCGTTTGTGTTTCGCACTACGTCAACTCATGTCTCACTCAGTAGTAAGAAAACGCCAAAACATTATCATAGTGAAAGTTAAAAACACAAACAAACATGAAATATACGCGCAGGAGGTGGGCAGAACGGCAGGACGGGATTTGATTGGATCATAATTTGGCTCCCAAAGGCAGGGATTGGTTGGTGTTTTCCCAGGTTTACTCCGGCTGTAGATAGCAGCTTTTTTCCGCTCTTTTTTAGGATTGCATTGTGTATTGATTGCCGTCGGAACATAAAGATCAATTTAACCAGTATAACAAAAAGTGTATCTAAATCTGACTACCAACCCCAGCTTTCAGCCTGGGTAATAACAAAGTATGTTGTCATAACATTTATAGTTTTCAAAGTAGAAAAAACTATTTTTGCCATATGACCACGCTATAAGTCGTGCAACATTATAATTTCCTTCGCTGTATTCTGTGTTTCCATTCTTCTGAAAACCCTCTTTTGCTCAGATTTTTCTTCAGCAGCTAGATTACGGGGTGGGCCTTACTCCCGGTTTTTGGTCTGCAACCTCCTGCCAAAACTTTAACCCTTCTCTACCCTGCTCCTCTGGGCCGTCTTTGTGTGGCCCCCTTGCTTCTAAAAACAGAATCTGGAGCTCGGGTGAGGAATGGCGTGGTTAAAGCTGACCTCTGCTCGCCAAGGTCTGCTGGGTAAAAAGAGGCCAAACATGTTGTGTTGGTAGTAAATAGTAGCCGAGTTTTGTCTTGCTGGAAGTTCTTCCATGCTTATGTTTATTATTTTGACAGTGTGAAGCGGTTTAATTTGAAGGCTTGTGAGCTGCAATAGAAATGTGTGTACGCCTGTCACCCACAGACAAGCTCAGATTCAAGGAAATAAAAGAGTTCTTGTTTGAAATGTGGCTGTGTTCACTAACATCAACACAGGATTCACTTACAGTAATATAGCTGTAGTCAAACAAATGTTATGATACTCAGATGGTAGATTAAAACAGAGTATCACATCTCAGCATTTTGTCAGAACCAATCAAACACAGCATCAAACACATTTTTCTCTGCTGTTAAGGACATCTTGAAAGAGAGGGTTGAATAAATACTGAGGGAAACGTCTCTGCCCTCCAAAAGTCCAATCACCACCCAATGAGTGTCATATCTCACTCAAAGTGAGTCAGTACTTTTATTTATTTGCATTTTACATTAAAAAGTGTGTAGCCGTAACTTTCCTTCAGGACAGCAGGAGTGTCTTCAAGATGACCTGCTGCTAACTCTTTGGAAGGCGGTCTGTGTTTGTTAAAGCTGGTATTTCTGAAGTATTTAACAGGTTTTTTTAAATGAAGCAGAATTACCCTCCTTTCCAAAACAAACAGACTCTGTGCTTAACACCATAAAAACTACAGGTTACAGAGCTGTGACGAGATTGATGTTCAGTAATGACCTACAATCTATCATCAAGATAAATGTTAAGTTCCTAACAACATGATGCTACTTAGAAACTGAGAGAGTACTCCGCTTGAGTTTCAAATGTAGGGCTCACAGCCAGTGTTTATGGAAAACTTTGATAGATGTCTATTTTAAAGATAAAGCATAAGGCTCACATGCATGTACCAAGACAGCTTTATGTAGCTTTTGATATAGTGTATAAATATCTCTGAAGAAGTCCAGAAATGTGATGGAGACAAGCGGCAACCTCTCAAAATATGAAGCCCATGCGGAGTTGTTACAAACTGTAATTCATCAAGAATCCGCTTGAGGTTGGCTGCAGAAACACTGGAAACAACATAGACACCAATTTAAAAAAGACGATCTTTGCAGCATTAATAAACATGTTTATAGCCTGGTTCAAAAAACGGCTTGGCTCTACGTAGCTAATTTCTCTATTGGCACACGCTGTACGGGGGGTGAATTTTTTTCTATCATGACGGTTCAGAAGATATTAGGATTATAAGTTTTTGCCCAAATAAGGACATGCCTGACTTGACTCCCGGACGGGAACACATAGCTGTTGACTAAGAGGCTTAAACTCCGCCTCTTTACGTCACACTATGCCTGGTTGAGTTTCCAATATGGCTGCCGCCGTAGCCTGGATTCAAAACAGCTCTCAGGAACAGATGGGTGGAGTCACGGATACTACGTCCATTAATTACACAGTTCAGGATGGAGACCATCATTTATTCAACTGGTGTAGGTGTAATTGATGTTACATAATATACTTGATACTTGATTCTGATTGGACAGAACCCAAAACTATGGTGATTCAATCTGAACAGCAAAAGCGACAAGAAAGAAAAACGCACATTATGTCAAATGTATCCACAGAAAAGAGTCTCTGCCTGTTGACACTGTGGTAAAAACGTTAGTTTTTTTCTGCATCAGGCTCCTATACTCACCCTGTCAGGATTCAAATTTGCATATACCTAAAATACCTAAATGTATATAAAAAAACCTCTGTAAGTATTAGAAATTTAAAGCAGTGTTTTAAAAAACATCAGACGTTGATCATTTACTGACCAGCAGTCACTTCACCATGTGCTTCTGCCCAGTGCCCTTTATGCAGGAGCCAACTGTAGGACCAGCACAATGCAAACACTGTTTTCTGTCTTAGTGAGTGTGGTCTGTTTGACGCTGAAGTCTCAGGGGTGTTAAAGTGAGTCACCAGCAGTCCCCCGGTTCAGAGACAAAAAGACGTTATAGTACTGCGGCTGGCTGCATAGATGGACTCTTTTTTTCATGCCGCTTACTACTCTTTGGAATGTCCCGTATCTGCAGATGTGCCTATCTGATGTAGCTTGATAACAGAGGTTGATTGTTCAAGCTGAACCAGCCCAATGCTGGTTAAATCAAGGTGATCTGGTTCAAGCAGATCAAGTTATGCAAACAAACAAAAGATCAATGAAGTTATTAGGCTTCCCATCATTCATGTGAGCAGATATCTTAAACGGAGGAAGACTAATGAGGCAGATCACCAGCAGCACGTCAGGACGATGGTACCACGCTCAAAGTACATGCAAGAACAAGCTGATGTACTCATTTCTATTCAGCACCAGCTGTACATTTCAGGGACATCAAGCTTGAGAGATGTAGAGCAGAGATTTTTGAAGAGCAAGCCTGTCTCTCGGTCTGTTGTCGTGATTAAGTGGTACAGCAGAGTTTCAGAACACGATGTTCAGTCAGAGGCCCCTCAGAACACTCAGAGAATTAGACTTGACAGATATTGCCGTACCGTTCCCAAGAGGAAATGCATGATACTCTGGAGTGCTTACTGTTTTAGCCCTGCAGTTTTCACTCTCCAGTGGCAGCGGAAATGGAGGCCCTGAGGTTCAAGTGTCAGGTCTGCGGCCTAATGAAAAACATCTGAGTGTCATTACTGTGCCAGTTTTGGAGGATTAGGGCCTCAGCAGAAATACGGCGAAGGTGTCCACAGCTGGCCCACCGCTGGGTGAAAATTGGATTAAGATCAAACTTTGACATATCTGTCTGTGTAGTGAAAAACAGCACAGCCTAGGACTGATGCCGGAGTTTCAACACAGTCTTTGTGAGGTTTTTTTAGCTTCTGTTGAACAGCTTACATACTGCAGTTTCCTCTCTGCTCTGCTCTGCTCTCCTCGTATAAAATCACGTGGCTGGTTTTTGTTTCCTTTTCATCCAGACCTTGGTTTCCCTCTCAAGTGGAATTGTAATAACTCAAGGATCCCCAGAACTTCTTCTCATCTGATGAAATGTTTAGTTTTGGACCAAATTCCCATCAGCCTCAGCTCTACTTTGTCTGCTGTGCTAATCAGCAAAGGCTGGTGAGAAACTAGATTGCGTGATTTAGATTAACAACTTCCTTGATAAAACATTAGCATGTTAGCATATGTCCTTGGAGGCATTTTGGCATGCTGAGATTAGCATTCAGTGCTTTGTAGCAAATGCTAGCATGCTAACCAGCTACATTAAAACAGCTAACAGCAGAATTTGCCACAGCAATCTATTGATTGATATCGATATCAGGGTTGTACCAAGTATTGAAATCATCCACATTTCACTCTTTTACCACTTTTGCATTTGTAATATCTTACGTTAAATAATCTAGCCTGTCCCTGCAAAACAGTAAAAAGAAAACATTCTTCATGTGATCACTATATATGATTCTCTTGATTCAAATAAAAATGCCATTAACGCAAAATACAGGTCTGTGTTACACTTTTACAACGCCCCCTGAATGCACCTGCAGTGACAGGCGCTCTGGACAGACAGTCAGTTCACGGCACTCTTTGATGCCAAGGAGTTGATCAAACTTACTAAATGTGTCTGATGTGTCACCAAACTGGATTAAATTAATTTATAAATGCAGAGCTTTTTTTTTTACGGTGATAGCATCAAATACGGCAAATGTCTAATATTAAACAGACGTCCCCAGGTTGTCTTTGTCACTAACGCAGACCGGGGGTAAAAATCATCAATGAAGCGGAGAGCTGTTTCACAAAGCACACCTGCTGCAGGTAGTGACCAAGCTAACGCTATGCCCCTCAAATAATAACTCAGCCTGTGACAGGAGTGCATCGCTTTTATTTCTAAAGATTAGATGCACAGCGGGGGGAAATATGGATTTTGAATGTCCAGTGGTCCACCGCTAACAATTTTGTCTGTGCTACTGTAGAAACATTGCAGTGCAAGACGGCGACCTCCATGGAAGAGGACCCGCTCCTTCTGCAGATATAAAATGCTCATTCTGAGTTAACAAAAACTAATAGATTTTTATATTCAGGTGATTAAACACTAATTTAAACAAAGTTATTAATATTATATTTCATTTATACTGAGTCTATTCTGCTAAACACTGTACCTTTAAGGGAACAAACAGTAATTGATATAATTGTGCACTAATGATGGAAAGTGATATTATGAGCCTTCATTTAGTCTGGATTATGTCTTTAATGTCTTCATGTTTTTCAAATATCATAGTTTGCTCTGAGTTTGTAAAATTAGACAATCTGATTCAGACTGTTCATGATTGTGATTGGTCATAGCTAATATAGCCATATATAGTTTGCCTCCCAGTAGCTGTAGCTTCTTTCTATTTATAAACACATGCTCTAGAGAGATGATCTTTATCCTTGTCTGCATCCAGTGTTGTAAATATTTGTGTGACGCTGCAGATTGATGCCATGTTTCCAAATGATCCTTCCTGCTGTCTGAACAATGCAGGTGCTGCTCTGTGTTTTGTAGATAATCTCAGAGGCTTAATATCTGACAGTTGTTTATCAATTTTCAGCGAGATCATTTTGCTCTGTCGTAGACATTGTCTGAGCTAGTTTCAAGGCTTGTTTAGCTTTTCCCATAGTTTAGATGACAGTGATGGCCTGGTTAAGGTTTTAACAATCAGACACGCTCGGTTCACAAAGACAATATGCTGCCGTTTTGGCAGCTCTCTGCATTCTCAACCCCTCCGTAACATGGCACTCTCCCCGTTTCTCCCAGTATTTCTTTCTCTTCCTCTCACAACTGAATGCCAAATATGTCATCTTCATGGCTTTGAGAGGGAGCTGCGGCTGGTTTCCAGGCTCTGTGATACAGGCTTCCTGTGTGATCCAGTTGAGCTTCCTGTGTTTCAGCTCAGGAAGGGCCGACTCAGCAAACACAGGGAGTTTCAGGAGGCTTACTGTACAGCAGATCCTCAGCTTCACAGGCTGAGCCCTGAGCTCACAACGTCACAGACTGGCGACCCCACATGATCCTTTAAAACTAGCCGGCATGTCAGCCTGGCTGTTGGTGAAACCTGGATGCTCCTGATCTGTTTTCATCAGATCATCCTAAACGCTTCAACAGATAACTCGCTATGCTCTTGCAAAGCTTGTCTCTTTTCAAGTGTTTGCGTTTTACTTCAAATATATAAAAACTTTGAGCTGGAATTTTCTTGCGGCACATTTTTCCTGGCACATTACGCTTAAATGTCTCCATTCAGATTAACACTGAAGTTAACTGTAGGATTTTCCATGTACTCTTTGGGCTTGAGGCAAATTGCTTTTGTGTCTTTTGTGATTTGCTTCAACTTTTGGAGTGATCGCAGAGGCCAGGTGTGGAGGTCACGAGTCAAGAATAACTTGTTAGCACTGCACAGCTATTTCCAACACAGAGATAGAGCTGTGAATAGCGACATAAAGGCTTGGCGTTCCTCCAAATGTAGTGGTTTTAACTCAGTTGTTGAAGTTTCAGGGCATGTTGTGATGAGATATGACCCTTAGTCAATATAGAAAAATAGTTAAAGTGATATTGATTTTCTGAAAAGTAAGAAACTCTTACCAAGGCAGAATCCCCCCATGAAATGTATCTTTATATCTTTAGCCTCCCACATACTCAGGGGGAATGTTGGCAGGCACGGGGCCAACATATGTGGTTGGCTGAGTGTTTTGTATAAAAGGCAGAGCACACAAAAAGGCCTGCAGAAAAGCCATGTGTCGAGCAGCTCATAAATGTAGCACTTAAACTATAGCTACTACACCTAAAACAAATACATGGTGGGAAATTATGGACCCACACTGAAGTGAAAACACTGAGGGCAAGATTTAGAATATCTGATTTACACTTTTTAAAGGAGTCACTTGGATGTCTGTTCAACCAGCTTTGTTTTTCACCAAGGGAAGCCTGTATAAAAGGTATGGAGGTAAAACAGTGGGATGAAGTCATTCCCCTACTGAACAAACATTGGAGATAGTAACCCCAGACTGTATAAAACATGGCCATAGTCTCGATGATGTCACCCATTGGTTCCTGAAGCAGAGTTTTGAAGACCAACGATGGTGGTCGCCATATTGGAAATGCTAACTCAACCCAACTTTCCGCCATCCTAGAGGCAAAGAAGTGGAATTTAGACAGGTTTTAGCCTCGTAGCTAGCAGCTACAATGGGCCCGCCTGTCAGTCAAGCTAGCCGCACTCCTAATTATGCCAAACTTGTAACCTTATTATCCTTGAAATGAATGAGTCATGATTCATAATCAACATGATTGAGGACGAAAATGTCTGAAATTTTCACCTTGACTTTACCTGTACTTTTTCCTGCCAGCTTCATAAGGTGCATTTTGACAAAGAGTACCAAGGGTTTTTCAGCCCCCAGAACTACTTTACCCTGAACTAAAAGGTTCTGTTTCCCCCATTGTTGTCTGCGTTTTGACCGCGAGCTGAAGTCCCAGGTCGATTGTGCAAATCAGGCCAGTGACATATGGAGGAAAAAAAAATGCACTACACCACCAGACCAGTAGAGGGCAGTAAAACAAAGAGGAATGCCATTCATCACAGATGACACCGTAGAAGCAGACAGACAAGCAGTTATCATTATGAGCAATACACAGTTAGCCTGTTAGCATGGAAGAGACTCAGCTCGCGCTGTTTTAGATGGTGCTATATTTCATCACAGATGGATTCACTGAATCAACACGCGAGAGGAGATAAAGAGAGTAGCAAAGACGTTTCAACGCAACTTTAAAATCGTTTTTAACTCAAAAAGCCGTGGGCAGAGATTGGCCAGTGTTTTGGTTTATACCACGACCCTGTTAACTGCCGACTTTCAGTCGGATGCATCCCTCATAAACGTCTTTAGACGATCATTAAATATCTGATGAGGATATTTAATCTTAAAACTCCCTCTGTGTTTCAACAGCTGTGTAAACTCCACAAATGCTGTTACATTTAGCTGAAGGTCTCCAGTTTACAGGGTCCCTTTTAAAACCGTAACACCGGGAGAGACGCATTCTCGGTGGGCTGAGAGAAGACTTCTGTTACAAGCTGCTAAATCAAGAGATTCTTCTTTTGAAAAGTTCACAGACATAAAAAAAAAATGGAACAAATCAAAGAAAGAGAAATCAAGTGAATCACAGATGTGTGTGATGTTATTGTGGACAGTGGGCAGAATAAAAACTCTGTGGTTAATCTATCAGACACGTTCAGCATTGCAGGCCCTGCCCCCCAAAAGCCCTGGGACCTTTGAAAAGTCCCGGGACCTTTGAAAAGTCCCGGGACCTTTGAAAAGTACTACCCTCCTAGCAGGGGCTTTCTAGGGGGGAGATTATCTACCCCTGAACAAAATTTAGACCCTGGGTCCACCGGTTGAAATGCACGTAGTTCCAGGGTAAAGTTCCTCTGGTCTAAAACGCTTATAGAACAATTTCTGTGTCAGTTCGGGCAGAGCTGATGCAGGAACACAGCTGGACATTTTTGTGAAAATTCATAGTTGGGGTGATAACTCTTATATCATGTGAACCAGAGAGAGCAACATATAACAGGGTGAATAAAAAAATGATTTTCATAGCATCTTTACAAATTTAAAAACGTTCACCTTAGCCCATTTTGATGTCATGACTCTCCTCTCCATCATCCCCTACTCTCCTCCTCCAACAGGAAGACCTCATGCTGTGAGGGATGTGTATGAATAAGCAAATCTGGAATATTTCAGAGGCAGAGCTCTGGAAAATTTAGGAAAAAAATCAGGATTGCATGTGTGAAGTAGGAAAATGTTTCTTGTTATACATCATATCTCTTTACTAATGACTAAAAGGTCTGTGGTCTGTAATGTTGCAGGCTCATTTCTGCTTTTGAACCTCTTTTCTGCAAATGTGACTCAATACAGCACTGTGAGAATGACTTTGCACTTGATTTAGAGATTTGAGAATATGCTTAATGTTAGCTTCTTCAATTCTTAAGAGGAGTTTTTATCATTCAAGTCCGCTGAATCATTGAAAGTGTTTTCTAAATGTCAAAACAGGACGGTAGAAGCTACCAAAGCTCTTCAGTCGTAAGGTGTACATTCTTCAAGGATAGCTAACTGTGGCATCACTCACTCCAACCTGAGCTCTTCTTTATGACATTTCTTTTCACTTTCTCTCTGTCCGACAAATGTTCTTTCATCGAGGAATGGCTGGAGAATTCAAATGCTAATGTAATGTGGAAACTTTGATGCAGCTTGTGGCTTCATCTGTATCTCTCAGAGGACTTCTCTCTCTCTTTCTTTGGTGGAAAAAAAGATCCCTTTAGGTTGTCTGCCCGTATCAGTGTCAGTGAAGCACAGAAGCACCGAAAGATTAAAGACATTAGCATCTGCCTCATTAGTATTATTTATCACACAGAGGCTCTTTTGGCAGAGAGGCGACGGTGAGTGGGAACACTTTAAGTATCAGACCTTGTGTCATGGTTTTAAAGGGGAGCCTGATTCATTGCTTTTGTCTGCTATGAGAGGGTCCTGTTGTGGTGGCGAGGGGGGGAGCAGACAGAGACACAGACAGACACTGTTTGGTATTCCGCCTCAGTTCTGTCGGTCGGCTTGTACGTCTCGGAGCTCGGACGTGTTCTCTGAGCAGGGTGAAGGGTGTGTGAAGTCAAAGGGCGATTGGTTTTGGCTCTGCTCTGTGCGGAGGGGAGTGAGCTGAGTGATTGTGTGGGTGGTATGATGGTGAGGGGGAGAGAGGGAGGATGGGAGTTAAGGATGCCAAAGATACGCCAAGGACAACAGCGGATTGACTGCGTACATCATGGAATTTTTTAATGAAATATAAACCCGAACTCAAGGCCCACAAAGTCTTAAAAGACCCAGATACCTAAGCATTTCAGACCTGTTCGGTTTCTCTCCACCTCTCCAAATTGATTCATGAAGGTTTTACTGGCATAATAAAGGCCTGAACAACCAGACAAACACTGCACAAATGGAGGAGGGAGGATTAAGGTGAGTTTAAATGTAAGTTCCTTCTTTTTGGACTTGCAGCTACCCCTTTCCCCTCCGAGTTGCGCACCGCCCTTTCCTGTTTTTCCTTCTTTTCCATTCCTTCTTTTCACGGCCAGGGAAGAACAGCCATTCTAAGGGAAGGGAAGCCCAGGCCTCCCTCTCCCTACAAAGAGCGCTGTGACTCCGTGCTGCCACCAGTTCTTTACTGCTGCAGTGTGTTTTTTCACTGCCTCCCTGACTCTGCTGGTCATTATTCATGGCAGTGCTTGCTGAAGTAAGTACTTCTAAGCACTTGCAAATGCAGCTCAATTTGAAGGAAAGTAAATCCACTGCTTCACAGCTGAGGTTTGTTCGGCTCAATTAGGCTGGGTCATTCTACACCAGAGGGTTTCACACTGTGGCTCACAACATGGAATTATTCTGTATTATCAAAATAATGGGATTAATTGCACAAAGTCCAGTAAAAATCCACTTATTACCACGTGGATTCATTGAGTCATAAATTAAAAAATAATGTATGTTAGCCTTTGAGCTGTAGCGTGACTGGTGAAACTACAAGGAAGTTAAACCTGAAAGATTTGAAAGAACTGTGATGTCAGTGTATTATGTGTGGTTAGCGCTTTCTGGCTATCTTGTTAAGAATCTAGCATTTCATCATCAAGAGGAAAAGATAAAAACACTGCATACTTCTTGAATTATGCTTGTGAGACATCTTTACACGAAAGGCAGAATTTGGAAGAAGCCCATGAGTTATTTTGCAGGCTTTCACATATAACCTTAAAGAGGAGGTTCATGCTTTACTTTGTTTAAACTAGGGAGCCACCAAAAAATTTCTGCTGAAAATGGCCCAAAAGGGCATTTTCGGATTGCATTTACTTGATCTGCTTGAACCAGGTCACCTTGATTTAACTTACCATTGGGCTGGTTCAGCTTGAACAATCAACCTCTGTTATCAAGCTACATCAGATATGCACTAGGGATGCACCAAAAATTCGGCCACCGAAAATTTTGAGAAAAAATGGGCCAGAGAAAAAAGATGCAATGTGCAATAAGATGGTTTAACATTGCAACAACGATATGACATGCTATTAATGTACAATAGCTGAGTGTTTATATAACCTAGCACACTGTTTCTGTCTCTGCTGAACCCAACATAAATCCTGAAAAATGTCACCACATTTGCACCAGTTAATCTTAGCCAACTAGCTATGCATCAAAATAATGTGTGCATGGCTGTTATTCCCAGGCCTTCATCCAACAGATATAAAGTATTTCTTGTTTACATAAATATTCTTGTTCACTTTGATGTAATCAGACTACAGGGATGTCTTCATTGCACCAGGTGAAAGTGCTTATGGGAAACAGGCTGTTAAAAATACAGTGTCCCATCATCATCATGGCCCTCAGCGCTCACATTTCCTCAAAGTGCAGTAAGTGTGTTGCAGGTTACTATCCTGGTCAGAGCGCGTTCAGTCCCTCAGGAATGCCTGAGAAGCTGGGCCCGTTTTAGTCACACACCATAATGTCTGCCATGCATCATCTTCTCCTGCCAGCTGATAGAGCTCTGTGGGGCCTGGGAAACAGTGGGATGCCTTTAGTCACAGCTCAGGTGTGATTGACAAGTGGACAGGCCATGAGGAATAAAAGATGCATGTGTGAGAGGCGAGAGGAGCATGGGAGCTTTATAAACTACTTCACTGTAAGAGAAGAACCAGTGCTACTCTCTCTTTCTTTATATGTTCTCTATGTGTAAACAAAAAAGGTTGTTATACAAACATCTCTAAATAGTCCTCAACTCTCTTCTACGCAAGTAACTCTGATTCATGTCTGCAGCACGACCCGTTTAGTTAAACTGTTCATTGTAGTGTAACTATTCATACATGCACTATTCAAACCTCATACATCAGACTGACGGTAGTATTTATGGTTATGTTTCCCAGTGACAAAGGGTAAAAGTTGTCTTTGCTTTTATTTCTGTTGTTTAAATTCTACATAGTTTGGTTTCTGAGTGCGATAGTTTGTGGAACTCAATCTCACTGTGGAGTAAAATTAAAGACTTGTGAGCTGGGAGTTATCCAGATATTGTTCTTACAAACAGACCGTGTGAAAGCCTCAGAACATGCTTCATACTGAAGGACTGGGAAAGTGGGAGTGTTTTCTATTGTTTCAACAGCCTTTTGTAGCATTTGTTTCTGATTCTGTGCTGCAATTGTATCGTGTTACAAGCTCTGTTTAATATAATCTGTTTCATATGTACTGTAGATGGTAAGAACTGCTCTTTTCAACAACCTTTAACTTTTTATGTTCACTTCATGTGGATAACAACCAATGATAAAAACCTTATACTGTATATGATGACGTTATGGATTTGTAGGCACACCTGAGGTTCAGAAAGGCTAAGATTTAGTGATCAAAGATGCATATCTCTTAATACTCCATATCAACTCTAACAGAAATCTCAATTATAAACACACAAAACAAAGAGCAGTTCTGGCTCCTCTTATTTTTTTCTATATCATCTATATGTCAAAGTCTTCATCTAGCCGTCTAGCCGTCAAACTCAGCATACTCATTGGAGTAACATCAGAAGTCTATCTATCCATGTTCAAACCTATGTCCCTGACATTGTTGTGGATCAGACTTCGAGTGTGTTTGGAGAACACATCATACAGAGCAGGTAGGGATACGTTTGCAAAGTAGCAGTGACTCAGGATACTGTTCCAAATACGCCATTAGCTGGTGAAATCTTTCATCTTCCACCGCACAAAAAGGAGGGTCATCAAGTGCTGAAATTAACTTGTTTTTATTCATTGCTTTAGTATTGCATTGTCTCCTGTTGAACTGTCACTACAGCACTTGGTGCTAATGCTATCTGCAGCTACTTCTGCATTTTTCTTCAATATGTCTTTGTTGCAATGACGACTTTTCAAGTGCCAGAAATATTTGGTGTGTTAAAGCCATAGACTGCAATAAAATATGGACGTAATATCCGTGATGTCACCCATCTGTTTCTGAAGCGCTGTTTTGAGGCCAATCGTCAGCAGGAGCCATATACTAGCTGCTGTCGAGTGATTATGACGTAATGAGGCGGGCTTTGAGCCTCCTAGCAGACAGCTACAGTGTTCCCGCCTGTCAATCAAGTCAGCTGTGCCTCTCATTGGAAGACTCGTAATCTTAATATCTTTGAAATTGCAGTGTTAGAAAAAAATTCACCCCCGTACAGTGTGTGCCGATCGAGAAATGAGCCATCTGGACTACACTCGTCTTTTGTACCAGGCTGTAAACATGTTTATTTCTGCTGTAAAGATCAGCTTTTTTGAATTGGTGTGTATGTGGTTTCCGGTACTTCTGGAGCCAGCCTCAAGCGGATCCTTGATGAACTGCAGTTTTTAGCACTTCCGCATTGGACTCATATTTTTAGACAGGAGGTTGCTGCTTGGTTAAAACTTGAGGGCCCTTTTCCTCTTCTCTGTATATTTGAGGCACATGTTTTGCAAATTGCATTGGTTCCTCTGAAACAGTGAAAAACATCCACACAGGTGACACCATGTTTACTCTCTTGTCAGCCTGCTGCAGCTGCGCTTGTTCTTCTTCTCTGTTCAATTGGGAATCACATACTGACACCTACTGTGTCGTAGTGTTTAGGCTTGTTAATAAATAAATGAAAGCAACTTTTATTGGTTGTTTTTATCAGACAAAACTGTATTATGTGAACAATGGATTATAATTGTACTATCAGTATTCATCATGCCTTTAACGTGTCGGCCTGATACATATTGGGCACTGGGCAGTCCTAATAATGTGTTGTTGGCTGTAAAATGAATATGCTATTGGTTCATTTATGGAACACTTTTTCACCATTAAGCAAATGTTTACTTTTCTCTTCCATATTTCAATGGCAAATATTTTAACTCCATGAGTCTAGTACCATCATGTTATCATACATGACAATTAATCTGTCTGGATCGTTTAAATTTAGTTTTTTTTTCCATATTGTGCAACTCATGTCTTTTTTACTCCAGAAATGTTGGAGACAAAAATACATCTGTTACACTGCCATGTTAACCAAAACCATCTTGAAGCACTGACAAGTTGTATTTATGACTTCTGAACTCCTTTGGGGGTGGACTTGAGGGCAGCACAACATCCTGCTCCCAGCCCTTACTTAGACCGCTCTCTGTCTTTTGCTTTATTTTACTGTAGCTTTTTTTACCAAGCATTCCTGCGTGCAGCTGCTAAGCTTCATGGGATTAAAGACAACACAGTTATTTTACTAACTTGACACCTTGCTGGTGTTTTATAGACACGGTTTGCATTTGAGTGATTCCTAGGAGCTGAAGTTGAAACCCTGGTGTTGGGGGGAAAGAAAATATTAGAGTGTGCTGGTCTGTTTCAAGAGGAATGTGAACCTAAATTCCTTCATTCAAAGCTTTGTCTACACTGAAATCGATTTTCCATGAGAAAATAGATCAAATACCAAACATTTTATTTTAGGCTGCCACTGAAACATTTTATGATACATTTACTCTCTCAGAAGCCTGTTTGCATTATTTGTTATAGTGAGGTGTAATACTGGAAGAGCCAGGTTAAATGTCGTCTTTATCCATCCAACACACACCACCCACGCTCAGCAGTAGAGATTCAAGCCAGCTGATCTAATCTGGGGGCCTGCAGACAGGCCGTCTGCCCCTCAGTGTCTATATAAACGGACACATGCATGCACGCACACACTGCACTGAGGAATGCATCACTCAACACCGAGCACACTGAACGTCAGAGCTTCCTTTACCACTGTGTTTGGGAATGCAGTCTTTTAATGTAGCCTCTATGAATAGCCTGAAAGTGGTCCAAAAAAGTAAAAGTTAACAAAAACTTTAGTGGCTTTATCTCTATCTCTCTACCTCTAATTTGAACCTTATGCTTTAATATATCGTGGATTGCTTTAAGCTACTGTGAAGACTCTTTCAGAAATGTCTCCCTTGAGTTTGTGATTGATGGGAAGGACATCATACAGTACATTCCACATGTAAATTAGATTCTGCTCATGCTGATCCCCTGCTGGCTAATGCATACAGCATCAGGCCATTGATTCAGTGTCTCTCTTTAGAAGCCTTCCCAGCTGTCGCTTATTAGACCTGCCAATACGAGGTGCTGAGAATCCCTGAACTGACACTGCTAACTAAATCTTCTGAGGCAGTAGCATGACTGTGGAATTTATAATGATAGTGAGAGGTCACTGAAAAGCCCTTGTGTTTAACTTTCAGCAACCTCAGCTCTGTTCTCATGATTATTTATTGTTAGTAAAGCTGCAACCTAAAACTACAGGAAATCTGCTCAAGCTGTTTCTATAGCAATGCTAGCAGCAGGGTTCAGGGGAAGACAATGATGGTTGGTTGGTGATTGGAAGACTGAAATATGCAGTATCTGGTACTGTTGAATGGAATTTCTTTCTGCTGAGTTCAGTAATCCCTGACTTTTTCTGTTGCACCAACACTGAGGAAAGATGTTAGTGGTTTTAGTGAAAGACTCAGCAAAGAAGGATGGTTTGTCCAAGCAAGATACTGTATTTTAAAATTCAATGAAGTCAGTGAAGCAAATATGGAAAAAGTGCATTCTCTACAACAGCAGCCAGCAGGGGGATGACTTCACTGAATAGAAATAAAAGTCTAATCATTATCTGTGAGGAAAAAAAACACATTTTCTCTTGAATATAGCCTCAGTAATCATTCTCCTAAAGAGTTCATCGTCTAAATGCCAGTTTGAAGTCTTCTTCAATACAGTACAATGTTAATTTTGAGTCACTGCCCACACTATATATCAACCAAGGTAGTGTTTTCACTCTTTTAACCAAATATGGTCACTTCTGGCTCAGAACCAGGATATGAATGGCAAAAATGCCAAGCTTACTGTTTTAAAATGTTCATCCACAATCCATTGGAACTCATTCTGGTGTCAACTAGGGAGGTTCCAAAGCAACTAATTCCGTAGTTGTTTAAAACAAATTTAAATTCAGACTGATCGACTAGACTAATGGTACACTCAGAAAACAGTCACGTTATTTATCACGGCTAAACACAGGATCACAGAGTCTGTGGGTAAATTCTGTCAAATTGGTTTACTAAGTGTGACTAAAGTTAGCAGAGCTAGCACCACCAGTCCTGGTTACAGGTTAATTTCCACATGCCTGCGTTCGTTACTAATTGCTCGATTCGAGTGGTTATATACCAATTAATTCAGACACGGCCTACACAGCATGATACTTAAGCTCCGTTCTTAGATGAAAACACTGACGAACTACACTATGATATGCTGTCTGTCGTCTGTGCTTGTTTACATCCAGCTAGTAGAGCATTATAGCATTATGGCAGTAGCCATTAATTGTTAAATTAAATTTGTCTCCAACTTTGTTTTTCATCTTTTGTAAATTTGTTTTGTCCTTCATGGCCACCGTAAGAACCAATGTCTTTATGACTACTGGATCGATTGGGATTGGATTAGTGTTGCTTAGCAAGTGTTGAAATCCTACCAACTAGTTAACACTCTAAAATACTAGCATGTTAGCATTGTCGCTCTAGGTTTATTTGCAAGCTTTTGCTCAAGGAACCACTATGGTTAAGTACAGTTTCACATAGTGGCTAGACTGGCCTAACACTGCTCACAAATCACCCTTTGAAAACCTCTCTTATGATAAATAAGTCATGAGCTATGCATTAGGAAAAGGACAAGATGCATCGATATGGCTGACCAGATGCCCCGCATTCAGACAAAGGATCAATATACAGGACAAGATAGGGGTTTTCTCTGGGGAACTGGTGCTATTTACAGAAAAGGGATTGTGAGGGATACCAGCTGCAAGTCACTGTTACTGTGTTTGTGTTTTTCTTTGCATGAATGTGTGTACTGTGTTTGTGTGAAAGTGGTCTGAATTGAATTAGCTGCCTGTTACCATTTGTCCAGCTGAAAATAGAAAAGCCCCTGCCACTGGATGATTTATTATCTCCAATTATAACCAACCATTTACAGATCTAATCCCTCATCTCTCAGAGGCTCCTCTGGACCCTTTTGTCCAGGAAGTTATGAAACTCAGCAGCAAGGTCACCAATCAGAGAGATAGTCACAAATGGCCATCAGGCATTTAAAGTTTTTTTCTTGTGTTTTCAGATGGACCTGAAGCTGTTCTTGATATCTTCATTGGTAGGAGTCCTTTGTTACAGTAACGCTCAGAAAGGTAAGATTTCTCTGAACAAGATGCTGTGCTCACATCTTTATTCTGTCACATTGATGTCATTTTCTTGATGTAAGCTTGTATTATGAACGCAGAGATCACGATGATGACTAGCTCCAGAGAGAGGGAGCCTAATCTATATTAATGATGTCATAGACCAGAGATCCACCTAAGCATCACGGAGCGGAGAGGATAATGGAAAAGACAGAATATCCCATCTCTGTATCCAATTACCATCGAGCCACACAGTGTTCCAGATGAACTGATGTGTAAACACAGAGGGCTTAACAGGCTGCTTACTTTGCAGGGACTGAGCGTTACCCCTGCCCCCTCTAACTCTGCCTCCTCTTCTCCTCTTCTTCTCTCTTTGTTGATCCAGAGGGGAACGAGTGCATCAATGCCAACGCCAAATACTGCGGGGAGTGCATCCAGGCTGGGGCTAAATGTGGCTGGTGTACAGACCCGGTATGTGGATCCCAGTTACAACCACTGCTGAGAAATCCAGATTGATATCTTAAGTCTCACAGCTCTAGTAAGCATTTCATTTAGATCATTTAGGCCTGTAGCTACATATAGATTTGAATCATTCGGAAAGAAATGACGTGCACTTTAGTCTTTAGATTATGCTGCTAATCAGGCATTTCCTTGATGTCAGTCAAAATCAAATTACTAGTGTGTGTGATCCCTGGAAGTTTGTAGCTTGTAGAACAACACCGAGGTGTACATATGTCACTCGTGATGTATGTATGTCACTCGTAGTGTACGTTTGTCACTTGTGGTGTACGTATGTCACTAGTGCTGTACGCATGTCATTCGTGCTGTACGCATGTCATTCGTGGTGTACGTTTGACATTCGTAGTGTGCTGTACTTATGTCATTCATGGTGTGTGCCTGTCACTTGTAGTGTACGTATGTCCCTTGCGCTGTACGCATGTCATTTGTGGTGTACGTATGTCACTCGTGGTGTACGTATGTCATTCGTGCTGTACGTATGTCATTTGTGGTGTACGTATGTCATTCGTGGTGTACGTATGTCATTCGTGGTGTAGGTATGTCATTCGTGCTGTACGTATGTCATTTGTGGTGTACGTATGTCATTTGTGGTGTACTTATGTCACTAGTGCTGTACGTATGTCATTCGTGGTGTACGTACGTCACTCGTGGTGTACGTATGTCATTCGTGGTGTACGTATGTCATTAGTGGTGTACGTATGTCATTCGTGGTGTACGTTTGACATTCGTAGTGTGCTGTACTTATGTCATTCATGGTGTGTGCCTGTCATTCGTAGTGTACGTATGTCCCTTGCGCTGTACGCATGTTATTTGTGGTGTACGTATGTCACTTGTGGTGTACGTATGTCATTCGTGCTGTACGTATGTCATTCGTGCTGTACGTATGTCATTCGTGGTGTACGTATGTCATTTGTGGTGTACGTATGTCACTTGTGGTGTACGTATGTCATTCGTGCTGTACGTATGTCATTTGTGGTGTACGTATGTCACTAGTGCTGTACGCATGTCATTCGTGGTGTACGTATGTCACTCGTGGTGTACCTATGTCATTTGTGGTGTACGTATGTCATTCGTGGTGTACGTATGTCATTTGTGGTGTACGTATGTCATTCGTGGTGTACGTATGTCATTCGTGGTGTACGTATGTAATTCGTGGTGTACGTATGTCACTCGTGGTGTACGTATGTCATTTGTGGTGTACGTATGTCATTCGTGCTGTACGTATGTCACTCGTGGTGTACGTATGTCATTCGTGGTGTACGTATGTCATTCGTGGTGTACGTATGTCACTTGTGGTGTATGTATGTCATTCGTGCTGTACGTATGTAATTCGTGGTGTACGTTTGACATTCGTAGTGTGCTGTACTTATGTCATTCATGGTGTGTGCCTGTCATTCGTAGTGTACGTATGTCCCTTGCGCTGTACGCATGTCATTTGTGGTGTACGTATGTCACTTGTGGTGTACGTATGTCATTCGTGCTGTACGTATGTCATTCGTGGTGTACGTATGTCATTCGTGCTGTACGTATGTCATTTGTGGTGTACGTATGTCACTAGTGCTGTACGCATGTCATTCGTGGTGTAGGTATGTCATTCGTGCTGTACGTATGTCATTCGTGGTGTACGTATGTCACTCGTGGTGTACGTATGTCATTCGTGGTGTACGTATGTCATTCGTGGTGTACGTATGTCATTCGTGGTGTACGTATGTCATTCGTGCTGTACGTATGTCATTCGTGGTTTACGTATGTCACTCGTGGTGTACGTATGTCACTCGTGGTGTAAGTATGTCACTCGTGGTGTACGTATGTCATTCGTGGTGTACGTATGTCATTCGTGCTGTACGTATGTCACTCGTGGTGTATGTATGTCATTCGTGCTGTATGTTTGTCATTCGTAGTGTGCTGTACTTATGTCATTCATGGTGTGTGCCTGTCACTCGTAGTGTACGTATGTCCCTTGTGCTGTACGCATGTCATTTGTGGTGTACGTATGTCATTCGTGCTGTACGTTTGACATTCGTAGTGTGCTGTACGTATGTCATTCATGGTGTGTGCCTGTCACTCGTAGTGTACGTATGTCCCTTGTGCTGTACGTATGTCATTCGTGGTGTACGTATGTCATTCATGCTGTACGTTTGACATTCGTAGTGTGCTGTACGTATGTCATTCATGGTGTGTGCCTGTCACTCGTAGTGTACGTATGTCCCTTGTGCTGTACGTATGTCATTCGTAGTGTACTCTTTGACTCTTATAATTGTTGGTGTTTTGGCTTCATGAGTGAGCAGACTATTAATTTAACCTGTTGCCAAGTTGTATCCAAGATTTTTTGTATGTCCTCAAGCAGTGAACAACCTCTCTATTGTATTATAGAATTATTATGGGCTGTTAATTCTGTACAAGTTTACAAACATCTTCAGCTTCCAGTTTTTAAGCATTTACCAAACCCAAGCCAAAGTTAGTTTCCAATGCCATTACAAAACTGATGGACTGTCCCTTTAATTCTCCCTGTGCTGCTCCTACCAGAACTTCCTGCAACAAGGAGAGACCGTGTCAACCCGCTGTGACGAGCTGCAGTCCCTGATTAAAAGAGGCTGTAATGAATCACTGATAGAAAACCCACATGGTCAACAGAGAGTCCTCGGGAACAAAACAGTGACGACCCGCAGAAAGGGAGCAGACAAACTGAAGCCAGAGGACATCACTCAGATCCAGCCCCAGAAACTCAGCCTCACTCTACGCTCAGGTGAGGATAGCTCTATAATGAGTATTCTTCCTTCTTCTGGATTTCATCAGACATGTAGCTCTGTAACACTCACTAAATAATGTTGATGGTAATTTGTTGTAGGTGAGCCCCAGGTATTCGACCTGAAGTTCAAACGAGCTGAAGACTACCCCATCGATATGTACTACTTGATGGACCTGTCGTACTCTATGAAGGATGATCTGGAGAATGTGAAGAACCTGGGAACCAGTCTGATGCTGGAGATGTCAAAGATCACCTCGGACTTCAGGATAGGTGAGGATTTTGGAGGTTGATTGAGTTTGGCAGCTTGATTCTTTAAGGAAAGAGTTTCGATTAAGTTCTCAATCAATTAATCAATACTTGATTAATTGTTAACATCCTTAGATGAGACTGATATTTCTACTTAATCCAAGAGAACAAATAGTGACATGTGATGAAGGTTTTAGGGGTGTATGGTCTTGGTTCTTTCTGAAGCGGGTCCACAGTATCGAACTTTAAAAACACTTTGTGTTTCCAGGTGTCCTGTAAGTATTAGGAGCCACCCAAGTCTGAATGACCTTTTTCTTGGCCTGTACAAACAAACTAAAGTAGTGAACACTTGGGAGTTCGGTGACCTCTAAATATACTTGGTGTCAGCTTACCCTTTGCAGGGGCTGCTGTCTTATTAAGCCAAATTACTTTGTAAACATGTGGCTAAAATTCTTTAAAATCTGATTTTCTTTCAAAGGTTTTGGCTCCTTTGTGGAAAAGACGGTTATGCCGTACATCAGCACCACACCTGCAAAGCTGCTGAACCCGTGCACAGGCGACCAGAACTGCACCAGCCCGTTCAGCTACAAAAACGTCCTGAAACTGACCAACGATGGCAAGAAGTTCAACACCCTGGTGGGCCAGCAGCACATCTCTGGAAACCTGGACTCTCCTGAGGGAGGCTTTGATGCCATTATGCAAGTTGCTGTGTGTGGGGTGAGTAAAAAAAAACTACAAAAAAAAACTAAGGCAAATAATCTTCCTCAGGATCTCATTTCAAGGTAATTTTCCCACAATTACGGCACTTGCTCCCAGGGATAAAGCACCAATAAATGTGTTTATGTGGTGATGTGTGAAAAAGGTATTTTATGAGCCCCTGCTTTTTACAAGAAGAGTTTTGGATACAGTGATAATAAAAAAGTTAATGTGTCACATTCTTAGCGGCTCAGTTTCTCTGTTTTCCACATCGCTGTGCACCGATAATCATTACTGCTAGTTTAAGTTCATTTCTCCTCTCTCAGGAGCAAATTGGTTGGAGGAATGTGACACGTCTGCTGGTGTTCTCCACTGATGCTGGCTTCCACTTTGCTGGAGACGGTAAACTGGGCGGCATCGTTCTGCCCAATGACGGAAAGTGTCACTTGGAGAACAATGTGTATACCATGAGCCACTACTATGTAAGTAGATCAGTGGTGGTGACCTGTTTTTAAGGCTTCCCACATTTAGGAAAGGCAATGAAAAGGAACTGTTAGCTGAGTTTTAACAGACACTGCTACTCTTTTTACATCATAAATCTGACTCTCTGTGTTAAAGGACTATCCCTCCATCGCTCACCTGGTTCAGAAGCTAAGTGACAACAACATTCAGACCATTTTTGCAGTAACAGAGGAGTTCCAGCCTGTGTACCAAGTAAGTGTCCTCTTTCTCATCTCTGTCCAACACAATGAGACTTAACTCGAATGCAGTCAGTTTGGAACGTGCTCTCCCCTACTCCTTCTGCGTGCATGCTCAAAATGCCCATGGGTAAATATATCCACCTGGGCTGATACATCTGCTGTGAGTTATGGTAGCATCTCTTGAAAGTACTTATTATTTTCTTCTGCCATGCTGTTATTTTAGAGCACGGTTCAGCCCATCTGGGTTTGATAAAGAAAAAGGCTTTTTATGGCGTAGTCCACAGTAGTCTTAAAACGGATTCTACCTTATTTTGTGAAGTGAACAATGATGGCGAAACAACATCACTAGTTACACTAAAACAGGCACTTTTGCACTTTGCTTACTTAAACAAACGTATCTCAAAAACAAAAAAATGTGCAGCTTTTTTGTTCACGTTTATTCATTGGGTAAATATTATGGATAGTTTATAGGGATATTGAAAATATGGATCAATGTTTTATAAGTTTATTTAACAAAATAATTCATTGAAAAAACAGCAACTTTTTCAGAAAACTTTAACCTAATCATTTACTATACTGTAAAGATTTCTTAACCTTTCAGACAAGGTTTGACTGATTCTGGGGATATGAAGCATTTTAAGATATCCTACGAAATCACACTACAGTTAGGAAAAGTACCTGTATAAGCACTGGAGCGCCTTTTATTATACTTTATTAGAGATAAAATGCTAAAAATATTCATAAATAATAATAATAATAATAATAATAAACTTTATTTATATAGCACTTTTCTAAACAGTTACAAAGTGCTTCACAGAAAATAATAATAATGATAAATATAAACGAAAGATGATAATTAAATAGAAAAAAAAACCCTATATATATATATATACACATATATACACATATACACACATACACACATACACATGCACATGTATACATATGTACATACATACACACACACACACACACACACACACGCACGCACACACACACACACACACACACACATACATACATACATACATATGTATAAATATGGAACACGTAAAGGAACTCCAAAGTACGAGAACACATAACAAGATGTCCAGGGCATAATAACATGTTACAAAGTTGTGAAGGCCTTTCTGAAAAAAAGGCCTCCACAACACAAAAGTTTTAAGAAGTGATTTAAAATTAAAAACAGAAGTAGCATGCCTTATTTCAGCTGGTAGGTCGTTCCATAGTTTAGGAGCCCGGACTGAAAAAGCCCAAAAGCCCTTGGACTTTAAATGGTTAAAATCATTGTTGTATCCATCTGAACCTTGAATGAAATGAAATAAAGTTTTGTATTTACAGTTTATAAACATCTAAAGAAGAGTTTTCTTGATACTTTTGTCATCGCTAATCAAAATTCCCATAATCAACAATATTCTTTTTTTTAGGAGCTCAAAAATCTGATTCCAAAGTCTGCAGTGGGTACTCTGTCTGCCAACTCCAGCAACGTCATCAACCTCATTATAGATGCTTACAATGTAAGTACACTCTCATGTACCATATAAAGGCATTAAATGTTCAGATTCATGTAGAACAGAGTGTTTGTTCATCTCAATGCACTCATTTAATACTTTGCCGAGCTTTGTTTATGTATGCTGTCTAAACAAAGCGACAGGAAGAAATGCAGTGCAGGAAATGACAATGTTATCTCTTGATTCTTGGCAGTCTCTGTCGTCTGAGGTTATTCTGGAGAACAGTAAGCTTCCAGAGGGAGTGACGATAGCTTACACATCCCGCTGTAAGAATGGAGTGGTTAGTGAGGGTGAAAATGGACGGAAGTGCTCCAACATTTCTATCGGGGATGAGGTGAGGATTGAAACAGTGCTCTTTTAATGACTTTACTTATTATTATTATTATTATTATTATTAGTAGTAGTAGTATTAGTATTAGTAGTAGTAGTATTATTATTTATTTATTTATTTATTTATTTATTTATTTATGTATGTATTTATTTTTTAATTATTATTATTGCTATTATCATTATTACAAGTTGAAGTCATGACAGTTGCATGTTACATTACCATACATTTTCTCTATCTATCTAAGAGGACACAGAAGGAAAGGAAACAGGTAGATACCGTGAGCATTATACTCGTACCAAAAACCCAGCAGAGCGTTGAGCATGGACGCTTTAAAACTTTTAAACTGCTCCTTTAATCAGCAACCAACAGGCAGTAATAGATAAAGATTTATTTTTCAGTAGTTTCACAGCAAAACCATGAACAACTTGATAAAAAAAAATCCCAAACTCTGTCTGGACCACTACAAGTGTGTTGGTAATTATGCACTTGGAACAAGAAGAAGGTATCCTTTCAGAAATACTGAATAATTTCCACCGCTCACTCTCACAATTCACTCACTATGTTGCACAGAAACGACTCCTTGTGTCGGTGGACCAGTAAGCTCTCAGTCATCATGTTCTGTTTCCGTCACACAATGACATCATTTGGAAACTTCTTTATTGGTTGACCTTCAAAGGTGTTTTAGTTTGAGATTTTCACAGCGTTCTCATGAATTCCCCTTCCTAGGTCATGTTTAGCATCAGCGTGACATCGAAGGGCTGTCCCAAACAAGGCAAGCCTGAGATCATTAAAATCAAGCCCCTGGGATTTACAGAGGAGGTGGAGATTGCTCTCCACTTCATCTGCGAGTGTGAATGCCACAAAGATGGCATCAAGAACAGTCCAGAATGCCACTTTGGTAATGGGACCTACGAGTGTGGAGCCTGCAAGTAAGTCCGTGCAAGCAATCTTTGTTACATCATGTATCTACACAGAGCATATAGAGAATCTGGAAACCCTTGTGAATAACACACCTTCCCTCGTCTCAGGTGTAATGAAGGACGTGTGGGAAGAAAGTGTGAATGTAGCAGTAATGATGTTGCCACAGAAGACATGGACCGGACCTGCAGGAAAGACAATGGTACAGACACATGCAGCAACAACGGAGACTGTGTGTGCGGCAACTGTGAGTGCAAGAAGAGAGACAAGCCTGAGGAGAGGTATAGCGGCCAGTACTGCGAGTGTGACAACTTCAATTGTGATCGCTCTGGAAACAAACTGTGTGGAGGTGAGTTTGACAGCTCCAATGAATGTCTGGTCTTAACTGATGTGAGAGAAGAAAAGCAAATTCAAGCTCTGCTACGCTGTTTTTTTTTTCCTTTCTTAGGCCATGGAAAATGCGAATGTAGAGCGTGTATCTGTGAACCAATGTGGACAGGAAGCGCCTGTGATTGTTCCCTAGACAACAGCACATGTATGGCCAGTAATAAGCAGAGCTGTAACGGCAGAGGGAAGTGTGAATGTGGCATTTGCAAGTGCACTGACCCCAAATTCCAGGGTCCCACCTGTGAGACTTGTCCCACCTGCCCAGGAGTCTGTACTGAACACAAGTAAGTCTAAAATGAAGTTCTATCAATGTGCAAATAGTTTTAACCGACATATGTAACATTTTATTTTGTTTACTTTCTGTGTTTTTTCAAAAATATAAAGGCTTATTCTTCCAATATGGCTTATTGCCATTGTTGGGTTTCAAAAAGTATAGTTACTTACTGTTTACAATGAAACTGAGACTCCCCAAGAGGAAGACGACAAGCTCCAAGATGATTATTAAAAATACTTTGAAACACTGTAAAAAATGGTTATCAAAAATACATTGAAACATTGTAAAAAAGTATAAAAAATGGTGTCGAAACACTGTAAAAAAATTTAAAACATATTGAAACCCTGTAAAAAAGTATTAAAAAGATGTTGAAACACTAAAATAATTTTAAAATATATTGAAACACTGTAAAAAAATATTAACAACACATTGAAACACTGTAAATTATAATTAAAAACACATAAACACTGTTACAGTAATAATGAAAAGCACATTGAAACACTGAAGAAAAATATTAAAAACACAAACACTGTAAAAATTAAAATTAAAAGCACATTGAAACACTAAAGAAAAGTATTAAAAACACATTAAAAAAACACTGTGAAGTAAATAAAAGCAATAAAAGAGCACACAAAGACAGAGACCACGCATCTCTCATGCTGCGATAAAAGCCAAGGAATAACTAAATGTTTTAGGGCATTAGTTAAAAGTTTGTAAGGTTGGTAACAATCTAACTTAAGGTGGCAGCTTGTTCCAAACAAAACAAAGAATCTCTCAGAGCCAAGGAACTTGTATTCATTGTTCTGAATACAACTTATTGACTCAGTAGCCTTCATTTTATCTGAGGCTGGGACCACAGACTGACATTTTTTTTGTCATCATTGTTATGTTCCATAAATAATTCACTGTATGATCATTAACATGACATGAAATACGTAAGTTAGAGACAAGTGAAGAAGAAAAGTGCTTTAGATGTACAGTCCACTTACCATTTTACTAATACCACCCTGTTCCCTCAGAGAGTGTGTCCAGTGTCGGACTTTTGGCACCGGGGAGAAGAAGGACACATGTGAGAGAGACTGTAGCTACTTCAACCTCATCAAAGTGAAGGATAGAGAGAAGCTGCCACAGCCTCACGAGGCTTCTTATCCTGTGATGCACTGCAAGGAACGGGACGCCAACGACTGCTGGTTCTACTACACCTATGCTGTCAACAACAACACAGAGAAGGAGGTCCATGTGGTCGACAGTCTGGGTAAGCAGCGATCTGGGCTAACATGAGCCAGGGTGTGGAAGGTTTCTGTTTCAGGGGAGGATAATTACAGGGGCTGTGGTGGCTTGATTGCAAAAATAGATCATTTGTTTATTCACACCGGGGCGTGTGATGGTATTTTTTCCCATGGTCTTGTTTTTTTTTTGGCCCCGTCATTTAAAGCCGCCAAAACTCTCTGCTTTCAGACTGCCCCACTGGTCCTGACATCATCCCAATTGTGGCGGGTGTGGTCGCCGGTATCGTTCTGATTGGCTTAGCCCTGCTGCTCATCTGGAAGCTGCTGATGATCATCCAGGACAGGAGAGAGTTTGCCAAGTTCGAAAAGGAGAAGATGAATGCCAAATGGGACACGGTGAGTGTTTGGAACTCTGTGAAAGATCAGTAGGATAAATATTTTTTATTTTTGGCAGAGGTTTGTCGGAGATATTTAAATGTGGAAAACAGGTGTTGTTTCGGCTGCTCTGCAGAGCCAGCCGCTGTCAGGGAATTAGCTTGTGAAGAGCGTTTGTTGTTCTTAGCAGCAGATGAGATTTGCAGACTTATTGATATCATTACAAAGTGTCTGGCTCACATTCCCTCCAGTCTCCCATCTGCAGGCACAGATTGAATGTGTTGCTTTTGAGCAGCACTCAAAATAAAGAGGAAATATGCCAGTGACTGTGTGGACTTTTTTGGGAATGTTATGCACCAAGAGCAGAGCTGGACTTTTTCCGGGGAGTGGCCACAGCTCCTCCCCTCTCTGTTTCCTGCCCTTTATAGCATCATCTGCCAACATCAATATGACAGAAGGCTGGAGCTCAACACAGGTTCCTGTGCAGTGAGATGCCTCCACCTAGTGGTAGAATTGAATAGTATCACTGTATCTGTGGTTGATGATGCTAATGTTCCTGATTAGCACTCAGTTGCTCCCTATGTTCCTGTGCTCCCTATGGATGAGCTTTTTCCTACACTTTCTAATGTTGGCAGCAACAACATCCAGTTACATTCTTATAAATGGTTTCAGAAGATTCAACTTTAGGAAATTTAGATGGAACTCACTTTAAATGAAGTTTGCCTTTGTGTAAATTGCACTTTCTGTAGTTGTGTTTCCTTGTCTTTTTTTCAAAAGTGCAGGACAGAGACACATTATGGAAACTACTTTGCAGTATATCAACAGCATAGAGCCTTTATGAATGTATTGTCACATGGGACAAAGGGCCATTGGAAGGACTCATCGAAACTCAAAGCCAGAGTCAGATGGATGCCCAGACCTTGTTTTCTTTGCTCTCAAGCTTTTATCATCACTAAAAGCTTAGGAAATGATAATGGCAAGAGATATTGATTGGATAAAGGAACCATGAAATGAATACAAGGAAGGAAAAAAAGAAACGGTAGTTACTTACCATAAAAGTTTATGATGTACAACCCATTTAGACCTGGAATGAAAAACAAAAACTGGAACAGGCAACCAGTAAAGCAATCAGTCTCAGCAAAGAATAAGATAACAATTTGAAAAAGTAAAGGATGTAAACTTAGTTCATGTCCAGGTAAGAATAATTACTGTTGATTATCAGCCAACACATTTCACTTTGGATGAAGCACCTAAAAAGGCTCCCCAAATCAGTCTGAATGTATTCGTTCTATTCCTTACTGAAGAGGAAACTTCTCTAGACTAAAGAACAGTGTCAGTTTTATCAATCAATATTTAATGTTTGTCTATTTTATTGTTTTGTATGTAAGGATATATAGCAGCACATCAACGGTAAGAACAAACTACTAATGCTCAGGTTTGTGTAGGGACAAGTATGAATCAAATAAACCGATGCTACTCACTTCAGCATTATTTACAGCCTAAGCTAATTGCAATGCCTGTCCCTAGATTTGCATTAAAATGAACAACAAATATACAAGGAGGAACAAACAAATTCAGCAATAAAACAGACAGAGCACAACATACTGGACACAACCTATCATACAAAATACTTGAAAACTAGAGGGACGTTGATCATTATTTTTGTTATTACAATGTATGTCTTCATTAAATGCATATTGATTGGAAAGTGCAGCAAAGCTCACCATGTTAACCAGCAAATTATCACAAAAAATGCACTTTATTACAAAGTCAGTGTAGACAAATCAAGACCAAGAGGCATGTTTCTGTACAGAAGCCTATTAGAGAAAATTATCTTGGAATTTGTCCATCAATCAATCTTTATTTATATAGCGCCAAATCACAACAAACGTTATCTCAAGAGGCTTTACAAACATAGCAGGTCTAGACCACTCTATGTTACATCATTAACAAAGACCCAACATCAAGACAGGGTAAGACTCAGTCTTATCACATCTTAATCCACCATGAGTAGAGCACTTTGCAATAGTTAACAAGTTACAGCTGCAAGGAAAAACTTCTTTACAACAGGCAGAAACCTTGAGCAGAAGAGAGAGAGAGAGAGAGAGAGAGAGAGAGAGAGAGAGAGAGAGAGAGAGAGAGATGATATTGATGAGACAGATAGTAGTAGTTGTTGCCGCTGGAGTTTGGCACGTTTCATGAAGTGAAAAGTTGAAACAGAAAAAAATTAACGAGATACAGTACCTAAGCTGCACTTTATGGGTAGCTATCCAGTGTTTTAAGCATTCATGAAATCGTCCCTGAAGTTGCCCTGTAGCTGGCCTGAGTGTGTATCAGATGCATCATGTTATACATGAAGCGTATTGTCCTAACTGACCTTGGAGAAACAACGTCCTGCAGATCAGAGTGAGCTCTAGGTCTGAAACGCTGCAGAGCTCTAATGTGCAGGTGCAACATCGACAAGCTTAATACCAAACATTAACAACACCATGTGACTTAGAGATATGAGTACCCCCCAGTGCCTCAAACCAGGTATCAGTATGTTGAAAAATACAGCAGATTTTTATTTTTTCATAAAAACTTTTCTTGTAATTCTGAGATAGTTATTTTATTTATTCAGAAAAAAACAAAGATTTTTTTTAATGCAATACGCTTCCATAGTTTTGTCCTCATTTCTTAATTTCTGTTTTCCACTCTGTTTCCCTTTCATCATTTTCTGGAATTTATTTGGACCTTTCCATCTTTTGCTCTGCTTTTTCCTGATCTTCTTTACTTCTGTTATGTGCTCAACTTTATTCTTTCCTCACTCTCCACCTGTAGCAAGACAACCCCATATACAAGAGTCCTATCAATCAGTTCCAGAATCCAAACTATGGCCGTAAAGCTGGTGCCCTTTAAGTTTGTATTTCTTTTTCAACTTCTGCTTTGCTTTCCTGCACGGACTGTGTATGTGTGTCTTCATATTTTTTCACTCTGTTGCTTTATTTCACTTCTCCTTTAAACCTACAAAACAAACTAAAAACAGACAAGTGAACCCTGAAAGAGTAATGTTGCCTTCATAGTTAGCATGAGTGTGCTGTGAGAATTAAAACTGTCACAGAACTATTGCAGTCATTCAGGACGTAAGCATTTATTACAAGAATCCCTGCCTGGTAAGTTTGATGTGTTGGAAATGTGTGCTTGCTCTTAGTTGTTGTCAGAGCAGCATGTTTTTTTGTGAGTGAGTGTTTCAAATAAATGACTTGATAAAGAAAGGTCAGCCTTGCTTTAATATGAGAAATCTAACAGTTGCGTCCACACTGCTCTAACAACATGATTAACTTGATTCTTTTTTTTGCTTTACAGGGTGAAAATCCAATCTACAAAAGTGCTGTCACAACTGTCGTCAACCCCAAATATGAAGGAAAATAAAGGCTGCATAGCTTTCATGAACTCTGCTATCAAGTATCATCTGATGCCTGCAGGATTTACCGTGGATTTATGGGGGTCTGAAGGAAAAAAAACCTGGTGGAAATTTCGTCATTTTTTTCTTGTCGCTTTACTGTTATGATACACTCTGCAGCCACTGCATCAGCCTTTTTACTAACACTTATGATTTATATGCATTTGTTGAATTTTTAGATGTACAGTATACGGTTTGTGTATATACTTTTAAGTTGCATATTTGCAAAAACAATGAAATGAAGGTGCTTTTTTTCCCTGCCGCAGGACTGGCAAAGGCAGAAGATTAGCTTTTTTTGAACATCGCTATGTGGACACTATGGATATCTATTATGTGTACAAAAATTCCTCAGCTTCTGTCTCTCTCTCTGACACTTGTATGTCTTGTCTCTCTCTGTGCACTGACCTCCTGTGTGTTTGTATGTTGCAGACAGGACCTGAATTTGATTTATAAATCATCAGCCATAGCAGCACATTATGTCAATGTGTGTATATAAAGAAAAGAATTGCAATAGTGAGAGTATTGAGTGATACTTAGCATTCAACATAGATTGGACAGTTATGTTGAATCCTGTATGCAGTAATTGTAAATGTAGTTTTTAAACTGCAGCTGATGAACACATGAAGTTTGAGATTTTATTCTACTCTTATTGAGTACTTTCTGAAGGAGTAAATACATGAGATGAAGATGAATATCAATTGTCTATAATTGAAGTGTTATGAAACGATCACAAAGGGACTGTATACCACTTAAACTATTCAAACTGTAGCAGTGTTGAACAATCAAAGGATTTGTAAAGTTTTAATGCAAGATGCAACCAGCTAATGATATGAAGTTTTATTTGCTACCTGCAGCAACTTTATTCTCAGGTCCTTTCCTGTGTTTGTCAAGTTCGCCAAAAAGCCTGCTTTGTGTTATTCAGTGGACTAATGAACTTATTGTCTGGTCAGTTAGGTTAGTTTTCTTTTTTTTTTCAATTATAAACGGAAACACGAATTTCTTTGAACATTATATGAATCACCTCTTTCACAGCCAAATGCCTCTAAAGTACCACACACAAGCCTTCACAGTATTGTTTTCAAAGTGCCTTTTATTTCAATACCATGTCCTCTTCTGATGCTGTTTATGAGTTATTTATTAAATAAATTACAAAAATGATCAGTGTCTTCTGTGTGGCTATCACTTTGAGATAAAAGCAAAAATAACAGGAAATCAGTAGTGGGTCTGCTTTTTATGGTGATACAGAAGCAGCAATAATGACACAATGAAGCTGAAGTGAGAGATAGAAGTAGTAAGTGCATTTAAAGTTCAGGGTTAGAAAGCTGCAGTGTAAGGCTATGTTCTCAGTACATTGTGGTTCTAATGAAATATGTGGAGCATGAAATCCATACGCATCCTGCCATGGTTTGACTCATGATCACAAGTTTTCCTACTTTAACACTTCAGATGAGTCTCGTTCAGAGGAGGGCTGGCTTTTGGGCTGCAGTGTAAAATAATCATGTTCCTATGGACAGTTTTTGACATGTTTGTACAAAGAAAACTAATAACAAAAATCTGATTTGAATGAGGAATATTTTAAGGCAAGCTGTGGTGTTTTTTTGACACTACTTTATTTTTTATTTTATTTTTCAATATGAAAAGCAGGATTACAGATAACTCTAATATAATGTACAATAAGAGTTCCTTTCTGACCAATTTTGAAAAAGCACAGTATTTAGTCAAGCATTCACAAAGGTAAAGATAAACAAATGTTCTTTCTTACTTCTTGAAATGTATAAACATTTATAATAGGGTAATATTTGTACCAATTTTACAAAGGTATGGCCTTTTTTTCTTCAGTTGTGAGATGACAAGAGAAAGTGAAAGCGATGATCAGGCAAATAATTAAAGTAGCAGTGGACCATGTACAGGATAAGTCTGGGAGAGAAAACTACAATTGTTTTCTAACTTTATACATGTTTTGTCAGGCAATTCAAAAACACATACATACCAGTCAGTCTCAAAACTCCACTTACACCTGAAAAGCTAGACAATTGGACATTAGAGGACAAGTGATGATAGGCTAAAATGTTTTTTTTTGTGTGCACAAGTTATTATTTTGTGGGAATAAGTTATAATCTTGTGCAAACAAGATCATTATATTAACTTATGATTTGTAATATGCTCATTTTTATTTTTTGGGACTTCAGGGGCCCCATAAATAACTGTTGATTATTAGTATTCATGCAAACTGTTTAGAGGTGTATTTACAAGGCACTGATATAAGATAAGATAAGATAAGATCTACTTTATTGTCCTCAGGGGGAAATTTGTTGTGGACATAAGTGCAATGCTGGTCACAACCAATACATTCATTCATCATACCAATATACAATAACATGCCCACTGTCAAAGATAAAACAAAAAAACCATGTCACTGTGGCATACCAATGACACAACAAATACCAATAATACAATAATTACCAATAAGATACCAGTGTGGCAGTAAAAAGCAATATCATATTAACATTAGTGCAGAGTAAGTGAACCCTCATACTCATACAAGAGCATTATGTTAGTGCAGATTGTTGAGTAGAGTGATGGAAGTAGGGAGGAAGGAGAGCTTGAAGCTATTACTTTTATATCTGCTCACTCTGAACTGTATTCCAGAGGGCAATAATTTATATTCTGAATAAAGGACATGAGAAGAGTCCTTCAAGATTTTTTGTGCCTGATTGACAACAGTATTTCCAAAGATAGTTTCACAATGTTAATTTCCGTGAACACACACATTCCTTGTTCCTCAAATCAAAAATATTGAAATTATTTGACCTCGTAGATTGTAAAACTGCACATATTGTGTACAAGGCTAGGAAAATTCTCCTTCCAGGAAATATTCAAAGGTTATTCTGTGAAAGAGAGAGGGGGTTATAACTTAAGAGGGAAGTTCAGCTTAAAGATGGTGAGTGTTCGGACCACAAGGAAAAGTTTTTGTATTTCAGTCTGTGGTGTAAAACCGTGGAACAGTCTCAATATGGAACTACAGCAATGTCTGAACATAATTCAATTCAAGAAGAAGTACAAAGAAATGATTTTCATGAGGTACAAGGAGGAAGACTAGTGTTGAGAATCACGAGGGGTTTACTTTTGTTTGTTGATGTAAATATGAAGATAATATATGAAGATTTGACGTGTGAGATTGCACTCGTATAATGGCAGAAAATAGTGAATAGAGGGGTAGGATTAGATAAGTTTTAACTTCTTCCTACTCCTTTTTCGCACATGTAAAGTAAATTGTTTCACTGCTTGCTAATATTGATTTTGTTTCTTTTGTATAACTGTGTCTTTTTTTTCTTGTATGTATGTTTGTATAACTCTTTCTTCTTTTCTACTTACATGCTTTTTTTTTGGTTGTATTTTTACTTTTACATGTTCGAAATAAAGTCATCAAATCAAATCAAATCAAATCAAATCAAATCAAGGGACAGGTAATTTTTCTTACCAATCACTTTCATGGCATGTACAATGTACACATATTTTACTAAAGCAGGCATTTAAATATTTAAATGTGTCCCTTCTCCAACATAAAGAGAAAATGATGATTAAATTAAATACAAAGAAATCACAGTGTAATCTCGAATGTATCTGGTACTTTGTACATGACGTAAGCGGAAGTGTTAAAATGTCACGCGGGATATGTTCGGAGTGAGGCATCTTGCTGCTTGAACTATCTTTGTTGTATGCTGTAAACAGGAACGCAGGCGAGTTCGAGACGTCGCTATTAAGAGGCTGTTAGAGCTACTTATTGAAAGTAACACCGCTCACTGTGAACAGAAAATGGAAGACGATGTATTGACGACGCTGAAAATATTGATAATTGGAGAAAGTGGTGTTGGAAAATCCAGGTAAGATGAAGATATCTTTAAGAAAATGATGTCGTGGCTGACTGTCAGCGTTAGCTAGCCAGTATTAGCTTAGCAGCAGAAGACAAACTGTGAAATGATGAGATAGTAGAGCGTTTTAGAATAACCCAGGGGGGTGTCATTATGTTGATGTTAAAACGTGACAGAGTGTAGGGGTATTCACAGCTGAAATATTAATAATAAGGCTGTACATGTCTAGCTAACCTCAGCTAGCTGTGTGTGACATCATCTTTGTTCACACAGCTGTTTGAAGATGTTGCAATCGAGACCACTTTCCTTTCCTGCCATGTCTTCGTGGCTGTAGTGCCTCATGCACACACTGTTACCTAATCTCTTTGTGCAGGCAAAACAACAGCTACACTGGGTATTCATTCACAGTCAAGTTTTTACTGCAGATAACTGAGCTGACCATGCAAGGAGGATCAATCACTGTGTTTGATCTGATTTGTTGTTTGTAACGCTGGTTTTCTCAGATCAAAACCTTCACACACACTTTATAACGGACATTGCAGTCAATATTTCACACACCCTGCTTGATCTAATTGCTCAGAGTCAGCTTGGCATTCCTGGATTGAGGCAGTATAGCTTTTACCTCATTTTTTTTTTCCTATTAGAGGAGATCAGGCAAGCCATACCCTTGTCCTCTTTTAAATCATTGATGAGTTAAGAAGTTAAAACACACTTTTTTAAAATGTGCTTTTACTTCTTAACTCATCACTGACTTTTTAATTTCTGCATGTTTTTTATTATTGTCTTTTACTTAACTCATTCTAGTTCTCCTAATCATTGTCAGGGTCTTTGTTTTTTCACACGCTATGTCTTGCACTCTGTAAACCTATTTCAAAAAGGTACTATAGAAATATATTTATTATTATTATTATTATTAATATTAATATTAATATTAATATTAGTAGTAGTAGTAGTAGTAGTAGTAGTATTATGTGGTGATCAAAGGTTCACAAAACACTGGTAATATTTAAACCAGAGTGTAACTTTATTAGTTTGTTTTACCAAAATTAGTCTTTAGATCTTTATAGTGTGTGGAAGGGGTGAGTATCACAGGGTAACCCACGATATGATACCATACTGACTGTATTGAAAACACTGGGGACTCTGCGATTATTAATACATTGCAAAACAATAATATATCATAATATCATAAACGCAACTCAACTTTATTCATAGAGCACCTTTCATACATAAAAACATGCAGCCCAAAGTGCTTCACAGAATAACAGAGACAGAAAATAACAGCAATGGTAAAATTATAAAAGGCATGATTATAAATAAAATATGTAAAAATAAAATCAATACAGTAGAATTAATAAAAGAAGTAATAGTGGAGAGAAAAGTTAAAAATAAGGTAGCGTTAACAAGATCAGATGAATACAAGAAATAAAAAAATAAATAAACAATTAAGTAAGATGAATAAATGTTAAAGCAATGATTCAAATAATAACGATTAAAGTAATAATTAAAATAATAATAAAATCTGATGAACTGAAGAATGAAAAATGCCCCTAAAAGTTAAAGTGCAGGTTTAGTGTCTTCAGCCCCGCCACAAGGGACCATACTGTAATAACATGGTGTGTCAAATCTGTTTGAAGAAGCACATCAATTTTAGCTTAAAATACAAATATTTGGTTCTAGCCATATCTTAATTGTAACGAAAGAGTCAGAGGCACGAAACATTGCTGTAGCAACACTTGTCCAACCTCTAGTCAAGTCTGTGGTATGCATACTGAGTGCTTGTTCACATTTGCTTGTCTCCAAGAATGTGGTTCCAGTCTGCATGAAAAAATCCTGACAGACAACCTGGGTTGTAAACATCACAGAGTGCAAACTACATTACTGAAATAGTACTGTACGGAACAGAAGCATATAAGCTGCCTGAAGCTTTGCTGCAAGCCTTGAGACAAGGGATGTGACTTTCTTAAATCAAATGTGTGGACGAATGACCTAGCTCCAGATTCCTAAATAACAAACTAGAACCCCAAAATGATGTAGGCTCTTGCATCGTAATCACAGGAATGAGGTCCCCAGTGTCAAAACATCTGATGTATTGGAGGATACGCTTCATTTTGGATCAGTGAGTCTTAACGATGTGTATTTGCTTATCATGATCATGTTTTTATTTTTATGAGGAGAATACCAGTTTCACCTTTCTGAAATCAAGATTGTCCAATAACCCGTGTTTTTTTTACTTCCAAAAAAACAGCTCCAGTACTATTTCTTTATTCTTTATTTATTAGGATCCCCATTAGCTTCCACATTGTGGTTGCTAGTCTTCCTGGGGTCCACACAACAAAACGAGAAAAACAATTGTTTAAAATGAGACATTATCCATAAAACAAAGATGCAATAGCAGCCAATTTTAAAAATCAAGAATGAAAATGAAAATAATAAACTAAGTATCTGAGCAAATAAACGATGAGTAACACGAAACTACAAATAATGGAAACAAAAACAAAATAGTCACAAACACATGGCAACAACAATGAATAAATACTCCAATACTATTTAAGACTACCTCACTAATGTTACTTAACTGTTGCATTTAAATGAAAATAAAAAGCTGTTATATTAGCAATCATAACTTAGAGATGGGGATATGAATTGATGGCATGATTCTGTATCGACAATGCTGAATAACATTGGAACAACTAGAATGTAAGCAGTGTTGTCCCCACTGTGGTGTCAAAATCTGTTCTTCATCATCCTACTGAGTTTACTTTTTTAATAATAACACACAAAATGATTCTAATCTCAGGTCTTCTCTTGTGTTATTTTAACTGTGGAGAAATCTTTTATTTATTTTCTTTTAATTGTGTCCAGTAGTGCGGGTCACTTTCTTACAATGAATGCATTCTCTGTTTTGACCTAGCACAGAGGAGACCCTGACTTTATTCATGCCATAACATAAACAGCGGTTGATATTTCTACTCAGCAGCACAGTACTGTACCCCGAAATCAGCATCCTTTTGTTATTACACAGGTTCCAGCTTAATACAATAAACCAATTTAAGCTTTTATTTGTTTAAAATGTCAGGATTTGAATTACCATGAGCCGTTGGTGCTGTTGTTGAGTAGTTTCACTGAGTGGACTCATTTTTAAGTGGTAAACAGATATTGAGTTTGTTTCCCTGTAATTTGTAGAAGCCTTAAATCGACAGGGAGATGTCTGCCTGGCAGAGAAAACACAATCTTCATTTTCCCCGAACAAATGACCCTCACAGAACGCATTTCTAAACTCGGCTGTTTCCAGGCATGGTTAATTTGCAGTATGAACCCCAAACAATAAACACTCATTACTCCAGCATCCCTTCTGATAGCCCATGAGAAAAATAAGAGACTCATGATCGGGTCAGAGGAAAGGAGTCAGCTTATCCTAATCATCAGCGCTGTGATTAAAGTCTATGCACTCGATGAGTCATAGTTTAGAAATGAACCCTGACCTCATGACTGCAGTCCAGCTGTGATATCATCTACAATAAAGCTGGTACATGAACATGGAGAACAAAGCGATCAATACAAAGAGACAGAGATACACAATTTGATAAGGCTGGTGCCACAGGAGAGGTTCTGTGAACAAAGCGTTTAGAAATCTGATCTGAAGACCTAAAGCTCGATAAGCACAGGTGAACTGGTGTCACCAAAAAGCCCCTCTGCTGTGTGTATGTGAGTGATTCGTAAGGAGTTCTCATCTGTTTTTTTCCTTCTTCCTGTCCTCAGCCTCCTTTTAAGATTCACAGATGACACATTTGACCCGGAACAAACAGCAACAATAGGTGAGTAACACATCTGACGTGAGTTTGCTGTGCGTGTAATGTTGGTGATAACTGCAAGATGATTATGAGTTGAGTAGAAATGAGTCACAAACCACACGGGTAGCAAAAACACTCTTTGACCCAAAACTGTAAAGTAGAAATTATTTCATATTGTAATGGTTTGAACAAAACTTTGTGGTTTCTCATGAAAGACACTGAAATAAAGGTAGTGTAACGGGAACTGGCTTAGCAATGTCAATAGAATAAGGATAAATGCCCACTTAAGATTTTAACATTAAGTCGCCTCTGCGATTAAACACTCGCTAGCTGGCGCCAGAATTACTAGTTGGTCAAATAAATGATTAATCATTTTGTTGCTGTAGACCTGAAATGCTTTGACCACCCCAACGAGCTTGGGCTGTAGCTCCAAGTAAAGCCTGATGTATACTTTTGCATCGAATCGTCAGAAGCCTACGGCGTAGGTCCGTGTAGCTCCCGTACCTACGCAGATGCCTACGCATGTAACAGGCGTGCAACTCCTCCAAAATGTAACTACGTGTCGAATCGACTCGGAACGCAAGCCCTGTGATTGGCCCGCTTGGCTGCACTGTATTTCACGCTTTTACAACACTTACGGGATCCCCGCACACCGGGCAGTGTATTTCAATCAATCAGACTTTATTTATAAAGCGCTTTTTATACAATGATATTGTAACACAAAGTGCTGTACATAAAAACAACCTAAAATAGAATAAATTAAGAAAAAGACTCCACCCCCAAACCCACCCCGCAATCCTAAGGTTAAGAACACAATATATGCATCAATAGTTTTAAAAACAATTAAAATAAATAAATAAAATAAATAAAAAAGAAGTTGCTGAACAAACTGAGGAAAAGCTCTCATGATATCTTAATGAGGAAACACTGGAGATAAAATAAGATGTTAAAACTCAACACAGGAAATTAAAATCACCAAAATAAAATACATTTCTAAGATAATAAAACACTAAAAAATAAACCATTAAAAGAAAATAATATGCTATACTTAAAATAAATAAATAAGTAAATAAAGTAGAATAAAAGTTCGATGTCATCCCCTCTGACATGTCCTCTCTATTCTTCCCTTTAAACATGCCTGTATGATAAACAGCAACATGTATCAGCTGTAGATTAACATAACTTTTGAATCGCTGTAAAAAATGTAAACAGAGATTGTAGCGGGGTCGGAAACAGATGACCCGACTATCACACAGACCACACTGCCCTCAAGCGTTTCAGCTGAGAATTGCTGCGCTTCAGTCAGGGGCACATCAACGTGCACGTATGTGGTGCTCATGTCATTGCCATAATGTAACAATGTTCTACTACCTAGATGTATACAAGCACAAAAGACAGACAATATTCAATACAATACAGATAATGTTATATGTAGTTCTTGTTAGAAGAGCATATAACCACTCGACCAGGGCGAGCTCTGCTAATGTTGTCCACAGTCGGCTAACCAATTCAAAACATTTGCCCACTGACTCTGTGACCCTAAATGCAATTTGCTCAACTTCAACTGTTTTCCCGCAAGCCAAGTACTGGTGCAATGACTTCGCGGAGAAAGGTCAAGTGTGTCTGTCAGAGTATTTGTGCTTTCCAGCGTCTGGTACTTGAATGTTTTTAAGCACTATACTGTAGAAACAATGGCTCCCATTCTCAGTGTAGTGGTGATAAACCGATATTAATTCTGCATCCTGGTCTCTCGACCCTTATGAGGCAGAAACTGGCAGGAGCTGTGAACTGCATTAAACATCAATCCACAAAACAATAGACCCCTGTTATCTGCTCCAGGACCAGAAACTGGCTCAATCATCTTCTCCTTTTTTTTCAATTCCCCATCTTTTGTCTATTACAAGTTCTCTAAACAGTCGACGATCTTTAATGCTTGAATAAAAAAACAAGGTCAGCTTGCAGAAATGTTGGCTGTGAGGAGGTTTCGTAACAGATGGTATGAGTGCATGGTGAGCTGGAGGAGTAAGCCCCCGTGCTCTTGTAGCCCAAAACTTGTACATTAAGAGTGAAGGTTTTTCTAAGTAGAAGTGGACCTGCAAATGATATTAGCTTCTATTATTGGTATTAATCATGTGATGCACCAAGGCCACAGGGCTATGACGCTGTAGCAACTAACCTTGATGCCTTTCTGTTCATATTAACATTTATAACCCCAGATTTATTGCCTTGTTGGAGTTTTTTTCTGCCCTATTTTTGGAGGGTTTGTAGTTCACAATGCTGTCTTTGTTACAACACAGAGCACAGTTTCAAGAAGAGGTGGAGACAGTTAAAGCACATTTCTTTTAAGGTCAAGTCTTGGGTAACTACTGTTATACTCAGCCAGCCATGAACTCTTTGCTCAACAGATGTCTTTATTGGAATCACGCCTTCCCACTGTCTCCAGCTCTCTCACATTCAGATAGAAATCACTGTTAATCCAGTATCACTGGATCTCAACTCATGTATACTCCTCTTTAACGACTAAATGAGTTCATCTGAGGTTGTTTTTCTCCCCTGTAACAGAAGATCTTTCAGTTTACGGTTACATTAGCACACAGTGTACGGCCTACAGCTATCAAATAAGCATGAGTCGCCTGTTCTGACACCCACAACCTAGATATTTGTGGTTGCAGTCATTACAGAAAGAAAGAGAGACAACATGCTGTGACATTGACCTGACATGTCATCTGCTACCAGCAACTTCATTGTTTTAGATATGGTGGGGTATGTTTTAATGCTAATCAAGAAAACCCTAAGGTGCTGCGCTGCCAGTTAGGGTTAGAGTTAGGCCCCACATGAGAAGCTACGGTCCTCGTGACACTGGTCATTAAGATCGATTCCTGGTCCTGACAGGATGTAGTGCACGTCTGTGAAATCAAAACTAAGACTTGGCTTAGTCCCAGTCCAATGACCGGACCAAGAGATGCACCACTCATACAGCCACACCAACATATTGGAGTACCAAACTGTGTTCAATCAACCAAACTGTCAAGTGAAGCTCTATGCCCAATTAAAGGCTGATTGTGGTCCAATGTAAACAGACAGATAAGGTCTAGGTCTAGTCTTGTTGTACTGTGATGTTACAAACCAATGCCTCACTGCATGTTCTCTGTGAAAGGCCTGTCTGAATTTGCACTGCATAAAGCAGACTGGTCCTGGATCAGAGACATGTTTAGTGTAAACTCTGCTCCACATGCATCTGGCAACAGTATCTGAGCAACCCTGCTGGACTGGAGGAAGAGCTGGTTATTGTGGCTGACTGTGTGAACAGACTGTGTGTTTGTATCTGGCACTGTACGTCGTATATCCTCAGCCTGTTTTCATGCCCACTTTTCTCCTCGTGTGTTTTGACTCCAAACTTGAACTCCTCTCCCCTGTCCCAGATGTAAAAACAAGCCGATCGTAAGCATACGTTCCCTTGCTAAATCTGTCAGTGGGTGCTAAAACTGTGTCTGACATGTCACCCAGACACTGCACACTGAAACTCTCCACAAAAGCAATACAGGAGATTTATTTGTCAAGGGAAGGAGGGACAACATGGTTGTTTTCATGTAAATGTCTGCTCCTCTAGGACCCGGTGGGGTTCACAGGAGTGAATCATTGCTCTCTGAGCCATAACACAGGTGGTGGGTTTTTATTTTTTTGGATAAAAGTCTGCATTGGTTTCAGTCTAGGACGTTAAACCACACTGTCCCTTTGTGATACATATGAATACACGGTCACTCCATAATTTAAATACAGGACATGGGACGGGCACAATGCCAGTCTGGAAATCTGGGGTTAGTGTAAGTTCAGAGACGTTCTGGGGTGTGTATGTTTTCGCAATACATCATCAGTGAGTGTAGTCTGATGTCGGGATAGGATTTGCTTTAACAGACAAAAACACAAAATCATTGTTTTTGGCCTCAATAAGAAATATTTAAAGTCAGTTCCTGAATCTACGACAAGGAAATCTACAAATCAAGCTAGATGTCTCGGTGTCATAGTAGGGCCGTGACCTAACTTTTAAAAAAAATCTGCCTATCATCACCTAAAAACTCAATGAGAGATAAAACATTTCTGACACACAAGATGCTGAAAACTTGCTGTAGAGTTCGTTTTCAGTAAATTGGACTCATTTATCTTCAAACGGATTTTGTTAAAATTAAATAAACAAATAAATAAATAATCAGGCAGTTCAGAAAGCTGCTGCTCAAGTTTTCCCCAACATCAAGAAATTGTTGAAATTTCTAACCATTTTACCTGCATATAAGGCATCTTAGGTTCTGAATGTTGCCCTGATGCACATCTGCTTCCCTTAAGGCTGATTTATACTTCTGCTTCGAATTGACAGCGTAGCCTACGCCGGAGGTCTGCGTAGCTCCCGTTCCCATGCAGAGGGCTACGCACTTAGCTGACGTGCACCTCCTCCAAAATGTAACCACTTGTAGAGTCAACGCGTATCGCAGGCCCTGTGATTGGTCCGCTCGGCGGCATTGTATTTCCCGCATTTACAGGACTTCCAGGATCCCGGACATCGGCCATGTATTCCATCTCCTCCTCTCTATTCTTCATGTAATCATGTCTGTATGATAAACAGCAACATGTATCATCTGTAGATTAATGTAACACGCTCTGAATCGCTGTGGAAAAGTAAACAGAGATCGTAGCGGAGCCGTAAGCAGGCAACGGGCTATCAGAGAGACTGCCCTGCCCTCAAGTGTTTCGGTGGAAAAATGCTGCATAGGGGAGACGCAGAAGTGTAAATCAGCCTTTAGGAGTGACCATTAAGTCTGTTTTAAAATGTTCTGTATGCTCCATATTTGTTTTTGATTAAAGGAGTTAAACAAAGAAAACATGAAAAAAGTTGATAGAAATTGTGTTGTAGCGTCAGCAGCAGCTGTAGACATGGAAATTGTACCCTGAACAAATGAGTGTGATCAATTTCTCTTCAATACAGACCTTTGCTGTTGTTATTGACAAAGTTGATATCAGAAGTCCTGAAGATGTGACATTGAAGAGCATGGAGATATTCCAAAAGTTGAAACGTTTTTAACTGAGAGCGCTGTGAACCCAGTGACAAAGAAACAGCTGTCACCAAGGCTGTTTTTGAGCTCAGGACGCTGGGCCCTGGAAACACCAAACTGCATTGGTTTTGGATAGACAACAGATGCTGTCAACACTATTAATGCCATCAGTGGACACAGGCCCTCACTCATTGTCCCCAGATTAAATGCAGAATTTTTCTCTTCTTTTCTGTCTGTACTTATACTACACTACTATATACCTATCAATATGAATTCTTGTAAGTCTAAAGGGTGTTTTACATAAAATTGCTTTCGGCAGTAACAGAAAGAACCTTTAAGTCACCATAGTTGGACTGAAGCAGGATGGAGAAAGCATGACAGCATGACTGATTATCTGCCCTTTCATTGTCTAGGGGTCGACTTCAAAGTGAAGACCATTTCTGTGGACGGCAACAAGGCAAAGCTGGCGATATGGGTGAGTGAAAAAACATCTGCTTTCTTCAGTAACACTCGTGAAACAAAGACGTGTCTCCTCTGTGTCAGTCAGAGCAGAGATTACTGTTTTTCTCAAATGTTTTGGCCCGTGTCTCGACACATTTATAAAGTTGTCAGCACCAAGATCCACTCCCAAAATAAGCTCACACTTTCCACAAAACACTGTAGTTAAGCTGCAGAAGTCTGCAGCTCATCCAACACCTTTAATCCATGTGTCAACACGGAGGTATTGTGTCAGTTTATCACACACTGTAAACAAAATGACATGTTTCTTTGACCGTGTGAAAACGTGGTGAGAATGTTTTGATGTTTTGTGAGAATGACGGTGGACTCGGGAAGCGTGTTCTTCATTTTCAAGTTTCAACAAGTCTTCTTCATGTTTTAACTGACACTTCCACTGCTCTCACGGTCGGTACCAGACGGTTATAGTCTGAAGCTGAATTAATCCTTCAGTGTTACACAACGAGTAGACTTTAGATGCTGATTCCAGAGGTCCAAATATTCACAGTACAATTTAGAGAAAGTGCTTTTTAATTGGAATTTAACATAAGGAAGAAAAAGGATTTTCTCTGCAAAGGTCACACACTACACCACACAGAAAGAGACAGCAAACTTACTCATATCTTAGATACTAAGGAGAATGTTTGGCTGACAAAATACTTCGGTAGTCAGCACCAGGGTTACCAGTCGTAACAAATTCATTTGTCAGTATTTTGATCCTGTAAATTGAGATTGTCTGGTGTAAGGGGGACTGAAGGCTGGTGGTGCTAGCTCAGTCTTGGACCAATTTGACATAATTTCACTGACTGTTACTTGAGTGTTTTCTCACCTTTAGGCAGTTGTTTAGGATTTTAAATTTCTGTATGAACAACTAGTAAATGACTCACTTCTTTTTTTTTTTCCTGAGTTTATTTTTTCGCAACATACATGTTTACATACATACCTACACACTTACACATATACTTACACACACACACACAAGAACACAAAAGCATGAGGTCATGGCTTAGTCTGTACGAGAAAGCATACATTTAGATGAGATACAACACAAAAAGCCTACTTGGTCACACATATTTACAATTAATTATTTTCCCTGGCTAAATAAATACACCATTTCTCTCATTGTTTTTCCCCCAGTTCTTTTTAGAGCATAGAGTATAGAATGGGTAATTTCTTCTAAAAGATGTAGTTGTTTTACAATATTAATAAAGATACCAGCAGTAGGGCACTTCCTCTGAAGCCAAAGTTTTGTAATGGCCTTTTAACTTGATGCCAGCAAAATCTTTAGGAGGTAGGCATTGGAAATGACTCCCTTCTTAACATCACAGTTTATAAATACAAAATGATAATTTGAAGCAATTATACATAATAGTTTACTACAATAAGAACATGAAGATGGAGTGCTGGTGTTAATCAGACGTACATTGGCCTGATCATTTCTAACTTGAGATCTGTTGTGCATAAATAACTAAATGTTGTGAAGAACTGAAAAAAGAATTTCAATGACTTCATGTCTATTGAGAATTGAGCCAAAACCAGTGAGAAGAAATCCATAAACTCCTCCATGACTCAGGTCTGTTCATACTGTCTGGTCGCCAGAAGATGGCGCCCAAGTAACATCATTTCAGACTCCATGCTCCTAAAGAGACACTCTGTTTGTCTGTCAGCCTGTCCCAGTTTTCATCCTGTTTGATCCACCAGTTTGTTCCTCCCAGTGTGTCCAGTAGTGCTGAACTGGTTTCATTTTGCAGGACACTGCAGGACAGGAGCGCTTCCGAACTTTAACACCCAGCTACTACCGCGGCGCCCAGGGAGTCATCCTGGGTAAGTTCAAATATTGATGCCATCATTTCATAAGCACCTGTATGTGTGAGTGTTAGACTATGTGTGTGTGAGTGTGTGTGTGTGCTCACTACATTTAAGGTTCAGGTCCCTGGTTAAAAAAAAAAAAACATGATGGCTTTTCATCCTGTGACCCACGCACACATGCATTCTTGCTCTCTCTCTGTGGAAGTTAGTTTATAGCCTAAAGGCAGAGTCCTCATATGGACATGCATGTACATTATGTATATGAACACACACACAGGAACTGAGTTAAACCTCTTAAACAGACTTCCTCTGCAGCCTTAAGTTTTGACCGCTCTAATGATGTATAGAAATACAAGGTGCCTTGTTAGAGCATCGAGAGCTTCCTTATGATTAAGACTTCCAGATTGTTGCTAATGTGTATTTGATCCCGATGCGGTGCTGTTCCTCTAAAACTAAAGATAGCTAATTTCAATGGGAGTAAAGGTTTTTAGTTCATTAAGTTTGTTAACATCTGGTAGAGCTGATCCTGAACAGGCAACACACCACCTGAGACCACAATCCTTAACAAGTTGTACACATGTCCAAATAAATGTTCCTTAATTCTGAATAACGTAAGCAAATCTCACGACTTACAGTTTTTCTCAGTCACTTTGGTGCATTTCTCGAATCATCCTCGACATTTGCAAAACAGTAAATGCATTTCTCAAAACAATTTGTACAAATAGCAAAACACCATGGATTACCTGCAAAAGCCAGTATCTTGCTCAAAATACTTAGTTCATCTCTCAAAAGTAAATATCTGTGTCAATGAACATGTCAGTGCCATCAGTGATAAGTCCTTGTGTCATTGTGTACAGATAAGACAGTCACATTACTTAGTCATGTTGTCAATATAACAGTGTACTCTGGAGCGACGTTCTGATGTAAACTATGGCTAAAGTTTTGATGACAGTTATTGTAAATTGTAAGTTACACCTTAGTGTATGGGGGAGATTGATTGCAAGAGACTGGACAAGATTCACATTTACGCTTTTACTGTTTGTACTGTAATTTGTTGACAGACCATGTCATTGCAGTACAGAGAGAAAAAGACAATGTGCATAGCAAAAAGAAAAAAAGAAAAAATCAAAAGTAGAAATGTGAACATAGGAGAACCTGTACATGCAGTGCTGTAGGAATTACAGTGCAGTGCAGTGTTCCTACACCTCCTGACGTTCCTGTCTGTTGGGCCTTCATTAGAGAAAGTCAAGATTCACCTTGGAGCAATTTACCTAAAAAAGTCTGATGGAAATGTACAGAAATGTGACATATTCTGACAACATTTCCATCCATTTTGCATGTGAATACTTATGGGACGAACTAATGCCTAAATGTAGTGAAGGGTGAGACTATTCAACAGAGACCCATTATAATACATTTTGATGAACATGACATAAGCACTTGATAATGTAGGAAACAGTAGAGAACTGTACATAATCATTTGCATGGATGAACCAAAGCATTTGCAACTCATTCAAAGAAATGAGAAACTGCTTTTTTGATGTGCACAAGTGACGCAATGATGTGAAGATTGAACAAGTAGTTTTGAGAATTTAATTTAATTTAATGTACCAAAGCGACTGAGAAAAACTGTAACCAGAAAATGCTACATTCTTGAGCGCTAATTTTGATATGAAAATGTTCATGTTTACAAGATCTGCAACAAAGTTGAATCACTGTCATTACCCAACAAATATAACAAACAAAAGTCCAGATCAACACACATTCATTCAACAGCCCTTACTTGTTCAAAAACTTTGACTCATGATTGTGCTGAAAGGTAGAGAAAAATAGAATGACTGCTTTCCCCAAGCTTTACTTTGTACCAAAAGTAACAAAGAAGTATTAGTGAACGTGTGTGCGTTTTTCCTCACCATGTCTGTCTTCTGTTTTCGGTCACAGTGTACGATGTAACACGGCGGGAAACCTTCACCAAGCTCGACAACTGGCTCAACGAGTTAGAGACGTACTGCACGAGAAACGACCTCGTGAAAATGCTTGTGGGGAATAAAATCGATAGGGTGAGTGTGTTTGTGGTAATTCTTAAAATGTGTGTGATTCCACTTGTGGAAGCACGGTTGTGTGATTAAAGACGAGGGCACATCATGATGTTTCAGACAAGCTTGTGACGCACCATTCTTTTTGCTCCAGGTAGATCTGTAATGATTGAAGAGATTTTGATGGAGTGTAATTCTACTGTTTCTACAACTTTTAAATTGGTTTTCCAGTTTCACGAATACGAAAAAAAAGAACATTTCAGCTTTGTTTTAAATGCATATTTCACTGAACCGGGAATTCAATTGGTAAAACAATTATCTTTAAAAAAGAAAGTCAGCTTACAGACTTTTGATAAATTACAGAAGTAAATGACGCTGGCAGAGTCACGCTCATATTTCTGGCAGCTGCTGTTTTACCAGGATAAAAATGCCCACTAAATAGAGCATTATGAATTTATTGTGTCCTGTTCTTTGTCTGTGAAAATCACTTTCCCTCTCCACCCTGTGACGACCACAGTAGCTGACAGCTCCGCCCGGCAGACCTCAAATAAGCCATTACCTCTCTTTTGTTTTAGGAAAACCACGAGCTAGACAGGGCCGAAGGGCTGAAGTTTGCGAGAAAACATTCCATGCTTTTTATAGGTAAGTCAGGAGGATTCCCTGCTCTAAGACCTGCTGGGCATGAGTTACAGCAGACTATTACACACGGGGAAACAGCTTTAGAAATAACTATCATACTTTCTGAGGAATGCTCTCAGAGTTCTATTTATAAAACAGTTTCATGTATCATCTCCCATGTGCTTTTGTTTTCCCTCTTTCTTTTTTAATTTCAAGATTCACAGTGAATAACAGTTAAAAAAAGTTCTCTTAACTTCAAAGGAAACACCTACACTTCATCTTCTCCAGTTCTTTAAATGCTCTTTTTAAAAATAGCCGTGGAAATGGAAACAATCAATTCAGATCTTTTGAGATTTGCAAGAAGGGTCTTTAAATGTTATTCTCATGTGGCTCTTGAGATAGAAGTCATATCTAAATCCCCTTTTCTCTGTGGAGGTGTTAACTCTGTCCCTTCATACCCTCTTATGGTTCCCAGTTAGTGTTTGGAGTTGACAGATACTGTTGATGTATTTTCTATCACTATCTCGTCCAACCTGGCAGCTAGGCAGATTATCAGATCAAGATAACGCCCAACTGAAATGTGATTTTTGAGACGGCCAAAACCTTTATGAGCACCCAGTGTGCAGCAAATTTGTGGAGCATCTCTAATTCCAATGAAGCTGGGATGCTGTGTAAAGTGTGAATTTGATTCCATTGGTTGTATTTAATATAGTGCAAAGACAATATACCCAAAATGTTATTGTTTTATTGAAAATATTTACTTATTTAATGTTTGATGTCAGCAACTGGTTTCAAAAACATAAGGACAGGGACACCAGAGCACTGAATAAGTTGCTAAAACACACCCAGAGGAACAACTCTCACCCTATTAGTTCATTTGCAACATCACTGGGTATGACATGTTTCAGCTAATACATTTGATATATAGCCTTTGCACTATTTTCAATTTAATATGGAGTGTAACTTATTTGCAAACCATATGTCTTATCAACATTTTACACTATGTTCCAACTTTTTTGGAGTAGAGTTTGTAAAGTGACCGTGCAAAGATCCTCAAAAGTCAGCTATTTCTCATATCTTTAACCCTCCTGTTATGTTCGTTTCTCTGGAACAGCAATAATGTTCCTGGGTCAATTTGACCCGGGACATATTCAATTATCCTAAAGTGTCAGAATCCCCAAAAATCCCAATACACGTTTTTAAAACAAATTTTAAACTCCATTACTAATCATTCAAATCAAGATTTGGTTCATTGGTGTTCTTTAATTCTCACACATCATGGTTCAATGAGGATAACTCACTCATTTTTCATTCAAATTCATATTAAAACTTTTTTTAATGTACATTGGAAAGCCCTAAATATAAATACAATAGTTTTACATGACATACATTTTATTTTATTTTATTTTAAATTTTGAATTGTTTTATTTTTATGAAGTGATGTTGATAAATTAACATGACACCTCTTCGGTCACATGCTGCCCAGATTTTTATGCTACATTTAGCTTGTTTGGAAGGCATACATTGTCAAAATAGACTTTAAAAAGGGTCAATTTGACCTGCAGCATAACAGGAGGGTTAAGAGAACTTCAATTTCACATTAGTGTGCATTTTTTTTATCCAGTAACTGTCTTGTCTTATGCATTAGATTTTCATATTTATTTGTTTTCGGCATTGTTACCTTTTTCTAAATATTCAGTCAGAGCTGATGTTTCTTGTGGGAACAGGCTGTAGGTTTAAAGTTTGATATTATTGTCATTCACTCAACAAATTATACGGTGCACCGCTGTGATGCTCTGGTACATGTTCTGGATAAACTATATACGCTCTGTTAAAAGAGGTTTTTATGGCCTTTAACTGCCAAAAGATATAACTGTCAGCTCTGATCAAAATACTTACATTCAAAAACACTGAAAGCAAATCTCCTCCTCTCTTAAACTATTATCCTCCTTTTCTTTAATCAAATTCTAATCTTCTTTTATTCCTTTTTCCTCTTTCACCCCTTGTTAATATCTGTCCTTGTTTCTTCACTCCACCTCATGCCCTCTTTATTTCTTCCTCTTTGCTCCGTTCTTCCAGAGGCAAGTGCCAAAACCAAGGATGGTGTCCAGTGTGCGTTTGAGGAGCTGGTGGAGAAGATTATCCAGACCCCCGGCTTATGGCAGAGCGAGAACCACGGCCGAGGAGTCCAGCTCACCGACGAGGACGCAGGAGGTGGAACCTGCGGTGGCTACTGCTCCCTGGTCTAGACAGCAAACGCATTCTAACACACACTCTCACAAACACACACACACACACACACACACACACACACACACACACACACACACACACAAGCTCAGACATACACGTGTGAATACCACACACTCAAATATAAACACAGACAAACACACACTCCTCCTGCTGTGTTGTCCCGAGCTGAGCTCCCCTCCTCAGACATGAAGGCGGTGGAGGTCTGAGGTGGACCGTTCACACACTCTACCTGTGTTCACACAGACTTTTTGCACACTTTCTAATAATAATAATGCTGCGCTAAAATGCAACTGCAGCTCAGCCTTCCTCTTAATGGAATTCGAGTGAGTTTTTCGCTCCCCTCTTTTTTGTTTTGAGTTACAGTTTCGTGCAGTTTTGGGAAACTTGGTCAAAACATGAACCCTTCTCATGTCACATACATGATTAATATGTTATAGACATATACAAGGAGTCCAAAAGCTTGAACCAAAGTATGATTGGATAAATCTCTTGAGTGACGATGAGAAATGGGAAAGTTTTGACCAAGGTTCCTTGTTTGTCTCCAGCATGCTTATTGTCCTCGGAGCACCTTGCCTTAGCGAGCACATCTGTATCAATGCAGGGCCGACTTCTCCCCCCAGTGTTAGCCTTCCTTCTGCTCTGTCCTGTGCTTGGTCCTGCCCCTCAGACTGAACATTGCGCTGCTTATGGAGAAGCTTATCAAGCCAGGCTGTCTTGTTTTCCATCTCACCACTCTCGGTCTAAAAGCCTGGATCATGAGTTTCTTTTGTTTTCCACACAACTGCCTCATTTTTTTTTTCATATTATAATAGAGTTACCAAGTGTCTGGAATGACGTTTTACTGCTTTTATTGACTTGGACTTCAAACCTGTGGTGTGTTTTGAAGAGTGCATGAATCAAAGAGATTGGCACCAGCAAGCTTTCCACTTGGTGCCCGAAGAAGAGGGAACCTCTTAAAATTGCACGCCTTTGTTGTAACGAGTTGCTTTAATGGAGTGCGACTTACTGGCACTCTCTGACTCAGACAGATAATATCAGTAATATCACTAGCACAGCTACAGTTATTCATATACATCCGTTTGACTGGACAGAGACAAAGGAAAAGTGTTCAATATAAGACGGGGCAGTGAGTCATGAGGGTGTTTCCACTGGGTTTGGAAAATCAAAGAAAAAGCTGTGTGCACCACATCGCTAATGGATTTCACAGTACTCCTATCTCTGTGTTTTTTGTATCTGAGAAGCAGCTCTACATGTACTGTACCCCTGACCTCTGACCATGTTTGTAGTATTCGAATGCTGGTGTGTGTTCTTGGAAAAATTCTGGGAAATCTGGTTCTGAGAGTGTGATCTTGTAACCAGGATGTTGTGAAAATGACATGGGTTCGAGCATGTCTCGTCACAAATTGATATTTTTTATCTCTTTATAAATGTGCATGTGAATCTCTGCGTGCCATCTTTTGTTTGTTTGTCCAGTGAACAGCCTTCGTAGGCTTTTTACTATAAACACTATAACTTATATTTAGCTAAGATAAGAGATTGCAAACAAGTTTACCATTGATGTTTAATGGTACTTAAACAAACAAAAAGGAAGTAGGCTTTTACTCATTTAACTGGTATAGCTGTCTTTTTTGTGTCCATGTATACCTTGTAAATTGTGTGCATTTTAAGGAACTCAGTGAGATGATTCCTGTATGATTTGTAAAGCTGAATGTATACATATTTCACTACAAACTTCCCGATGTATTAAACTGAATAAAACTCTTTTTTTAAGCTAATACACGTCAATATGTTTGTGGCTGCAACCTGAGACTTTTGTTTTTAACCCTCCTGTTATGTTTGTTTCTTAGGGACAGCAATAATGTTCGTGGGTCAATTTAAAAAAAAAATCCCCAAAATAATTTTTTAAATGTCATTATTAACTCCTTTACTAACCATTTAAATCAGTATTTAGTGCATTGGTGTTCTTTAAATCTCACAGATCATAGTCCAATGAGGATAATTCACTCGTTTTTAAGTACATTGGAAAGTGACTGGGGTGAAACATGTCACACAGTTGTAAAGAAACATTTAGTATTTGACACTTCTGACTCCTTTTAGCCTCCACTTTGACTGCCGGGTCAAGTTGACCCACGAACAGTACCTTTGCAATATAATCATGCAGGGGGTTTGCAAATGTGTGAAATGAACCATTTTCATTGTACATGTTGTCCATGCTAATTAAGCCGAGCAGAAGAATTTTCATAGCAAAAAATTACTTTAAACATTTTTTGGGGGGCATTTTTTAACTTTAAAATGGGTCAATTTGACCCGCAACATAATGGGAGGGTTAAGTAATTATTTTGCTTCTGATAGATTGATTTATTGTCCGGCTTAAAAGTGTTAAAAAGTTGAGAAAAATGCCAATGTCATAATTCACTGTGACATCTTCAGTCTGCTTCATGTGTTCAACCCACAGTCTGAAGCCAAAAGACTCTTCATTCACTGTTTCAGATGACGAAGAAAAGAAGCTGGGATCATAAAATGTTCAGGGTTTTTTTTGCTTGAAAATACATCAAGGATAATGTACTCACCCTCGCCCTGAAGGCTTTCAACCACCTGCTAACAAAACAGTATCCAGCTTATTTATCCAGCTGTCAACTAAAATCGCAAACAAGTTGACACAATATATTGATTTAAATATGATTTCTTTATACAGCTAAAAAAATCAATCCCTCTAATTCCACCGTCTGTAATGCTTCCATGGCAGTGGATCTTCTCCTGACTGGATAAATGAACATTAAACTGAACATTTCAAGGTAAAACCCTAGCATGCTTGTGATAATCACATTCAACTAAACATTTATGGGCTCAGGTAATGTTAGAAAAGGGCTACGTTCACACTGCAAGGCTTAATGCTCAATTCCGATTTTTTGCTCAGATCTGATTTTTTGTTTGCCTGTTCACATTACCATCTATAATGTGACCTGTATCTGATTCCAGTGTGAACTGTTAGCGGCTCCGCACTGCCCCGCATGCGCAAAAGAACAGTAACAATGACGTCACATGCAGCTGTTTCTCAAACGTAAACATGGAGGAAGTCAGCATTTTCACCTTTGTTACAAAGTTGTTGTGCAGTGGCAGCCGGAGAATGAATGACCAGGTGTGGAGGAGGTCAAGTATAACGAAAAAGAGAGCCAAATTGCTTGTTTCGGCTTTTTGCTGAGCTGTGGCCGCAAATACGACTGAAAGTTCTATGTGGATGCGGACACGGAGTCAGGAGTGGTGGGTCTGCAACGTTAATAGTTTTACAGAGACAGAGTTTATTCAAAACTTCTGGATGTCGAGGGCAACTTTCAATTACGTCTGTCAGCATCTCTCCCCAAGACTCCTTCGGCAGGAAGGAGAGGCACTCCATCGTTGCTATCCTCCATTTTTGCAAGGCTACTGCCACGCAGAATTGTGACGTGTGTCGCTATAAAGTGACGTGAAAGTATCAAATGTGCATCAAATCCGTCTTGGGTGTTCACACTGAGGTCACATTGAAAAAAAAACAGATCTGTATCTGATTCAGGACCACATATGGAAGTGGTCTAAATCAGATTTGAAAAAGTCCGATTTGGACCAGATTTGAGTGTTCACACTGCCTCTAAAAAATTCGACCTGGTCACTTGACCCCAAAAAAATTGGATTTAGGCCACTTTTGCCTGCAGTGTGAACATAGCCTAAGTGAACAGGACTTCTGCTGGAATATTAATGTTGACATTTCTGTTCTCATTCAGCTGTCTTTGAAAAATAAACCAGGGAAATCTCAAAACTTTTAACATGCTTGTTTTTAAGTTTTAAGTTACTTTAAAGCAATCAGAAACCTAGAGATGCTCTCTGCTTCCAATGCACAGAATTCATGACAGGATGTTGCTACACTTTTCCCTATCAGAGATGGTTTCGGCCCAGTAGCTCCTCCGATTGCTCTCACATCTGTGCCTAACTCTCAGTATTTGCCAGCTCTCAAGACCAGCCTGAGATGAAACCAGAGATTAGAATTATTCATTGTGTTGTTTTGACCAATCAGCACTAAGTATTTAACACAGCGTGGTAATTTCAGAGTTCCCTGACAACTTTCTTTAACTGGTTGATGGATCAGTAATCACTTTCCAAAAACTGTGGAGCTGTTGACTGGGTTACTCGAAGAGCATTGATGAATGTGCTCTCTGACGTTCAATCTTTGAGCAGAAGATGACCAATAGCCCTGCTGTCATTGTTGCCATGTTGGAAATGTCACTGGTAGGTGATGGGTTTTTCACTCAGCGCCCTTCACATTCCTCTGTCCCCCGAATAAAGAGTTGTGTTTAAACAGTGTCCGAGGAACCCTCAGACCCCAGACGTGTGATCTATCTAAATCATCTTGTTGGCAGACTTCTCAGGAAACACCACCACCGCCATAACTCACTCTACCAGTGCTTCAACTGGGATGTGCATAATTCCTGGGCGATTATGAAAGGGTCCAGGTCTGGCAGCGAGGACCCTTCGCTTGTAGCAAATCCCTCATCTCCCGCCTGCAGTCCAAGCAGCCGTCTGGAAATATGTCTCAGTCAAACAACAACAGAGGCACACAGTGTAATAGGGCCTTCATGTGGTCCAATGAGCTGAGCTGTAGTGCTGCTGTTTCCTCAAGCATACACTGGAAAAACATCAGTTAGTCAAGGATCTGAGCTGACAGGTTCAGTGTTATCTGAGAATAATTTACAAAGATGGTCCATTCACGTGCCTTTTATTGCCACATCATGAGAAGTAGGGCAGTGTGAAGCCTGTAATCCCTTTTCAATGTGCTATAAAAACGTAGCAGTCCTTTTTATTTGGAACACCAGAAAGTCAGAAATAATGCTCTATGCAGAATTTACACAGTCAACTCCTACAGTTTTGTCTTTAAAAGATTTGAACTTGTAGTTCCGTCAGCCCAAAGTGATGTCTTGCAGTGACTTGAATTTTCCAACAAATGTTCCCAAACACAAAATGGTAATTTACTTTCATATAAAATAGAGTGGAGAAAAGGGAAACGGTCACCTTTAGGAAGCTGAAGTTGGTTTGAATTATGTCTGTTTTAAATTATGTTACAAGACGTTTCTATTTCTCACTGCATCACCTCACCACTTTTAAAACTACAGCCAAATGACTGAAATATCTCTGTCATAATTTATTGCATTCATGTGGAGCCTCAAAGTTGCTGCTTTGAGACACTTCAGCAATGGTTTCTTTTGCAACACACATCGACAATTGTCTTAACAACTAACAGACTAGCCAACAGGCTGACAATGCAATCAGTCAAACAGAAATAAAGTACATAATTTCTTTTTGCAGGCAACGTTGCCTACAGGTACCTGCAACCATAGACATATAAAGAGTGGACGCCTCATTGGCTGCTGGGGTGCAAGAAATACGGCCACCATCTTGGTCCGGTCATCCTACCCATGATCCTACCTGTAAACGTAAACTGAAGCAGCAGAGACTTCAAGATGCCAGAGCACTGTGCGGCAAAATACCTATCACTATATCACATATCAGAATATTCTATTACTATTAAGCCCACAATGAATATTAAAATACGCTGAACCATGTGTCCTGTATCATACCTACATGTGTGACGTTTGCAGAAAATAAAACCTGCATGAAAATCAGTTTAGTATTCAGCTAGTTATGATTGATTAAATGCCCTGACACTTAATTGCACCTGCCAAACAGATTACACTGAGTGGAGTGGGTGACCAGACCAAGATGGCGGCCCCACGGCTCATCCGCGCCAATAGGTAGTAGCGGTCGATGCAGCATCTACTCTTTATTATGTCTATGCCTGCAACCAGTGGCGACAACTCAAAAGTAGACATTGCATTATTTAAGGAAAAGAAAGACAGACATGGGAAGTCCCTGGCTGCACTGCAACAACATAAACCTCCCCAAAAAGTTTTGCCATTGTGTAAATCAAAGGGACGACTAAACTCTTCAGCACAACTTAGTAACGAGTCAGATACCCACAAACCTCTGCCCCACTTTGCTGCCTGTGAAGCCTCTGAGCAGCTTTGCAGGGACAGCTTGATGGACTGCATTCTGTCCTCCTGTCTGTGTCCTCCAGCCAGGCGCTAAGCTATCAGAGCAGATCTGGCTCTCATTAGCACCGTCTTGTCTCCCTGCTCCTCCTTGGCCTGCCACAGTGTCGGCCCGTATGGATTAGTACTCAGACGAGCCCCTCAGGAGAGCAGTCATGCTGTCATGTGTAAAAACGTTATGAGACGTCGGGCATCGTTTCATAAGGTGTCAGGTTGCCAGCCGTCGTTCACTTTGTCATGCACGCTGCTGGTTTGCTATCAGGTAAGTGTTTTGCCATGCTGACTTATAAGAGTACAGAAGAGTGTGTAGGTGTTCAGAAAGATTGTCCCCTGCCACAGAAGTACCTGTGATGTGTATGGTAGTGATAAAGTAATATGTTTGCCATAAGGTCAGCTCTGTGATAATGAGAATGTGATACGGCTGACAATGTGAGGTGCAGCTGGTCCTCTTCAAGTTCACTTTTAAATAGTTCCAGGACAAGACATCAGGGCACTCCAATCTTGAGGGTTTAATCTTTACAACCCCCTTTTTTTCAAAACCTCAAGACAACCTCCCATACTCTGGGCAAAAGAACGGCTGCTTCCTCACACTGGATACTTTGAGTCATCACAATTCACGGTGGTCATCAATAAGATTTTAAAGTTTGAAATGACTATTGGAACAACACGATTCTTTGAAAGACACATCAGGAGGATTTGCAAGCCAACCCGCATCTTGTTTACCAAGGTGCATATCTTTTTTAACCCTCATGTTATGTTCCGGGTTAGATTGACCCATTTCAAAATTGAAAAAGAAAAAAAAAAATGTTAAAAGTATTTTTTCAGTATGAAACTTCTTCAGCTTCGCTTAATTAGCGGAATCAACATATAAAATAAAAATGGTTCATTTCACATATTTTCACACCCCCCCCCTGCATGTTTATATTAGACGGATACTGTTTGTGTGTCAATTTGATCCGGCAGCCAAAGTGGAGGCTAAAAGGAGTCAGAAGTGTCCAATACTAATTGCTTCTTTGCAACTGTGTGACATATTTCACTCCACCTTCTCTGATCCTGTGGGAAAACTCCATCCACATTGAGGGGACACTCAGCACGAGAGGGGCAAAACATATCAAGATTCTCTGCAAGGGAGACCTACCAACATTTTACCAAGTTTTCACATGAATATTCATGAAAAACAAGTTAGTTATTCTCATTGAACCATGATCTCTGAGAATTAAAGAACACCATTGCTCTAAATATTGATTTAAATGGTTAGTAATGGAGTTGATAATGAGATTTAAAAAATGTTTATTTGGATTTTTTGGGGTTCTGACCATTTTGGATAACTAAATATGCCAAATTAATCCAGGAACATTATTGCTGTTCCTGAGAAATGAACATAACAAGAGGGTTAAGGATTCCCTCAGTCAAAAGGTTTCATATGTTTTTAGTAGTAGCTAACATTATCCGAATAGTCCTATCCCAGACAAATAGGCTTTGTAATTGAAAGGCCTCATTCACCAGCCTTTCAGGATGCAGTTTCCATGATTTCCAAAAAGAATGTCAAATTTTGATTTGTCAGATCACAGGGAGCTTTCCACCTCACATCAGTTCATCTAAATTGAGCTCAGGCCCAGATAGGATGCCAGATTTTCTGGATCATGTTTATATATGTTTTCCTATTTGCATGGCGTTCAGTGTTTTTTGGGAGTGATTTTGAACTCATGCAGTGAGTTGCACTGCAGAGTCATGTCTGTTTTGCTGCCTGAATCCCCCAAAATCACAGGCATTCAGTATTGGTTTTGGGCCTTGTCCGTTTTGTACAAAATTTCTCCTGATCATCCTATTCTTTCAGTGATATTGTGTACTGTAGATGATAAAAAAAAACAAATTCTTTTCAATCTTACATTGAGGGAACATTTTTCTGAAATTGTTGAGTTATTTTCTTATACAGATTGATGAATGTCTTACCATCTTTACTTCTGAGGTACTCAGCCTCTCGGAAGTGCCCTTTTAGATGGGGTTAAAATAAATGTAAACTTAACTCCTACTGTGCGTTCTATATCTATTTGATGAATCGACTTTTATTTACATGGTTGTAATAAAGACAACAATCAATCAATCAAAATATGATTCAAGAAGGCTGATGTAAGAGTTTGGAGTAGAACTGAACCCAAAGAAAGGAAGGAAAAGTCCAGACCTCATATTGAACAGCCAAATTCAATCCACCCGACAAATTTCTGAGCGTGGTACAACCTTAGCAAAATGACCCTCAGGATCCTGCAGGTCTGCAGTCTGTTTCATTGTTTACGTTCTGAGGTGAGGTAGAGGAAAAATGCCCCCTTTCCTCCTGCTCTGTACTTCCTTTAAAGTCAGCCAAATCTGAGCTCTGGCCTCTCTAAGGTTACCCTCTGAGCACCAGAAGTCAGTGAGGTAATGACCAGCGTGCCCAGAACTGATGGCTCTGTCACTGCAGGTGGAAACACTTTGATTATGTGGACCCTCGTGTTTACATTGTTGCACCCGTTTACATTTAGGCCCTTTGACATTTCGTCAGGCGATGGCAGCTTCCAGTTTCAGGACTCTGATCTGTTTTGAGCGGTGTGACCTGCTGCAGGCCTCTGTGTCCTGTGGGTTACAGAGAAGTCAGTCATCCCCCCCTTTCTTTTGACTCCATATGACAATCATTGAAGCTTCTTGTGTGGGCCTGGCTGATGTATTTTTATATTCAGTAATATTCCTGCTTTAGGAGACTACCTGTGAGAGATCTTAGTGTTGAATGTACAGTAAAAACACCTTTAGGAGCTGGAATTGCTACAGATTCTGTCAAGACAGGAGCTTACTTACATCCTTAGAAACACCAGGACCTCATGTGTAACCATCAATCATACCAGGCCCCCTTAACTTAATAAAAACAGGCCCCAGGTAAGCAGGAAACCTCTATCCTTGTTTGGTGTGAACCTCTGGCCTCGGCATGTAAGTCAATTCAGCTAGTAATAAGGCTATAATTGAGTTTCCTTGTATTTGATACTCTGTCAATCTAATTTAAACCTAAATGATTGCAGTGTAACTCACCCTTGTTATTCTCAAAAACAGGGCGACCTGTGTACAGACCCCTTAAGAAATCAGGAGACAGGGACTCCTCGCCCTCCAGGAGAAAACTCCTCTTGCAGTGGGGGGTTGCTTTCATCCAGGCCTCGGGTTACTGCGGCAATAAGCAACAAGGGCCGAAGACAGGCCGGCAGCAGGGGCGCCGCAAGATGTAGAAACAAAAATGGAAGGATGAGTTACTTAATTCATCATCCCACCACCCGAACTCACCCTTGTTCAAGGTGCTCTTGAACCTCACGCTGCCTCTCCAAAGCTCAGATGTCGTCATTCAGTGTGTCAGTTCAACCAGCCGGATCTCACTCATACAGCCCGCGACAACATGGCAGAAATACCCATGTACTCTGGCCATCAGCTTCTATAATAAACTAATCACTTTGTATCAACACATGCCGGGTGTAAGCTTTCCACATGCTTCAAACATTTTCATGAACCAGATGCATGCTTCTGCTGCAGTGAAGGGAAAAAAACAAGAATCCATGTTAATAAACTCCCTTCTGGGCGAGATGATTGGCATGTATGGAAACAAATTCATTATTTTGTATAAATAATCTAGCCCCTGTGTTATAATTGCACTGCTTGTTTTTCTTTGCCAGACTGATCTCGATTTTGGGGTTGGACCAGAGAATTTGTTGTAAACCACCAAGACTAAAGACCCCAATTTCACTGACTTTGAAGACACAAGGAGGTCTGGAAGGCACTGGAAGGACTATCTTTCCTACAAAGAAGATGTTTTTCCACAAGTCAAGACCTCAACCCTACAGAGTTAAAGAACAGAGAATCTTCTTGGCACTGTCTCTCAGGCTTGCAAGGTTATGTAGCTCCAACCTTAACCTTATTACAGGTCCACATCACTGTTTTTTTCCCTCCTGACCATTTCCAGCCCTTTGTGCCTTGCAAGTAACCCGAGTTTAGGTTTATTACTGCAAACCACAGGAAGCTCAGGCTCTTTGACTGCAGACTGGACAATTGAATTTGAAAACACAAAGCCAAACCTCCACCTCTCGCACCTTCCCACCAGCGGGTTAAAGTCAAATAAAGCTCTCGCAGAGGAAATCGTACCCAGGTCACACAAACAAAAGATACTTCACATGTCGGTGGGTTTCATTTTATTCAGACTGCATGTATCCACTCTCCACTTTGTCCCAGGATTACCTTTCAATCAGATTATGTAGAATAACAGGCGTGACAAGTGTTTTGTAATCACATAGCTTGCAAGAGTCATTTGCTGGGGTTCAAGAACCGGTGCTTCTGTCTATCTAACAGCCTGAAAGAGGGCATTGTCTGATCTCTGGTTACACAAAGCTACTTACAGATACAAGAAACAAGGAAGCAGGCCTTTAAGTGGAGATTTGTCAGAGTTATCTTCGTCAGCATGGACCAAAACACAATTAAGTTCAGCTTTATTGTCATGTTTTGAAGGGTTGAAAACTAACACAAAGAGGTGGCCTAAATATTGAAGGTAGATAAAGAAAGTTTAAACACCAACAATGGTATTAAGTTTATCAAGCTTTGAATAATGCCTGCAGTTTATCCCTAAGCCCTGGATATATGTGACGTCCATTCTGATTAGCTTTCTTATCCACTGGAACAAACCAATGACTACAAAAATCATATCTGATACACATGAACATGTTTAAAGGCAAAATTAGAAGAGTTTGAAGGTTGAATTTTTTAACACTACTCAAGGTTCGTCCCTCCTTCATAGATTCCTGAGAGTTGGAGAGCAGGGGTGCTTCAGAGAGCAGGAGAGTAAATCAAAAAAAGACGTGACAGTAAATCAAGGAAGATATTCCTGCGATAAACAAACAGGCACACTACTGCTGGTGTCAGATTTTCATCCTGCCCGCTGTGTTTTTTCTCTGTGGGGCGAGAAATGAAGACAGTGATGTCATCTGGGACACGCTCAATCTCATAAAGGTGTGGACGGTTTTGCTCCGAGTTGAACAACATGTTTACCTAGAGAGTTGTGAGAAAGTGAACGTGGAACTTTGAGGTATGGGAAAACTTGCCTGCACAGTATACACAACCAATCCAGTGTGTTACAGCTGTTTGTTTACCTTGTTCTGTTTGTCGTTGTCTCTCTAGCTGGTCAGGTGACACTGATTGTTGATCAAAGCTCAAAAACCCAGTGCTGACTTCAGAAGACGGGGCTGCTGTGTTCTGTTCATTTTGTCTTCAGTTGATATATTTTTTTAATGATTTAGTTCTTTGTGTATCAACTAATATGAAATCTCATACATTTGAGTCCTTTCGCCTTTTTCTGTGGTCAAGTTTGGATTAGCTGGGTCATTGTTTACCTCAAATGGCTTGTTTCCACCAAGAGGTCTGGTATGGATCAGTACAGTTTGGTACGGGTCGGATCGGTAACGCCAGATCCAGTTTGCATTTCCACAGCCAACCGTGCCCTACTTGGTGGGCACTTGGTGTAAGCCGGATGCTGATAGCTGCGTCAGCTACATAATAGCGTGACGTCATGGCAGCACGACACAGTGTACCCAGCTAATAAATGCAACGAAGAAGAAAAATGGGAGGAAAGACTGCACCTCCACGGTCGACCATGGGACGCTGTTTTTTGATGCCATTTTTCAAACAAAAAAAGTTAGCGCCATTTAAACATGGTGGGGTTATGTGTTGTTCTTTATTACCACTGTCGCACGGGAAGTGACGATTCTTTCTACCAATCAACAGACTGCAGTGTTTCAAGCTCCACCTTCTGGGGTTGGATCGGTATGTCTGGCACCCCAACAGAAGGTACCAAAAAGTGGGACGGCACGGTTCGGTAATTTCAGGACCTGTCCCGGTTTTAGTCAATGGAAACACCACAAAATGCGTGCCGTACCGAGATGAACCGAACTGAACCACTTGGTGGAAACGGGGCTAAAGGGTCTTCTAGGGTTTGGCATTACAAGTGCAAAAACATGCTTTGCAATGTTTTGTTAGTACTTTGGACATCCCCATGTTGCTATGTTTACTGCTGTGGCCTTTTTGGAGATTAACAGGGAAAGGTGTCTGCAGATACACACACTGGCACACACTCTGAAGGGGTCAAAGGTAAGGATTTCAGGGGGTTCATTTTCTATATCATCTGTACATTCTCCCCTAGAAAAATACAACTTGTATGCTTTTAATAACCCAACTCTTTGTTTTTCTAATGTCATCACTTTAAAAGTCTAATCCTGTGCGCAGAGCAATTCTGAAATCTTTTGTTTGATCTCTTTTAAGTTGTTTGTTTCAGATGTCAGAGGAAACTTGCACCCTCAGATGCCTCACACTTGTTAACCAGATGTGCATACATGTAGGCATTCCTTCATGCCTGCCTGCATGCAGCGTCTTTGTGATGTTGTCTATGTGTGAGAGCAGTGGCATTTACTAATAGCTACAGTACTGAGGCCACTGTTTTGTCTACACATCACCACCTCCAGTTCTAATATGGCTTGTGTTATCACCCTGCTGAGCTCAGGCTTGTTTTTACACCAAGCAGCGTCGACTGCAGACCTCTGTTCTTGCGTTCCTTGCTTCACCTCAGCTTTCACAAACACTGTACCCAGAGTTGGTTGTAACAGAAGACCAAAGCCCACCCAACCGTTGTTTTGTGCCCCCCTGTGGGTGCGGACAGATAGTGTAACAGTGCTGTGTGGGTGTAGCGTGATTCAGTTTCCCCGCAGTTTAAACCTCTGCATCTCGCTTGCACGGCTTAGAGCGGCTCCCAAACTCACTTATAGTCCTGGATGCCAAGGCGTGGTTTCCCAGCAGGTCTGCTCTCAAATATTTACATTCATCCTATCAAGCTGCAAAAAGAAGAACATATGAGCTAACATCCATTCCCACTTCTAATTTTAGGTGATCAGGGACTAGCTCCTGTCTCCAGAAGAGACCAGATTTAGAAATGAAAGCTACTGAGCGTGCTCCTTTACTTTTTTTCTCTTTTGCTCTGTGAAATGAAGAAACAGTAACCCTTTTCCTTCTCTACAATACCTATAAAGTTTAAAGCCCACTTGCTCTGTTTCAAGGTTATGTATTTCTAATTCCACCCTTTCACTAAATGACTTTTCAAGCATTGTCAATTTCACAAACCAATTTTCACTGTCAGATTAAAATCACAGGAGTTTTGCTGGACTTGAAACATACAGTACCCCTATCGACTTGATTACGTCATACTGGTGTAAGGGAGTCGTAGCACTCAGTCCAAGCTGTCATAAGTCAGTCTTCTCTTGTCTAAATGTTCTTATAGAGCATATACTTTACTATCAGAAGTTTTTAGTCTTGGCTTTTGCATATCGTGAAGCTCTGTGTGATTACCAAACAAGAATCAGCAAACACATACATAGAAAACATCGAGTTCTGGGGAGCTGACAGTCATAGCGCAAATTAAAGCTGCTGTTACTTTGTTGATACTGCATCTTGCTAAACATTTGAATTAACAAGAAAAATGTAATACCTTGCTCGTGGCATGCAACCTCATGACCAGCTGATAACAGCCTCAATTTCAGCCGATAATGCAAGCCCCTGCATGTCCAAGGGGAGCTGCATATCTAGAGCCCATATCAGTATGCAGTGCACCACTTAAAATTGCCCAGTATAATTCAGGCAGACAAAGCTCCTTATCTTAAGAAGATTACACTTGTAGCCATGAATCTGACCCATAGCTTTTATTTAGGCCTCAAATGGTGTGACTGTTTTATTTGTTTATTTGTTATGTTTTTGTGACTGTACTGTATTATTGTTTGTTGATTCTGTGAACAGACCCTTGTGGCATAAGATTTTCCCCCACAGGGGATCAATAAAGTCCTCTAATCTAATCTAATTAACTGGAGTCTAAAATGAGGCTAATTGTTGTCCTCTTATTTGACCCTGCTATGTACCCAGTTTTTAAGTTTGTCCCTACAGCGTCAGACTTGAGTATTTTAAAAGTTTTTCTGGGAACGCATTAATAACACAACTGATTACAAAATGTATGATTCATTTGGGATTGATCACACCTTAACTATGGACAACCATGTGATTATTCGTGATTAAAAATGAATCATTTAACAGCCCTAAAAAATCGGAAAAGATAGCCAGCTGCTTACCGTTACTTCACATTTGATGGGTGGCGCCATTTTTCTCACGTAATAATAGTACACGTCTTAAAATGTCAGTGTTATTTCTTTCAATTGGACAGTCCATCTTGGAAGTCAAGTTTGAATTGCAGGATACAGCACCTGATACCAGTGTCAGTTGTGTCAGTATCAGATTGGTAAAAGCAGAACAAAACACATGTATTTCAGTCATTGTGCGTGATGTAGTCCTCTCCTTTAAGACACATTTTTGTCTCAAAACAGAAGTTCTGACTGAGCCGATCTTCTCACTAAATACAAACCAAATGGGCCATTAGGCTGTCGAACTGTTGCTATATCTCACTGCTCCTAATGCTAACTGTGGCTCGGCCAAGCTGCTGCGGGTGCAAAAATTACGACAGCTGTCTCAGGTAAATGGTTTAATATTTACTTTATGTCATGGCAACACTGACAAGACCTCCGCTGCATATCGTGTTGGTTTGAAGCCTCAGGATGTGATCTGATACAGCTGGAACAAGATACTACTTCATGCAGCTTCTTGGACTTAATAAATACTTATTCCTGTGTCACATATGAGAAAAAAAGACAGTGGACACTCTCTCCTGTCATTTGAATCCATGCTAACATGCCATCTCTGCATGGCTGTTGTTAGCAGTGCTGATTCACATAATGACCACCTCTCAGCCAGCTCTGAAATGAAGCCTCGATGGTCACAGCCAGGCGTCTCTGAATAAAAGGATTCTGTATGTGACCATATATGTACTGATGAGGTGGTCCCACAGCCATCTGCACCCAAAAATGGTATAAAGCGTGATGATTGAGCTTAGAGGAAGAATTCAGAGTGTTACACAGTGTGTGCTCTGTAGGCAGTGAAAGGACCATATTTTCCGAAACCCTCCGGAGGTCCCAAGTGGTCGTTGCCAAATGGTGCTAAAGTCCCGCTGTGGGCTATAAAGTGTTACTGCACACATCGCTGAGGTCTCCTCTGAGGCAGATGAAGTCGGAGTGAAGATGAGGCTGCTGTGTCTCCAGTATAAAGAGACCATGCTGAGGTTAAGTGTCAAATACTACTACCTGGACCTAATAGGGAACTATTTATATTTGTTGCAGCTTAACTAATATGTAGAGGGGTAAAGAAACACAAAGCAGAAAGAAAATAGAATAAAAATGCAACAGTGAAGTGCACTGGAATAAGTTTAATATTGTGTGTTATGTAACAGTTTGCTTTACAGTGCTTGAGGTAGGTAAATAACAGCATACCCTCATCATACAACATAAGTGAATTTGTGTTCATTACAGCAGGCTCTAGATGACCATTTCTCATTTTCTTATCCATCTATCTACCTAATCAAGATTTGTGCACACCCCCTACAATAAAATCCACAAAATAAGTCACACAGGTAAGCAAAGTCATGTCTAGACTCTTTTGACTGGGGTGGCCCAACTTGGGCCTCACAGGAGCTTCTTGTCCTCCAAGGCCATGGTCCCTTCATGGATGAGAAGGGTGAGCAAGACATTGTTTCAATCTAGAATCTGACTGCTAAATGTTCCCATTTCTACACACTGTATCTTTAAGGTAACTTACGGCACAAAAACCATAGACTGTATAAATAATGGACGTAGTATCCGTGACATCACCCTCCTGTTTCTGAAGCTCTGTTTTGAAGCCAATCGACGGAGGCAGCCATATTGGAAATGCGGAACTCAACCAGGCATAGTGTGACGTAAAGAGGCGGGGTTTAAGCCTCCTAGCCAACAGCTATGTGTTCTCGTCTGGGAGTCAAGTCAGTCATGTCCTTAATTGGGCAAAAACTCGTAATCTGAATATCTTCTGAACCGTAACGTTAGAAAAAAATTCACCCCTGTACAGTGTGTGCTAATAGAGAGATAAGCTACGTAAAGCCAAGCCGTTTTTTGAACCAGGCTCTAAACATGTTATTAATGCTGCAAAGATCTTCTTTTAGAATTGGTGACTATTCGGTTTCCAGTGTTTCTGCAGCCAGCCTCTAGTGGATTCTCGATGAACTGCAGATTAAAACAAATCCGCATGGGCTTCATAGTTTGAGACCGGAGGTTGTCGCTTGGCAAAAACACAGTTTAGCAAGAACAGAGGCATAACTGAAGATAAAATCATTTTAATTATGTAAATATAAGTAATTCAATTAAAAGGAAAACAGCAAAAAGAACAACACCAAAAAACTAAAAAATGTCAATTTATTTAACCTTTACTATCCAGAACAAAACTTGATAAGATCAAAAAGCACAGTTTACAAACAATGAGCTGCCATATATATATTAGAAAATAGAACATGCATGATGGTTATACATAAAAAAAATGACATAACAAAAAAAACTAAATTGACCACAAACACAGGTATATCAAGGAGAATGTCTACAGGCAGATGTATCAGCCTCCGAGTCATTTCTTTAAGAAGAAGAAGAAGCAAACATGGGTTTGAAAACTGGGTAAAATAAAAAAAACAAAACATTTTTTGCCTGTTGTGAGGAAATCTAAATTCCCTCTCAATAGACAACTATAGCAATTTAATGTCTGCAGAGGTGAAACCACAATAAAACATGCTCCACAAACTGCTCAGTTTTTATACACACACTGCTCCATCTTGTTTTTATAACAAAGCGTGTTTCAAAGCACAAACATGACATCATTATTAAGCACTAACATACCGAGCTGATGATCAAAAACAGTTGCTTTTTATTACGGTTCACAAATGACTAACAGTGCTTTCTAAAATCGTTTAAAGTGCATGAAATTTGGTAATTCTTCAGAGTACAGCCAAAGAATAAAGTTAAGATGGTTTCATGGAGGCAGACTAAATAAAAATGATACACTGTCAGATCATAGATCTAAAATGTAGACTGTGTGTTGAGAAAGATATAAAGTGTTTGATGCAGCAGGTAGTTGAACAAACCATCTTAAATTATCTTTACCCAGGAGCCTACTCAGTCCTAACAGGACAGGATTATATGTCTGATAAATGCCAGTCAGCTAAAGCAGAGCAGTTGCAGTGAGATCCCATCAAACGCCTAATCACCCATGACGAGATCGTCAATCCAAACAGCTCCACTCCAGTTTTACTCCTAACATGTGTGTGTATTTATCTGAGAGTGGGAGGAGAAAATAAAAATAAGAGTTCCATAACTAACATCTGGAGGAGTGGGCTCCTGCGTTGGCTGTGTGTGCCCATTTGATTCCAGATTTATGGTAACATTACAGCTCTGGCTCTGACTTTTGTGCTTGAGCAATGTGAGGCCTGTTTATTTACTGGCCCTCCAAACTGGCTGCCACAGTGATGCCATGCTGCCTGCCAGGTCTGCAGCCTCTGTCTGCAGTTCTGCCTCCCTACACGTCACTGTGTGTGTAAATATCTGCTCTAATGAAATGTGTGTGTGCTTAATACCATTATTTAAAATATGTCCTGGGAGTTTCAGTAAATCTGTGCTCAATTTTGTGGGATTTTTCCATGTGGCGATAAAAGAAACCGGACCCACAACCCCCTCCTTCACACACAAACTCCAACACAGACGTATAAGAGATTGAATCTCCCTCCATCCGTCAACAATGTATCTTTGTGTTCCCAAACACAAAGTGTTAACGTGAGAGGACCTTCCAGTCTCTCTCCAGGCTTCGTTCGCTGCCAAACCACATTCCTCCAGCAGCTGCCATTTCTTACATCTGCTGCATTGACGTGGTTTCACTTGACTGTAGTGAGGAATTTATTTAGCTTTTCTGTGATGAAATATTACACAGAGACACCCGGCCCTGCTCTCCTCTGTGTCTTATTTGTGATCCCGCTGCTGTCATTATGTTATGAGAGGTTGTGGCTTCTGTTTTACTCTGCTGTCCGCCTGCTTCTGCTGCTGCTGCTGCTGCAACTAACACAACTGGTGGAAATACTCTGCCTTCCTAACAATTTAAACACAGTCCTGATGTGGACATGGACTCTAAATACTGTGTGAAAGCAGGCTGTTCAGAAAGAAATTGCAGAAGGGAAATTGCATTTTAACCCCTAAAATTTACAATTATGGGTGGTTAAGTTTGTCCGTCAGTGAGAAAGTAAGATATATTTTAGTGGGAGGTTTTTTTTTTTCAATCCTAAACCAAATGGTAAAAACACTCAGTTGAAGCAGCTCTTGTCAATATTTGTGCAGGAACAGGTTGTTAAATTCAATGTGAAAGAGGACATTTCATGAGCTCAGTCATCTCCCATATCTGCAGTCAGGGGCGTCGTAGTGGGGGAAAAGTGGGACAGACTACCTAGGGCCCAAGTGGGGAGGGGGGCCCTTAATGGGCCTGAAAATAAAATGTTTTCTGCTACGATTTTCTTTTGTTTTGTTATAACTGCAATATGATAACCTAACTAAAATTGTCTGAATAAATAAACAAACATTCAGGATTCCTTTCTGGAAAAAAGGGGAGTCTCTTCCTGTCGACTAGATTGATCAGCTCTGTAAGATGCCCGTCTCATGCCTAAAGTGGGGAATTGTCATATTTTCATAGCATCAAGTGTGGCTGAATCTGATTGAAAGTAAACTGTAGGTTTTTGGAGTTTTATTTGACTTCATGAGGTTGGACTATACCAAATGATGTCCCCTTGTTGTTATTCAACAAGTCACTTGGCTTCAGATAATCTTGTTTGGAGAGGAGGACAGTCGGAAGGTCAATATTGTGCAGTTTGATTTGGAGAAATTGTAAAAAATATATACATATATTGATTTGTAGTTTAGATTTGAGTCAGTTAACCAGGATAGTTTGAAGCATATATTTTTGTATAATGCAAATAAACCAGTATTATAGCAGCAATGTTATATTTTGTAGGGTTGGCTGTGGTGATTGGTCCCACTGATATCTTTTGAGGGGGCCCAGAATTCCTGGTGACGCCCCTGTCTGCAGTTCCTCTCAGCAGTTGAGCTATTTTTAGCTAATTTTTGTGTATTTTAGTCAAAACAACAACTATAGTGTCTTGGCTTTAAAAGTACTTACATCATACCTTATTTTATACAATGGAAGTCAATGCAAAGGTTCTTCCAATATGCATTTGTTTTAATGGCGAACTGTCATTATTTCCCCAATTTCAAGACCAGCCTTAGACAGACACTTACATTTTTACCACAGTGTCAACAGGCGGAGGGGAAATGTGCCAGAGTTTTAACAGTTGAAGTACAGCACTTATATGTGTCAACAAGTATGATATGGGGGCTGCAGTCATATCCACAAAAAATCTAGTGGGTAGCTTGTTTTGAGTATATTTTGTCACATATACTGATCCAAGTGTTTTAAACCTTCTTGTTGAAGTAGTGTTGTAAATCAGTTGTTGCCTGTTTTCTCACCACTTCTTACAGCCTCATGGTGGCGTTGAGCTGCTACTTCTTTCTGAGGTAAAAACCTAAGAGTTTCTTTAAAACTGGCCCTGTAAACGTGGAGGGATGATACACCAACCTCAATGAGGTACTGTCTGTGCAACTTGCAAGCAGTGCAAGATTCCACTTTTCCTTAACAGCGTAATCCATCAGGCTGAACCCAACATTTCAGTGCCTGGTTGAGGGCAAACCTCACACACAAGGGGCAGTCCTATCAGCTCTGGAGGATGAACTCTGGAGGGCAAAGTGGCTCTGCTGGTGACACCACAGAATGCGAAAACAGCAATCATGCAATCATGGCATATGGTGCTGCCATGAGTGGTATTTTTGAATTATGCTGCCTCGGTGACTGGCAACACCCAAGCTTCATTCATGGAAGCTGAAATAAGACTGCAATGAGAGGGTTCCTTCAATGCAAAAATAATACCTTTTATAAAGTCAAATATATTTGAAGCATCATGATCATGACCTTTGTCTGTACAACAAATGTACCAGAACAGTAGATCCGTTATTTCCCAGACATCTGTTATACTAAGGCTTCAACCTGTACTCATCACATTTTTGCTTTAAGAGTAAATCTTTTTAAGCTCACCTCATCACATGCCATGCCTCTACTTGGAGGATGGGATTTTGAGAATCCTGCAAAAGATTACAAATCCATAATCTCACAAGAAAAAAGGAATAAACTGAAATTTTTGAAGTTTATTTTGTACCTTTTTTTTTCCAGCGTTGAGTAATTTTGAAAAGTAGAGGTGCTCTGGAATTGTGTAGGGAGCGGAAAAGAGGGCTGCAATGACCTATTGACCTCAAGTGTTGCTCTATCACTATGGCAGGGGCACCAAAAAAATCTGCTTAATTTTCTTGCATGTCCCAGATTTGAAGAACAAGTGTATTGGTTCATGGCGGCAGATAAAAAGCGACACATGATGTCAACTGTCTTTGTAATACAAAAACCGCAGATCTGCATGGTACTATTGAATGTATAAAACATGGACATAGTCTCTGTGACATCTCTAATTCATCTCCCAATAGAACTTGGGTGCCATATTTGAAATGCTGACACAACGTAACATTTCACCTCTGCCTGTTGATGCTGTGGCAAAAAAGTTAGTGTCCATAGCAAGCTAGTCTTGAGAGTTCGGGAAATAATGACAGTTAGTGGGCATAGATGTGAGAGCCGCCTGAGGAGCTACTTGACCCCAAACATCCCTGTAAGGGAAAAGTGGAGAAACAGCCGGTCCTGCAATCCGTGCATCGGCAGCAGAGCTGGTGAGAGCATCACAAGAGAATTACAAGTTGTTGATCTCCACAAAGTAACTTAAACCAGTAGAGAAAAATGCATTCTAATTTGCACAACACACTTGCATTCACTATGAATTATCCTGAGAACTCTTCTCTTATCTGGTCATGACGAAAGTGCAAAAACATGGAAATATGACACTAAACTGGAGAAAGGCTGAAATTTTGAGCTTGAGAGAGAATACTGTAGGTAGAGTGAGATGTAAACAAGACTTGGTAAGTTTGTCTGCCTCTGTTATGCGTCGTCTTTACATTTCTAAAGTGGATTCAACATTCTTATTTTGTCATTTCACCTGTTTGTCAAATAAATGAAGTTTTATACTTAGCAAGTATGAAGACCAAGAGCTTTCAAACATTGCTTAAGATTTTGATGTTTATTTTGAGAGTGGTCGGTCATAATAATCTACTTTGTCAACAACATATTTTGACGGATTAAAATTGATAATGCAGATCTTTCAGTTTCTACCAGAACTTTCTTGTGCTCTCTCCGATCTGACCTTTTGACCCCAAATTGAAAACCACTGAACTCAACTCAACACCTGGCTCAGACCAACAGCATTAAGTCAGGGTTTAGCTCATTTCAAATATTGGCAGTGGAAAAAAACATTGTTTACTAGTGGTTGTTGAATGTGAATCAAAGATTGTGGAGAAGAAAAAGCCAAGAGGGCTCAGATCTGAGGTAGCATTTCAATCTGAGTCATTGACATTCCTTGGCCCGGCCTTTGGATCCATAATGAGATGCTCTTTGGTGGGCTTGTGTCTCCTGCAGCCAGCGATGTGTTTGTGAGTTCCAAACAATGACTATGAATAAGCTTATGTCGAAGTAGTTTGAATCTATCTGGGGGTAATTTTCGTGCTCTGAAATACGGAGATGCTCCCTATCATCAGGGGATTTCATGTGTATATGAAAACAGATCGGTGATTTTAACTTTTGTTTGCACCAGAAGAAGTGAAGTACCAGTTGTCACCCCTCGGCTCACATATCATTCGGTTGTTTATAGGTCCTTCTGCTGTGTCCTGATCCCTTGTTGGCAGCCGAATGCTAGCTTGGACACAAAGCGCCTCCGGGTGGGGCTCTTTGTTTGTAGCAGCTGTTTAGTCGATCTGTCTCAGGAGCTCAGAAAACAGGCAATTACAGGGATTTAGTCCGTTCAGAAACAGCTGAGGTGTTTGCTGGACTGTTTCTGTTGCCGTGACTCTTGGTAGGACTCAGACACGGGATCCATGGAGGAAATTCACAGGCATTAACCTCCAATAAACAAACAGAGATCCGTGCATGGTGGGCTTGTTTGGATGTTGGATGGCAAATGAAAAAGGATCAGACTAACCTCTGAACAACAGCACTGAACATGAGACCTGTTATGTTGCTCAGCTTTGCGGTGAGACCGTGACCGGGATCATGTCCGTTTAAAGCAAAGAGGAAGAAACGTTTTGCGTGATTGGAGTTTGTGTAAGCGTTGTCTTGCCTACGACACGGCGCGGGCGATGAAATCATTTGAAAGAAAACATGACACCAGGTATCGACTAAGAGATTTCCTGCGCTCCCTCAGCCCTGAAGACATGTTCCTGTTCCATCTCATGAAAAGTGTGTCTCACTTTGTGTTAGCGCCGTTTACTCTGGCAGCTGAGCAGAGGGTTTCTAAACCATCAACGTTTATCCATTTCCCCAATGCTCTCAGGTCAGAAAAACGTGCATGCCTTCACAGTCTGTTCTTACAAATGCGATTGACCCTTTTTGTTAAAAACTGGCATGTGTCACATTTTTCCAAGTTTTCAGACGGTCTTACAAAACAAAACAGAGATGATGTCCACCTGGAAAAACAGCCAGCACGTCCTCGTCTGGCCAAACTCAGCATTTACTTGCGGTTCCGTGTAAGCATAGCTCTCTCCCTCTTGTTTCTGGTGGTTTCTGAAGAAGTTTATTATGAGAAATGAAGACAGGAAATATTTTTCATTTGCCTTAGGTTAGCACAACACGGACCCAGAAACCTCCTCACAGCAATCTGGATCCAGAAGAAGAGTGTCAAAGTGGAATCAGGAAGATATGTAGGATATGTTCATTAAGGCATTGAATACAAGACAACAAGAATGTTTTATTTGATACATAAATTGTTTCCTGAAATAAAGGACTGAGACTCCACTGGTGCATTCACATTCATACAGAAAAATGGAAAACACAGAGAGGGGTGCCCGGGAAAAAAAAGAAACAACCTGACAGAATGACATGAGGGTAAAATGAAACACACATGGCTGTAGTGATGTTTTGCTGCTTACACAGGACTGTTTAGACACTTAAATTATTTGGGGTCGCTTATTTCTGGAAATGCAGCCTTGTCTTCACATTTGATGATAAATATGAAATGATCATTGTAGAGTTATTGATTAATATCCAACATAAATACCAGAGATGTAGAACTGACCTTTGTGTATTTCTTGTTTATCCATCCATCCATCATCTTGACCGCTTATCCCGTTAGGGGTAACGGGGGATTGGAGCCTATCCTAGCTGACTTCGGGCGGAAGGCAGGGTACACCCTGGACAGGTCGCCAACCTATCACAGGGCAAACACAGAGAGACAGACAGTGGTGCGCACACATGCACAAGAAGAACATGCAAACTCCACATCCCAGCCAGGGATTCGAACCAGGAACATTCTAGCTGTGAGGCAACAGCGCTACCCACTGACCACCATGCAGCCCTTCTTGTTTATCACTGACTGAAAAAGAGATGTTGTGTTGTAGCTTTTAGATTGCTTAAAATATGGCTGTATTTTCAGTGTAGTCACCTATTGGTATTTTGAAGAGGTATTAAGCCCAGTGATGGTGGTAGCTACTATATTGAAAATGCTGACACCACCAAACGTCCAGCTAAGCTAGAAAATAGCAGAGATGGAGTTGGCACCATAGCCTAGCAGCTAAATAGACAGCTACGACCTAAGAGAGAAAAAAACAGAAGAGACCAAATCTTTCTTTTGTACCAGGTTATTCTGCTGTACTAATGGGCATCTTAGTATGGGCTTTCATGGGGTTTCCCCAAGCAGCAACCTCCGGTCTAAAAATATGAGTCCACAGCGGAAGTGCTAAAAACTGCAGTTCATCGAGGATCCGCTTGAGGCTGGCTCCAGAAGTATCAGAAGTCACATACACATGAATGGGAAAAAGACGATCTTTACAGCAGAAATAAACATGTTTACAGCCTGGTACAAAAGACGAGTGTAGCCTGGATAGCTTATTTCTCGATCGGCACACACTGTGAGGGGGTGAATTTTTTTCTAACGTGGCAATTTCGAAGATATTGAGATTACGAGTCTTCCAATGAGAGGCACAGCTGACTGTGGGAACACTGTAGCTGTTGGCTAGGAGGCTCAAACTCCGCCTCTTTACGTTACACTGGCTCCACAGCAGTAATATGGCTGCCGCCAACGATTGGCCTCAAAACAGCTCTTCAGAAACAGATGGGTGATATCACAGATACTACGTCCATATTTTATACAGTCTATGGGTTTCCCAGACTTTTGGAGGCTGCCTCAAGTGGACACTCAAGGAGCTGCTTGTTGCTGCATCAAAATTATTTGCTTCCTGTTAAGATAGCACTTGTTTTTTTAATTGATCTTTTCAACCCAAGGGTTCCGTTTACTGACAAAAAAGAAAAGATCAACGCAAGAGCAAAGAGATTCAGAGAGGCTCAAGGTAAAGGCAAAAAAAGGCAAGATATGTAACATGAAAACACAATACAGTTTGTAACAGTGTAGTACAAAACAATCCAGTACAGTGAGTTCTCAGTTTGACATATCTCCTTCTTAAGGTCCACAGATATTTAGAAATTTATATCTAGTGTTGGACAGTGTGTACCCAATCTATTCAAAGTATCGGCAGGAAACTAGGTCAGATCACACTTGTTCAATCCTTATTGTGTACATTTTGTAACGTTTGTTTGTACATTTCAACAGAAGGACGGCAACAAGTTGAGATATGTATTCACTTTAGACGACAACACTGACCATGACGAGTGTTATCTGAATGCATCACCTGTTTCACGGCACTGCTTTCCTCTGTCTAGTTTACTATGTGGAGTCAGTCTGAAACCATGTGAATGCAGCAACATCCAACTTAGATTAGGACATTGTGGGAAAGCTTTTCTCCATTGTGATCATACTTTCAAGGAAGACTATCGACATCCAGAAATCAGAGCTGATTTAAAGTAACAAATAGTTCCCAGGGCACAGCTCCTTCATTAATGTAATTCATTTAGTCAGTAATCTGTTTAATCACTGCTCAGAGTAATTCCTCCACAGAGTTGGCTAATGTTTTCTCGTATCATCCAATGAAGGTTCTCTGTATCATGCAAACTCAAACTGCTCTCATCTGCAGACATGCCCTGCGGGAAAATATGCTAATTTAATGGGTGTAATTTGTCTGCGAGGTAATAAGGCTCCTCTGACCCTTTGTCTCCTGTGTGATTAGCTCCGGTTCACACAGTGTCCATGATCTGAGCAGCGGCATGCATGCATCACCTCCCCAAACATCCATGAAGTAACAGCTGATCCAAAACAGCCCAGGTCCCAAAATGATTGCAAGGCCGGACCAAGTTTTTAATCAGTCAATTCTTTCAGGAATCGAACAATTAGCCCCAGCAATTTTTCTCATATTTGCATCCAAGGGCAGGAGTTAGCAAAAAGACAAAGGCTTGGCTCTAATGAACCGTGGGCTCCGTGGAGCATCCTTCACAGCAAGGTAAGTAATTAGTTCAGCATGCCACAGGATTCAAATTTCCTCATCAAATGGGAAATGATTTTCAGAACGTCTGTGTTCTTGGATTTCATTCCGTGTGGTTTGCCCGCTGACGGTGACGTTGAGTTTCTGGCGGACTAAACGGCCAAGGTGAAGTCTGGAGTCTGTCAAGTCTCGGGTCTTGTCGAGTAAGAATCGCTGCTTGTCCGTCTAGTGCATCGAGATAACCGTGCAGTTGCATGACTCCTTTCAAATCTATCAACTGCACAGAAAGAAGGGACGGTAAAAAAAAAGCTGAAGCTGTAGGCAGCATGGAATATCACTCAGTTTCTCAGTGGAAAATGTTGCTCAGGCAAGGTGGGGTTTCACCGGCTCAGGAGAGGGATGAGAGGTCAGCAAACATGAAAGGAGTCAAGAGGAGTCCATCTCACAGAGACAAGCCGAGGTGTTTGTTGTTACATCCTGAATGGTTGCGAGTGATGACAGAACAACAGGATGCAGGACTTTCCCACACTGAGCAGCATTATACTTATTGTTCCATCATCTGCTTTCCACATTTTTATGCTTCCAGTTGTGTTAAAAAATCATTAGACATTTTCAAATCCAGATTAGCATGTGTAACTGAGTGCAGTTCCTATTAGCTTCCTTTATAAATCTGGCATTGATTAAGAGCTGAATCTCTTCAGGAGAATCTCCATTGTGCTCTCTTCATTATGTATTAGTTTAGAATGAGTCTGTGGAACACTTTCTAGGCCATATGGCAGTGTGTAGGGTCCCTCCAAAAGAAAAAATTAACAAGATTTCAAGACAAAAATTGACTATATTATGAGTTAAGTTGTACATTTATGAGAATAAAGTTGTAATTTTAGTCTACAGTTGCAGAGGAGATTATCGGGTAAGGAGCCAACCTGTAAGAATACTCAGTTTTCAGCACCATCTTCTTGATACCGAGAAAAATTGTTACTTTTATCAATGTCGTACTGATGTGCAAAGATTGAGTAAATCTGCAAAACCTTTACAATCCCATATTCACTCTCAAATTAGCATGTCCACTAACAATGGAATAAAAAATGTACTTTATTCCTGCAATATTGCTACTTTATCCAGAATCACGTACAACCTTACCACTCAAGATATTTTTTTCTTCTGGTTGAAAGTTTTTATGACTGTTCTTGTGAATTCACAACAGTTCTTCTCCACATATTTGGGCTTTGTATTCATAAATTTTGAACTTAACTCTCATAGGACAAACTAGTGAAAAGAGCTGGCACTGTGATTGGAACCAGGTTGGACTGACTGGAGGCTGTGGTGGAGAGATGCACACAGAAGAAGAAGCTAGAGGTCATTCTAAATTACACAGATCATCCACTTCACAACTTCTTTGTGGACCAGAGAAACAGCGGAAGTGGACGGCTCATCTCTCTGTGCTGCAGGACTGAGAGATACAGAAAATCCTTCATCCCTGCAGCCATTAGGCTTCATAACTCTCTAGCCAATGGGAGATGAGTTAACAGACACCTGAATTCACCCCTTTAGGTATGAATGCAGTACAGTACATAAGTACATTCTATTCTATTCTATTCTATTCTATTCTATTCTATTCATACATATTCTGGCTTTTTTATCTACAGATATGATCTTGTATGTATACGATTCTAACTTTCACATAAATGTAGTACTTTATTCTTGTACTACTGTAAATGTATTCTACAAATTCACGATGTAACTTGCATATTTACACACAATTCATTCTCATAGTAATGTGAATTTGCTCCTAAATACATGACTATATTCTAACAACGTTGTGACTTCATTATTGTAAATGAACGACTTTACTCTCAGAAATTGTCCAGAAACTTGTTCTGAGAGGATTCTCCTTTAGTAGAGAAGAATCAACCCTAAACTGTTGTGTTCATTTCTTCCTCCATACTTTCTGCTTCAGGTTCTTTCTTGTTTCCCCTGACGTAAGAGGGGTCTCGGCCTCGGCTTTGTGGCAGATCTCAAGAGCGGTGGTGGCATGGTGGAGCCATTATACACAGGAAAGAAAGTATAGGCCGAGCCCTGAGGGAAAAGGACACACCTAGGGTGTATGAGACATAAATTCAGTCTTCCCCTGGCCTTCCTGAGATACCCACAGACTCATAAATTGCACAAAAGCCTAGCTGTCCATTGACGCTATCATACAGGATCCACAATACCACAAGTGTTCAAATTATACGTACAGACTTCCTTAGGTATCCTAAACGCAGCAGCGGATATAGAAAAACCCAAACTTTATGAAGTATTTCTTTAAAACCATTTATCTCTTGCTGCCCTTTTAAACTCCTCAGAGACAGATTTTAATCAGATCACAAGTCAAACAAATAAAGCAGAACGTCCAACATCCTTCTGAAGGTAGCAAAAATACACAGGAGATAGGAGACGCTGGGGCCCAAACCACTAATGTGTGGGATGTGGTTGAAGCAGATCACTGCTGTATACATTCAGCTCTTCCAATGGTTTGTCATGATTAGTTTGTTTAGCTCTTTAAAACCACCCCGCCTCGTGTGCTGTAAACAAACATCCTTTATATTGTGATCAGTGTCAAGACGTGGCCCATGGTTAGAATTAAAATTTCAGCATGTGACATCAACAGAGAAAAAGTGAAATCACTCAAACAGGCTAATGTTTGGGTTTGTGATGTATTTCCTGCTCTTTGAAATTATGAACACATTGACACTCCTGCATATAATCTGAAGCTGTTCAGAAGAGCTACATGAAAGACAAATGTGTTTATTAGTCTTTAATGCTGCACTTATGTTGTCCTCTATATAACAAGTAAACAAATGTACTAGGAAAGGGGTTACATGTTTGGACACATGCAAAATCTCTCTGATCTTCACAGTTCAGCATTTTTGGCTACTTTCTTAAATGTATGGCATGCAGATGTAGTTCATTCATTTCAGCTGCAGCAGCAGTAGTGAAAAAACTACAAAGTATGTTTCTCACCCTGCACCAGACATGAGCAAAACATTGTTAGCAGGGATGGATTATGCAGCTAAAGGGGGATTCAGAAATTCTGATGGTGAATAAATCTGTGCTCAGGGTTCTGGATTTTCAGCATGGGAGGTGTTACGTCTTTTTTAGCAGGATTCAGAAAAACCTGTCCATGTATTCATCTTTAGCAGACTAGACTACTGTAACGGGGTCTTTACAGGACTCCCTAAAAAGTCCATCAGACAACTGCAGCTCATGCAGAATGCTGCTACTCGAGTCCTAACAAGGACCAAGAAAAGTAGATCACATCACTCCAGTTCTTAGATCCCTACACACTGACTTCCTGTCTGTCAGAGAATAGACTTTAAAATCCTGCTGATGGTTTATAAAGCACTGAATGATTTAGGCCCAAAATACATGAGTTCATCAGCTACTGGTCTGCTTCAGAGTCAGAACGAAACATGGTGAAGCAGCGTTTAGTCATTATGCACCACATATCTGTGACAAAGTCCCTGAAAGCTGCAGGTCCGCTCCAACTCTCATATATTTATAATTATCCTTTTATTTTCTGTTTTATTATATTTGTCATTTTAATTGTGCTCTTTTATGGTTGTCTGAATGTTTCCAATGCGTTTAATCTTTTAATGTAAAGCACATTGAGTTGCCCTCATGTATGAAATGCGCTATACAAATAAAGCTGCCTTGCCTTGCCTTGAGTAGTACTGATCAACTGCAGATCAGCAGACTTCGGTGTATGCAGGGAAACATTGTGGAGAGCAAAAGCAGGCAGAACGCTCACCTCTGTAATGACATCCAAGATCCTATCCATGGTAATCTGATGATGATTTATTCATTTCCACAAAGAGTTATCTTTATGAAACTGCAGCTAACAAGCTTTTCTAGATAACAAAAAATAATTGAGAGACAAATCTGCCGAACACTGTCACCAAAGCCAATCAGTGGTTTGATTATTTTCTGACTATCTGGAATGCATCAGAAATGATCGATCTGACCTCCATTCAACATTTTAAAAGTAGTTTTATTATCCTCCTCTGAGGACAAAGATTGCATTTTTACTTTTTATCAATCTGCATCATGATGTTATTTTGACAAACTTGAGACTTTTTAATTGTAAAGAAATCACAAGAAAATCAGTTTCTTTTTTCAGCTTCATACTGCTTTATCACACCATCAACTTTACTGTCTACGACAACAGTAGAAAGAGAGCTCTGCTTGAAACAGATGAACAGACGTTGTTCCAGGGGAATATAATAGACCAAAAAAGACTGTTTGTTGCAGATGCAAATCTTTTTACACTGCTACACCAGAGTTACTGAAAAGCAAGAAAAGATACCAGCAGATGTGCGATGGACAAACAGGGAGGGTGTGTATGTTGGATTCACATCATGTGCAGATCATGATATTGGAGTGCAGCTGTGAGGAATCCCACTCTTTGCCCATCGATCTGCTGGCTCAACCACTCAAAGCCATTCAGTATACTGGTATCTGCTGCACTCACATTTCAACTAATTAGCCTGAAAAAGCTCCAAAAAGAAATTATGTTTGTTTTACTTTTAGGTTTAACACTAGCCAGACACTAATTTGTAAATCAAAGAGGAATTGGCAGATTGGTCAGAGCCCCATCATGGCCAAATCAAACATCTATAATATAATTTCCAAAACATAATCCATTTCAGCTGTATCTCATGATCGTTTTCTTAAGCTGCTACTAGCAGTCAGACCATAGGTTCAAGAGAGGTTATTATGCTCATTTTCAGACTTTAGCCACTCTGATATCTCTGCAGTAGCTTGATGTGATTTACAACAAAACACTCTTTATTTATCTAGGGCTGTTGTCTTTATAACCCTCATGTCAGCTTCTGTCTGAAACACTTCATGTAAGCTACTGCCTCTTTCAGCCCCCATCCCTACAAGCCCACTTTTTTCCAATTGGCCAGCTCTCCTGAAGCCTCATCCACTGTAATTAGGGTTGTAAATTGCTAAGATTTTATCAATGTCAATGCCATTGTCGATTCTGCTTATCAATCAAATTCCTTATCAATTCTCCTAACGATTCCTGAGTATTTTTTGAGGGGAAAAAAGTAGTTATACACAGTCTTCCGCTCCAAAAGGAACCATTTTATTTTTTCCAAAATGATGTCTGCACAAGGCTGAACATGAACATATTCAACATGAAGATACTGAACAATAGGTTGACCTCATTCTCGGCTGCGTGAGTCCGGATGTTGCCCCTCGAGCCTAGATGAAAAGACTTTGAATTTGGAAAGGATAAACGCTTTTCCTCCGGGGGTCATCGTGGAGGTATTTTACCCGCTCTCGGTGCCTCATTTTCGGCCGCATGAGTCCGGAAGTGGCCCCTGGAGCCTGGAGGAAAATACTTCCTCTCCATGGCTGTTTCCGAAACGGCCTGCTACATACTACTTACTAATGTAGTAGGCAGTAGGTATTGCCTACTACATACTGCGTTTGAATTTAGTATGTAGTATGACTGTTCTGTCCGATCTGTCATGCAGCATGCTGAGCCAGACTTCGCTGGATTTCCGGTTTCGGAAAGCGGAAGTAAACAACGGCGAAGCCGATAAATAAAATGCTTATTAAGCATCCATTTATGATTTAAAAAGTTAGGAAGTGGTTTATATGTAATTTGATAACTTTCACAGCACCCAAAAACAGATTTCCTCCCGTCAAAAAATGAGGAAAAAGAAAAAGCAGAACGAGCGCTGTGCATTATGGGAAACAGTACGCGAGGCAGACTGGTCCGATGCACACTGAGATATTTTCCCGTATCAGTAGAAATCCGGGGAGTTTTGGCATACTGCAGATTTTGCTCTTGTTCACATACTACTTACTACATACTGAATTTTGGACATATCAGTACGTACTGCTAGTATAGTAGGCGATTTCGGAAACAGCCCATGTTTCCTTGTTGAAGGAGTTCTGCGTCGCAGAGTGTGTGACGTAATGCAACTTGATGTGACGCGACGTGACGCGACGCAACGCCACGTGCTGGGAAATTAATCGTTAAGAAGAATCAATAACATTTTGAGGTGTAGAATTCCGATGGAATTGATTAATTGGAACCGGTTCTAAGTCGGATCCGGTTTTCGATTCCCACCATGCTCCAAAAATAGCTCCCAAGTCGTCATAAATAAGTCTGAACCCGAAAGTTTGTAAAGGGAACATGAAATCAGTAGCAATGAAAAATAGCAGGACTTTTCTGTTCAGTGATTGCAATAGCTGTTTTTAGGAGATTCACCAATTGGTGACGATGCAAATTAAACAAATCTTGTTTTGCTCTTGCTCAATCCTTGTGACTTCTTGAAAAAGCTGTTTAGAGCAGCCAATAGTCTCATCCTCCCAATATATAACCTTTTCACCTTCAGGGGTCCAGCTGGAAAACATGGTCCCCTTCAAGTGACCCAAAACCCGTCACTGCAAATACAACGATTCAATCGATAAAAGAGTGTAAAAATGAACAATACCAAACAAATGAAATTCACACTCCTTTCATTTCATTCAGAGGTTTATTTTTTGCTTTGACCATGAAACATCTGTTTTTATAAAAGAAAATTTACATGAGAGCAACAAAGGAGATATGCATTTGGTCATTGGATTGAAAATCCAGTCTCTATCAAAACAAACAAAAGGAAAAATCTGAATTTATATAACTTAACAATAAAAAAAAAACTTTCTTTGTTTTTACAAAGTCCGTAATAATAATTTATAGGCTTTAATACATACCGTGACTTCCCATTTGTCAGCATGGTTTGTGAGAAAGGTGTGTACAGTACCAGAGTCTGGGCTGTAAAAACCTCTTTGTGAGTACTCGTAGTGTCGTTGTTGGGGAGTGTCTGCAGGTAGAAATAACAAAGGCCGCTCTGTCGTCTCTGAAGCCTCCTTCTCTCGCTCCTTCTCTTCCCAGCGAGCGGGTTTCGTGTGAGGTGTGAGAGTCATGAGCGGTCCAGAGGTTCAGAGGTGCGATTAGAAACACAAGGCAGCCGGCCCAGCACTACCCTGCAGCTACCCTGCCTGGATCAGGTGTATAAAAAACACATGTGAGAGCCCAAAACCCCCGCTGCATAAGCAAATAGTGCCTGGGGATTGGCTAGTGCGATTGATTTCATTATACATCCATAGGCACGCTAGCAGGAATAATATAGGGCTGTCCTTCATTTCTTTTACTTCTCTCCACAAGTTCTCAATGGAGGCTGTTTTCTCATTGGAAACTAAGAACCATACGTGCACCATTTTTCAAACAGTTTGCACATTCAAGATACATAAAGGGTTAAAGAAGTCTCTTTGTGCACCTTCTTAAAAGTCTTTGACCAGAAGCACAGTCTGGCTGTCAGAAAACAAAAATGAAAAACTGCACAATTTATGAAGGAGTGTACATTTTGACACACATAAACAGTACCTTGAAGATATACATAAAATTAAAAAGTCAGCACAGAGTGCCAACTTCAGTTTCTCCCATAAGTCCGACTTGATTTCCCGCTAGTTCGTGAACTTGGCTTCCTTTGCTACAAACGTTTTAAACATATGCACCGTACAAAAGTACAGATTCTTTCCATTGGCTGACGAAAGAAGCTCTTAATGCCGCACGGTTGAGTGAAACCAAGTACAAAAGTTCTGATTAAAAACAAAAAGGCCACACAGATACAGACTGACAGTAACAAATACTCTGAACACTTGCTTGGCCGACACATAGATAATACTGGAATGTGTTTTTGAAGACAAACCAAGAGGAAAAAAAAGGAGTAAGGGGGAGAATGTCAAACGTTTAAGTCTCTCCCCTGGCTTCTTGTAAACAGCAATTTGAATGTAATGCTAAACAGCTGAGAGGGCTGAGGATCAAACATCGGGGGAGCTGATGGTGGCTTTTTTGTTCTCGTTCACTCCTGACTATCTTGTTCTGAACACAAACATGTGAGAAGGCAACAAATGTCCACAGAAAAAAAACACTGATAATGCAAAGCGAAAACATCCCTTTTAGGTCATGGCATTCTTCTGTTAGAACAGATACTGTACTGAGCTTAAAAACACGCTTGTAGTTGTACATAGGCATGGGTGAACGTGACTTCACTGGGTCCAGCTAAGCATTTGTGCATGTTTCAGCAACTAAAATTCCCCAGATAAGACAGAAATCCTTCGCTGATTGATGAAATCCAAGGCCGAGATGTGAACAAGGTGGAGAACGTTGGCTGCTTATCTACGTACGCAACAGTCATTGTTGTCCTGCCAGCAACGAGAGGCTGACTAAGACAAAACAGTGTTCAGTTGACAGTCAAAATGAAGACTCCAGTCAAAACAAGCACAACATCTTCAGGGAAATACTGCTGGGTGTGTTCTGTGAGTGTGTGTGTGCTATTTGAGTTCATCACTGCCACGGGTGGTGAGCTCATTCAGTCATGAAGGCACAGGCTGTGTCTTAGGAGGAGCTTCATTCACAAAATGAATCCTGAATCATGACTCCAAACTTAGTACGAGAGGCACATCAGTATCTGAAACTTTGCATTGACCACAGTCAGCGAGTTGTTCATCTAAAAATAACAAAGGCACTTTGGCAAAATACAAATTGTGTTACATAAAAAAGAAGAAATAAAAAAAATCATCACAAAAATAAGTTAACATTACAAAAGTGTCTTCTTTTAGGAAATACTGCATGATCAATGCTTGTCCATCAAACATCAAGCCAACAACAAAAAAAATGTTCAAGGCCTCTTTTTTGCATTTTTTTGGACACCGGAAAGAATGAGACTTCACTTTTTGTTCCACACTTCCTCCTTGAACCTCCTTCCTCTCCTTCTCACAAGTGGGGGAGTTTATTTGGACTCCAGCAAGTGTGCTGGAACAGGAATGTTTGCTGGTTTTGCATAGAGAGATGCGAGAATGACGTCAGGGGGCTAATATTTCTGCATCAGTGGCACTTTAACAGTCTTGATCTCTGCTATATGGGAGGACTTCTGGATGATGCAGCTGGTGGTCCCGGAGATGCTGTCCTTCCCCTGCGCCAAGTTGGTCAAGGCCATGGCGGCGTTGATCTCCCTCCAGTACGTCTCGTCTTTACCCTTCACCTTCTCCTTCTGCGCAGCTCCGACGCCACTGCTGCTGCTGACGATCAGCAAAACGGGCAAACATGCAGAGGAAAGAACAAAACAGAGAGCAGGGGAAGTTAGAGGTCAAGTTCAGCTTGGAATGAATGAAATTAAGGATGTAATGTGGGGAGAGAAATACAACTCACTTGTCACATTTACTCGATCCGTGCTCTGTGGTTTCTGAAAGGAGAAGAAAGGAAAATAAAGGTTAATTTTGAAGAGTTCTCTGTGATCGATGAGGATTATTTAAATCTAAATTAACATACATGCTTAGGAGATGTGTTTGAGGTCTGTACAGTATGTGCACATGATGTTGTGTGCAAAACATGTGGCTCTGTTTTCTCTCTTCACTCAGATGCTGGACATTTTTGCAAGAAGCCATCAAAGAACAAGGTGACTAATAGGAATGGGTTGAAAGATGTTTCTTATGACTCATAAACTCCATTTGCTAATATTTGGTTAACAAAACTAATGGGCCCAGGCCAGTGTAATTGACTTGTCTGAGGAAATCAGATTGAAAATGACTGAGCGTAACAGATTTGTGGTGGAATGAGAGGGCAGTCAATGAGTCATTGAATGAAAGATGAATGTCTGCTCCCTTTTTCATTCTCTTGCAATGGAAGCAAATATCTGTGTCATATGTAAAACATTAGAGAGGAATAGCACAGTCATTAAACAATGAAACTGAACTTCTCTTCAGGGCAAACAGTGTGTTTACCTCAGAGAAAGACCATGTGCACGGCGGTGTATTTGAGCTGAACCTGTCTTGTGTCTTGTGCTCAGATCCAGGTAGGCCTGGCCTGGCACTGAATCTGATGACACAGGCTTGGCGGTTCATGAGGCATTAAAAGAGAGCAGAGCGTCTGGATTTGTGCAGCCTCCGGGGCGCTCTTTTAAGTTGGCTAAATAAACAGCTAAGGCCCTTTTGAGCTTTTAAGAAGTGAAGGTACAGATGAGTGGCTGATTTCAGTATCCTCAAAAGAGGGCAAACTCTTGTGAAATGTCCATGTGGTAGCAGGGATGTGAACAGAAAATTAGAGGGCAGGGGCTTAAGCTGAATAATGGGCACCTAACCCACCTAAGTGTTCCTTTGTTAATGACACACAATTTATGATCACAGATGTGACCATAGACTGTGTAAATTATGGACGTAGTATCCGTGACGTCAGCCATCTGTTCCTGAGCGCTGTTTTGAAGCAAATCGATGGCGGCAGCCATATTGGAAATGCTGAACTCAACCAGGCATAGTGTGGCATAAAGGGGCGGAGTTTGAGCCTCTGAGCCAACAGCTATGTGTTCCCGTCTGTGAGTCAAGTCAGTCATGTCCTTATTTGGGCAGAAACTCGTAATCTCACCTGTGTGATCTGGTGTCGCTCTTGCTTTTAAGATTTAATAACCATAGTTATGGGGTTTCAACCAATCAGAATCAAGTATTCAACACAGCTGTGTGAATAGTAAGAAAGCACGGTAAATATGTATTATGCATCGATTTAAGACTAAACCTCTAACTGTATAAAACTGATTATTTGAACGTAAATCAGCATGATGAAGACTTTTTATGATAACAGAAACTACATTATGTTTGATAAAAATGTATTTGGATTTCAAAGTTTGACCCATGTCCTATCTGTTAACATGGAGTAGGCGGGCTTTATGACCTACACAGCATGTTACCTGTGATACTCCAAGTTACCTGCATGTGAAATATCAGATTACATTAAAATAAACTGTGTTAAATAAAAATAAAAATAAAAAAACTCGTAATCTTAATATCTTCTGAACCGTCACGTTAGAAACCCCCCCCCCCCCTGTACTGTGTGTGCCGATAGAGAGATTAGCTACGTAGAGCCAAGCCGTTTTTTGAACCAGGCTGTAAACATGTTTATTAATGCTGCAAAGATCGTCTTTTTTGAATTGATGTCTATGTGGTTTCCGGTGTTTCTGCAGCCAGCCTCAAGTGGATTCTCGATGAACTGCAGTTTATAACACTTCCACATGGGCTTCATAGTTTGAGACCGGAGGTTGCCGCTTGGATGTGACGTTAAAAGTACAAATCAATATGCAACCAGTGGTGTTGAAATGTCTGAAAAAACTGCAGTTCCTTAAATGTCCACTTGAGGCTGGCATGAAGAGTGAAGGAACATTAGAATGCCAATTTTTACACCATTTTATCAGATCTCTAAACCCAAGTTCTTTAGCAATAACTCTATGGGGATTCATTTTTTTAATAACTCTTCTGTTATAGTTAAAGTAGGGCTTAGAGTTAAGCATTAGTGGAAGTGGAGCTGATTCGACAGGCAGTAGGTGCTTTACTTGAGCTTTGGTCTTACAACTTTTTACTTCCATCCTCTACATTTTAACACATATCAGTACTTTTTACTCCATATATTTCATAAAAGTGGCCTTATTTTAAGAATCAGTCTCATAAATAGTAAAAGTGTGATACAATTCACAGCCCTCTTTGTCGTCCATCTATTCCAAGCCAGTTTGAAGACACCAAAGAGTCCATCTAAACAAGGCCTTTTTCAACCAAAAGTTCCCATTTCATTTCACTGACTTTCCTCCTTCAGTCCTGCAGATGTCACACCACAAACACAGCACCCAGGAACAGCTTGTCCCCTTGCACACCTCCCTGCACCACATTTTCCAGTAAAGCAAATGCGAAAACCTGAGCTGCCGTTTTAACGAGCCATTCCTTGCGCCACCGTCACCGCAACACACCCGTCGACAGGCGTTTCTGACAGTTCCCTGCTGCTAATGAAAATCTGCACCCTTCATTTTCACTTGAGTTTTCAATCCCAAGATCGTTAGAAGGGACTGGAAAAGGTTGCACGAGGACACTGTGTTCAGGTTTTTTAGCATTGTCGTAGACAGCCACAGAGACAGAAAGCCAAGCTCCTACGGGTGTTGGGGGAAAAAACACAAAAGGTTTTCACCGTTCTGCTTTGTCACCTCTAACCTCGCCTAAGCCCTCTGCGGAGTTTCCAAAGACCTGGATCCAGTGTTCAAGCTGCAATAAGCACCTAATTATCCCCAGTGTATTGCTTTGTTCCTCCCTTGTTTTCCAAAAATGTTCCCCTTTAGTCTGACCCGTGCCGAGTTTGCAAGGCCTCGGGCTAATAATGGCCTGATTATGAAATTTCCTGTAGTTTTCCATTCGCTCTGTAATAGGTATATTCCACAGAGAGAGATAGACTTCACTCTGCACAGTTTTCTACTGTTGATAGTTCTTGACAGAAGGAGAGAGGAATGTGTGTGCACGTGTGAGCGGGAGATGAGGACATGATAACCCAGACGAACAAACCGCAGAAAGAGATCTTAGGTTTTAGTGCGTCAAAGCGCTGCAATTAAATCCTCACGTTCTCGTCTCACCACAACTCCCTGCTGTCCTATCTTTCCCTCGGCCTTTATCTTGCTTTATCAGCGAAGCTCTTTTCCCTTTATTGATATTCCTTAAGTCCCTGAGCCTCTGTCCTCCACTTGTTCACTCCTTGCTGCAGGAATTTGCTTTCACACATTCTGGTCCAGGTACTAGAGAATTGTGGTTCTTTTGCAGGCCAGCCAAGACAAATGTTTCCTCTCCTTGTTTTAATGAAGTCTGAGCATGTGCTTTGTCTTCTTTTAAATTGTCAAAGCCCTTGATATTATCCATCTCTTCCTCATCTCCCACTTTTCTTATTCTCTCCGTTTAGCCCTCCTCTCCATCTGCTTTCTTTATTTTTGCCAATGTTCAGAAGCGGATTGTTCTTGATTAAAAATATGCACCATCCTCCATAATCACAGCTCTGCAATTACAGGAAAATTACACTGTCTCAAAGTGTGTTTTATGTCACCCCAAAATATATTAGGTTAGTTTTTACTGCTGCGGTGTTAGGCGTATAGATCAGTTGGTGGCAGCAGCATGAAGGTCAGTACCAGCCACATCAACGACAACAGAAGAAAGTGTCTCTTTGTGTGTTGTGGACTTTCTGTGGGCTGTGAAGTACAGTGTGTGCGAGTCTTTCCGTCCACAGGGTTAAGTGTTTCCAGTGTGTGTCAGGCAGCCACTGTCCACATGCTCCACTCAGAAACATACACAACTGTGTTTTCTAAAGGTCTCTGGCAGGTGGTGGAGAAGGTGTGGATGCAGAGCGGAAGAGAGCCACGCTGATCATTATGACCACCCTTTGGAACAGGCACCAGTCTCAGCCCTCGGGAACCCGGGACCTCAAGATCTGGAAATGCACCACTGCATACAAAAACTCTATTTCCAAAGCTCCGTGCCTAAAACATCTAAAACTCAGATTTTTGAAAATAAGATTAGCGCCAAAGACTCAATAAATCCTCAATAAATCACTGAGGGACTTTTATTATTTTCTCTTTCTTTTTTCCTCTTTCTTTTTTCTGCTTTACTTCTTCTAGCTACTGAACACCCAGCCCCACTTCGCTGTTGCCTTTGGGCTGCACTGACAGCGGGGTTTCATGGGCCACCACAGGGGAAAGCTAAAGAGTCAGATGGTTCCTGGCAGCACGCTGAAAGTCAAAAATACTGGCTCACTCAACATCACCATGGGGTAATGGAGGGAGGGCAAAAGGACGGTTAAAAAAAACTTTGAGTAGCTTCAACAAAACTTGGTGAAAATGAGGGAAAACAAGCGGGGGCCGACAAATTAGAGAGGGAGTGAGGTTACACCTGTTAAGATGACTGCGGAGGAGAGCACTTTGCTATCATCATTACCATCTGGTGCTGTTGTTAGCAACATACAACAATAAACAAGGCAGGCTTTGTTGCACAAAGTGAGGGCTGGGCTGAATTAGGCAGACAAATAAACACAAACACACACACACATTGATATGACATTGAAGTTTCAGGCTTTTAGTTGGTGGTCTTACTAAAAGCGACTTAGAATAAGTGTCAAATCTTACATCACCAAAATAACAGGCTGCCAAAAACATCTGAGGCTTTACAATGTTTCCATAACTATAAAAACAATTGAGTTCAGTGCTTAAAACAACGTTACAGATTCAAAAGGGATGGGATTTTAAAGGAGCAGTCTGACATTTCTTTTGGAAAGGCGCTTTTGTGTGCTTTCTTTGGGTTAATTGGAAACATTGATACCACCGTCTGTGTATTTGCTATTTAGTTAGCACCAGGAGTCAATTAACCAGGCTGATTTAACTTAGCCTTATAAGACTGGAAGCAGGCAGAAAGAGCCTCAGTCCCTTCAAAATTCCCAAAACACCTGCCAGCACATTTATATAGCATCTTATTTTCCTTTTATGGTTTACTATGTTAGTGTTTTAATATCTTAGTAATTTATTTTATTTTATTTATTTATTAATTTTAAGTATAGCATCTTATTTCCTTTTAATGGTTTAATATTTTAGTGTTTTATTATCTTAGAAATGTATTTTATTTTGGTGATTTTAATTTCTTGTGTTGAGTTTTAACATCTTATTTTACCTCCAGTGATTCCTCATTAAGATATCATGAGAGCGTTTCCTCAGTTCGTTCAGTAACTTCTTTTTTATTTGTATTTATTCATTTCATTTTAATTTATTTTATTTTTTCTTAATTTATTCGATTATTTTTTTTGAACAGCACTTTGTGTTACAATATCATTGTATGAAAAGCGCTTAATAAATAAAGTCTGATTGATTATTGCAGAATATTGAACACTCAATTATTTATTTGTTTGAATATGTTAAAAAAGACCTGACAGAAAATCTATTTTAGTTTTTTAAGAGTTGTTATGCTGAAATTCTGTTTTGGCAGTTAGCAACGTGGTCGCTAATTAGGGACATGCATGCTTAGTCATTGTGGGCTTGAAATACTAAAGGCCAAAGTCTAATGGCTAAAGGCTAAAGAAGACCAGATAATGTGGTTGAAACATAGACTGTATAAAATATGGACGTATGATCCGTGACGTCACCCATCTGTTTCTGAAGAGCTGTTTGAGGCCAATCGGTGGCGGCGGCAGCCATATTGCTTCTGTCGAGCCAGTTTGACATAAAGTGGCAGGCTTTGAGCCTCCTAGCCAACAGCTACAGTGTCCCTGCAGTCAGCTGTGCCTCTCATTGGAAGACCCGTAATCTCAATATCTTCGTCATTACTGCGTTAGAAAAAAAATCACCCCCCTCACAGTGAGAGCCGATCAAGAAATGAGCTATCCAGACTACATTCGTCTTTTGTACCAGGCTGTAAACATGTTTATTTCTGCTGTAAAGATCGTCTTTTTCCCATTCATGTGTATGTGACTTCCGGTACTCCCGGAGCCAGCCTCAAGCAGATCCTCGATGAACTGCAGTTTTGGACTCATATTTTTAGACCAGAGTTTGCCACTTGGGTTGAAAGCAACAGAAAAGCCAGCAAGTTACAAACCCTTTCAAACTCCTTTTTGGTCTCAAAACAGCTGAATTAACTAGTCTGTACTCAGTCAACAGCTTACAGAATTAAGATCAAAACAAGAAAGACTTAGAAAGTTGTGTCAAACATTACATCACTGGGCAGAAGGTAAAATGCTTTTACTTTGAACAGACTAAGAAGATTATTGCAAAACACACACACACTCACACACACGCTTACACAACACGTTCAAACTTGATTGTTAGAGTAAGGAAATGAGCTAAGCTGATTTCCTTTAAGTACCAGATTAGAACCAGAGTTGTGTTGCAGACTCAACAATGTGCTCGCTGCTGATCCGTGCAATTTCAGGTCAGGATGAGAACACATCATCACATCATCACACAGTGTCTTTGATTTCTCGAGCAGACGGTAAGATCTGAGGATGAGTCAGGGCTTACTGTCAGCAGGTGAGTCAAAGCTCTGCACTGGACAGAAAACGTATCATCCTGCAGTTACACTTGACCTCCAGATATAGTGCGGCTCATGACATCAAAAGCTGCAGCTGTGGGCTTAAACTGGGTTTCAATCTATAGTGCCACCTTGAATTTTCAAACAGCAAATCAGACAGCTTGGGTCAGTAATCCCTTGAGAACAATCACGCCACATTGTATGCATGTATCATTTAGCACGACTTTAAGCACATTCTTTTCAGATAAGAGTCTCCTAAAGCTTACCGGATGTAATATTAGGGTTTAATTTCTGCAGATGTGACTGCATGGACTGCTAACTTTTACCTAAGCTTTTTTGGGTCAGACCAAAAAGAAGACTGGGGATGTTTTAGGGGATGTATACTGTGCCCACACCAAAACCAAGTCGCCGTCTTGGTCATGAGGTGCAACACAGGACAGTCACTCACACTCTGAGGCCTCCAGATCTCCCTTTTTCTTTTACCTTTCTTTAATGATGGAGGCTTTTTATAATGTCAGGGAGAGTCTGTAAATGAAGTTAGGTATGCCCTGGCACTGCACTGCCTTGCTCTCTGCCAACACTTCTTTTATATTACCCCTCCCGTCCATTTTTCTGCCTCTCTTTCTGTCTCCACGGGTGGTGAATAAGGCTGAGTCTGAGGCTCCAAAGAACCAAACTGTCAGTTCCACTCAGTCAGCCAAAGACATCATACACGCTGTGAATTTAATGCCTTCTCCGTTTGTCTTGACAACACTTTCATCACTTAAGTAAATATTGAATAATTAGCTCTTCCACTCTTAAATAGAACATACACACAGTGACAGAGCCAGACAGATACCGATCTGTTGCCCAAAAATGACTCTCCCATCCTCTCTGTTTCTTCTTCTCTTGTGTTTTTTCCATGTCTGCCCGGCAGATGACACGCTGGTGTGTCCACGGTCAGGGCAGATAACCAACATCCAGCAGAGAGGACTACGCTTTGTGTCTTTTTGCTAGATGGGGAAATAATAACAGTGCTTCGTGATGCTTAAGTGCTGCCAGGTTGTCATTGTGTTTACGAGGGCCAGTAAACACAGTGTAATCAGGGCCCCAGTAAATCAGCCAAAATGGGAAGATCGTCTCGACGGCAAAGTAAATACGTTGTCATGGCGAGCGTGCAAGTGTCTTCTTGATGTGTGTACGTGAGGGTGTGACTGCCAGGGTGTCACGGACAAACTAAAAAAGATCAGGAATTGGGGAATTGGCGTGACAACAGATGATCGCAAGGAAATGATCATGACACCAGATTTAAAAGAAGAGAGTGACATCATGAGACAATCAGAGCCAGGGTTTCCCTGAGTGAAATCACCGCCTGGCCTGACCAAAAGCAACTTGACTTTAAACCTTTGTGGAGTAATCATGTTTGTTTAAACAACAGATACATATTTCTCTTGCTGAAAGGCATGATTTGCATTTTTACCTGTTTATTTATAAAGCGCTTGTTGGGATGTTACCATCACAATTAACTTCAATGCTAGTTTGGTCCTCTGGAGCAAAACACACCAGATCAACTGATTGGCTCACTCTCCAGGTTCCCAGAGTTAATTCTGAGCTGGGTAGATCTGCCTTTTGCCTTTTTATGCACCATCTGCATGGAACTCCCTTCAATGCACTTTAAAAATGAATACACTAGTTTCTTTTAGTCATTTTAAATCATTAGTTTTAAAAAATTTTAACCTCTGATTGTACCTGTCTTAACTGACTTTGTGTAACATTATTTTTCAATGGTTGTAACATTACTTCTAGTTGTTGTCTGTTTTTAATTGATCATCAGTCTTTTAGGGTTACATCTTTTATTTGCTTGTCATGCATTTAAATGTTTCTTTATATGCTCGTCATCATTGTAAATGAGGGCTTGCTCTCAATGATTTTCAAGTTTAAAAAAAAAAAATAAAGATAATAATTTTAGGGTTAGTCCTAACCCAACTCAGGCGAATAATTTAACTTAATTTAACAGTCCTGCCCGGGTTATTTCACTTCAGTGTTCAAAATGGAGAGGCTGCTTTAATGTAGTGGAAATAAAATTAAGGTTTTTCACACAGATCTGACAGATCTCTTTTTTAATTCAAGTTATCACAGTACATACCCACTGTTCAATTGCGATGGTGTGCTCAACACAATCCAGCTTTTTTCTTTTTATAAAAACTGAACTGTACAACTGATTGTTTGTTTTTGTCCTGTTTTTTTATTATCATTATTCATTTGACTAACTGATCATTACCTTATCATTTGTAACTTTTCTGTGGCGTTTTATTCTGTATGTCAATTGTCATGTGCTTTTGTGTTTTGTGATTGTGAGTGTTGTCCAATAAAAAGACCATTGAAAGAACGAGAGTTATCACAGTACTGAACCAGATTAAATCATAAAACTTGAATAGTAAAAACGTAACCAAACTTTATTTTCACCTATTTTTTTGTTGTTGTAATATGCTTAGCATTCCAAGACTGTAAGATTAATCTAATCTGACTGCAGAGCATCGCTCAGGTGTGTGGAAAAACATCAGGTTCAACCCTGGTAACCCAACATGCCTGTACAAAGTAAGGACTTTAAAAGAGGCACAGTCAATCCTGGCTGATTGAAGTCATCCCATCCTGTCTGGCTTGGGAGCTTGAGGACAAAGAGACTGAAACACTCATCTGTTCTGGCTGCCATTGGCTTTTAAATGACTAATTGCATGCTGGAATGAATTGTGTGTTCTTAACTTGTTATAATTATTATCCTGTGGTCTTTTATTTATTTAAATGTCTGTTATGTCGTGTTTTTTTTTAACCTGATTTACTGCTGACAGCAAAACAAACCCCTCACAGGGATAATAAAGACTACATTGACTGAGTAGCCAATCTGTAAATATTCAGGTTGTTGTAGTGACACAGAGTAAGACATCTATTTTAATTTTGTTTGAAGCGCCAAAATAAGCAAAAGATAAAATGTGGCTTTGTCCACAGGGTTTAAAGCTTGTCACAGAAGCTTTGAATACCTAAGTTATCGTAAGGCAGCCTTAAAAACTCACCAAACTCATGAAAATGTGTCTCAACTGACTTCCTTCTTATGCCAAGATTCCAGGTAATCATAGTTTAAATCTCCAGTCAGCTTTCCAGAGACTTTCACCACAGCGCCTGACAACTTTTCTGGGGAAACCCTGAACGCGCTCATACTTCAGATACTGCCTTTATGTCACCAGAGACCCAGAAGAGTCAGTTATCACCACTTTTACACAACAGGTAATAAAAAAGGGACAAGCCATGGCGTATTTTCCAAAGTTAGACCATTACAACACAGTTTTCTGAGTATCATCGCTGGAGAAGAACCGCTGTTGTTTGTGGTACGTTAAACACACTCACATTAAGGAAAAAAAAACAAAAACCGCAAGTAAACATTATTCCGATTTTTAAGTGTTTTCATGTGCCCAAAAATATCTTTTTTTGGGGATCTGGAGGCCAAATGATACGTTAGCGCTTCACTTACTGCATCATTATGTTGCAATTCTTCACAGTGGTTGGTTGAACAGCCCTCTCACACTCTTTGGGGATTTCTGTGTGTATGTGTGTTCCGTGTCCTCTCTGGGTCACACCTCTGCTCTCTCATTAAACCTCCCTCTGCTTTCCTTCAACCCGTGGGAACGCACAATGGCAGTCTATTGTTCTAGACACAGCTCGGTTTTTTAAAATGGAAACAATTTGTGTGTTTTATACGGACCGAGGCAGTGCGGCTCGGTTTCCCTGACTAGGCAGGCAGCTGGGAATCTGAAGACCTGGTTGTGTGAGAGCCGTGTCGTGCTGTGGATTTTAAAACCATCAAGTTGAGAGAGCACATTATTTCACACTCCTCCACTTCTATGTTAGGGAGTTGTGTATTTAGTGTCTGTGCCAATGTTTGTCTGTTAACACGTCCTCGCAGGATGAACACTGTCTCACTCTGCTGCTGTCTTCTCCGTTTGCCTCGTACCCAGCCTCTGTTCTGTTTAGTGGTCGGAAGCCAATACCCATCCTCCAATGACGGAGGCCCACCATCACTTAAATTTTTTCTTGCTTTCCCCCACTCTCTCTGTCTTTTCATCCACCTTTCCATTGCATGAAGCTTCACCACCACTCAGTGCCAGGATATTCCCTCACCTCTGCCAACTCCTTGTCTTTCCCACCATCAGAGCAGCCACACCCTAAAGGACACTTCACAGTCCTCTCAACACATCACTGGAGACTCCACATTTTAGAGACAGAGTGCAAAAATGACTTCAGCATGTATCATGTGGCCAGGAATGGGGATAAGATGTATCTGAGCCCCATGGGGCTCAAAACTAGCTATAGGGGGGTATAGAAGAAGCAGAGGAAGGGTTATGCCCCCCGCCCTGGCAAATCATACCCAGTTCTTGCAACCTGGTCAGTGGCCGAGCTGTATTGTAAAAAGAAGGGCAGCATGACTGCACAAAAGTGAAGCCAAAACATTTGGAGCTCACCCTACTGACTAGCTGCAGCATAGATCATAAAACCCACTTTCTCCATGTTAACTGATGGGACGTGTCAAACTTAAAAATAACAAACATGTCAAATAAAAAAAGGCTCAGACATGGTTTATAGTTGTTTCACACAGGAATCAAACCAAGGTCTCTATAAAAATCTTTGTTAAATATGCCAGAAAGACTCATCTGAAAGTCAAGTGTTTGTTCAGCTACAGAGTTCAGGTATCTTAAAAATACGTCTATTTTTGAAATTCATATTGATTTTTATATTTGATGAATGGAATTTTAAAATGTTCTGGTGAGCACAAATTAAAACCTTCATCATCTCCATAACAGTGGAAAAAGTTTCATCGGGAAATATCCAAAAGAAAACAACTGCATGGCCAGACACAACTTGAAGCAGGTGCAAAAATAAGAACAAATACTACAAATATGCATGTTAACTTTAATCCTCAGACCAGTTCAGCTTTAATTTAACACAATCCCTAAATCTGAGTACTATTCTTAAAACAGCCCTGTAATAAAGTGAGGTCTAGTCAACTGACCTCAGTCTGGCGGATTTCCCTTTTCTCCCTATCTTTGTGAGAGGAAATTCAAGAACGCACACACGTCTCATTTCTTCCAACCGCAATCTCTGTCTCTTAGTCACAGCCACCACGCTGTCTTCTTCTCCCAGCAGGCCACTGCTGGAGAAACTCAACTTCAGATCTTGATGGAACAAGAGCTCCCTCTCCTCTTTTTGTCCCTGATTTCTGGAGTCCAACCTGAACCAAGTGAGTTTTGGCAAAAGCTGCAGTCTTGGAACAACATCCCTAACCCACTCCTCCCTTTCTCTGTCTTCCCTTTCCTATTAAACTGTGGAAAGAGCAGATCTTAGCCAGTCTGTCCACATCTCTGGATTCCTCTGAAGATGAGTCCTCATTTATCACTGTCCGGGAGTGGCTTGTTGTCACAGAGCGGCCTCGTGTCATGCATTGTCTTCCAAGCCTTACAGTAAATTACACCACCACTCATCAGTCACCAAACACTACATCTTAAATCGGACACATCAGCTCCCATCCCTCAACAATGCTGCTGTATAAATCATCACAGTTGGGCTTCTCTTTGGAGAGGAAACAAGAGACACATTAACGGTAAAGGAAATCCAGTTAAGCGTATCTTGTTAGACAAAAATATGAAAACAGTCATGATAGAAATACACTTTTATCAGATCCGATCTCCCAACCTTTTCTAGCCTTAGACAAGAAATCCAAACATTAGTTTTTTTCCACATTAAGGTTACTTTTCTTCCATTTACCTGGACGAATCCAACCCTCCCTTAGGGCCACTGATTTCTCCAGGATTCAATAACTGTCTGGCACGAGCTTTGACCTTATTTAAAAAGCCCTTAGCGACTGTGGTAAAACGCTGCTGATTTAATTGAATGTATTTCTAAGAAAACTATGTTTTGAGAAGCACCTGACTTACAAATAAGTCACTTTAGTGCTGTCAAATAAAGGTGACTTTGCTGCTTTGTATGGCCAAGAATTTTTTAAATAAACAGCCATTTTTAGTCCTGGCAGATACCCTTGTTCCCTTTAATATCCACTTTAATAACACTCATAGTCTCTTACCTTTAACTGATCCCATGGTCAGGTCAAATGCACATTTTGCCAATACTTAATAAAAGTGTGCCTGTTACACATCAGCATTTTGGCATGGTCTGAATTGATGAAGCTTAACAACAGCTAGACACACTCCTATTAAATTATGTGTTCAAATTCATTCTTTGTCCATAGATGATGAATCCATGTGGCTTTGGTCAAATGACTTTTAATTGACCCAAAACCATATTTACATTTTGGGGTTAAGAGTGAAATGTCTCAACACCTGCTGGATGGGTTCCAATGAAATTTGGTATACCCAATCACACCCATCTAAGGAAGAACTGTTTCCAATTTGGAGCTTCTGGGACTTTAAATGGAGTGCCTACATGGGATTGAAGATTGTTGAATAATACGAGCAAATACCTTCAAATCTAAAGACATTATCATTTGACTAATCTGTTTTTGATGTTTGATAGGGGATAATGTATAGTGAGAGGGTAATTAAGCAAAATGGAATCCTAACATAGCGAGACAAGCTTTCTACGTTTACCATCAGGCTTCTTTAGTCAGCTGTAACCAGAGTGCATAAAGGAGCAAACCTGAGAAACCGTACCACTGTCAACCTCATGTAAAACGTCTGACCGAGATCTCTCAGTCTCCATCCGCAGAAACGTGGGGAGTTATTTAGCGTATAATGATCTATATGATATCAGACAAGGCGAAATCTGGTACGGAGCTAGAAGGAAAACATTGAACCAGATTCCTGCCATTTAATATCCCATTAAAGGGTAATTTGGCATGAAACCCCTGGCATGTGTGATGGAATTCTACTGCTCCTTGTGTTCAATGAAATTCCCCACAGGCTTTGAACTGAAGGTGTGTGTGCATGTGGGTGTTTGTACTGGATGTGTGTGTGCATTTGAATGGTACATGAGTGTGTGTGTGTGTGCATAAGTGTGTGAGTCCTTTCAAGCCAGGAGAAGTAGTTTTCCACTGGGGTAAATCTACACTCTCCATCTCCTGCCACGTCTGACTGCCCTCTGTAGTCACAGATAACACTGAGGGCTCAGGCTGCGGCCACAGCGGCCAACTGTCCCATTAATGGACTTTTAGCCAATGGGACAATGGTTGCCAGGCACGCCACTTTTACCCTGACCAATCAAAATTGTCGTACAGGCAGGAATTAGCCGAAAGAATGTGCCAAAAGGCACCGTTTGTGCTCCTACACTCAAGTTCAAATTCTTTTCCTCCTTTCTGCCTGAAAATGTCAGACATTTTGTCACTGTCAAAAAGAAAGCAGGAGGAACATTCTCTGAGCTTAAACCCGATTTATTCCTTTTTTCCCTCAGTGTAACTGAAACAAGTTAGATTTATGTGAAATCTGCTACTCAGGGAACGATTTTTCAGTTTTTACAAAAACACTATAAAACTATTTGTAAAAGAGGAATGTGTTCAGTATGAAAATATTTGGAATGTGCTGCCACAGCATGAAAAACGACAGAGGAAATGATGAAAACTCTCTCTTCTCTCTTGCCTCCCTTTTTTTCATTTGCTCTGTCTGTGTCGGCAAGATCACATGAGGAATTAAAAATTCATTTTCTCAACTTTTCTTTGTTTCGTTTGTTCAACCGGACGATCAGATCGCAGGGCCCCGGCAGGTGTTCGATCCCATGAGTCAACACCGCCTCGGAGAACTTTCCATGTGTGGATTCAAAAGCCTCTCTTGCATGTAACAGAGTAACACTTCTGTAAAGGTGCCAGAGCCAGAGAAATCCAAGAGGGAGATGTCAGTGCCAAGAAGTTATATTAACCACAGAGATAAAATAGTTACTCTCTATTAAAAACAGCAGGCCAGCCAGGTGAATTAATCCGTTTTGGGGGATTTGTCCTATTAAAGTCTGGTTGAGAGGGAGTTATAAGTCTCACTTGGTCTATCCATCTCTGTCTTTTATTTCTCCATCTGTGACTCGCAGCAGGTGCTGCAACGTGAAAAAGCCTGATGTTCGTTCAGGTCACAGAGTTTCATCTTCTTCAGTCAGGAGGATTGCGAGCGTCGCAGTCCTCTCATGCATTTCATACAAACCCCACGCATGCCCCCCTCTCTGTCCTTCACACTCAGATAATATGAAACACATTTGTCCTCAAGAGCAGCTTTGAATGAAACACAATAAAAATCTCCTCTTCCCCACACTAACCCCACCCCCCAATCCCTCATCCTTTGTCACTCAATCACCTACACCTTCAAAACCGCCCCCTCAGGGTTCTGTCTGTACCCAGCAGAAAGTGAAAACACAACTATTGGTTGTGAAGTCAGCCCGAACAAAAGGAGCAGTGTTCTCAGCTGAAGAAGAAACTTGGACAGATCTGACCTTGATTGTTCCCAGCTCAGATGAGATGCAAGTTGAAGAGTATTGAAAGACTTTTCAGTATTTACAGTTTGGTGATTTGTGAGGTCAAGACAATACATTCACAGTCTGAGGTTTGAAAGAACATCAGAGTAAATTGAAAAACTTCTTGAAGGGTGTTGAAAATATGAATTCACTTGACTCAGCTTGAATAAGTTGCTATAACTCATCACAAGTCATTAAAATGTCAAACAAAAAGGACACTGAAGCGGCTCCTGGAATCTTTGTCAGCACAAAGGACACATATCTACATTTTCTATTAATCTTTGTTCCTTAATACAGCAAAATATGCATCTTTAGGGTGTTTGCACTCTCAGACGATGCATGCTGGGAACTGTGCTGAGATACCTGTGATGCTTCTTTTGTAAAACAAGTCATTTTTATAAGTTAAAACATGGACAGAGGTAATATTCCTGTGACACTATTTTAAATAACGTGCAATAATTACTTCATCTCAGTTCATCCTTCACTTCTTACATGTGCAATACGTCTTTCTACCCATCTTCCCAGTTCTGTTCTGTACATTGTTTATACCTAGACTACAAGTCTGTGCACATTTTTCACCACCTCATTGGTTTTGGATATATTTGTACATTTATTTATTTAGTTGGGTTTATATGTTGTGCATATATGTTGTAAGATATGCTTATTTTTACTTCTTTAATTTTAATTGCTAATAACTTTTTTAATAATTGCTATTTCATATACTCTTGCTTGCTTTATACTATTTTGCACTGTCTACTTTGCTGCTGTAACACTTACATTTCCCCGTTGTGGGACGAATAAAGGATATCTTATCTTATCTTATCTTATCTTATATATTTACCATACATTTTGTGACAAATTATTTTTAAATTCCTATAATGTCATTATTTTAGCCAGATTCATTGTATTCTACATTTACTCTCAAGTTTTTGACAGTTTTAACATAAAGTCATGTTTTAAAGACATACAAAAGTTGATCCTAAGTCTACTGTACCACAAAGATGACCTAAATTCAAACTGTTAAAGTAACAAACTTATTGAACCCTCAGTTTTTGGAGATTATCTCTTTCCACTGGGTGTCAAAATGCAGACACAGAACATTTTGTGCAAAAGCACACAATAAAAAGTGACAATAAGAAAGTAGTTTCATCTGGTGTTATCTCACTCTGGAATGCATTCTTCCTCTTGCAGACAGATTAATAACAGAAAAATTAGTTTCTCTGAGCAGAGAAACTCAAGGCTGAACACCTTCAGCTCTACTGGCCATGAGCAATAACGTGAACCATCAGTGACCCATGCCAGGAGATTCGCCCTCTTGCATGTCTTCAAACTGTTCTCTTAAAGGTGATACTCACGCTGACTAAAAACAGAAATGTGTTCTTGAACATGTCCCACACACACACAGTCTGCAAACACACAAACACACAGTCAGTTCGCACTGCCCCTACTCTCTCAGCGGGACCTCAGAGCAGGATCAAAGGCATGCCAAACAGTAGCCTGAAAGTGAGCATGTTCCACATGGCCTTGTTGTGTCTGGCCGGCTAAAGCCCGGTCAGAGGAGCTGGCTGGGGGGAATTCCTTCTCTGCTCGGCTGCTCAGAGTGAGTAAGAGACTGCCAGTGTGAGTGTGGGAGTGTGTGTAGAGACAGTACACGAGCTCTACTGTGGATATGTGAATGTGTTTGAGTGTGTTGTTGACACGCTGAGGCTTGCTTAAATCAAATAATATGTTCTTTTTCTCTCCTCTTAACTGCATTACCATTTCAGTAACCACAAAAATCACATTTGGCAATCGTTTTATACCAAATCAAGGAAGTTTGGCGTTATGAGTGAACAGTTTGAGGGTGCAGCAGCAGTGTAGCACAGAGAGAGAGGCAGACGGGCAGAGAGGCAGACAGTTGGAAATAATGGACCAGCTGCAGGAATTAAAACAAAATGTGCAGATGGAGGGGACGAAAAAAGAACAAAAGTGAAGGATGTCGTGTGTGCAAGGGAGACTCTCGAAAGGAAAGAATGTAAGAAATGTGGCTCCTTACCAGTCCGATAAACAAAGTTCGCCTCAGCTTCTGAGGAGGATGGCGACAGCAGCTCGTCGTCGTACTCATTGGAGCTGAAGGAGCCGGAGTGGTTCCTTTTACGAGCGTCCATGACAGCGTTGGCCACCATGACGTGGCGCAGAGAGTCGTTCAGGTAGCGGTGCAGCAGGCTGCTCTTGTACTTGGGTGGAGACACGTAGTCCTCGGCAAGTGAGGCGGCTTCGGCTGCAGAGCGAAGCCCTGCGCCCATCCCCATGCCCATCCCCATTCCCATTCCCATTCCCATCCCCATCCTCATCCCCATTCCCATCCCCATTCCCATGGCCATGCCCACCATGGAGGAGCCCTCCTTCTTGATCACACTCTGGTACATTGGCTTGTTGAGTTCCTCTGGGCCGCTCTGTGTCCTCTGAGGGTTATCTCCGTCTATCAAAAGACAAATCAAACAATGACAGTTACGATGCAATGTAGAAATAAACTCTTACAAGCACACAATATCACTTCCCCCTACTTTTATTCCTTAACTTGGGATGCATGATAAACTATATTGAGTTGATAGGTTATCAGCCTGAGAAAGGGAATATATATATATAAATGTTTATAGCTGTTATCTGGTAATAACATTTTTATACAACAAAAGCAGCCAATAAAAGTTGCTTTCATTTAATTATTACCAAGCCTTCACACTATGACACAGTAGGTGGGGGTATACGAGCAACCATTACAAACAGAGAAGCAGAGCAAGCACAGCTGCAAGATGCTGACGGGACCATGAAATGTTGACGGTGTTGATGTTTTTTTAGGATAGCACGAATGCAACATGCAAAACAGGTGCAACGAATATTCCAAGAGGAGGAATAAGGCCTTGAAAGTTTAACACAATGACACAACAAATCTTTTAGTCACTTGAAAAGTCGTCATCGCAACAAAGATGTATCGAAGAAATACGAAGTAGCAGTAGCTAGAATTAGAAATTCATTTTAAAATATAAAAATGCGGGGCACTGGTGGCCTAGCGGTCTAAGCGCCCCACATACAGAGGCTACAGTCCTCGTTGCAGGGGTCGCCGGCTCGATTCCCAGCCAGTCGACCATTTCCTGCATCTCTTCCCCCACTCTCAACTCCCCACATTTCCTGTCTCTCTTCAGCTGTACATATATATATATATATATATATATATATATATATATATATATATATATATATATATTAATGTAAAAACAAACATCAGTAAACTTGTCGGTATCAGCCATCAGGAGCTGATTATTGGTATTAGTGCTTATCATTATCAGCTCAGAAAAATCCATCTCACACATCTCAAACTAATGAACTACTCAAATGCTCATTCTTGCACGTTTATCAGCGCATGATGCACATGATGACATTGAGTAAAATATATAAACATATTAAATAAGCACCTTTCCTTCAGCCAGTGCTTCTGCAATGCATTTCTAACTCCTGTGCACGTCCATCCTCTCTGACTCACAGTCTGGTTATTTGAGCTAATCTTAAATCTAAAAACCAGGGTGAGGGATTTGAACCTGGCGCTCCTGCCTGCCCTCCTGTTGGCATCGCCTCAAGAGCTAGAAAGCCCAGCGGAGACTTGAGACGCATTACCGAACCATAATGGATTGGTAGCCTATTTCCTGTTCATCAAAAATCAAGCCCACATTGCCCCCTTTATCCCCTGAAGAAATAAATAATTTCCAGGGTGCTCTGAGGGAGAAGAGATTCAATTTAAGCACAGGTCTGTACCTGATGAAAGAAACGAGCAGGAAAGATAAAACAGCAACCTGAAAAACAGATATGCTCTGGCAGGAGGGAAATTAGGGAGAAGTTCACTCTAGATGCTGTCCCTGCCAAGAGAGTAATTTTGTAATTTTGATTCAGTCTGGGCCAAATTAAAATTATGGCTGCCACTTATCAGAAACACATGGAGGTAGCATACTCCCTCTCCTTCCCTTTGTGCTGTCTGAGGTAGAGTTCAGCAAGCACAAAGCATCTCCCATCAAACCATACAAGTGATAACACATCTGACCTGTGACAAAAACCAGATAACTGAGTTCTTTTAGATCTTTTCTGCCAACTTTTTGAATGAAACATCTTTTTTTACACCTGCCATGACAGCATGTCCTCTCCAGACCCCATGCAGAAAGCAGTTATTTCCCTTTTCCCTATTTCCCTAAAACAAAACAAGCCAGGCATTTCTCAGGCAATTAAAGGAATGTTTGCAGAGTCAGTGGGGTCAGGTCTGGCCCCATAAATAGCTCCTGGAACAAAAGCATAGGCTTAAAAACATAATGGAGGGCTTTTAGCGCATGGGTCAGAAGTGGGAGCAGGCTGCGGATAGCTTCATAACCATAATGTGACAGGGAGAAGAGTCAGAGAGATATACAGAGCCTCCGGTGGTACAGTGGCCTGTGGCGAACACAATGCAAACACCATGCACACATTCCTCTGTAAGCCACAAGCCCAGCCTCTACTCCTCAAAAATTTAATTAGAGATCACTGACACCACAGCGCTCTTCCTTTCTCTTCACTCTTTCGCTGCACGAGCACACGTGTTTTGTATTTTTTTTGTTTCCCGACCATGTTTTCAACGCTGTCAGTGAGTAGAAAAAGGCAGTTGCTGTAAATACACGGCTGACAGAGAGCTGCTCATCTACAATTGTAGGCTGGGAGACAGAGGTTGGCTCAGCGGGGTGTTTTAATGACAGTGTGTCACAGCACGCCAGCCTCGGCGTCGCTCGGCTGGCTCACACACTCGCCATTTTTATACATGGAGAACATGGCTCTGCATAGCATCAGCCAGCTTTAGGACGGGCACACAGTGCCTTTGGCCTCACTACAGGTCATAATGCTGGATTTAAATTTCGGGGCACTAGGAGTATGATGTAAGGAGATTTTCTCAGTCACTCTGTACAAAGGGCAGCAGGTTCACACTGTGGTTTGTGACCCTTTCATCATCAAAGCCTGACACATTTGAATATGACGTTTTTGAAGAGATCATCAATCAGGGTGATGGATGGATTTCTAGCATGCTTATCAAAACCTTAACCAATGTTAAAACCTCTCTATCAGAGTTTTAAATAGATCATATGAACTCATTGAGCTCTTCTGTAGAAATTTTCAGAAGAGCAGATTTGGAGAATTACCAAAAACTTCCTGACATCATAAGCAGCCGTAACAAAAAGGACAGAACAGTCACACTTTGTTGAGCTGGATATGAAGGGTAAGGGAAAATATTTAAAACATTTGTTAAGTTTTAAACCATGCATGGTTGGATTAAACTCATGGCCCCATCACAGATGAGAACTTTTTTTTAAATCGACCGAACGATTAAACATCCTCAGCTTAGCTAGTCAGCAGCAGCATTACTAGTTCATTTAAATGTGATGTTAGTCATATATTGTGTCTAGCCTGTAGTGCCGCCACCCTCCACTAGTAGGGGCTGTAGCTCTGGTTAATGGCTTCTGCCATGATGCTGTAATGCACAGATGCGCATGTGACAGATGGTATCTTATAGCGTGGTGCAGTGTGTCTGTATTTTGATCTGGAAAATGGGGATGAAGTTTTATGTAGGCTGTGTCAAGTTGAAATGGCATTTCAGAGCTCAATGTGTAACCGTGTAACAGGCATGTTAATCTGCAAGGAGGACTGAAGTCTTGCTGTGCTAGCTCTGCTATTGTTAGCCACACTCTGCAAACCAATTCAACATTGTTAACCCACAGACTGTGTAATCCTGTGTTTAGCGGTGTTCAATAAATTGTGCTCAGTTTTGACTGTTTTCTTACCTTTAGACTAGTCGGTTAGTCTGAATTTAAATTCCTTTTTAGACAACTAGGAAATACTGTCAGTCACTTAAGGGTTAAGGGAGAGATTGATGAAGACTTTGGCCTCTACTGTACTTTTATGAAACAACAACCTTTTAACATAAAAGAGAGAGGAAGGTCCTGCCATGGTGTTGAGAAGTCATACCTTCCGAGCAGCTGTCATCGCTGCTAACGCTCAGCCTCTCTGCGTTGCCTTGCACATATTTGTTGTAGAGTTTAATCCGCAGTGCCCAGCTCAGGTCTGGCTGCCTCACTGTGTTCTTCAGTCGCCTCCTGGCATTAGCAAACCAGTTGGAAACCTGGGAGACAGAGAGAAAGAAAAATAGAAGGAAGTGGGAAGACACAGCAAACAGAAACATATGTTATTGTTTTGAATCCAAACACCTCCACATCCCTGACAAAACAAAGACTATCCTTTATGAAAACGTCTGCTCGCTGCCGGCCATCCGTCTCATTCACAAAAACCAAGAGTGACTCGAGGCAAAAGACAGAAACAGAGTCAGGTTGCAGAGGAGCTCTCTGAAACTGAGCTTTAAGAAACATCCCAGACGCTCCAGAGAGACATCCCAGCATGCATCTCTTCTGTATCAACACCATGTAGAAACATTTAACACCCTTAATCACCGAACCGCCGGCGAACTCAACGATTCGCTTTCAAATGTTCTGAACAAGATGTACGTTCACCCTGCTTATTCTGGACTCGTGCAGCCTTCCTCAAATAATACACTTTTTTTCCCACCACTGTCTTAAAGATGCAATGAAAAAGACACTCGAGCTGCCACTCTTCCTTCCACTGGGAATGGAGACCATTAGATGTTATATTAGAATAACTTTTCATGCTCAATAGACTTCAAGCGGCTTAAGAACGGGCTGGGACGGGGCCTTATGCTAGAGTACTTATTTTTTTGATCTCTTCTTTCAGTATCATGTTTCTCGTTAACTAAGACCATTTCACATGCTTTTGTCTCCAGCCCAGGGCTGTGGCTCTCCAGGGAGGAAGGAGGCATCTTGTACATTTGGCTCTGCTAAATGAGAGCTGAGGTGAGACGAGGCGAGATGTGGGACGGCTCGCCAATGAGGACTGGAGGAAAGATGGCCATCAATGGGGTGAGAGAAAAGAGAGAGGAGGGCACTGCTGCCTGCACAGATGACACCCAAAGATATTTAAAAAAAAAAAAGGTTGCATCACAGCAGCCAAACTCTTTGAGCCGTGCTCTGTCTGTACCGTATGTACCGTAGAGGAGACAGCATGCAGGGATTTCAACAGTGATGGAGAGATGGCACGGATGGCACAAACTTTTAGGAATCATTTACATGGAAAAAGGGCAGTTTTGCTCAAACATGACAGATTTAGTTGCTTCAAACACCTGATGCCAGGTGGATGTTGCCAGGGAAAATGCTCAGGAAGTGATGCATTCTACATTGCTGGCTGCAGCACGGGGTTCGTTTGGACTAAACAGTGGAAGATCTGTGTTCATAGCCTCCTAGGATGGGTATTTTGAGAAAGGAATGGCACTCACAGCTGCAAGAAACTTTTTTCTTCTTTCGTATGAAATCATTTGCAGATAATAATAATATTCCTAATTGTATTAATATTTGTGTGATTGCATCTTTTATCATGCAGGGCTGAGTAGTTTGTTCCGTATTGCATTAAGTGAGGTCACATAATTGTAGCAGCATCAGCCAAGGCTGATTTTTCTTATGGATAGTTAATTTATTAAACAAATAAAACACATGCTGCCACTTACGGCGATTTTTTTATTGCTAACAATTTGTAAATTTGTTTTTAACTCTGTAAAGCACTTTGAATTGTTCTATGCATCAATGGTACTTTATAAATAAACTTGCCTTGCCTTGCCTGCCTTGTAAATACGGATACATATCAAACTCTTGTGACAAAAACAGATAAAAGCAGCATTACTTTACATTGAAGAATGTATAAAGATATTTTTTATTACAATTTAAACAAGTTTTTGTCAAAGACTCTTCACACTAAGATGCTCAAAAAGATGATGAATAATTAACCCATAGGATAAAACAATTAAAGTAAAAATCTCACAGACGTGTCCTTTGACAGCTTTGTAAATGCTGAAAGTATAACAAATGTAGTTTAGCTGCCTTTCATCATCCTTGTTTGATCACACAAACTCATCTTTTGACCTCTGACACTGCTGCTGGTATTTGGATATCACCCTTAAAAGTATGCATGAGTGAGGCTGTGTGTGATGTGTGTATGTGTGTGTGTGTGTTCAGCACCCCGTTGTCCAACACAAAGCATTCCTCTGCACTCTGCTCGCCCTCGACAAAACAAACAGCCCCATCAGGCTCCCAAAATGAGAACCAGATTAAGCAGCGTGGCCAGCGGCAACAGACGCTGTGAGGCCGTATCAGTGACCTCGTCAGCCAGATGATACTGTAAGCACACAGCTGCAGGCGTCAGAAACAAAACACACACACACACACACACACACACACATTGTGTATTCATGGCTGAGTTTTCCTCTCAGAGGTTAGTCTGTCAGGTGCAGAAGTTAAGAAGTTAAGTCCAGTGTTCTCATGTATTATCAGCAGAGGGTGCAATAGTAAACTAAGAGCTTATATGTATAACTAAAAGACTTGTGTCTGAAGATAAATGTGAGGACTAATGTGACAAAACAAAGAAAAAAAAGGAAAATGTGATTTTGCAATAGAAAAATTATGGTTATTTGCTCAATTTTAACATTTCTACAAAGACTAAGGACAGTTTTAAGTATCCACGTGCCTCTAAAATTTGCATTACAAGAACATTCTATAACTTAAAATGACGATGTAAGCTATCAACTGAAACCACTTTTTAGAAGATCATAAAGAAGGCAGGGAACCACTGACATTGATAAATCCATGATCAATTTATTGCTCCAGCTATTTTTCACATTTGAGTTCAATAGAAAAAAGGAAAAGAACAGCCGACTGCAGCGTCTGGACGAAGGCAGAAACAACATTAACCATCCCTGCAGGAGAGCTGTAAAATAAACAGCTCAAGATGTAAAAACACTTTCTACTCACAGCCTGTTAATCCCATAACAACTCCAGTTTTCCAGACCTGATTAGACAGAAACTCAAATACAGAGTCATTTTTCCCTCGCTGATCGCACTAAAGCCTGCAATAAGGCTTAGAAATACCTCACTTTTATAACTAATGCTGCTTTGTTTTTGCTTGAGCTTCTATAAAGTGCACTCACCTGGACCAGGGTCATTTGCGAGCCAAGGGCCAGCAGGATTTTCTCCGTCTTGGTGGGGTAGGGGTTATCTCGGTGCTTGTAGAGCCACTGTTTGAGCGGCCGCGCCATGTCCTGCAGAGCCTGACGCTTGTGCCGCACTTTACCTCCGCTGGGACGACCTCTGTGGAGGAACAGGTACACAGATGTCAGCCAGACACCAAACTGTAGATTGACTGAAGTGAAATCTAAACCTGGAGTGTTTACTCTTTTCTGTCTGGTACATTTATTCTTTTTAATTTAAAGTCTGCCAGCAAATAAACATCCAATCTCTCTTTAAAGGTGTAAGAGGGATTGTTTGACATGTACCCATTCTGCATTTTTCACTGACATTATGCTCATTATGTAAAGTTAAATTGTTGGTAAACAGTCTAGATTAAATTTCCCCCTTTTCTAAATTAAATCTGGTTTTAAAGCCATAAACAGAACTAGGATTATGATGTTTATTGAAGTCAAACAAACCAGTGGAAACCTGAGCAGACCGGCATGTTGTCTGAATTTGTGAGTCATGACATATAAAGTTAACACACTCTACAGTGTACAATTTTCTCACCCAAAGTTGCAATTAAGCTGAGAGAAATGATTAAAAGAGAGAGAGGCATAGAGACATAGCAGGAGAGAGAGAGTGGGGAGCATGGACAGAGGAACAGTCAGTTTAATTTTTCATTGCGTGTCCCACAAACCACCAACACGTTGCAATGAAACAAACAAAAACATTTCACTCAGGCGGACATTTTGGCCATGATGAACATTTCACACCCTGGAAGAAGAGGAACAAGAACAATGTAGCTGGGTCACATTTTCAGCCAAGCCATCACACAAGGGACTGACCCAAAACTGAAATTATACTTTTACAGAAAAAAACTGCGATACATGTCCAGAAGACGCTCTAAAAATAACACAACAGAATATACCACAGGATTTGAGTTGAAAATATACTGTACAGTCTCAAACCGAATAACTGGTACAAGAATATTTGAATGAAGATGTAACAGACACAAACTGTTAATAAATTACTACAAATGTCCTGTTGAGAAACATAGACATCCTGAAAATTCTAAGGTGATTCTAAAACTTTACTTCTCAAGAATTCTGAGTCATTCTTTTCGTCTGTGAAGGTCTCAGTCTCACCTTCCCTCCAGGTTTTATGAACCTGTAGATGTCAGTATGGTGCTGTGCTCCGCTACTCCCTTTATCTCACCAAAAAGCTCCACCGGCTGCAGATGTAACATATTTTAGTCTAACCTCAAGTCTGCCTGAGGTTCATGTTGTACAAATATTTTCCTTGTAATCTAGATCAGTATGAACATCCGAAAGGACGTGTTACTCAGTGTTCTCTGCTTTGATTTAAACACTCTCACACACGCACACCTCTGTTTTATTATTTCATGTTCTTCATTAGGACTGATGCTTCCTATGAGGTGACACCTTACGGTCTCATAGGCTCACTAACTCAAAAGATTCTCATTTTTTATCAAAGTGTGCTCCTCAAGGAGGCTCCTTCAAGTCACTTATATTCTTTTGCACTTTCCATATGTGCCAAATACCATATAATTAATACTTAACAAATAATTACATTACATCTTCTCTTACACCTGCTCCCTGGCAAATGGACAGGAAACCAAACGAAAACAAACTTTACATTTAAAAATAAAACGATCAACTCTGATGTGATTGACTAGACCACACAGAGAGTTGAAGGGCACATCTATTTCTTGGAAACAGATGTAGACCTCCAGAAGACACGCTACCGAACAGGCTGACCTACTTATTAATTTTAAGATTAGCTGTGAACATCAACACTTTAATCAGGACCAGATTGGGAAACTGGAAATATTAATTCCCCAATCCATCAGATCCTGTTGCACTAAAGCAACGTTCAAATCAGACAGAATGGATAATCTAACTTGGTGTTGAAGTCTTGAGATGTAAAACATAAATATGTGTACTGTTCGGTGTATAAAAACACCTTCTATGTGGATTTTTATCCGCGCGTAAATGTCTGAAATTGTGCGTAAGAGTGAAATTTACGCACTGCTGCTGAAAAAAATAGGAGCAAGTTGAAACTAAATACATACATGCCTATTAAAACTTAATAGGTTTCACGCCAGTGTACTGATCACAGATGTAATTTTATAAGAATCTGACCCCAGAGGCAATCTCCAGAGTTTGATATTTCTTATCCTGGCTTCATTTTTCGCTCAAGGAGAATCCCAGACAAAATCATCATTCTTATCCACGCCCTCGGTGTGCTAACCTGCGCCAAGTGAAATAACAGCTAATCCACATATTAACACAAGCCTCGCAAGCCGACCAGCAGCGTGAAACCGTCAGACTGCTCCACCTACCCGCTCCGTCTGTGTCTGATAGCCTGGTTGTCTCTGATGGTCTGGTTGCTGGAGAGGAGGTCTGGATGCTGCCCGTCGATGACTTCCAGATAATTTCTGCTGCTCATTTCCACCTCTTTCGCCTTCTCCTCAAACAGGACCTGGCTGCTGAGCTTGTTAAACACGATGGTGTTCATCTTTGGCCAGATATTCCGCAAATATCACCGATGAGAAAAAATCTTTTTTCAAAAATGAGGGAAAAGTCTCCACGTGTGTCACAGAGTCCCCGTGTCTCTCCTGTCAAATAAGAAAGAACATATTAGAAAATGGATAATGTACAAAATACAAATTACAAGGACTAAAACATGAGCTTCAGCTAGAGATAATGATACAAAAAATATTTCATATCAGCACCTATCATTTAACCACCTAAAATTAACCAGAGAGATCACGAACTTCTTCTAAGACTTCTATTTAGACACTTTCATTCTACTGTGTACAATGAAGTTACCTTCAACTTGCCTACTCGTGCGAATACACTGCATTTATCAGTACGTAAACTATCCGGCGGTCCATGCGTAAATGCGCTCCTGTGATGCGTCACTGTAAGGTCGCTCACTGTAAACATTTGCGACTGCGACTCCAGTTCAAACCATGGGGTTTGTGTAAAGTCATAAAGCCCTCAATGTTAGTGATTATGAGGAAGTTTCAGGAGAAATCAGCACAGACAGTAGGCCCATCAGGAGTAACACGTTAAATGTATCCCGTGCAAGGATGCCGCGCAGCTATTCTCCCTAGAAACGGCTATTTCGTCTGACACCTGATTTTTAAAAGGAAACCTGAAGCAGATTGTATTCGTTTCTATTTTAGAAGTGGTCCACTTCATTTTTTTGGAAATAACTAGAAGGAAAGTTAACTTCCTGCAGTTGAATCTACAGCCAAGTTTGGTTTGGACAGTAAAATTGTAAAATGAGCTTGAAAAATGTGCTTTATAATCCATTTCAAGCATCTTAAATATTTCTGCTCTGCCTCCTCTGCACTGTGGTCGCCCGTCGCTATAAAGCCTGAATGGTTTATTTTGGTTCGCACTCTACTTTTTAATACAAAACATACATCTCTGCAGTCTACTGAAATGTGGCATTTGGTAATTCTAATCATTCCAATTCATAATCCTGCCGTACAGACTGCATATTGGGTCTGTCAGGGGACAGGCGCACCGTGATGTGGTGCAATCAGAAGCTGCCAAACACTTACAGAGCCATGTAGTGATACCCACTTGGATTTACAAATAATCAAAAGACAATGGGTTTAGAATTTATAGGCTTATTTGTATATTTTAAAGATTGAAAACTGTGGGTGACTCCACTGCTGCCAGAATAAAGCGCAGCACAAACCAAGTCATGTCCATTCAAACTTAAATAAAGTGGCTTTATCAACTACATCACTGTTTCCAAACTATCACTCCACTCCTAAAACAACCATCAGTGTGTCATTGTATCTCGGCCACGTACCTGCCCCGGGCCCCTCCTGCGTCTCTCTGCTGTGTAGAACAATAATCCTGTTTCCAGTCTCCCATTCCCCGCTCACATGTTCCCGTCCTGAGATCCTGAGCTCAAACCACACGGACCGCCGTCTCCTCCTCCGCTTTATCCAGCGACCTGGTCCGCACCGCCCGGGAATCTGAATATCTCACCCTGCTCATGTTTCCTAGCACACAGCCCTAGCCTGCGAACATACTGTTGATGGTTTAAGCCGGTTCAGGGGCCACGGCCAGCAGGAGGAAAGAGAGGGAGGAAGGCTGCACGCTGCAAAAAGTAGGCTGTCTGAATCACTGAATCCTAAGCATAGTTTGAAAACGGCACTTATCTCCAAATAAATGTATCCAACTGACATGGGAAAGCATCTCTGGCTTGAGGAACTGTCCTCAGAAAGTTACATTCTCTAGATTATTCATCAAATTCTGTCTTGTCTCAATTTTAGGAACTCAATGCGTCCATTATGGAGTGTTTATAAAAAATAAAGCTGATTAATTTAAATTAAAAAAAGTTGGAATTTACCCAAAAGTTGAACATTAATATATGGATTGATGCCACACTTTCTATGATTGAAACATCATATCAAGTGTTCCTTTCTTTGCATTCTTTGGTACAATTTCAGAGTTCATGAGTGAGTTCATTATGACAATCATAGCTAAATGTAGTGCCCTATGAGTACAAGTATGAGTGTCAGTCTTCGCCATCTTTACTGTCTTTACTGGGGAGCTTGAATCAAAAGCAACCATGCCTTTTTCTTCTTTTATTTTTCTTTCAGTAAAAAATGAGTTAGAGTAAAAAAGGAATAGATTTGGGAGTGAAAGTAAAAGTCAAATGTTGGTGATACTGCTTGGATGTCAAATGTGTTAAAAAAATTAAGGATGCACGAAATCACTTTGCAGTTTGTATACAGTGTATGGCAGTGTAAATGGTAATAATATATTGCTTTTCTAGTCTCAAAGGACTTTTACACTACTTGTCACAATCACCCTTTCACACCACATTCATAATCTGATGACAGAGGGTTCTACAGTAGGGAACCGTCAGTATTTACTAATCCCATTACACCATGTCACCTGGAGCAATTTGGAGTTCAGTGTCTTGCATAAAGACACTTCTGCATGTGACTGTAGGAGCGGTGATCAAACTGCCAACCTTCTGATTTGAGAGACGACCGACTCCACCACTGAGCCAAGCCGCCCAGTAACTTCTGTGACCAGACTGAGACAGAAACTAAGCTGTTTGCAGCTGCCTGGCAGCTTTGTTTTACGCAGTGTTGAAAAAAAAGGGTAAATCACAAGCCATGCCCTTAAATGAAACCCCTCCTACCAGCATCCCAAAAGCTCACACAACGCTTAAGTTAACATCGGATTTACAGCTTCAGACTCGACTGTTAAAAACCACTTTCCCTAGACTTCTCAAATCTGGATTAGATTATTGAGTCAGACTTCTTAAAACACAGTTTCAGATTTTTTTAAAGAAAAAGAAGCAGATCATACTCCTTTCTGTCTGTATTGGCCACTTAAAAGCTGAATTGGAAGCTGGCGCTAACTTCAGCAGTTTACAGCTCACTTGTTAGTGCTCCTCATTTTGCTTGTTTGATGTGTATAAAATCATGATGTCTTTACAGTTGACTCCCCAAAGTTGCAACATATTCCCTGCATGAAATCTCCTTACAAGGCAAACTGTAGTAACAAACGAACAAGCTGCGTATGAATTTGTAACCTTTAACAACTTCTGGTTGGTGAATTCTACTACCATTATACAGAGGCAGGCTTGCTTTCCCCACGCTATTTCTGCTAAGCTACGCTGTGCACAAACCCTGTTAGCTACAGGTCCTATTAAGTTCTGTGAATCTTTTTAAGGCTTGGAATATTCCAGAATTTGATTAGTTGATCAAATATTTAGGTATTTCCAGTGCCAAACATATTAAACGTATAATCGAGTCCTTACCAAAGTGAAGCAACATTTGACCTAAGTAGACTCCGACAACACCAAAGTTGCTCAGTGAAAGTGACATTTTTTACAACCACGCTGTGCACCAACCAAGTTAAACCCATTACCTACTGTCTGCTGCAGACACACTTTACAGTGCAGTAAACCTTGTTTTGGATGCTCGTAAAGGCTGTATCATGTTCCTGCAAGATCACACCTCGGTCCTAAATCGTAGAGATAATTCTATAGTTTTACCACATTCATCTTCAAGCTGCCCGAGGCTAAAGTTGGTATCAAATTTAGATAATTGCTTTTGCTGGAATAATTATTCAGAACCGAAAACCTAGCTTGTTTTGGTTACGTTCAGAAAAAAGAGATTCTTACAGTATATAGCCATGCCACTGTTGATTACCCTTGATACCCTCTCATTGACTTCCATTATAAAACCTGTCACATTAAGGCCTCATGAGTCATACGTTCTGAGGTCCTCAGCTGTGTGTTCCCTTGGGTTTTATCCAAGGTAGTTATTCGAAGGACGTGACTAAGCAGCAGGAGCCATATGAAGGGCTCGAGATCCGTGTAATTATTGTTTATTTGTGCTTATTTTCATTTAACAAGGAAGTCAACTTTCACCAACAGCTTGTGCAAACATCCCATGAAAGGGCCAGTCATGTAATCACTTTAATTAAGGTCGGGAAGGTTTATTTGCTTAGGTCATACACAATATGTAAGTTTTCCTTCTCGCCTGAAGTGAACCTCTGTTACCTCCCATGACCTTGTCACTGTTATCTGAACCCCAGGGTCCGAGCGGCCCCCTCTGGGGATGGGAAATTATGGAGCCTCGTCTTTAGCATCTCTTTCATCTTAATCATTCTCTGTTTTGGCTCACTTTGTCAGCCTCCTGCCTGGTGTCCAGTGTGGGCGTACAAAACGATTCACCAGGTAGCAGCACAGCATTAATCATGATGTCCAGCGTTGTAGGGGTTGTGGCAGGGACCCTGCAGGAGATCTCTGAACATGGCCCTGTTTCGTCTCAGACTTGAGCCCATAACTTACACTGGCATCTGCTTTCTTTGCCCTGTAATCCTTGTAGCTTTACTAGTCACTTGGGTTTGACAAATAATGGTTTTTGAAGCCTGGCACCAAAACCAATAAGGCAGTATTTTGAGTCTGAAGTTGCAGACAGCTAAGAGGTTGTGCAGATTTGAACAAATTCTTGGGCTCAAGCGATATAGAAGCTGAGAAATCCATTTTTGTAACAGTTAAAAACAGACTCTTTTGTGACACCTGATATTCTAATACCTGTTAAGGGAACTCTGGGATGTGTTATCATAAATCAAAAGTAAATTCCATCAGATTTCTGGTTCAAGGAGCATGGCATTTTTTTAAGGAATCATAATCACTTGATGCAACTATATTTTTCTGAAAACAGTAGTGCTGTTGCCTCCATGTTCCTGCAGGACACCTGTCAAACCAGAGAAAGCAACCCTGATGATGTCACTGTGATGTCAGTATGGGGTTACTTCACCTTGGACTTGCAGGATAAGTTCATAACAGATAACATTCTTTGCGTGTTGTTCTTTCCAGAAATGCAAATCCTTTTATTCAACAGATGCAAGTAAATAAAACTATTCAAACCCTCCATGGTTTAATAGGCTTTCTCTGGGTTTGTTGGACAGTCTTAAATGCCTGATTTCAGAGCAGCTTTAAACATTTTTAAAGCAATGCAAGTTGCAGTGTTTCAAGACTTTTTTTTAAGTAACACACATTACACATCAACTGTGAGGAACTGGGACAAAAACTCCAAGAGAGACATCTATTGGCAGAGCAAACTATTTTCTAACACTTCTAGTTGATTTCTGTTTTAAGATACAAAACTGAAAGTGTAAAATTGGGATGAAATTAACGTAAAATTTCACGAAATGCTACTTTCCCACTGATCTTGCCCATTACAATGGAATCCATATTTACACAGAAAAATGTATTGGTAAATATATTACTGTAAAAGTATTCTGTAAGATCAGCTCTGACACATTTGCAACAGAGCCTCCAGTTGGTGGAAAGTTGGAACAAAGCCTATGATTGGTTGATAGATGAATCACATGACACTGGGAAATGGCTAAGTGGGCAGGTAACAGTTGTAATGTGGAAAAATAATCAAAAGAAAAAACACAATTCTCCAATAAATCCATATACTGATAAACATCTCTATAGCCTAGAGGACAACTTAGACTATGTAACCCAACATATGGAACTTTATTTTCACTTAAGTTTTTCTATGCTGAGGAGGAGTAACGTCAGTCTAACATTTAATACAACACAACTGAATTTATATGTTGTATATGGGGGTAATTTTGGGAACATGAAGCTCTGTCATCGTATCCATCTCTTTGTACATGTTTTATATACATGTTACTCACTCTTGTATTGTTTTATAATACATCTACTGGAGTTCATTTGTATGTGGGTTTGCTCTGTTCTGCCAGAGGAGCGGTTGTAGTGAAAGTTTTATTTTCTGGCTCTCATAACATTTGTTTTCTCCGGGAACTTCCAATATAACTCTGACCCATTTAGAGAACACAACTACTTATGGAGGGAGTTCAATGTTTCTGATTCTCAAGGTAGTATAAACGATGCAGCAAAAGGTCCTGGATGAAAATTGTCCACAAGTGCCAGACGTGTGTGTCTCTTCAGAGGCATAATTAAGAAAGCAGACATTCATCATGCATCATGGATCCAGCAGGAAACACCCAGTTTTTTCGCCATGGGGTACTTCATCATTCAATGTGTATTAAAGGATCTTGCTATGAAAGGTGGCCATTACTAAAAATCACTGTAAGCTTAATGTCAACACCTTACGCTATTACAATCCAAATTATTTTTTAAAACCCCAGTCTCTGCACCCATCGTCTGCCCCTCATTTAAGACGATGTTTCACTCCAGACGGGGACTTAATTTCTTCATGTAAACCACTTTTGAATTACACACTGCAGCTCTCGGACTACTTGTAAAGCCACAGACATATTTGTTCGATAGTTTGCCAGCTTTGCTGGAAAATGTGACTGAGGAGAAAATTTGCAGGTTGTTTAAAATGACCCAATTACTGTTTTCAGAGAGAGTTAAACATTTGGGACACTAATCAGCGAGTCGTATAACGCATGCTGTCCGTCCATGTCTTCAGAAAGCAATCAAGAGTCCAAACCCAGCACCATTAGAAGTCACCAGGATTGCTCCATGAAAATTACAGAGGGGAAAAAACAGCTGATACTCTTTAAAGCCTCCAGTCTTCTGTTGTCTCTCTAAAAACAGCTCTCCAAGGATACACAAATGGCTACTAAACAGGGAACTTCACAGGGAGGAGATGCCAGTACGGTATCCAGTGTACAAGGTGATGGATACATCTGTCAGAAAACATGCTTTCACAGTGAACTGGACCCTCTCATTTTCTTACACTGATGATCCAAGCTGAATTAAGTCTGACAAAGTGTGCTTTTTGTGAGCCCAAGCCGTGCCAGAGCCACTCATGTTAGAATAACAAAGAATTACGTTTTACTGTGTCATTAATAATGCCAGGGTGAAAGGTTTCAGTTATTCAAGTGTCATCACCTCTATAACTCTGGTCCTACTATCTCTGCTTGTTGAGTCTCCAGGTATTTTTCTTTGTGAGCAGACCGTTGCAGAGGTCTGAAGTATTTGGGAGTGCTTGGGCAAACTGACAGACAGCAGTGAGCTAGACTGGAACAGGGGGTTATTTATGTAAGGCACAGGGGGAGAGGACATTTATAAAAGTCAGAATTAAAGCAGGAGCATCAAAATACTAAAAATATTACAGTCCTGCGGTTAAACAGCAGAGAATACTAACCACATGAAAAGGATACACCACACTAAAGCAGAAAAATGCATGTTGGACATTTGCCCAATTGTCCACTTTTACAAATATTATTCTTAATTCTGTGAAGAAACTCAATCCTGCGGCATTCTTTACAGTTTTGTACTTTGTGCTCGTGTCTCCGAGCGAGTAATCAGTTACAGATTTAAATAGGATGTTCTATAATGCCTTGCTGATGATTTGTTGATTTGGTGCTATTCCCCTCTGTTGCATGTCTTCCCCTCAGGTCCAGAGTTGTGATAGCTTGATGAAAAGACTGTGATGAAAACTCTGGGATAATATAATTTTTGGTGCCGTGCCATACGGAGCTCTCAGGTTGGTTCCTGATCCAGCCAGGGGAAACCTGGCCGGGCTTATGGCGCACAGCTGTGCGTCTGGGAGCGTGTGCCAACTCATCACTGTCTGTGTGAGGAAAATTTTTAGCATCTTTTCTTGACGTTATCCTTTGTGTCTGCAAATGAATATAACTGTCTGTTGGCTATCAGTATCACCTCCTCTTCAGTTCTATCAAAGTGCAAGATGGAGAGGAGAGGTCCAGAAAGGCTTTAGGTTACACTTAAACTTCTGTGAACACATAACTAAACATCCTCGCATGTCACATCACAAAGGGTGAGAAAGTTACGGCATACAAAAACAACTGCTCACAGGTTGTTCTTTTTAAAAGATGTCTTTGAGGCTAATCAGAGCAATTTTATCCAAGCAAGAGTCATACCTTCCAAGTTCATCAAATCAGTGGAGTGTCTACAATTTCACAATTTCCTCAATTTCAAGGTCATGCACAGAAAAAAGGGGCTCTGATCTGTTAATGTGGTTGACAGGCATATCCTGAACTCCATCCCCTACGTTTCTCCTCCTCACACTGACTACAACAGACACACAGACATCAGGTCCGGTGAGTAAAGGGTGTTTCATTAGAAATGCTTGGATACCGAGTGTCATAAGAGTTCACAATGAGCACGGGATGACTAATCTGATAGAAGTTCTGCATGCTGCCTTCTCCAATCTGCTCCACTGCTTGCGCTCATTGAAGAAAATGTCAGCATTGTGTTTAAAGACTCACAGTCCTGTGCAGGTAAGCACAATGCTTCTTCAAAAATCATGGAGTTGGAAGCTTGGTGGCTAAAGTGAATACATGCAGATCTGATCAGTTGACCACTGACGTTGATAAGCTAACTGCTAGTACATGACTTAATACATATGCATTAGCCTTGCTCATTTGATATAAATAAAGAGTGCTTCGAAGAAGTGTCTAGGACTCCTTTTCATCTGTGTAGGTCGTATTGAACAGTGCCAAAATTGAGTCACCAAACATCAAGTCTGAGTCTAGGCTTAAGTCCCTAATGTTCCAGTCCAAGTCTCAGTCACTAAAGAAGAATCAGTTAAGTCTGAGTTAAGTCCCCATTACCTTTGTTTAAATCAGAGTTGAGCCTCCAACACTGTTAAATCCTTGATGCAGAGTGCACTATTCCTGACCCCTCTTTAGACATACTGGCAGTTACTGTTAATGAACACAGTGCATGATAGTGCATGTAGGTGCCCTTGTTGAAAGATAAATAATTGGGGACTAGTTAAAAAAAATTAAAGAATTAAAAAATTGAAAAGTCTTTATCAATAAACAAGTCTGAGTCCTCCACTCCATCTTTGGAACACTGATGTTTGATGTTTGATATTTGAGTCCAGGTCCAAGTCCAGTCATGAGGTCTTGAAATCAATCTCTTTGATGTGGTTGTTGTGGCCGAGTGGTTAAGGCGATGGACTCGAAATCCATTGGGGTCTCCCCGCGCAGGTTCGAATCCTGCCAACAACGAACAAAATTGTTCAACTTTAGGAGCACCACCTACTCCAACAGCAGACTTTATGTGGAGATATGTAGGTATCTGCGTCAAAAGAAGAAGCTTGACCCTCAACTGAAGGTACTCTTGCCAATGGTCATCATTGTAGCAGAATCTCAGCTAGTCGGGTGCGTTGATTGTGTCATCAAGGGCACCTTGTGGCCAAAAGTCAAACTCACTGAGTAAATGTTTGGCGATTGTGGTATAGTGGTGAGAATAGCTGCCTTCGAAGCAGTTGACTCCTGGCCATTGCAGTAGCATGACATTTGCATTCCAGTACCGAGACAGATGTAAACAAAATGTATAACAGTGGGACTGTGGATCACTGTATTCTCAAATTATTTTGTAAATGACTGGAATACCAATTTGGCATCTCCTGCCTGGTAAAAGACTTTGTAATGAGAAGATCACATTGTGAACTCTTGATAATAACACTACATGAAAAGTTCTGAGGTGAGAGATAGCATTCCTCAGAACTGATTGACTAATAGATTCGGCCAATCAGTTGTATTTGCTTCATGTACTGGGGATGTAGCTCAGTGGTAGAGCGCATGCTTCGCATGTATGAGGTCCTGGGTTCGATCCCCGGCATCTCCATCAGGGTTTCTCTTGATGAGCCTTCAACTTGAGCTGATCTTGGACCATACAGAAATGAGCATGACAGATGGAACCATTGGACCAAAGGGAATGATCAATATGTGGCAATAAAGACAGGCTTCATGGAAAGGAGAATGTCCTTGACCAGAATTGTTCTTTGGATGGTTGATAAGTCAACTTTGTTTAGCTGTTGAAAAAGGAATTGTGGACGGTTTGCATACAACCTTGCGCCAGATATCATTGTGGAGCTTTTCCTTATGAGCAGGTGGGGATGTAGCTCAGTGGTAGAGCGCATGCTTCGCATGTATGAGGTCCTGGGTTCAATCCCCGGCATCTCCATGAGGGTTTCTCTTGGTGGGTCTTCAACTCTCAGAGACTCATTGAATTGAACAAGGTCCAGCAATTACAATAATACATGAAAGCAATGACTAACGTAATGATCAACATGCTGCATGAAGTCTCTCTGAATGAACACAATGTCTTTGATTTTCCAAGAGTATTTTCTTTGGATATGGTTCAGGGCTAGAAAATAATTGCCTGTATTTCACTTTTATATCATGCCAAGGTTAAGGGGACATCTTGCGCATACAAATAAGATGATTTTTCAAAGGAAAGGGCAAGGCACTTTGTCAAATGAATGAGTATGTAAAGGCTGCATGTTGTGAAGAATTGGTGGAAAATCAAAGACTGAGTTGTCGTGGCCCAGTGGTTAAGGCGATGGACTAGAAATCCATTGGGGTTCCCCCGCGCAAGTTCGAATCCTGCCGGCAATGCTTCTTTTGTTGCTCTGTCTGCTGCACTGTTAAAGTTTGACTGTGACAGGTTCTTCCATTGCCCACAGAGGCACTCAGATATAACGTGTATTCCCAGGCCCTTTGCACAGCCACTCGCACCTCTAGCCATGTGGACGCTGTGACTCCAGCTAGCCTTAGACTTGCTTGATGGACGCACATCTGTCATCCTGTATCTCCGATTGTCTGGAAATCGTACACGTGTGCTTTGTGTAGCCACTGGAAAAGGTTCCACCCAAAGCCATAGAGCTACTAGTGGACCTTGGACCACCCCAGGGGCAAATATGGTGCTGGAGCTGTCTTATGTTCTTGTACAGGGGGGATGTAGCTCATTGGTAGAGTGCATGCTTTGCATGTATGAGGTCACTGGTTCAATCCCCGGCATCTCCATCAGGCCTACAGAAATGAGCGGGTGTGCTTGACTTGGCCTACACAAATAAAAGCCATGGGTTGCAGGCATTGCGCCACACACTTGCAATCAGGCAGATTTCTCAGAAAGAAGAGGAAAGAGTGCCTTTCCTTGACCACTGTTTTCTGTGGACCCACTGTCGTGGCTACAACGTACTTGCCTGTGTTTTGTGACGAGGGGAACAACTGCCCTCACACGTAAGATGCTATTTGGAGAAGAGGATTTTCAGGCACTTTGTCAAAAGACAACATAAAGGCTGCATGTGCTGAAGAATTCACAGAAAAACCAAAGAAGCACTGCCAAAGTGGTTGTTGTGGCCGAGTGGTTAAGGCGATGGACTAGAAATCCATTGGGGTCTCCCCGTGCAGGTTTGAATCCTGCCAACAACGCATGTCTGTTTTCCCCTTTGCCAGCAACAAGTTCTCCAACAACAGACACTTTGAGGTTGTGAGGTATGGGGGTTTCTGCATCAAAAGAAGAAGCTGGACATTTGATTGAAGAAATCTTGGCTTATTGGCATACGGTAGAGCTTTTCCTTATGAGCGGCTGGGGATGTAGCTCAGTGGTAGAGCGCATTCTTAGCATGTATGAGGTGCCAGGTTCATTCCCTGGCGTCTCTGGGAGGGTTTTCTACACTCAAAGAATATTTTTACTGGATTTGTATCACACGGAAGTCAACACTTACATGTTCACTAAAGTTGATAAATTCACCCCGCATTTAGTCAGGTGTCTCATATAAAGAAACAAGATATTTCCTTTCCCTACCGGTATTTGCTTTGGACTGTCCATCATGGCTCTAACATATTTACCTATAGTTCATGATAACATGTCAACTAAGGGTAACGCTACCTGAACAAATAAGAGGCCTTTTGGAAAATGCTATTTTTGGGCACTTCGTGAAATTAGAATGTAAAGCCTGCAAATGGTGAAGAATCAGCTGAAATCAAAGAAAGATTAACAGGGTGGTCACCCCACGCATGTTTGAATCCTGCCACCTTACAGAGCAAGAAGTTCTCTATCAATGGACACTTTAAAGTAATAGTATTGGTGTTGAAGTATGTAACAAATGCAAAAATACAAAATAATGTAGTTCCTCAAGTTTCCACTCAAGGCTGTGTCCAAATGACAAGGAGTCCCCATTACAGCGCATATCAAAATGTCTTTTTTTACTGCAGAAATAAACATATCTAAAGTCAGGTGCAACACAGGTTTAGGTCTGTATATCTCAGGTCAATATTTATAACAACTGAAAGAGGTTTTTCTTTTATTAAAGCATAATGTCATGCATAAGTTGTCCTAACAAGACAGCTATAGGCTATGGTTTTTACTTCACCTCTGTGCTGATTCCTTGAGTAGTCGCTATCTTTTGGTGTCAAAAAACTCATCACTTAGAAAAAATGCATGTTGCATAGAGTCTATGGATTTAACCTCAAGATTAAGACTACATGTGATCCCACTCTGAATTCTACCTCTAAACAAAAATATTGCTATTTATTTATTTATGCTTACTGATTTATGAGATATACTGGCTAAGCAGACTTCCCCAAATCAACAATTTAGCAGCCTAAATGAGCTCAAACATCCCCTCACCTGTATGGTTCTGGAGCTCACCAAACAGTGTACTGCTATGTCCTGTAAAGCCAAACCTAGTTAAAGTACATGGCCATAGCTGTCATGACCAATGATGGCACCGCTTACATTTTTGACATATTTACATAGACATCAATCTTGCAGCCTGACCCGCAGGACAGAGTACTTGTTCACACATTACTATGTTTATTCAATGTCATACTGACTTGTTATTTACGTGTTACGGGAGTGAATGTCTAAATTTATTAGTACAGTGCAAGCCGTTTTTAATAACTCCTGAAAAAATGATGAGAAATGCAAAGGTATCACAGGAAAGCTTTTCTGGGGAGTATGGAGTGGGGTGATGTTGTGAATGACTCAAGGAAGGAAACGAGCGCAGAGAGAGAGGCCACTGAGCAAACAGTGGCTGAGAGTGACACGCGAGGCTCACTCCAGAAAACCTGTTGGTGAGAGCATGCTGTAATGATAAAAAAAAAAAAGCTAATTCACAGATTGAGAAGAGAGGCTGTGTTCACCCCTGGTGCTCGGCGAGCAGAGAGCACTGCTCTGTGTTTGGATGGGGCTCTGAGAGGCTGTTGTGTACGCGCATGTTTTTAATGGCAACATCACAAGCAAACCATGCTGCTGCTGCTGTGCAACAGTTTGGGATTTTATATTAAAAATGGTCCTTGGACACTAAAGTGGACAGAAAAGCCACTTCTTATATTTGGAAAGAACTTTTACTATTCATTAATTTCTTTTATAAAATATAGCTACAGAACACTGGAGGGTATGTGGGATCTTTTAAAAAACTTCAAAAGAGCAGTTCCATTTGAAAACAATAAAGCTGGTATCACAATACACAGCTGGGTTACTATAAAAATAAGTGATATATAAATTTATTACTCTGTCCACCCAGAATGCGGACAGACCAATTTCTTGACTGTAGAGCGGATATTTCCACACATAAGTCTTGCAATGTGTAATAAAGTCATCGAGTGTGGTTGCATCCATCACCCTGACCTAAGGGAAACCTCTACTGGAGTCCTGACAGGGTGAAGGTCGGGCCACTGGTGAGACAGACCAGATGAGATACCGGGGTGGGGCAGATGCCTGAACCCAAATGTCCCAACAAACAGGAGCAACAGCATCAGGGATATCCCTCCACTATTTCTATCCCTTCCGTGAAGCGATGAAAAGCATCAGATCTTGAATGGCCAGAGTAGGACGTAATTGCTGCCTCTACCGAGGCGTGGAGGCATATAACCTCTAATTTCCCGTGAATAATGTCCCTGTGTTGGACGGGGAGCCAAAGAAAGTGGCAGTTTCTTTTCTCAGAGGGTTTGTGGCTCGACTAATACATTCAAACTGTGGCTTTATGACCAATAGGCCTGAGGGCCAGGCTCCTGAAACAAACTTTCTACTTCCTTCCAGCGTCTCCTCTGTGTTCTGCAAGGTTTGACATCAGGTTTGAAAAGGAAAGAAAAGCACAGTTTGCCAACAAGTGTTTAAATATTGCAAATCAAGGCTCATCATGTTTAACTCAGATATGATAGGAGCCAGTCTGCAAAGAAAGAATCTGTTGTCCTCTTTTTATTGCTCGGCATCTTGAACCGTATAAGAAACCAATTCCATGTATGCAAAGAAAATCGTAGCCAAAAAATCAGCCAAAATCATTGTGTTAACTACATTTTCCTCTAATCCTTTACCAAAATCAAAGCAACTGGGTTCTTGTTTGGATTATGTATGCAAAGTCAGGTTTCAGCAGAAAGACAACAGTAGCCTTGATTTACTAAAACTTATGGAAACAGAGTGGCATACTTTTCTACCTATTTTCATGAAAGATTTGTTGAACTTTGAAAAAAATATATTTATTGTTTTCCCAAAGTGTGAGATGAGAAAATCCATACCAAACTCATGTTTGTGCATTAAGTATAGGGCCAAAGCCAGGATGTGGTTATCTAGCTTGGCCTAAAGTTTGGCAGACAAGAGAGAAAGAGGGAAGAAGCAGCCAAAGTGGCTGTGTTAAAACAGAGAAAATACGCCAAGCAGCATGGTTAATTAGCATGTTGTATCTTGGTTTGTTTAATCCATATTCAAAGAGAAATGCAATCAGGACAAGTTGTGGTTTTAGGGGAAGTCATGTTCTGAAATAAATTTCTGGTAAACAACTGCCTGGCACTCAGAAGGACAGGCTGGATGGAGAATTTGTTTTTTGGTCAAGAAATCATTCCAACATGTAATTCCCTCCAAAACCACTAAATCCTTTTTGTATATTTTAAATCAGATACAATGTGCTAAGTTGTTAGTTGGAGGGAAGTTGCTTGGCATGCATTTTTACTTTGCAGGTAGCAATCAGCTACCCTGCTCTATTTCACACACATGCGGTGATAGTAATAATACATCCACTTCACATTTGCCACATAAAACAAAAAGCGGTGGGTGCCGGTATAACTCACAGAGGTTACAGTCCTTCAAGCAGTTTGAATTGCCACCCCTGGGCTATTTGCCTCATGTCATCTGCCCCTCTTGTCACTCTCTCGCCTCTGTTTCCAGCCTTACTCTCTCTTCTCCTCTCCTCTCAACAAAGGCATGAAAAGCCCCAAAATAATCTTTAAAACAAACCAAAGTGAGATTGATATTGAGCTTCTCATCTGACTTTTGGAAAGAAGTTTCCTACTACTAAATCATAGAACTGACAGGGAAATTCACTTAAATAAGGGGAAATAAGAGAGCTTGATGTAATAAAAAAAAGAAGATGATGAGAGAAGGGAAAGCTTAGCTGCAACACAAAAAGAAAAACAAAATGTTTCCCTCGTTGTTGAAATGAATAAATGCTTTTCTTTTTTTCTGTTTCTAGAGAATCAGTTTTGACACTGTGCATGTTGAAGAGGCCATAAAACTGGCAGTGTGGAATTAAAAAGCCATTAATCATTGTGAGTTTATTTGCTCTGACTGGTTTGGAGACAGTGGCTTCTCTCAGCTCATAGATTTGTGTTTTTGGAGGAAGTTGCCTCTTCATTGTAGTGAGGCTTCCACTCAATCCGTGCTCTCTCAGTGAACCCTGCTGACAGCTGGTAGTGTTTAAACTTCAAAGAGTGATGAAGATTTTCAACCACATATTTTCAGTGTTTAGCTAATTTTCTATTTTAGCGCGCTGCTGATATTAATGATAAAAGTCCCAGGAGATTTAGTGGCAGCTTCTGTGGTTGGGTGCTGAGCATCTAAGCTAACTGGGACCAGGACAGAGGGATCAGAGAGACAGTGAGGCTGACAGGCATGGTGAGGGCAGCAGTGGAGGAGGCCAACAGTCTCCCACTGAATCTGACATGCAAAATGCTGTCAAGCCTGACATGGTCTGTTTATAATAAACAAGAACAGAAGAAAAAGGGATCAGCTGTACTCACACTGTTACCACTGCAGTGCCTAAATATGGCAATTAAATGGAAAACACAGGATTAGAATTAGAAAAAAAAAAACTTAAAAAAATATTCAAAAACAAAAGACAACCACCACTTGTAGGGAAAAAGCTAAACAATGAGCTTTAATGAGGGATTTCCCAGAATCCCTCATGAAGTTGTTTTATAGTTGGTGCTGACTAAATGCTATGTAAGTGCTCTGGTACACACATGATCCCAAATTCTGGACATCTTATTTTTGACCGACAAAAATAATGAGCCTGTTTGTAAAATCTGTTCTTAATAAAAGAAAAGCCCTGCAAAATCTGAAAATACTCTAACTGAATTATGAGTAATGAGGACGATACACACATAATTCACTGTTGTTGGAGAAAACACGTGGAATTATATTATAGGCAAACTGAATATAGACCACTCACAGTACGTGTTCTTGAATAATGTGTTCATAACATCATGTGGTAAATGAAGGATATAGTGTATAGTGAGTGGGTGAGCTGGTGTTGGGATTCTGATCAGAAAAACAACCCATCCATTATACATTATTCCGCTTCTTACCTGCCTGCCAAAGACATGAACAAGTTGACAAGTTGAATTAGAAACCAGGTTGCCTGCTTGAAGACTATAGCCTCTGTACATGGGGTGCCTTAACCACTAGAGGTGTGAAAAAATATCGATACAGCAATATATCGCGATACTTTGACTTCCGATATAGTATCAATATTTCAACTCTTAATATCAGTTTTTCCTAAAAATTATCATATTTTGGCCGAGTTGGAACTAAAATACGGCTTCAGTATTTCAAAAACAATAAAGTGGAAAAATTGTTTTCAATCAAATAGTTTTGACTTCATTTGTCCTTTCAATTTTGAGCAATATTGTGTGATTTACATATACACATCTCTATTTTTTCTTGGTTAACTATGTAGAATATTGCAATTTATCACACTATTGTGATATCATGATCTATCATGATACTATCGTGTCGTGACCCAAGTATCGTGATGCGTATCGTATCGTGAGGTTCTTGCCAATACTCACCCCTATTAACCACGAGGCCAAACCGGGGCATAGGGGAACAGGACTTCTGCAGGAATATTTATGGTGACACTTCTGTCTTCGTTCAGCGCTCCTTCTTCTCTGGGCTTTACAGTTGACACCTTTGAAGACAAATGAGGCAAATTTCATAATTTTGAACATTGTTGCTTTAATCACTTCCGCTCTTCATTTAAGTTACTTTATAGAGATGCTCTCACCAGCCGTGCAACCATCGTCTGGATTGCAGGACAGGATGTTGCTCCATTGTTCCCTACCAGGGATGGTTGGGGTCCAGTAGCTCCTCAGGCTGCTCACAAATCTGTGCCTGCGGATACTAAAGTTTTTACCACAGTGTCAACAGGTAGAGGTGAAATGTGCAGGACTCCTTACCTTAGATAGACTGTAATGTTCTTGTTGATCAAGTTGTCCATGGTATTGCTTTTCCTGTTGAAAATTAACCTCTGTTGTTATCTGGGTTTGACCAATTTGGAATTTATTTATTATAGGATAGCCCCTTGAGATGCAGCATCTCGTTTTCAAGGGGGTCTCAACAAGTCCTGACCAATCAGAATCAAGTATTTAACAGTAAAGAAAAAACAAACAAAACAGTAGCAGACTCCCTGTTTTCTAAACTGGTGCTATATAACTATGAGCAAGTTAGTTACATGGCATCAGTTTTTCTAAGTCTGGCTGTTACAAATACTTTTAGAGGACAAAAGTACACAAACAGAAAAAAAGGAGGTTGAGCAACCCAAACAGATGTGCGCCTTGTTTGGATATGGTGGTCTCATGTGGATTACTTTAGGAACGCTCCTTCACAAGTGTTCACGCTAAACAACAAATGCAGTATTTGGTGAAAGATCAAACATGAAAAAGAGGCATTCATTTGTATCATGGCTGTCAGAGAGTTAGAGGAGGGCTACCTAAAATGTTTGTTTGAACTGCAGATGAGGTAACTGATACACAAGGAGGTCAGGATAGATCTCTAGAGTGGACGCAAGCCAGTAAATAAATACATCAATCAACCAATCAACATAACTTTATTTATGTGTTTAATACAACAGATTTGATACAACTTACTTAAAACACTGGTGGTACCAACATGTGTGACACTAACATCCTGTTAGTCTCAGCTGAGACTACAGGTAAGGATTGTGAATGAGGTCAGAAAACATTGCCCAATGTTTAGGATTGATTAAGAGGTAATGAAATTATACTGATTCATCAGATTCTGTGTGATAATACAATTAAAACAATTTCAAACTCAGCAGTACAACTCGATAACACCACATGTGCTTCCCATGTAGAGTGTGAAGCCAGAAGGAAGAGGCAGCCATTGAATATGGTGAACTGGCCTCCAGGTATGATGCGATCCTTCAATGCTGATGAAATAATAGGTCCTCTCTATTAGCCTGGGCCAGCAGTCGTATGTTGCGCACACAGCCAGCAGCAGCTTCCTGCAGCATCTCATCATCAGAGCCCATGATACAGATGAGCGGCTGGGGGAGTATAAAGAACAGGAGAGGTAACAGTTGGCAGCAGGAACAGGAACAATGTTTTAATACACTTGAACCTTATTGCCATGACAGCAGCAGCCACTGTACTCCACAACCTAGCTGTTAGGCTATACAATGGCTATGCTATGACAGTCTCATGCAACACTAGCATGTGGTCCTCAGTGTATGTGTATGAGTGTGTGTGTGTGTGTGTGTGTGTGTGTGTGTGTGTGTGTGTGTGTGTGTGTGTGTGTGTGTGTGTGTGTCCCACTTTACCCTTCCAAACCATGCCTCAGCAAAGGGGTTACAGCTGCAAGCACACATGCTCCTGTAAGTTTGTTCAGATGAAAGTCTCGCAGGGCAGGCTCGACATTAAAAACCTGAGCATGAACCGCACAACTTGACAGCCTTTCCGCTGCTCCAAAGGTCAGATTATATCCGACTATTAGTGGCTTGTGTAATGGATCTCGTTAGATCTTATTGCAGAACAAGGTTTTGCGCCCTCCAGAAATCCCCTGCTTTGGGAGTTTATATTTTGGTTACATAAAACTGAACATTAAAAAAGATTTTTGTAGCTTCAAAGAGCTGCGTATTGTGCAGAAATAAGCAAAAGGGAAACACTGGATGTACGGCATACCACTGAGTGGCATGTGCTTTGTAGGGGTGAGCCATTTTTCTATTTTATCTGCAGCAAAATCACTACATTATGTTTGTGGGCGTCTGCCTGGCTGAATCAAAGTAAAAGTAAATGTAAGCATAAATACTCTGGTGCAATGGATGCATCTAAATTTGTTCAATGTGTGCTCCTTAGTAAAATCATAATGGTGTGCCACAGAGGTTTCCTAAGCCACACTTGCAATTATTTTGGATCATCTTGTTTACATCCATAATGAACCAATGGCAACATTACATCCCTCAACTAAGCACTTAAGGCCTCCCTGCAACTAAACACAATGAAGCTTTGATAAATACAGCAACTGCTGAGAAGTCTGAAGCACTTTTAAGCCCCATATATCAAGGTCGTGTTTAGCGAATGAAAAGGGATTCTGAAAACAATTTCTGTAAAGATCACGCTGCAGGAGGCTCACATGAAAAGTTTGAAAGCTGTGAAAGAAATTGACTCAAGAACTAACCTTCTAATAAAAATTACATCCAGACTCTTGTTTAGATTCAGCTAAAGGCAGAAGAATGACCCTAAAAGCCTTCTCCAAAATGAATGTCTCGACCCTTCTCCTCCTCTTTTTGATAAGTCAACCAGCCTGTTTAGAAGTGGTGCCAAGTAACATAGGAAATATTCTGATTATTTTTAAACATCTCAGCTATCACTGGGAAGTGATCTTAGTGAGGGATTGTAAAAATGTTTGTCTAAAATGCTGAAAAAGTTTGAGTGTTTTACAAAATATTAGTCAATGTTGTTTGACTGAAAGAAGGATTTTTTTTTTTTGGACATCCAGAGAGTATGGTAGAACACCAGCAGGTAAGTTAGTGCTGCAACCATAGATATACAATATGGACGTAGTATTCGTGACGTCACCCATCTGTTCCTGAGCGCTGTTTTGAAGCCAATCGACGGTGGCAGCCATATTGAAAATGCGGAACTCAACCAGGCAGAGTGTGACGTAAAGAGGCGGAGTTTAAGCTTCCTAGCCAACAGCTATGTGTTCCCGACCGGGAGTCAAGTCAGTCATGTCCTTATTTGGGCAAAAACTCGTAATCTTAATATCTTCTGAACCGCCATGTTAGAAAATCCCCACCCCCCCATTTTTTTAACCAGGCTGTAAACATGTTTATTAATGCTGCAAAGATCGTCTTTTTCCCATATATGGCTATGTGGTTTCCGGTGTTTCTGCAGCCATCCTCAAGTGGATTCTCAATGAATTGCAGTTTATAACACTTCCGCATGGGCTTCATAGTTTGAGACCGAAGGTCGCTGCTTGGCTGCAACAGACTGATCTTAATATTCATAGCAATTAATGTGAACAGATTTAACAGTAGCATTTACTCTAAGCATCGTGAGCAATGGACACTGAAGGGATCCTAAACTAAAAACTTGTTCCTTACGTGTCAGCTCATTTTGCTTTCGCGGCTGAAGTCCTTTGTCTGCTCAAGAGTGTTGACAGGACTCAGGTGTTATTAATGTGAAACTTATTAATTTACTTTTCATAGTTTTCATTATATGTCACTTAAAACAAAGACCTAAAACCACCAGTCTGAATTTATCACAAAATTTAGAATAACCTACTTTTTGTAAACAAGCAATGCTTCCTCACTCAGTACATTCCAATTTTTCATAGTGTATGTGGGCCTGGGTATAATGTCATATTACACATTATCTTTTTAGTGTTCTATATTATATTTGTGCAAGTTTCCATCCAGCTGATCAGTGCTGAGGGCAGACATCTCTCATTGTGTTCATAATGCCTGTCAGAGCAGGGCTGAAGTTGACCCTGACCCTTCCCCGTGTTACATGCAAACTTAAAACACGACTCGGCACATTTGTGTGGTTAGCAAACAGCCAAAGAAGCACAGACAAGACATTCCCAGGATTTTTAAGGCAAAGACAAACAGTGTAAGGACAACAGATGAAAGATGAGGCGAGCTGGCTTGTATACACAAGAACAAAAAGGCTTAGACACAGCGATGAAAGTTTAATTAGAAGTTAGAATATGATATCTTTCTCTTGGGTTTTAGCACTTCATTTTATGTAAAAAAAAGACATACAGCAGTCAGAGAGACATCAGCTCCTCTCAATGCACCAGTGTGGTGGAGTATATGTGAAACATTTGCCCTCAGGTTTTATATGATTTTTAAATAGCACCAATAACACCTCAAAAAGTAAACTCACATCCAGAGGCAGAAAACATGCCGCTCACTAAACAAGTCTCTTTTGTGAAAAGAGAGGATGCCTGAAAAGTGCCAGAGGCAGAGTTTTTGCCAACCTCATAGCATGTTATTCAGACGTAGCCAAATAAGGTCTCCCGAAGCACGCAGCTAGGCTAAGATAAGCGTGTCTCTCTTCACTGCTTTTTTCAAAGTCGCTCTTTCCCTCCCAGCTGGGATCTCTCAGAATATAATACGCCACTTGTTAGATATTGCCTGACTGCGGTAACATGAACACTTGCCCCACATTTGAGAACTGAATCGTGAGTTTTTGAGGTTTCTGTACTTCAGAGAGCTCCAGTGAGTTCTGACCTCCAAGAAGGGAGCTGGGAAACACGCTTTCCTCCCTCTCTGGCTGGAGGGAGGGGGGAGGAGCAGGCGTGCAAGTCTGGGAGGGCTGCACAATATTGTTGCATGTGTGTACATACACATGCTATCGCACATGGAGGTGTCTTGGTGTTAAGTGTGCCCTGTTGGACCTCGTCTGCATGCAGGAGTTCAGGTTTTAACTCCCATGTGCCGGGTCTGACAGCCATTATGGCTCCATCAACCTCCCCCTCCTACCCGAGAATTTCCATGTTTTAGGCTCCACTGTGGAGGCAAAGAGCACAAACAGACAGCAGCGTTTAGCAGGAGTTGAGGGGAAGTTGGTGAGGGAAGTCAGGGTAAACAACATTCCCTGCATCCTCCAGTGAGCCAGAGACTGTGAGAGCTGCTATGTCTGTCTGTGAAGAGGAAGAAGAGAAGGCGAGAGAGCAGCTTTTAAATTAGTGACTTTAGGAGGAAAGTTTCAGTCTGAACCACAGCTGCCACGATAGAGCCGACCAATCTCTTCGCCAAAGAGAGGAGTCTTCAATGACGAGGTTTTCATTACATCAGTTAGTTGCTGGAAAAAGGAAACCTCATACCATATAAGTTAGCTGCTCCTTGTCTGTTATCAGTGCCTCTGTTAGATCTATCTTAAGTGTTACTAACTGAGTCATCTCTTTTAAAAAAGCTGCCCCTGTGAGTGGTGAAAGTACCAAGATTTACTGCATAGGAAACAAAATGTTAAGCTTCAGTGAAAAGATCCAAGATTCTGTTTGCTGCACTGAGTAAACAAAGCACCTTTTCTATGATACATTACCACAACGTCTTGCCACGATCTTGACAAGTTGGTTAGCTAGTTAGTTACTGCAAGCCACGTTTAAGCCAACAGAACCAGCTTGAGGAAAGTAGACGTCCCCAAATTACAGGTCTGGACCATAGCTGGAGAGTTAACAGTAAGCGAAGAATGAATGAAGGATTAATTTATCATGCTAGCCTATCTTTGATGCTCGTAAAGGTCGTAAATTAAAAATATGTTCAGCTTCAAAATTCCCTGCCAGACTCGAGCCGTATTCACACATGCAAAAACCCTTGAAATTTCCTGACTTGATCTGGGTTGGTAGCATGTGTGAATACTAAGGGCAGAGTTTTTAACAACGACCTCTTCCCAGCCCCCTTATAAAGTCCTGATGACCCGATGTATGAATGTAGTAAGAAAAAGTCAGAAAATTCCTATGATTGAGTTGGAGGAAGTGGGTGGGGCAATGGCATGTACTGTATATCATGTGACCAACTGATGCTTCATTAAGTGAATTGTGCATGTAATGAAGCTGCTTCATACTGTTTGCCAGTAATAGTTTTAGATTTGGACTCTGTTGCTTCATCATACATCTTGGATATGTTGTAAACATTCAACCCTCATGTTATGTTGCGGGTCAAATTGAACCATTTTAAAGTTCAAAAATAAAAATGAAATTGTTAAAAGTATTATTTCACATTTGTAATGTCACAGTGGATGAAATGAAAGTGGTATGCAGAGGTTCCTTCCATCTTAGGTAACATATATGCCTTCCAAACCAGCTAAATGCAGCATAAAAATCTGGGCAGCATGTGACAGAGGAGGTGTCTCTTGTTAATGTATCAACATCACTTCATAGACAAAAAAAAAATCAAAACTTAGAATAAAATAAACAAAAATCTATGTCATGTAAAACTTTTGTATTTATATTTAGGTCTTTCCAATGTATGTTAAAAAAACATGAATTTTAATGAAAAATGAGTTATCCTCATTGAATCATGATCTTTAAGAATTAAAGAACGCCAATTGACTAAATATTGATTTAAATGGTTAGTAATGGAGTTAAAAATTAGATTTAAAAAAATGTGTTCTGGGATTTTTTGGGGTTCTTACACTTTTGGATAATTGAATATGCCCCGGGTCAAATTGACCCAGAAACATTATTGCTCTTCCAGAGAAACAAACATAACAGGAGTGTTAAGGATAGTATTTCTGGCCCGCAGGTGTGACAGAGAGGCTTGAGTCAAAGGCTCTACAACATTACAGTCCAAGGATGTAAAATAACACGGTTGTCATAACAGAGCAGGCAGCACACAGCGCCAGTATCATCTGCTCACCACACCCCGACCTGAAGTCATGTTACCCACAAACCAACAGGAACCTGAAGAAGTAAACCTGTGATGCTCTGTTTGGTTTTTATTCCTGCCCTCACATTAGAGTATTTTCTGCCCCCCCACAGCCTCACTGTGCACTCTCACTCCTCACGTCTGACTGTGTAAGAGAGAAAAAAATAAAACAAACACTCAGCGTGCAGGAGCAGGAGTGTGCTCATGGCAACCAAAGTGCAAACGTTTTTCTCATTTAGATTAGTAAATGCTTAAAATACATACCAGGACTGGGCTAAGGCAATGCTCTGGAATGCCTTCAGTTGAAAATTACCAATCATTACCACCACATTTTGTAATTTTCATCCATTTACTTCACAAAGCTTCTCTTATGTGAGAGCCTCTTTAATACAAATAGCTGGCTGAAGCTGTCTATAAGGATTTATGGTTTGAGCAAACAATCCCCAGTGCCTTTTGGAAGCAATGTCAAGCACAGGAGGGAAAGCATGTTGATTTTGCACATGACACAAAATGAAGCACATCCGTATAAAACTGCGAGATACCAAGGGTGGATGTCAAATCAAACGATGCAGACGATTTATCTCTTTGCACCTGAATCACTTCTCCTGTACAACGCTTGATCTGAGAGGCAGGCAGATTCCAAGGAAAATACACTCTGCCAAATATATGGGAAACAAAACATCAAAGACTTAAAGAAGTTATGAATGACACAAGATGAAGTCCAAAGCAAAGTATTTACACAAAATATTTAAACTGACTATGGACCCACTTGAGGCAAAAAAAAATTCTAAGACAGGTCAGTAATCTGTTTTCCAGTGTGAAATGCTTTCTCATCCATGCTTAGTTTCCTCTGTGGATCTTAAGGGACTGGGCTCTTAAGTGCACTAGAGGGGAAAGTTACTTTCTAAACCAACTTTGGAGCAAGACAGACCTTCGCTCATTCGAAATCGTATACTGCACGTGGGTAAATATGTTTGTAGAGACTCTCAACGGCACAGAAAAACTCTTTGAAATACTTTTCCAATAATGGGAGGCGGTCCAGAGTTTTACACACGGCTGTAAATCAGATGCAGGGCTCTGTATCAATCCTCAATAAACCCTCTCCTCCGATGCATTTTGAACTATTAGAAATATTATTTTAACACATTCTCTCTACCAGCTGCCTGTATATCATGAAGCAGAACATCACAGTGCAAACTGAAATCTGAAAGATTGACAAGGTCTCACATTGAAATGTTTCCTCTGAGGTCAGGCAGGTAAGACTCAGCCTCCCTCCCAGACCGGCTGAGACTGAGGCGAGACTGAACAATGAGGCTGCCTGTGTTGTGTTTCCATGTCTGAGATTAAGAACAAATGCAATACTGCTGCAGTTACGTGGCCTTTGGTAATTAAGCTCTTTAAAAGTCCAAAAATACATTATGGAGTAGTGTTGCAACTCTTAACTGGTACATTAATAAGGACAAACACAGAGACAGATTAAAATGGGTGGTATGCCTTTCATTTGCACACGTACTCACACCCATGCAAGCACACTCCATTTCAAATACAGGCACACACACACACACTGAGAAAAAAAAGAGGGTTTGTCCAGTTTTTGTCGTGGCTCAAACTACAAAAAGCATTGAGCTTAACGACTTTTGCAAATTGGACATAACTCTCTCGGAACACCCAATGTTCAGTCCAGCTACCAATTATGGCCAGTGTTGAACCACATACACTGTAGCAGCAGATCAAGCTAAAGTACACCATTTAATGAACATGGGAAAAAAGTATCTGGCTGCAATGGCATAACCGCTTTATAATTTATATCGCAGTTGTTATTTAGGAGAGGGAAAAAGGATTTAAACTCACTTTGGGCCACAAAAAGATTTCCATGTGAAAGTCCTTCTGCGAAACATGATTGAATCAGAGAAAAAGATAGCAATGTTTTCCAAATATTCTGAAATATGGGTACCTGATCATCATTCACAGCCCAATCTGTACATGAAATCTTGAGTGACTGTCAGAGACAAACATAAACAGTCTCTGGAGCTGAATGGAAACAGCCTAACAGGCACAAAGTTAGACAAAACAATGCTTGTTTCTTTTTGGACGAGTGCTACACAACTGCAGGGATGAAGAAAGCTGGCGGATGTAGCCTTACAGAGAAAAAAAAAAAAACCCTTGACCATAAAAAAACATTGTTCTCCTGCAGCCTTGAACAGCTCTGACTCCACTCTTTGGCCTGAACCATATCGCTGCTGCATTCTACCCTGATGTCCAGGAACAGCCCTTAGCAACAGTTACCCCCAGCTACAGCCCTTTGACTTGTGCTGTAATGGCATCTAGGGTCTACCGGAGAAATGGCACTGCGCACACACTGAGCTGTTTGCTTTTCTGAATTCCCATGACGGCTAGAAAGTGGAGTCATGTTTCCGCCGCTGAATAAAACCCGCTTTGTTTCTGCTCCTTTGGTCAAAGGCTCTTAAAATAGTCAAAGCTTTTCAAAGTTTATTACTCAGTGTTTTTCACACATTGCTCAAACAAGGGTGTTGGGAGGCCAAAGTACCTTTTTCCTCAAAGTTATTATGACAGATTTAGCCTAAAACGCACAAAATAAACAAGAGGGATAACTACTTTGTAAATTGTTAATGAAAAAGCAGAAGTAAGGAGTCAGAAATTCAGCTTGACTGACCTTGACCACTCCACTCTTGTGCATGCTGATGCAGTTGTTGGGGTCCTTTGACAGCTGGTACAGGGCCATCACTGTGCTCTTGTGGACTGCCGTGTCTTTTGAACCGAGGTACCGCACAAGGGGGGCCACTGCTCCAGCATCACCGAAAGATGCCCTGTTGCTGCCCCACATGCAGCAGTGGCCGATGGCCTCAGCCAGGTGGCAACACAGCTTGTCATCAGTCTGTAGAGAGGGAAATAGGATGCTATTATTAATCCCCAGAGAACTTTCTTTACAATGTGTACAACAGAAAACCTGCTGCGGCAAACAGCTCTGCAGGAGACTCTTTGAAATACGTACAATCTACTTCTTGTGACCTGGATTTATGATGTATTAAATAGGAAGAAGCCAACTAAAATCATTGTAAAAAAAAATGTGTGTGTTATTGTCTCCAGCAGTGAGGTGATCTTACTGTGTCAGTCAGCTTGGCCAGCAATGGGACAACCCCGTGATCAGTAAGGACTGCCAGATTCTCCCTGTCTTTGGCTATTTTGGCGATGGCAGCACAGATGCTCGCCAGCACTTCCTTGTTTGTTGACTTCAGCAAATTAACAATCAGTTCCAAACCACCGACGAGTGAGCGCACCATTTCCCCTGCATCCTATAGGCAAACAAATCTGTTATTAGCTGGTGCTCTGTCAAAATGAATGAGCAGGGTGATGATGAGCGGCGGCTAATGACTGAGGAAAGAGGAGAGGCAGGCAGGCTCATTTGAGTAAAGCAGACAAAACAAGGGACACCAAATAAGTACAAAGAAAGTACTTTGATCAGCCCAGGAAACAATCAAAGTCCCATCAAGGCAAACCAACCAGGAGAACTATCTTTATCTTTGTAAAACAGATGCTCTGAAAATAACAACTGCTTCCTCAGCAGACCTGTGTTGTTGATCTGGGCAAACAAGCGGTGGCTGAGTGGGCGGTTCAACATGAGCCACTTTTCTTAGGATGAATTCATGTGGATGAGCCTGAGATGTTTGCAAGAAGTTGAGAAACACAGGTTAAACAGAATCAGTTTATGCAACGTCAAATTATTTGTGCTTGCTCTCTTAATTTTTTTTAAATTGACTCAGTATTTCAGCATTTTCAGAGGATCTTTGTGTGGCCTTCTGTGCTCAATCAAACTCTTCACAATGAAAATTCAGATCTCAAAATTCACATAAAAAATTGTTGCCTCAGACTGACACACATTGCGAACCCAAGGCTTACAGGTTTGATTTCATGGCATCAGGTGGTACCTATGGGCTCACAGCCACTTATGGGGTAACGCCTAACGAACACGAGGCTGGTAAGGAGTGCTGAAAGACCCACAGCTGAGGAGCTGGCAGGGTCTCTGGCTTCAGTATGGCTTGGCACATTAGGCTGCTGTTGAAAATCACAACACACCGTTTGCCAGCCATTGAAGTGTACATCATGGTGGCAGAGTTTGTAATGTTCAGTACTTTAAAAGCAGAACAAAAATCTCCTCAAACACAAAGGATTGTGAATAACATGTAAATCACAAAGCAGGCTTATTTTGAGAATGCTTTAACATCAATCTACATGTCCACAGGTGATGAAAGGCTCAGTGCTCTAGAGATCAGTAAAAAAAGATTTTCTTTTATTTTCACTCATTGGTTGTTCTTCATTCTGCATATTTAGGGATTCCTTAAGATCAAGCACTGACAAACAGCAGCAGCTGATTTACAGTTTTAGAGCACAACTACTTCAGGAGAGCTGGATGTACTGTTGTGTTCTCCTCCCTAACAGAGAGCTACAGCTGAGATCAAGCCAGCCTGCGGTGTATGGGCCCTGTGATGCCGTGCCAGAGGATGAGCCATGTGTGCAGTGCAGGGCACTGCAAGGAGGGGGTGCCGGGGCCAGGAGCTGACCTCCGACACACAGGAAGCCTTTCCTCAGGAATACTGATGACGGCTGGCCGGGAGTCCCTGCGACAGAGGAAGCTCTCTCAAGCCACCAGCTGCGATAGACTAGCCAGAAACTCTTTCATGGCCTGGACCGGCCCCCAGATCTGAAAACCGCAACATTATGAGGCTGCACACGGAAAGGCTCTCTCTCGCGCTATCCTCTCTCTCTCCCCCTCATCTTACCAGGGATGAAATGAAATAGAAAACACATTATCTGCTGTGCGTGATCTTGAGCTGATGGGAGCGAGCCAGACTGAGAATGGCAGAAGCGTGCCCTGACCCTTTCTCTTGAGCAATCAGCTACATGGCTACTATGTAGAGGAAAAATAAATCATGCATCTCAATGAGCCCCTGCACCCAGGCAAATTAATGATACACCCCATTACTTGCAACCTGGAGGAGTCTACCTCCTTTATTGGAAAAGAAAGGTAATTGCACAATTCACTATCAAGTTTTTGCAGCACTTATATGGTACTAAATGAGTATATGTTGAGAAGCTGTCGGTATAGAAAATCTTGCTGTGTCTGTCGATGCGCAGCAGTACTGCATGAAACATGTCTCAGATGCATTTATACCACGGCTCTCTCATAAATCTATAGAGCTGCTAACTCAAACCACATGGGGTTTTTATCTAAATAATGACTGTACCAAAAACAGCTGTATCAGGTTCCTCATCTCAACGGGCAAAGAGCTCTATTTAGCTCTTGTCATTGCCCCTGTCCCACACCAAAAAATCATCCCAAAAGCATGTTCATGAATTTCCCTCAAAATTGGAAAACTGACGTCCAGACAAACATTGTCAAACTTTGTTAGCGCTCAATAGTAGGTCCGCAGTCTCGCTCTCCTTCCATATGGTTGCCATGCATCATTTTCGCTCCCCTTCTTGGCCAGAAAAATTCCAGCCTGAAAATACAAGACACCTGCATGGGCCTGATATCTGTTCAAACTTAACCAGATTGTCCAATTGACCTTAATCACAGTGATAATCTAAGAAAACAACACAATTTTACATGGGAAAGATACAAGTGCACAGGGGATCATAAATTTCCTCAAGTCTGTCTGAAATTAAAAGTGAATGACATCGCTGCAATGCAAGACAAGGTTGAGGTTGAGACGATACCACGAAGGGGCTCATATTGCTCATATTGATGCAGACTCAACTTAATAAGCCAGATAAAGCTTTTATTGTTTGATGCATTGATGTTCCTGATATCTACATTAGCCACTGTGCAACTCGGCCTCCAACTGCTCTTTTATGCTGGGACTCTTCATAAAAAATAACCAGCAGATGCAGCAGTGAGCAATCACTAAATCTGATTCTCTTTCCCCTAGGAGACTGATGTGCCCCATATGTAACCTAAATGTATGGTTTCAGTGTCTTAACTTGACAAATGCTTGACTTTTCAACAACTAACATGTATGTGTCTCTCTATAAATATGCAACTAGCAACAAGGTCTTCAGAAAGTTTAAACTTGGGGTTCGGTAAATTTTGATGGAACAACCCCAGAGAGAGCTAATGAGAATGCACACTAAGCATAAAACACTTGTTTAGGCACCACCTTCTATGCCTCACATCCTTCTCTGAGTCTTAGTATGCTGTATTCATGGTGATGTTGTTGATTCTTCTGTGAGTCATTGTGTGCAGTGTTTTCATTAGAGACGTTGGTTTCACAGAAACAGTCTGATACCCTTTGGAAGGCAGTGTGCCTCTGTAACTAGTAGCATGTTGAGGGAGGATTTTTAGCGGGGAAATCAGAAGCCATGCCACAGGATATTACCCAGTCTCTCTCCCAATTCACCAATCATTGTGTGCCAAGGAGGCTTCTCTGCTTCATATTAGCCAGAGGTTCATGTAAGCCTCCTCTGAAACAGCTATGCCCCTGCTAACCCCCAAGCAGCAACAGCAGGTTGGAGGGAGAGCTTACAGACAAGCATGCTGATATAAGCAGGCTTCTATCTTGTGAGTGGGATAACCCTTTATTCTAAAACAACACAAACTCTGCAGACCTCTTTGATTAAGAGGATATCTATGGGTCTTTGGTGGGCTTCGCTCTAAAGCCATAGGTCAGCGGCAGAAGACAAATTACTTCTCTGTACTCTACCTTTGCATTCTCAATGCATGGACAAAGTGCCCATGCTGCACTGGACTGAACATCTGCACTGGGGTTTTTCAATAAGGACCACACCAGGCGGACTCCATCAAGCTGGTCAATGATTCTGTGAAGAGACAGAGACGTAGAGAAGTGTAAGGATTAAGGAACAAGAAAAGTAAGCTGGACTGAAACAATAATGTTGAGCTTCTAACTACATCTTTCACTAAGCTTGTTTTTTTCCTTGAAAGATTTAAAAGTATAACTCTTTTGATTATGTTCGCCTCAGCTGGCTAGCAGCAGGTTCACCACAACTGCAGCCAAGAAGGATCAAAGGATCTATCGATTTCAGCATTGGCTTTTCATTACAACTTGCCTTCATTCCTGCTCAGTTACTCTGCAAGCCTGAAACCCACCCACTGTCTGCTCACTTAAATCACTCTCCGTGGAGCAATGCTCGAGCCAGAGGTTAACTTACATACATCTGTGTATAGTGCTTCATACATGGATTTATAAATAGAAACTGAGACAAACTTACACTTTATGTTGGTGGCTTGTTTTTCAACCAAAGCCAAAAAGAGGACCTCTTTCCAAATCAAACACACCCAGAGACAGGTCGCTCTATATTTCATAGGGTCTGAGTGAAGTTTACTTAGGCATGAGCTGTATTTCATGTCCTATACACGACTGTATTCAAAACTGCAGTCAGGGTCTGGGAACCCAAAGAATTACGCCACAGAGCACCCGTTGTAACGTGTAACGTGTTCCCCATGTGTGCTTCCACCAACAAGGCCGACATTGAATGCTGTCATAATTACTTAAACACTCCCTAATCACAGTATCTCCGTGACTGGCAACGAGCGAACACTCATCAGGGACGTCCCCTGCGCCATCTGTCTTCCGTTTGCACATAAATCAGTCTAGAGGGATCATAACATCAGATTCCAGTCTGCTGGGCCTCTTAAATCCGGACCAAAAACAAAAGTGAAGCGTCATATCATCCGCCAAAACAGCTTGCTCTTCCCATGAAGCAGGTATGAAAAAGATTAGCAATGAAGCTGCGGCTGACAGTGATGGATTAGAGGAGGAGACCACAAACCCTGGAGGCATTGAACAACGTTGTGTTCACTCTTGTAGCTACACAGGATTCATGGGAGGAAGTGCTATGTCATTAACCACAGGCTGCCTACTGGTTGAGAATAAAAACAAACACATGAGTATTTTATGGAAAACTTGAAAGTAATCTGTGCTTGCTTTGGACCTTCAGTAGTTATGACCTGAATTTGAATGATGACAAAACAGAGACTATCCTGATCAGGAGAAGTTTCTGTTGGCTAGATGAAGACATGTTAACTGACAGGAATTTTGTAGCTGACTGTGTGGTATCATACGTATATCATCATCTTATTCGTTAGCATGCCAAACACCATTTAATCACTGGGATTTGAGAAAACAACTTTGGCAGTGTTGAGTTAGAGTAGGATACAATCAAATGTGAGTTATGTTAATGGCTCAGAAAACTACTGTACACATACGTGTCTCAAAATAAGCCAGCCCCACAAAACATACAACATACTCCTGAAATAAGACCTCTCTGTTTAGAGCAATGTGTGAGGGCTGAAAAATTACACGTTCTGCTCTAAATATACATACCGTGAGAAAACATGGAGAACGTGATGAACCAATGTAAAACACTTCTCCATTTGTGTGAAGTTTACCACACTTAGTGGCTTTATTTTGACATGCTTCATTTTTTATTGAACCCCTTGGTTTTTTTCCTCCAAACAAATGTAATGGACTCATGTGATAGCGTTAACAGCTAACTAACAGCATAAACTTAGTCGTTAAGTTGTATTTGTGTCCAGTTCTAATTAAGAAGGGTTTTGTAGTCCATAACAACCTTGTAAAAGCAATGAGGCACAGATGGAAGCTCCACAATGTTCCGCAGTATTGAGGGTGAGGTTAAATGAACACAGAACAAAGACTGCTCTGGACTGTGGTTCACTGTGTTTTTCCCAGCCATGTAGTTTTGGACAGGGTAGGGCTTTAGGTATGTTCGTCTGACCAGCTCTAGTCCTGACGGTGACCACAAAGCTATAGTAAAGCACTGGGAATCAAACCACAACCATATTTAACACAGCAGGTACAATAAACAAAGCTTTTAAAACCAGCCATTAAACAGGGGATGAAAGAGAAAAGTACCTGCATAATAACAAATTAAAAGAGCATAAATTTCTTTAAGCATCAGCCCATGACAAGTTAATGATACCGTGTTTGTATTTTGGAATTGGTGTCATTCCCTCGTCATAACATATGACATCAATACATGGCTAAGAATACATGCTTGGAGCTAATTTGGTAATGGAAGTGAGTAATCACATTGTACGAGACACCTTACATGGGGCTGTGTGCCTTATGTAAACTGCACTCTAAACGAAGAAGGGCATGTTAGCTGGTTGGATGCCCTTGAAGAGAGGGGAAAGACTTACGCCATGTTCTCCATGTCAGTGGCACAAGCACCCACTGCCTTGGTAACATTCACAAGAAGGGCCTGGTTAAATGAAACACATTCAAATGACATGTATGAAACAACATAGAATCATGTTTTAAACACTGGATGCAGAAAGAGAAAGTAACACGTGCCTGATTGGTTCCAGTGAGCAGGTTCACGAGTGACTTGATGCCCCCGCTCTTGCGAATGATGGCCTTGTTAGCAGGAATCTGGGAGAACTCACCCACTGCTCCAACCACATTAACCAGTACTTCTTCTGGTTGATCATTCAGCAGGTGGACCAGGGTCTCAAGGGCTTTGTACTCCTGAAATCTATACAGATAGAAAAGAGGTGGAAGAGTTGTATTAGAATTGAAATGTCATTTACTAAAACTTCTGATTCAGAGATCGGTGAACAAGATGCAAGCAATGCATAGTGGCTGTTAATCTTTGACAGTTGTACCATGGTGCTACTTGAAAAGATGTTTTAATTATTTATACTAGGTACACTGTGAATTTCAATAAAAACTTCCATGACTATCGGTCCAATACCTGTTGGGATCACACTGGGCTACCAAGAAGCAAACAGACCCTCGAACAGATAGACAAAGCTGCAATCATTACATTTACAACTTGAGCTGTGTAGATGAGCAGTAACAGTTACACTACCCCCAAGACACACAGGCACAGAACTCATACAGTAACCCAGCAGAACAGGCAGGTTTCCCACGGCTGCTCACAGTTGTCCCATCTATGTACTTTGCATAACCAAGGCTTTGCTGTGGCTTGGAAACACTTCCTCCCTCTTTTGCAGTGATTTTGTCGTGTTTGCCAATGCTACAGAGTGGTAAACTATAGTAAACATTTAAAAGGGATATAATGCGGTTGCACAAAACCTCAACAAACCTCTGATGTACAGTTAAGTTCTATGACTGTTTTTATTCAAAGTTACGGTTACTGGCATCAGGGTTCGTAAGCTATTGTAGATGGCCCGGGTCATTTGGTTTTGGTCAGGTTCCCCAAAAACACAGCCTATTCTTACAAGTGAAAACACTGCTAATGAACAGATGAGCTGCCAAAGTTAACTTCAGTGAAATTCATCATAAAGACAAACACCGGTTTTCCTATGCCATTGCTGAAGTGTCATCTGCAGTAACAGTAGAATTATGTTGTAATCACAGACATAACTTTTGATAAACGGACAGTGAGTAATGCCTATTTGTGTGAGGCCAATCCCAGCTGAAATAATTACAGCAAGAGTAACGTTGCACAAGGCTTCCTGGAGCAGCTTCAACAGCAAACACTGGGCTCCACACATCAGGAAGCTTATTAAAGCCTGTCAGAAGACACAGGAACCACAGCGGGGCTTCTGTGCTGGAGATTCATATGATTGATTGCCTGACTTTTCCTTTTCTCGTTCTTCTACACTCGTCGCAAATTGAACCAAGTGCAGAGAGCTTAAATGCTGCCTTTTATAATAACAAGGGCTTTTTAGAAAGGCCGGAGTAGAAGCAAGACATTTCAGGCACCAAGAGCTGCCAAGCGATGACCATGAGGAGAGCGGCATCGCTTGTTCAACCTGAAATTGGACAGATTGTTCATAGTGGAGAATAACCTGGGTGAGCACAGACCTTTTCTGAGTTAAGAAGGAGTATCATTCCGGAGGGGCAATTATGGTGTGCTCATCGTAGGCTGGAGCAGAGGTAAGACGGAGGGGTAGCCAGTAATTGGAAGCAAACCCCACAATCTTGACCCCAAACATTACTGAACTGGCACATACAGTCTGAGACTTGGCAGCTGCTACTTTCCATTGCTGCAAAGTTATTCCCTCACTCTTTTGTTAGCAGTTTTTACCGCTTTTTTGTGTGTCCATAACACCTTAGTATACAGGCTCAAGGGACCACATGTCAATGATTCCTTTATCTGCAAAGAAAAGGCATTCTCTTAGTGCATATAATCTTGGCCCAGAAATAGTGCTCTCTGTAACATATCCTGACAAAAAACATAAGCCTATGTAGTCTTTAAATAAACACACTTCAGTATCAAAAGTAATTATATTCCTGGGCGTCAATCATCTCTCATTCGGATCTATCATTAATCAAGCAAATGGCTTACACATGCTGCTACTTGTCTTGAGTGGAGGTCCTCCAACCTCTATACTGTGCAGACCCCAAAATCATCATTCACACAAAATCCTGTTGTTTGCAGCGGGCCTGTTTCATTTGAGCAGGTTCTTGCTGATAGAAAAGAAGACTAAGAAAACTCTTTCTTTTTGTTATTGCTGCAACAAAATATATAATACACTGATTTTCATTTCAGTAAACCACTCAGCCTGTGATTGATTCTGAAATAAGAACACGACCCTAAAATGCTGTTACCATTAGCAGCTTTTTCTTTTTGACAGTAATGGCCCGGTCACCTCATTCCTAGCTTTTGCCTGATGTCGACATTTTAAGTGTTCAAATAATCCTGAGAGAGTTTGAGCAAACAGATCCACTTACACATTTAAGCATACTTAAAATACTTCTGACATGCGTCATGATGGTGGCCCAATGTTCACATTGTAAAATCACAAAATAACACACACAGTGATGAAAAACATGAAATAAAAACTCATTCATGTCTTTAGGTAAGATACAGTTCTGACAGGTAATATTTAGAGAGAGGACAACTGAAGTGTCATTTAGTGTATAACATGAACTGTCAGTGACTGTGGTTTACATATGATTAATGACATTATCATACTTACTTCTATTATTGTAATTACCAGTAGTAATGTTGAGTATTTAACATACTGTAGCAGCAGTGTAAGAAGTCATTACATATGGCAGAGAGCCCTCACTGGCAGAGAGTGTATCAAGCTGTAACTTCACTCATGCCAAGTGCAGTTAACTCATTTTATCATCACGCCTAAATGCAGTCACAAAGATTCCAACCTGTGCCAATTTGTTGTTTATTCAAGAGAGTTTACAAAACAAAGATTAAGGAGCCAGCTGACACGCTTCATTAAGTGCCGTAAGAGCAGAATTGTCTGCCTGTAGATTCATAGTCTCTCCACTGCTATTATCATAATCTTTTAACTACAACTAAGTAAATAAAATCCCCCAAATGTTTTTCATCAAAGCCAGGGGTTAAAAAGACACGGATCTGTCTTTCATGCTTAAAAAAAAATGTTGTCACCGTGCTTCTCCTCCTGTAAGGGAATCCTAACTTAACTCAAAGTGGCAGCAGACACTCCAGTTCCAGTTGGGAGGACTTAACTTAGACTTTAAATGCAGGATATCATTCTGTCAGTTATGATATATGGAGTGAGGAAAGATCCTTCTGAGTGCTACTGCTCGTTTTTCTTGTTATTTTTAGAATTCCACAGCAATTTGAGCTATACGGCATGTCTGAGTCAAAGGAAAAGTATTTGACGTAATCTCACCTTAACATAAAAAAACATTCTTTGTCGTAGAGATTATTCAAAGACAATGACTTATTAGATTCTTGGCCACATTAGCAGGGATAGGTTTTAAACTGATTAACATGTTTCCAAAGTATAAAATTACTGGGTAAGTGCTGTATAATATGCCCCTGACCTCACACTGAATAAGAAAATAAATACCACTAAATCATTCTTTCAAGGGAGTACTAGTGGAAACGTGTGGGGCTGCCAGGGCACGGTCTTCGGGCATGATTTTTTTTTTAAGAGGGAAAATTACTGATTTAAAAATCCTTGAAAAGTTGAACACCATTCCAGAAATGTCACTCCTAAAGGGACCAGGCTAAATGAGACTTAAATAAACCCTCTGCCTTACATGACAAATGATTAAAGCCTCTGCCAGCCTGCCTCTTCTGACATAAGTAGAAAACCACCAACTCAAGGCTGGCTCTCGCAGTATGCCCGCATATGATCAGGCCTCGACAAACACATCAGTAGAGTCTATAAAATCGGCACGCTGACTTGAGCTTTTGTTAACAGTGGAAAAGATTTAAACATAGCAGCAAACGCTCACATTAAAGATCAGAACTTATAGAGTCTGTGCAAAAACTTTAGATTTTACGCAAATAATCACTTCAACCAGATCGAATGGTAAAAGAAAAAGGGGAAACGCTACGACAACATGTGAGTGGAAAACTTGACAAAGCAAGTCATGAATGAAAAAGAGGCTTTCATAAAAGCAACATATGTGATGATGGCATGATGACAACAATGCATGCTAGTCAGTTCAATCCCTCATTGCTGTGCTGGATTCACATACTGTAAGACTGCTGTAAACCAACTTTGCAAATGTATTTCCAAAAAGTAATGGGCACATGTGGTTGAAACTCCTAACTGCCCTCCTTACACACTGATGCTAATTAGCCTGCTATTTGAGTGATTAATCAAAGTCAGACTCACATTTGTGCAACCCAAAATATTCTGCTACAATGTGTTTTTGTATCTCTGGTATGTTTAGTTTGTGTGTGTATGTGTGTGTTAATGAGAGGTAACACAGCGAGGCCTGGCATACTTAGCCACATTCTCCACACTGATGGAACACTTCCAGATGGCCCCCGTGGCAGCGGCCAGGAGCTGCTTGTTGTCCGCCTTGCTCAGCAGTGAAACCAGCGGTTGCAGACCTTTGTACCTGCGCACCAGGTCACGAGTTTGCTTGTCCTCTGCACACTGTAAAGCAAGAACCAGGGGGGGGGGGTTAATTCCTCTACAAGGCTGGATCTAATTAGGAAACAAAGAAGTCCAAAAAGAAACTATCGTACTCTTGGTTTTCACTATTGTGTTATTGTTTTCAGACAATGTCCGTGTCAGGAGCACTAATGGGAAACAGGTACCTTGAAGATTGCACTTGCACAATGCATTTGTAGCTCCTCATTGTCACTGCTTAAGTTCTTGACCAAATCCTTGATCATGCCCAGAGACTGGATGGAAATCCTGTAGCTTTCCTGTAACACAGAACAATAAACAGACACTAAACAGCATGACATCATATAAAAATGTATCACATATTTACACTAACTTTCTTGTAACTTCAGTATTGTCCTTATCTCTCTGCCTCGTCATATACTATTTAACACTTGGTTTAGCCCTGAAGTTAAATCAGCTTGCGTTTGAGAATGTTTGGGGCAGCAAGGCAGCATACTTCAGTGAGAACAGGACAAGTGAAACAAGAGTGTATACATGGCACTCAGTGAAAGAGTGCGACATAGTGACATGTTTTCTATAATATTTATAGCATTTGGATATAGGTACAGGAAGATCACTTCCACAGTTATTACCATTGGCTGTATCCTTTTATGAAATAAAATGCCTACAGTTTATGTTGTCCCTAAGACTCAGGTTCCTGGGTTAAATCACATATAGCATGACTTGACCACTTGTACCACAATATTATCAAAACACAGTTCCTGTCCCTCCATACCTCTGAAGCACACTCCTGCAGGGTGCCCACCACAGGAATGAGCATGTTCTCATGTGGAGACTTGAGCAAACATCCCAGCAGAGGGATCCCCTCGGCCGTACGGATGGCCACCTTGTTCTTGGTGCTCTTGCTGCAGCTCCACAGTGCCAGAGCCCCACAGCGAGCCACCTCCACATCCTTCTCCTGGTTTTCAGTCAGGTTGGCTAAATCAGGGACACAGTCCAGCAGCTTCACCTGAGCAGAGAGAGACAAGGGAGCCAGATTTAGAGGTGGATAAACACCAACATGAAAATGTGTGCAAACAAGCAGGCAGACCACACATGTTTCAGCATAAAACTTACACGCATTTACACAAACTCGCTGAACTTGACATAAATTCAAGGACTCAAGGTCTGCTTGCAGCTTTGGAGTGATAATGGATGGTTCCAGATGGGAAAAGCAGCTTATTTGCTGTGATTAAGGGTGTAATTAAAATTCTATTACCACTGGGTCTGCAAGGATGAAAAAGCCAGAGATGCTAGGAGTGGAAAACTGTCAAGATAGATGTTGTTGTTAGATTTGAAAAGCCCAGTGTGACGGTTTATGGCCATCATTCAGTGTTGTAATCCATAGTTCCTGGCCAGTGAGACAGAGCAGGCAAAGCTATTACACACAGCACAGTTCAAAGGTGGTCTTGTAGCTTAGCGTGAAATTAATCTGCCTCCGTGAGTGACTTGTACATGAGAACATCCGATTTGGAGCTAAGGAAAATATACAAGGCATGGAGGCTGTAATCACAGGTCGTTCTGTCAACAAACATGAATGCAGGTCAGAGGATGTAGAGGACATTCTATCTGTTGTAGCCCAGCACCCTCTCTGCTGTTTTCAAAGACAGGGTGCAAAGGGATGGATGGGCCACTATCTGGCATGGAGGGGATGACTGATTTGCTGCGCATCAGAACCAAGTCAGCAAAGTCTGGATATGTCCTTTACATTTTAGTAATAGTAATGATAATATGGGGACCACTTCCAAAAAGGCACCATCCTGTTTTTCCACAGCTCCTGAGGCACTGCGGTTTAATACAAAAAAGTGTGTACTAAATTACAAACCAGCTGACATAGACATAAGCAGACACGTTTTAATGGAAAGTATGCCACTGTAGGACATAACTTTTTTTTAAATTAGTGCCTGTGAGGAAAGATCAGGCTCTTTTTGCACTTCAATTTGGAGTTGTTGATAACTCTTTAACACTTTTTTAATGTTACATTCATTCTGTGCTTCTACAAACCAGTTTCTGGATGCCACCACATTGCCTGACAGTTCTCCTTGCTCTGCGAAACCTGGCAACATAAGCAACGGTCTCAGCTGCTAAGGCCTTAAGATCCTTTACAGGTGAGTCCAGGATCTTCACGATGCTCTGCAGGCCTCCCATGTCCACAATGGCTCGACGGATTTGCACGTTGTGACTTATCTTTCTCAGAATTTTCAGAGATCCAATCTAGAAACACACATATACAATTGATGTTTACATGTTGCAATATGTTTTAAAATTGGTGGGTTTGTTCTACACGTGAAAAAAGCTGTTATGTCCACACGAACATGAAGCTTTCCTCTGTTCAGCAATATCTATTAACCAAACAACCCACAATTGTACTAAAAATAGAAAGGACAAAAAGCGGTAATAAAATGGGGGTTAAAAAGGATCCATATGTCATTAGGCACACTAGAGAATAATTGCTACCCTGTGTCTTGAAAGGCACGCTCTCTAACCAGCACTGGTGTTTTTGTTACTAAAACACAGGCTGGCATACACAGCAGGCTCTGCTTATGCCTGCAGGCCGTCCAGGTTCAGTTCTGGCACAGCTACTCACTTTGCATCTGACTTCATTTGTATCCAGCAAGTTAAGGAGGACTTCAAGGCCACCTACATCCCGGATGGCCATTTGGCACGTCTCCTGCATCAAATTTAAGTCCATCATGGCGCACAGAGTGAGCACAGTGGCCGTCTGGTCGCCTTCCTGAAATAAAAGTGCCAAACATGAATGAGTGAAATTGGGAAACAAAAGGGAAGCAAGGAAGAGAAAAAAAAGATTGGACATTAAGCAGACATTTGGGGTAAGGAGGAGGATGCAACCTTCCTTCATTCCCCCGACCTCCCTTTCCCTCTGTTGTTTCCCCACATGATACCACTCCTGCTGGGGTTGTTTTGTTTGTACCGCAGCCTGGTAAGTGTTAAGCGTTGCAAAGAAATTATTGCTAACAGAGCACCGAGCTCTGACAGCACTGCCAACCCAAAAACTATTAGACAATGACCCTTAAATGGAATAGCACACTATTTGCACCCGAACCCTGAAAATAATGATGAGTTTGCCTTTCAAAAGCAGGATATGTTTTGACAGTTGCTATATGCTCACATATTCTAATAGCCTTGCACCCCCGGTGATTAGCAGGTTTGTAACTACAACACTCCAAAGTCAACATGTGCAATGATTTAAAATGAAGCCGCTTTACACACGTTTGGCAGAAAGCTGATCAGGTTTTATTACGTCTTAGTGATAATGTGTTCGCTAAAAAAACAAACAATACAAAGATTTAAGGTTGGGCATGTGTGGTCGGTTTGTGTGGTTGTGGCAGAACCTGACTTCTGCTAAATCTAGTATCCAATACTTTTTGTTGTTTTTTAAGTTCCCCCCACGCTGCATAACTCCACATAAATGTCCGAGCTGTGGATGAATGTTGACAGCATTATGGCACTGAAAACACCAGCTTTAAGGTCCCAGGCAAGCAGTGATGCTGATTTTTATATCACCATATTTAGCCTTCATCCACCCTAATTGAATAACAAACCCTGTTGACGTGCAACGGTTTTGATCAGTACAAGGGAGAAAAATCAGCATGCAGATAATACAGTAGCTTGTGGCACAAAATGTAATTCAAGTCCAACTACAAGTCTTTGATATGCGACACTGAAACGTCCAATCCAAAATCTCCTGGCAAGTGAACAATCAAATATCATTCCTGTTTCACAGTGGTTAGAACAGAAGATAGAATTCCCATCTAGATGATTCAAGGCCACATCTACCGTTCCAAGCTTTGTGCGCTTGTATAACCGCACACTCGACAAAGAAGTTGAGACTTTAGGAATATCCTAAGTGGATTGTTTTCAACCACACATAAGAAGGTGAGATACCCTGCTATCAGCTACCCGTATAAGTAGAAAATAGTCTATTACTATATAGAAGACCCGGACAGTAATCTGTTTCAGGCAGCTGTTGGTGGGGTTGGCCCATCAGTGTAGAGCAATACCACAAACTCAAGTGGTGTTTGATCATATCTCCTTCACAAAGCAGTGCTCTGACACAGCAGGATAACAGCCACATGTGTTCTCCATATCACGATGCTAGCCTAAATGTGAACCATTTGCCCATTAACAGCAGTGGATCCACTGCTTCCTTTGTGTCCTCCATTCTCACTCTTCAAAGGATTCAGCAGGCGAGGTTCGTACCTTGTAAAAACAACCCTAAAAAAAGTCTATGTTTAGGAGTGATAGCCGAGAGAACAGAAAACAGATCATGTGCTTTCATTTTCTGTTAGCTTTGCTCTTGAAGTACTGTCGACATTCTTTTAAACATTGGGAACATCTGACGATCGTTTATGGTGAAAGATATTTGACTCTCCGAGCATGATAGGGGCAGATGCTCAAAGTGGAACCAATCCAACCACTCGTCGACCCTTGAACAAGAAACTGGAAAAAGTAGTTTAATATCTGTGCACTGTTTTGGCTGGGATATATTAACTTTGTCTAGATACTCGCAAGCCATCACATATCGCCTTCAAGTTTTAATAAACAATATAAATGAGCAATGTTGAGTTGATTTAGTTCGTTTCTTTTCCTTCTCTATCCACTGTCATAGCCTCTAAATAAAAGGATGAAAAAAGCCCAAAATATAAGAATAAAGTGATCCTGCCCTGGGCCTGATTTGTGTGGTTGTAGATTAACAGGCCATTTTCACATATTCTGGGAATGTCCTAAAATTACTGCTTACTGGATAGATGTGGTGAACGTGATCAGATCAATTATCAGCTCAGAGCTTCATTTTAACTTAGCGTTATACACCTGGGAAATATGCTAACTGGGCTACGAAGGCAAAAAGACATTTATTACAGATACTGTTAGCTGGTAGTAAAAACGCTATAACCAGGAAATTACTGAACAAAGAATCCCCAAAATCACTGAATGTCCAGGAAATCTTTGTATGGAACAACAGACTTTCTCTCCAAGACATGCAAACCAAAAAAGCTGGAAAACTGGAAAACTGAACCTGCAATGATGTCTTTATTACGCAAGGATTTTGCTGGAAGATGGCTTGTTTCTTTCTATGGCAACATTCTTGGACTCACAGGACCATAAAGATTTTTTTTTTAATTTCATGGACACCAAGGAGCAACCCATTTATTCAGTTGGGTAACCCAGCTTCCCCCTTTTAAATATTATTTGTTCCCTTCTCTTTTGAATGGACTAGACAATGTCAAACATTCACCTCACTCATAATGACCCTGTCTGTTTTATGTTATCTGGACTGTTTGTTATATTTTTGTTATAAAACAACAAAAATAAAATGTTATAAAATATCTTCAAAAGTTGTATCATGTATCAAATGTTAAGTAAAATGTTTCAGTGCTTGCTAATGGAACTGATTGATTTTTTTTCTTTTGTATAACTATTTCCTTTTTTTTTCTTGTATTTTTGTATAACTATTTCTTCTTTTCTACTTGTATGTTTTTTTTTCTTTTTTACTTTTACATGATTGAAATGAAGACATCAAATCAAATCAAAAACAATTTGTTGTTCAAAATCATCATCTGTATGAAATATCCTTAGTTGATCGAGCTCTACAATGAATGTCTGTCCAAAATGTCCAACAGTGTTGCATGGCATCAACAGAGCCAAGCAGCATGTGGGTGGAAAAACTACTTATAAAGCATAATGCAAAACACTAACAGTGACGGAAGTGTCTAAAACCTCTCAAGAGATACTGACCCTAACCGTTTTAGGGGTAGTAAACCATAGTAAAGATAATTCTGATTACCGGATTAATGGCAGAAACATCCCTCCCTTATTTATGCAACTACAGTCACCTCTTCAGTAACAGAGTACCACAACTTGATGTACATAACCAGCAGTGTGAGACAGTTCATAGTGATAACAAAAAGCAGGTATTCAAACATTTTTGTGTTGGTTGGAAGTGCATGATCAAATCTGACTAATGAATGCTTTCATTCATTTTATGAGGTGAACAACATATTAGCCACTTAAAGAAGCTTCACACATTTTGTCCTCTTATCGTAGGTGTCTCAGACTGAACTAATATATAATTTTACATAAAATGAAGTCTAATTCTGCTCTGGTTTCCCTGCAGCAGAAAACTGGATTCTGCAGACACAGCCTGTCCTGCCTGTCTCACTCAGACCAATAACTCACAGTACTTAGCATGAGGGAGCAGGAATGGAGCTAACCAGGCTGTCAGTGATACCCTTTTGACCTCAGGCTCCTTTCAGTAACACCATTTACTTGAGAATGTTTAATTGAAGACTGGGTGTTTTGCTTGGACTTGATCCAGCAAGGGTTAACATGCATATTGAGTATAACTGCTGATATACATGAGAGGGTATATAAGTGATGCTAGACTGGTTACAAGTGGCTACTGCCAGAACTTCTTAGAGCATTGCGTAAGAGAGAAGAAGCGGGTGTTGGCAGAGGTTTTGGTCATACAGGATGCATGAGGTTTCATACTTCTCTGCAGCTAACAGCAGACACAGAGGGAAGGTGACTAATGTCAAGAACAAACCCAGTCTGCTGTAATATTTGAAAAGAAGTGCAGAGACAGAATGAGTAATCACTGGTTTGTTTTGTTCTTCATATTTGACATAGAATATCCTAGCATAAAATGTGATCACTTTAATGTCACTAAGTGATTACAGAGCAGAATGAAAAACGTCTGTGAATCAAAAAGTTCCATCAGAGTCAAATGATTCAATTCTCGCAAGTAGTTTTTCCAGATCAGGCCCTGTTGTAAAATGTACTACAAGCAGTAAAATTAATCACATGATTGATGGATGTAGTTGTTGAAAAATATTTAAAATGTTCCTCTAATTAGAACCTAATTAGATGCAAACTGTAGAGAAAACGAGCTGATTCTGGCTTCTGTTCTCTGGAGACAGGCTCAGTGTGGCGTAATTAGTCGAATGGATCTCATGAGAGAGGAGCTGGGCTGTAGTACTGTGACTGCCCAGCAGAGGGGGTGCAACCTTAATGAGGGGCTGAGCACAAAACCATGTGTGTATAAGACAGCTCTGTTTGTTTACATAAACTATCTCTACACTGAAGGTAAACTTAAAACCATATGAAGACATTTTTAAGGTTATAAATATGTCACACAACTAGTGAAACTCTGGATGAATCATCTCTCAGGAAGGATTAGAAAAAGTCATCTCATCAAATAAGAATTGAAAATATTCTAAAGAGTAAATTATGAAAACGTTTACAACCCACATTCAGATGTTTATATGTTAACCAGTAACATATTTAATATCAGACACAATATTTATAACACTGAAAATATGAAAATTGTTTTCTGTTTAGAAAGTCATGGGCCAGTATGATTAACAGCAGCTGGGGAATTTAGTCCTTGACTAAACAGAGACAAAATGCTCAAATGACATTTTATTACTTAATGGCTTAACTGACCATGTAGAGTATTTCACTCTTAACTAATAAAACAACTCTTAGTCAATTATTTCCAGCCAGGTTTCCATCGTTTACTCACAGAGTTTTTAGTTATATTTTCAATAATCCAAACACATTTCTGAACTTCTTAGGAGATTTTTTTAGACTTTCGGTACACATGTCAAGATTTTTGTTATGTAAGAAAGGTATTGAAAAAATTGTTTATTCTCTGTACCCTTAGAAATTAAAATTAACACAGCCGTAAAGAAAACACAGTTTTTTTTTTACTTAAATCATAACCGCATAGCTCATATATGTTTAAAGAAGCTTAGTGTTTGTTTATATGAGATGCTTTGAACATATAAAGAATTTCAGGAAAAACAGAAAGGGGCAACTGTCTGAAGAAAAACTTTTTCTGTAACCTCTTATTTTCTATGCTTATGTAGCCCTACACAGTACTAAAATTAAATTCTTTATTTTTCCATACTGCATAGAATCTGTATGTTGAAGGCGTATGTGCTTAATGCATGACTACATCAATGGGTTAAATATATACATGTACTGTTTGTCTAAATAAAACATGATCAAACTTTTATTTATAACATGGCACTGATGCATTTCAGACCAAAAGATGGATTGTTGTAAAATGTCTTTTCAGTGTGTTACCGAGACCTCCTACATGTACCCGCACAAACATAGGCCGACTGTGGAAACCCAGGAGTGTTACACACAGACTTGTAGTATGTGCATGCAGGATTTTGTGAGAAACCATGTAACCATTTTGGATTACACAGATCTCCAGACATACAAGTATAAAAACAAACACATCAGAAAGTTAGGCAAATATTCCTACATAAATATAATTAAAACACAAAACAGAAAAATCCATGTGCTGCTTTATGAAAGTGTTTAACTTCCTCGAGTACAAACGGCTGTCTATAGTGCGAGGGCAGGAGGGAAAAAAGATCTCCTAAAATAAAACAGATATTTAACTTGGCTCATGGTGAGTTTCAGCGTCTGATGGTAATGATATTATAAAATGACTACTGGACAAACCCCATAAATAACTGCGCTGTGCGGTGGCCAGACAGATAGAAAAGCATACTGGTTACTGCAGTGCTGCATCTTGTTGAAGCAGGATCATACACATTGTTATAACTTACACCGCAATCACACTGAGAGGTATATTACATTCAAACCAATGGTTTCTTTTTTAATTTGAAACTGCCTATTTTATATCTTTTTCATCTCCGTCTCCCTTTTTGGAAAGGAATAACAGTGCGCATTTAGAGCGGGAATTTCCTTCCATTATTTTCTATTTTACTTCGCCAAAAATATCCGCCTCGAGTTGGACATGAGAGAAGTGTGTTCTATAAAAGATTTGCTCAGTTTCATTTTGGACAATCGTTTTTCAGCCCTAAGCCGAAATCTGCTGGTAGCATTAAGAAATACAATGCACTGTATTACAACATGATGCGGACAATTATTGCTTATTCAAAAACATTAACTTTTTAAAAGTTCTTTAAGATGAGGCATGTTAAATAAAGGGATAGGTTTGTCACAGACAAGCAAACAGATTCCTATCAAATGAAAGCAGCCTGTTTAATAAAACCCTTCTATGTGATACTGTTCAGATAAATAGATAATATGGAGTAAGGTAGGGTAATCTCTGATGTGGTTTGAGGTATTCCCAGCCAGTCTGGGTCATTGGCGTTTCTATCCTCTCTTCTTTTCCCTCCATGTTTTGACACATTAATATTCACCATATGCCCTGTCAGACCTATCACAGGGAGCGCTTCATTTTTATGCTTCTGCTGCGGTGTGGGCAAACAGTGCGTACAGCTGCTGCCGTCAGACAGCTCTCTTCCCCTGTGCTTTGGCCCACATGTGCAACCAAACAGGCCCGTGTCAGCCGCCAGGAATCCATGAGCTGAGCCAACCACATTAATAAGCATCTTCCTACAAAGCGCCACTGAAAATTGGGTGAAACCTAGTCCTCATTTTTATCTGACATCCTTTTTCTAATAACCAAAACCTCGATATAACCTGGACAGAGCCGACAAGTGAAATGATGTGATTGGAGAATAACCTTTCATGATAGCAGCTATGATATCCTGCTGCTTGATCACTAAATGTTATTTTCCATGAATGGTAATTTGAAGAGGTTTTTAAAAGTTAAATACAACCCGGGACAGCATCAAAATTCTTCTCTGAATGACAGGAAAAGAGCCTGCACTTTATTATTTCCTGTGTTCCTGCCTTCACTTGCAGTAATATAGTTCTCTGTATACATCACATTTTTGTAAGAGGCAGCAAACAATACTGTGCAGGTTACAGTTTGCATACCTTGAGGTACTTGACCAGTTTCTGGATCTGCCAGTACTCAGAAGGCAGGTCTGTGTTGCTCTCTGGACGGCGCTCTGCCTGCTCCTCCTCCTCCTCACTCTCAGATGAACTCTCACTGAAGGCGTCCACCTGCATGGCTCCTGCTGGGGTCTTACTGAACAAAACAGAGTAGATATCAGTGCACTTAAGACCTCAGATAATGATCTAAAGAGGTGTGGGATAGTGTAACAAGTAGACAATACACAAGCAGACAAAGGGAACGGAAAATAATATCACAAAATCTCTTTTCCTGTGTTTCAAATGGAAATACAGCCTGGTCATCCCACACAAGGAGATACATCAAGGATTTTGAAATTCAAGTGTCAAGTGTTCTGACTTCCTCCGAAACTAAGCAGCAGGAAAGTAGAGATTGGAATAGTGTCATGAGAGGACTGGAGTCATCATTAAACACAGAGCGAAGACTCGATGCAAACAAATTTGCAGATGGCTTTTTAGAGTTGCTCCGGCCACTTGGATAGCAGCATCATGAAAACTGTGCACTGTGGAGCAATGAAATTTGGTACGCATTCAAATGGGGCCGCTGAGAGACAGTTTCCATGTATGTACAAATAGCATTGCCAGGGGAGCTTAATATCAGAGGGAGCCAGCCATTATGAGCGAATGTTTTCCACAAACCAACATGATAAACACTGCAGAAGACAAGACCTTTATCCTGGGTGGTGTGCATGATTGTGATTGAGTGAATGCGCCCTGGGGTCTTTATTGCCTTTGCACTAAGTGATGAGCAGTACAGAGAGCTATCAGTACACAGTGTGTCAATTTATGATGCTATCAGTGTGTGTATGTTGGCAGATGCTAGTGTGGAGACAGCTGAGGAGGAAGCAGGAGGAAGGAAAAGCTTCTGCATAGGTTCTTTTTGCAAGTTATACTTTCCACGACCTATCTCACCACAAATAAAATCAGATTTAGATCTACGAATCAGCTCCTGAATCTCATATTAATGTAACTCCACCAGAAACACTCCTTATAGATTCTGACAAAGGGGAAACTAATAGCAGACACTTACATTTTCATTTGTGAGGACAGGCGTAGGAAAGGTAAAGAGGATGCAGAGACCTCGGCTTTCATCTTGCTCTTGGCTCCTGTTGCAGACTTTTTCTTCTGCATTTCACTTGACTTCTTCTCTCCAGAGCTCTTGCTGGGTTTTTTTTTCCTCTGCTTTCCTATAATGATGTGAAATAAGAGCCATTATGCCTACTTCTATTTTGAAAACGGTTATTTTTCTAACATAATCATTATTTAACAATATGAGACAAGGGCTCAGCTGGCATTTCTTTTCAATTGGGATACTTTTATCTTGAGCCAGCTTCTCTTCAAATGGGTACAGTTATCACAAGGTACAGCTGCAACAGCTCAGCCCATGCTAGATCTATTTATCAATCAGAGACCATATGTGATAGCTCTTTTAGGGATTTTTCTAAGACTTTTTCCCCAAGATTTCTGTCTGTAATTGAGCAGAAAGGGTCTCAGCACAGCTAACGTAATTATTAACTCAGATCAATGTGTAATTAGGAATATTTGCAGTTGCCCTAAAATTTATAAACCATATAACCGTGTCTTTATAATGTGTGGCTGCTGGCAGAAGCACTGAGCACATGTGATGAAGGCCTGGCATCACAAACCATCTACAGCTCATCTCCTTAACAAGAGGGATTCCCGCGGCGCACGTTACGTCTTAGCATGAAGACACGTTCTGGACACGTCTTACGACAGGACTTATCACGTACCCACATGTTGAAATGAGACGGAGATTCCTCCATCTCGGACATGGTTCATATTTCTTCTTGCCGCCTGCCTTGTACGGCGTGTGTTGTCTCCACTTCTCATGCACATTCTTTTCCTGTTGCTCGTAAGACCTCTGGGGTTGGCCTTGTTCCTCCGCGTCAACCGATTCCACATGCGGGATCTTTTGTGTTGATGGAAGTTCTTGAGCTGCAAAATCCTGTTGGTAAGTGGAAAAAGACAAAGACTGGAGAGTAAGGAGAAAGTCCTCTTTCAATTTGCACCAACATTCTATTGGGGAGATATACAATACATTCTAAAACCATATGTTCTTGGGTCATAAATTTTGCTGAATGATGCTTGTAAAGTATCGCCAGTCTATTTTCACTTCTTTATAATGGATGTAGCCTTTTTGTAAAATCAAACAACCATCTGACATGATGGCTTTCTCTTCTAATTTGTGACAAATTAGATTAAAATGTTCACTTTAAAAGTTTAATGTAAAACTAAAGAACAATATCAGTGACACATGAAAAACATAAAACTCACAAGGATCATGCAGGCCTGCATAAAAATACAGTCTTTATTGAGGGCTTTGAAAAAAAATAACACTTCCCCAGTGCTTTACATAAACGGGGTCCCCCTTTGTTGATTGGCTGAACAATATCAAACGTTTATTGTTACTATACATTCCTCCACTTAAAACCTTACAGCTTGGCACAGACAAAATAACTCCTTTGTGTCACTGTTATTTAGTTTTTGGTGGGTTTTGTAAGTTTTGAAGGTCTTTATACTAATTTAACAACCTATACATGATTGCCAGTAAGACACATATGAATGGTTTGGAGGCAGGAGAGTTTTTAATCACAGACACCTGCTCTGCAGAAATAGCTCAGACTGTCATTGTTTGTTAGGGGCTCAACAGATTTTAAGGGCTGGGGAAAAAGAATTAAGATTCTATGGCTTGTGTTCCTGCGTGAGCCAGAGCCAAGTATGCCCAATCACTTTTCCAAGGACTTGTTTTTTATAAAACACAAAGTGAACTGCTATTGGAAACACACAAGTCAATTCACCCAACCACAGGCCCACAGTCTGACTTTATTAGGCTAACAAACCTTTTTTAATTCTATTATATGTGAAATGGACAAAATCCATGCGCTCACACAGGAGGGAACACTCCACATTTTTTGACATGCCACAGTAAAAAGTGCTATTACAGGTGCTTTTCTGCATCTGAAATGCTGCAGGCCTGGAGACAAGCACAGTGTTAAGCAGGGCCGACGCCTTCACTTTTTATAGCAAGTGACGTTCAATTATAACCTTCTTTCTTAAGTCGTCATCTATCCAAGCAATTGACCAATAAAAGCGAAATTATTTACATGTGTTTGTGGTGGACTTGTTTGTAATTTCTTAATCCATACTGATGGAAAATCAACAAGGCAGCAAATCTGAAGCTAAGGCCTGTAAAATATCTGTCAGTGGCAAGATTCAAGAAGGCTTTACTGACTGATTATGACAGTGAGACAGTCCATGTTAATTTCAGGATGTGAATAAGGAAAACAAATCTACAACCAAGGGAGTTCTCTGCTTTTCAGTGAGGATTTTGAGCATGCAAATACACAGCGTGTCCAACTTCCAATCACACTGTGATGTCAAAATGAATCCACAACACTGAGAGTCTGCTTCCTCCTGTGTTGCAGGCGCCGTCGCCTTTGGCTGCCTCTGCTTGTTTGATTGAGGCTGTCTAATCTAATGGAACTGTTAAAAAAGACCCGCTTCCTCACATTGGGAATACGCACAGATATGTTTGGAGATTAGGTGTTTTTGGCAATCCCTTTTCGCGTTCAACTCTCCGATTTGTAATCAAGGAACTGAGCCACAGCTACGTGAGATTGAGTTCCTGACAGACAACGTGAACACGGAAAGGATCACGTCAAGAATGAAAGTAATTACTTCATGTCTCAGACAGAGGATGCATGTTGCAGCATTTGATTGCTGTCATCAGAAATCAGTCAAATGAATTTGAAAGCATTGTGTCTTTTAGGTTGACTCCATCATATGAAGATGATTAGCTCAAAGAGAGGAGGAGAGATGGAGAGAGTGAGACTAAAGCATGAGGACACTGGGAGATGAATATCAAAAGGAGAGAAAGAATCCAGAAGACATAGATTATGAATGATTTGTGCCTCTTCAAACTACTTCACAGCCATTTTTACTGCCGCTGTCCATCATTTTTAGATTGCTCAGTCTCAGGGCATCACTCTTCACACACTTCTCATAAAATAAAAATGCCTGGATGTCTTTTTCACACCCTTCAGCCTGGCACTGCTCATTGGTTTATGGGAGTTTCTTCTAACCTCATTCCATATCACGATATCTACTAGTATACATACTGTGGAGGAAATTATAGGGAACAGTCACAACTTCTCAGATAATGCCAGCGCACATTTCTATCACAAACACCAGCAGAAAAGTCTTTGTAGTTTTATTTTGACAAGGCTGGGTTTAGTCCAAATTAACCCCGTCTTCCATTCATCTGAGATACAAGACATAAGATAAGATAAGATAAGATGAGATGAGATGAGATGAGATGAGATGAGATGAGATGAGATGAGATGAGATAAGATAAGATAAGATATACTTTATTTGATCCTCCATTGGGGGAAATTCTTTTGTTACAGCAGCTTACAACCAATTGGCTACCTCTGGTCTAAAAATAAGAGTCCAATGCGGAAAGTGCGAAAAACTGCAGTTCATCAAGGATTCCCTTGAGGCTGGCTCCAGTAGTACCAGAAAACACATAAACACCAATTCAAAAAAGACGATCTTTACAGCAGAAATAAACATTTTTACAGCCTGGTACAAAAGACGAGTGTAGTCTGGATAGCTCATTTCTTGATCGGCACACACTGTAGGGGGCTGAATTTTTTCTAACGGGGCAATTTTGAAGATATTGAGATTACGAGTCTTCCAATGAGAGGCACAACTGACTTGATTTGATTGACAGGGGGGAAAACTGTAGCTGTTGGCAAGGAGGCTCAAAGCCCGCCTCTTTGTCTACAGCAGCACAACCTATACAGTCTATGAGCACTACCGATGACGATTGGCCTCAAAACAGCGCTTCAGAAACAGAAGGGTGACGTCATGGATACTACGTCCATATATTATACTGTCTATGCCTACAACACAGGACAGGGGAATACAACAATGTACTTGCATAGTTAAAAATATAATAACAATAATAATAGTAGTGGTAAAGGTAAAATAGAATAAAACAAAATATGGCAAATATTACAGATATACAAACACTATGTAAACTTCTATCTGATGAATAGATAGTGAGGCAAGTTAACTTCACTAAAAAAAAGTTCACATTTTTAAAATGATTAGTGATGTGGGCTGGTTGTTCAATAATGGCAAAAGAAGCCTCCATGCATACCACCCTACCTTTCACAGTGCTTTCCATTAAAGGAACTGCTGTGGGTACTATATGGTGGATAAGTTTCACATCCAGAATTCAAATAACCAGACAGAAGTACGTTGTAGGAAATCTATTCTACTGTATGGTAATTAGAGAGTGGTTTGGAATCAACCCAAGAGTCTGCAGCCATGAGAGCGGTGTTTGAAGCTAAATGCTTATGCCAGGCACACTAGCTCGCTCTGACAATGCTAATGTAATGACCTTTAGCAGGCATAATGTTAACCACGATCACCATCTAAATTTACTATATTAGCAAGCTAATATTAGCTAATTAGCATTTACATAAAGCACAGCTTAGGCTGATGAGGAGATCAGTAATGCTACACAGCAAAATTTTAGGAGCAGGACACATCATTCCAATTTAATCAATACAAAGCTGTCGAATTGCATCTCATTGACGGTGCGGTCCATTCTAGATGTGTTAAAGTTGACCATTATGTAGGTATTTGGACATGATCCAAGGGGTGGTTAAATTCTACTTTTGACTTGGTAAATGAAAAGTCAGAGTATTAGCAAAGCTATGACGTTCCTCCTGATGGGAACATGAATATCTGGGCCAATTTTGTCTAAATAACTTTACAGAGATATGTTTTATTAAACGAGTGAACAAAACTAAAAAAGTATTTTTGGGACAATAATTTTATAATCAATCCAATATTTGGAGATACTTTAGTGCGGTGTGTCAAACTGACATTTCCACACATAAAACCAGTCTGGCTAATAAATAAAAAAGTGCACTAATGGGTTTGGGAGTAAGAGTGGTCTTACAACACTGCCATGTGATGACGGTACAGAATAAATCCTAATTTGAAAATTCCTCTGTGCAATTCAGGAAGCTTATCTGTCTGATAAACTGCTCATGTTGTCTTTTATTTCAAACGCACCTCAAATGCAGAACAGTTCTGAAAAATAAACTGGCTCTCAGAAGTCAGAGTCATAAAAAAATCATTTCTGAAATCTCACATTGAAGGTAAAAACTTTGACTTAGTTGAATTATAAAGCTATAAGCAATTTCAATAATCTATCCCCCTGAGAGTAACGTCATCATTAAAAGAAAAGTACTCATGCTTCAAAAACAATCATGCATTTCTTTCTTTCACCAAAGAGAATTGATAGCATCACAAAGTCGGCCGTGATTAGTTAGTGGTCTTAAAGGCTTTGATATGCATGTGATGATGCCATATTTTCCAACAAACATCAGCCTAAGCAAGACAAAATGATCATATTCTGAAATGATAAATGCTTCTTGGTTACAGCTGGAATCTATTATCAAGACAATTTGTTAAGTCGTCAAATCACTAAGGCAGGAAGTAGCAGTACTGAATAAATCACACATATTTCAGTGTCTGGAAATGAGCATGTGTGTGTGTGTGCACAGTTGTGTGTGTGTGTGTGTGTGTGTGTGTGTGTTTTTAAGGGGGTGTATATGGTGGGTGGGATCGTGGTTGAGCTGTTTTGAAGCTGGAAACACGGAGGTCGCTTCAGGAATCTTTCAACACAGTGACAACCAGACACTCAAAAGCGTGGAACAGCACAGACACTGATTACACAATCCAAAGTCTGTTTATGAAAGTGAGTCACACACGGCATCACAGATCAAATCAGAGCTTTAGAGAGAAGGACCTTGTTCACGGGACAAAGAGGCATTTTAACACCCACACAGCCAAGCTCTGAAAGTTATAATTCAAGGCTACATGAGGTCTTAATGTGTTTATGTTAACTTCATCTGCCTGTATTTCACTGTACCTGCTTCTTTATGTTCTCAGCAAAAAGTGGAGATTGGCTCTTCAGGAGTGTTACCAGGTCTTTGTAGATATCGCTTCTTCGCTCATAGCTGTTCTCCTCCTTCTCCTCCTGTTTTATGTGCTGTGAAAACAAAGTGAAAAACAGCTTCATTAATTCTACTAACCACAATTATAATGTGACCCACATGTCAGCTGGAATAGCTGGTGTTAGCAGGCTCAGAGTATCTCCAGGCAGCCTCAAATAGGAAGTGTAAAACCATGTAAACCACTAAATTAGGTGTAAGACACTACTGCTCTTTGAGGTTTCATTTGCATCAAATGTCAACCATTTGGTTTAAGGTTGTCGTTTTTCCACCTTGCTCCAACCGTTTCCAGGTGAAGAAACAGAGGCAGGAAACCTATGGCTTGTCAGCAAAGGAAGAGAAAGAGTGAGAGGTGCTGCACCATGCAAAATCCTCTCTTGGAAATGATTGCTAACACATTTGATGAGGATTCTTGCCATTTGGAAGCATTTGGAAGCTCTCTGTACAACCTTAGACTTAGCGCTACACTTAAAGCCTCACATTTGATATTTACATGAAACAAATTTGGGGTATATTCATAAACAGGGTTGAAAACTTTCAGCTGAAGTTTCAATCTGTTACTTGATCATAATTAAAGACAGGCCAGTTTCACTCATGCAACAACGTTTCTTTACATTAAAAACCTTAAAACAGCATCAGAAAAAACATCATGTAGTGCAATGTGATATCTTTAACTTCTCCTGCTTTACTGGGTCATGGTGATGCACGTGCCCAGTCTCTGAGGATGTTGAATGTAATGTAAGACTGTAGTCTTTGTTTTATTACTGGGAGTGGTTATCTTGTAGACCACTGTATGTTGTTTAAATATGGTGCTGCTTCCAGCTAGAACGATGCAGAGAGGGACTTGCAGCTGTCAGAAGAACTCATGCTGAACTCTGATCCGTTCAAAAAAAAAAGGACTCTTTGCCAGTTCCTTATGCACTGCTTTAACTTACTTTGGAAGTTTGGAAACTCAGAACTGTTGTTAAGCAACATAGTACATATCTTGACTGTGATTTTTAACATGTGGCAGTTATCATTATCTGCCTGTTTTGTCCTTGTGATATTTTTAATAAGTCTCTTGAGTTCTCAATAAACCTTTATGCCGTTAAACACAAAAATGCATTAATGTATTGAACTAAACGAATAGCCTGAGGGACATTTACAGTAGTGACACATCAACATTATTTTCCTGTATTTTTTTTTAATAAGAGATGTTTGGATATTTTATTAAGATCAGAAAATTCAGTCTAAACTATGTGCTGTGATTTTGATCAAGGATTGGTACTTTAGCAGTTGTTAGGGGAGCACAGTCACTACATTTAGTAAGGTCTTACTCTTATATTTGAGATGTATCACTGAAGACTAATAATATAGATAAATTGTACTGAATAGAATATATGTAGCTCTAGCGAAAGTTCAGACAGGAAGACTATAAAAGCAATCACAGCAGTCGTTTAACTCTCCTCTCCCTTGTTCAATAGCTCACCCGCTTCCAGCTGCATACTCCGGAGCTGTCATTGGTTAATCAGCAGCGGCGTCATCCAATAGCTCAGTGGCACGCCCTTATCGTCAGCCTATCAACTTTCTGCTGTCTTTTTAAATGTGTCTTTCTCTCCAGCTAGTTCCTTCTTGTATTGATGGTGTGCACCCCTCCACCTCCCCATCTCCACCTGGTCTCTGCAAGTCTTCAATTCCTAGGATTCATCAACCACCACCACCAGTGCCTGGACTCTAGGGGGATTTTTTCTGCTGCCAAATTCACGCATCCTACGCTCACAAAATTCTCACGCCAAAGATTTCTGTCAAGTTTCATTATTCATTCAGTTGTAATAAATAACCTTTAATCTTCAAATTGTGTCTCTCCTGATTGAAATAATATTGAATGATTATTGTATTTGTTTTTTTTACTCTGCTTTGGCAATAACCAAACTGTTCATGCCAATAAAGCAATCTGATCTTGACCTTTACTGAAGAACAGTAACAAAGGCACTGACTAGTTAATGGTCTTACCCCATTGAGAAAAACTCCAGAAGCACTGTAGGTGATGTGGAGGGCCACAGTGTCACATGGCTCAATCACAAGGTAACAGATCTCTCCCAGCACCTGTCTCCATGGAGGAGCACGGCAGCCATTTGGAAATTCATAATCTAAAAGAAAAAAAAACAAAGTTGGAAGTTTTAAAATTCTTGCAGGAGGAGGTCAACAGGAGAAACATAAGACATAGTACTTCAAAAACATCAAGTATTACACTAGATGTTCATGCACAGTTTAATGCTTTGCTAGAGAATGTTAAATACACTACAATGAAGCAAAATGCATCTCCTGGCTGACGACTTGTTTAACTGGAACACGGCAGATATAATGACTTCTGATGCAGACTTCTTTGTGCTTTAGAATATCCACCCTCAGTATTAGAAGCAGTCGCTTTCCTTACAACCCAGTGAAATGTGGAGATAATTCAAACCTGATGTGTATCGAACTGCCTTCAACACCCTCTTTTCCCCCTCATTGCAAAGACGTCTCAGCAGCTCCACTTCATTCTTCACTGCGGCGGGGTCGAGGCTGACTTGTCTGTGATGAAAATGTAGAAAAACAAAACAAGACAAACATCCAAATCATTTCACTCACTCATGAGCTTTTCCTAAACCCATTGACAGTTCCAATCCAAAACAACCACATGTGACGGTGAAACTGGTTAGTTATTGAAAGAGGATAACCGTGGAGGATGCACAGAATGAACCCAGAGAAACTTGAAGACAGAAGAGGAACCCACTCTGATATCTCTTTGAGGCACTTGCTGAGGAGCTGGTTATCCAGATTTTGCAGCAACAGGAACAGTTTTATCTTGATTTCCGAGTCCTTGTCTTGACTCTCCTCTTTTACTTTGTCTAGAAGACTCACAACATCAGAATGGGCGTCCTCTCTCGCCAGTATGCTGGCAAAGCTGGGACCAAGGATCTTCACCAGTGGGTCTCTATTTTCTGTTAAAAAAAAGAGATTTGTGTTTACATCATTTTGTTACTTGGGTTCATTTTGAGGCCTCTTATGAATTGTGCTGACACTCATCCTCTCAAAAAAAAAAGAAACATTCTCTCTTTTTAGAAAATAAAAAACTGACTTTCATTATTATCATTATAATTACTATTTGACAGTGGCTGCAAAGTATAGAGATATTTATTTGTAAAGACTTATAAATAATAGCATGATTTGATAGTTCTAGAATAGAGGGACAAAAAAGTATGTGGGTTATAGAGGTACATTGGCATCTGGACTGCTTGGGATGCAAAGTAGATTGAAAAATGATCATGCTGTTATCATACTTACCTTCAAGACATGCTCGAACTTCCTCAAGCTTGGTATCATCTGCCAGATGAAGCACTTCTGCGATCTTGCTGAAGTTGCGTGCATAAACAACAGGAGAGCATAACTGCAAGAGAGGACGTCCTTGACTGTCTTTCTCCTGGGACTGCACATCTGAGTCACTGAGAAGAAAAGATAAAATACTTCAAGAATAAATCCGTTGTTATAAAGTGTTTCTATTCAATTCTTCATAAGAAAAAGATCAGCCTCTGTATTTTTGTTTTTGCACTTCTCTGCTTCCAAGATACGAGAAAAGAAAACCAGAACTTCTGATGAAATGAAATGGAATGTACTCTTGTCTAAGTGAAGCTGAAAAACAAATTAATTATAGCTTACTTCTTTGACTAAAGCCAAGGTAAAATACATTTGGACACCATGGTGACAGCATATCCTGCACAGACACGTAATACTGAAAGCACAGGCCAGCCAGCTGCCCGCCTCATGATTAGACCAACCTGATGTCATAGCCTGTTTTGAAATCAGATGCCACTAAAGTGGTAGTCCACCGGAGCGGCTCCTCAAACACATGCTCAGCCTCCTGTGGGTGTCGGGTGCTGAACTGTTCCACAAAGTGCAGGACTTCTTTCAACAAGGTCTCATTCATTGGTGTGGACTCAAGTTTGCCAGTACCAGAGCTGGTTGTGGTCCACTGGGCTGCCCTGGTCAGTGATAGCCCCATAGCACCAGCTGGAATATTCTGACACAACAAATCATAAAAAACATGAACATTTTGTGGCAGAGAAGAGAGGCAGAAAGAAGATTCACTTCTCTCAAATGCTCATTGATCAACTAAGTGCTCGGGTTCCTGTGTGAAGAAAAGGCTATGTGAGATTTCTGAGTTGTTCCTTTTGGCTTATGTCAGAGCTCCATCGAGGAACGCTGAGAGTAATCTCAGAGTACTTTGATATTAGCATGTCACTCTTACTATATTAAATATCTTCAATCAAAAACTATCTATGCACAGCATGTCTATAATATTAAAGCTTACCTTATCCATTGTGAGTGTACTCTAAGCTTTTTAAAAGGACATTACAAAAATATCCAACTGATGTAACTCTTATCACATCATTCAAACTATAAGCTTACTTTTTTGAGCTTTGAGTAATTTCTGTTGGAAAACAGTTCACAATAAACTAACTGACAAGAAATGCAAGCAGACCTGTTTTCAAGGGCTGCGTGAAACAACTTACAATATCCTCTTACTGCCTTTTTTCTACCTTAATTATATATATTTTTTCTGTACTAAAAGTGTTAATGGCAAACTGATATGGCAGCCCTTCCTTGACTACATCACGGCTCTTAGAGAACCCACATGACACCTCAATGCCTTTGCCTTTTAATCACAAAATATAATTGCACAAATGGATGACCATAGCAATATGCAATTTAGAGTGCTACACAGATTATGTGTTTTTTTATTTTTGTTTGTTTGTTTGATTGTTTGTTTTTCTGCTTTTTTGTTTGGTTTGTTTCCTCTCATTTTTGTTTTTTTTGTTTGTAGAATTGGATGGGTGAGGGGAGTATGTTCTTCTTTGTTAACCTTCTGAACGTTCTATGTCTTCTGAAAAAGCTCTAAATAAATGTTAATGGTGCTATATGTATGTTTTCAGATTTAAGATTACATTTGTACCTGTGGTACTTGACAGCTCACACATACAGTGAAGTTTACAGCATAGTCAAATATTTACCACAGGTCATTCACCCCATCTGCAGTAAGACTTTACTGGCAATACTTCTCTGTAATCATCATTACTTTCTACATGGCAGCTACTTTCCACATGTTTTTCATCATCATACCTGCAGAGATCATTTATCAATTATTTCAGATTTTAAACAATCATAAAATTGTTTTTATTTTTTAAATATTGTTCACACATTCTCTTGTTTCTTGTTTCACCATGTCAACCTGTCACTACTGACTCATTTTTAATATTGCCTGTAATTACTGCTATTTAATCTAAATTCCATTGGTAACATTGTACATATCTAAATTGTATTCTATCTTTATTTATCTATTTTTATTTTACTTATTATATTTTACTTATTGAAACTTCTTTTTGATTGTACTTATGTCTGGGTTGCTGCAACAACTAAAAAAATCTTTTTTTTCTTCCTATTCTATTCTATTTATTCTACATCTCTTGTCCACAAACTCTCTATGTTTTTATATCATTTAATTACCCCTGTTCCTTACTGTGAGCTGTTGTCACAAGCAAATGTGTACATGTGGGATCAATTTACCTTCCCTTGTGTTATACCATGTTCAATATTTACACATATCTTCACTGTAATGAGTCAAATGTTCGTTCTTTCTTGACGACGCTGACTAAATGAATGCGTTAACCACGTTGTAACTTTAGTCAACGCTTTTCCTCAATCCTTCACAGCTGATAAACAGCCTTATGGTAAAATTAGCCCTCCTTCAACAACTTCACATTTTCCCTCAGTATTATAATATACGCTACATGTTTCTATTCAAATATCTTATGGCGAAAAAATTGCTGAAGAAGTAACCTACCGTGTGTTTAAAGTTTCCTCTTCTCAAAACTTCTACTGTCTGCTTTCAGCTGTGTCCATGGAAACTACAAGCTTCCTCATCCGGACCCTTTTGGTTGCTATGATACTGCAACACAACGGAACGCGAGGTGGGTCAAATTATGAAAAACGGAAAACGAATGATAAAGCGAAAGATCCCCCGATACCGCTCTCTATTTTACAAAAACATTTGTTTAATTAACAGTTTCCATTTTAAAAGAGACTGATGTTTCCGCAAATACTGATTGTAAAAAAACAATTAGAAGAAAAGGCATAACTCTGAGCATTCGAACCTCTGCAAATGGCTAAGAAGTGGGACATTTGACAGTCATTGTAACTGAGGGGAAGAAGGACCAGTGGTGGACAAAGTACACAGCTCATTACTTAAGTCAAAGTATAGATACTCCATGTCACATATTACTCCAATACAAGTGAAAGTTGCTCGGTCAGAGTATTACTTGAGTTAAAGTACTGGAGTACTTGCTTTTAAAAATACTTAAGTATTCAGAGTACCTCTTAAAAAAATCTCAAAAAATTGTATTTTCAAAATACATAAATGCAGTCAAGACTACATAGAATTACATTATGTTACATTCTGTTTATCTAGAAACCATTACTTGAAATATCTAAAAACTATACTATGGAATAAAAACAGAAACTAAGTTACTCCAAGCACAACTTAGTTTGAAATGTTCATCTGGGATGAAACAAACGTTACGTAGCTCAACACGCTATCTCAGGTTGGACTGTGAATTTTTGTATGTTTGGGCAGTGTGGGAAACAGGGAGAACATTTCAAACAATATTTATCATTCCTCATTTCAAAAACCTCTAACACGGGCTGAAGATATGGACATGGGTGCTCAGGTGGAGAATTATAGCCATCATTACCACCTCTAAATGAACAGCCTGATCTGAGTGAAATTTGCTCTGTGTTTGCTCCACGTTCAACCGTGGGATCAGATTTCAGAAAAGAGAAGGAAACTCATGAGCTGACTTCAAAGCAAAAGTAGTGAGTAACTAGAGCATTGATAGAAATGTAGTGGAGTAAAAAGTACAATAATTGTCTTCTGAATGTAGTGGAGTAAAAGTAATAAGTTCCCCCCAAAAATAATACTCAAGTAAAGCACAGATACTCAAAAAAGGAACTTAAGTACAGTACTCAAGTAAATTTACATTGTTACTATCCACCACTGAGAAGGACCCTACCCTCGTGTGACTGTCTTTTGACAGCAGACTCTGAAATGATATATGCATTATTTTCAAGTTAAGGTGCCTCCCACAATATTCATTATTATCTATGTTTATGTGTTTTTTTCTTTGTATAATAAAAAAAAGGCAAAATAAAAGTGAAAAAAACCTCATAGTACCCACACTATTATGAAACACAAAAGTGCAGCTATTCGAACACTGATCCACATTTCTTTGTTTAGAAATTAGCATACTTATTCAAATATAGTATTTGTCTAACCTTCATTATTTAGGAGGGACAGGAAGCAGGGTGGTATACTGTTTTAACTTCTTTATTTTAAATAGCAGTTGGACACCAAAGTTAAATGAAATCAAAAGATGAAAAAATTAGTTTTTTGATATGCTATATTAAGTTGTGTGACTTGCATGACTCCAAAAATGTGAAGTCCAATGTTGTCATAATAGTAAAATCCCTGTATGCTTCCCTTTTGGAGTGTCCACATAACCGCATATTTGAGGGCCTATTTCCTCTCTCACTACTGGTTTGGCACTGTCATTCAGACAAACATTGGCTGGTGAAAACAGTCTATTTGGGTGGATACTCTCGGTTTAGACAGCAAATAAGTTCACTGGGTTCAAATTTAATAAGCATATCAACAGAGGTTTTTAATCATGATCTGGGGAGACACAGGTAAGCTCAATCTTTTCATATGGAAAAGCTGATCATTCCTTTTTACATTTGTCAGTAGACATACCTCTGTTCTGTCTAGTAAATAAGAACAATGTGTCTTCAGTTGGATGAGGACACATTACACATGGTGGCATATGAGATTGATAAGCAAGCTCAGCGAAGGCAATGCTGAAGAAAATCCTGCTTTGGACTCTTGTTATTCTACTACAACCACATTCACTCAGATGTGATATTAGACAGAAACAGAAAGATTATCTGCAGGCCTCACAGGCAGCTTGAATAAGTTCAAGCATGCTCCCAGACACATGATTCATAAATGGGATGCAGACATGTTTTCATTCAATGTGATTAAATCCCTTCTTTCTTGAAGAACAAATTTGTGTCCTTATTGTTTGGCAGCTGCCCACCTATAATATCTTCAGGCACACTGAGAGAAGTGGTATCTCATGACCAGTGAAACCACTGATTTCTTCTGGTTCTGGCCATGTTTGGCACACACTGACATGATGCAGAGGCCTATCCCTTTCAGCACTGCGTGCATGGAGGTACAGCAGGTGGAACTACTTTGTCTCCAAAACCGTTTGGGTGAGTTGGATTGAGCTTGCATGTAAATCAATCACCAGACATCCCCAGGGGGAGAGAAGAAGTAGTAGCTCATCTCGAGTATTAAGAGAGATCATTCTGGATGCTGTTGTTGTTAGCTGAGTGGATTTATGAGTTTGTCTCCCCCTCCAGGTATTTTATTTGGAACGAGGGAAAAGCTGTCTAAATTAAGAAGCATTGAGAACTTGCAACGGGGTCTTGAAGCTGGGGGACTGAAGGCAATTGAGCTCAGACAAACCAATGAGCAAACTCAGACAGAGATGACGTAAAGTTTGTGCATCTGTGTGTCTGTCTGAGGACGTGAGGAGAAAAAACAAAGCAAAGAAGGATGGAGAACTAAAATAAAAAGAAAGTGAAGAAAATCAGGATAGCCGAGGGTCTTAATACATCTGACCCCAGGTCTAATTAGTAAACCTAATTGCTGTTTGTTAAAGGGGATTAAATGAAACGTTTGCCCTATCCTGGGTCTTTTACAAAGTAAAATAAATATGCTGGAAGCTTTAAAGCACCTGCTGGCTCTTAGAAGTCCTTCTACTTACACTTAAAGCATAATAAACACAACTGCTCTCCATGCTATTTCTCCAATGCTCGAGTTCGGCCACTGATTGAAGCGCACGGAAACCAGCTGATGACACGCGCAGAAAGGAACTGCTGGACAGCCTTTCTGCACATGGACATCGTGATTGCAAACTTCACAACACTCCATTAACATTAAACATACACAAAGGCAGAGCGTGAGCACGAAGAGTGATGAGGAGGAGGTACTGCTGTTTCTCTTCCTGATATAAAGGGAGTTTGAAAGCGTATCTCCTGTATTTCTTCCTCAAGCTTTTAGGCGTGTATTCACGAGCTTCAAGAGTTTTTACAGGCTCAGAGTCAAATCAAGTTCAGCGTGGCTCATGGCTGTGCGGTTAAAGCAGAGTAGGGGTGACACTGGGCATCGTAATGAGCACCTGTGAGATATGTCGCACTAATCCATGTGAGCTTCTAAAATAGAAAACAGTAAAAGGGACTGTAACAAGAGGAGGTGACCACATCCTACGGTTGTAAAAAATCTCCAGAATCCCATCTGTCATTTCCCATAATCCTTTGTGTTTTTAGGCACTGAGAATACAGGGCAAGTGCTTTTAAATGGGATTCAGCGTGGGTGACTTGTGATTGACAAGAAGCCTATAGAGCTTGAATATAACTTTCTTCCAAGGAGCAGTTTATGGAGCACATTGGTACTCTGCAGTGCAGTCTGGGTCACTGCTAACAAGGTTATCTTTTCATCCCTCTTTTCAGTCTGACAGACAAGGATGAGATCATACAGTTGCTAAAAGTAATTGCTGGGTTTACTGACTGTTTAAATAGGCAAAGAGGCCAATGGAAAAATGCATTAGGTCGTGCTCAAGCTGTAAAGAGCAATAACCAAACAAGTGCCAAAGTAAACTGGACACAATTACTCCTAATACACACACTGCCTGAAGAATATCTCCACATGAACCAAACATCGTGGTATATTACCCTCTGGAATAAAGGAAATGTCATATTTATTAATAACCGTAAAAAAGGCAATGTCTGCTATATTTTGCTGTATATCTGGTGAATGTTCCTGACAGTTGGATGCATACTATACACATGAAAATTAATCAGAATGTGTTCTAAATGAATCCCAGCAAACAAAACCTGATACTGCTGAGGATATTTTTCTGCAACAATCTCATCGCTTCTGCTTCATATGGACATAAACCTGCAATTGTGGCTTTGAAATACTGTGTACAGTATATATTTCAAGTGGCTATCACTTGGTGCCAGTGCTTTCTTTGGAGGGGATGGATGCTTGTCAAATATAGAAGTAACACAAGATTCATGACCATGAGGATTCTGGAGAAAACCAATGACAAAACCTAAATCTACATGACTTAAAACACATTTTGTTTATTTTGGTTGCTATTCTGCAAAGGGCGCCTTGGCTCCTATCGTGAAATCAGCGAAGCACTTTACAACATCTTTAATGTATTTCCAGAAAAGCTGAATGAGCACATGTAACCACAAAACATATCTTAGAGAAAATTGTATCATCATAAACTTGAGAATTCCCAGTGCCTCTGACTGGCTGATACAGTGTTTTCTTTCGATCTGTAGCTTGTCATTTCATGCAGAAATAGTCAAAAATATGAAGCATGACAACCATGTTAGGCGTCTGTGTGCGGCTTCAGTGAGGAATGAGTCAAAGGCATGATTCTTTTTGATTATACGATTTTATTCTAATGGTAAATATGGACTGCACTTTTATAACACTAGTCTTCTAACCACTCAAAGTGCTTTTTACTCCACATGTCACATTTACAGCTCCACAAAAACCACCCTATGAAAGTAGAGACTGCCATGTTCCCATCATCCCAACAGGATTGAACAAATCCTGTTCCCACAAACTGATGACAATTAATATTGAAGTACTTTGATCTGTCTGGCCAAAAGACTCATCTGTAAGTAATCTGCAGAAGCTTGGGATCAAACCGCCAAGCATCCAGTAAAATAAGGAAGTATTTATCCCCTGGTGTACTGTGTTAATGTGTTCAAAATTAAGTCAGGTGATGTTCTGATCAATGAGAAGCCTCTTAGTAAAGGACAGTCCAAGAGATTTTCCACCAAATGGTCAAATATGAATCACGAATCGCCAACTAGCTGGCTGGAGCTCATCATCACCTTGAACACCTTGCAGCAGAGTTTTTGTTCTGAGGTAATTCAATCCATCTCTGCCAGCTTCTTAAGTAAATACTGCTGGCCCAAGTTGTTTTACCTCCCTGTGAATGAGAGAAACAGAGGAGAGGATAGTTTACAGATCAGTTAAAGCTGTGGTATGCAGGTTTCAGGAAAAAGCAAAACAAAAAAACAAAAGAGTCTTGAATTTGAAAAAAACAACCCTCATCCTGCAGCTCTTTCTCCCTCCCAAATAAGCTTTATACGCCTGTTGCACAAACCACCCAGACTGATTTCATGGTTAATCTTTCTATATGATCACTGTTACTCTTTTTGATGATGTAAGAAACTTGATTTAGGAATACAAACCCGGCAAGCACACTATAAGTTATGTGTAATGTATAGTGAGCTATAGCTAACAAGCTTACTTGAGTGGTTTCATGTACTCTTGACAAAGTTCATAGATCCATCTGTCCCTTACAGATCTCCTTATTGTAGCAGAACCTAAGCAAGTCTGATGCATTGATCGCTTCATTAAAGGCAAAAAACTGATCAAAACCAAATCTATTAAGTGGATTTTTTTCTGCAGAAAAATAATTATTATCCTTCATGGCAATAGTGGTATAGTGGTGAGCATAGCTGTCTTCCAAGTAGTTGGCAGGGGTTTGATTCCTGGCCATTGCAGGTGGATAAGATTTGCAGAAAGCTGTTAATCCTTTTGTCTCAGTGTAGTTGTGGATCACTGTGGTGATCACACAAAGCGGGGTAGTCGTGTCTCACCCTGAAGGGGTTCCTCTCCTATAACAGCCCACTTACTTTACATTATTACATTCCTGCCTATTACACTGCTACTTGCTTGATGAATAATTCATTTGCAGTAAATATTGATCTGGAAATGATTTTATTGTTTCAAAAATAACTAAATTTTATTGTACAACTTGAAATGGTCTGTTACTGAACTAGATGCATCTAAAATTACGTTTAACTCCTATTAAAATGAGTAAAGCTAGCTGCTATTTATTTGTTAACTACGACCAGACATTTCTTCAAATTAGCTAATATATCTGTTATTACTCACATTAAACTAAACATTTCCACTCAATGATAAACTGAACAAGGTGATCAGCACGGCACCTAATTGAGTTTTCCTGCCTTGTACTTTCAGTCTGACATTTTATTATCTATGTATCAGTCACATATTGTCGCATCACATACTGTGTTCTGTTTACTCAATATGCACCAGCTTCAGTTTTGCAGATTTTTCTGTCTTGAACTACATTTTTGGTGTTTGTAACCATGTCTGCTTTCACTTTGTTGTTCCTGTCTCATCTTCGTGGTTTTCCCATGACCACACTTCTGTTTGCTCATGATATTGTTTCATTTAGTCCTCCAGAGTCTGTGATTAGAGCTACATCTCCAGCAACAGTCTGTTCTTACCAGCAACTGTCTGCACAGTCTGCCATGACATGTTGCAATCAGAATCAAGTGTTTGACACAGACCTGTAACAGAATCAGACAATGAACACCAGATTGGAACTGCTTGTTCTGCTCTTCAGGACAGTGCCACAAAATTTAGATCCCCAAAAATCAGTGTTTCACTTTATCTGTGAAAAATAATCAAGAACACAAGGGTTAATCTAATTGAAGTGTGAAACTGGTCTAACAGCTGACACTGCATGGTTTGCTTTCAGGAATTGCTGCCCATAAACAGTTAAAAAGTCTTACCAGTTCAACTTTGGTCAAGGGCCTTTGTTGAACACCCACCCTGCTTTTCCTCCCCTCCTTCCAGCCAACCCTGTACTGTCCACTATCAAAATAAAAGCGATTACTCTAAAAAGTGATTGTTCAAGCTGTCTTTGGTCTGGTTCATGTAAGGATATGTTGGCCCCACCTTGACCTGTTTACCAGATAAAGGCAAAATACCCTTGAGCTGGCAGAATCTGTTGTGCTCGACTGATCTCGTTGCCTCCGCTCCCCCCTTCTCCTCGCCCGGAGATAGCAGCTGGTTCTACTCTTTCAGGACGTTCAACACTCTTAAATAAAAACACAGATCTTCCTTCTCTTTTTTTTCTCCTCCCCTCACCTCCTTGCTCTCCTGTCTTCCCTGCTTCATCTCTCCTGGCGTAATTATTATTTTGAAAGTGCAGTCTGAGAGGCCACGTTTGGCACTGTCTCACCCGCTGACGCTAGGCGAGCTTTAACACAATTTGACTTTCGCTTTATAACCTCTCCAGCAAGACATCAGGGGCTCTTTGTTCCTTAGCTCCCCTGTCTCAGGATGAAGGGGGAGCTGAGGTAGCAGCTGAGAACAGGAGAAGAGGGAGTGGGCACAGCTAGAGAAGAAAGACAGGAGGGGAGAGGGACGAGTGGTAGGCCTGTTCTTTGGAAAGGGAGTGAAGAGGTACACGTGGATAAAAAGAGTGGGCTGAGATGAAGATGGATGTTGAGTGGAGGATGGGATTGGAGGGGGTTTGGGGAAGAAAAGAGAGAGTGAGAACAGACTAAGAGGGCGACTTGTTAAGTGTAGTGAGAGGTGACTGAAAGAAGAGGCTGGTTCGATGTCCTCCCATCATCAGACAGGAGGTGCTGCCTGAGACCTTTATGTTGGTGCAGCTCCAGTGTTGGCGCCGCCGGGCTAATCAGAAAAAGAAAGAGAATAATACGCCTTGGAAATAATGAGACATCCTCTTGAAAGACATAGAAGAAAAAACAGGCTCGCCTGTGAACAGACAGATAGAATTTAGAGAGGACTTTGCCTTGAGACAGCTCTGTTGATTACTTCATTTATTTCAAGCACAGAGCACTTCACCCCAGTCATTGCTCAGCCTTGGTTCTCCTTTTCTTTTTTCCTGAGTGATCCAGCCAATAGTTTTTTTTTAGTTTTTTTTTCAACACTTTTACTGTTTTTTCATATAATTTAAATGCATTTGTATCAACAATAGCAGTGCTAAAGCAGTGTGGTTACATTATTATTCTTTAACACAGAGCAATATGTCACAGATTTTATTATCAATTATCAATTGTAGGCAGTTCAAAGAATAATCTATCATTTTAAATGTGCTTCGGTTAAACCATACATGAGATCTAAAAAAAACAAAGCATTTTATTGAGATAATATGATTTTGTGTACATTCCTGCTTGAGGTGAGAGCTGTCCCATCAAATAACGGCAACATACCCAAAATATGATCTTAAACATAATAAAGAAAAAAAGAAAAAGGGCGTTAATCAGGTCTGAATATCCAAGACCGAGTTTCAATCAATTTTCATTCGGCAGCTAAAATATGGTTTCAATAACAACCTGTCAGAAAAAAACATTTTTGTCTTACACCTTTGATAAATTATTTATTTTAAGGTGACAGGAGGTTGGAAATGTTCACTGCAACAGTATTTATTCAAAGTTACTCTCCAGAGGTGGTTGCAATCCTGTCTATGATGGGATGTAATTTCAGTGTATTTAATGTTCATACAAAATCCTGAATACAGTGCTTTAAGGGCTGTGTGATATTAACAAGAAGGTTAAGAGTTCATTTGCAAAAATAGATAACTGTGTTTTTATAAATGTTCAAAAAACCTATTTCTTTTGATATAGATTCCTCATAAAGTTACATTTTTCAAGATACCTCTGATTAGTAAAGTCATTTTGACTTAGTCAAAGCCACCCAACCTCAGTTGATTGTTCATACCAAAAGCTAGTATTAGAAAAAATATGTTTTTTGAAACATTTTTTAAAAATTTTAAAAAGTGAGTTAACTGTTTTTGCAAATGAACTCTTCGTTTGGAGACATCTTATGTTAAACGTGTGTTTTGGTTTGTAAAAGGGACAGGATGTCAAACTACCTGTTGCCCAGTGCAACAGGTAGTTTGGAAGTTTGAGGAGGAGGTTGAGACGCATCGAATCATTCAGCTTTTTATACTTTCATTGGTTTGGACAGTGCTGGGCTGTCTATTGGCTTAGCTAAACTAACTGCCTCCCAGTCCCCCATATATTTTCTCTATGCACTTTTTCTAAAATTGCTGATCAATCAAAGAATTGATGAAGTGATACTAACTCCAGATTATCTAGGTTCATAACATTTGTAAACCTGGAAGACAGCAGGGAGACTAGCATTTAATTTTCCTACAATTAGCGTGTAACAAAAGAAAACTGTTCACAGTGAATAACACTTATCAGCTGGATTTTTGTGTTTAGTGCATGGGTCTGAAAGAGTGGAACACAAACATAAGCAAATTTTGAGTTTATTAGTTTACGTTTGGCAGCTTCCATGAAACCAAAATTCCCTAACACGTCTGACTGGTCCTTCTCCTCATGTTTCTCAGTTGACCACATGCTGTGTTAAACAGGCCGCTACAGTTGGAGAATGTAGGAAGGTCAGCATCAGCTGACTTTCAGGGTAGACTGCATTCTCAGTGTACATAACTGATTGCTATCAATAGTCTCTGGCTAGCCCATACAAGTCTAGCAAAGACCTCGACCATAGGTTTAAAATATCACGTTTGTTTTCTTTCAGTGCTGACCGTGTTACAGCACAGGAAGAGGGGTTTTATAAGGAAACGTATAATTTTCTGGCAAATGGTAAAAAGCATTCGACTATAAAATGCTGAGGTGTTCTCTTGTGTAATTAACCGGAGTCAGATATAGGCTGATGCATGCCCACGGCTCGAGACATATGTTTGGTTTGAGCTTGTGCCAAAATAATCTAAGATTTTAAGATACCAATATTTTCTTCATTCACTCATTTTTTTAAATGTAACTAAAGTTGCAGCCAGTTTTTACAGATAAAATGGATGTAAAACTAAAAAAAATGTACACTGAAACTAATTTTCAGGATTGTTGAAAGTCTAACATGCACTTCGGCTGATTTCTCTTGTAATAGTCTGGGAGGGGTGGGGTGTCTTAGAAGTACAAATGTATAAAATGCGACATACTGTAGACAGCTTGAGCAACAGGTTACTGCCGTCGCCTGCCTTTTGTTCCCAAACAGTAGCATTCAAAAAAGAGGGACTACTCTACTCAGCAGTAGAACCCGCTGCCACTGTGAAGCAGGATGTCAGGAATACAGTACATTGTATTTCTGTACAAGTTTTCAACAAGCCAAAGAAAGCCAGTCAAAGTGTGTGCTGTTCCAATGATAACAACACAGTGTCAACACTAAACTCAGAGGACTAATCAGTCTGTCTGAAGTCTGTGTGTAGCTTCCACAAACAGACTCAGAGGGGGTTGGTCCGGGCCTTTATGCGGGGGCTCTCTGGAGATCTGCAGAGTGGTCAGAGTGCCAAGCAGCCAGACGTTCAACTGTGGGCATTTCCTCCTCCTTCAGATGGTTTTGGTTAAACATGGAGCTCAATTCTCTCAACCTCTGGCTGGCTGTTCACCAGCAGCCCCTGTGGAGCATCTCTCATTAGGAACTGTTGTCTGCAGCCAAAACCTCAACTGCTCCCCGGGCTACTGCAGCACCACTCCCCACCATCAACACCTGCTGACACACGACACACAGGCTCCGACTGACTGCCGGGAAGAGCTCCCCTCTGCTCTGCAGCCTCTGATTCTGATTAACAAAGCCCTGAGCATCTTTTTCTTTACCTGACACCTTTACTGACACATGCCCCCTTTTGTCACATTTCCTTTGTTTGATCTAAAGCTGCATCACATCAAAAAACACCTTCAGGTTGTGACAGTTGTCACACTTATGTTAAACCAACTGTTATGAGTTGGAAATGAACCTTGGGGGGAACCTTTTATGATTTGTTTGTCCTAGCACTTTGTCGCATGGTTCCTTTCATGTCAGTCCCAACTCAAGTGTTGTGTGGAACAGAACTTTTCACAGGTCTGCGCTCTGTCCATCGAGTTTGCCCCGGACAGAACCTAGTAGCCCAGTCTCCTGTCTGCACAACACATAATATATTGGAATCCTCACTGGACCAATGGCTCTTTATTGGAAATTGCGTCACCTCATAAAGGGACGTGACCCATTACTAAATCCCACTTTGTCTTGTTATTCTCTTTGCAAAGAAGAGAGTCCTTCTCCAAGCTCCAATTCAGCCTTTTTTTTAGTTATTTCCCTTCCTGATTTTGTCTGTTTTTTTTTATCCTTCCCTTGAATCATCTAAGTTACAATCCTCACTCCTTACTCCTTACTAGGCACTGGGGCCACCAGGACAGTGGAAGCACTTAGTTAGAAACACAAACAGCACATATTGAGATTATACCAAGCCACTCCGTTCTCTTGCTCACACCTAACCATCCAAAAAAGGGATGACAAGGTGTCAAAACATGGTGTGTGGAGGCTTCGGGTTCAAGGGGCAGGCCCTGGCTTTTAGGCGACGCAGTGATACATCTGTTTGTCATGACAAGGGTTGAACTCTTGTCAGCCCTTCACCATGTTGATACAGAGATGCCAAGAGCTCCTAACATGTCAACATGTTTCCAAGAACATAGAAGTAAGAATGTGAGGTCTATGTCTATGACAAGGTCTATTACCTGTAACAGGGACCAGCAGTAATGAACAGATATCAACCTCTAGCACATGTTACATCCTGGCTGAGTATACCTCCGTTTATTTAAACAAAGGAGTTCATAATGTGGGGATGTGAGGCTTTGTAAAGTGCAATACAACTCCTTTCCCACATGCACTGTAAACATGAAAATGTTCCGACATTGTGCAGGTGAGCAAATGTGTGAACACCATTAGCTGTTCACTCAACAATCTGTTCACCCTGACTTTATATGGACTTTTTCCTGACAGGGCTCTGGTAATTTCTCAAGTGAAGTCAGAGACAGCAGGTAATATTCTTGAATATTCACCACCAGTGAGATGACAAGCCAAGTTTTGCTATTCTAAACTTTTTACTGCCCACTTATGTCCTCTAAACCTGCAGGACCATACACGTTTATGTATGTTCTGCTGTAGTTGGCATCAAGCTTGTTGTGCAAAGACACAAAGACTTCAGACAAATGGGATCTAAAACAACTGGAGACTATTAGCGATTAAAACTCCTGCAACTTTTCATTCGTGTTGATTTTTGCAACCTCTGTGGACAATGTGGTACCTACTCTACCTCTGATGATCTTGTCCTTCACATGTAAACTGTGTTTTCTGACAGAAAGAAACATCCTGCTGTCTTTAAACAATCAAATGAATCCTCCACGGTGAATATCTACTGTGAAAAACTTTTAAAAAATAGGTGTTTCTTTAGTGTTTTATCGTCTGACACTAACCCTGTGGGAGGGGCTACAGATATTAAAAATAACATCATTAAATGGTCTATCTTGCCGCTGATGGTCATGTTTACTTGTAGCTCATATAGAGCAGTTGTTCTCAAAGTGGGGTCCTGGGACCCCTGGGGGTCCGCGAACCATAGTGTGGGGGTCCGTGAAATAACTTGAATACATTTCTGATAAATTATAAAATAGTGCTGTGTCATTACAAAACAGCATATACACCAGAACCAGAACCAAACCAGAACCAAACCAGAACCAAACTCAACCAAACAGAACCAGAACCAGAACCAAACCGAACCAGAACCGAACCAGAACCAAACTCAACCAAACTCAACCAAACTCAACCAAACTCAACCAAACAGAACCAGAACCAGAACCAAATTCAAGCAAACAGAACCAGAACCAAACTTAAGCAAACAGAACCAGAACCGAACCAGAACGGAACCAGAACCGAGCTGAACCAGAACCAGAACCAAACAGAACCAGAACCGAACCAGAACTGAACCAGAACAAAACTGAACCAAACTCAACCAAACAGAACCAGAACCAGAACCAAACTCAAGCAAACAGAACCAGAACCAAACTCAAGCAAACAGAACCAGAACCGAACTAGAACCGAACTGAACCAGAGCCAGAACCAAAGTCAAGCAAACATAACCAGAACCAAACTCAAGCAAACAGAACCAGAACAGAACCAGAACCAAAACCAGAACCGAACCAGAACCAAACTCAAGCAAACAGAACCAGAACCGAACCAGAACCAAACTCAACCAAACAGAACCAGAACCAAACTCAAGCAAACAGAACCAGAACCGAACTAGAACCGAACTGAACCAGAGCCAGAACCAAAGTCAAGCAAACATAACCAGAACCAAACTCAAGCAAACAGAACCAGAACAGAACCAGAACCAAAACCAGAACCGAACCAGAACCAAACTCAAGCAAACAGAACCAGAACCAGAACCAAACTCAATCAAACAGAACCAGATCCCTAACCCTAACCCTCTCCGAAGGAACAGATGAAGCCACGATACAAAGCCTCCCCTCCATCACCTGTATCCTATATTTTCACATGTGATTGGCCGCATGGCCGCCATACTGATCAATCAAAACAAAGTTCTGCTGTGAGCAGAGCTGGAGCTGAGCACTGTGAGAGCTAAGCAGCGAAGGGAAAAAAATGGGAGCCGGCTCTTCTGATTCACTATAAAGCATCGGCTCTCAGAGCCGCAGATCATATGCACCAGCTTCTTTATTTACTACAACGTACTGTACGGCGTTTCACCGTTTCTTGATCATATACACAGACCTAAATATACGCACATAGTATATTTCAGTATTACATAATCCCTCATGTTAAGTAGCTTGGCGCATGTGGTCGACTCCTGGTCCTTCGTTATCCGTGTAAACCTAATATGCAAACACATGTTTCTGTCATACTCAGTTGAGAGTGGATAAAAGATAGCATCCGGACTCCCAATGTTCCTGATCATGACACATCACTAATGTGCTTAATCTGTGTTACAATTATCAGGGGGTCCTTGTACAATTTTCCCACATGTAAGGGGTCCCTGGCTCCAAAAAGTTTGAGAAACCCTGATATAGAGGATCAGCATTGATTTTACTCTGTTTCATAAGCAGATAAAAAGCTCTTAGTTAGGGTTAGGGTCATGGTTAGGGTTAGGGTTAGGGTTGTGATTAGGGTAAGGGTTATGTTTAGGATTAGGGTTGTGATTAGGGTTAGGGTTGTGATTAGGGTTAGGGTTGTGATTAGGGTTAGGGTTGTGATTAGGGTTAGGGTTGTGATTAGGGTTAGGGTTAGGGTTGTAATTAGGGTTAGGGTTAGGGTTGTGATTAGGGTTAGGGTTGTGATTAGGGTTAGGATTAGGGTTGTAATTAGGGTTAGGGTTAGGGTTGTAATTAGGGTTAGGGTTAGGGTTAGGGTTAGGGTTGTAATTAGGGTTAGGGTTAGGGTTAGGGTTAGGGTTAGGGTTAGGGTTGTGATTAGGGTTAGGGTTATGATTAGGGTTAGGGTTGTGATTAGGGTTAGGGTTAGGGTTATGATTAGGGTTAGGGTTGTGATTAGGGTTAGGGTTAGGGTTGTGATTAAGGTTAGGGTTATGATTAGGGTAAGGGTTGTGATTAGGGTTAGGGTTGTGATTAGGGTTAGGGTTGTGATTAGGGTTAGGTTTGTGATTAGGGTTAGGTTTGTGATTAGGGTTAGGGTTGTGATTAGGGTTAGGGTTGTGATTAGGGTTAGGGTTGTGATTAGGATTAGGGTTAGGGTTGTGATTAGGGTAAGGGTTGTGATTAGGGTTAGGGTTGTGATTAGGGTTAGGGTTAGGGTTGTGATTAGGGTTAGGGTTGTGATTAGGGTTAGGGTTGTGATTAGCGTTTGGGTTACGGTTGTGATTAGGGTTAGGGTTAGGGTTGTGATTAGGGTTAGGGTTGTGATAAGGGTTAGGGTTAGGGTTGTGATTAGGGTTAGGGTTGTGATTAGGGTTAGGGTTAGGGTTGTGATTAGGGTTAGGGTTGTGATTAGGGTTAGGGTTAGGGTTGTGATTAGGGTTAGGGTTGTGATTAGGGTTAGGGTTAGGGTTGTGATTAGGGTTAGGGTTGTGATTAGGGTTAGGGTTGTGATTAGGGTTAGGGTTGTGATTAGGGTTAGGGTTAGGGTTGTAATTAGGGTTAGGGTTAGGGTTGTGATTAGGGTTAGGGTTGTGATTAGGGTTAGGGTTAGGGTTGTAATTAGGGTTAGGGTTAGGGTTGTAATTAGGGTTAGGGTTAGGGTTAGGGTTAGGGTTAGGGTTGTAATTAGGGTTAGGGTTAGGGTTAGGGTTGTGATTAGGGTTAGGGTTATGATTAGGGTTAGGGTTGTGATTAGGGTTAGGGTTAGGGTTGTGATTAAGGTTAGGGTTATGATTAGGGTAAGGGTTGTGATTAGGGTTAGGGTTGTGATTAGGGTTAGGGTTGTGATTAGGGTTAGGTTTGTGATTAGGGTTAGGTTTGTGATTAGGGTTAGGGTTGTGATTAGGGTTAGGGTTGTGATTAGGGTTAGGGTTGTGATTAGGGTTAGGGTTGTGATTAGGGTTAGGGTTAGGGTTGTGATTAGGGTTAGGGTTGTGATTAGGGTTAGGGTTGTGATTAGCGTTTGGGTTACGGTTGTGATTAGGGTTAGGGTTAGGGTTGTGATTAGGGTTAGGGTTGTGATAAGGGTTAGGGTTAGGGTTGTGATTAGGGTTAGGGTTGTGATTAGGGTTAGGGTTAGGGTTGTGATTAGGGTTAGGGTTGTGATTAGGGTTAGGGTTAGGGTTGTGATTAGGGTTAGGGTTGTGATTAGGGTTAGGGTTAGGGTTGTGATTAGGGTTAGGGTTGTGATTAGGGTTAGGGTTGTGATTAGGGTTAGGGTTAGGGTTGTGATTAGGGTTAGGGTTGTGATTAGGGTTAGGGTTAGGGTTGTGATTAGGGTTAGGGTTAGGGTTGTGATTAGGGTTAGGGTTAGGGTTGTGATTAGGGTTAGGGTTGTGATTAGGGTTAGGGTTGTGATTAGGGTTAGGGTTAGGGTTGTGATTAGGGTTAGGGTTGTGATTAGGGTTAGGGTTAGGGTTGTGATTAGGGTTAGGGTTGTGATTAGGGTTAGGGTTAGGGTTGTGATTAGGGTTAGGGTTGTGATTAGGGTTAGGGTTGTGATTAGGGTTAGGGTTGTGATTAGGGTTAGGGTTAGTGTTGTGATTAGGGTTAGGGTTGTGATTAGGGTTAGGGTTGTGATTAGGGTTAGGGTTGTGATTAGGGTTAGGGTTAGGGTTGTGATTAGGGTTACGGTTAGGGTTGTGATTAGGGTTAGGGTTGTGATTAGGGTTAGGGTTAGGGTTGTGATTAGGGTCAGGGTTGTGATTAGGGTTACGGTTAGGGTTGTGATTAGGGTCAGGGTTGTGATTAAGATTAGGGTTGTGATTAGGGTTAGGCTTGTGATTAGGGTTAGTGTTAGGTTTAGGGTTGTGATTCGGGTTAGGGTTAGGGTTTCGGTTGTGATTAGGGTTAGGGTTAGGGTTTCGATTAGGCTTAGGGTTAGGGTTAGAACCAGAACCAAACTCAAGCAGACAGAACCAAACAGAACCAGAACCGAACCAGAACGGAACAGATCCGAACCAGAACCAAACCGAGCCAGAACCGAACCAGAACCGAATTGAACCAGAACCGAACTGAACCACAGCCAGAACCAAACTCAAGCAAACAGAACCAGAACCAAACCAGAACCAAACTCAAGCAAACAGAACCAGAACCAGAACCAAACTCAAGCAAACTCAAGCAAACTCAAGCAAACAGAACCAGAACCGAACCAGAACCGAACCAGAACCGAACCAGAACCGAACCAGAACCGAACCAGAACCGAATTGAACCAGAACCGAACTGAACCACAGCCAGAACCAAACTCAAGCAAACAGAACCAGAACCAAACCAGAACCAAACTCAAGCAAACAGAACCAGAACCAGAACCAAACTCAAGCAAACTCAAGCAAACAGAACCAGAACCGAACCAGAACCGAACTGAACCAGAGCCAGAACCAAACTCAAGCAAACAGAACCAGAACCAAACTCAAGCAAACAGAACCAGAACCAGAACCAGAACCAAACTCAAGCAAACAGAACCAGAACCAAACAGAACCAGAACCAAACAGAACCAGAACCGAACCAGAACCGAACCAGAACAGAATCAGAACCGAACCAGAACCGAACTGAACCAGAGCCAGAACCAGAACCAAACTCAAGCAAACAGATGTAAGGGGTCCCTGGCTCCAAAAAGCTTGAGAACCCCTGATATAGAGCATTGGTTTTACTCTGTTTCATAAGCAGATAAAGTTCTTAGTTAGGGTTAGGGTTGTGATTAGGGTAAGGGTTAGGCTTAGGGTTAGGATTAGGGTTAGGGTTAGGGTTAGGGTTAGGGTTAGGATTAGGGTTAGGGTTAGGGTTAGGATTAGGGTTAGGATTAGGGTTAGGATTAGGGTTAGGGGTGTGATTAGGGTTAGGGTTGTGATTGGGGCTAGGGTTGTGGTTAGGGTTAGGGTTGTGGTTAGGGTAAGGGTTAGGGTTAGGGTTAGGATTAGGATTAGGGTTAGGATTAGGGTTAGGGTTGTAATTAGGGTTAGGGGTGTGATTAGGGTTAGGGTTAGGGTTATGATTAGGGTTAGGGTTGTGATTAGGGTTAGGGTTAGGGTTGTGATTAAGGTTAGGGTTATGATTAGGGTAAGGGTTGTGATTAGGGTTAGGGTTGTGATTAGGGTTAGGGTTGTGATTAGGGTTAGGTTTGTGATTAGGGTTAGGTTTGTGATTAGGGTTAGGGTTGTGATTAGGGTTAGGGTTGTGATTAGGGTTAGGGTTGTGATTAGGGTTAGGGTTAGGGTTGTGATTAGGGTTAGGGTTGTGATTAGGGTTAGGGTTGTGATTAGCGTTTGGGTTACGGTTGTGATTAGGGTTAGGGTTAGGGTTGTGATTAGGGTTAGGGTTGTGATAAGGGTTAGGGTTAGGGTTGTGATTAGGGTTAGGGTTGTGATTAGGGTTAGGGTTAGGGTTGTGATTAGGGTTAGGGTTGTGATTAGGGTTAGGGTTAGGGTTGTGATTAGGGTTAGGGTTGTGATTAGGGTTAGGGTTAGGGTTGTGATTAGGGTTAGGGTTAGGGTTGTGATTAGGGTTAGGGTTAGGGTTGTGATTAGGGTTAGGGTTGTGATTAGGGTTAGGGTTGTGATTAGGGTTAGGGTTAGGGTTGTGATTAGGGTTAGGGTTGTGATTAGGGTTAGGGTTAGGGTTGTGATTAGGGTTAGGGTTGTGATTAGGGTTAGGGTTAGGGTTGTGATTAGGGTTAGGGTTGTGATTAGGGTTAGGGTTGTGATTAGGGTTAGGGTTAGTGTTGTGATTAGGGTTAGGGTTGTGATTAGGGTTAGGGTTGTGATTAGGGTTAGGGTTGTGATTAGGGTTAGGGTTAGGGTTGTGATTAGGGTTACGGTTAGGGTTGTGATTAGGGTTAGGGTTGTGATTAGGGTTAGGGTTAGGGTTGTGATTAGGGTCAGGGTTGTGATTAGGGTTACGGTTAGGGTTGTGATTAGGGTCAGGGTTGTGATTAAGATTAGGGTTGTGATTAGGGTTAGGCTTGTGATTAGGGTTAGTGTTAGGTTTAGGGTTGTGATTCGGGTTAGGGTTAGGGTTTCGGTTGTGATTAGGGTTAGGGTTAGGGTTTCGATTAGGCTTAGGGTTAGGGTTAGAACCAGAACCAAACTCAAGCAGACAGAACCAAACAGAACCAGAACCGAACCAGAACGGAACAGATCCGAACCAGAACCAAACCGAGCCAGAACCGAACCAGAACCGAATTGAACCAGAACCGAACTGAACCACAGCCAGAACCAAACTCAAGCAAACAGAACCAGAACCAAACCAGAACCAAACTCAAGCAAACAGAACCAGAACCAGAACCAAACTCAAGCAAACTCAAGCAAACTCAAGCAAACAGAACCAGAACCGAACCAGAACCGAACCAGAACCGAACCAGAACCGAACCAGAACCGAATTGAACCAGAACCGAACTGAACCACAGCCAGAACCAAACTCAAGCAAACAGAACCAGAACCAAACCAGAACCAAACTCAAGCAAACAGAACCAGAACCAGAACCAAACTCAAGCAAACTCAAGCAAACAGAACCAGAACCGAACCAGAACCGAACTGAACCAGAGCCAGAACCAAACTCAAGCAAACAGAACCAGAACCAAACTCAAGCAAACAGAACCAGAACCAGAACCAGAACCAAACTCAAGCAAACAGAACCAGAACCAAACAGAACCAGAACCAAACAGAACCAGAACCGAACCAGAACCGAACCAGAACAGAATCAGAACCGAACCAGAACCGAACTGAACCAGAGCCAGAACCAGAACCAAACTCAAGCAAACAGATGTAAGGGGTCCCTGGCTCCAAAAAGCTTGAGAACCCCTGATATAGAGCATTGGTTTTACTCTGTTTCATAAGCAGATAAAGTTCTTAGTTAGGGTTAGGGTTGTGATTAGGGTAAGGGTTAGGCTTAGGGTTAGGATTAGGGTTAGGGTTAGGGTTAGGGTTAGGGTTAGGATTAGGGTTAGGGTTAGGGTTAGGATTAGGGTTAGGATTAGGGTTAGGATTAGGGTTAGGGGTGTGATTAGGGTTAGGGTTGTGATTGGGGCTAGGGTTGTGGTTAGGGTTAGGGTTGTGGTTAGGGTAAGGGTTAGGGTTAGGGTTAGGATTAGGATTAGGGTTAGGATTAGGGTTAGGGTTGTAATTAGGGTTAGGGGTGTGATTAGGGTTAGGGTTGTGATTGGGGTTAGGGTTGTGGTTAGGGTTGTGTAAGGGTTAGGGTTGTGATTAGGGTTAGGGTTAGGATTAGGGTTAGGGTTTAGGGATAGGGTTAGAACCTGAACTAAACTTAAGAAAAAAGAACCAGAACCAAACTCATGCTAACAGAACCAGAACCGAACCAGAACCGAACCAGAACCAAACCAGAACCAAACCAGAACCAAACCAGAACCAAACTCATGCAAACATAACCAGAGCCAAACTCAAGCAAACAAAACCAGAACCGAACCAGAACCAAACTCAAGAAAACAGAACCGGAACCAGAACCAGAACCAGACTCAAGCAACCAGAACCAGAACCAACTCAACCAAACAGAACCAGAAACAAACCCAAGCAAACAGAACCAGAGCCAACTCAAGCAAACAGAACCAGACCAAACTAACCCTAACCCTAACCCTCTCAGAAGGAACAGATGTAGCCACGATACACAGCCTCCCCTCCATCACCTGTATCCTATATCCTCACAGGAGCTCTCAGTAGACTTCAGAGGTAATATCTAATGTAGGTCTAGCTTTCTGCAAGAGGCTGTGCACAGAGTGATGAGATTCTCAGGTATCTTGAAGGTCCCGGGCTCAGTCTCTGCAGTCGAGCTGCTGCCACATGGAGGTAACTCTAGCGGACTCAATATTAATGACCAGTGACCAGGGCCTCCTTGTAATCCACTTAGCATCATTACACAGGGTCAGCATGGCTACTGCTGCTGAGCTCTCATACCCCAGCTGGACGCAGTGCTTCATTCCATTTGAGTGGTGTATAGTTTGGAAGACGGAGAAACACTGTTTTGCTATTTCCATTTGCACAAGTCAGATTCAGTTGCAAAAACATGTTCAAATGACATCCCAGCTGGAAACCCATCAGGACAGTGCAGAGATTCTAAAGAATGTGTCACTGCAATGAGAACAGACACATTTGGAAAGCAGGTGACATGTTTTGTCTTTCTTATTTTCCTGTAACTCTGGGGAATCATGGCAGTGCTGAGGCTAATTTGTAGCACACACAGAGAAGGTCTTGACCCTCAGAGTGCTAACTTTAAAGATGACAGTTCAGAGTCAGTGTAATTAAAACTGCTCCCATAGAGGCAAATAAGTCTCAGGGGAAGGATGCAAGGAGAGTTTAAGAAAATACAGGTGGACAGCTCTCACATAGTCAGTGCCTTTGTGCAACCTCAGCCCCTGTAACCTGCTTTAGCTCCACATGTCAGAGGAATTTTCAGAGCTGACGACCCTCCACGTGAACTTTTACCCCTTCATCTCATTTTCAAATACACACACAGAATCAAGTTAGCCTATGCAGCTTTAGAAGGTAGTGTATACAAAAGCCACCCTGCATTAATGACCAACTTTGCTATGGCTATTAGAGTGAGCATGTTGTTATGATTTCCACAGCTCTCATCAAGGTGAAAAGGGTGTTTTCAGGTCGGGGAGGAATGAAGGGCATCTCCTGTTTCCTCCTCGTTCCAAACACTTTGGTTCTTAAAATCCTGTAATTGAGCAAAACAGCTCAAGGTAACCTGCCCTGAAGACCTTTGCCTATACAGACATGAGGTAATGGTGAGGCTAATTAGGCAGAGGAGACAGGGAGGGCAGAAGCTCCATGGCCTGAAGCTCCATTAGTCAACAGAACAGTCTCCCTATGGTCAGGGGCATTTAACCGGGGATGAGGAAAACAGAGCGGCATCGCTTGCTGGCTCCTACGGTAAAGCCATGGTTATGAACTGAGTCACCACATGAAAGGCCGGGAAGCAGAACGCCAGAAAGAAGGAAGGAGTCAGAAAGAAAGAAGGCTCATTCAAAACGTATAAAAAAAGATGAAAATCTCAGCAGGAGCTTGCGTCCTCCCCTCCTTCTTAGCATGCCGCTGATGCTCCTGACGTACAATTTGTTCTGCTTCAAAGTCAGGACTTATCACATTCAGTCACATTCAGGATATTGGCTTTGGCGCAGTAATCTAAACACAGTAAATCAAAATGATTGCAGTGTGTATAGTAACATGCAGCACAGAGATTTTCTTTAATGGTTTCTGAAATGCGTCAGGGGGACGTTGCAGGAAACCCAGTGACATGTCACTAAGCCTGAGAGGGGTTGGGCTTTCTGGCTTTTCCACGACTTAATCTCCCTTATTCTTCTGCTCAGTCCACTTTTCATCTTGCCTCTCTGGATCAAGCTCTTTTTCCTGAACAATGGCACAAATTTATAGACATACAAATAAATACATCAAAAGGGCAAAAAGAAAGTGATTCATGAGGCCTTACTGCAGTGCTGTATTAATCTCCAGGATCTGACATAAAAGTTCAACTTCACGTGCCATAAATCCTCAGATTCTTAACGTGTTCTGTTAAACTATTACAGTCCCTGGAGCGAGAAGGGAAAGGACGTGGAGCAGGTCTTTGATTTGGTGAGTGCCACTGTTAATGTCTGAGCTGGGGAAGCAATCGCTTGGCCTTTACTTTCATGGCAGCTCACTTTTCAAGGGAAGATGAATAAAGAGGAGGAGGGATGTGTTATCTTAAATCAGTCAGGGGCTGCAGGCGGACTTTTATGCAGCTACATGAAGATTTATGAAAGTCCCTCTTTATTTACTACAACGTACTGTACGGCGTTTCACCGTTTCTTGATCATATACACAGACCTAAATATACGCACATAGTATATTTCAGTATTACATCATCCCTCATGTTAAGTAGCTTGGCGCATGTGGTCGACTCCTGGTCCTTCGTTATCCGTGTAAACCTAATATGCGAACACGTGTTTCTGTCATACTCAGTTGAGAGTGGATAAAAGATAGCATCCGGACTCCCAATGTTCCTCCCACCGGTGGCTCCTTATAGTGCAATCTGACGACACATCAAGAAATGAAGAAGGAAAACAGCATGTCCATCACTACTTTGAAGTTAAAGAATGAGCTGCTCAACATTTAATACAAAGTAAACTTTTACAGGGTGTCACTCACATCAGGGTGTTTAGAGCGTTATCGAAGCAAAGCTTGTAAAATCAGGCCCAGTCAAAAACAAACACTGAATGAGACAGTAGATGAATAAAGACCTAATGAGAATAACTGTGCAGTAAGAAAGACCCAAAATTATATTTCTTGAGACAGAGGAGGTGGCACATAAGCTACATAAGCTTCTTTTAGCCCGAGATGTACTTATCTTCACTCATGAGAAGTATCCTGAGCCTTTGTCTGCTTTTGGCAATGTGACATCCCTGAAAATAAGAACATCCTTATGTATGGTAAAAAAAAAGCATAATGACAATGTACTTACTCGTGTAGGCAGACCTCCCTAATTTCTCTTTTGAAGACCTCTGTTTGTGTCTGTATTGTTCAGTGTAGTGACATACCTCCTGCAGATATTTTGATGGGAGTAGAGGGTGGGGAGAGGTGCGATACTTTGCAACACAGACTGCTTGGTTAATGTTTATGTGAACGAGACCCAATGTAAGAGATACGACTTACTTATTTTGCGCCTAGCTGGTGCACTCGGTCTCTGATGTGTCAGATGGGACAACTTCTCCTTTCTATTATTCTATTGTGTTACACATCGTAGACAGAGGTGTCAAGTAAGGAAGTACAAATACTTTGTTACCTTACTTAAGTAGAAATTTTGGGTATCCATACTTTAGTGGAGTAATTCTTTTTCAGCCAACTTTTTACTTCTACTCCTTAGATTTTAAAATTAGCCTTGTTACTCTTATTTCATTTTGGCTCGTCATTGTTAAAAAAAACACATTTATGTACATTGACATTCCACTAAAGGTTTTTGATAACAAGTTTGACTTCTTGCACCATTACAATACTTATAGACAACTAGTCATCATATCTTCCGCTCCATGAAACACGTTAATGCTCAGGAGTACACATATGTGGTTCGTTAATGTATTTGCATTGTACAAAAATGCCTTCATTTTCAATGGGCATAAATGCGGCTGAAACAGGTGCAACCCAAATATTTCAACATTAACATATTAATATAACATTATAGTCATTATGGCCTTTAGAAACATGTTTTTTTGGGAGGTGTGGTAGTGCACTATTGGCCCCTTTTACTTTTATACTTTAAGTAGTTTTGAAACGAGTACTTTTACACTTTTGCTTGAGTAAAAAGCTTGAGTTAATACTTTAACTTCTACAGAAGTCTTTTTAAACCCTAGTATCTATACTTCTACTTGAGTAATGCATGTGAATACTTTTGACACCTCTGATCATAGATAAGATGTGATGGGCAAAAAATATTTCTTCTTAAACTGGCAATATATGTAAGTGGCAACAGTTAATTGCTTTCATACCCCAATGACCCACAGATGACAGAGGATGTTACCTCAGTATTACAAGTTCATCGACTCATATGATCGGCTCATTTGACTTCAGCAGCCATTAGCGAGCTAATGATCCACAGAGGCTTTCATTTTCTTTCAAGAACTTCAACCAAGTCCAGTTGCCTTTTGGATTATGCTGCGAATTGGCATTCTGACATGACAAGAGAAGGGCTGCATTTACCTCCACCAAGAATCTCTGATCTTTCTCCATCTGTTGAAGGACTTCTTCATCTGCTAAAATACCCTCGTGTTAAACATGGATCTTTGAATTGAGACTCAAAAGGGGAAAAAAGTGCTCACTCACCCACTCACTCACATAGCCTGCAGCTGATCAGAGGGCATGATGGGGGAGCACTGTGTTCCTGAATGACTCTGTTATCCTAATTTAAGAGGAAGACAAGGTGAGTGAAAGACACAAAGAGAGAGAGCAAGGCGCTAGATAACTGGGTCCTCCCTTCAATCTGAGTGAGTGCCATTACCCTCTCCTAACCTCCCATACATCCTCCTCCTCCTCATCCTTGCTGCATCCTAATTCACCTTAGCTTCACCCCCCACACACATCTCAGAGCAGCAATCAAAGCAACAGTTTGAAAAAGAAAAAAAGTGAAGGTTAGGTGACCTGACTTGGACCTATGAGGGATTTTTTTTGGATCTTCATCAAGTGAGGGCGTGTACAATCCTCTAGTGAGTTTCTAGTTGGAGGCTGGACTTCTCCAGAGCCCTTGTCTACCACCCCCACCTTCTCCCCTTAGTTCACAGAGGCTCTGTTTTCAAAGGTCCAGTGACATCTGAGTTTGTAATTTGGCACACAGCTGCTGCAGGACACTGGGGTTTAATTGGGCTGCACTGCTCTGGTGGTTTCAGCAGTCACTGGACTCGGGTCCTTTTCTTCGTTCTTCATCCAACAAATCTTCCATGTCACTTTAAGGAGCTCATACTATATCCGGTTGGCGAGGTGACAACTGAAAGCAACTTTACAACTCATCCGCCTACTTTCACATGCATTTTCAGTCTATCCTAAAAAGACGTTAGTGTTGGGAGTGCCTTGGAAGGCAATAGGGCTCTCATGTTTGTTTAACACTGAGTACACTTGTACAAGTTGCAAAATGTTATTTTGCTTTTCTGAGCATACATTTTGCTGTGATTGAAGAAGACATTTTAAGAGCAGTTTTCAAGACACATGATGAAGCGTACTGTGCAGAAATATTGGCATTTAGAAAAGGCTGAACTTGACTTTGCTCTGATTGACAGTGGATACTCTGCAGCTTTACACTGCTCACTTGTTGTTTCAGAGTAATAGGGATGAGAATTGATAAGAATTTAGTGAGTCTGATTCCATCATTGATACTGCTTAACGATACGATTCCTTATCAATTCTCTTATCGATTCTCATTGGATGAGGGAATGAAATGATACAAATGGGTTATGTTTTTATGGGTTATGTTTGTTTGGGGTATGGTATTTAGAGTTGAGATACTTTATCATCTCTCTACAGAAAACATGGGAATAATGATACATAACTACACTGGTTAAAACAACATGCAACTCTGATAATTCTAGATTTCACCTGAGGAGATAACAGAAAATATGCACCAAACTAACCTACCGAAATTCAGAGGCATCTACAGTGGCAAAAGGGTGTAAACCCTTAACCACAAATCTGGTCACTGCTCGGTGACACTCATTTATCCTCACTTCTGTCTGTTTAGTCTTCCCTGCCTCGATGAAAGGGGTTGTTAGAGGTGCGCGAGAGCTACCCGCTGCAGCCTCTGAGCCGGTGTGAGAGCCAGCCTCTGAGCTTGCGTGACTCTGGCAGTCATCGTCATCTAAAATTTAATTTCAGGAGATGGAGAGAATTCATATGGCGAAAGGAGGTTAACAGGGAGCTAACATAAACACAACAGAGGACCTGGAGGAGTTTATCGTTACCTTCGACATTAAAGCAGATGACGCCGTGATGTTAGCTCCACTCCTGCTTTTACCTGGATGAGACTCACCTTCCCTAAGTAGCGTATTAAACACGTTGCATTTCCGCAAATGAATTGCATGCTGGGTGGACAAGTGTTTCTGCATATTGGAAGTATTCCCCCCCTTTGAAGAAATTATAGCTTTGCAAGTGTTGCACGTAGCCCTGTGTATCATCTTTTTGCGTGAAATACAGCCAAACTCTGTGCTTCTGCCTCGATGCCACGTTGGAAAAGTTCTAAACCAAAATACACTTCTCGCGGTTGAGGTCATCACGCATTGCGACATAAGAGTAATCGATAAGCGGAATCGTTAGGCATGCAAACAAACGATTCCCAGGAATCGAATCACTTGGAACCGGCTCTCCAAAAGAACAGTTATTCGGTTCCCATCCCTACAGAGTAAGATTAATTTTTTGGGTCAAAAACAACCTTCTCATTACGAAGCCTCTTTCACAAATGCACCCCTGAAACATAGTAGATGGTTTAAGGAGCTCTGCCCTGGAAATTTTTCAAAGTTGCCTGTTCACATACCTCACAGCGTAAAGTTTTCCTTGTCAGACATCGGGGAGGCAAGACATGACATCAAAAGCAAAGCCACATTGTAATGTTAACAACATGCTGGCAGATGAAGCAACAATGACAATGTTCGCATTCATATAAATGTTATGTGTAGACAGATTGATTTGCAGACATCTTTTCTGCTCTCATTTTGAAGATGAATCTCCTTCAACCTCAGATGTTTTTATTCTTCCTCTTGCTTGTCATTTTTCTTCGCTCGCACAGGTCACATGATGTAAACGTCATGAACCCTACCGTCTCAACTGCTTTAAATGTCCCTGAATATTTCTCACATCCAGAAAATTACAAGAACTTTTAGGATTGCATCTGTAAAAGAGGCTTGTGATAAAGGAACAGGTAGACACAATAAATCTGTAGCAAGCAAAAACCGTATGCATTGGATTAATCCATCTACAGGCCAAAATTACATCTTTTTAATTTCCATGGTTTCCAGTTGAACTACTTGTGTCTAGCATCTTGAATTATTATAACTGTATGAGTCTTCTAAAATGGTTTATCTCAGTGCACTTAACACCTTATATTCACATTAAAGTAGTAGAAGGAAGCATGCACTAATTTTGCATTTACTTAAGCTAATTTCCTTGAAATTGTTTATAAATGTTAAAATGTAAAACACTGGCCTTTGCTTATATGTGATGTGACAGATTAATGGTCATTTCTGTCGTTTACTGACTTTTCAGATATATAAACTTGTAAAAATACAAACCAATTGATCCACCACAAGCCTAATGATAATTTAAAAAACATAAAAAGTGATGGTATTAAAGGTGACGGCAGGGCGGGGAAATAACTCTATTATCAAAATAAAATTCAGCTGTAGTGGCACTAAAAAGGAGAAAAACAGCCGATGATTGACTTTTACTACCCTCCAGCCTCGTCTTTACTACATGAAAGGTGTCAGCTCTGTTTACACAACTGTGCACTCTGGACTGAACTTCTGTGGGGCAGCTGAAAGATGTTGCTGGAGTATTTTTCTTCAAATCAGAACAAAGATAGATGTGAATGGCACTCAAGGGCACAAGTCCCAGAAACACTGGAATATTTTCCTCATACCGTTCCACCTCACACATCACTGCCCTCCATCTCTGCCCGGCTGGAGACATGAATAACATTAATACTTTGGAACAACACGTTTAGTTGGACTTTCTTTAATATAAAATGTAGTAGTTATCAAGAATAATGTAAATTCATACAACGTGCTCTTAGACAGCATTTCATTTACAGCAAGAAATTAAAAAGATTTTCTGGAAACTGTACAAATCTGATTCCAAATCATTTAAACACATGGCAGAGAGGTAAGAAATAAAGAGGGGAGGAGTTAAATAACATTTAGGAAGGGAGGTTAATGTGGTACTAAAATTAAAAAACAAAACAGGGACAAAGTAAAGAGGTGCATGGTGTTTTAAGTCCCTTTGGATGTGTGTTATCGTTACTCAAAAACTAATTTTACCCTTTTTAAAAATGGACATAAATCAAATATACAAATATCATGATGAACAAAAATTAAAGGGACATGAGGAAACTCGAGAAATGCAACCTGAGTTGGCCATAAAGCTAGAGAATAACAACAATTGAAAGAGTACTCAAACAGTATTGTGGTCAGTTCAAAAAATAAAATATGGTTTTAAAAAGTTTAAAATTACTTTGAAATTGTGGAAAATAAAACTGATTTTACATCCATAGATAGGAGGTGTTAGCCTAGCTTAGTAAACAGACTGAAAAAGAGGATGATAACTTGACCCTGACTTTAATTTACTCGATGAGGTCAAGAAATAATCGTACCAGCAAAATGTAGGCCTTGTTTTTACACAATACTAATAAAAATGATAATTTCAGAACTCAGTGTATGCAGGGGGCGCAAAAACGCCCTCGACATAGGATGATTTTTGTTGCTGTGCTCACATTGCACAGCATTTCCATTATCGGCGAATCAAAATTAATTAAGGCGGGACTTCTGGTATGAATTTTATCAACTACAATGGCAGTGGTACAGGTGCAGGAGAAATTAATCAAACTAGTTTCTTCAGTGATACCATTTCCAGGTCTAGAGCTGCTACTAATGCTACCACAATGATCTCTATCAACTGCTTTTATGATTTATTTTAAAATTCCATCAAAAAGAAGCAAATGTTAAGCATACAGAGGATTTTAAAACAGATCTAATGGAAGCGCTGCAACAAAGTAGACAGTGTGTGCCGGTGAGAAGCGCTCTGGAGTTGAGGTTGTTTGTGCAGTCACTACAAAACAAGCTTTTAGTGGACACAGGCCCGGCCTTAAGCTTACAAATAAACAAATGTGTTGTTTAAAGTCAGAAACTACAAGATCCTAAAACCCAAATGTAAAGAATGCTAGAATGCAATACATTCAATCTATGAACAGAAGAAGCTCACCAGCTATTTCCAAAGTTTTAATGCTAAGCTAGGCTAATTGCTTCTTGGCCTCATTTTAAGACATCAGTTTTGAACATGAAAGTGTTCATCTTTAATTTCTCTCTTTCAAAAACACAAAAGTAAAGGTTTAGCTGTTCAGTGCAAAGCCTCAAATTATCATTCAGTTCACAGCCACTAATAAGTGTAACAAGATTCCCACGTTTCCCCTGCAAGATTTGTGTTTATCACTCTCTGCTGTGATTAATTACTGTCTGATAGACATTCTGAACTTCCAGAAGACTACTTTCTTAGAACTCCATGTCATGTCTCCTTTAATACAACAATATAATCAAAAGAGATAAAGGGTTTAGCTCAGCCATTGAGTGGCAATTACGCTTGCAGCCCAAAAGCAGAAATAGAAAAACACAGATTTTAAAGTAAAACTGCTTAAATTTTTTTTGCTTCAGTGGTTTAATTCGATGGGTTATCAAAAGAATACCTTAACAAAGAAACAAGCACCAAAAGACAAGCTAGCAGTAGCTCAGCTTGCAGCCCTTATATCTCAGAGAGCATCAGAAAGACTCTGATTCTCAACTTGAAATCCTTTATTGAGTAATTTTACTGGTTTTATCTTCAGGTGCAGATTTTAAGGGGAAGACCTAATTAAAGAGGAGACTGTGATGATAACACAGCAAGGTCTGAGTCAAGGTCTAGCTCTTTGAAAGTATTTAAAAGCAGTGAAATTTAACTATCCATGTGATAGGAGCTGAGAAAGACAAATAGTTAGTAAAAAAGGAGCAAGTTGTCGGGAATGGGAGACTTAAATTAGCAATAAACTGTTGATGCTCATAAAGTCAAGAGCGGCTACTTTGCATTTCTCTGAGTTTAAAACCTGGACGTGAGCTGTGGACCTTCTATTAGCAGCCTTGCTGAAGCCATTTTTTATGTGAATAAAAATAAAGACTCCACCCTAATAAAACACAATTGTGAACATTTTCTTCAAGCAGACAGCCAAAAGTGTCCAGTTCTTGGACTTAAAATGGCAAAGCTGTTATGCTGGGCACCCTCATATGAAGAGTGGCTTTTTAAAAAGGCTCCTAAATGGAATATATAACACCTACATAAAATAGCTCTCTATGTGCTTTTTAGGGGGGGAACTAGACTTGGGAGATTAAATCTAAACAGTTAAATGAAAGAAGAGACGCCTCCAGTGTAAAAAAGAAAATACTGCCAGTATCAGGCAGAGACTGAGATCAGGTAGCTCTTAAAGTCAAGATATGTATATAAAGGTTTGCAGAAAACACAAGTGGAGGATATTAGAAAATATATTAATTCTCTTAATTTAAATTACACTTACTGCCCTTTCTTGAGAGTGTACCTGACCATGTTTTGTTTGGAGTAACAGTCATGGAAGCATTACTGAAGCACAGAAATATAGTAAGACAGTTAGAAGGCATGTGTTTTCTTTCCTCCCCTTTTTCCCCTCTGAGGTTGTGTTCTTTTACAGACATGTGCATGTAGGTTGTCCAACATGAAGAAATATGTAGATCCCTTTGGTTTCTAATGGTCTAATGTAATAAACACACTAAAGACGGTGTCCTGGCTGGCATGGCTGCTGATGTGCTGGCAGGTCTGACGTTGCTGTGATGGTCCAGGCTCGTTCCACATTCTGGTTTGGACCAAAAGAGCCCCGACTCCTGGCCATGGTTTTGTGACCCAGTCTGAGCCCCAGATCAATGTCCAAAGCTCATATTCTGCACAGGCGCCCTTAGCCTCAACCCTGTCAGATCTGGTCAGACCTGGAGATCCATACCCAGACCACAGCTGAAGTCTAAATCCGACCTGATCCCAGTCAGAGGCTTATATTTTAGCCCTGTGCAGCTCAGGTATGGCAACAGAGCCATCTGGCGCTGTCTTGTTTTATTCCCGTTATCCCCCAAACACCAGCCACAGCAGACATAAAAAGATAAAAACCTGCATATTTTGTAAAATCCCTTCCCTTCTCTCCTTCTACAGTCTCAGGAGTGAGTCCAGCTGACTGGAACCCAGTGAGTCTCCATCTCCACTTTCTTTAGTGCCAGCCGCAGCTCGCCGAAGGCGGCTGTGAGATCATCGTTGACTATGACTTTCTCAAACAGATGGCCGTACTGACTCTCCATCGTCTGGGCAGTTTTCACCATCTCCTCAAAGTCTTCCTCCTGCAGGGGGCATGAAAAAGAGAGGAGAGAAGAAGACATGGTTGTAAAAGACAAAAAGAAAAGATACAAGATCACAGTTCATCTCAGACTGTGTGTTTGCAGTGAAGAGAAAACACTAGCCTCAGTAAACAAACCGTGGAGATACAGTCACTTACAGTAAACACAAATTTAACAGCCTTGAACACACAAAAGACACAGAGGCTGTTATAACATAGTACCCACACATGAACCCTGGCACAAACCACACACTAAAACCTCCTCATGCAATGACCCGACCGCAAGGAATTTTCATCATTTCCTCCCAAAAAACACGCTTCTTCAATTCACAAAGAAAATGAAATATCCCGAAAATAAGTAGACAAAACATAACCATTCTTTCCAAAATAGAGATATGTAGAACATACATTATCGTTGGTTTAGATTTTATATGCGTGATGGGAAATGACAGCTTGTGGCATTCCTGTAACAAAGTCAGAACTGAGAACTGGGACCATGTGAACGTGCTGTTTGGCCAGCTCAGTCAGCTGGACATAAGACTGAAGCGGAAAATATGGACAGGGTGGTGACTGAGGTCTGAAGATAATTCTCAGAGGTCCTGGAAGCAAAATTTGAAATAAATCTCAGAGCACAAGAAGTGCAAGTTGCATTTTGCTGTGCAGACAACTGATTGGATGGAATATCACAATATGAAATACTTTGTGGTTTAAATTAGGTGCTTGCATGAAAAAAATGTGGCCCAGAAATAAAGTTGAAATTTTGCATGATTAACATAAGGCAAGCCTGATCAATTTAATACACCAACTGTATGAGGACTTCTTTAGAAATCAAGACACAAACTTCACTCAGAACTTTGCAGCAGAACTTAGATGTACTCGTGTCGCCAGTGAGCTTTTTTTTTATGCTACAAAGGGGCACACAATATGCCTGAGTCAAAGCAACCAAAGTGGGTTTCTGAGGTTGTACCATTCACTGGAAACAAAGTCCAAACTTAGACTGACAGTACCAAACCTGGAAACCTGTGGTCATTTTATGATGAAAACAATAAGGAAGCCTCTTTTCCCTGTCACGAAACACACTACTTTGAATTTTGGATGACAACAGAGGCACCATGGAAGACAGCAAAATTTGAGAAACTATGGTAGCCAACCTAAATTAATACACATTTACTTTGTATTGGAGACAAGAGGGTTAACTATGGCGTCAATTCAGTGCCAAAATCCATGCGCATAAAACCACTATCAGTGGGCATTAAGACGACTCTCTGTGCGCTCGCAGAGAGTCTCCTCTGTACATGCTCGCTGTCACTCTGTGCGCACTTGTGGTCTCTGAGTATACGCCTGCTGTAACTTTTTGTGCCTCTTAAGCGCTCTGCTTTGCTGAGTTTTGGGACTCTGGGGGTGGGCATTGAATAGACGGCGTCGCAACCCCTCCTCCTTTCTAACTGGTCCCTTTAAACACCTACTGTCTCCAGGTCAGAGCCAATCCGAGGCACAGTAGGGCGGGTCATCATGGCGGCAGAATTCGAGCAATCAGAATGTTTACCTGACGTAAAAAAATGGACTTTGAAAGTACATGTTAACTTGTTAGTTTGACTGAATTCAACTATGTTCTTTTTTTTGTCTGAATTTGTTTTGTCTGTTTTGTTGTTGTTGTTGTTGCTGTTTTTGTTGTTTGTTTGTTCTGCTCTGTCTTTTGTTTTGCTTTATTCTATGTTTTATTTCTATTTTATTCTATTGTCATGATTTGTGTGTCTGTATTTGAATGTTTGTAAAAACGAATAAATTTCAAATCACAAAAAATGAATTTGACTACTTCAAATATCCCGTATTGGACTAGCATACCTAGATAATGCGGTTGGGGATTCATTTTCTCTTGTGTGTTGTGTGTTTCAGTTGGACCCAAACTGGACTAGGCGTTCTGCACATGCATCAGATTTTGCATGCTGAGCTTTTTTTCTTTTTTTTTTAAAATATATATTTTTTAAGTTATATTTTTGGCCTTTTTGCCTTTATTGTATAGGACAGCTGAAGAGAGACAGGAAATGTGGGGAGTAGAGAGTGGGGGAAGACATGCAGGAAATGGTCGACCAGCCAGGAATCGAACCGGCGACCCCTGCAACGAGGACTCCAGCCTCTGCACGTGGGGCGCCTAGACCGCTAGGCCACCAGCACCCCTTGCATTGCTAACTTTTTTGTCGATTGTTTTAGTATTTGACGCAATAGATCAATGGGTGAAGGTCTGATAGTAACTAGCTCAAAGGTGGCATATCGTCACCTACTGTAGTGGAGGTTGACATACTTTTGTCAATGAATCAGTCTTGCCTGGTGCTTGTATACAAGGATACAGAAAGCAGTCTAATAAACTTGCCTAATTGAGCTCTTACAGTAGCTCCATTTAAGTGTGCATGTAATTTACTGAATAACACTTCTGGAAAAAAGTTTACTGGGAAAATTAATCAACTGAGAGGTCGGCTCATTGGACTTTTTTTTTACCTGCAACCCACAGAGCTAGTCCCTGCTAGCAGTAAGAAAAATATCCCCTTTAATTCACTTTATAAACTAAGAGGCATTGTCCACTTGTTATATAATCATTGATGCATACTGAGATGGATGCTTGAACAGGGGACCTTCAAGGGTATGAGGAGTTTTCCATGTAAACTTGCAAATAAGCTTTCCAATGTTGAGAAGAAAACCGCATCATAACTGTGAGGAAAAGCCAAATAACATATTTTTATCAGGTTTGGGGTAAACATTGCCTATCTGGGGCTCCTGTATTCATAGATACAGTATTCTGAGAGAGCCCAGGTATCTCTCTGCGGTGGTCCATGTGAGGTTTCTGGTTCCAGCTGTGTGGGCCTGGGCTGATCCTGACCTCAGCGCACCAGCCGAGCTGAAGAGGCTGCACCGATTTAGAGTTATGTTTTCACTGGGAACACTCGACTTCAGATTTCTGCACAGATATGGTTTTATATTAAACCCCTTTGCCAAACACAATTATAAATACACACAGATGCACATTCAGGCTCAGAAAACCAAATGCACAGTCACAAAGATGCATGATACCGCAGAGTGTGTGTATACAATGTGTACGCACATAAACACTGCATCGTTAAAGCTGAAAACTCTTAAACAGCTCAATTTTTAGAGACGTTCCTTCAAGCCAGGAGTTACTTCAGAATGTTTCTGGTGGTTTTCCGCTTCATAATGGATTAGCTGCACAGCTAAATTTAAACACTAACTCGCTGTTACACTCGGCAAAAGCCCTGTCTGCCTTCCTTTTTCCTTTTTTTGACTGGCTGTCTCGCTTGTTACTAAAGGGAGACCCACTTTATCTGAAGCTTTATTGTCTTCTGTGAGGGAGGTGTGATGGTTTTATCAGAGGACAGGCTGAGCCAGGAAGACAGTTCAGGGAGGGCAGAAGGTTTGTGGGCCTGCTGAGAAAACTGTTTCACAGAGGGACTATATTCTCCGTCTTCTGGACCGAAAGCCTCTGCAGGATTTCCACTCTTGAATCAGGGCTTACAGATGACCACTGTGTCCGCCATAACCCCTCTGACCTGTCCTGGCTGCAACATGATCCTGGGAGAGTTGTGTGGGTTTTCTGTGCGTGTGTGTGTGTGTGTGTGGTGTTTCCATGTCTGCCACGAGTCTCTACGCCTGCCTCCAGTTTGGACATTTCAGATGAAAAACAGTTATCACAGCAGGATGCCACTCAAAGAGAGCGGGGTAGAGGAATGGAGGAAAATTAAAAAAGCAGATGAAGGAAATAATTGGAAAATGCAGGATGAAAAAAAGGGGCTGAGAGATGGATATAATGAAGGTAGAAAGAGGAAAATTGAAGGTCTGAGGAGTACAGACCTCAATGATGTAGCTTCTTGTGCCTGTTTAAGTGCTTTTTCAAGCAAAGACAAACGGTAGTTTTCATTGCACAATATGAGGCTTTTTAAACTTAGCATTAATACATAAGTTTCTCCGTGCTACAGCTTTTAATCAGCGTGATGTTTTTATGCTTTTGTTTTTATTATTTTACCTGTGATTTTTACAGCTCCACTTTTACTGTAAAGTCTGTCTCGAAAGCAAAATACACTTTATGGGCCTATAAACCCTTTCAGCACTTTAGTGGCACAAAACCTTAGACTCTGGTGTCATCTTCAGACATAAAACCACCACATGCAATACGCCCTCAGCGGGAAACCTGCTTTATTGATCCCAATAAAACAAACTTATCCTTTATAAAATGATTGGAGGATTTTTCAGATAGTGGCACATTTTTGCACCACTTGAAATCCTGACTATTGTATTACATCAGCCTCTTTTTTGTACCTGTTTCTATTTCACGCTTCAGCTCTTTATTTTTGAAAAAGCTACACTGAATCATCTCCAGCTCAAACAATGGGGCCAAAGTTAGACGGCTCTGCTGGAACAATGAGAGGTCTGTTCCTCAGCTTTTATCATTAAAGCAGACCTGTCTCTCAGAGAAAGAAATACAGCCCACAGAGAGTCGAGTACTGTAAGTCTGAGACGACTCACCAAACAACATTTTGTCTTTTCAGAGACTTTGAACAGCAAATCTGACGGCCTTTGTCCTGTCAGTGTTCAGGAACACCGACACAAATATGCCCCCTCGTCTCACAGTTTTACAGAAGCTACTAAATGTGCCGTGATTGATAACAGCAACAGCATGGGATTTTTAGCAATGATCCTTTTCTGACAGCTAAAGATCATTGTTCTCAAGACCCCTGCAGGAAAACGAGGAACAGACTGAGGCAAAATGATATTTCAGTGTGACTTATTCAGGCTGACTATGTGTCAGTTTGGAGGCTTTAAAAGTTTGACAATGAAGTAAAATATCTACGGGATGTTCTGAGACTGTGCAGACATTCACCTGTGACCTAGCTGCACGCAGCATTTTATGTGTAGAAGCACCTGAGGGAGGACGACTCCCGGGATGACTGAAGGATGAAGCTGCTGGCCAAATCAAACGACAGATTTCATTAGGTTTTCAAGACGCCTCAAATCCTGACACCTAAAATCTCCCCCCAATCCGCTTGTTTTTCAAGGGTCTTTCACCAGATAAGATCTGGATAGGTTATTTTACCAGATTTGATGTTTGTTCTAGCGTTCAGTGTATCAACTTTGTCACACAGCACACACAGATTCATGTTTTCCCCGTGATGGACTTTTAGAGCAGTGGAAGGGAAAGTAAGCAGGGGGTTAGGAATATAAGAAGTGAAATAACATGCTTACTTTGAGATTTGAGTTGTCAGTTGGATTTTTTTATGCATATGTTTTCAATAAGCATACATCAACCCTACCGTGTTGGATTCACACCTGCAGACCTGAGTTCACAGCCCATCACCTCCCCCCACTGTTCCCATTCTTGCTCACAGAGCTGTTGTCCCGTCAGTCAGTCTCCATCTCACTGACAGCCTCGTCTCTCGGTCGGTCTTCGTCTCTCCATGTGTTTCTAACCCCCCGATGTCCCATCAGGCCACGTCTGCTGTGCTGCTGACCAGGATCTTGGCCTTAACGCGTCCTGTGGTGAGCTAGACACGCGAGTGTGCACCACGCCTGATGGAGCTGGGAAAACCATCATCCTCCCTCAGCCCCCCTTAAGTTTCCCCAACCCGACAACTTCACAGCAGCACCGAAACCCCGGCTAATTGGTTTCATCTGTGTCCCCGTAGGGCAGGGATGAAGGTGTGTAACGATGACCTCATCACTCACACACACGCTGACTGTACACACAGGGTCCAGATAGTGTTTCTGTTATTTCTACTGCTGCTAATCTGTTAGGTGGAAAGCCATGTGTTTCTACAATACAACACCATCATCAGTGTTTCCCACACTGGCTGTACATGGAGTAGACGTCTCATCATGTCATCAACCATTTGTTTGTGAGCTACTGTTATAAAGTCACAGGTCGGGCAGTGTGGCTGCTGCCATGTGACCTTTTTAAATTGGGAACACAAGCACGCGTTTCCCTGTACAGCTTGAATACAGCATGCTTTGTAAAGCATGAAAATGGCTCAGATGGTTTTATTAAGGACAGGTTTGTGTTATCTGGATCAATAAAGCAGGTTCCCAACTGAGAACGTGGTGTGTGTACTGGTTTTATGTCTGAAGATGCTAGAGTCTGCTGTGTTGTGCTGCTGAAGTACTGAAAAGGTCTATCGTCTTACTAAGTGAATTTTGCTTCATGAGTGAGGCTCATGGTCTCACTGTTGGCAGCTTTTCACCCTAATTAGCTCATAATCATGCATTTTAAGAAAACTGTGGGATATTATTAAGTGAATAAACCTTGTGGAGTGCTGATTTCATTATAAAAACCCCTCAATTTTAGATAATGTCATCAGAGTGTATGGGTGGTGCAAGTCTAGGGGAACTGGTTGCATGCAGTGCGTCAGTTCCCCATAATTATCACAGGCTGAGCTGAGTTACCATACCACTAGCTAACAGGATTGCAAACATGACAAGGTGAAAACAGATGCTACTTAGAGAGAGCTTCACAGCTGCACCCAAACTGCAAATTGTGGACACTGTCACCTATTTTAAACCTTTTTCTTTTCGGAGAACCCTTAAACAAATTCTGTTTTATATTTTGGTGTGACTCATACTCTTGATTTTATGGTAGTTGTCATGACAGGAGAATTAGCCATAAAGACAAAAACTTTTTAAGGTAAAGGCTAAACAAGATGCTAATCTTTTTTCCAGACTTGGAGCTCTGTGGACACTGACTTGCTTCTGAGCCAGCCTCTAGAGGCCGCTTGAGGAACTACAGTTCTTGGCACTACAGTGCTGACTTCATTTTTCAATTGCATAGTTTGTTGCATCGCTGAAACCTCTTATACTGACAACTCTTCCTGCAATGTATTGATGTCAAAATCTCACTCAATCACTACATGATTCAAAATGTTGACCATTAAAGTTTTGACAGCACTTGTGTGTGTTGCACATTTCTCCTCAGCTGTATGTATAAACCATCTTATCTTTAGGTAACGTGTGTCCAATTAGCTCTTTCCTCTTATTTTCTGCTTGAGTTATCTAATTTCCTCATGGGGTCGTTAAAGTTTCATCTAACTTAATCTGATCTGAATGGCATTGATAAATATCCTCCAATTTGAACATCCCCTGATTGTCTAAATCAAGGCAAGCTGGACCCATCTGTTATTCCTCCGAGCTGTTTAATTGAGTAAATGACACATGATGTTAGTAAGTGTCTGGTTCATCCCAAGAAACAAACTGTTCCTCGGTTCTCTTACCGTGAACGGCTTAGCAGTTCCCTTGTCATCCTTGCTTGATATGACTTTGGCGTTCTGTCTGGTCTCCCTCAATCTCTCCAAAGCAGGAGGCTTCACGAACACTACGAAGGGTTTAAACTCTGGCGTCCGTAGGTGCTTTATCGTCTGAAGAGAAAAAGAGACAGCAGAAATGTATCAATATAAAACACTAATGACAACATTTATCAAATTTGTGATCATAAAGCCAGTATATAAATGAAGGATTAGGCAGTGTTTGTCTTTTGTTCTGGAGATTCTGACTACATCTCAGAGATCTTGTTAGCAGATACAGTTTTGTTTTGTTAGCTTTTATGTGTTTGACCCAATCGTTGCATCTTTATTTGTGATGTTGGCTGTTATTTTCTCCGTGGGGTCGTTTGGCTCAGCCAGAGAAACATGTTGATGCTAAACGATGCTAGGCCCGATGTTTCCTGCGAGCTGAGGAGAAGGAGGCAAGGACGACGTGCTGGCACTGAGGTGCAAGCTAAAAAAGACGACATCGACCTGTCCTTCCACCCACTGTTATGGGGAATGTAAGATCTATCTACAATAAGGTAGACGAGCTTACCCAGCACCACAGGGAATACTGGCAGAGTAGCCTCATGCTAACAGAGCTAACACCGGACACGAACGCCACATTGGTAGGATTTCACCTGCTGTGGGTGGACAGGATACAGGAGAGCAAGACTGAACTAACTGGTGAAGAAGGCCAGCTCAGTCCTGGACCCTGTGGATGTGGTGGCTGACAGGAGAATTATGGCCAAGCTGTCGTCTCTGATGGACATTTTATATATATATACATATTCTCTTGTTGAAATTCTTGTACTGTACACCTTTTTGTTTGCTGCTGTAACTCCATGAATTTCCCCATTGTGGGGCGAATAAAGGAGTATCTTAGTATCTTATCTTATGTTTTTGGATCTCAGTAATCCTGAGGAAGCTCAGAGTAGACACCCCTAGCTAGACCACAAACACCCTACAGGGATTGTATATCTTATTTTGTTCAGGAACGCCTTCGGATCCTCCACGAAGAGCTGGAAAACGTTGCTGGGGAAGTAGATATATGGAAGGCTTTGCATGCCACGAATGCAAATGCAACCCATCCCCTGACAAGTGGAAGAACATGTATTTATAGATGATATTATTGGATCATAAACACTGGTAACTTTTCATAGATATGGGTTCCAGTGTACTCAGGGGTCACCGGCTTTAACAGGTTGGAACCCACTGGTTTAATGCTTGGGTGCGTCTAACAAACAACAGGCCCTGAGCTGAAGTGGTTTCTTTAAAAGATAGAGGAAGATATTTTCACCCATCTGCCGAGCCTCTTGCCTTTTTTTCTGGTGACATCTGCCCAGAAACAACACCTACAATCTGTCTCTCAAGAGGTAACAGAGAGGTCACAGTTGGTTAGTGGCGGCGTCAGGGTTCAGGCTCTCCCCTGGGCCCTCCACCGCAATCAGGGCTCCACACTGTGCTAATAGGCAGTGGGTCGAAAACCCACAACTGATAGGAAGACGGATAAAAACCCGAAGGAGTTTTTCGCAGCTCTCATCGGCCGCTCACCAAGTCAGCATGGGATTAATAACATGCTCTGACACTGCCGCTGATCTGATCTGTGAGTCATGTGGGAATCATGTGGAGCTGAGGGGGAATGACTGCCGGCCTACACAACACTACAAATGTAAGTGAAGTTTCAAACATCCACATGAGAGAGGGCATGGGGCCGACTCTTGTTGCTGATCTGGCTTGGGTGGTTATGGATCTTTAAAACGGTGTCTTTGTGCCAGGGTGTCATCATCCACTGAACGAGAACAAACGAGGAGATCTAGAGGGGCAAAGGCTGGACGATACAGGCCCAGCCTTGGCTTAACGGGAATCCTATTCAAGGGTTTAGCAACAAGCTGGCCATTTGTGATGCTTCAGATCGCCACATCTCAAGATACAGAAACCAAAGAGGAAATCTTCAAATAGAGAAAATTAGAAGTAATAACTCCCAAAAATGCCCTCTTTAAAACCCACTTTTGAAACCGAGTACGCAGCCAAGGCCAACACGGGTGATCTGCATGTGAGATATGAAGGAGCAGAGGTGTAAATCCCCTAAAAATAGAGAGAGTGAGTGAGGATGGAGGGATTAGATTGGGTTTACGTCACTTACATGAGGCTGGGCATCCAGTAGGCACACTTTGTTCTTGAAGAGGACGGAGCGTACCGAGTCAAGACTTGTCCCGTAGTAATTCCCTTTGTACTCCCCGTATTCGATGAACCTGACAGGTGAGTTGGGAAGAGATATGAAGTGATGAGGTTAAAAACCTTTTTGTTGTTAACTTGCGTGCAGGGATTAGTGTGTGTTGCAACACTAACAACTCTTGGGATTAAAGTTAAATTCTGGTACTTATCGGGAGGACTGTGTCAGCACTCTCCTGAGACTCATCTCAGAACGAAACACAGAAATCCAACAAATCCACACAGACAGGAGGATTACTCTTTCAACCACTGACAGATCTGAAGATAGCATTCCCCAGAAGAACTTAAAAACCAGACGTTCTGGCTGAGCATGTTTTTATATAATCTCTTACCCCGTTCAATCAGTAACACCTGTTTGTTCCAGAAAGACCACAAAGCCTCTGGATGCCAACCCGCCCCTCCTCCTTCCTTTAATCCTCAAGCAGACACAAGCAAACAAACATTTTTCCACCGGATAATCTTCCCCCTTTCACACCAATCAGCTGTCATGAAAAAGAAAATCCACCAGTGTATTTTTAGCTGAAAACAAGGAGGAAAAAAAGGGAATGAGGGGAGTAACGACGTGGAAAGAATGTGGAGCTAATAGGACTGTGTGGTATGCTTGCAGTCTGCTCATGACGAGTGTCGGGCAGAATGAGTGCCTCAGTGTGACTTATGCCATGTAAAAAAATAAAGTTTTATGGTAATTGCCCATGTAAGAAAGTTTTACTCAGCATTTTTTTTAAAGAAGGGAGGCTTAAGTCTGAAAGAAAAAAACCCTCATATTCAGTTATGGGAAATTCATTTAAGGGCTTACAGTAGCCTGTCTTTAAAAAGTCGCACCTTGCAGCATTCTGTGCTGTTTGTCCAGAAGGACTATAGATTACAGGAAGGCATGCCAGCAGAGGCAGCGCTATATTGAGAGCATGGATTGTTGCCATTTTGACACACAGAACAGGGCTTCCCTTGGGAAAGTTGTTCGAGCTAAACACACGTTGTTGTGGCTTCGATGCTGAGACCTTTTATGTCTGCATTGTTGTTGCTGCATGCAATGAGGCATAACGCAAACAACTTCATCTGACTCCTCGTCTACTTTGCTGCCTTGTAATTTCAATTTCAGTCGTTTCAGTGTCCCACGCATCCACCCCACATCACAGCTCTGCCACTCACCCCTCCGACTCCCTGAAAAACATTGCATGCCTCGACCTTCACCGCAACATGGCCTAAATATAAAGCCCCCCCCCCTCCCTTCTTCTCTCTGCATGCTCTGACACTCTAAATGCACTCACCACCACATGTGTCCCTCTATGTCATACCTTTTACATTTGTGTGTTTGCGTGCATAAATGTTTTGCACGTGCATCCTGCAGTATATCCCCCCCCCCCACCCCTCCAGCTCGTGTGAGACCGGCAGAGAGGCATCAATCATTCTTATGACTATTACAACTTGCATTTCAATTTGTTGGCCGCAAATGTCAAGGCGGGCCGTGGTGTGGCTGGATTCAGAGAGAGCGCCTAAGGAAGGGAGGAAGCAGAGACAGGAGACCTCGGGGCCACTGTCTGGAGATCTGTTACCAACACAAGGCCCGGCCCTGTCAACACCAGCTCACAGTCAGTTACAGAGACACACAGACGACAGCAGAGAGGCTGAGTTTGAGAAGGGGCAGCAAGTGCTGGATTGGTGCTCTCACTGCTGCGCTGCCTCTAGTGGTAAAGAGCTCAGACACAGAAGGGGTTTGTTGTTTTCTACAGAGGGACAGGTTTCAAACCTGTCCACCAGACAATCTATTCTGAACACATCTTTAGTTAAACTTATATGAAGATGAAAGAATAAACACTCGCCTGTACACAATTGAAAGTTGAGACAGTTAGAACCAACTAAGTAAAGAAATCTCCACAGATTTCAATAATCAGATCAACAAAAAAAATGTTTTCACTCCTACATATTTCTATGTGAAACAGTTTTATCATTTAAAAATAATAAACAGTAAACACTGCATTTGACAGAATAAGCACGTTGAAGCTGTCTCCTACTTCTGAGTCATGGATTCAGACCACACTGGTGCATCAAAGCAACATTTGTTGGAATCAGAAATCTAAAAGTCAACATCATTGCACTCATTTGATAACCAAATTCAAGACATTGGTAAGAATTCCTTTACATTGTTAATGTGAAATTAAAACATGTTTTAATTGCAGACTAATGGAAATTTAAACATGTGACCAAACATGCGATTAAGAATTAGAAATCTGCAAATAATCTGGATTGAGTTTATCTTTTTGACAGCACTATCCAAAAGTTTAGACAATGTGGAGTTAATTAGTTTATTTTATTCATTATTCATCGTGTCGTGCACCATAAAGGTGCCCAGCCCATATGGACTTACAAGACACTACAAAAACAAAACAAAATAGGAGCAACAACATAAGAAGAAGAAGAAAAAAGAAGAGCAGTTACAGTACTGCACATGTTCAGCAATGACCTAAAGTCATTAAAAAGCATAGTGGTACACTTCAGACATTTGACAGTGACAACAACTCAATTAGACATAGAGTGTGCTCCTACGCTGCTGAACAGCATTTAACACAAACTGAGCAAACTGGAACACTTTGTGTGTAAACAGGAACTGAAGTCTATCTTCATCAGATATGGAAAACAAATCAGGACAGTTTTCTGATATTTTGTTTAAAAGGAGGCACCTGAGATCATGATATGAAGGACAGTAGAATAAAAAGTGCATTTCATTTTCAACTTCCTCCAGATCACACAAGGAGCACTTTCTCTCCTCCTCTGGAACAGAATAGAAGCGACCTGTTTCTAATGCCAGAGGAAGGATACCACATCTCAGTTGAGCACAGACAGACAATATGTTCTTAGTTTGGGCTTACACAGGACTTCTTCTAACCATTTGTGTTTGTAAGTGTCAAATAGTTTTGTTATAATCTGACTCACACTACAAGTTAACTTGTTTCTATAAATAATACTAATAATAATGTTGCAATGAGATGATAGCACACAATTATAGATGATTAATTATTTAAGTTTCATTCCTCAAAAATATATTCTAGCATAGAGGACTCTGTAAACAAGTGGAGTTACTTGGTAAAATGAATAAGCCTGTAATAGTTGAGCTGTGATCAGATTTACACTGCTCTGTTGTTGCAGATTTGAAAGTCATAATAACTGACATCATGAAAATGTGTTGCACTATTCAATTGTTAAAGGATCTGATTACCGAAAAACGTGTGGGGTCTGTTTTTCTGTACTTCCATCAGACCCAGTTGTGCTTACTTGTTGTTGTGGATATCGGTGTCAAAGAGGTGTTTGGAGATGAAGTGGTACTCCACGCCGTCGCTCTCCTGGTTCCTCTTGGCCCGACTGGTGTCTGAAAGAGAGAGAGGAGAAGAAATGAGTGATTACCTCAAACCCAGACTGTCTGACTCACTGTTGGGCTAAAGCATCTGAACTGAGCCCCTTATTAACATCGCTGGAAGTCTGAAACACAGCACGCTGGGCCATGCCAACCCTTGTATATATTATTGTGTAATAGCTCTATAAATACACAACCTGTAGCGCTGCTGCACTAAACCCAGACACTTAACTGACATTCAGCAGAGGTTTACTGAGTCTTATTAAATTTGTCTCTTGTAATGTGGCTGCAGCGGCTGTAGAAACAGAAGCTGTAGCGTTAGCCGCCAGTGTTAGCCGCTGCAAGGTAATTGAGTTTGGAGCTCTCATTAACATCAAGTCTCTACATTTACTTGGCCATAAACCATAAAGCCTTGCTGTAAAATGGGCAGAGGGGGCGGCACGTGGAGGGAAAGCGAGCAGGCAGGGCTGGTGGACTGTAAGGGTCAAGGGATCGGCTCACGCTCTGACTCGCTTCAGGAGCTTCAAAGGTCAGAGGGGAGAGGTATACAGCCGTCAGACACTCTGACCAGCTCCAAAACAAACTATTAAACTTTTATCACCTGCAACCAAAACTGCCAAGCTCTGCTTCAGTCTCCTCTGAGTTGTTCTCTTGACGGCGTGTGTCGAGGCTGTGCCCTGTTAGCGGACCAGTTTCTTTCCTTTAAATGGTCCAGACTGATCTACAGGGTTCATGGAAAACCAATGGTGTGATTTATACGATGTGTCACTCGCTTGAGAAGGAAAGACAGCCGTAAATCCAGCTGTGGTGGGGAAGACACCGAGGAAGATCAACGACTTTCTGTCATCAGCTTCAGACACCAGTAGGAAAAACATGAGGAGGAGGCCAAAACAGCCTTGTCATCAGATAACATATAGTTATACCTCCCATTCAGAAGTGTGTCAGACACAGTGCCAAGCAATCCCGTTGGTAGTTAGACCAACACCATCCACCATGCATTACTCTGGCGTGTGTTTTGTGGCACAGAAAATAATTACAGCGCGACAAAAGAATGTGCATCCGTTCAGTCCCGAATCATGGAAAATATCAGTAATCTTGGACTGGTATCAAAATGTTTAACCCCTTCTTCAATGTTTCTTAGACGGCTGGTTTATATTTAACAGCCACAAGCAAAACGAGAAAAAGAGCGAGAGATGGGAAAAATAAAAAAACTCAAATCTTAACCAGGGCCACAGGACGGTGGTCTCCAAAACTCCGGTTTTCAAATTAACTGAAAAAGGGTAATGCTTTCAGCTTAATCCAAAACAACAGCAAGTGTTAAACACATCCATGTGTCTGTTGGCAGCTATCAAACATTAAAAAGAAGGAGACAGGATACTTTCCGAGTCTCTTTCCTCTTAGTGAGAGCCAGGACTTGTGCCATACGTCTCCTAATATGGGTCAGATTCAGCCTGTCTGGGCTGCATTAAATGCAGCAGCATCACACAGGTCACATTTGAGAACATTTAACATGCAGGGTGGGAACAAAGGCTCCTCTGATGTGAAATAAAGGATTAACCGCTGCATGCTGAAATGACTTCACTGTGATTTCATTGTGAGTGAACAGCGCATTGTGCCTCAGGTTCCCCCAACAGGCCTGAATGTGTTGTTCACTCACAATGAAATCACAGTAAAGTCATTTCAGTGTGCTAATGAGATTTTAAGCCCAGGTACATTTCAGTGTAAAGCTTTGATTGTGACATCCGTTATGCCACAAAGCCAATGACAAACATGGCAATTAACATCTGCGATCCAAATATTTCCTCAAACTCATGTCTCAGTTTTCCTCCAAGCTCCAGACGGCACTGCACTGTTCTGTTCTTAACACCACTGCTGCGCTTATTCGTATAAATCAAACAGATTTATTTGTCCCCACATGCTGGCTCTGGACATCTCAGTGAAAAAACAAACTGTATAAGAAGCTTGCAGACTTGGAGAGCTTGTAGCTTGTAGAGTTTGTAGCAGAGCTGGATGGTTTTCAGAATTATGGCGTGCTGTCGTTCAGTTCTTAAAAAAAGAAAAGAGGGGGAGGAGGAGAGTTACCGAGAAGAAAGTGAGGAATAAACTGTGAAAAGAAAGGAGAGCAGGTAGCTTTGATGCCAGCTTGTGAAGCAGTGGAAAGGCATGTCCTCAGGAGGTACAAAAATGCTGTTTCCTCCATCATTCGGAGCTTGTCAGGCATAGTGTGAAAAGCTGACAATTACACAGGAGGAGGAACAACCGCTCTGCCTCAAGAGGAGCGGTCCTGCTGCCTCAGAGCCGCCCCGGGTGTTAACTCCCTGCCAGACAGATTCCTTTATATGAGCGCGTGTGTGTGTGTGTGTGTCTAAGACTGGACTTTTATTCCTACAACAGTCCAAACTCTAACAACCCTTTAGGAAGTAAAGTGTAACAAGTCAGCTAAACATGCTTCAGCTAAACGATTTGGTGCAAGAAACTCAGGGTGAAAGGAGTCATCTTATTGTCATGAAAACACTACTTTAGTTTCAGCTATTGAGCAGATAACACATCATTTAATGTGCTGAAAATACTTCTTTTTCAGTTTGATTCTGATCTGTGTGTTTAGAGGAAACTGTCCTGAGGTTAAATCAGTTATAACGAGAGCCCACAGAGTAACACATGATGGTTTCAACGATAGAAGAACAAGCCCAATCTAGCTTAAAGAATGTAGAAAATAAGCTCACATATGTACATTTTTACTAGTGTCTTAGTCGCCAACACTTTTCATGCATGCACTTTATTTAGTTCCCTTTAAGAGTCCTTCTTTCGGTTATAGAAATAATGTTTATTTGTCCACTTTATGCATGTATTCTCCTCTCATTGTGGTTAAAGCTAGGGTTGGTGGTCACTGAAAATTAGCATGAATTTGAATGTAGCATTTCCTCAGGGCTCCGACTCCGATGTTCTTAATTCCTACAGTGTTGACAGTTAGTGAAGGCATAAAGAGAGGTGTAGAGATGACTGTGCAAGCGGTAGAGAGGAGAGACAAGAGGAGAAGTTCTTCATTCATTCAAACATTGATTGTTGCTTTGTTGGTTGGCGTGATCATGGCCGACAGTGACCGGTAAGAAAGGTCAACATATTCACGAACCGGCTCGTCAATACTACAGTGTCCGGATGGACGCTACAATATAAATTTCTGTAGGACTTACTAAATGTCATTAATTATTTTGCTTGTCAGAGCCCCCGTGATGAGAGCTCTTTAGACTCTGATCCGGACTACAGTCCTGAGCAAAGCACCTCATCGGGTCAGAGGGGACAGGCCCGAGGTCGAGCGAGAGGGGCAGTCAGTAGAGTCAGGGGAAGCAGGGGATGGGGAGTGCACACCGGGGAAATGTACGTGCAGGAGGCCGGCAGAACGACAGGACGGGATTTGATTGGTTTCATAAATTGGACCCTAAAGGCGGTGATTGGCTGGTGTTTTGCCAGGTTTACTCTGGCTATAGATAGCAGCCTTTTTTCGCTCTTTTTTAAGAACACATTATGTATTGATTGCCATCGGGACATAAAGATCATTTTAACCAGTATAACAAAAAGTGTATCTAAATCTGACTACCAACCCCAGCTTTAAGCAGAAAAATAAAAGAGTGAGAGTGGGATCATAAAATGCAAATTTTAGAATCTAGATCTAATGCACAGCATACCTTTTAAAAAACATTTCGGTGCCCCCTCTGGTCAAAGTGGTACCTCTTACATCTTTTATATTTGTTGCTGTGTTAACATGTTAGGAGTGTTTTTAGACAACAAAAAATGTTACCCTGCTCTCTTTCAATGGTGAAAATGTATCACTCACTGTGAATGTATTAACAAAATTGTAAATAAGGCTGTTAATCCTCCTGTCCGACACCTACCCCTCACAGTTATTACAGGCGTAAAATTATAACACAGAAATAGTAAATCTTGTTGTTAGTGGTCTTGTTTGCTTTTAAAGGTCATGGCAAAGCATCCCTGTTCATTTCAGTCTGTTTATCAGCAGACAAAAACTCCTCACAGGAGCTTCAAAGTTCTAATTTATTTGAGGCACAAACAGATAGTTTCATTACTTTGAGTTAGAAAAGATCCAAAGGTTTGAGGTACATTTTCAGTGAACATTTGTTTAGCATTCATAGTAGCTCAAGCGAATTCTCAGTGCCTCAGTAATGCTATGAAAAAGTAAGTGGTCTCGTGACCTCTTACAGATCTCACTATATCAATGATTCTCTGTTAACATGATGCTATTCTCACATACATTGTATCCATTTTTTTTAAATCTGGAGAGCTTGAACTTTCCCATAACCTGAGGATCACTCTTGCAGCCCTGACAACACATACCCTTATCGCTGCAAACTCACATTTTGAAACATTGGACAATTCTGTCTGGTCTCTTGGTAGGCTTGCTGATATACTCAGGTACTGTAAAATCTTTACACTTCCCTCAGTATTTTCTTTTTTTACCACAACAAGGGTGACAAGTTTAAACTCCCAATATCCTTTACTCCTATATAAATATCTTCTTGTTTCTGTCTGACACTCTGTCAAACATTTTGAGAGTTTTGTAAGCTTACCATACGATCATGTTGAGTCTTTTTATAGCGAGTACAAAATAACTGTATGTGCTGTTGCAATTTTCTGATGTCTCACGGTCCAGCTGGCTTTCTCAGAAGCTGGCGTAAATGCACAAAGTAGAGACAGCCAAAAGGTGTCTGCATGCACTTAAAAAGTTAGCCAGTGAATAGCAGATATAAAACCATGGTCTGGTAAAAGACTATTGTGGGGATGATGTATAAAACACAGACTCACTCCTTAAAGAAACAAATGAAGACAGAAGAGAAAGGCATGGAGGATGAATAGGAGCAGGGTTGCTGCGTATTTTATAAATCAAATGTTAGACTTTCTGAACCCAAACAGAAAGAAATGACGCCAATGCCATTGTATGGTAATACAAACGGCAATCGACACAGGTGTGGCTTCTTCTATGAATATATCAATTTCACTTTTTATTTTTTTTTGCATATCTTACAAGTTGCCTCATAATGTTTGCTTCTGGCAACCATTCTTTCCTGAATTGCTCATCTTGAAACCAAATTTCCTTGAACTTGCATGTTCTCATTTCCTTCCCCTTCTCTCTTCTGTTTATGGTTTGTGAATGCATACACAATAAGCTGCCATATATGCCAGATTTGTGACATGAACAAGCAAATCTGTAAAGAAGAATTGAAAATGTATACAACACTATTCTGACAGTGTAGATTTTATAAACTATTCAGACATGTCTTTTTCAGATGTTTTATGACCTTACTTTTTCAAGTTTAGTTTCAGATTTAATAAGACTTTTCTAGGATCTGCAGGATGTCTGTAGAGGACAAAAGAACAAACAGTTTGACTTCTGTGTGAGGCGAGTGTGGTAAACTTACGTGGGATGGTCACGCTGAAGTGCTGGGGGTCTGAAATCAACAGTTTCCTCTTGAGCTCGTTCAAGCCGATTCCTGCTGGTCCTGCACAAAAATAAACAAGAAAACAAAACAGAAAAAATTAAGGTCAAATTATTTGAACCAGGAAATTATCTTGCAGAGCAAATTATGATCATTATTTTCTCTAAGATGAGTTAACGTAAGTGTCCTTTAAAATAAGATAAACAAGACACATGAAGTATATGAAGAACATATACCTGATCTTTGTCTATGACAAAATATTACAAGTATTGTTATTGAACAGGGCAGTTCTGATAAAGGAATTTTTACACATACAACACTAATGTATTTTATGTAGTAGTATAATTTTCTATTACTACAAAAAACATTTTGCAATTTGTGTTGTTTTCCTGGGAGCTGTGTTTCAGTCTAACTTTCATACAGTTCTTTTTCAGTTTTTTGTCTGTGTCCTTTGAATGTGAATTTTCTCCTAGGATGAAGTGTCCTTATTATCTTCTACAATTCCCCCTGTCTTTCTACATGAACTGTTGTATTTCCAGACCAAAGTCAGTGTTATTTCTCTGAAAGGAAAATCTGCCAGTGATCTTTGTAACATGATAATAAATCAATTTACCACAGGTTGAGTTAAATTTCATATTCTATTAAAACACAATCAACTCTGTGGAGGCCTTTCATGCAAAGATAATTGATTTAATATGACAGAGCTACAGAGAGTCTACAGTTACAGTCTGTTTTGAACCAGATCCTCTCTGACTGCAGTTTGCCAGAACTTTTAACCTCCAGTATAAGCTGTAGATTTACAGTAAAGGTAAAGAGGCATTTTTCCTCATTGTCACAAGTCAGCTATGTATTTCATCACATTAAGAGTCCAGGGAAGTGATGGTTGATTCAATTTCATCTCATTTTGACGTGTAGGCTGGGGTATGGCTTCTTTGGAGACTCAACTTTATTGTCATACAGCTGCCATATGTACAACTGAACAGAATGATGTCTCTCACTGACCAGGTGCTAAGTAGTGCAAATTAACAAGGTGATGGATAAAAGTAAATAATGAGTAAATAATTATTGAAAACAACTTATCGCAGAAGGTCTTCCCTTCCCCTTCCTGTTGTATTGTAACACTGTATGGTACAGCCAGATTCTTGGCATGACACAGCTCTGTAATTTACTGTATAAAGCTATCTTTCTTGTGTGAGTAGCTGAGTAGCTGATTAGCTTATGTTTGACTACAGCCTCTGTACGTAGGGCACTTAGACCACTAGGCCACCAGCGCCCGACACGTGAATTTTTAAGAGCATGATCCCTGTTTGGATTTTTTTTTAAAAATTCTACAAATATTAAGGAAAATAACTGCAAAATAGTTGTTTTGTAACACACAGTATGTATATTTAGAGGCTGTTTGAGAGCAGGTTTCACAAACGTACAGTCTTTAGGTCCTAATTTCAAAAAAGTTAAGACCTGTTGATGCAAAGAAAGTATGTCTATTTCAATCTAGGACCCTTTTTTGTACTAGTTTTAGTTAGATGGAAGTCACCGAATCCACATCCAACTGTTCCCCCTCCTTTCTCAGTTTTCCATCTGTGCATTCAAGCACTTTTCCATTATTTTGGTGCTTATTGTTACCAGGGCGCTACAATCATCCTAACTTGAAGCGACTGGCATCAGTGTCTTTGCCTAACTGGACAAGAAATCAGTTTTGCACTTACAAGTGCATGGCTTTCTTTTTTTTAACCACAGTTCTGCTCTGCAGTGTGAGGACAGTTAGAGACAGTGCTTGATCTGGGCTGGAGATTCCTCGCATGCCTGGCGTTCTGGGCAGGCACTACAATCGCATCGGATCCTATTGGAAATTCGTTTCTCCAGGCAAATGTGTTTAGCAGGCCGCTCCTCTAAAACAAACGGACAATGAGTTCTCTCAGTGATGCGGATGAGGTAGAAAGAGAGGGAGAGGGAGGAGAAAATGTTTAAAGACAACCTGTGTATTTTAAACAGAAAGAGTCCTCATGTTTCCTCTCTCAATATCAGCGCTGTTTCTCTACACTTCATCTGCTGTGAAGCAGGAAGGCTTAGCAGAGATCCACAACCTGATAACTAGGTGTGGACAACAAGGCTCTTATGAGCTTAATCTCTGAACACCAGCAGCCTTCACACACAGACAAATTCACACCCCATGCTTCCTTTTGCTTCTGCGTACGGTAACACATGGTTTGGGTCCTTTTTGTGCAACTGCTGTAAGTGATAAAAGCTGTTTCCTCAGCCCGCTCGCACACTCCTCTGTGAATTCAAAAAGAGAAGAAGAAAAATACCCCAACCAAGTTTGGACAGACTGCATGAGGCATTTTGTGGTTACTGTCTCATAAACAAGCACAAGGCCAGGCACAGACAGCAATCCATCTTATCGGGGGAGAAGGAGTTTTTCACTGAGGAAAACCTGGGGGTTGAAACTTTGGGGTGATTTATTAAGACGAGGAAATAGAGTTCATTTTGAATTTGTTTCGGGAGCTTGGGAGGAATGTGGCGCTGCTGTTTGAACAAGGATGTGGACCAATGTTGTTGTAGGTGCTGAAGGTGGCAGAGCGTGCTAATAGAGGCTCTTTTATGAGCCCTATCACAGCGGTGCAGACAGTCCTCCCTGCAGGCCACAGACCTCCACACACGCTTGTTTGCTTGAATCTGAGGGTGGGTATCAGGGCCGGGACATCGGGGACCAACACAGCCATTTTTGCTGCTTTTGCTATGACTTACGGCCACACGTCTGCACTCTCGTTAAACCATTTTCACCTTGTACATCACTCCCTTGCTTGCCACTTGTGATATCAATGATGCATGGCAGCAGGGCTTCATCAGAATACTTCAGGTGGCTATTAAAGTTTATTCCAGCTGTACCACTGCCTGTTTAAGGGGCCCACCACCAGGCTCTTTTACAAGCAAAAAGCAGAACCCTGTGGTCCTGTTCCACCATCTGACCCCAAACACTCCCCCTCTTTGTGCATTGTTTGTTTCAGACAATGCCCCGATACAACAGCAACATTATAAATTCAAATGCCAAAATAAAAAAGGCACGACTCTTCCAGTCTTTCTGGACTAAGCTGCAGTATTTACATTGTGTTTATGATTTTTCTTTCCCTCTTTGTCTCTATCGCTGGCCCTCTTGCCGTTCTTCTGGCCTTGGAGATTGCTGTGCCAGTAAAAGTGTCAGACTTCATTACCGCACTCATTAGAGAAGTTGCTTTTAATATTGTGAGCTTAATAACTTCCAGGCCAAGTGTGGAGAACATGTCTTGCAGTTTGCACTCGGAAACCGAGGACAAGGCCCGTCCCAATGAGCCTCGGCCCCGGACTCCAGAGCCGCCTCAAACCCTCCAACCTGCTTTGCATTCAGGACAGGGTGTATTACAGCACCACTCACAGTGCTGGCTGCGCTGCTACCACATTTAAAGGATGACAGTGGTGTAGTGTGGCAACCACAGATCATTTACAATACACCGCTACTACACTTTCAACATCAGAGAAGTCTTTAAATAGAGTTCCAGTTTTATAAATTTGGATACCACATAAACATTCACTTAGACATCAGAGTGTTTGAAATATGTTAGGACTCAACCCCAAACTAAAAACATTCAATTCATCAAACTCTGTGTCTAAGTTCAGTGTGTCAAGTTACAGGGAAATGTGGAAATCAGCACACCATTTGTCAGGTTAAATAATCAGATTTCTTTCAAAACCATCAGTGGTTTCGTCAAACTATGCATGCAGAATGTAAAACTATATTTTTATTGGCTGTCTGAATCAAAATGTATAAAAACACAGATAAGCATCTTGACTTTTCTTTGAAACGGATCTCAGACCCTGAGCTCACTTTTAATGCAGGAGGTTGGCAGCAGGTCAGTCATTAGAGGGTACTGTGGACCTGTGTATTCACATTAATGAAGCCTTGAGGCATGTATTGAAAAGATTTCTTGTGTGATACATTTTAAAGTCTTTTTTTTTTCTCCTTTTTAAAACATCAAAAACAGCAGAGGAAAAGTCGAAGGAATGGATGAGGGAGTTTATCTGCTGCGTCAGTTTTCTTCAGGTATCATCAACTAAAGGCTGGTACACATTACAGGATTCTTCAAACCTTCACACATTTAGAGATCAAACACTTGATGATAACAAAAGACAGATCGCACAAGATCTCTCTCTTCTGATCTTATAGTTTGCACAACGGAGCACACCACACACTAACCCATTCTTCAGCAGAGTATCAGCTTCTTCACGCTCAATATTCCAAATCTCACGTAGTAAAACGTGACTTTGGTGTAAACAAACATGGCGGACGGAATTTCGGTCCAACTCTTTTCTGTCCGTCCGGTTGTGGTAGGTTTTGGACAAAACGCTATATAAGCATTCATGCTGTTGTCACAAATCAACCAGTTGGTCTTCCATTTCGGAGGTCCAAGAGACTTTTGCTTTCACCGGTGCCATGTTTTTGTTTGTTTTAACTTCCTCTTCTGTCAGTCAGCTCGTGTCTTGATTGGCTTTTGCTCCGGGACACGTGACTTTACACACTGTGCGTGCTCGGCTCCTCTCGGAGCATCCCACACACTACAGGATTTCTAGTCGCAAATATCAAACATGTTTAGTTTCTAAGATCTCTCCTTCTGAGGCCTTCCGAGTGGCTCCAACCGGACAAAATCACTCATAATACACCACAGGAAAATCAGACACAAAGTCGTTTGCAAACATCCGACAATTGGGCCTTTGCTGGCTTTGATCGTAACGGGGAGATCTGGACAAAAATCAGCCCGATTACCCTGTACACTTTTAAACACTCCAAAGTGGATCTAACCATCATTGGGGCAGTCTGCAGCTGAGTGAGAATCAGCTGACATGACAGTCGGCACCTTGAAGGCTGAGAACATTGTTCTTTGCTGGACAACCGTGGATGGCTCCCTTCAGGTGGGGAGTGTGACTTTGCCACCGAGTGAAGAATTTAGAGTACAGGCGGGTGGGTGCTGCTGCAGCAGTAATGTGGTTGTTGTTGTTGCGATGAAGAAGCTGAACCTGAAGGCAAGGCTTTGGATTCACCAGTCGATCTACATTCCAACCATCATCAATAATCATGAGCTTTGGGTAACTTTCCTTTACATGGGAGCATTATAAACTAATTAAATGTCAAGATGAACTGAAGAAGACGTCATCTTCTCAGCAAAATGTTTACTGTGATAATACATTAACACAAAGAAGAGGTTCAGTCATCATGCTGTCATTACTGCTTGACTTCAGTTCAGCTTGCATTCAGTTATATAAGTCATAAGATAAAGTGTGTAAATTACATGGCTAACAGGTTTGTGCTGGACAGAAATAATTGTACATTGTCCAAATGTCCTACCTTGTAATTGCACTAACTCTACACTGCAGTATCAGAGCATTTCTGTTTCTTTAGGACCAAAGTAATCTTCAGGAATGATTTGCTCATCGGCCTTTCAAAAGACAAAATTGATAGTCAGCAGCTTGTAATGCAGAATCTGTTTCTGTCTATCCCTGTCTGACTGAAAGGCATCTTTTCAAGGAACTTTAAATAGTAAATCTTTCAAGGTTAAGAATATGTACTCACAGTTGTTAGTTTTTTGGACAGAAAAGTGGAAGAAGTACGAGTATGAAGCTGGAGAAGTAGTGGGAGAAATTGCAGCCTGGACTCTTAAACAAAGCCTGGATTTTAAAAATCTTTTTTTTTTTTAATTAAATGGAGAACAGACTCATCTCCTGTAAGAGATTTTCTTACTGAATAAAGTGCCTAACCCGGGAAAAGACAAAGACAAGAACAGTTGTAGAGGAAGGCGTTGGAGAGAAAAGATTTCTATTAAGAAAAATCAAGAGACTCCGGGGAGAGGAAGAGGGAGAGAGTGGAGGCAGAGAAACATAAAGCAGATCTCGCCTTGGCCCTCCGCTTCGTTACGTGTGAAATTGTCCATAGGTTGTCCTCCAAATTATGGAAGTTAATTGAAAATATTTACATTAGCGTGACAGGAGGGAGAGGTTCTGCGTCCTTTTGGTGAGGCTGTGACATGCTGGCAGGAAAATGGGCTTGCTAATTAGCAACAAGCCTGATGAAGTCCATGCTCTGTGTGGCGTACTTAAGAGAACCAAGGCCCGGTCAATCAGGCTGGGAGCACACCTCTGCAGAAAGCATGCAAGAGGGAAAAATAAGACCTTGAGAGCATGTTGTGGTTTTCATTGCTCACAAATTTAAAAAATGCTGTTGGAAATTCTAAATTGAAAAGACTGAAAACTGGAACAGACTTGTGAGTGTATTTCTCCCGGGATGAATGGAAACAGATTGGAAGAAATCGCTGAATATTTAGGGGAATGTTTTGTTCCAATCTCTGTTTGGGACATTCTTGTCATTTTTTGTTATGAGTAAAAAACCTAAAAAAGGAAAATGTGGAAACTCCTAGAAGTAACTGATGGCACTGTAGGTCCTAGAAGATTTAAGACTATACTATCGCACTTGGCTGTGTATATTGTTCCACCATATACTGGCAACGCTCATCTTCCAACCACAAACACAGAATAAGAAACCACTAAATTCATTTCAAGACTTTGGCACGTTAGAAAGCTCTTTGGAGGGCTTTGTAACAGCCGCTCCTCATGGCAAGTGTGAACAATTCCACCCAAAAGACATTGAGAGGTGCCGTAAACGAAAGCACTAAATGTGACTGATGAATATGAGGTCTGCTCTGTCAGTTCCACTGGGTGCTAAAAATCTAAATTAAGGAGCCCTTGGATGACTGTGTGTGAGTCCCCGCATAGGGGATGTCGTTTCTAGGTTGGGGGGTTGTGGGAGGGTAAGCCTGGGCCACCTGGGGCTTCTGGAGCTGCAGAACTCTGAGTCACCGAGTCGTTCTGTAATCGTTATTAAAAATCAGTGGTGCCAAGTTTCACAGCAAAACAAAGTGTGAGGTAAGCAGTAACACGAGAGCTTCACAACATGGTAATTTCTCGATGAGTGATTTTGAGTCCAGCTTTCTACTCACCCACTAAGACCACCAGCCTGTGCCGAGCTCCACTCAGCCGGCGGTACGGAGCGACCTCCTCGTACGTGGGCACGTCAGCCATGTCGTACATCTCGCTCTTTTTACACTCATACATGGACTTGTTGGTCTTTTTGTCCCTCCTGCTGAGACGGAAGCTTCTTCTGAACCCAGCTGGAGGTCAGGATCAGACAGCAGAAGGAGGGAAAGCAGACAGAGAGAGAAGCATTAGTCTTAAATAAAGGCAAAAATAAATGTTTGTGTCAGTCTGTACGTCTGGGGTGTCTGAATTCAGACGCAGCTCTTTGCGCACATAAGCCCACAGCTGTGCTCTCCGATTTATGATCGTTTCAGGGTCTTGGCAAACACCTCCGCGGCTCCATGTCCAATACCTCATATTGTATTGTGCAGCTCGTTTTTATGACAGCTATCTGTGCTGTAGGTGAAAGAAGAACAGCGTAACACTCGGCCAACAGTTTCCCTGGAAATCACACTCAAACACTTTACTCACATTTTCCCCAGGTGACATCTTGGGGGTTTAAAAAGTCCTCTGTTGTGCTCACACAGATCCCTCTTGCAGACTGTTTTGAGGTTTAGAGGTATTTTGATTTGTGAAAAGCTAAAAACATTACTCAATTAGCAATAGCTCATTTTGATCAATGTATGAATGGATCATGCATGATTTATTCTTTAATATTTTGCCCTCAATCTTGTGGCCTTGGGCTGGTTGGAGTTATCAAAAGTTCCTTTTTTCTGCTTTCTGTTTTAGTGAAGTCTTTCTTTCTTTCTGGCTCCTGTTTTTATTCCTTCTGTGATAAAAGTGACTAAAATGTTTGTGAGGTAAATAAAAATGTGTCCTTGCATTATTTCTCTGGGGTACTTCTTCTATCAGGGAAAACGCATCAGTTGCAATGAAGGGCTTCTGTAAATGTTAGACAGAAGTGAGCTACATAAGTCTATTAGGTAGTTTCCAGCAAGTGGTCCAGTTAGGTTCAGTATAGTGCGGTACCGTTTGGTACGGTACACCCCAATCCTGCTTGCATTTCCATAACTAACTGTATCCTTGCATACTTCACACAGAGAGAGTGCTGGCTATAAGCGATAGCTTTGGACATCTTAGTTTTCATTGCAGTGCGTATATCAACAGATTAGACCGTAAAGATCGCTGGCATGGCCATAGAGTATCTAATGTCACGCCAAAAATCCAGACAATAGAAGGCTTGCCAATTATTTCCACGGTTGGCACGTGGATATTGGCCATATAGATTGACCATGGATGAGATGAGGGCTGTATTGGATTTGTATCAACCATATTGATGTCACAAGTATGAAAAATATAGCATGGAAGCATTTCTAAGATGCCTTTTTTCTGTGGAGTGACTCTCCTTGTTTCCACACAATGTATTTATTCTGAAGTTTTGTCCGGGACAATGACTTGGTAAAAGAAGTAACTTGCGCTTCTCTTTATTCGAGCCCACAGTCAACTTTCATTGTAAAAATATTGTCATTAATGAGCTATTTTAGTTTTTAAATAACATCAGGTTACAGGAAGTCTTTCTTCTTGTGTGATCTCCCTCTTCCTTTGCATCCATCTCTGCGTCTCTCAAAATGAAGATTAGACCAGCCCACAGGGTTTCCATAAATTTCACATTGTGTTGAAGTATATTTCTGTATCATTTAGGGTTTAATGGCTAGTGGCACAGGAACAGTTTCCTGTGTGAATGGGTCACTCTACAACAGCTGTCTTTGCTAACTGGTTTATGGGGTGCATCATGTTTCCTGACTCTTGTCACAAAGGCTTCTTACATACCCATCTAAGAGTGCACATGCCTTGATGTGATCATTTGTGGCAGTATCAAAGGGACACATTCATCCCTAATTTGAGGACTAGGGTTTGATATTTATGATACAGATGTTGGTTTAACCTCAGAAGAGGTAAATCCCACGAGCCTTGGATAACTAATATTCTATTTTGGTTATGGTTACGGCTTATTTTCAGCCTTCTCTTTCATTATTTCACTTTTTAATTAGCGATAAATTAAGTCAAAAATATGATGCAATATGTCCCAGGATAAAGGCAGCATGAACGTTGTGGTTTGAGAGAAGAATCAGAAGATGAAATATAGCTCCTGATACTCGGGCCCTCAATACTTTCCACAACAGTTAAAACCACTGCGGGGTTGTGCAGACACGCAGCACAGAGAGAGAGTCTGCATTCTTTTGAGCTTGTTCTTCCCCAAACAGTCGCTTCATAAGGGATGGAGCTACAGATATACCCTGAGTTACAAATGAAACACACTGTAAGTCACCAGAGCAATAATAACAGTAATGTCTCTCATGAGCATGTATGTGTGTATGAGTGTACACACATGTCGGAGAGCCGAATATAGTGTTACATCAAACATTTAGGGCACACTTTGTTCCACTGTGGGCAAGCTGTGGCTTATATTGTCTGTGCCATTTCTCCTGTGGTTAATCCACTCATTCAGCACCCCCCCCCCCCCCCCCTACTCCCCACTCTGCCCCCACCAAGGGAATATTGGCCTCTGCTGCACAGTGGAAAACACACACCGCTCATCTGCATTTCTCCTGTAAAGACATCAAACTGTAACAGATATCCACAGGGGTTGACATCATAACAATAAACATTAAAAACATAAGGTAATGATATTCTGTTGAAAGTGAGCAGTCCAGTTTCTGTAGGTTTGAGCCCAAAAAACACTTTGGCAAGTCATTTATCATAATGTAAACACACTACTGACTAATTAGGCTTTAAGTAACACTAGTAAAGTCATTAATTCTGTCTGTCCGAGAGTATGACAAGCTGCCTTCTTATTGGCTCAGGCCAAGGGCAATGTTCATTTCTTTCCGCAGGGTGTGCAGGTGCACAGGGGTTCATTTCATAGATAGAGTAGAATTCCTACCCTCACTGATGGTCATGAGCTTTAGGTAGTGACCACCAGAATGAGATCACCGATACGAGCAGCTCAAATGAGTTTCCTTTGATGAGATGCTGAGCTCAGTTTTAGAGATAGGGTCAGGAGTATGACATCAGAAGGGAGCTTGGAGTAGTGTCGTTACTCTTTTGCATTTAAAGGAGCCAGTTTAGTGGTTTAGGGATCTGATTAGGATTCCTCTTTGGCTCCTACCTTTACAGGTTTTTTAGACACATCTAACTGGAGGGAAACCTTGGGTAGACCCAGAAGACACTAGCCAGGGAACGCCTAACACAACTATGTCAAGATAAATGGAAGAAAATGAATGGATGGATGCAGGGCTGGCCCATAGCATAGGCAGTATAGGCAAATGCTAGGGCGCTGGTCATCCATAGGACGTGCTGCTAAATGAGTGAGGAAGATAATAGGAAAGATAATATTGTTTTATCTAATTTAATTTTTTATTAAATTGCAGAATGATGCCAGTAAACATTTAAAAGCTTGTTATTCACTTTTGGTTTTAAAAATAATGGTATGCAAAGCAGTTTTTGATTTCTTTAAGTGTTCATGATTTACCTGTTTTTGTTTAGTTGTGGTTGTTTTCCTTACACTTTAGAAGCTGTTAGCTTAATTAGATAGAAAATGTAGGCTAGGCTTAAATAAGCATTTTGCTTCTGCCTTTTCAGTCATCACTTAATACATGACTGTTGCGCTGTTTAAAGTGTCTGCACTGTGAAAATGATTGGGTTATATAATGACTGAATAAATTCTACTACTATTACATTATGCATTTTGAAATTGTATAATTATTTTCCTGCTAAATATCAGTTATTACCATTTTGTTAATGTTCTTTTAGAGGCTATTTTTATTTTAAAAGAATGGAAACCTGTAAAACATAAAGCTGGATGTCAGTTGTCTTTCAGTGTATATGTGATGTGATTGTTGGAGTTGGTTACAATACAAGGGGCACCAGTTAAAATCTTGCCTAAGGCACTATGACGGTTAGGGCCGGCTTTGGATGGATGGATAAATGATACAGTTGGGTATCGGATTGGTGCACAGACCTGGCTGATACCATGTTAGGCAGGCACTGCGGATACTGATTTCTATAATAGTACATAACATTCAAATACCTCCATCCATAACTATCTCATCTTCCCTGATGATGAATATTGTACACAACAGATGGGATTGAAATTAATCTGATCCAGAGAGAAGGAACCATTTCACGCAATGAAACCTGCCTGTTTGACAAAAGCCTCACCGACACCGACATGTTTATCACAGGATGATCCAAGCACATGGCGTACTGGTAGAAAAGGAATGTATGAGATTTGTCACAACAAAATCCAGTCTGTCAGCAGTTTGACAGGTCACATTGTATTTGTTGACAGTAGTTCTGCTTTGAGTTTCCCTGGAATGAGAGCTGCATAGTGGCAGCATCCTGGTGGGTTTTCCTGCAAGAGTGTTGTGTGTCTTGGGGTATGGAGTTAAAGTTTCCCTGCTTAAGTCCCAAACACACGCACCTCCTAATGGTGTGCACCAGGCTGTGACTGGGTCACTGCCAAAACTGCAACTAAATACTGTGCGCACACACACACACTTTTACTCTCTCTTTTTTACACATACACAGACACTCTGATTTAAAATTCTACCAATGTAACAGAAATGTGAAAAAGTGAAGGAAAATGAGATGAGCATATTTAACAGTGTAAACACAAGCTGTGACTACACACACTTGCACACAGAAATACACACACACAATTGCTTGGAAGTCGCCAGCAGTCCTGCAAGCCCATTTTCCAGTGTGATAATATCTAACAGCCACGTAGGAAATTCAGCGTATGCTTAAGGACCCTGAGGCCTCTCCAAACTGGGAACACGTACTGCCCACTCGGACACACATCCTCTGAACCCTCACCTGCACAGGAAACAGCTACAACTGTTAAAAAACATTGTGGTGGAGTCAAACAAATGTTCATAAAAAAATAACAGATGACTCAGAATAACTCAAATGTTGGATCTGCCAATGGGTGTCAGAAATATGAGAAGCCTGAGAGCAATACAAGCATCAGGTCTTCCAGACATCACGAGTAGGCGATCAGCAAAATGACAACACAGAGAAGAATGAAATATGACTGCCATTTTCCTTCCAATCAAGTTTCATTTTATTCAGAGAGGGAGTGTGGTGAAGCTGGGAGGAGGCTCATAGTGAAACCACCTGTTGTGAGACCCAGATGCTCTGAGGGCTTGCGGCCTCACTACAAGAGACTGTGCTGACAGCTCCAGTGCCATCCCAGCTCTCCCTTCAGGGGCCCTCTCTCCTCTGGACTAATGGAGACGACATCTTTGGAATTAACCAACCATGGCAGCTGGGGATTTAGGGAGTCTTTCACTCTTGGTTCGATGCAGCACGCTGCGGTTTATCGCTGCAACACTTAGTCCCGTTCGTAGGCACCAAATGTGGGAAGCATTATGGGCTCTCTCTTGGCTTATTTATGCGTGCCCATTACTGACTTGGTGGAAAGGGATGAAGAAGAGTCCTGGGAGGCTGCTGAAGGGATGGAGGACACTTTCCAAAGTGACAACTCTCATTACCCAAACTCAAATCAATAGAAAGAAGAGAAATACTGCTTATAGTGAGGTAGATAAAAAAAGATTGAGGTTGATAGAAGGACTGCTCTGCTGGACTTATTACTGTTTTGCTTTGTGTGTATAATACGATGAGGCACTTAGGAATTTGAAGGCAAAACATGTTTGGATTCCTTAGTCACTGTCTACTGGCTTTATGTTATGCTCAACTCCTCAAGAAGATTCAGAATGATCTATCTGTCAGGGAAGGAATCTAAGGAAGGTAAAAGAGTGGAATCAGGAAGTGAAATGGAAATCAACTGAGAGAGAAATCAGGTGGGACAGAGTAATAATAATAATAATAATAATAATAATAATAATAATAATAATAATAATAATAATAATAATAATATATATATTAGGGCTGTCAATCGATTAAAATATTTCATCGTGATTAATCGTATGATTGTCCATAGTTAACTGGCGATTAATCTCAACTTGACCATTTTTTTAATCTGTTCTAAATGTACTTTAAAGGGATCATTTTCAAGTTTTTAATACTCTTATCAACATGGGAGTGGACAAATATGCTTGCTTTATGCAAATGCATGTTTATTATTATTGCAGCAATCCAAAACAACAACAAATACTGTCCAGAACAATTGCCACACAGCATCAAAGGTACTGCATGCTCAAAAAATATGCTGAAAGGGCATTTTGACCTGGATGTAACATTACTTAGTAATACTACTGTAAGATGAGATTTATTTTGGTCTAAGTATTTGTATCATTGAGTTCTTTAATGAAGTTAGAAATACTTCTATTTCCATGTATTGCACTGCCTCTTTAAGGTTGCTCAGGGTGATATGGTTTTGAGTTGAAGTGAAGGTGTCACATGTGTTCGATGTGCTGTTGTCCTATGTTGAGGAAGAATCATTAAAGGCATCACGACTTTGGTCTTGTCCAGAGAACCATCTGGCAGTGCTTTAAAACTGAACTTGCCATTCAAAACGCTTCCTTCAAAACCTCTTTATTCATTTCCTTCTTGTCATCCAAAATGTTATGTTGCTGCTGTATTAATTCCTGATTTCCCAAACTAAGGGGCGGGCCGAGGGTCATACACAGAACGTGCACATTAATCGTGCGTCCAATAAATTAGTGACGTAAAGGAGAATTTATAATATATATGTATTTATAATGCACGTTTCATTTCAGGAAAGCTCGAAGTGCTAGAGAGTACATGAGAGGGGTCAAATTAGGTAGAAGAAAGGAATTGGGAGAAGAATCTAGAGAGCAGAGGAACCCAGAGAAGAATCAGAAGAATCTGGAAGGGGAAGGAAAGTAACCAAGAGAAGATCTTGGAGAGGAGAAGAAAAATGAGGAGGATGCTGAAAGGATAGCAAGTGAAAAAGAAGGAACTGATATATCCAGACAGACAGGCTTGTGACCTGCAGATGCTCCCTCCACAATAGTGCTGATAGGTGTCTGTGAAAGTGATTATGGTCCAGTAGTAAAGAGTGCTCCATGGCTTATCTCAGAGTTTTTGATTGTATCAAAATGATCATGGGAAAGATCATGTGAATATATACGTACATAAACTTACCTGACCAAACCATGCGAGTCTAGTGACATTACTAATGCAGTATTTCACGCTGATGTATTTCACTCCTCTACTAATAAACACAATGAAAGCAAAAGGTGCAGTTCGTGGGTGTGATATTTGAAATCTGTGCTTGTGGCAGTCTACGCCATGGTGTACTCATTAAAAGTGTTATCTGGGGAGAACACACTCTGGGAGTAGTTTCCACAGCCCCCGCACTAAGCACTTGGAAAGTGGTACCCAGCCCAAGTGTTACAGGCTTCAACAGTGGAATAGGGCTCTAGACCTTTGGCTGCAAAAAGTCCATTTGTGTCGAGCGATATTTGTTTTTCCCCTCCGTCGTATCCCACAGCTCTCAGGCTTAGGAATGTCTTGTCTCAAAATGATGCCTGATGCCTTGGGTGTTGACAAAGAAAAAAATTGCACACATTCACAGAGTTGCTAATGGAGTTTTTAGTCCACTATCAACAAGTCTAAGGCCCGAGAAGGCCAAAGGACAGAGAACAAATGACGTCTAGTTTTCAGAAGACAAAAACAAGCCATAGTCAAGAAAATTCTGATTCTGTTTTCCGACTCTTAATAGTCAGAATGTTGGATATTCTTTAAAATATGTATCATTTCAATCTTATAAGTAGATTTTTGGACATAGAGTGGAGAAAATTACGCACAGGGCTTCTGCAACTACTGAACCTGAAGCCCAATGAACTCTTCCCATTTTGGAAATGGAGCATTTTTATTCAGTTGATTAAACTTTTCCATTCCTACCTTAATATGGACGTAACTGGATTTCAGGGTACTGATGGATACACCAGCCCTTGTTTGTTCAGTACTAACTAGAGATCCATGCTCAATCCATCCAACCAATGCAATCAGTCCATCCTATTATCCAACCATCCATTCAATCCAGTCCAATCCAATCCAATCCAACCTAATCCATCTCTCAAACAAACCAAATTTATTGGAGCTTAATGATTGCCTACAACCAACCCATCCATCATCCATCCATCCATTCATCTGAACATCCAATCCAGTCCAATCCAGTCCAATCCAATCCATCTATAAAATTAATCTGACCGATTGGTGCTTCATAGTTACCCACAACAAATCCATAAATCCATCCATCCATCCATCCATCCATCCATCCATCCATCCATCCATGCATCCATCCATCCATCCATACATCTATCCAATCCGATCCATACATCCAATCCAATCCGTTTTAATCCATCCATCTGAAAGTGACTTTTGTACATTTTTGCACACATTTGATTTGATAAAAATAAATCTCTTTATGCAACTTCTACAAAAAAAGCAGGTACCTCCTTCTGCTTGCGTAGGGTTCTCCGATTTCTCTCGGCACAGGACCTCTCAGACATTGCATCACTGAGAGAGGCATGAAGTGAAAACAAACCAAAAGCTAAGGACAACAACTGCCTTCCCCCTCCCACCGCCTCATTTATTTCCCCATGCAACCTCAGTAGCATTGCAAAAGCATCTGTAAGTTCTAGTATTTCAAACTTTTGGACAGGCCAACTCTAAATCATACAACCACATCCAACAGGCTGAAAAGCCATGCAGCAAGTACACTCATAGAGAAGATGTTATTATAACTCACAATTTTTTTTCCCCTTTCTCCTCCTGAGGTTCTCTCATTTCAGTTAAACCTCGTTCTGGGCTGCTGGAGCCGAGAAATGCTGCTAACCCGCCAGTGCTGGATGTTGTTTGGGTACCAAAGAGGAAGAAGAAAGGCTGAGGTCAGTGACCTCATGGTAAAGGCAGGGTTACAGTGAGGGCACGCCTGAAGGGCACAGAGAGGAGTGGAAAAAGGGACTGGTCTTTGGCATAGTTCAACCTTGGGAACTGACCCTGATTGGGCTTGGCAGACATGGCTCAAACTCAGTATTTATAAACTCGCGTGTGCTCTGGATATCCTGAGAAATCTGGAGATTAGATGTTGTAGTGTGCATAGAGTTCTGAGGCCAGTTCACCTCTTCAACTTAACATCTGCATAGAGACAAAACGGGCAAAAGAAAATGAATGAAATAAAGAGACAGAAATAAAAAGAAGAAAAAGAAAGGGGAAATGAACAAACAGAGGATTTGTGTATAAGCCAGCTAGTACAGGCTGTGGTCCTCCAGAGGGACGATACCTTATGATTTGTCAGTGAAATGACAGTTGTAATAAAAACATGATGGGAAGCATTTTCTGTACAAGACAGTGAATTAGAAGCAGCTCTCTGGAAAGTATTGCAGAACCAATGTGGGCCACGCTAATTGTCTGACCGGGACCACATCAGTGAGACCGGCCCTCTGCCGGACCTTCAGAACAAAGCGTGGAGAACAAGCTGTTCTTTTAACCCAAATTTATCCAGAACGCCTGTTCTCAAAGATGTCTTCAGACCCACAGCAGAGGCAGAACAGGATAAATACTACATTCTGCAAATCCATGACATGATCTACCAGTGCACTCATTCTGTCAGCAAGTCAACAGAAATAGCACAGAGTGGCTAGTGTACCACTACAGAACTACTCTTTGTGTTTTTATATGGCAGTCTGGGCTGAATCAGTTTTTACCAAAATCACTCCGGGCTTTAAAGTTGTATGTTTAGCACATTATAAGAAAATAAACTACATGGTTAAAAAGCATCATAAGGAAGGGTCATCCATCTTAAGGGTGAGGGTGGGACTCATGGTAAGGATACATACAAATCTAACAGTGCTAGTCACTGTTTTCACTGCATCAATGACTATAAGGGAGGAGGTGAAAAGGATGGAAAAAGACAACATCTCTCACCTATGTTGAATCCAATACTATAGTCAGCCTCCTCTGGTGATGAGAAGAAAAGGAAAGAGATGCCGGAAGAGAGGCACAAGTTAAAGAGAAAGTATAACAGAAACCCCAAACCACTGAATAGAAAATGAAAGGGTAAAGGGAAAAGTCCAGAGAAAAACATGGGAACAAACACAGTAATAGATAATGACAGAAATGTAATTTTTGTTATAGTATTATAGTCATGTTTAGAGCTTTAATTTGTCCAGAGTGATAGCCATGGATATAGTGGTCAACAAGAGGTTGAGAAGGGCCTTCAACGTATGATTATAATAAGGCGGACTGATCCTTTACTCTCTCATTTAAATAATATATCTAAAGTTAACACAGTTAAAGTATGGGTGAACACCATCAACATGTTGCTTTAAGCCTACATAGAAGTAGTACACTGGCTCCTTATTGCTTGACTAGAGTCTACAACACCTAAACCACAAACTACCCAACTTCAGACTAGAAATAAAGATGATTTCAGTGTGGTTCAGTTTTGGTTCAGGTTTTGGTTTCAGTCCAATATGGTGATCTTGATTGCTGGGTTTCAAAGGCCTCTCCAGAAACCAGTCTGTGGGCACTAGCAGGATACTGTGCAAAGCTATTCAAGCAAAACAACTTCCAAACTGCCTCTGAGTAATTGAGCTAGGGAACTAAGTAAGCCACCTGCTAGTTGTACAACATGGTCATTCAGAAGTACACTATAATAATTGGTGAACAGCCAGTATGCTACTTATAAGCATTCTAATAATGCTTATGTCTACAAATATACATCCATGGCTATTGCTCTGGATTTTTTCCAAACATCTATGAATATTTGAGTGTTATGAGTGAGGTCAGTGTGGACAAGGTAAACATATAACTCTTAATATGATATGTACTTTAATGAAAATGACGTGTCAGCTGGGGGAAAGATGAGGCATAGATCAAACTCTTCTCAGTTTCTAGAGAAGTAATTTGCAGTGATGTCTGATGTTCCTCTTAAAGAGTGATCAGCTTTGACGTAGGAGGTCAGTCCAAATGGAAACAAGACAAAAACTGTAGACAGCAGGAGGATAAGTGGACCCTTTATTACACACAAACGGTATGAAGAGGACCAGATCACAAAGGGTTTGACTGTTTTTGCAATGAGGCATATCGGCCAGGAACCTATCAGAGACAGGTTCAATGAGAGATGTCAGACAAGAAATACCTTCGATCTCCTCAGCTGTGAGTGCATTTGAAGCAAGGAATTGAATAAGCTCACAGTTAGGAAATATTTTGGGTTACACTAAGGAAGTTAGGGAGCAGGATGGGAAGATAATAAAGAAAAAACCTACCAAACTCTAGAGCCACATCGTCTTAGAAAAGCAAAATCAAAGACAAACAAATGACAAAAACAAGAGTTAACATCCTATCTAAAACACTGTCTTTTAAGCTACACGTACAATAAAACTAAAATTAATATATTGTTAGGAGACAAGTCATTTCTCACTGAAAATTGAAATAGCTTGTAATACTATTTCATTTTGTAATGTTTGTGAGAAATGCTCTGCAACACTACAGCACACATTACAATAAGGTTATGACTATCATGTCTTAGATTAAGATTCATTTGACAAAGGAAATAAATAAGTAAAATACTCAAGGTCAACATGTTTGCTTTTTCATAGCTTTCAAAGGATCTTCATCAGTGAACGATGCATGTTTGCCACAGAGTGTGCTCAGTTATCATATACATGAGAAGAGACACGTTTCTGATTCAGATACCAGAGTATGATTTAAGTTCCACTTACATTACTGTGCCCGTTCACTGTACTTAAATATATCAGTGAAGAAACAGCAGAATTCAGGCCTTAATGCTAATATAACATTGCTAATATAATGTTTTTGTCGTGGGGCACAATCAAAACTGATGGATTGGATTGGAAAGGTTGAGGTGCATTGATAAAGTCTGAGCTTATTATGGCAACATCATTGTTGTATAGTCAACATGATGAATGAAAACAGTCATCCATCTTTAAAATGCCAGCAAAGTACTTTGTCTGATCGTACATCTGTTTGTGAGTACTTGGTCTCACTACCACATTATACAGTTTATCACTTTTGTGGTCATGTTTATAATTTTATTTCTTTTTACTAAATATCCAAATCAGCTTTTGGCTTTGCTGTCTTTTAAAAGTTTGATGAAAGCTATAAATATAGTTCTATAAGACACACAAATACATACTGTGTCCTAATTTTAACACCATTTAAAGCCCTCACACACTCATGCACTACACACCTGTCATCGGATAAGTCTGTGAGGGCTCAGTGCTTAGGCTTTTAAGGCGGAGATTGGGATTGGAGATTGAAAAAGAAAGCTTAGAAAAAGCTAGAAACTGGACCTTGAGTTCTGATTTTAGAAAACTATTTCATTAAACTCTAAGAATTAACTTTCACATGAATAATTCTACTGTTTTTAATTAGTTAGAAAACATTTATACATGTTGTTACCTATGGAGACACAGTCTCTGGTCTGTGTTGGATCCACTGTGACACCAAAGAAAGAAATATATTTAGATTCAAAAGCCTCCAAATGGCCACTTAACACCCAAACATCGCTCTAGAGTTAAAGAAATATAATAGAGGAAGGATTCTGACCTTGAGTTTTGTAAAAGGGAAATGTGTTATACAGTAACAGGTTTCATTTTCAATTTAAGGTAGCTCTCAAAATGACTCCAGATGTTAAAGAATGTCATCCGAACAGCTATGAGATGATGGTTCAAAATGGTAGCTGATGCAGGATCTGTGTGTGTTGGGTCCAAGATGCCCTGAAACATTTGGAGGCACTTATAGATGCTTCCCCCCTTTCACGTGTTCCCATTTCAGCCAAACAAGGTTAAATAAAAACATACATAACACCAACTACCACAATATGGGGCTCAACTTACAGCACTGTGTTCATTTCCCAGAGCGCACTGCAGCTCAGGGAGATGTTGCGTCATGGCCCACAGTTAATGACTAGCCAAAACAGCAGTCAGTACCGATCACTGCAAAGGTTGTGTCGTGCTCCAAACATCAGGCCTGAGAGTGCTGATTGTTTTGAAGTGTGGAGCCAAACGTGTCTGCCTTTATCTGACATCTTGTTTCACATGTTAGTGTTCACGGCAATGCTCCTCTTGATGTTGCCTTCCTCCTGCTGTTATGTGACATTTTAAGTTGAACCAGCACTTAAACCGCGTTTTGAGTAGGATGATTGTAGAAGAGGAGATATCTAAAATCCTTCCAAGTGCTGCCATGAATACACCATGGAAGGCTTTCATCTGGTGCTTATCTGCCACAAGAATGGTTTGCATTTCCTGATGGCCTTTATCCTTGCACACTAGCATTCCTAGTTTAATGGAACACTCTATGATAACACTGCAGGATGTAAGTCGGCTGAGCAGGGCCTATCTGGCAATGCTTATATCGTAGAAGCAACTTGTTCTTTGCCTTTTTTTGCGAGTTGGAGTATTGATGAAGAAGTTCAAGATGGGTCTGATCACGGCCGGCCAGGCCTGCAGAGATGGTGGCAGCCAAGCCTATCATTAGCTGTGTGCAAGAGAGTCATGGCAAATGACTGCAGACAGTTTCAGCCATTCAGTCTACCACCAGTCAACCAACTGGATGCTTCATGGCCAACTCACCTCCCTAAGAAGGGACACACACTTAGGGGGTATATCATATGTCACCCACATACCATAGAATCACCACAAATGATGACAGAAGGGGTGACTTGAGGGTGGAGTTGGATAAAGGGAGAGGACAGATGGTAATATGAGAGACATAAGCGGATTTACTTGATGTCAGAGGAAAATACCAGTTTACAATAACGAGGTGGGACTTATTTTCATCAATGATATTAGGAGTTTTTAGTCTTGGCTAGTGTTGACATTGTTAGCAACCAAAGGAAGTGCCCCAGCATCAAACAGAAAGCAGCAATAGGATATTTGCAACATATATTTGGACGCTACTTGCTGCTGGGTCAAGGTGTTAGCACAGCGACAGATAGTTTAGCAGCAGTTAGTTTAGCAAAGCTAAGAGAGCTACAGTTAAGACCTCAAACTAGTACACAAAAGGTTAATTGTGGCCAAAATCTGCCTCCGATTCACTCCATGTTTGTTCTTGTTTTCTGCTTAACTTCCACCAAGAGCACCATGGGAAGTAATCTTTACATTAATCCAGTAGTAGTCTTGAAAAAAGTGACCCTGCAACACTGCCAGTGTCTTTAGGTCGAGAAGGTCTCCGACTGCAATATTTTGATAGTTTTTCGAAGTCTGATACCATATCGCAGGTGTAGCTACATAAAGTTGTAGATGTCTTTACTCTTCGGATTATGTTTAGTTTTGGAGCTGAATGGATTAAATCTGGCACAGGAAGCTATCAAGCAGCGTGTCTGCGCTTCACAGCTATGAGAAAATCTTTCAGCTATTTCGTTTCTGAAGAAGAGACAAAGGAATGACCCCTCGTCAGCACCCTGTTAATGGCCCTGAATTATGGGCTGATGTCACCTTCACCGCCAGCCAGCAGACAGATGGCCTTCTCCTTGAACTAACCTGAAGCTGTCAATTTCTCTTTTACTCTTCATATCTCTCTGCCTCTTTCTCAAACAACCAGCGTGGGACTAGTGGAATTTTCCAACATGACACAGAATGAGATCTTTGTTATGCATCTGATAGCCTTCAAATGTAGAACAGATACAACAAAGTTAGTGCTGAAATCTGATTTCTTTTAAAATGATGACTGCAGATTTGGGAAACGGACAATCAACCAATTGGCAGAGATTGAAAGCACGAAGGGAAACATTCACAACTTGATTTGAAAAGCACTAACACTTCAGAATAAAAGCCACATTTTCTGATGCACCTATTGCGCTTTAATATCTACTCCTGTGTCTGTAAGCGTTTAAGTCGAAAAATGAAATAGACGATAAATTGAAACGATGGGGCGAGGTTCAGGGCCACTTAAGACCAATCTTGGGCGGCATTTCAAAATATTCACTGGAGCGAGAGGGAGCGGGAGTAAGAGGGATTGCTCTGTAATGTATGAAGAGAGACGCAGCAAGACCCCAAGGTGAGCGATAAGTGTGTCCACGTGTTTGGCAGGCTGCAAACCAAACCAAACAATCAGACAGTGGAGAGGTTTGCATGTCAGACAGGGGAACAGACACGCTGTATGAAAGCCCAGAGAGCAGTTAGTACGTCAGAACAGATGGGGAGGCTGGAGGAACGCCAGGTATTGATGACAGTGGGCAGGTAAGGCCAGGCTGGCAGCTAGACATGTAAAATGGTTGATGTAGCTCCTGCTCTATATTAATAATTGGCTCAGTGAGGGCAACTGATGGCACTTTAAACATCAGTTTCATAACCGAGGAATGCATTCAAGAGAGCAACAGTGAGGAAAAGGATTATTTATATCTTGCAAATGTGAGGCGTAAATGGACACGGTTAAGCAATGCTCGCCGCAGCCCCTCGCCAAGACCAATATTGTTCCAGCCGACGGAGCTCCCGGGCTGGAAAGCGAAAGAGAGAAAGGGACCCCCCTCCTCAATCACCACCGCCGTCCTCTGCTCGGTAACAGCGGGGTCTCTACAGTATCCTTCAATTAGGTTGTAGTTTATGGCCCCGGGGCGCAGCCAGTCCGGCATGTACAGGGCTGGAATCCAAGCTTTGTCTCCCTCCATCTCTCTTGACCCAGCCATCACCACTCCACAGGGCCACATCTGCTACTGAACATGACCCATCCACTTTCTATTCCTCTCTTAGTCCATCCATAACCTTCCATTGCCTCTCCCCGAATCAGTTTCTTTAAGACCCTTCACTGAACTGCTTGTACTCCAGCTGGGTCCAACATTGTCTCAAATTCAGTTTTTTGAGCACTGGGAAATGAATATGTGTGTGTCTGCAAGAACAGAGAGCGAACTATTATCATTCCCCAGTTATCAATCTAGTCCTAACGGGGGCCTTGTCAAGGGACTTCCTACTCCTGCTGCTGCACACACTGCTAATCCTTACAGTATGTATAACATTAAGAAGAAAGAATTGCTGAAGTCAAAAGGAGACTTATGCTCCTCTGGTAGGTGCCGTAGCACACTCTGCTACATTTTGCACCTGCCCTCTGCATGGAGAGAGGTGGGGGGGTTTACAAATCCCATAACTCACAGGAGGAACTGGGCCATTAAAATGAAATAGTAAGGGAACAGTACAGCACTGTCTCTCTTTGACTTTCAGCAGGCTATTTTTGGCCATCCTGCACCATTTATGCCAATATGCGGTTGAACATAACCAGGAAATGACAACATCCATAATTCACCCGAGGGCTTGAATTCGAAGCGAAATGAGCCTAATGCTAAGTTTAGGGGTGGTCAGCGGAGCTCTTTTTGGTTATTTCAGTGCACTGTATTGAAAGAGTCACATTACATTAAGGGCACACCGCCATGTCCAGGGAAACAAGTGGGTAAATGTGCATGTCCGTTTCAAAGCAGCAATCTACAGTTAAAAAATATGGGCAAAAAGAACCAGACTTTAGTTCAATGGGGTCATTGTGGAACCAGAGCGGGCCCATAAAGCCCAAGTACATGCGTAGTGTATTTTTCTAAGGGTTTATATGTTTGGGAAATCAAAATGAAAGGATTGAGAAAAGCAGTTTATTTTCGTGGAGAACCCACTTCATGTGCTCTCATTAGGCTTGGATATGTGGTTATGGGTATGAGGATATAGGTAAAGATATGAGGACAAAGCAAGCATGTTAGGAGGGAGGACAGTCAAGTTTTTGCAAAGCTCATGGTTAGAGCACAGCGTGGTCACACACAGGTATATGTGGAACAACCATACTGTAAAGGTCTACAAGAAGTGTACCTAGCCTGTAGATCTAAAATTTTAAGCCAATGGAAAAGTGCCCAAGCTTTCTTCTGGCCGGCAAGGACGTACTTCATTGGTAAATGAATCGCAATCACTTTCAAGCCTTACTCAGCATTGTCTTTTGATTTATCTTTAAAGATGGTCTTTTTAGGAGCAAAATAGTTTCCACCAGGGAGACCGTAAAACCTTCTGGTTCAGTTTGGTTGTGGTACGCTCCGGTCTGCGGTACCACCACTTCTAAATTTGACCCATTGGCAAACCAGGCCCTTTTAAGCATACTGGGACTTCTTACCAGCTGCCAGTACCATTTTCTGTCCTCTCCATATTCCATTTTCCCTTAGCAATTTATAACAGCACCTAAAATACATTACCCATGGTGCACTATGTGTCGCTTGTGTCCTTTCGTAGGTGTTACATAATGCTTAATTGTCTGTTTATGCCAAACACAAACTCTCAAGTCTCTACAGTGGTGAAAAAACAATATATGTGATACAGGGAAGCACAGGTTCACAAATTTGATGTGTCAGCCCCTGTTTGCATGAACCACAACTAATGATTACTTTTCCCCTTATCAGTTTTGAAAATACAAAAACAGTTAGAAAAGTCAACTGCAGTCTAAGTCTGTGTGGGGTGAGTGGGCCTACAATTTCTGCAAGACCCACAGCAGATATTGGCAGCGTGTAGTCTTCTTCCATGGCTACAGGCAGGCACACACAGTCGTATTGTAATGTGCAGTCACAGTGCCAGCTGGACAGTCTTCCGTTCATGCACTGTGGCTAAAACCATTTGCAAATCACATTACGATTTGGAAACTGTTTGTAAATCATAGCTAATGCCTTTGTTGTTTTAAGAGTTCATTTCAGGGAATATCCTGTAGAGCTTCTCAGTCAGGTGCAGGTAAAGAAGTCCTGCAAAGGGCCAAAACGGTTGTGGCATAAACAAGCCGGAGCATGTGGAGGCTATGCAGACGTCTACTGCACAACCCTCGAGCCTTCATTTCTCTGTGGTGGCTGGTAGGACTGGAGATGGGCTAAGATATTCAAACATTATTGTTGAGTCAAAATATTTGTTAAGGAGCAGCAATGTGCTTTTTAGGTTTCTAAATATTTAAAAGATTTCCCATAAATGACCGCAAGAGCCATGAGACGTTGTCATAAACTAACATTCACAGAGCAGAAATATTACTTGGGACCTTTATCAGGCTCGCTGGTTCATAGATTGACTATAAAACGCTTGGGATGACAGTGTTGCTATACTTTCAACATAAGAGATAATTCTGTTTTCCACCATTAAGGTTCATATATTAGTTGCCTTTTGAATCTTAAACCTTGAATGACTATTGGTAGGCCTTACGTAATTGTTCTTGCTGCTGTCCTGTACTTGTTTAACATGATTTATGTCTTCTGTCTTCATTATGAAGCAATTAACCTTCTTTGATTTATAAGGGTAATTTAGCTGTAATCCCTCCATTTCCTGATCCCCTACATTCAGGCTTGGTGTAGCACATTTCTGTTAAGTACCACAGCTGATGTGTTCAACTTAACTAAAATGAAACGACTGGCTACTGGTTACTGTGTTGTTTGCATAGTAAGTAAGGCCCTATGCTTAAAAGTTTTCTGTATTTATATATACTTTTAACTAGCTTGATTCACAATATCATTTTGCAGCTTTTGCATCCACTAGACCTGTGCAAACAAGCCCAAATAATACAAATTCAAAGAGCATTATCAAATAATTAATAGCACCACAAACTGTGCTGCAGAGCAAAAAGCATCTATGTGCCCAAGTTCTCAGTTGGGTTGAGATCAGGTGAGCAGGCAGGCCAGATCATTTCTGCAGATTCTGCCTTTATTTAAAAATACAGCCGAAAAGCATCATTTTAACCACAAAGTTGAAGAAATATATTCACTATCTGACCTGACGGTGTAGACTCCTTAATGTAAAAATGAGCCTCAATGCAAAAACTGTCTAATTCACCATCAGTGGTGCAAACAGCCACATATAAAGTGAACCTTTTAAAGTCTGCTGAAAGTGTTGGAAGAGGGCGCAGCACAGCTCTGTGATGCAGACAGCTTATCTCCACTAACAGATGCAAAACAAGAACGGACTGCAAAGAGCTGCAAAAATGAGTGGCTGTTTTTGTGTTTAACTGTCATTGGTAAATTAATGCTTTGTGATTTGGATCTTGAGAAGGAGCAGATATGGCAAATGCTGCACAATTCTTGGTGCTATTTGTCACCGCAATCCATTCTTAGTGAATTCCCCCCGTCTGTGTTTTAGTATTTAAGCACATTATGCTTTAAGAATGAGAGTTAAGTAAAGAGTGTTTAATCATGTGGTGGATTAATGGAATTTAAACTCCTTTATTAGACTTTATTCGTCTTTGGATATTGCTCTGCTCTGTCTTTGAGAAATTCAATCATTTCTTGTGTCACTTCAACCTCTTTGTTACTAAATTCTGTGATTCTGTCCATGTTTTCTGCATCAGGTAAATCAAAGAGGCCTACACAAGGAGCATTTACAGTGCATGTTCCAGAGAGCGAAGTTGAGTCTCCAACATGTCTGTGCGTCTAGTATCAGATCATGAATCTGTCGTTACGTTCTCTGAGATGCGGAGAGGTGAGCTGGAGGGGGAGGCTGGCTGTTGTTTTGGCTGGAAGGTGTAAAGGCAGAGAAAGTGTTTCACGGGGAAAAAACATTAAAGCATCTTCTGCATGACTAAGAGCACATCGACACTTGAAGAGGCAGACAGGGGACAGAGGCGTGAGAGTCTGGCAAGACACTGAACGAGACACTGAGAGAATGAAACATGGAGCAGACAGGGAAACAAGGAGGAAGGCAAATCCAGACACAACACTTCCTCTGATGACAGGTGGTGGATCTGCACTGCAGCTCAGAGCAACGTCCCTAACTTTCACATTTCTGAGTTACTATCCTCTCCTCTACATAACCCTTTCTCAGCCCACCCACCTGTTGTAGTCTGTTGTCACACACTGGTTGGTTAGAACTTATCACAGCAGATAATTTATGCTTACATGATCGTCGGCTTGAGAGCCTCTGGGACTGGAGAGTGGCAACGGGTCGTGGCAGCGCAAATCTCCTGTAAGAAAAAAGAGAAGGAGAGAGAGAGAGAGAGAGAGAGAGAGAGAGAGAGAGAAAGAAAAGGCACAATAAAACCATCAGTTTTCACGACCACACAGGGAATAATAAACACTCCCTGCTACGCTACAGAGAACCCACTCGTCAATATCCACCAGTTTCATTCTGTCAGCAGAGCCTGGTGAAAGAAAGAAGCAAGATTGAGCAAGGATGTGAGAGAAAAAAAAAACCCTTGCTGTTGACTAAACTACAGGGTTAAATGCTCTCTTTTATTCTCTCGCTCTGCTCCATCATTCTTTTTTGTCTTCGGCTGCTTGTGGACGGTGCCAAGAAGCTGCCCCGGCCTCCTGAGCTCTGTGTTGCACATCAAGTGCGGCCGTCCGAGTGCACACTGGTGTGCGATTTTCCATCCACTTGCTGTCCAAAGTGGATCGGTACCAGCACTATCATTTTCTGTCATTACTCATTTCAGGCCAGACATTGTGCGGAAATCCAGACTATTTTGGCAGTGTGAAGTAAGGAAAAAAAAAACGAGGAAAGGGAGAGAGAAAGAGAGTGAAACTTGTGTGACTGTGTCAGTAAAGACATTCTTGGTAAGAGGCAGCAGAAGACAGGACAGGCAGAGTTGTTTCTTACCTCTCCTGGAACTGTTTGGATGGGATTAGGCCGGCACGAGGATTGGTGTCCCCCTCGTGCTTGGCCTGCCACCAGGTTGCATCATCCTGGCTCATGATCTGAAGGATGGAGCCCTTCTTGAAGCCCAGCCCAGCCTCTTTACATGGGATGGCTTTGTCCTCCTTGGGGTTGTAGTCAAAGAGAGCCCTCACAAACACCTGGACACACAGAACAGGAGGGGAGGGATTGATGGCACGACAGGGAAAGCAGCGGTTCACTGTAAATTACCTCCCTCCATTGAGCGGAGTGTAAACGCTAAAGGCAATTCATCATGGCAAAAACAGAAGGTGCTTCACCGAAGCTCTGGGTAATTATTTTATAAAGGTCAGTGCAATCAGAAGTTGAAACCTGCAACTGCTGGACAAGGCAGTCTCTCTCCATGTATTCCATCAACACTTAAGATGCACTTAACCCTGTCGCCATCATCTAAGTGTGACGAGACTCCAGATCTCCTGAGTTAGAGACTCCAGCTGGAAGCATGCTGTTCCACTACTGACTTCAGTCAGACCAGGAATCTTTCCATTTTAACTCTCTGAAAAAAGGACCTCGTTGTTTGCATAATCCTGTTTAAATCTCTCTTAAATAAAACCTCAAGTAGCTAGAGAGTTCAGTGTTTTAGCAGTGGAAAGTTCAGATTTCTTTCATTGTCATCATTTAAACCTTCATTGATGACACCTTAGGTCATTGAATATGCTGCAGGAACAAGGTTACAACATTCAGGAAGCAGTGGACTGGACACAGGAGATCATTGTTTGCAAGATTGTGTTAAAATTGATCTTCAATCAAAACCATGAAAGACTTCAATATTCTTTTACATCAGTAGGCTAAGTCTTTTGTGTCATAAAGTGTGTTGTAACTTTATCACTTTGTATTAAGTATTGTGGAAAATCCAAAGTCTGTGATCTTGCACAGTCCCTGTTTTCATAGTCTTGCTTACAGTTCCTGGGAAAAACCTAGTTTGTGTCAATTGTGGCACACCCTGTGGTCTCATAAGTACATCTTACAACTTTTTCCTGATGAAAATTATCATCCTGCTTTCTTTGAACAGACATAGGTGTCACTTATTGTGAGTAGCTGCAGTTAAAAATGCAAAGAAAGAATATTTCTACGGCGTGCTGGTCTAAAAGCTACCTCCTCAGTGACATCAGGATTAAAAAATTACAAGATCGAAATAGTCAGTGGTGTGGCTGATTGCCTTGTTTGCTTTTGTAGGTCATACACATGTATCAGTAGGGGCGCTGGTTGCCTAGCGGTCTAAGCGCCCCACATACAGAGGCTACAGGACTCGTCGCAGGGGTCACCGGCTCGATTCCCGGCCAGTCGACCATCTCCTGCAAAGCCATCCCCCGCTCTCTTTTCCCCACATTTCCTGTCTCTCTTCAGCTGTCCTATCCAATAAAGCCAAAAAAGTCAAAAATATAAATAAAAATAAATAAATAAATAAACATGCATCAGTATCAATTTCACTGTCTGTTACACCATCACTTGAAAACTCCTCACAGACGCGTTCACTGACGGTAAATAAGACCTATCCAGTAACTTAGAAGTTTAACTGAATGGTTGAACAGATTTAGAGATGGGACATTTCGAAAGGTACTCAAGTAATATTTACATCACACTAAACACAAATACCAGTGTAGACTATTTATTCCTTTTTTGGACAAACCACAAAAAGTTCATTGATAAAAAAAACTGTGAGTTTGGTTTGTGTCGGTTTTGGCGCCTCCTGTGGACAATACCTCCTGTACACGAGAATATGACAAAAAATCTCCTGCCTTTTCATATACAGTCAGATATATCACTCATCAAGAATTGAGGCCATCTTCATTAATTGCCTGTCGTCGTATTCTCCTTCTCTGAAAGAGTCATTCACCTCCTTCAAACACATCCTGGCTTCAGGATCTGCCATCATTTTTAAAATTGGAAAAGATCAAATACACCATTCGTGGTTCAACAGATACATTTTACAGGTGTTAGCAACCTCTCATCTCTTACTTTCAAAGAATGCAATCTATTTAGCTGAACTAAAGTCATGGCAGGATGATCATATATGCTCACTAGTCATCTAGGAAGAACATGTTGATGATTGATAACACAATGTCCTTCTTTGTTTGTTTGATGTTGTTTGTTTCTGCATTATTATTATTTTTATTTTATTCAATTTTTTGTTAGGTGCACTCTCTGTTATACACTTTGCATATATGTATTCATTTGGTTGTCTCTGTTTGTTTTAGTGCAGTTATTAAATGTTAAAATTAATAAAATTTGGTTTAAAAATAAAAAGAATTGAGGCCATAAAATAAAAAATAAAAATCTCTTTTGGCAGCTTTCTGTTGATTACTTTCCATGACACTTGGCCCGCCAAAGCAGGTTCAGATGCTAAAACAAACTTTGTAATTAAATCTAGTAAATCTTCTCACTGATGGCCTTGCTTGCTCTTGTAGGTCATAAAGAGGCATCCGCATTGATTTCAGTCTGTTTAATAACCAGCTAGAATCTCCTCATAGGAGTTTTAAGGACACTTCATTTATGATTCTTCATTCAGAATTGTTTTGGATGAAAACATTTTGAGTCTTCATTTATTAAAATCAGATTAAAAAGTGTCTTAGACTCATGTGCCTTTAACTTTTTATTACATTTTCAATACACTCAAAGAATAAGGCGTCATAATACACAAAAACACCATTAAGGAATTTGCCAGTGTTTTCTGTTACGGTGGATTAAAGGTGAATGAATAATGGCTGCCTGAATTAAGAGTTGTTTTCTCACTTCGAGTACGTGCTCTAATTTCATTTGGCAGAGGTGGATGGGACACCTCATCGACTCAAAGAACCTTATAGTGGAAAAATCTCCGACATCTTTTCCCAGTGTGGGCGGCAAGCTGCAACTTAGAGCGCCTTGCTGTGTCTTCTGTCCAAACTGAGAATTGTCACTATGAGTTATTACTCCGAAGACACCTCAGAGCATGTGGAGAGAGCAGAGAGAGGCAAAGAAATCATGCATGTATGTGTGTGTGGGAAAGATAAAAAAAAACCTTAGAGGGAAAGCAGGATTCAACTTTTTTGATATTCTATTGATTTAAAGAGTGCTCTGTGCCATGTAGTAAAATTATGTTTCAGACAGAGATGTTTTGTTTGGGTCATACAGCTGCTCTGGCTGCTAAATCCTCCTGCAGATTACACTCATACATCTACACTCTTTTCTTCTCTTGGCTCGATGTTTTTGGCCTGTGCATGTTTAGCCACTTAGCTGCCCTTTGATGCATACACACTACCTGATGTAAGCGTGCAGGATATTTTCATGAAGAAGAGGCTGTCTGTTTGGACTGGAGGACTACTTCTCAGCTGGAAATCTTTAAAGGCCAGACAGTTTAACCATAACAAAATGACAAAGGATGTAAATGACCCACCTTGTCCTGTACACCTCTGTTACACACGCACGCAGGGTGGGCTGTGTTGTGACTAATGATAAAGCGCCTTCGACCTGGGAGCTTAAAACCGCTGAGCGTAACCAGCCTGTGTCTGCTACTGATGGATGAACGTATGACAAATGATGTATCATCGCCCCAGTGGGTGAGAACGATGGTATGCTGGTTGGAGTGACAGTTAAATATCTTTAAAATGGATGTCTACAAGCTACTGTCTCCTCATGTAGTCCACATGGGTGGATTAAATCTCATCCTAAACATGGCTGGATATCAAACCTCAAGTTTCTCTTTGCCATAAAAAGTTTCTTCAGAAATAATTGTACTATGTTAAGAACCAAAAGTTAGTGTTAAGTCAAGTTGAGCAGTCTAGATGATTCTTCAGCTCAAGTCTGCAACAGCACCATCATCATGCCTTCGTAATTTCATACCTTCACAAGGTGTTATGGCATTACGGAAGCATGAGGGTTGAACACACAACATGAGCCTCAAATATTCACATAGTGCTGTCCAACACTGCCCACTCACAGTTATCCTGCACTTGTAAGGCCTCTGTTACTACCTTCGTTGCCTGCACAGAAGCTGGACTGCTTAGTCCCACCCTCATGGCTCCATGACATTTAATGTTGAAGGTGAGACAATGAAGGGGTGTAAATATTGCTCCTTGATCTGGTAGTATGAAAAGGGCTTTTGATACATCCCTAAAGTTCCTGTACTGCCACACATGTAGTTAGATGATATCAAAAAACTTACAGCAAAGGCAAGTCTGGCAGTGATTGTCTTGGCCTCCATGTTTTTCATATACAGTAAGCATAAAGTGAGTAGTAACAGTGTGTTTTGATAAAAGCAAATTTGGAGTACCTTGGCATTAGTGTTAATGGTGTACTGTGTAGGATTGCTATACTTGGATACTGTCTCTGATTTATTTATTTTCCAAAATTGCTTTAGTTGTACCTTTCTATTTTTGATGTGAGCCGTTAAATGTTGAACAAATAACACAATCCAGTAGGGGCACCGCTTACCTTTGGTTCCTTGGCTGGCCCTTCCTCCTTGACCCCTGGGATGACTTTAAAGGTAATGGCTCCTTGTGATTGGGCCTGAATATGGAGAAAGATACCATGGATAACAACAGTTAAGGTTTGAACAGAGGGATTTGAACCATCAGTCATCTGTCCTGCAAACATTTCACAAAGCTTTTAATCCCATAAAAATCACATCACACAAGCACTGTTTGATTTTTAACAATGGAGGGTTATAAGGATTGGATGACTCCACTTGGCAGGAACTGAGAGTGTGTGTGGGGGTAAAAGGAGGAGTGTTGAAAGCGATCATATGCTGTGAAGGCCTTTGTGTCTGAGTTTAAGAGACTCCCTCTTTCCTCTTCAGTGGGCCCTCCTGGCAGAGTCAAGGCCCCTGAAGGAGCTTATTTGAGGACTGTTTGGACCAACTACTGAGCATTAATCTCGTCCTCTCAGCATGTGGTCTAAATACCAAGAAAGACTTGTTAAGAGGGGCCAGTGTTTGGTTTTCAGCACAGGGATAGCAGCCACAGGGTCCTGGATGAGTTTGCTGTTTGGCCATCTCAAACAAGCAAGTTTATTTTCACCAAAGTGTAGGGAGGAGTAAAGCTGAAATAAAGGAGAAAGCCTTGAGCAGTGTATAGACCAAAAGTGAAGGAAACTGTCATTTTGTATTACTCGGGCGAGTTGTCGCTGCGGGATGATACATATTTGTTTAGATTCACTGAACCCAAACAAGAATAATAACCCTCTGGTCAGGTCTGAAAATCAAAGACTTTGGTTTTTATGGATTCACACAGCTCACTTTCTCCTTGAAGGATTGTCAGGAACAATTAAATGCTGCTTATAAAAATTGGATTTTACCCATGCCCAATTTTGTGACCTTTTTGCTAAATCAGGATGAGTAGAATTTATTTAAATGACACAAACTACCAACAAGCTGCAGAGCGCCAACGCATCTACATCCTCTGATTGGTCGTTGTTAGGGATGCACCGATCTGATCTAAGTATCGGATATCGGCTAGATCTGGCTCCAATAGCTCGATCGGATATCGGTGACAAGGGGCCGATATATAGTGCCGATCCATATGGCAGACCTATTCATCTCAGTTCGATGCTTTTCTGTGTTTACAACAGCCAGCCAACAGCCCAATGGAGCATGATGGAGGATAACTACAGAAGCTCTGCAGTTTAGGTGCATGCTTATTTTGCTAACAACTCCGCTGGAAACTTGCAACTTGCAACTTGCAACTTGTGCAGCGTTAACAGTTCGAAGGATGGCAGTCGCGCTGAAAAATATAATGGAAGCCCAAAGTTTAGTTTACATCAGCTGTAGCCTACTGCAAAGAAGGAAGAAACCTTCTATTAATGGATTCAAAGTGTGAAAAAACGGTTAATGGATTTAATTGTTCCAGATCCTTGAAATAAAGGGATTCCAGCCTCTGGTTTAGCACTTGGAACCCAGGTACAGTTCACCATCAAGTCAGAAATGCCTGAAGTTGCCAAAACATGATTCTGTCCTCACATTAAGGAATAGAGATTGTTAAATCAATACCAGGATCGGATCGGCTAGTATCGGTATCGGCAGATACCAAAGCCCAGGTATCGATATCGGTATCGGGACCTAAAAAGTAGGATCGGTGTATCCCTAGTCGTTGTATAATCAAGTCACACAATAGCTAAAAAAAATGCTTTACTCAGTTTTAAGCCCATATAAGGAGAATGTGCTGCAATCAAAGTGGAGCACACACTACAAAGATCAACAGGCTGATATGGGGTCAATTCTCTACATCCAACAAAAGTGAGCATAGTCTGGATATTCTGATGGTTCAAAGCCAGATTTTCTTGCATGTTAAGAAGGATTTCACTTCCCCTGATCTAACCCGAGAGACGTCAGGGCCCATTTAAAATATAAATATTTGTTATAGTTTTGGGAGAACCCTGAGGACAGCCGAGCATTCACTATGCATGCCAGTTAGTTTGACATAGATTTAAAGGTTGGCAGCTATGGAGCTGCACCCTCTCTGGGCACCTTTGTTGGGTATCATTGTATCTGGGTCATAGACTGTATAAAATATGGACGTGGTATCCGTGACGTCACCCATCTGTTCCTGAGAGCTGTTTTGAAGCAAATCGACGGCAGCAGCCATATTGGTAATGCGGAACTCAACTAGGCAGAGTGTGACGTAGTGTGAGTCTCTTAGCCAATGGCTGTGTGTTCCCGACCGGGAGTCACGTCAGTCATGTCCTTATTTGGGCAAAACTCATAATCATAATATCTTCTTAACCGTCATGTTAGAAAAAAATTCACCCACCGTACAGTGTGTGCCATTGGAGAGATTAGCGTTGTAGGGCCAAGCCGTTTTTTGAACCAGGCTGTAAACATGTTTATTAATGCTGCAAAGATCGTCTTTTTCCCATTCATATCTATGTGGTTTCCGGTGTTTCTGCAGCCAGCCTCAAGCGGATTTTCGATGTATTGCAGTTTATATCACTTCCGCATTGGCTTCATCGTTTGAGACCAGAGTTTGCCGCTTGATCTGGGTGCACTAATGGCGGCATAAGGAAGCACCAGGCTCACTGCAAGCATTCGGGGGAATGAAGAACAACTGCTATACAGGACGACAAAACATTCTTCCTGGAGCTTGGGCAGCAAAGACTGGGAAAATTGAGGAAATGGTGAGTGGGTAGCTGATCTGCAAAAGATTATACACTGTATTAAACTTTTTAACTTAATATCTTCAAAACAAATGAGTTACGGATAAATTCAACCCCCATACTGAGAGAACGAACAGACAAAGAGGTTACTCAGACCAGAACGTTTTTTTTTGTACTAGGCTGTAAACATGTTTATTTCTGCTCTAAAAATTTGCGTTGTAACATTGGTGTTAATGGGACTTCCTGGGTATTTGGCATTTTGTAGCACTTCTGGCGGTTTTCACTTGTAAATAATCCAGACCGGTATGTCCTTTTGTTTTCTGTATGTGGTTTGTAAATATGGTTTTAGGTTGAAGGGATCACTGATATTATTAAATGTTATTTATTTTTCTTTGTTGTGATCCTCAAGAAGAGGCAGAACAATAAGTGGAGGAAAGTTTACTCAACTGTTCTGGAGTTGGGAGCTTTTATTATTTTATAAACTGATTCACCACAAAATATTACTTGACTGGGGTTATGAATTCTGAATAAAAGTATTGTTGACAAAGTAACTTCAGATGTGTGCTTGTCTTTTATGGGGAAATGATTTGTAAGGACTTTTTCCAAGAAAAGACAAGTGAACTAATTTAAATGCTTGATTTGATTCACTGCATGAATATGAGGAAGATGTTTAAGTCCTTTCTGATGTTTAGCACAGTTTTTTGCATGTACTTGCATCTTTGCATTAACATTGTATGTTTCTGCACAGTGCAGAGATGTCCTTATATTTTTGGTCTAACCACATTTAGACAGTATGCACACGCAGCAGAATGTATTCACAAACACAGACAGCTGAGTCTCACCAGAATTCGTATGATTTCCTCTGGTTTCTTGTCCTCCACAGGGATTCCATTGACCTCCTTCAGCTCGTCCCCCACATGAATGAGCCCTTCCACACACAAACACAACATTTACACTTCTACAATCACTCTGATACTTCATTATTTAACGTCCTAATATAAGTGAGCTACTGTATAAAGAGTCGAAAGCTCACACACCCCAGGGTTGTGTACAGAACAGCAGATTAATGTTTATCGTCATGGTGGCATTGGGGATTGGAAAAGTACCAAAACGTTATTGCCGACACATGTGGAAATTTGCCTCTGGCTTCATTGTGGCAGAGCTGAGGAACAGGCTGGACAAATGAAAGTAAAGTCAAACAGAAAACATGTGGACAACAAGCACAGCTTCTCAGTAAACGTGTCACTCATGATCACATTTACCAAGTGGGAGAGAACAACACATGACACAGAACTGGTGAGTTCAGGTGCAAGGATAACAGCTATAAAAAGTCCTTTCTTTAGGTGCTTTATGGCAGCAGGAACTTTTCTCATGAACAACGGGTCTAAAGGTGCATTTCGACCAAGAGTTCCGGGGTCTTTTAGCCCCCAGAACTACTTTCCCCAGGACTAAAAGGTTCCTGTGCCCCCACTGTTGTCTGCGTTTCGACCGCGGGCTGAAGTCCCGGATAGATTGTGCAAATCAGGCCAGTGAAGTATGGAGAAAAATAAATTATATCAAATAATATTTCGAAATCTTAATAAAAAACTGAACTAGTTTGCATTCCCAGGTACTCCCTCTGTGCAAACTCCCCAAACACTGTTACGTTCAACCAAAAGTCCCAGGACCTTTGAAAAGTACTACCCCCAAGCAGGGGCTTTTCAGGGGGAAGATTATCTACCCCTGAACTAAATTTAGACCCTGGTTCCTCCGATCAAAACGCACATATTTCAGGGGTAAAGTCCCTAGTTCCGGAGTAAAGTTCCTGCGGTGGAAAAACGCCTTAAATTCTAGTACCCTGTAGTACTTTCCAAAGGTCCAGGAACTTTGAGTCTGAGCAAATGCATTCTTTTTTAGTTCCTGGAGTTACAGTTGTAAGAGTGACCCTGTAAACTGTAGCCCTTCAGCTGACTGTGTCAGTGGTGATCAAGTTTACAATAGATCAATCAATCAATCAATTAATCTTTATTTGTATAACGCCAAATCACAACAAATGTTATCTCGAGACGCTTTTACAAACATAGGAGGTCTAGATCACTCTATGTCAAATTATGAACAGAGACCCAACTTCAAGACAGGGTAAGACTCAGTTTAAAGATGTTTCAGAGGGATGCATCTGGCTGAAAAACGCCAGCTAAACCAAGACACTGGTCGATCTCTGCCATGGCTTTGAAAATCTGTCTTGCTTTCAATAGAGTATTTCAGGTGTTTTGAATCGACTTCATCAATAACGCTTGTCTCCTTCCAACTGTTGATTCAACAGATTATTTAGCAATGCAATAAAGCATGATTAAAAACAGCACAAACTGATTTTCCTCCATGCCAACCTGACCTGTCTGTCGCTTTCCATGGCCTCATCTTTTTGTATGGGGTTGGACTTTTTCTTATTGCTTTCTACTGATCTGGCGATGTAGTGTAATTATTGCTTCCCCATACATTACTGGTCTAATCTGCATAATTTTTATGGGACCAGGCAATGATGGGCCACAGGAAGTAACCATTTGGTTCTTGAATAGAAGTTCTTGCAACTGAAAGTTCCTGGTACTTCTGGTTGAAAAGCATCTTTTGATGTGTTCTTTTTGTTATGTGAATCACTTTAACTCATAACCAAACGCTAGCACAGATGCAGATACATACAGGATTTTCCAGAGGACACACTCCATACAAAAACGATAGAACCAATATTAGGAGAGTAAAAGAGATGGGACTGACCACTTCTGTCGGCTGCTCCTCCTCTCATGATCCGCGCCACCAGGATGGCTCCTGTGATTTCATCCCGTCTTATTGTTGCTCCCTGCAAAGCAAACACAGACAATCATTAAAAATCAGACAATCTGAGTTTGGTTGCATCTCTGCTTTAATATGCATTGCTCAAACGTGGAATGATAACAGCCCCAAATGAGTTAAAAATATATATGTGATCAAACTGCAAGGATTTAAACTATGCAGGGGGATAATCATTGCTACTTTATTAAAGGGTGCAATATAAAATCGACACCCTTGAGTATCCCAAAGGTGACCCTGTTGAAACTGTATCAATTCTCAGTAACGCTATCATTTTTTTCATATATTTTTTTAAAGTTCTTCTATTGCTTTCCTCAGACTGCACAAACAAAGTGCTAAAATGTTTGATATTACAGAAACTTGGATAATGACAAACACAGATCTCACTGTTTAGATTTATATCGAGGATCAGCCTCACTGCATTCATTTCTTAAAAGAAACTGTATACATACGGCTCACTTTCTGCAGAAGCAATGTTCGAAGGCATCAATGTCTTCACAAAAAGTGGTGGTCTAGACAGAGAGGGGTGAGGGCCAAGCAGGTATAACACACAGGACTTAAAACACACACACACATATACACACACACCCACACACACCCACTTGTTCCAGCCTTCCCTGTCCCCTTTTATTGTCTTGGTTCACTGCCAAAGAGACACACGGACAAGAGGATAGTGTTTCAACTTCCTTATTTGAGACGACAGTGTTCAGCAATGATGCGTTTACCAGTAAACCAAAATAGCCGTTTCCCTTTTCAATAAAACAAAAGTCTTAATGGATGCCAACCTGTCACAGCCTTCCCACAAACACAACTGAAGCACCAGTCTGGCTGGGATTAAGGATGGAAGAGGAGAGCGTTGCAACACAACGGGTGGTGTCATCCTCCCTCAGGACTGATGACCTGAACCAGACAGATGGGTCGTCTAGTCGACACATAGTTTGTTAGGCTGCAACTCATCCTCCACCCTGTTAGAGCTGCTATTCCCATCTTCCCCAAAAAGGTTGTTTTTATTTCGATTGGAAAAATAAAAGAAGGTGCAGACACGGAGGCCTCCTCGTCAGGTTTCAGTCATGTTTTATTTCAGCTGTCCTGCTCTACTGCCGCCCAGGTCGACTGCTGGAGTGCAACAACGGCTCGCCATGTGTCCCAATGTGTCACTTTTCTGTGGGGCTTTGACTGCTACCAGCTATGGGAAGCTAAAAAGAAAACAGTCACCCAAAGACCAAAAGAGCCTCTGCTTTGTGCCACTTTGCAGATACCATTAGCTTGTCATCTTCGTTGTTTTCACGACCTGTTCACACCTAATGGTTTTCCTCTGAGATAATGGTTTCCTCAAGGACTTTACAGTTTGGAGAAGGAAACAAGGAGAGACATCAAGATAAGACAGTGGTAGATCCTACAGAGAGCTGTGCACCTAATAGAATAATTGGGCATTTTAAAGAAACCTGAGAGGTTGCAGTAGGCGAGGATTCAGTGGAGCGGGTCAGTAAAAGGGGAAGGCACTGTCAGACCTCTGTGTCAAGGTCATGCATAACCCCTCAGTGTGACTTAAAGCAGCCGTCTGTGATGCAATAACTCCAGACAGACAGAGAGGCCATTTCTGTGTGTGTGTCTGAAGAATATATCGCTGCAGGGAATGATACAGACTATGATAGACAATAAGATGAGATGGGGAGTCTGCAGAATAATCTCACAGGAGTATTCAGACATGTGGTCATTAACTTTCTCCCCCTACTTTCTCACTCTGAGTTGGATGATAGCCAGTGGTCTGATGGATGTTTTTAGAGTGTCCCCTGGGGTCCCTGGTGGCTGGTGGCAGACTAAAGGCTAACTAAACAGCAGAGAGGCAGCCTTGGAGTCAGAGATGGTAACGACAATAGGCTGTCTGCACAAACTCCACAGTCGTACTCTGCACCGCACGTCTACAGCTATCTATGGAATCTGCTCACATATGGTGCGTGGAGATATATCGTGTTTTGACACATATGGCTTAAATCACATGGTGAAAACCCAGTGCCACTTAGAAACACCACTTTTACGAGTTTTATTACAAGTGGCAATGGTGATTATAGACCAGCACATTTAGCATGCAAACACGAAAAGCCTGAGGTCATGAACCCAGGCAAAGGGACCATTTCATCCCCATTCAAACCACAAAGTTTTCTGTGTTTTTACACTAGTACTGAAGCTAACTTGAGGACCAGTTGACAAATTTGCCCTTGCTCATTTTACCTTAACACTTGAACCAACCCTTAAAAAGAAGTTATTTAAAGCTGCATTCATTTTGAAGCCTTCATTCTTTGTGCTTTGACCTACTGCCCTCAAAGGTGCCGGGCCTTCACAGGCCAGCCAAACGGCAGCACGAGAGTTTATGGAAGTGAGGGGAGCCTCATAATCTGGCCAGCCTCTGACTGAACTCAGCCCTGCTACGGTAGCCAAATGAGCTCTGTCTGATAAGAGACGCTGAGAGAGGCCAAAACGCTCCAGTGGCAAAGTGAGCGAGCCAGACTGGAGGGTAAGTGGAAGAGCAGGGGAGAGTCAGGGAGCACAGTGGGTAAATGAGCGGGGTTAGAAGTAAAAGTTGGCACAAGGGAGTGACTTTGTTAGGATTACAAATGAACAGGATGTTATGAGATCAAGTTAGAATATATAAAAAAGGATTGAAGAGGGAATAAGATCAACAAAGTGAGTGATCTCCTGTGGTGCTGCCATCTTTATTCCACCTCCCTCTTATATTCTTTCAATCTTCCAGGGGTACATCAGGCTCTCCTGGAGACTTTATGAATGCCCTGAAAGCAGAGGGAGTTAGCTGGAACGAGTGAGACAAATCAAGCCTCCTGAACTCAGCATCACCTCCCCCTGTGCCTTGATACCCTATGGGTGCTATCCTCAGCATCCAGCCAAGCATGGCCACTAATGAGGAGTCTTTGCTCTGTTAAATAAATACATAAACAGCCAGGCAATAACCTAAACAAGCTGCATAAAGTGTGTATGTGTGGGGGGGTATGTAAGGAAGAACCACGGTAGGTAAAGACCCCCAAGCACCAGGATGGGCTTCCTGTTGTAGCAGCTAGGCATTAGCACGGACTGATGGCAAGGTTTACACTGAGCCCTCACCGCCTGCTGGCACATGGAAACCATTTCAGACTTTTCCTCTTGCATGGAAACAGTGCAGGAAGTCAGAAGGGGAATGTCAGCGTCTGTCAGAGCACACACACACGCATGAGTGACAGCATGTGTAGGTGTGTTTTTGTATGCATGCAAGCTTGTCTATGTGTGTATTTCTATGAGAGCACAGCCGTGGGCTTCTGCCTGAAGCCAGGCCAAACAGGCCAGGGAGAAACCTCAAAAGACTGCATGATGGATGCTGGACAGTTACTAAGTCTGATTAATGGGCCACGCTGTGTTGGCAATAAGAGACAGGGCGCCACTTAACCATCAAGTGGTTCAGATGCACTGTTTGCATGGAAAAAGATAGCATGGTGGGTACATGAAATAAGGTGTTTTGGTTGGCAGGGACTTATTCCAGTTGAGCTCTAGATGAGTATAAGAATAGACTCAAACAAATTTGTTGAAAATGAAACGCTGACGTTCAAAGACAAAGTCAAAAATAGAGATAAGAAGAGGGTCATCTTGGACTAGGGAGGGCCTTCTTGCAGTAGCCAATTAGTCAGCAGTAAGGTGATCCGAAGCCTACACTCCCAACGTGATCGGCTCCATATGCAGCTGCTGCTCCAAGCTCTATTCCCCCATATTCCTCTATTTCTAACACATAAATGCCTCTGATTGTTATTGTTGGGCTGGCCAAAAAGGCAACGGCTTAGTCTCTACTGGATGATGAGGAGAACTGGAGCGATGCTCGTCCGTATCAAGGCCATCAACTCTTCACAGCGTATGCACTGGAGCAGGCACGCCGACATGGCAGCCACATTAAGTACGTGATGACAAATGGCTCACACCTCATACAGTTCAGGAAAAAGGAGAGAAGAGGGACTGAAATTTGGATCCTGTAACGTATGAGAGTGTGTGTTTATTAGAGGGAATGGAACGGAGAAAAGACTGTCCAGGGAACTGTCAGCGCACAGTAGTGCAATGAAACTTAAGCAGATAAGAGGAGTAAGACAAGTTGAATGTTGGATGTCTCATCACGTTTGCTTGTTGAGGATTGGCTGCAATGAGTTTCTGGCAAGGTGGATTTTATGGGGCAATTACAGTGCCCTCTGGCTGATGGAGTGGATGGATGGATGGCTGGATGATATGATGGAAGCTGGCTGGCTTGTACGCTGGTTGTATGGATGACGAGAAGGCTGGCTAGATATCTTGGCGCGGGTCATCATGCGTCTCAAGGTCTGGGGTCGGCTATGTGTGGCCTGTCTAGAGAGTCCCACATGATCTCTTTTACCATTGCTTTGACCACAAGTCCATAAGTAAAGCCTCTCCACAAGTCCTAACCCGCCAGGGAAAACAAGCACGGCGCTCCATTTCAAAGACACGGCTCTCGGCCCATAACGACCACTCAAAACATCGCCCCGTGAACCGAACTGAACGCTGTAGCATTTGACAAACATTATTTCTCCCTCCAAATTGAGAGCGACAAGGGAAAACAAACACGAGTGGCCCGGGCGGAGAGGCCGACGTGTTTTGACATGATGTCACTTAACAGCAAAAGTGTAACAATGACAATAAACTCCTGCCGACTGCTGTGTTGACCGCTGTGTTTAGAGGTATAAATACAAGTGTAGTGGAAACACATGCTGGCATTCTTCACACCAGATGTCGACCATGGAAAAACCAAAATACAAAGTGGGAATGGGCCTCCTGGACATTAAAATACAATTACCTCCAATCATATCTGGTGTTGGAGTGTGTCATTTCATCTTACCTCACCAAGATGGCATAGAGCCCCCCCCCACACATGACCGTTCCACACATTGAGTCCAGCATATTTACGAGATCTTGCATACCTCCTCAAACGCCACAGACTCTGGTGCTATTCAGAAATAGTCGTATCATGAAATATTCAGTCATGATATGAAAATCCATTTAGTGTTATGGTCACCTATAAAGATTAATATAGTGCTGTAAAGGATTAGCAGGAGTCCAGATGAAAATCTATATTATGTTTTGACAGACAGAAGGCACCTGAGGTTTTATGTCAAATGATTTTCCTGGTTGATGCAACAGATCTGCCTGTGCTCGTCGCTCCCCTCTGGGTGACCTGCTTCATGCCTTTCCACCTGTTTTATTAAATCATTTGTGATTAAAACTAATAAAAGCTACTCCCCCCCTCTCCCCTCCTCACCCACCCTTCCTCCCTCATTCCTCTCTCGCACTAAACCAGGCTCTGGTTTCCCTTTTTTATTTCCTTAACCCCGATCTTGACCCACCCGCCGTAATTAACAAGTACACTGAGAAAAGGGAAAATTGCAGGTCATTATTATGATAATTACGGTGTGCAGGAGTGATTCCAGGAGAAGCTGCCAGGTAATGTAATGCAGAGGGCCTCGTGACGGAACGGCTCACCTTCATTTGTCTTCCTCCGCCCCTCTTCCCTTTCCTCTTTCGCCTCTTTAAACCTTAATGTTAGAGCAAGTCATTACCCAGTTGCTATGAAAACACACTTAGCCGCCCACCTCAGTGCTTCAGACAGGTGCTGGGTGATTTTGGATGTGTGATTCTGTGTGGCTATCTCACCTAATGTGTGTATTTGTTTCCATATTGCCCACATGAATCACCATGTAGACTGAGTGGAATCGCCGTCTCTCTGCTATAAGCTGGACAGTGCCAGATATTAAGTCATGATGTACTGAATGTGTGTCTGAGAGCACTGTATGAGCTGTATGAGAGCATACAAAGAGACAGTTGTGTTACAGGGAGAGGTCTATCGCTGCTCTGGGATTGTTTAGTGTTTCCCTGTCGTTATCCTGGGTAAAGAAAACAGCACTTTCACATGTCACTTCTCATTTCTAAAGCTGTGCTGGGAATCAGGGCCACTGAGGAGCAACCCTGGCTCCGGCGAACAACAATGCCCGCATTCAGCCCTCAGAGCGAGCGCGTTGGCTGTCGGAACGCAGAGCGGAAAAGAGCAACAGTGTGGGGGTGTGTGTACACGCTTATGATTACACATGATGGGAGGAAGACGTTTTATTAAAGGGGGCTGTGAGATTAAGATCTGGGAATCTGGAGCCTCAGAAGTGGCTTTGGAAGCAGCGCATGTTTTCACATTCACAACTCAACAGGCTGTAAGCATGGTGTAACAACTGCTGGACAAGCACGCTAATGAGAACAAATTCAGGCTTTTCATGTCCACACTATGAAAAACTGTGACCCTTAAAATTATGTTTGCATCCTTTTACTATTAGTACTTATTTTGCTTTTGAATTAATCACTATTAAGTTGTTTTGAATGAGTTAATTGCACAAATTGAACTGCCCCTTGCAAAGAAAGCCACATTAAGCTGCATGATTACTGCCTCAAGCTGCTCCATGATTATCTGTCTGGGGAGATAAATATCATAAAGATGGTTGTGGTGGAAAAAAATGACTCTGTCCAACAATCCTTATCTGTCAACTCATCTCCAAATGACTCACAAAGACTGTGACCAAAGGGGAAAACTGTGCAAGAACAGAACATTGCTTAATAAACTCAATAAAGACATGTTTAAAAAATAATATTAAAGACATTGTGTGTCACTTTACAAGGTTGACAGGAAAGAATGTGCAGGAGTCAATACATTTTACAATGTTAGAGCTGGACAGACATTATTCACCTTTAATTACAGGAAAAACTATCTGTTACAGCTACTTAACAACTTGTTCCTGGAAGCGTGATTCAACCTGGGCCTATTTTATCATATTTTGGAGACTAAATGACAAGAGCTAAGTGAAACTACTCCGGTGATTACTTCAGCCTGCAGTAAGAAGACAAGCTGTAAGGCTGGAAGTCATCTTTTGGGGTAAATAGCAGATCAAAGTGAGTCTGCTTAAAGTACCTGTGTTTTTTGCCACTAATAAGCCCATGTAGTTGTGCATGGGAAGAAGCACGCCCCAGAATGGTACATAACTTTTAAGCTGGGTAGAAGAAAGAGGCAACGTCTGGTCTTAGAATATGAAGCCAATGGGGACGTGCTAAAACAGCAGTTCTTTAAGCGTCCATCTGAGGCCACACACAAAAAAAGATGGAAGCCTGGCTCAAAAAACAGTCTTGGTCTGAATAGCCCATTTTCTAACGGCACACATTGTAGAGTGTGTACGTTTTTTATTACTTGCTAATTTTGAAGGTTTCAAACTTAGAAGTTTACCATAATTAAGGGCATGGCTGCCTAGACTGACAGGCAGGCACAATGTAGCTGTTAGTAAGGAGGCTAAAGGCAACCCTGTCTCTTTGCCTCCTGCTTGGTCAACTGACAGTTGGGTTGAGTTTCATTTCCAATGTGGCGGCCACGGACAATAGGCTTCAAAACTCTGTTTCAGAAACCAATGGGTGACATCACGGAGAGTACGTCCATGTATTATACAGTCTATAAGGAGAAGGCAGCGGTCCAATGGAGGACTTCTTGCCTCCTCTTGGGACAGGCAGCTCCAGGCCAACCTAAAGAGACAGCTCAAGTTCCCAGAGGACATCGCAACTACTCAGCTTTGACAAGACATGGTAGTAATATCAAGACCTACTAAGCAAGTGGTCTTGTTGGAACTGATTGTCCTCTGGGAAGACTGGAACAAAGAAGCCAAAAACTACAAGAGGGCCAAATATTGAGAGTTGGACCAGTTGCTGGAGAACCATATGAGCCAATGGAAGTTGGATTCTGGTGGCTGTGGATTCAGAGGGAGTAGGAGTAGGAAGCCACTTTGACTCAAGTCAAGGACTGATCACACCAGGTGAGGATGTCTGATGATGTGTCCAAGTTGCACCAGCAGTTCTAAAACGACTGAAACCTATAATCAATTATATTAATAGTCCAAAGTTAAAGTACTTTCTCTCTAATTGATTATTCAACACCTCTGTGCACAGACAAAACCTTTGCATGATAACCACAAGAGCCCATGCAAAAACACAAATAACAATAACCCAACGGTATATACACACTCAACATGACGGTGAGTCAGTCAGCCCCTGTAGAGTTCCTCACTTGTCTTGCGTTTTGGAGTGTGGTGCTCCATCTTCGTCCATGGCAGCTCCCCAGACACTGCGGCCTAATCCATCAAGTGAAAGATGTATTGCTTTTAAATCACAGGGGTCTAACTTTAAACACTAACATGTGTGCTGTCTGCTTTAATCTCATTAACTGCTCCATTAATTCCCAGTGTCATTACTTTCCCCTTGCTCTCCTCACTCTGATGTAAACAGACAATGGTGGAGTCACTTTTTCTTTAAAGCACATACATCAACCTAGTCTCTCCTTTTGATAACTGTGTCAATCAAGAAGTTCTCTGCAAGGTCATCAGCAAATTTCAGACTTGAGTCATTGTGAAAACCTGTGTTGGTTTACACTAAAACCAGCACAGTTTAAACACGTCGCTTCAAAAGCACGCTGACTTAATTTATCTGAATGAATGTGTTTGTGAAAGCTTCCAGACAAATGAATCAGAGCAGCCGTGATCCGACCGTCCTACTTGTGTCAGAGAGGAGAGGAGGCCCGTCTCATGCAGATGAGAAAAGCATGGCATGTCAAGTTGCCAGTTGCTCATTCCAGCCATTCATGGAAAACTAACTTCGTCACAAACAGAATCGATCACCAGACTTTCCTGTCCTGTCGCAATTATTAACTCCCCTTCTAAGAAAAGAAAATCCACCGACATCAATCATGCAGTTGGAGTTTTTACAATAATAACGTTGGACATGTCATCTTCATTTGTATGCAGAGCAACTACTATAGCTTTGAAGTTGTGGTTCATAATGAGAAGTCCAGCTGATCCACTGGTATCCAATGGCGGGGCGGTTGGGTGGCCAGGCTCAGTCGTGGTATAGCTGTATTGATTGCTACAAGCTGGTGCCAGGCAGGATGCTATGTAGGTTTGGATTGCCAACTGGATGGCACAGAACCTGCAGTCTACAGTTTCCATTTAGTTGCAACCAATGACACCAAGTTATAATGGGAAAACCAATCCTGTGAGTGAAACGAAACAGAGCAGAGACAAAAAGGGAAAGACAAGAGTGAAAGAGCCTGACATTGATCCTGTCACATTCCTGGCAGTGGAGGTAATATGGATGCTAATGTTGCCTAACAACCTGGGATGGAAGAGTTAAAGGGGGAAAGGATGGATAGGGTGTCAATTTTGGACTGGTAATAACAACTTTGCACAAACATGGACGTGAAGCAGTGCACAAAGGTCTTCGCTCATGAACAACAGCTGTCCATGTGCAGCAGAGAAGGGAGAAAGTGAAAGCCTTTACTTAGAGGGCTTGAAGGACAGTGAAATATATTATGATTAACCTCTTAAAAGCTTAAATGCTTTTACATCATATCCAATAAAATGTGTTACCAGAAATTTAAATACACAAGAATGACCCGAGAAATGGGCCTGATGGCAAAACCAGATGAAAGAATTAGAGAGTAAGTAAGAGTGAGTGAGTGAGCAAAAGATGGTGCGTAGGCGGACGACTAAAGATGAACTATGTAGAAGAAGTGAATGAACGACACTCCAACAGCGATGCCAGTCAGCACCAACCGAGTGCCAATGAGTTAACCGAGAACTGATGTATAAAACGAACAGGAACACAGCAGGGCATACACGACTCGAGTCTTCAAGTCTGCTTTGTACATTTGCATCGGGCATCCACAACATCCAGATGAGAGGAACAGAGCTGGCCACAGCAGGCTTGTTAGTCTCTTATATTCTCACATCATAGCAATGATCGCCCTGGGCAGATGTGGTGAAGCCTTTTGTGGTCGTTTGAATACATCTATGGCTGCTTAACGCACGCACATGTCACAAATTGGGTTTTCCAGAACACCTTATGATGACGATGTGCCTTAGCAAGGAATTGGCAACAGGCATTTATACAAATAAAGTTGTCTTTTCTGACACCTTTTCCATTTTTTCCTGGGGAATCCCCAAATCAAGATGAGATGTTCTAACATCAGCATGGACTGGGTCTACCTCGAGGAAACCCAGATAACCCAGAAGGGAGGAGTCTGAAAGCATAATCTACAGCTGCTTTTACCACCTCCACTGACTCCTTTCGAAATACAGAAGAGGAACAGCATTACCAAAAAACTCTTTACAGGATTCTGAGCTATCTATATCCAAGTCAGAGCACAAGGAAACCCAACTTGGTAGCTTGTATCACGGTAGCATTCTTTCTCATGACCATAGATGAGGGCTGAAACTTTGGTTGTGTTTTAAAATCTAAATCTCTAAGCAGAAATTAAGCTTTCTGCATCTTTTTTCATTGGACAGGTGCGCAGGAGAGGGGTGGGATGACCAAAAATGCTAAACTCACACATTATCCAACATGCAAAAACACATGTATTTGCAAAATTGAAGGATAAAGGTCAAGGACTTAAAGCTTGCAAATAAATTGATTTTTGAAACTTAGATAACATGCAGGAGTGTTGAATTATTAAAATCTAAATCTCTGCCTTCTGTATGCGCTACCTCTTGACCATGATGGTGTAAAATGTCATCCACATCCACCATAATACTATCTAACTTCCCAATTCTGGATGATCTCTCAATCTGAGCCCCTAAAGTGAGCAGTCCCTGGGCCCAAAGGAAACATGTCCTCAGATTTGGATTGATAAATGTCCCCCTAAAAATTGTGGATGTAACACCAAGGTGAATATTTTTTAAGCCCAAGGCCTCTCTCTTAGTCTGCAAACTCCTGGTTGGGAAACATGAGTTGTGTAACACTGATGTATTTTGGCTTGCTCAAACTATTTATTTGAAGTTCTTCTATTAGTCAGTCTGCACTCCAGCCGTTTATCACGAGGCAAACCTCTTCTGTATATCAGCTACATCGCCAAATACTCAGCACTGAAGCAACCTTCTTAATGCTCAAATTTAGACCCCAAACAAAGTGTCCTAGAACATTATCCAAAGCTGCACATTCTTTTAATAAAAATACATAGCTGAGCTGACACACTAGTTAATGCTGCTCTCTAATTATTTCATTGTCCCGACACTTGAGCAAATAAATCAGCCAGAGCCTCAGCTGGAGAGCAGGCAGGGAGTTCAACAAAAAGGGGAAGATGAAGGAGAGGTGGATTGAGTTTTTAAAGTTTTACCGAGATATGGTATGAAGTAACACTGAGAAATTATAGCAATTAACCAAAGCTACTGGACACAACCTACTCAACTAATCACAATTAACCTAATGGATGAGTCACAAGAAAAGAGGCCTGTGTACTAAGTACAGCCCAGCTCCCTAAAGTCCAGAACTGCGGAATAGGACAAAGGCAGGCAGGAAAAAAAGTGAATGTGGAAATAAGGGAGACCAAAAGCAAAGTAATAAGAGACAAAGAGGAAATTAGATCTTGTACAGCCAGGCTGCTATGATGTTAAGTTTGAGAATTTCAGGCTGATTATGTGAAATTGCGAGTTAAAGGGCACATCCAAATCAATTTGGTGCGGCAGTGAATGAGGAGCCTGCACAATTACAAGGTTTTTCAATGTTAAGTGGAATGGCTGGGATTTCAGCATAAGCGCCTGACCCACTGGTCCTTTCCATAATGTATGATCTAACTGTTCATTAGATTCAGTTTCACTTTAAAGCTGCACGGGATGAAATTATGAAGGGGCAAGAGTCAACCTCAGAATTTACCGTCATATTAGAGGGTCAAAAAGTCATTAAGACGATGGCAAAGAAATGTGATTTTTTTTTAGGACTGTATGGCGTTTTCACATCTTAAAGTCAGTCAGTTTTAAGGACAAAACAAATCAAATTTCTTCCATACATGTAGTCAGTACCATTGTAACCGTATGTTGTGATTGACAATTTCAATACTTAGTGTCACTGTAAGAGATAGACCGATATGGTTTTCTCAGGGCCGATACAGATACCGATTATTAGTAGTCAAGGAGGCCGATAACCGATATTTGGAGCCGATATTCATTTGCATTAAAAGGGAAAATATTGACGTCTAAATTCTGAATAATACAAACTCCAACACTTAACTTTGTTTAAATGAATTTAAGCATATGTTTATTAAACACCTTTTCAGATTTGCAACATGTTAAAGGTTTTTTTTTTTTTTATCTTAGACAATAAACATCTTCATTTTAAAATTCTAACACAAAGTGCAGGGAGCTCCAGGCTCAGCAGCATGTCTTATAAAGTTCAATGAAAACTGAAACAAATAAATAGCTCCCTAAAGTGTTATACAGTAAATAAAGTTCTCCAAAATGTCAATATAACTGCAATGTTAATCTTTCACTCATCTTTGTTTTATGGGATTATTTCAGTTTTTTTGAAGTGGGGTTGCTTGAGTTTTTAATCACTAGTAATTGTAGGGGCCACAACGGATGCTGCTCAGCTCGTCCCCTGTGATGAGAAACTGCAGAGAGAAATGGAACACAAGCTAGGCTACGGTTTCTGCAGACGGTGATTTAGTGAATTTTGAAAGATTCAGACCCGAGGACTCACTTCATTTTAGGTGTATGCTCTGCTTGGAGTTACCTGGTGGTGCGGCTGCATCAGAGCCAAAATAACACAGTTTTAAATTGATCTCATATCAGCCATTGGATTTTTAAAAAAGGCTGATGCCGACATGCGTCAAAATGCCGAATATCGGCCCGGCTGATAACCGGTCTATCCCTAGTCACTGTTGTTGCATAACACTAGATATAGATTAAGGATAGTGGCAGATATTTTGGAGGTAAGAAGGTATGTGAGACAACCCCGCAACAAATACCATGTTAACAAAACTACTTTTCAATGATTGGCCAAAGGGAGTTAAGACGCCATTTCTCTGACAATATTTTAGCGAGTTCAGACATCGCACTCTCTAAGTAAAGATGAAACTTACATCTCAATGATGCAACCTAACAATGACCCAACTGAAGTTACAAAATAGTTTGAACATATGGCTTAGTCTGGACTTTGCATCCTAAATTAAAACAAAACCTATTGAGTGCTGGTGCATCAGGCCAAACAGGACGCCATGTTGTCAGAGAAATGTACCTTTGCGATTATTTCCTTCAGGGGTTCCTCATCACATTTCTAAGAATGGGATGGATGTTAGGATGGAAAACCCCAAAAATAAGGCACCTTGGTTACAGCTGCATTGGTGCACAGACCCTAAAGTAGAATCATATTGTTGTCCATATGTTGGTTCTTACTCCAACCGTTTAGAACTTATCATTTTGTTTTCCCACTGCTGTGTAATTGACTGCAATGGAAAAATTATTGGTTGAAGCTGTTTTAACTATTAGTAAAATGTGTTGTCTAATGCAGGATGGAAGTGATCTGACATGATTTCCTGCTATAAACCTCATTCTGTAACCAGAAGTGACCAAATATAAATACACTGGAAGGAAATGAAGCAGACATTGCAATAATATTAGTAATACTGGTGAAATATTGTATTCAAAAAGGGGCATTCAATTAAATCTCGCTAAAGTTGGACGAGTATTTTTAAATCAGCCTAGAACTGACCCCTAAAAGAGCACCGGAGGCACAACACCTTCTCTGTTTACATACAGTGACTTTGAAACACACAATAACCACTGAGCACCCATAACCCATAACTGAGTAAAGTTATATTACTACCAAAATATCTCCTGCATAATTAACACCTTCAATATTGTACAATAATACGCAATATCACACGTCGTAAATGTGTGTTTCAGATGTTCCCAGGAGCCAAATCACTGAGACAAGAAAGAATCAAGTCATGTAATGGAATAACACCAGCCAGATAATTATATTGAGCGGACCGGGTGTAAATCACATTATGGTTTCAGGGAATGTGATCCAACATCAGACTCCGGAGAGGCATGAGCAGGAAGCGCCCGCGACAATGTGTGTTGTGAGAAGGAGCGTGAATTCCTCCAAGCCACATTATTACGTTCAGCAGCTCCACAAGAACATGCAACAGGGCAGGAACCCAAAAATGGCTTAGGTGTGTTCTCCTTCCCCCCGGGGTGCGGTGAGAGGAGTGCGCCGGCCTGGAGCCAAGATGGTGGTCAGGGTGAAAACCACAAAATGAAAATAGGGCCGGCTGAGGCCAGGACATGTCCGGCAAAGATCAAAGATGGGCGTGGCCACAGGGCACAGCAAAGTGCTATGATGATTGATGGAGGTCTTTCAGAGGCCACAGAGTACTGGGGTTCGGGAGAGTTTGTGTGCTGCAGGTCACTAAGGTCAATTTTGAAAGTCTAGGAATGGCAACAATGGCAGAAAAGTTGAGAACAAACCTAAGCTAAAAAAATTAAAGATATGTGATGCAACCAAAATAAGTTCAAATTAGGTTTGGTGGAGTTACAGAAGCCTGATTCATGATGGGCCCTATTAGCTGACAAGACCAGGGGAATGCATGGAATGGCATCCATCACATGACACATACAGAAACCGTGGTTGCCAGAGGGTGGAGTCCAAATGCAACAAAGCGGGTCAAGATGTCGCTGATATTCAGTTAGGGCCCAGACGGGGACAGATGGGCGGTTGTTGACGTCTGGGACGCTGTCTGGAGAGCATGGACTTGAAGCATGTTACAATGAAAAGCAGCACTGACCAGGATAGAAAAGGAAGCCGTTTGCAGACACTGTGCCTAGACTGGCTGAAAATACTCCCGGGGAGAGCGGGGTAATTGTGGACGGTTTCGGTGCACTTACAACTTCAAGGTTGTGGGTCCCATTCCCACAGGCACAAACCCCAAAAGCATGTATGGTATTGGCCTGACTTGTGGTGTGGTTACTGCTTTGAATCAGGAAGCATTCCAAGATTCAGGGATTAGTAAACAAAGCCTGGACAGCAGGATACTTTATGACATAAAGACGTCATTCACTAAAAGTAAAAACCTTAAATGAAATCTATATTCAGTTAAGTTGTTTTGAGTCTTTTTATACTCTCATTGAAAGCCAGTAGTCATGGAGAGGTGTGAAACATACAAAAAAAAGTCCCTTTATATAATAGACCAGGGGTACTCAAATACAAATCTTAAAAGGGCCACAAATCATTTTTTCAATGAGCCAAAGGTCCATTTAATCAGGTCGGTCAGACCATATGCAAAAAATACCGTAATATTAAAAACAAAATGTCCTTTTTGTTCAAAACAACAACAGAAAAATGAACTTCAGTTGTGCTCATAAGTTTACATAACCTGGCAGAATTTGTGAATTCTTTTGGCCATTTTTCAGAGAATATGAAAGATAAGAGAAACACTTTTTTTTTCACTCATGGTTAGAGGTTGGGTGAAGCAATTTATTATCAAACAACTGTGATTACTCTTTTTATATCATAATGACAACAGAAACTACCCAAGAAACCATAAATTCTGCCAGGGTATGTAAACTAATGAGCACAGCTGTAAATGGTGTTGTGTGTTTTTGTGTCATGGATGTATCAAGAGTCCTGCTTGCAGCTTGATATGATGATTTCAGTGCATCTATTTTGTAGTTCTTACCTCTGAATTTTGAAGAAATGTCTCTTCAAAATTCCTAAGCTTCGTCTTATAATGTCATTTCAAATTGGAAATCTTCAGCTATAGTCTCCTGGCATATTAAGCACTTGTGTCTTGTGGTGGTTGGAGGGTGAGTGAATGCAAAAGTTTCACATTTGGGTTGTGCATAAATCTACCCATAAATGAGCTTACTTCTCAGTTGTATATTAACTTGATTAACATTTCATCATTACAGCCTTCCATACTGTAAAATATGGTCCTGATATTAGGTAAAAAAAATGCTATTATTCCAAGCCCTTTATCAGGGTAGAGACATGGCAAAGCATACACACATCTTCATCTACATATAATTTCTTCTTGCTTCATGAAAAGCAGATTTAAAAAATGTTAGGCTTGAGTCGTATCTTCAATCCTGCTCCCAACCACAGGGTGCCCAGAAGACTCAAGTGTTTTCAGCAATCTGTTTCATGTCCAAACCACCTTCAGACTTTTAGGAGCTGCTACAAACCAACACGTGCAAATCAAAAACCTTTTTTCTCAATGTTACAGTATGGACATTACTCACAAGAGGTTCCTTGTTTTTGACGAGTCTTATGATTTTCACTGAGTCCTCATCATCGTCGAGGTCTTCGGGCAGCGGAGGTAGTTCAGGGTCATAACTCTTTTGGGCGACGGTATCATGGACCGACAGGAGGCTCTAGAGGAGGGAGTTGGAGGAATGGGAGGAAAGAAACAAAAGGCACAGGTTATCAGTCAAATCATAAAGGCCTTTGCTTTACCTTGGTCTAATTAGCTAAATAAAGAATAGCCAAACATGATATTAAAAATGCAATCTATCATTTCTTTCTGTGAGCGAGGCAGAGAAAATGCAGACTGCAGAGAGGATGGTTATGAATTGGAGTGTCTCCCTAAAGTGCTGGGTGATGGATTTAGAAGCATTCAGAGCCAAAACCTGTAGCTACATGGGTTAATTGCCATTAGGCCCATGTTCTACCTCCATACATCTCTCTGATTAAAGGCACCCGCCCCAGACCACTGCTAAGCACAAACTGTGAGCTAAGAGTTGGGGGTGGCAACCTTTGTTATGCTTTTTCTTATGATATCCAGGGCGCAGTGGTGAACACTCAGAGAAGCGATGTTCTGCACTATTCGGCGGCACGCTCAAAGTAATGAAGTTCTCAGCCACCTCAGATATTTCACACGTTCACGAGCAGACATAAAAAAGAGACGAAACGCAGACAAGAATGATGCCATTGAGACATTCATTTTTCAAACTATTTAACGACTCCATGTCCAGGACCGAGATGCAGCTGGACGCGTGCTGCTTTTTCCGAGGTTGAGACGGGGGGGGAGGAAAAGTGAGAAAAACATCTTCCAAGCCATGTGCCAGACAAAAGTAAAGAGAGAGAGAGAGAGAGAGAGAGAGAGAGAGAGAGCCAGAGAAAGAAAGAAAGGGAGAGGGAAATGGTGAGAAGAGGAGCAGTGTGTTTTATGACATGGGAGCATGCTGCATTACAGCGTTCAAGATGTTGCTAACTGGGAGCAGATGAGAGGAGGAGACAACTGTAGCTCTGTGGCCAGGATCCACTGAGAGACATGCTGACCAACACACGTACAAATACACTCACAGACTGAATACTGCTTACCTGTGAGTAGGGCTCAACAAGTGGTATTTTTTGGAGGTTGCCAATACCAATTTTAGAAGCTTCAGATTCCTTGATTATAGAGAAAATGGTCAAAATGGTAAATATTTTATAATCCACCAAATAGACGGATATTTTTCAGTGCCAAGGTTTTTAAAAGGCAGCTCTCTTTATTAAGTAACTTAGTTAGAATAGAAAGAATATGTAACAGTCTTAAATAGCCAACCAAATCCAGTTTGGACCACTGTCCTCTCAGCTGATACTGTGCTGCCGAGAGTGCTGAGAGGATTGTAAACTACTGAGTTGGAGAAAAATCAACAGTGAAATATATATGGTGACTCCTTTTCTAAATCACCTCAAGCATTGATTTCTACAATCCATCCTTCTGCTTACTTATTGCTTTTTGGAAATACATATGCCCCCCCTTCAGTCTAAATCAAGAATTTAGACTGAAAAAAAAATGAGGGCCTCCAATTCTACAATTTCATTTAGCAGACGCTTTTGTCCAAAGCGACGTACAACACAAACAAGAATTTAAACTGGAGGGAAAAACCTTAGTAAGTGCGACAAAGTGCTTCAAGTTGATTGGCCACAGGTTCTGCCATCTAGTGCCAGAAGAAGTGCCAGTTTGTTGGGTTTTTTTTTTCTTAAAGATAATGTAGCAACAGCCAATCACAACAAATAATTCAAGTCAACAATATCGTTAAACATTCAACAGAATTCAATATTCAGTGCTAAATATTCAATAGGAGCTGGGTTTTAGACCTTCTGATTCATTCTACCCTTGAGGACAAAGAGGAGAAGGGTCAGGTCAAGTGCCTATGTGTTCCCTGAACAGTTGAGTTTTCAGACATCTCGAAAGTAGAAAGGCCTGTGTCCATACACATCATTTTCTGCACTGGCAGCCCCAACAACCCAAATACCCACATTTCAGAATTCTTCTCACCAACATTTCATGTTTCTAGGTTATGAAAGTTGTCCCACAGCACTTCTGCTGTCTCACTCTCACTCTTAGTGAACACTAAGTCTGTTTTTTAACATTAGCAGCAGCTCCAGACCTGGAAATTGTACCTTGATATCTCCTCCATATGGACCTCGGCCATTGTTGATTACAAAGTTGATTTTAATTGGACGGTTAAAGTGCAGCGACATTGACAAGTGCAGTGATGTTCTAGAAGCTGAAACATATTCAACTGAGAGCACTGAAACAAAAACCGCTGATGCCAAGAGCGTGTTTGAGTTTAGGAATGCAAGGCAAGAAACTGCTTTAAGGAACACAGGCCCTTAAAATGAAACTCCAGACAGCAGTTGTTGAGATCTGAGAATTTGGCAACATTAATATCTTGAAAACACCCGTAATAAGGCTCTGACTGAAAACTAGTCCAAATCAGGAAAAAAAACAACCAGAATTTCCCAGAAATACACGCATTTTATTTCATATTATTCATCCTTATCATCATTCGTCACTAAATTTCTCTTATTTCCTAGGCCCTTCTGTCTAAACTTATCTCAAACACCTTTGATCCTTTCTCCTCTTCATGTTTGCTCTTCTTCATTTTTATCGTTTTTGCGTTTTTCTCCAAATTCTTCCCAGCAATATTTCTCAGAACAGACTTAACAACGTGTTCCTGGCTTTCATCTGCACTGTATGTAAACACACACTCTGTGCTGTGTTGTTTGTCTGGGGATTCTGTCATTATGTTTTTGAAATATTCTCTTTGGAAGACGAGAAACTGAAACTGTTTGCAGATGAAGACAATAAAAAGTGAACTGAACAGCAAAGGGCTCACAAACTTTTGCTCCACATAACACTGTATACTACGACTATAGCACTATGTGAAGACATGGATACAGGGGATAGAGTGTTCATGTTTTCCATCAGGTTGTGATGACCTCAGTTATGTTGCTTTTAAACACTCTCAAGACTTTATATCTCAGCAGAGCTGTTGCCAGTGAATGAAAGTAGGACTTCATTCCGAGCTAAATAAAATATCACAAGGAAAATATTTATGGACGGATGCTTCAGACTATATAGCAGCCATCCCTTTTTCTGTTTTCTTTACCTTCTTTTCCCCCCACGGGGAGTGTGAGAAATACAATTTTAATTTAGCAATAGATCAGATTTCTTGAAAACATCCTTCAGTGAAAGTTGGCCTGTGCAGCGACAGCAAACCTCATACGAAAGAAAACGATTTTTTGAGTTTTGGGTTGGATACATGTGGTGCTGTGGCTCTCTTTATGGTGTCTGACTGCCAGTCATAGCACCTGATCTGGGTCGCAACAACATGCGGGTCAGCCAGGCGTCCATCAGCATCTCAGCGGGGTGGGACCCCAAGAAAATCTACAGTACTTTGTTCAGGCTGTGCTGCTTTAGGCCTCAGGATGAAACAGCACTAGTGCAAAAACAAATGTTATATTAACCCATTAGACACAAAACTATCAAACAATAATTAGGATTATTTTTAAAGGCCTATTTTTTGGTGTTTTTTTTGCATTTCCTACCTTTCTTTTCAATTGAGTTTGCATTTTATTTGTCCCATTTTGAGCTGTTTAAAAAAAAATCTGAATTAACTTTTATGTAGTAGAAGTAGTTCATGATACAATTACACATAATTCAAATAAAGAGCAGTGGTGGTTCTGGGGAGGGGCCAACAGGGGCCAGTGCCCCTGTAAAACTGAACCTGGACCCCCCTGTGGCCCTCCCTCTACACCAAACAAATATTATACAATAAAAAGCTTCAGTATCATGCCAATGTTACAGGTGGAACATGTGTGTGGCACTTGGTTCCAGTCCCTCAGAGCACTAAGGGACTCATGTTGAGTGTAAACAGCCAAACAGCTGCTGTCAGTCTGCATTTTGATATAGTACACGGTGGTATATATGTCTAGTATATAGGGATGCGCTGATGTTTTTCCAGTTTTTTCTCAGTTGGTCCCCCCCTTCTCAGTCTCTTTTGTCAGGGTTGAATGCATCCCTCTGACAACACCCTTGGCCCCAGCCTGCCCCCCCAGTAAAACTGGCCTAGAACCGCCATTGGTAAAGAGCATGTAGCTGGTGTGCTGCTTGATTTCCACTGCACTCTCTCTCTACACATTTCCTTCTCAGGCTCACCTCAACCTTTCCTCCACTGACCTGCCAGTTTCTGTTTCCTCTGAACTCCATCCATCAGGCCTAATATCCTGACCTGTGAGTGTCCTCTCGTCCATGGCACTTCCTTAAGTCTGGCTTTGCTCCACACTGCAGCCACATTCTCCCCCATGGTCGTGCCTAACAACCCGTAACAGAGCCACAGCTAATTCCTTGTAAAAACTTTCGAGGAAGTAGCGAAAACAGCTGTATGCTAATAGATAGCACATGGTACATGGCCTGGCTGGTGACCGCTGACATGCGAGCACAACTACACAGGTAGAACAGAGGTCTCTGTGTGGAGGCTCTCTTCCTGGGCTGATATGAGTCAGTGGGTCTTGTTATGCCTCAATGTCAGTGGGTTAGCTGCCTAATCAAATCTGGACTGATATCCTTGTGTCGGCCCTGCAGCTGAGAAGGAGAGTGAGAGACTGAAAGAAACATGAAGGGAAGCGAAACCACCCTTGTTTTCCAGGCATCCTGTCCTTCCTCGGTTCGTGTGTTTGTGTTCATTAGGCATAATAAGGATCCTAGAAAAACAGATCACCGAGCTTGACTAAATAAACCTGCTCGTACATTCCTGACATTGGCCTCTCATTAAAGCCCCCGTGGTCCTGTCACCGACCTGCTCCTTTTTCAGCTAGTGGTGCTGGATCTGTGCGGGGTAACTGCTCTCCCTCAGGCGGGAAGGATCCTGCTGTGAGTGTGAGGCGCTGCTGTAGACCAGCTGGGATTTGACACCTACCCTCTCTCTAAGCCTTGAACCTCAGAATGCACCGCCCTGAGTCAAACACATTCTGCAAGCATGTAGACACCCACCTCTATACTTGCTGACGGAAACAGCCGGCCATCATAATTGGCACTTTCATCACTGTCAATATTAGTCTTGCTGAGGGGGGCTAATATGCTCCAAAGTTGTTTTTTCATGTGTAAATGGCAGGAGAAAAAGTTTGAGGCAGTGAAGGAAAGCAAGAGGAGAAAGAGAGACGGGAGTTTTAAAGAGCCTGATTTATATCCCCACCCTAGGAATGGATCATTTCAGCCATAATTAAGAGTGATACAGTTACTATCGCACAGAGACGCCATTCAAAGGCAGCAGCCATCTGCTTGTGTTTTACACCCCTGGCCTCGTGATTTACACTGAGGCGGGCTGGTACGGTATCAAGTGCCCTGGAGGACAGATGGAGAAAGAAAAGGAGACAAAAACTCTTCAAAAGTTATCGTTGAAGAAGCTCAAATTCTGCCAACAAGTATGAGACACAAAGACAGGATAACGTGAAGAGTAACTGTAAGTTCTCCGTCCAAGCTAAGACACTGGAACTAATCTATCATAGACCCAATCTCTATGCAGAAGCCCGGTACCTTTTAAGCCAAGGTGCTTAAAGTTGAACAGAAACTCAGGAGTGAGGTCATTGATCAGCTTGAGAAATGGTATGCAAGTGTTTCAGCAGAGAAAAATGTCAATAATTCAACTTGACAACACCAGGTATGACGTTTGCCTTCGAAATAAGTCTCAAACTGTTATTTGAGGTTACTAACAGGAGGTGGAAATTGTCTATAGAGCTATTTTAATCATATCTTTTAATTGATCCCACTTGATGGAACTGATGCAAAGCAGTTTAAGAAGACTACAGGTATGATACTGGCTAATCTGCCCTGGTTCATTACTGAAACACCAATACAGTGTATGTTGCCTTCCTTGACCTCGGTAGTGTCTGTGCTTCAGTATAAGAAGCAGTAGCCAATTATTCTCCACTGTTTGATGAGGGAACATTTGGCGGACCTCACAGTGCACTCATGGGGAGGTCTGCTGAGCAGCAGAGAACAGAACAACAACACTGAAGAGAACAAGTTCACAAAGAGTGACGACAAGTAAATATTGGAGAGGCTTGCTCTGAGCAGAAGCATGAGTTTGAGGGAGGATATCGGCAGCATGATTTGACATCATTTTAAAGTCACAAACATTACTTCCTTTAACACATAAAGCCTTTTAGGCACACACACAGATTGCACTTTAGGGGGGTTGTTTTCTTTTGCTTTTCAAGGACAATATCAAAAGCTCTCTTGAGAACTTTTTGTGCAATCCAACCTACAGATCAATCAAGTATCTAGATCACAGAGGTCTGAGAGCTAATCAAGTCAGGAGGAGGGGGAGAGACTGGCAGAACAATTTTTTGTAATCATATCCCATTTGAAACATTTGAAAGAGTTATCAATTGTACTTACTGATATCATACTCTACCTGAGACTGATAGAGCACTGAGGCCAGCTATAAGATATAAAATACACATTTTTATCATCTCCATGCCGCTCCGTTTGATACCCCCAGGACTGCAGCTTAAATATTACATCTAAGACGATCATACTTCTGTGCCCCAAATTAATCTAAGGGAATAAACAGGAGCTAAATAGATGATTTTAGAATCCAGTATGTGTTTCACTTCACTTATTTCTTATGTCAAATCTGCTGATTTGTAAATGTTAGAGATTGGTCATTTGCTGCCAACATCTTCCTTTTTATGTAAACATGCGCAAAGACACTGTTAAGAAAGTGACATCAGGCTTTCTGTGACTGTTAACCTCAATCTCATTAATCAGGGTGAGTGAGGCTAAGATAACCTAAAGATACCCATGCTTTGCTGAACTCGCTTAATATTATATACCCAGCTGTCAGTAAGGTAAGAGCTTTCAGATGACTGAAGGGTCTGCTGTAGAAGTTGCCACACCTACAGTTAAAAGGCAAACTCCAATAACCTGGGCCATGTCAAGTTTGATTGTGATATTGCTGCCTTTTTTGTCCTATTGTTTACTTTGTTTTTCTATTTGTTGAGCCATTTTTTAAGTGGATAATATATGATCAAGTGTATTTGCCAACTGGGATCAACCAGTTTTCTGTCTGTGTAATTAAGAGATATATTTGATCAATTTCAAAAATGTTGTACTTATCAATTTTTTAGACTGAAAAGTAGTAAAAAAAAATAATTGGTTAGATGGGTAAACAGTTGTGATGAGGAATTATGTATTTGTATTTGATGTATTTTTGAAAAATGCTTAAAAACAAACAGATACAAAAATATATAGATGAAGTATAAACTATTACATTCAATTATTATTATTATTATTAATGATAATAATGATAATAATAATAATAATAATAATAATAATAATAATAATAATAATAATAATAATAATAATAATAATGCATTTTATTTATAGCCGCCGTTGATGACACTCAAGGTCACCTTACAACATTAAAACAAACAGAGTTTAAATAACAAACTGAAAATAAAACACAATTTAAAAAGTTTTAAGTGAATGTACAGTGGAGTTGTGGTCAGATGGAGTAAGCCAGTCTAATTAGATGAGTTTTGAGTTTGGATTTAAAATGTGGGAGTGAGTCAGCATTACGGATTTCAGGTGGGAGAGAGTTCCAAAGCTCCCCATGGTAACAAGGCGAGCAGGGGGGACAGTGAGAAATTAGACTTCTCTAAGATTTCTAAACTGCTGCTTGTTGAGATTGAAATTCTTTTTGTTTGTTTGTGTGTAAGTTTGTTTCTGAATGAAACGTTTGAAGATTGCTTTGTTATAAAATAACATAATTACTGCACAATGTTGCCTATACGGTATAAGTTATGTTAAAGGGTAGGCAGGATAAGCCTTGGCTTCAGCCTACACCTTTTTTGGTCAGCATGTGATTGGCTTAAATATATGTGGATGTGTATGCATGTTTATGTATGCATGAATGTACATGTGGGTGTGTCCGTATGCATGTACATATCAATATGTGTGTGTATGTATATGCTGGACTCTAAATATATTTTCTTGATGAATCCCTCTGTGATTGTTTTGTTTTTTTGCTTTTATTTGTAATTTTTACATGGCTCCTATGTTGTGGAGAGAAGTGTTGGTTGTTGATGCAGATCAAAATAATCCTAACCAATCAAATGTGCAGACACTCAAAATCAACCTTCAAGAGGCACAGGTAGTTCTACCTGTCAAGAGACCCACACCAGGGAGTGCAGGTTGTTGTCTTGGTCAGTGTGTCTGCTCTGTGTGTGTGTTTACACCTGGCCTACAGCCCTGTTATCTGCCTTCAAAACTCATCAGTGAATGTTGGTGTATCTCTCTGATCAATGACTTTCACAGACTCTGCATGTTGATAGATTGATCCTTTGTCATGCCAAATACCTTCACAGTAAGCAGAATTAAAATAATAAACGCAGGGCATTTCACTTCAAGGTAGACAGAGACATGGAACGCAGCGTCCCCACAAAGCAAAGCAGGAGAGAAAGGCTGTGATAGATGGTGAGCGTTTTTCTCGTGTGGTCGAGGATCAACTGCTATATGTCTTTTCAGCATTGCATGTTTTGATTGCCAGTTAAAATGCATAAACTATATGAATACAGATCCCTTTTTTCATGCTTCATGATCTGTTACCGCACATGCTTGATTCATACTTTTCACATTTTTACTCATACTGCTGAACTGATCTAATTTTTTTAAATGACATCACCAGCTTTGACATCCAAAAACTCCACATGCTGGTCTGATTGTGAGTCTGATCCTTTTCGAACCCCCCCTGTCTTTTAACAACTCTTGATTTTGTGAGATATTGAACATTTGTATCAGCCATAATGTATTTTCTCTGTGTGTGAGTGTCAGGATGGGGAGGGGGGGGCTTCATGCTGAGCTGTTGTTTCTGGCAGATCTCTAATAAGCATGACGCTAGAGCATTAAAAAAAAGGAGCCGATCCAGCTCTCCTTTTGTCCCGCCGTGATCGTGAAGTCAGCTCTGTCTGGATGAGACACCTGGAGCGCCTGATGGATGACCCGAGTTACGCATTTGAAATGAAAATGTGTAAATTCATTTTGTAGCTGTCTGCATCTGGATAACGAGGCCGGGGAAAAAAAGCAGCCAAGAATAGGAAGAAGGGCACAAAAAAAATGAGTGGATGTCACCTTCTTATTCTGTGTGTAGAAGAAACAGGGATAATACCTGAAGTACCTTAAGAGCAAATATCTGTACACTGTGTGATCAAGCCAGTAAGAAGAGAAGCCAAAGCTTTTGTTTGGTGGATTTTTTTATTGCCACATCTGCCGGATATTCAGATTTTTTAAAGCCCCTTTAAATATCTTTAAATATTTGCCCTGAAGAGTCATAGCTATCAGTAGTCGTAATTATGTATTAGAAGCTGATTAGCGCTTGTGTTGAAGAGTTAAAAAGGTCATAAATCCATCTGTTATATTTATTTTATAATTCTGGGCAAACAAATACATTTCTCCTCCAGACAGCCGTGTTATTCAAGTTACTCACCAAACCTTAATTTTCCTATTCTTGACCTTACATTTGAACACGTCATGATGACTTTATCAATCTTTGCCTAATAGTTATTTTACTGACCCAGCTTTGAACTCATCATAACCTTATAACATCACATTTAGTTAGCTAACAAGCTTTTAACCTGCCGATTTTGATATGGATCTGAACGTTGGATTATTATTTTTAACTAACAGGACTGACTACATAGTTTGGTTATAATTACAACAGCTGCTTTGAGTTGAGCAGCAGCAGCAGCAAATGTAGTAGTTGGAGTAGTTAAATATCTGGTGGCTGGCAGTTCAGTTGTATTCAAATACTTTATTAGACAATCAATGTTTGTTTGTGCTCCAGTGTAGTTTAGATGAAATTACTTGATTTGACCAAAACTCTGCATCTTTTAGTTTCCAGTAGTTCCAAACATGTATATACGTGTCCTTTTTGGTGATAGTTCCTTAGCCATTGCTGAACTCCTGTTATGTTCGTTTCTCTGGAGCAGCAATAATGTTCCTGGGTCAATTTGACTCGAGGCATATTGAATTATCCAAAAGTGTTAGAACCCCAAAAAATCCCAATACACTTTTTTTTTTTAAATCTAATTTTAAAAAACCCATTTAAATTAAGATTTGTTCCATTGGTGTTCTTTAATTCTCACAGATCATGGTTCAATGAGGATAACTCACTAATTTTTCATTCAAATTCATGTTCAAACTTTTTTTAATGTACATTGGAAAGACCTAAATATAAATAGGATAATTTTACATGACAGAATTTTGTTTATTTAATTTTAAATTTTGAATGTTTTTTTTTTTTTATGAAGTAATGTTGATAAATTAACACGACATCTCTTCTTTGACATGCTGCCCAGATTTTTATGCTGCATGTAGCTGGTTTGGAAGGCATATATTGCCTTAAATAGACTTTAAAAAGGGTCAATTTGACCCACAACATAACAGGAGGGTTAATAAAAACAGTAATGATTATATGAGCCTGAACTCACCTTGACATGGGGTTTTGCCAGTATTTGAAGAAGCTCTTTGATATCTTCATTGGCTGTGTTCCCCTCCAGTTCCGCAGACACCTGAACAAAGAAAAATGAAAAAGCATGACAAATGGCGGCTATTAACCATGGTGAAAGAACATTAAATTGTGAGTTAGACAACTTCATTACGGAGGGCAATTCAGCTTTGCAGCCTACAAGGTCCCTTAAATAAACACAAAACAAGACAAATACAGTCAATAATACACCCTTTATTATTTTTATGAGATGCACAACGGTGTTAAGATTAACTATCATTAGATTAACAAAGAGCTGTTTTCACACTTAAACTCCCTGTCAGATATGTACCACACAGTGACTGTCAGACATGTTCACAATATTGGAAACACTCTGGTTGTTTGGCAAAAGGGATGGTCCTCTTAGAGCATGCAGGAGGAGAAGGACTCTTTTCTAATTGGGGCCATTTCTGACAGAACTGTTTGAGCTGCACAATTGATTTGAAGCTGAATTTAATCCCATCTCACCCTTTTTGCATAGCAGGGTAAAGAGGTCATCAAAGCCAGATGAGTGCTTCTGATGAATTTCAGGCAGATACATGAGCTGATACTCTAACTCATGGGCTTTTATTTACTGACTGCACCTGCCCAAAATTGCAGACTATGTCTGTAAGCATCATTGCGACACGCCACGTGATGTGGAAAGAAAATAAAGAAGTCAGGTTGGTTGAGCTATGGCAACAGCAGACATGTCTGTCTGATGTGCCTTTCCCCTGTGATCACAACATACATCAAGAGCTTAGGAGACTTTTTCTGTTCAGTTCTGCTAGACTGGCGTGAAATGATTTTGGTTAAAAAAAACTGATCCTCATGACAAGTCAGAGTGAGATCATCAGACAGAGATATAAACAAAACTACTATGACCTGTAAAGAAGTGCGTAACAGTGAGGTAACCTCTCAAACAAATGTGGAAATAGCATAGTTGTATTCTCAGCAACGAACAGGAGTCCAACAGACAGGAAAGGTGACACTGTCTTAAATTAGGAGCATCATAATGGGAGATGAGGTCACACCTTGGCCCCACATTCACGCTCCTCGTGATTAAATATACTGTTCAGTAGAATCATTTTTCAATGAAAAACTGAGGAACAAAAGAAAACAGTCCTATCCGTCTTGGAAACACTTGGAGCCGTGAAAGCATCTCTCAGCAGTGGGACCGAGCTGGACCACGTTCCTGATGAATGTCTGGTAGCTCTGAGACTAGAGACTGAGCTTCTGAGGCCCAGGCCACGCTCCTCCGTCTGCACTCTGATTTATGGGTGATCCTCATGGACGTGGTGTGAGTGTGGAGAGGAGAGGCGAGGAGTCAGACACAAAGACCTGCTTGTAATGAACCACAATCACAAGCTACTACTGAAGGAGGGCTAGGGGAGACCAGAGGCTGTGGTGTAAGGGAACGCTTACAGTCTTACACACATACACAGTCATGATTCTTAACACTGGTCATACTACTATGGGATTCGATCTAATGGTGGAGCAGATCAGCCTTTGAGCATACCTCAAAAATGAACTTATATCAGGGATGGGAATCCAGGGTAACTCAATATGGTACCTGATAGATGGCTCACAGTACCAGCAGTATTACAATACACCATTGAAACCATGTTGCTTCACTTTAGAACATCCTTGTTACGCCACAGTATACATGTGAAGCTCAACACACCAAGAGAGGAGGTGTAACAGGAAACATGGCTTGGACAAATAAGTTTGCTGAAAAGGAAATTAACAAAGGAGTTATTTTCTAATTAATTTACATTGGATGATCATAACTAAATGCTAAATCAGACAGGATACACAGCAGCGGCATCTAATGTGCAAAAGTGAGAGGTGATGAGGTTCTGAGACAAACTTTTTTCAAGTTCTTTCTCGCAAACCTTTTTTTTAGAATCTCATAAATTGGCAACTTTTTTCCTCACAAATTTGCAACTTTAACTTCAGAATATTACTCTATTCCTCTGGCTCAGTTTCTTTTTTTCCTACCATGGCCCAAGTAAGCCATTGTAGCTTAGAGCTAGACAAGCAACACAATTTTTTGGGGCATATTCACTCAACCAAGCTCCTATGACAAACAAAAGGAACTGTTCTGCAGGTTTCAGTGAACTCTAATCAAAGATTTATTTAACCTTCATTTAACCAGGTAAGTCATTAAGAACAAATTCTTGGAAATTAAGAAAATATTTGAAATTGATGTTCCCTTAAACCCATTTAGTTTTGTGTTGGGATTAGATTCAACCTATCAAAGAAAACACAGATACATTTTAAGAATTGCTCTTTATGCGGCATGGCTTACTATTCTTCAGAAATGGTTGGATGAGGAGCCTCCTGACATTAAAACATGGTAGGACAAATTAATGTCTATTTTACCATTAGAGAGATTATCACATGTTCTCAGAGGCACTCTTGAAGTTTTTGTAACAGACTGGTCACCATTAGCAACTTATCTGAAAGAAGAATGGGTAAGAGTTATAAGTATAGTGGTATCAGATGTATCACATTAAAATGCTACATGTATACATTTTTCAGGTTGTGATTGCGGCATATACTAACACAGTAAAAGAAAAATGTGTCCTTTCATTGCCTTGTTTTGCTTTGTTTTGATAATATTTTCTGTGGGATCATTATAAGTTTATTTTCTTTGTGGGTTTTTTGTGTATTGTGAAATCTTTATTTAAGAATAAATATATTGAAAATAAAGAACAAATTCTTATTTCCAGTGACGACCTGGCAAAAGGCACCTGGCAGCGACAGCAGGAGTCCAGGATTAAAAGTATTAAAAGGATTAAAAGGATTAAAAGCAGGTGAAGGTGTGTTTAAGAGTGTCCATGAGAGGGTTCCTGAAGGCTGATTTTGAGATGTAGTTGACCAGTTTTAAAGATGTGGGTTCAAAAAAATCAGGGAGGAAAATTAAAGTCCACTTGATGATTTAATGATTAAAATCCTGATCAGTTTTTGCCCTAATAAAAACTTAATGTGAGAAACTCTCCGTTACTGTCGGCGCCCCTTGTGGATACCTCCTATCCTTTTTCTGATCTTATCCTGTGCCAAAGGATTGTTTTTTGGCCCAAAATATCATCCAGGTTTCTTTTAACAGTCAAACGTGTCTCTCACTGCTGCAGAAAATGTCAGATATAAGGGATTTTTATCTACACACAGTAAGTCATCTTGGCGGCCATCTACCCCACTGCAGTAACTACAGATATTACACACCAAGAAGAATCACAAAGATGCATCACCATTCAGTCTTTCATAACAGGTCAAAAACTCCTTACTGGGGCTTTAAAATTTGAAGAAAATGTTTAACAAGGAAATCATTTTTTAACCTTTTAGAGAATAATGCTTTAAGCCTTAACAAAGGTTTAAGCTGAGTAAAACTTGCAATCACACTGTGAAGTAAAAGCGTAAGTGAGTGTAGCAAAGAAGCGTGAAGAGACACATGGATCACTTTGGTGCCTTTCTTGTCATCATGCAGCAGATGAACTGAACCAGAGGGAATCTCTCAGTGCTCTCCTTTAAGGCAGACGATGACAGAGGTCGGGAAAACCTACAGTTTGTTTGACTAACGACCCCTGTGGAGGGGGAATAAGGTACAGAGGTGAGGTGGAGGTGAAAGCAGGGGGTCATGGGGTTACAGCCGGGTTAGGGAGAGCTCTATGTCACTTTACCTGAAGGCAACAGCAAGGGTTTAGTCTAAGGGGGGGGGGGGGGGTCTTTTTTATTATTTCCATTAGCTTTGACCCCCTCTAAGGTAGAGAGACCATGCTAATGAATAGCCCCAGTGGTCAAGGTTATTCTAGCTGAAGCTCACTCAAACATATATTAGTTCAATTTATCACAAGTTTGACAAAAAAAAAATGTAGATTTGGAAAAAGGTCAGAGGGAAGGGTGGAAGGGTCAGAGTCATGTCTGTTTAAGATTAAAATGAACCTGAAACTAGAGAAATTCTCTTACATACAAAAGACTTGATAAGAAGAATTGTTATCCACCTGTGTTTAAAGGCGTTTTTCCGTCGCAGGAACTTTACCCCGGAACTAGGGACTTTACCCCTGAACTACGTGCGTTTCGACCAGAGGAACCAGGGTCTAAATATTGTTCAGGGATAGATAATCTCCCCCCTTTAAAAAGCCCCTGCTTGTGGGGTAGTACTTTTCAAAGGTTCTTGGACTTTCGGTTGAACGTTACGGTGTTTGTGGAGTTTACACAGTTGTTGAAACACAGAGGGAGTTCCTGGGAATGCATACTAGTTTAGTTTTTTTATTAAGATTTCAAAATATTTAACATAATTTTTTTTCTCCATACATCACTGGCCTGATTTGCACAATCTACCCAGGACTTCAGCCCACGGTCGAAACGCAGACAACAATGGGGGCACAGGAACCTTTAGTTCTGGGGAAAGTAGTACTCGTGGCTAAAAAACCCCGGAACTCTTGGTCGAAATGCACCTTAATACTTGATTCTGCTTGGTCAAAACTACGTAACAATGGTGTTTTATTTATTGACAGTATAGTGTTGCTGTCAACAACTTGATCACACACTCCAGATCAAATCAATCTTCAGAAAAGAGTCTGGCACATTTCACCTCTGCCTGTTGACACTGTGGCAAAAATGTTAGTTTCTTTTAGCAGTCCATTGTGGTCTACGACATAGATGATATTCTTAATATTACTCATAATTTATTTGTAGAGCTAAAAATATGTAGATTCAAGGTTAATGGCTGACCCGTCACCAGAGAAGAAAGGAAAAGAGCACAGAAACAGGAAGGGAGCGGAATGAAAGAGATGTCGACCAAATTAAAGAAGACAGACACAAAGCAAACACAAAAAGGAACACAGTGTGGGCGGTGTTCAAGAGCTGGTCGATGAAAATGTCAACACAGGTTGAAGGCCTTCAGGTGCTGCAGTCGTTTTGTGCATCAGTTCAAAATTCTAACAGAAAAATGCCCCTCAGGGTGCAACGACCCCTCTGCTTTGTGTTGAGGTCCAGCTTATCCTCTTGGGGCTCCAATCTTCTATAACCACCTACTCACTATACATTATCTCTTACCTATCAAGTCAGACAATTAAATAGATTATATTGCATCAATTGAAGATACAATTCCTTACTCAGATTTTTCTTCTTGCAGTGAAAAGTGGTGAGGCAAAAGTCAGAAGAAGAAACAACAAGGTAGCACTTATGACAAAGGAGAAAGGGAAAACAGAGGAAGCAAGAGAGGAATGGAGAAGGAGTGAAAGGTAAAGATGAAGGGGAGTCCAGGTTAGGGTCTTTAGTGCAGGAAAATCTCTTGCGTTCATACACAACCATCCATCATGTCATCTATAAGCTGCTTACAGCGATGGGAAGGAGGCAAACACAGACTGAGAACTGTAAATTTCCAGTCCCTCATATTGTCTTATTAAAGCACCTTGTCCCATAACTCAGTGTGGAGGACAGATGGGACATGTTTGACTCTGATCTCTACCTTCCAGGTTAGAGTCACATTTTCCATCCTCAGACCTTCACAGCGAGAGAGAGAGGGAGGGTGGGTGAGAGGGAGGGAGGGGGAGGAAAATGATGCTGGTCTCCTTTGAGACGTTGTTTATTTCATTTGTAAAATGTCATGGCAGGCAGCGCAGTGTTTGGATAAGTTTGATCCCAGCATGTCAGTTTATAGCGCTCCCTTGACCCTGAGAGGCTGAAGACTTACTACTTTAATATAACACTGCCAATATATCAAACTGTCTCTATATAAAGTGCTTTTATTATAAGTTAAAATGTTCCATGAAAAAATTATCTGATCTCAGTCTGTCAGTGTTGTGGAGTTCAGATGATGGATCAACTCCATTTGGCTTGATTTGGAGCCTTGCTGATCAATAAAACACCTGTTGAGAGCAGTCTGAATTTTACCTGTATTTTTTTTCTCTAACAACATTTTGATAAGACATTACTCAATCCTGCAATGAGATGTTTGCTCAAAGCTGTATTTTGTAGATTTTAATAAAAGTTTAAGAGTCTCACGGTCTAAAAACTGGCTTTACACTCTTGGAAAAAATGAATTTAACATTGATAATTGATATAAATGTTTCTCGTGCAAATATCTTATTGAAAGGAGAAAGGGTTCCTTAGTGTGACTTAAACCCAAAAATATTTTTATTAGTTTCCTCTTGAAGAACATAGTTTGCAATCTCTTATAGTGGTAGGAATCACTGAATGACTCATGATTCAATGAGATATGCAATACGTGGCCCAGGATAATATCAGCGAATCTGCAATAAATGATGTAATGACAGACAATCAAAATAAAAAGTGCAGTACCTATATCCTTTTACACTGCATATTGGTTTGGTTTCTCTAAGATGAAACATTATACATGTATTGAGTGTGTGAATTCAATTTACAAAACTATGGCACATTTGTTAAATTAGTCAAAAAAAACATATTTCCTTAAAGGCACAGTGTGTTCTTATTTAGCTGCATAACAGAATAGGCTTGGTAGATGGGAAATATAATGGTCCTTCATCCCATGTGCAATCAGACCGTTTAACACCAGCACTACAATGTCCCGTTAATCATCTGTTTTCATCTTTCATGTCACTGCATGGCAGTTACTATGTGACTTGGCACATTCACAAATAACTATTGTATCCATCTGAATTGCACTGTTCTTCATACTGTGTATGTTTTTTTTTAAATAACCTGGTGCAATTTTATGCGTGCAATGACTTACCTTATCTATTTATCAGATAGAAGTGTACATAGTATGTATACTTCTGTAATAGTTGCCATATTTTATTCTATTTTATTCTATTTTACCTTTATCATCATTATTATTATTATTGTTTTTATATTTTGAACTATGTAAGTACATTGTTGTATTCCCTTGTTCCATGTTGTAAGCTGGTGTAAGAAAAGAATTTCCCCCAATGGGGGACCAATAAAGTATATCTTATCTTATCTTATCTTAATTCCCTAAGCATGTTTAATTTAGTGTTTCATCATCTGAATATGAAAATTGTTTTGTTTTTGTTAACTTAGAAAGAGCCTTTATATCTACAAAGAAGCTGGTTCCACAGAAGTCGCCATCTTGCACCACCATGTTGCTACCATCGCACAGAATGGACAATTTATGTATTTAGCGAGTGGCTGCTGTTGGAAGATGAAGAGGAAGAAGAGAGTGGTTGTGCACAAAATAATTTGTTTTTGATGGGTAAACACTTGAACCATACTTGTAATGCATCACAGGAACTTGTTGTCCTTGAAAGAAATTGTTGCATTACTGATGGAAGGGGTCAGTTAGAAGCATTTCTAAGAATATATATATACACATTTTAGTTTCAGTCAGCTTTCATTTCCCCGTCGCCATCAGTAGGACTCCTGTCCTATGAGCACTGGTGTAAGTCTTGCATCTTGGTAGTTTTTATCATTACAAATACATTAAAGACAAATACCATTACAGCAATATATCGACATCCTGACTTGTGTGAGTATTAATGCTAAGGTTATTAGTGTGAAAGTGTAATTATGCAACAAAAGCCCCTCTTTTTAAGAAAGAAAGAAAGAAAGAAACGTACTTTACTACTACTACTACTACTACTACTACTACTTAGGGAGAGACGTCAGAGTGAGGATGCTGCCATCAACCAACGCACCCCAAGCAGTTAGGGGTTCGGTGCCTTGCTCAAGGGCACCTCGGCAGTGCCCAGGTAAGTAAACCAGCACCTCTCCAGCCACCAGTCCACTTGCCAGGCTTCGTCGAGGGACGAGTCCCAGAGTTAATGTGTGAATAAAGATGACAAACAAGAAAAGAAGAGTCATCTAATAAGAAACAAAAGGTGCAAATAGAGTCTGAAGCAAGGATAGATAAAGGTTACATTTTTCATGCTTTAATGAGAGAATCATGAGACAGGACTGGGGGAGATTCAAGGACTCAATCCTCAATGAATTTCCAGTTTTCTGTCTAACCCTCATTACCAGGACAGGAATTTGGCCTGCATCGTTTCTTATCATTATCACTGTATTTGGAATCTCTGAGTGTGGAAGTATTCTGCTGTCTAGGATTGCTCTTTGTGTTGTCTTTGATTTCCTCTATTTATCTGTTTTTATTTTAGTTTCTGTCAGTCTCAAGTAGTGTTGGATATCATACTTTCCATGTAAACATGCAGCTGTGTTAACTGGTTGGGTTGTTCGTTCTCCGTGAGACTTTGGTATTTAAACAGTTAGCTTTGATCGAACGGAATAACACAGAAAGAAACTGATTAAGACGAGCAGCCCTCGTGTTCGGCAAGGTTAAATTCCTGCTTTTGTCATTGAAGATAGGTGGCTATGACAAGAAAGTAATGTGAAAGCTGTTCTGGATTAACAAAAGATGCACCTGAACTTAAACAGAAAGGTCAGTTTTGGTCCTATCAGCTGGAAAAATGAACTCCTTTAGAGCAGGGATCCTCAAACGTTTTGGGGCCAGGGACCCCTTACAGGTGAGAATATTTTCCAAGGACACCCTCATAATTGCAACATAGATTAAGCACAGGCTTACTACCATTTGCACTCTTAGATGCCTTTGGAACGATTTGTATTGTAAAACGTATTAATGTAAATACTTCAGACCTGTTCCATAGTGAATAACAGAAAACACTTCACCATCTGTGTTTTCTGGCAGATGTATTCCTCACTTTCGCTCAAAAAAGTTTTTAGTTTTGTCCCTATATTTCGGGTGATCAGATGTCGCTTTAGCTTGGCTGGCTTCATAACTTCATTCGCTAGCACCTGAAGACAAATGACACATTTTGGTCCCCTGTCACTGTTCTCAATAAAACCAAACTCTACATACCTGTCGTCATATTTTCTTAATTTAGCTAGCTTGGGCTTAGCATCACCTGACGATGTGAACTCAGATAGAAATGGCTCCATGCTAGCAAGCTAGTAAGCAAAGCTAAGTAGTAGCAGGAACAGTTGTGACCGGAGTGAAGTGCGAATGAGTGATACGTGACAGATTGATGTGACGTGTCACAATTATATCAGTTTCTATTGGTCCAGAGCTAACTAGGGTGGGAGTAATGGGCACAATATGCTGGTTTCATTGGCGAAAATGGTCCTCATCTGTATATATGCTTTTTTTTAATGACACAGCACAATTTTATAATTTATTAGAAATTTACACAACTTTAGGTACCGGTTAGACCTTTTTCTTACTCTCCTAAAATTGAGAAAATAATCCTCAAAACATATTTATTTTCTTTCAAATCTACCAACAGCGAGGCTGATATTACCAGTTATTACATCAGTGTGCTCCTCAACAGTAAATGCCACTTATCCTTAGGGAGAACTGACACTGAAGAGGCACCTGACATTAATAAGGCATCTTATTCCTCTGTCTGTCTGCCTGGCTCTTTCCTTATATCAGTAGAAGGTATTTACTGCAGACCCGTGCTCTCTGATGGCACCCAGTGGGCTTCATGAGCAACAGCAGGTGCGCGAGTGAGGATAAAGATGTTAGGAAGGGAGCCAGAGGAGGAGAAAGGTTGCTTTTGAGGGGGAGAAGGATACGAGTCAGGCACCAGGTCATGTACTCTCTGTTTGAGCGATGGTCTGATCTGGAACAAGTGGAAGCTCTTTCTTGAAATGACGTGATCACCATTGGACAGCGTTGATACAGACTAATTGAAAAAACAGACTGGAACTTACATGTAGCTGCTTCATATTTGAGGCTGATTTGCTCTTTTTGATTAATGTTATGCAGTGTTTTTCATTCCAAAATGAGGCAAGCATGCTTCTATTTCACTCTTAATGAGGAGACGGAGACAAACTGTAATAAATGTGTTTGTACATCCATAAAAGTGTGTGCAGTCATCCAGTGACATGTCTCTATATGTGTGTATTGTAGAACTTATTCCCGGGGCCTGTTATCGATCGTGTTTCATGCGGCGTTGGCGGTGCTGGTTTGTTTGAGCGGGGGCACAGTCACCTGCTGTGAGTGCTAGACAGTGCAGCCGGGGGCAGACGGGGGTTGAAGTGTCATTTTATGTGAGGCAATAAATTAAGCATCCATTACTTGAAACTCAACCCCAAAATGAATTTCATCTAACTGTAGATCTCTCCTGTGGCACTTCAGACCTCACTCACCACTTCAATAGCGTTCATTTGGAGCGGTGACACGGCTGAAAAACAATCTGCTTTAAAAATACACCGCTGCGCTCCAGGGTTAGGAGTGTTTCTTTTTTTTTGACCAGCCAGCGATGAGGAGACTCAGGATTGTGGTGTGCAGCGAGACGCTTTGATACACCATCTCTGGGCTTTATTCTGATACCTGATAATCCCAAGGAGACGCTTTGCGGGGCATTTACCAGGAAGCATAAATTTGAAAGCCTGTAATTTGACAAAAAGAAGAGAAAGAAAATCTGTAAGAGGGAGGGAGAGATTGAGGCTGATAGTTGGGGGTCTCTTGAATGGTCTATGGCCTCTTGCCACAACCTGGGGAGGGAGAGCAGAGGCTAAAGAAAGAGCAAAAGAAGGAATCCTCTTTACAGGTCCTGTTTCTCCAAAAGCAGTCATAGCATACTTTTATTTTTTAGCAGAGAAACAAGTTTGCATTTACTTTTAACAGTACAGCTATGATTTACAAGTAATGCATTTTATACCTCTGTTCACAGGCTGAAATGAGACACTCGCAGCACGAACCATTCACCACCACAAAGATCTGTTGCCAGAGCTCTTCAGACAAGAATAACCAAGGTTGTCAGATATGGCCAAAGTGAGTTAAGAGAGAGAAGTTCTCAGACTTTTATCTTAGTTTTGTTTCCCTTAAATGTTATTCAAGCATGAAAATGTTCAGACGATGCAAAATGGGTCATCTCCTGTCACTGTATTGGGAAAGTATCCTTCGAGTTCGGTGCTAATGGTCACTTCTCCTATTTGATTGGATTCAGGACTTTGTGTTAGTCTCCAACAGGTTTAAATCTGTGGCTTAATCTATGTGACATTGATATGGGAGATTATTGCTGAGCACGGTATCTCTTTCTTGAACATTACAGAATAAATCTGGTGTAATTCTCGTTCTGTTTATTCTCCAGTTCGCAGTGTTTTTTGCTGGGATTAACACCAGAGTACAACAGATACACAGAAGAGAAAGAAGCATGAATAAGGTCTCTACAGATTCAAGCTCAGCTATGTGTTTACCCATCCTCTGCACTTCTAATCAACTAATCAGTCAAGACTGTCATGTGTTATCCTTGTTTAGTCTCTGTTTTAAATGTAAGTCTGTGATCTGTTTCATTTTGTCATACACTGCTGCACTGCTTTACTTTCCTCTGTGATTGTGTGCCCCCCCCTTAACTGTTTTCACCTGTGTCCTGTCAGTCTCACCTGCGTCTGTTTACCCCATCTGTAATCAGTCTCTGTTCTTTCCCTTCAGTGCCAGTTCCTTTCGTCAAACTCTCTTCTGCCATGCTCCTGAAGTGGACTTTTCTTTGTTGCTCTCCTTGTGTTTTCACTTTTTGCTCAGCTTTGTCGCTTTTCCTTTGTTTTTGTTTTGATTTGTTTGCACTCCATTCACGCTATTACACAGTAAGCCTTTTGTTGTTCCTTTTTATTTGTTCTAATTAACGTCAAAATTTGACTCTGGGTCTTCTCCCTTTGTGATTACGCCAAACATGACAAAGACTGGAGCCAATCCAGTGGATTCATAGGTTTAAAGGCATAATTAAATTTACCTGTTGCTTATTTCTCGGCTTCAGGCTCTGATGCTGAGAAATAAGAAACAGCAAAAACAACACTTATCACACACGTCATGTCAGCTCAATCTGCATAAAGATGTCCAGTACATTTACCTTCTGTCTGTTGACACTGTGGCAAAAACATTAGTTTACACATCTTTAAGTTACCAGTCACTATAATGCAACTTGACATTAGGGTCCTGCTCACTTTACTGGGATTCTAATTTGCATAACCACAGGTTTCCTATACATAATTCCTTCTTTTTCATTGGCTGGTAGGTAGCTGGTTTTGGCAAGATAAAGCTTATGCTCACCTGTCTCAATTATTAGTTTTGACCTCTTCCCTGCCAAGGATATACATCCTTTTAGTAAAAAACATTCTTGCTCTTTCACTGATACTTATGGATGATTCCTTCTCCCAGAGCAGAGAAGGGCAAACAAAAGGCTGAGCATGAACCGGGAATTGTGTTCTGAAACAAAATAGCAAAGGATGCTGCTAGCCAAATAAAACAAGAACTTCACCAGATTCAATAAGTCATGGTCATGAAAGAGCCAGTTTACTCAGAAATATCTTCTCTATGAATGTCACCTGGGTTTAACCACTGACTTCCACCTGTTAGAGACCAGTGGCAGGTCCTGAATCCATTGAATGATATGGAAAAAGTGAAAGCAAGCACAGTCACAGACAACGACAGAATCCTTCACCTAGTCATCACCAAAGTAAACACTGGACCCATGTTTCAAAAGCCACATATCTTCTGAACATTGTAGCATTTTTCAGAATGGACAAATCAGAAGATAATTAACTTTGTTCAACTCTTGCAACTCTCGCTCACCAGACCTGAAAACTGGATTATTCTTCTCTGCAAGGTCAGAATAACCAGTCTAGACCACGAGACGGCTTTCCTCCCTTGTGTCTCGGGACACTTTAGACTCTTTCCTTTTCGGTCTTTACCCCAACTGACTGTACAGAAATTCAGCCCCTCTCTCTCTCTGGTCTTTCCTTTGACTCAGTACTAATTAGGATGATGTATGGCTGTGGGCTCTTTAGGAGGAGGTGGAACAGTCGGAGGCACTTTGATTACAATAAACAGAGCTGCGGATTTTCAAACAAAACCACACACCAGTAAAGAGGAGTTTTCCTCCTCTCCGTTCACTGTGCCAGGCTGTTTTCTGGGGTTTACACAGGTGTGTGTGAGAGTGTGTGTGCGTAAGGGCTATTCTTGCCTGCTCGGGTCAATGCAGATACACAGTACAGTTACAAATGTTAGGACGCCGGACGTTTACAATATTAATCAGGCTAAATTTCTTTCACAGCTTGAGGAGGACATTGGCGCCAATGGAAGAAAATCCTCATCAGTGGTCCTGTTTGTACTATTACTGTCTGTGTGATGACTTCTCATTAAGTAATGAGAGGTGCTGCACGCGAGAGGGGATGCTGTAACAATGTTTTATGGACATTCAATGTGTTATAACTTATCCTGATTACATGAACAAACTTTTTTTTCTTCCAACAATCATCCAAATATTGCTGCTGTCTATTCCTCACCATCCATCTTCACTTTTCACTTTCCATCCACATCCAGGGTTAATGATCAGTCTGTCCCTGCTGAAGTGGATTTTGTGGTGCATGTCTGCATGTTTGGGCGGGGAAGGGACAGCAGGATAGGCAGCTGGTTTAAGTAATAGAGAGTGTAACTCTTAAAAAGCAAGAGTCTTAAGAGAACACCAACAGGTTAAAGTTCATTCAGGGGTGAGAGGTGAAAGACGGTGTAGATTTCCAAAGCTACTGAGGAGGGTGTTGAGCGTCTGTATGTGACTCTTGGCTCTGGTGAGCTAAAGATTTTAAGTTCAATCTGCACAATATCTAACTGTTGTACTTTGGAACAAGACAAATGACCAGCATGCTTACACTAAGTCTCCCTGGATTTGACTATAAACAAATCATGTTTGCTCCACACAAACAGTAAGACAGGGCACGCAAAGACGGAGCAGACAATGTGTGTGTAGGCTGGAGACAAATGAAGAGGAAAACTGAGATAAATGAGCGAAGAAACGGAACAAATGCAGAGCCATGCACCAGATCTCAACCCAACTGAATGTGTACATACTGAGCTGAAACCTCTGGTATTTGAAAATGAAGCCAAAACTGAAGTGCTGAAAAACTGTGATTCCTTGAATGTCCCTCTTGAGACTGGCTCCAAAAAGCCTGTGTCTTGTTAGGTTGACTGAAAGTTAGGTTTGGCCAACGTTTCAAACATGGCCACTGCCATCGTTGGGTTTCAAAACTCTGCTTCATTGAAAGTTACTAACCATAGACCTTTCTGGAGTCCCTGAGCTCCCTTGTCTCGTAGGTTCCTCTGAGCTGCCATAGGCATCCTCCTGCTGTGGACATTCTGGACTCCAGCTGAACTATAATACCTGGAAACCATCATTATAAATCCCTTTTCACCCCACCTGTAAAGCATCCTTGGGTCTCTTGAAAGGAGCTACGTAAAATCAAGTTATTATGATGATACTTATTATTATTAGCTACTTGTTTACAGTCTAAAGTCAAAAGTAAAGGATCCCACTTTCTAAGCTAATTTACCATCATATCAGTTTGACATGCTGCTGAAACAAAGGCTATGCAACGTTGAGTTGAATGCACACCTCCAGCACCTCCTTATTTTGAAGGGTGTAAAGAGGAGAAGTTTTTCTAGTAACAGGCTGGACTGTGCTTTCCAGCAGTTATCATCAAAACATCAAATGAGAACCTTTTTTAGGAGGGATGTTCAGCCTACAATCAGAGATCCACGCTCTCTACCAAGCAGCACTGATGCTGTTACAGAGGTGTGTGGTGGACCAACATCTCACTAAGATGGTTTTTGTCATCCTTCTTTTGAAACTTACATTATGAGCCAAAGCAGCAGCGCCTTCTAGGACAGGTACGGGTTTCCTGTCTTCATACTTCTGCAGCCATTCATGGATCTGAAAGAAAGGATTGTGTTCATTAGTAAGAGTATCAGAGAGAGAGAGAGAGAGAGAGAGAGAGAGAGAGAGAGAGAGAGAGAGAGTCAGGAGGTCAGTGTTGGGCTGCGGAGGCCACTGCTCAGCCTCCTTGATTAAACACACACAAACCTATGTGCACTGTTAGCAGCAAGCATGTATGAAAACATGTACAGCCTCCATCCACACCACCTTAGACATACACACACTCTTAGCAGATCAAAGTGACACCACACTAAAATCAGACACTCAGCTGATCACACATGACTGAGCACAACAGACTACTTCTAAGTATTTCAGCTCGCTTATCCACTGTACAAACAATCCAGTTTTCCATGCATTTGATATGCCCCAGCGGCCTGGAGAGGATTCCAAATCATTTCAACAGTCTGGTTAAATTGGCAAAACATTTCCTTATCAGCCTCAACGCTGCAACTGCACAATGTTGAGAGACAAAGCTGCCTCTCTGGAGAGTTTCTAAAATGGAAAGTAGCTCTGCTTCACTTTAAACTCATTTACACACTCAGAAACACTTCATCAGTCAAAATGGGAGCACAGAAGGAATAATTTCTTCACACACTTGCACCCACACACATGGAGACAAACACACAGTCACACACTGTTGCTCCTGTATGCACAGACACACAAAGCACCACAGCAAACCCCTTTGTGATTTAGGAGCAGCTGTGCAGGAATGTGTTGACAGCATACAGGCTGCTGTCAGGTCCAATCAGAGAACAGACAGGGGCGACTATCCTCCCAACAGCCACTTCTGACTTTCTCCTCAGCCCCAGCGCAGAGAAGAGGAGCCGGGCCACAGTCTGACTGATAGCTGGGCCCTGATCCTGGAGCCTCCAGCTGGATGTCCCAGGAAAAAACACTCAGAGTGATGGAGGTACAGAGGACCCTCAGGCTGAGGAGAGAGTGACAGAGAGGCCCTGGGCCAACTGTGTGTCTGCAGGGTAAGATGAACACACACACACACACACATACAGATGGAGCAGTTTCAGTTTAACAGAGAATCAGTTAGTGAGACAGAAAGCAACAAGGAAAGCAGTTTGTTTGCTGTCACACTGTGAGCAGCCACAGATGTGTGCAATTAAAACATCTGTTCTAGGATTGTCAGACATAAAATCTCCTCCTCACTGAAAAAGTCATGTTTTTTATCTGGACAGTAGCGTCACTCTGGATACTTTGAATACCACTCACAAAGAGGTGAATTTGAGATGACACAATCACAAGCCAAGATCTGTCCCCACTAATGACATCCTCCGAGGAAATGTTTTCCAGTGTTTTGGCTCTCAGCTTGAATTTTTGGGTAAGTTCTCAAAAGCAAAACAACATGTGCAGATGAGTTCATTTGAATCTTTTCAAGTTGTCATCTGTCTTTGATAACCAGCAGAGAAAGATCACAATACAAAGATACTAAAGTCAGCATTGCTCTGGCGTTTTCGACACTTTCTAAGGAGGAAAAATGCAACAGAGCTCTACACTAAATCATCTGAGCATATGTATACCTCTCTACCCATCAAACTTTGGCTCAACTGTTGGCCTTTAACAGGTACAGCCATGTCAGCTTGACTTATCCCCACATTACCCCGTTATAAATCATGACCAGTTAGGACTGTGACTCAGCCAACATAGCGGCCATGTTTCAAGGTCAGCTCAGAGGTTCAAATCCCTGCGTAAATCCGGCATTACTTGGCTATAAAACATGATGCATTAGGCGTGTCGTGGAGGTAATCGGTCGAAGGCCTTGGAGAGGCAGGTGGTTCCTCTGCTTAGCTATAGAGCACAAAACTAAGAACCAGTGCTGTGCTGGGTCAAACCTTCTTGAGTTGACTCACATTTTTAAGCCATACTCTAATCCATATTTAAGTGTTATTAATGATATTACAGATATTTTTTTTTTGTTATTTCCTGGCAATACTGATGGACAACAAAGTTGGCTTCAGTTCTTTGAATGATTTTCTGACCATCATGAAGGTATTTTGTAGAAACCAGGCCTCATTGATTACTGTTGATGCACTGTTATAACGAATCATTCAACTGTTTGGAAAAACCATTCATGATGCTGTGTCCACAATATGCTCTTTCTCCATTTTCAAGGGTGTAACTAACCCAGTTTATATCCAAGCTGTAGAGTAGAGATAGCCTCATAACACAGTCATTTGTGAAGCTTTTTTTCCCTGTTTTAACTGAGGAACAGTTATTACTTTATGACCTGTTTTGATACCAATAGTGCTTTTATTTTGAAAGGAGGTACTTCTGCTGGATCTTAAAGTTACAGCAGTGAATGAAAACAGCTAATAGAAAGATCAACGGGGGGAAACATTTGACATATTAACATCCCCTGAAGAGGCTTAAGCTCTTACGTTGTCATAACATTGTGTGTTACGACTGTCTTCCTCCCACTCAAGGTACACACATGGTGTAAAGCAGGGGTGATTCTAGGATCCGATGATTAGGGGTGCTGAGCACTCAGAGTGCTGCCCGGCCGGGCAAGATAAATTTCACCGTTTTGTACATTTTAATGCAATTTCATTCCCACATTTATGAAGAAAAGTATAACACTTTTTGGGAAAGTCTGTGATTAAACCATCAAATCTGATAAAGGTTATTTAAATGCTGAGATATGGATTGGAATCATAAAAGAAACATATGTTAACCCTAATTTCTGACATCTCATTTTGATGCAGCAGCTCCTCAACATATACATAAACAGTATGTATGTTTCTGGAATAAACCAGCCCCCTATAGTGAGGACCAAAAATACCAAAAATTGACATTGGAGTTATTTTTTGGACTTTCATTTGAATTGCAATACACAACATGTAAAACACGGTGGAGCTGCTGTGTTTTTGTTGTTAAAATATTATGTTTCAACCAAGTACCCTACTTTATGGTTTTAAAAATTCTCGCTTGTTAAAAAGAACATACAGTAAAATAAAAAAAAGTAAAAGTTGCTTCAGCACCCCCAAAAATGGGCTAGAAACGCCTATGGTGTAAAGAGAAATAGAGAGAGATTGTCTCGTAGTTTATCGATAGTGGATGGCAGTAAAAATGCTAGATTGGTTGGAAAAAATCCTCTTACAGGCTGTTCAGGTATCGTCTAAGTGTGGGAAACACTGGCGGTGCATCCTGACCTGCAAAATCTTCATCTCCTGATGCCATGTATACGGCGCTATTCAGCAACACACGGAGGAGACTTCAAAGGCAGACAGCACTCTCCGCTGTTTAAAAAAGATATTGTGATTCTATTTTCATCTAACTGATTTAATCATTACTTATGTATACAGATTTCTAACTGCGATGCACTTTTACAGTTTTAAATCCTCTACAATATGTTACAATGTTTTCTGGTTTTCTCTCCGATGTCCTCCTGCTGCAGAGCTTGAACTCTCATCCCATAAAGAGTCCTCTGATGGGCTGGTTGTTTACTTGTTTCCGTTATTGAACAAGCTCAGGAAAAGCACTAAGCTTTCAAGGATCTGAAGTTTTAGTACGCCAGCACACAAGCCCTGGAGAAAGAGGTTTCTCAAGCCGGGGTGCTGGGACTGGAGCCAGATGAGTGGACAACGGAAGTGCAGTGAGCAGAGTGCCAGTGGACAAGGCCAGACCAGGACTGACAGAGGCCAGTTTGAAGACAGCAGGAGGTGATTTACAGCAGGTCTCTGACTCCAGAAAGGATGAAGACTGTAAGATCAACCCCTGGGTGCCAGGAGCCGAACCCAGCAAGAAATCCCCCAAAGTAAAATTCTCAATTTAAATCTAATTTAGAGTGACAGCTTGCTATAAAAACAGTGTGATTGCTATGGAAATGGCTAACATCCGACCATTAATGACAACCCCATTCTCTGTTTGAAAGAGGAACATTGATCAAAAACCTGGCTGGAACAGGTCTCTAAGTGGAACAGAGTGAAGCTGCTGTCAGTGTGTTCCATGTTTCATGGCATCAAATTCAAGACTGCCACTCTTGGGCAATTCCTGGAAATTTTCATCCTCATCTGTTTAAATTCTCACAGCCGCGTCATATTTGAACAGTTACTCTCTACAGTTCATGAAGTCCCAGCATCTCCACCCTGTGCTCTGAATCCTCCGTCTGTTCTTCTGCAGTAGGAGCCCGTAAAAAGACAGGCAGGCAGCTCCGGTTACTTCATCTGTCCTCATCATCTTTGTAAGAAAACAGATGAAATAAATGAGAGGTTGCCAGTTGTCTTCAGCGCTCCAACATACCACAGTCCTGGTGACATCTGCTTAGGTAGTTGCTGCTCCGCCACCTCGGCTTACTCAGTTACTGTGGAATTTCTGCTCTGCTCGGTGAGCAAAAGCAAGATTCAAATGCTTTTATTTACAGTGCAGGATGTTTTCCAAGTGCCTGTCCATGACGCATTAATATATTTTAAAGTCATTACCCTGCTTTTGCAAAGCACATTCTCTGTCCCCTTGGTTAGGCAACAGAGCTGTTGGCGAACGAGAAAAGTGGTCAGATGTATTTTTTTCTTTTTTAAACAGTGTGCTACAGCCAAGAAGGGATTAGCTCAAACCAGAGCGCAACTTAAGACACATCTGAATCAAAGACTTGGTTTCTAAAGCTTCTGTGATGAGAAAATTAAAAAAAAACTCAGAGAGAGGAAAAGAGGAAAGCTCAGAGAAGTCGAGTCTAAGAAAAGATGAATGAATGTGCACTTTCAGTGAAAACTTAGAAAAAAAAAACATGCAACAAAAGGAGTAGTGTGTGTCTGTCTCCACCGGGGCCTCAGACAGGGTTGTGTTTGCTTCCAGAAATACCCTGCAGGCTTAAAATAAATCCAGCAACATGCAAGGAGAAAAAAGGAGTAAAACACAAACATTTAAAGATAAGAGAGAGCCTTAACAACTATTGACTGGAGCAAAAACACAACATCTATCTTCATCTACTTAAGACAAGAGCTCCAATGGCTGCAAAGCATCACTGTAAAGGTAAAGGACTTTGAAACTAAGACTCCTTGGAGACTTTTCAGAAATCTTTAGCAATGCAATCAAGTTATTTACACTGTGTTAATGTTCTCTGTAGGATCAAGGTCCCTGCATCAGTAAGAAGCAAACAATGACTGTCTCAAGGACTGCATCGTCTCTGCAGAGGTAGCATATCTGAAAAACACTAACCCAGAAGCACTACAGCAAACAAACTCTGAAACAGAAAGCAGGAGAGAGCGTGCAGGAGAAAGAGCTTGATAGATGGAGAGGTGTGCTGATGGAAGGAGAACGAGAGGTCTGGAGATCACAGGGCTGGATAGTGTTTCTGCGTCTGAGTCCTGCAAGGAACCTCTGGTTAATATCCACTGTCCAGAAAACTTTAAGTCAGAACGGTTGGGTTTGACAATCTTTCTCTGACTGCCGTTCCTGCATCTACCCACCAGAACAGATCCAGTATCAGGTCTCTGTTAATCCACCAGGGGCTGATTTCTTGTCAAGACACCATGGCGTGGTAGACTAGACCAAGTTAGGGGCAGGAAGAGAGGGATACAGACAGACGTACAGGGTTGCAACTAGAATAGCTGTGAACTGATATGTTTACCCAAGAAGCTGAAGAAGAAAAGTTGATGTCTGCTTTTTCTTCTGTTACAGTTCATCAGTTTACAAAGGGCTGGTATTAGCCCTGCAAGGATGGCATCAGGTCTTGAAGTCTGTGCTGTGGATCATGAACGATTCTGCAGATGACCGTGCCATTCGCCATCAGAGAGTTACTATAAGATTCAAGGTTAGGGTCTTGATGACACTTGATGGGCAAGTACGCCAATGTTTTCTCCTTACACTGTTTAGCAAAGCATTCACACAAACAAGCACAGAACCTTCCTTGACCACCTCTCATAGAGTGGTCTGGTTCAGCTTGTGTCCTTTGTTGCGGAAGAGGCCTGGAGAATGTGACAGCTTATTAAGAACTAGCAGTAGATCTAATGTGCAAAAGGGGGAGAGAACAGGGCAGTGGGCCAACAATCATGACAGGTATATCATTTAGATGTGGGGATATGTTTCCCACTAAAGATCCCGGAAAAGTGGAACAGAGAGGCCCCCTGACACACCTCTGTAGATGCCATGAATTCTGTAAAGCCAGTCATGTTCATACAATCGCCTTGAGACATGGCTTAGAAACAACACTGAAGTAGTAGCCAGTAAATGAGGTGTACAAAAAGTCTACCAAAGCTTAAGTAATGCAGCATGATTCAACTCAGTAACTTAGCTGTTATTTTTTGCAGGGTAATCTGGAGACCACTGTGTCCCCTGTGAGGCCCAAATCTAGATCATTCCAGAACCTGATTGAGCGAGTTCGTTTGCACACCATCCCAAACCATGGAAGTTTCATGACACCGAAGAAAATGGTCACCACTTTCAATGGTTCAGGCTTCAAAAGGGCTTGTTTAAGTTAAAGAAAAGATTAGAATTTAGGCAAACCATTAACACCTTGAAGCGGCCAGATGATAGAATACAGAGCCCCCAATCTGAGATGATTTTTGTTGCTGGACACAAGTTGATCCATTGGAAAGTCAACACATTTCAGGACCATTTGTTCCCTCTTTCTTCTAGTATAATGTTCACATTATACTAGACATATTATAACATGGTCTATTAGGCAAAAAGGCCAACAAAAAGATAAAAAACAAAACAAAAAGCAATACAAAAGTCCGGTCATGCCACTTATCAAGTTACAAAAAGCAAAATTAGATAAGGTATTCGAATATTAATAGCAAGAGAGAAAAAAATAATGTCTGTTCAAAGTTAAATGACAAGACACAAAGTCCTGCAGTAGCTCAGGCTTTAGGGGCTTGGCTTGGCAACCGGAGGGTTGTTGGTTCGAGTCCCAGCATGGAAGTTTGGTAAGTGGACTGGTGGCTGAAGAGGTGCTGGTTCACTTGCCTGGGCACTGCCAAGGTGCCCTTGAGCAAGGCACTGAACCCCCAACTGCTCGGGGTGCGCTGGTTGATGGCAGCATGCTCACTCTGATATCTCTCCCTAAGTGCATGTCCACTGCATGTGTGTGCATAAAATTGTATGTATATACACCAAATTGTGCATGTAGCACTTCTTCTTCTTCTTCTTCTTCTTCTTCTTCTTCTTCTTCTTCTTCTTCTTCTTCTTCTTCTTCTTCTTCTTCTTCTTCTTCTTCTTCTTCTTCTTCTTCTTCTTCTTCTTCTTCTTATTATTATTATTATTATTATTATTATTATTATTTTTGCTAAGCACCAAAAATGGTGAAACACAACTTGTGTGTTCAAAGTTTTGCCAGCTTATCCTCAAAGTGACCAAAGAAGACCCATTGTAAGCTGATTAAATGTGCATAGAGGCAAAAAAAAAAATCTGTGTCCTTCAGCTAGAGTCTGATTGATTGAGTATATTTGAGTGTGTACATTTGTCAAGACTATCTTTAGGATCACCAGGTGAATAACTTGATGCAGTTTTGGGGCCATGATGGAGCCATATATACACTCTGACGCATCATTATCCTAATTCAGGCTGTATTTCCCATTAAGATTGGTTTCATATTGCTTGGACCTTCTGGTTTCACTTAAGTCCTTTACTTCAGAATGAATGCAAAATCAGGGTCCGCTAAAGTGACCAGGAGTAATGGTTGTGAGATCACTCCAGAGATTTCCTTGATTGCCAATACAGACATTTGACTGATAGAATGAGGACTGGTGGATCTGTAAGACCTCTTCTCATTTCCCCTGTCCTCCCAGAACTATAGAAACAGTTAAAATCAATGACTTTTAGTGTTATTTAGAAGTCGACAGGCCATATGCGGTCTGTCTGCAGTGCTAAGTGGCTCCTTCCTCCTTTCCTCTGCCCCTATCACAACCTCGCCTTTGGCTTCATTCATAGTCTATTCATCTGGCTCTTCTGGCCCAATTCAGAGATGCTTGTTTGTAGACATTGTGCATGATCTTTCCGACTTCATGGTGTGCTTGCTATAAACTGTGAAAATATTTGGAAGGTGGCCTAGAGCAGGGTTGAACATTGGGAGGGGATTTGGATTCAAGTGAGGTTTTGAAATTGTAAATAACAAACTAGCTTACATCAAAAAGAACTGTAACTGTAACCAACTGTCCCCTTCATTTACTCTCACAACAGTAAAGGTGTGACTTCCTCCACTAAAACAGAAATAATCTGCACAGAGATGACCTGGTTGGCAGCTCAGGAGGCTTGTGGAATATGAAGATCATCTCTTTTAGAGCAAGCTCCGATCTCTAAAGTAAGCTGCAGGTAGTTTCCCACCTCTCTGGGGAGTTCTTGTTCCCTCATTAAATAATAAAGTCAAACCTGGAGGGCACTGGAGAATGCAACCTGCTGACCACAGACAGTTCAAATGGATCTCTGAGGTGGTATAGGTTTACAGGCTGAGTTCTGAACTGGAGATGATTTGCCAGGTTTGTATAGTCAGTACAGGGTGTGGGGTTTGATGACTCATGGAGAGCTATTGCAGAAAGGTGAGAGGTTTATAATAATTTCCTTTTTGTGCTTTTCTTGGTAATTGGAGCACACATATTGTGTTGTGTGAAGAGTAACACAAGTGTCCAAAGGCCACATTTATGGTTACCATCAAGGAGTACAGTTGATGGACATAACAGGGCTAGTCATTAAACTTGGAAGGCTACCTACTGTATATCTCGATCCAGTTATTCATGGGATACAAAGTCTGGTACACAAGAAGTACAGGCCAGTTTGTCTGAGAATGAGCTCATACATCAAAAATAGCTGAAACTTTCCACTTGGGTACGGGTGTCAGCTGGCACACCTTTACATGTCATTAAGAACCAACTGGCAAGCAGGCATCAATAATGCTGCGCAACAACGCTACAAGAGCCAAGCCTATTAGCAGCTAACAGGAGCAGAATTGAAAGGAAAACTGACTGACCACAAAAAGGCAGATCTCAAGGCCTGGCTAAAGGCCTGCTGACAGAAACTTGGTCTGAAGGAGAGCCCCACCTGAGACAGGTGGAAATTGAATATTGTATTATGTTTCCTGTGGCTTTTTGTGGAGCTGGAACTTGGCAGCAGAACAGTGAGTGTGGTGGAATTTATAGAAAGCACACTTGAGTAACTCCCATTAATTGAAAAGAGAGGAACTGTCTGCTTCATTATAGCTATACTGGCTATACATGCCAGCACTCATATTTCATGTCAGCTCTGATCTGCACGCCTGAACATTCTGCAGAATTAGGCGAAATCCTGAGCTCTTAACCCCGCTGAAAGATGATATTAGAAAATATTTGTTTCATCTCTGACATAACAGGATGATGGGGGACCTGAGAGGCTGTCCCTAAACTGTCAAATGAGGACATGTGAGGAGATACAGACAGAACCTCAGAGTCTGGTCCAAATCTTCATGTAGGTCTGAAATCTCCCCACTTGTTTCTCTCTCCATCTTTGACACTTCTTCCTCTGCTCCCTCTCACTCCCTCCAGACACACTGACCGGTAACTGATGCTCCATAATTACCCAGGTGAGGTTTGAGCATTCCCATATGAGCGACCTGGGCCGCTGAGCCTGTCAGATTAGCATGATGTGTGTGTTTTCTCTCTGCTGTTTATCCATTCCCAAAGTCTCCCCTTCACAGCCTTGGTGGAGTTTGTGGAGATTTGATGGTGGGGCTTTGGAGGAAGGGGACAATTAAGGCGTTATTAATGGTGTGCCACTGATGTTAGCCATGTTCACCTGAATGTTGGTTCTGAGTGCTGTAAGGCGAGAGGGTTGTTCTGTACTTGTGTGTGTTTCAAAGTCTGCCTCTCCGTCCATTTGGCTTGCGAGCTGACAGGCTGGCTCACATCTCAGTACCAAGTAGAAAGCAGAGGAAACACACAGTTCTGCTTGTCTGGACTGGAGTAGTTTCCATTTATGCCTCCATGTTAATGATAAGAGACTCTAAATGCAGCTTGGTTTCCCTCCATTGAATAAAAGGAAGAATAAAAAAAAGGTAAAGAGGCTGATTTTGTTGAGGAAATATGGGGTTTTCTAATCTTTCACTGACGTATTTGATCTTTCTTGTGGTTGTGTTGGCAACACATGACCATAACTGTATTGGGGGAATTTATTCTGCTACGGTAGCACAAGTAAAGTGGGTAACTTTAGCTTGGACCATCAGTGAAACTAAGTGAATTGCACTGACATAGGCCCCAAAGTGAGAGACACTTGGTATCTTGCTGGCACATGAACAAAGCTGTATTCACATTTCGTAATGGCTTTTAAGAAGATGGTTTTACCATTCAACCCTTCATGCACACATCTGCTTCCCGCACTGCCATTCTGCATTTGTTAGGCTTGGTGTTGTTGACACATCTTGTCCCTGTTTTTCCATCCAGCCATCCATACATCACCATTTATCCAGGCAACCAGTTGGAGGACAGTTAAGCCTCTGGAGGAATCCTCCAATAGGCTACTACAGTGTAGCCCGCTGATATCTGGATGACCAGTATGCAATGCCAAAACTTCATCTGTCATATTTTGGTCATTATTTATGGCCCAATTAACAACTTGAGACAAAAGCTTTCTCAACAAAAGACCAGAATGTTTCAGACACAAAAAAAAACTTGTCCCATGTCAACAAATTCTGCATTCAAATGCAGATATCTGTATAGAGATTACAAGTTATTTCATTGGTAGGAAAACCCTGAGACTCCTTCTCCCTGACTATTTCCTGAAACTCCACATAGGTGATTCCTATGCAAGTCTATATGATGGGATAAGTATCCTTTGTGTTCTAGGTCTAGCTTAGGGGTTTCCTGCCTGACTGACGCAATGGATTACATTTACTAGGGGTCATTCAGGTAGCATCCCACTGAGAAACTTTAACTGGCTTTCCTCAGTGTGAGAGGTCAGCTGATTTAGCTCATCACTTTAATTAGGGCTCAAGCACTGAAATGGTGGGTTATTCTTCTAATTATTTTACATTTTTCTCTGGACTTCTGAGGGTCTAAACATGCTCAGAAATTTTGCATGTGCATCATTTTTGGATCTCCAACATTGGCGTGGTAAATTGCCTCAGTTGAGCCCCTTAGCAGTTTTTAGAAGTACAGCCCCTGGAGGCAGTTTCACGCATACCCAACATCCTAAGACTTGAATAAAAGTCTCTTAACATTGCTGTGAAATATCAACAGGAAGTCTTTTATTCTGAAATGAATGGCAGAATATGGTGGTTTCTGGCCTTTTTCCAGTGGTTCCAGGATGAACTCCTCTTTACTCCTCAAGTTACTGTAACTCAAACATACAGGGTCGAAACTGCCTCAAGCTTTACATGTAAGATCAGAATCCCTTCCTGAAAACATCTCAAAGCATTTGATGCACTTGTTACAAGTTGGACTGCCGTTCCTGTTGCTACTTGTAAGTCATTCCCCTCTCTCTCTCTCTCTCTCTCTCTCTCTCTCTCTCTCTCTCTCTCCTTACTTTTCCTGCCCATCTAGAGCTGGCTTGTGTTAGACTCTTACAATCAGATACCTTAATACATCTTTATTTTTGGGTTAATAAACAAAAGTTTTGGAGAAAATTTGGAAAACATACACTTTGTTGAAAGCTGAAGGACAAATTATTTAAGAAACTGGCACAACTCTATCTCAATGAGAGCTTATAAGGACATGAAACCGGGTCAAAACAGAAGTAACACTTTTTCCGCCTTGAATTCCTTTTAAACTGTTAGCTAGGTATAATCAGGGGTAGTTAGAGGGCTAGGTAAATTCTTGGAGCTCCACCCTTAGGTCTGGCTAAATATCACAGAAACATAATGCCACCTTCATTAGCATCATATTCTCTGCCCCACACTATGCTGTGTTTTCTTTGGGGCCGAAGAGAGCGAGAGCCTGGACCTGCCCATCATTATCCATGTTCAAGATGCCTTATTCCTTGGCCATCCATAACAACCCAGGCCTCAAAAATGAAACCCAAAGCCCCGACATCAGAGTTTAACTTCAATGTCTGGGGTATGCCTTAAATCGGGCACTTCTACAAGCTTACATTGGCGCAGTACAACCTTGATTCTGAACAAACATTCTTACACAGGAACGATTTCCTCAAAGGGAGGGGATGAAAATTGTGCAGATATTTCACTCCCAATCATCTCTGTGACATAATGATTCTTGCTGCGGAGAAAGAGAAACCACCAAATGTAGAAAATGTTACATGCCAGCAGCACATGAAAACACTGTTAATCACTCCTTCAAAATAGAGACCATATACAAAAGATACAGTCATATGTAGCTCTCATTATGGAAGTTTTCCTTGGAAATTAAGCGATACAACATTCTCTGTTACATTATGACCAACTGAAATGGCCGAAGCAGTCATATTAAGGGTTGCTCCCTAAAAGGTTGATGATTCAATACATCTGTCAAGAAGAATCTGACTACAGGTTACATTTGGTCACTCGAATCTCTGCAGTTCATTTACTAGCTGTGTCACTGTATAACCTGTAAAATAAAGCAATATTTTTGGGGGCTTAGCTTTACAAACCAAACCTTAAATGAGTAAAAACACAGATAAAAAGAAGTTTCACATTAAAAGTGTGTTTTATGGCAAAGCTTTTATAGACAAACTTGGTCAGGAGGGAGCTGGGAGCTGAGCTGCAACTACATGTTTTTAAGGTGCTCAGCTACCCATCTGGGGTTTGTGTTCCTTTTGTGTTATTGATCAAATCTAATCTTAAATGAGTAAAAAAAAAGTAAAAAGCAAATGAGAAATATATGCAATTGTAAAGCTATTATTTCCTTAGAAACATCAGTGTAGGAGGGGGGCTGGAAGCTGAGCTGCAGCTAGCTGTTTTTGAGGTGCTCAGCAGCTCTGAGGTCTGTAATTCCTTTAGTGTTTATCGCTCAAGAGGCATTAACTATTAACCCAATTAACAAAGCAGCTTTCCTCAAATCAAACAAATCCAACTTCTTTTCCTAAGTTATTTTCATGCCTTTATTGAGAGTATAGGATAGTGGATAGAGCAGGAAACTGGGAGAGAGAGTGGGGGGAATGACATACAGTAAAGGCCTGCTAATGTCAAGGACTGCAGCCTCCGTACATGGGGCGCATGACCTAACCTAACCACTATGCCAAACCTGCGCCCCTAAATCCAAGTCTTTACCAGGGGTCCCACAACAGCACTATAACACATTTGACTGAGTGATGGCCCCTGTGTAAGTTAACACGGACTTAAACAGTGCTGTCATGACAGAACAGCATGAAGGTAAACAGTGCAAGCAAAACATACACACGTATAAGCTGTTCTTTCCTGTCAGGTCCGATGTTTATGTTGTCTTGCTTTATACCTTAGACTATAAACTGACTAAAACCATTCATCTGGTTATATGATTGGCTAAAAATGGTGGTGTGACTTGAAACACTTGATAACAGTCAGCTGGAATGTTTAAATGTCCTGCAGATAGAAGCTGCCTGTGGGAAATCTGATAATTGTGCATTTTACACGTGAGAATGAGACCTACAATGCACTTCTAGACCCAAATGAAGGAAGGGATAATAGAGCCCCATAATAAAAAGACAAATCTGATACGGCTGTCTAAATTCTGAGTCTTATACAGCCATGATATATACTTTTTGGATAGCGAGAACAGACACCCGGTGTGACCCTTAAACAGAAGTAGATACAGAAGAAGGTCGGCTGCTTGCAGAGAGTCCCAAGTGAAGATGAATTTACTGCAGCGCAGACAGACAGAATGTGTTACTTTCATTATCTCTGTCTGTCTGCGAGCACATAAAGATATCAGATTTTGCTCATCTTCTCCCATAAACTCTGCAGCTATCTGGTTTAACGGGCACTATACGGACCACAGGCCTATTCTCGCTGGCAGAGGGGGAGTCAGAAGATCTGGGTGGGTGAGACTGCTGGAATGACAATAAACTTTATAATGTATGAATGAGATGGCAAGGGAGGAGGTTAAATAAAAGCGTGTCAGGGAAAAGGTACAAGCCTGTGTTTTTATGTGAACTGGAGAAGTTTGCTCAGGGATGTAGATCCCATCCCCAAAGACGAGGGATGTGAGGGTGGTGAAATAAAAAGGCAAGACCGATAACATCAAAGCATCTAAAGCTCCCAAAATGCTCCGCTGGTCACTCTTTTTGTTTCTGGCATGCATCAGTTTGACCACTACAGAGTCCTGGCGATGTAAGCACAAATTTCAACACAAAGCTTCAACACATATTTCAAAAAAAGACAAGATGTTCGTGTTTGTTTTACCTTGACCAGCGACTGGAGGCCTCTCTCCCCAAACATGTCCTGGAGGAAGGTGTTGTCCTCGGGGCGGCTGACATGAGGCTGCAGCTGGGAGGGCAGAGCGGCCAGCAGTTCGTACAGACCTGCAGACGAGGAACAGGAAACAGAGGGCGGTTGGAGTTCATGCATGCTCAGTTACACACAAAAAAAAAACCTCAAGCATTGAAACATTGCATATATTTAGTTGAATAGTGGATAAAAGAGGAAAAATGGGCTGTACGTGTGCACCAATACATGAACACACAAACATGCAGAGAGTCAAGAGACACATCACATGCATTTGTAGAAGTAGGATAAAAGCTTATACCAGGGTTTTTATAGGCAAGATCACACACACTTCAGTTTATTAAATACACAAATTGAATTAAATTAAAAACACATGAAAAGTGTGTCAGAAAAAACTACAGTAACACCAATGCTCCGTTTGTCTCTGACGGGAAAAGGAAACAGAGGCATTAAAGCATTCCTACCCTAAAGCCTCTGCTTCCTGCGATTGTTTCCGCATTTGTTGTTACTGTTGTTCAAGGAACACTGAGTGCCGCCCCTAATCAGAGACAACTCCAGAAACAACTTGTTAAGCAAATTACTGTGACACTGTCTGACCCGTTGAAAAGTACATCTTATTTAATTTCCCAAACAAACACATGTTGCATGAGCCTCAGGATGATTCCCATCCACACATCATTCTTGTCTGCAAACAATCAGCTCCAGGAGTAAAGTGCATGGATGTTTTCTAAACAGAGGACAGTATTTACTCTGCAAAGAGAAAAACCTCAATTTGGGGAAATATCTTAACCCTGAGTTATCCTCATAGAACCATGATCTGTGAGAATTAAAGAACACCAATAGACCAAATCTTGATTTAAATGGTTAGTAATGGAGTTAAAAAGTATCTTAAAATGTTTATTGGGATTTTTTAGATTCTGACACTTTTGGATAATTGAATATGCCCCGGGTCAAATTGACCCAGGAACATTATTGCTGTTCCAGAGCAACAAACATAACAGGAGGGTTAAATCAATGTATTTTCATTTTCTGTCCAATCATGACATTTTTTCTAAGTTGTTTTTATGCTCCAGCATCTCATTTTTATCAAGGTTGTTGATCAAAATAACTTGATAGAAGTTGAAACTTGGATTAAACTGGTTCTAAATAACTTAGTGCTTGAAATTAGAAAGTGACAAACTACCTTGTCTGTGTGGGGTCTGTTAACACAATGTGCTCTTGTTCATCTATCCAGGGTACATAACTTTATTTCAAGAGAATATTAGTCACATTTTTCGATGTCAGGATCATGATCTGGATTTCATCACACTTCTTTTTCATGTTGTTTTTAAGACTTTTCTGACCAGCAGACAAAATCTTTAGAAAAAGATTTTTTCCTGCGTTCTGAACCTTTTTTTATCTGCATCAAGTTTTGCCTTTTCTGTACGATTTTCTAATTTTGATCTTGTCTTGTGTCCTCTTTTGCGTCTTCTGAACTTTTAGTGTTCTTCAAGAACATTTTCACATCATGATAAAACATTAATTTGGAAAAACCTGTCACATTTAAGAGTTCTTGTGTTTCTTCTTTATTGCGGTCTTGCAGAATTCCCAGTGCTTTGGCTTTTATACAAGTAGTCCATAGTCCATAGTTTTGTTTGTGCACTCGAAAGAAAGTGCAAACGTACAGATGATTCAGAATGGGATTAATTTCTGTGCTAGAAATAACACAATTTTAGATGGAAACTTGGGGATATAAAAAAATGGACCTCGGGCCACGATTGGCCCCTGGGCCATACTTTGGAGATGCCTGATCTAGATGCTAGTTTTATGAGACCTTTAGTTTCTTTGACACAATGATTTTACTTCTATTTAATCTTGGCAAGTGAAATGTTGTGCTTTTAACGTATTATTCAAGCAATTTCATTATTTTTTGAACATTGCATCATGTACAGTAGTAGTGCCTTTTGAATTTTGGTGCTAACCGGTTAAGTGTAAATTCAACGTGTCCGTCATTCTGCTCATATCAGAGTTCGTTATTCTCAAATCCACAAATAGAAATGAACTCTTCTCATATAGACTCTTCTATAGAGAAGTACTGGACTTGTGCTAAGTGAAGAGAGCAGGTTTGGCTTGTTACCAGCTGATGTCATGAGCTCCTAGTGTGAGAGGTCTTTAGCTTTTATGCAGACCTTTGTGGCCTATATTCAGGTCATCACCACAGTGAGCTCAGTTTGTGGGTGACAGTGAGACAAACAGGGTGTATGAATCTGCTGTCCCACACCTCAGGCTGAATCCCTTCAGGGGGATACATTATAAAAAAAATCTGCAAGATCTTGAAGGGTTTACTGACCACAGAATGAATATTTTAACTTTAGTTCACAGAGAAACAAACTTGGAGCTGTTGGTATTTAGATTTAGCTGAGAGGGAGGTGAAGCTGTCAGAGACAGAGGAAAACCAGCAAGAGAGCAAGGTGTCTTTCCAAACACAACAGAGTCCTGGAACTTGACTGCTGCAGGGTAGCAGCAGATACTTTGCTGTTTGTTGCTCTGTTTAGGTCTTCAGCAGGGCTGTGACCCTCTAAACCAGGGTCAGGCCCATCCAGTGCAGTCAAGCTGGGTTGTGTGCTTCAAAGACCCCTCTTACAAATGCTCAAGAGAGAAAGGCCCCCTAGATCCAGACTCCTCAAACACAACCACACGGTGGTGGAAACCTTTGATGTAACACTGATCATGTGAAGAAACTCTAAACACATTCACAGCAGAGCCATCGAAACGTCAAAACAAACTCGAGTGGCTTGGCTACCTCTCTGAGAGCGTCTTTCATCAGTGGACAGAGCGAAGGAGAGGAAGGAGGGAGGAAAAAAACACCACAGACAGAGTAATTCCTAGCTGAAAATGATTGATTGAAAACAACGGTTGACGTTGTTGGCTGGATAAGTGACTGACTGGCTTTACTGGCAAGCTCTCTGACTGGGTTATAGCAAGTGTGTGCTGGCAGCTCAGACCACTTGGCAGGAGAGCCACGGCTGACTAACTTAGCTCATGTCATATGCTGCTGCTGCTGCTGCTGCTGCTGCTTCTGCTGCTGCTTCTGGGCAGTCAGATAGATGGAGTGTCATCTGCACCTCTACACCTTCTGCTTTTCATTTGGAGGTGATTTGGGGTTTGAGAGATCTCTGAGCAGAGGCACAGGATACATCAATGTGATATCCTGCCCTGTTCTTCAGCTCACAACAAGGACTGTGCAGTGTTAGCACCTCATACCTCACTGTTACTATACAAGATCTGAGGTAGAGAAGGAAGCAGAACAAAGGAGGGGAAAAAGAGAGAAGTTTTACAAAGTGTTTCCTGATACTGCTTTAAAAAAAAAGGACAAACAGTGGGATGGTTGCAGACAATGTAATGTCAGGCAGAGCTGAAATCAATGAAGCAGTTTCATGACCCATAAATTCTGGAATATAAGTCACATGAGAGGATCTCCCGGAAGGATAGAAATGTTCTTGCTTTCTTCCTGTAGCTTCAATCACAATTTGAAGTTCCTGTGCAGCTGTGTAGCTCTTTCCATGTGGAGTTTCTAATCCTGCCAGCTCAGCCTATGGTAGCACTGATAGTTGTGAGGTACAGATGGATCCACCATCCGCCCCTACCGCACTTTTTGTCTTAAACGGATGAGTCTTTAACCAAACCAGTACTTCACATGGTTTATTTACTTAACAGTAAACCACTGTGTTCTTTGAATGCAAGATTATGACCTCATGAGAGAGAAAGGCTGTTCAGAACGTGGCATTACCAGCCTGGTCGACATCTTAGTGTGTAGCGTCAGGCTGCACGTCTGCATGGTGAAGATTTAGCAAGTATAGCGCCCTCTCCTGGGTAAAGTGCAATAACACAATATCGTTTCCAAGCATTTCATACTGGTGTGTTGATTGCACTGATATATTGGAGGCAACTCAGTCAAAGGAAATGATAGCAGATTTCAAGAAGATCCAGGCTCTGCCATCAGCTAGTTAACATTCGAGGGGTTGACATTGAGGTGGTGCCAACCTACAAATATCTAGGTGTACACTTGGACAACAAGTTGGACTGGTCCTTTAACACAGATGCACTCTACAGGAAGGGGCAGACCACCTCTTTTTCTTAAGGAGGCTCAGATCCTTAGACATCTGCAGAGAGATGCTGCAGATGTTTTATCAGTCTGTGGTGGCAAGTGTGTTATTCTATGCTGCAGTCTGCTGGGGAAGCAGTATAAAACACAAGGATGCGAGGCGACTGGACAAACTAGTGAAAAGAGCTGGCACCGTGACTGGAACCAGGTTGGACTCACTGGGGGCTGTGGTGGAGAGATGCACACAGAAGAAGCTAGAGGCCATTCTAAATTACACAGATCATCCACTTCACAACTTCTTTGTGGACCAGAGAAACAGAAAGTCATTCATCCCTGCAGCCATTAGGCTTCATAAGTCTCTAGCCAATGGGAGATGAGCTAACAGACACCAAATTACTTGCTTTTATGTGATTTTTATAATTTTATCTGCCAAACAACTGAATTTCCCTTAGGGAATAATAAAGTATATTCTACTCTATAAGAAGTATTAGAAATGTGTAAAAATGGGGCACCGCTTTAGCTCAGTTGGTAGTGCAGTTGCCCAATGTACAGAGGCTACAGTCCTTGTAGCCCTGGAAGCAGGATCGATTTCTTGTTATATCACCCGGCTCTCTTTCTAAACAATCTTGTCTCAAGCTGTCCTTTCAAATAATGTCAAATAATGATGTAAGTTATTTTACAGTTCCATTCAATGGCACAAAATGTCTGTATTTAGGTTTTTCTTGTTTCATAAAGTGTTTGACTTGAACCAGGCTACAAAGGAAATCTATAAAGGGTGAGTAATATAAAGCGGTTCCTTCTTCTACACTATCCCTCTGGCATCTGATGGGTACTCAGCAAAATCTGGTCTCAGAGTCTGTATAAAAAAGAAGAAATGATATCAGAACATCTCTAGTTTTACACACAACACATGTGCACTAGTCCTTACAGCGAACCCCTTGGTTCTACTAAAGCTTGGAGTGAGATATCAGCCCTGGTATGTGATCACCCCATGCCTGGCTCTGCAGTCCTCATTACCAGATAAGTTCTAGCTTTTCTAACAAACACAAGCCTGCCTGAGGGCTCAGCCGTTTACAACTTGGAACTCCAAACAGAACATCTCACATAATATATAAAAAAAAAGATTCAAAGAGACATGGGATGAGGTGAAGGGTGTAGGAAGGGTGGTGAGAGCGGGGGGAAGAGATATGGTATTGTCATTAGTATTGGCAGTTCTGAGGTACTAGTAGGAGGACATGAAGGGAGCGAGGGAGGGAGGGGGAGAGTGAGAGTCCCAAAGCATTATTCTCCCCAGGTGCGAAGTCTCCCCTCCTGTCTGCACTCTCAATGATTCAATTTTTTATTCCTTCTGACAACAATTCCTTTCTATCCATGCTGGGAAACCTAAACAGGCTGTGTGATGGAAAACACATCAGCTGCAGTAAGTGATCAGAAATAATGACATAATGGGGAAAAAAGATAAAAGTGAAGCAGCCACTGTGTTTGCCTTCTTGGGTCACTATGTCAGGATGAACCTCCTGAACCAGAGAAAACCCAGTTTTCAAACAACAACATACAGAGCGGCAGAGCAGCCAAGAGCTAAACAAAGACTCTGCAAGGCTGAAATTAAATATAAGAAAGTTTGGGTGGACAAGAGCGGAGCAGAAATGGAGGGCAGAAAGAGGGAGAGAGGAAATGAGCCAAAAAGCAACCACAGTGGTGGTGAAATCACGGTGTATGTGGACACTATAAAAAGTGGGGAGAAATAAATTCTAGGGTCAGATGTATGGACACATGTATAGATGCGTAACATCAGAAAGCGTGTCCAGCACAGACAGTTCGAGACAAAATGAGAAGGGGAATAAATGAAGAAAGGAGACAAGATTGAGCCAAACCATCACCACTAAAGGGTGGATTGACTTGTGTCTTGTAGGGCAGGCCTGGCTTCATTTGATTCGTTCTGAACGGTCTTTTCCGGACCCTCTCGTGCGGCAGCTGTGTTTTGCAGACCTGGCACTGTTCCTTGTAGTAGACCACTAGGTTCTGTTGTGGCTAGTTCTGGACCGGCACAGCCCAGAGGTCCTTCAGACCATCATGATGTTGTGCAGGACAGCCGACATGGTCTTCAGAGAAATCGGAGAGGCCAGGGCCTCCAGAATCTTCCCGTATGGAGGAAGTGACCACTTTAACTGCCAAACAGCACTTCCCGTCCCACGCCCACACCTCCACAGCGGTTAAAGAAAATAACAGTGTTTTTCACGGATCGCTTTTATGTAAAACACTCCAAAAATCCCAGACAATGAAATGCATTAAACATGATATGCATCAAATTGCTAGTCACAAAGGTCAACGACCTCAGGGGTTTCTCTGAAGCAGCACGAGACGGGGAAATTACAGGGACTAATCTGACAACAGAGTTTGCACGGTCGTAAAATATGACCCTCGCCATGACATTGTAACTCAAACACTGTTTACTTACAGACCACATGGGCTGCTGGGAGGCCAATTTATCAGTCTGTGAATAACTTAACATTGTTGACCGTGCAACTTAGATGCAGAGGGACCCCATTTACATCATGTAACTGAACCACATACAGAAAGACGAACTGTCTGTCTGTCTGTGTGAAAATGAACTTGTTCGAATACAGGAAATGAATGCTGGGTTTCAACTCAATTCCCCCCCCCCTTGCCTGCACTTTCTCCCAGGTGCTAAATGAGTTATTGACCTCCCCCATGTAACCTTCAGGGAACACAGAGAGCATAATGTGTGTGGGGCTGGCTGGAGGAAGAGAACCGCGACAACATGTGGGAGCTTTCTTAGCAGGTCAGTATTTCAAACACCACCCTGTGAACATGCTTCTGAGCCAACTGTGCAGAAAAGAGGTGGTAGACCAGTGGCTGCAGGAGTAGCAGCTGCAGACTGTGTGGACTAAACCCACTCAAGGCTTGATTTACCTCCAGACTCTTCAACCTAGAGGAGGGACGTACTCATAAAGTACAGCAAAGAATGGAAGGAACCAGGGCTGTAGTGGACGATTTGATCAGATAGGTTTTGGCGATTCAGAAGGAAGCTTTGGCTAGGTCAGTTTAAGACAGAAACATCTGATGCACAGGTGAGTGCAGACAGAAGCTGAGGGGGGGAAAATGAGAGATTTATGGATTTCGGCAACAGCAAGAAATAACAATTAAAGTGATGATTCCTGCACTTATGTAAACACGCTCTGTCCCACAAAGAAACTCAAGACAGACAGTGGGTGGGTAGGCAGGTGCCAAACATAAGGAGAAGTGTTTAAAATCCTTTGTTCACAGCCAGCACGGGACAGGACAGAATATGTCATCAGTCCACTCACTGCTTCCACTCAGGTCGACTGTGAGCTCCTGACGCTTTTGAACTTTTCTACCAAAGTACCACTGGACCATGAGTTAGTAGAGGAAGCACTCACAAGGTTGCCAGAGTCAAAGCTTGGTCATGAGATGGCTTTCATGTTTTGGACCAGGCATTTGGTTGTCTTGCCAGAGAGAAAGTCTGTTGTTCTGAGGATCTCCATGAGGCTTACTCCTTTTTTCATAAAGTAACCAACAACAGAAATGTTGTGTCCATGGTTTCAATGTTGTCCAAAGGTGAGCCAAGCAGGTGTGCCAAACGAAGGTTATCAAAACTTTCAATACTTTCATACCCTCCAAGATGTCGATCATAAGAAGTTTTGGCCTTTTTGCAAAGGTTTCCAATGGGGGGGTGGAACCAGGGATGAGCGCACATAAGTAAAAAGTGAAAAGGGGGGGCTGAATTAGGCCGTCACCTATGGGGCCAGCTTCTTGTTTCCTATTAATCTTGACCTACGGACTGTTGATAGGGAGCTCACACCACTGCAAGTTGATTGACCTCCAAGAAAATTAGAAAACAGAGCACACAAAATCATATTTATTTGGCCTTTTATTCATATTAACATTAAGTCAAATGTTGATGTGTATTCAGTGAGTTTTTCTGTACCAGCACAGTGTGCAGACTGGAAATCAATAACAATAAAATTGGGTAGTTGCCCAGGAGTTCTATTTTTGTTGCTGTGGTATTGAAACAGGTAGTGATATAGTTGGATTTTTACTGGTATCGTTCAAAGTTCAAAATTCCTGTATCACATATGCTAAATGCTAAAACACTTTTTACCATTATTTATGACAACTCCTTTGGTCGGTGCTTAAATGAGCCCATAAATGTGCGCTTGCATGAAACTACAGTCAGTTTAGAGTTCCACTGTGAAGGTTTCAAAATAAGGTAAAACTATGTCTGGACAAAGTGACCGTTTAGCCAATGCAACATCATCTACCAGACACAAAATTATATGGTATTACACAATGTATTAGCTGAGCAGATGTGCAATCTTTCAACATACCTTACAATTAATCCAGCAGTGTTCTACAAGGGAAATAACAGTGATAGTCCACAGGGAGGGATAGTATTTAAGGCTGGCCTGTGAATGTAACAGCAGCAATTGGCTCTCCAACAAGCCCACAAGCCTCCCATTACCAGTTCCAAAGACCAAACCACTTCTCCACATTAAAAAGGTCAGGGGACTGAGCCCTCCAATATCATCTTCAAGATTATTTCCGTGTCACGGTCTCTGAATGACTCCATCGGTCGGGAGGAGAAAAACACACAGAGTGGCTTTGCAAGATGTTAGTTAGGGTCCAGGGCATGGAAAAGTAAATGCAGCAAGAACAGTAGGTCGGTCCAGATGCAATCAACCGTCTCTATGATCATATATCGACTGTTGCACTACCCTAGGCTGAACTCTGGCTGCATGTCATTTAAGGGCCTTCACAGAATCTGTGGCCTTTGCTGAGATCATGCCTAATTCAAGGGGGAGCAAAGAGAATCCAGGTTTGAGGCCTTATCAGTGGGATTCAAGAGATGGGGAAGGCTAAGCTTTTCACAATGGATTTACTTTATTTCCTCCTATTTGCCTCAGTCATCCTCCTCCTCTCTGCATAGACACACCTTTGCACTTAAAGGGCTGTCAGCACATTGAAAACAGAGCTCAGGACAAAAGTACAAGTCTAATCAAGCTAATTGAAGGCATAAAGTCTGAGTATCGGTCAGCAACCTGAAGAACTGGTAGTGTTTCCTCCACAAAAGATTTAACAATCACACTGCAGACAAGTGAGGCTTGAGTGGAAGCACCTGCACCAGCAAGAGACTGAAGTAACTTGGTAGGGAGGGGAACTTGGTATCAACTTCCCTCCTACTTTACTCCCCAAAAAGTCATAAAAAAAACTTAATGTAATGACAGATGGGGAGGAAACTCAACATGGAGAAAAGCTGTAAGGTTAGAAAGCCGATGACAGGGTCAGTATCATGGACAAAGAAAGATGAATGGGTTGTGAAGGATTGAGAATATGTGGAGTGCCAGGCTTGTATTCGTTGAATGCTGGGATGGAAGGTCCTGAAGCCTGTGGGAAGGCTGAGTTTGGCAGTGGCCAGGATGGTGATGAAAGGCCACTGTTTGGCCCATGTTAAGTTGACTAATCTTAGATCAACTCAAACATGGTAGACAAAACACAGAAGCCACAACAAGCCGGCCAGATCCAAATGATCTGCCACCTCTGCTTATTGTGGCAGAGGAACAGCAGTGGAACAAGCCTGCATGTTCTGTCCAAAACCATGACCAGCTACTTATTTCTATCAGGCCTGCCAGATATATCAGAGGCAGACAACTCAATCCCACCAAGTGGCTTTCATTTCATCATGTATTTATAGCAACAGTTTCTGCATTAAATTAACTTTATGAAACTCTTCTGTTTCAGTCTTTTGAATGCTAGTTCTTACAGCCTGACAACTACTGAGCTGGCCGACCTTATCAGTCAATAACTGGCTGTCGTAGATAAACCAGAAGGCATTGTGAGTTCACCAATATACTCTGCCCTGTAAACGACAGAAAAAATGTTACGCAGAAAAATAATGGGATAGTTCAAAAACGTAGCTCTAGCAAAAGTTCAGACAGGAAGACTATAAAAGCAATCACAGCAGTTGTTTAACTCTCCTCTCCCTCGTTCAATAGCTCACCCACTCCCAGCTGCATGCTCCGGAGCTGTCATTGGTTAATCAGCGTCATAGACATATAAAGAGTAGATGCCGCATTGGCTGCTGGGGCGCAAGAAATACGGCCGCCATCTTGGTCCGGTCATCCTAGCAATGATCCTACCTGTAAACGTAAACTGAAGCAGCAGAGACTTCAAGATGCCAGAGCACTGTGCGGCAGAATACCTATCACGCATCACATATCAGAATATTCTATTACTGTTAAGCCCACTATGAATATTAAGATACACCCGAACCATCAATCAATCAATCAATCAATCAATCTTTATTTGTATAGTGCCAAATCACAACAAACGTTATCTCAAGACGCTTTTACAAAGATAGGAGGTCTAGACCACTCTATGTCAAATAATGAACAGAGACCCAACTTCAAGACAGGGTACCATGTGTCCTGTATCATACCTACATGTATGACGTTTGCAAAAAAAAACGCATGAAAATCAGTTTAGTATTCAGCAAGTTATGATTGATTAAATGCGCCGACCCTTAATTGCGCCTGCCAAACAGATTACACTGAGTGGAGCGGGTGACTGGACCAAGATGGCGGCCCCATGGCTCGTCAGCGCCAATAGGCAGTAGCGGTCGATGTGGTGTCTACTCTTTATATGTCTTTGGGAGGCATCCCTGAGACTCCATGTTCTCCATGTACAGTCTTATGCTCAGCAGAGTATGCCCAGACATAGTCAACAGTACTCCAAACTGTCTGCAGTAGTAGACATCATTAAGTATTCTCAAATGTTCTGAAGGTTAACTATGTGGAAGGAATTAGCGCTCTGAATATAATATTGAAGGAATATCTGAGCAACATGATCCCATATCCTGCATTGAAAAGTAATAGATGAGGTGGTATCATCCTCAAAGCTCCCATATCAAAAGGGCTCTTTGGGTTTTAGTCTACATCCCATTGCTTAGTTGTCAAACACAGCACAGGGTCTGTAAAGTTGTTCTCAGCTTCTTTAATCTAAGTGAGCATACCCTTCCTGCCTATGACCGATTTAGTGCCCTGTGTGCTTTGGAAGGCAACAGTGGAGGATGTCATCCTACCTCAACAAAAAGGCAAAGGAATTCTTCATATTCAAACAAATAAAAGTCATCATTCCTCACTCTGAGTCGCACTCACTGGGTTTCTTTCTTTTACATCTGCTTCCTTTAAATGCCTTTCACTTTTTTTTTTGCTGAAATGATGTGGAAATTTTAGTTCTGATGTAAGTGGAAACAGGGAGCTCTTCCAGTGGCAACAAATCCTCGTGTTTCAGTACTGTATCATTGCGGCACAGAGATGGCTATTCACCAGGGACCACGACAAATGGCTGGAAGCTCTCAGAGGAACATCAACCTCCAAACCATCAGACATCAGCAAAGTCCTCCTCCAATCCTTCAGCATGTCTTCCACGAGTTCAAATCTGCCAAGGCCAGATGCTCTGGATTCTTCAAATCAGACTGAAAAAAATGTGCTGCTAACCTTGACTTAGAAGAAAAAACTGAAGACATTCTTATCAAATTAGTTGGAGATTTATGTTTCTGTACATTTGTCCGACAAAGGAGTATGTGGAAGCAATAAGAACTGAAGTCACAGAGGGGTCCATAGAAATATCTGCATCTCATTACTCAGTATCATTATAGAGCCATCACCTTCTCCAACAGGAGGGGTTCAAGATCGCAGAGAATAAGAGGGCTGGAATCACTCATCTATCACTGTTGCACAAACATGCAAGCATGCAGCCAGTAAGTTATTAGCGTATCTGGTAAAAGAGTTGTCCCTTTCCAAAGATTTCCATGTGTAGTCTCTCATGCGAGTGTCGCCGGCCTCCTCCGCAGCTGTGCATGACTGAACCACCCTTATCTTTAAACGCAGTGCGGGGGCCGTAAACCTTGATAGGACACGCAGGTACGGTTTGCAATAACACAGTTAACTTTAATAAGGTTAATAAAAGGGCATCGGGTGCTTTAGAAGTGCCTGTTGGAGTGTGTGTGTGTGTGTGTGGGAGGATTTGGGCAGTTACGGATGTATGGCTTAAGGGGCACCATGCTGTGACTGTTATAGCTCATGGAGGGCTTATCATCAGACAGTTAAATCAGTTACAGCGTTGGGCAGGGCGGCCATTCATAACTAACCGATTTAAGATCCTGAGTAGTTGATTTATCACACAAGTGATGTAGGAGGTAAAAATGGCAGTATTTTATGTACAAAACCAGCTTGATTTCATGTTCATTATTGAAAGACATCAATTAGTGTAGGTTTTCTTTGTAAGAATGATTACAGTAATAAATATGTACATGTTTATGATTTAAGATCTGCTCTGATTCCACCTCTAAATCCCCATTATTGCCCCATTCCTGCTCTCCTCCGCAAACTCACCATTCCACCTCTAAACTACAATCACATAGTTGTAGCAGCAGGGAGGAAATGGTGCTACAAGCAGCAAACACCCACTCTCTCTCCAGGAGTCCACTGACCTCTGAATGGCATAAACCAGATGTTGTGTGTCTCAGAGTCTTGTGGAGAGATTAGAAGCAATTGAGAAAGCTCCTCATCTTTAGACAGCAATCTGCCATTACTGTACAACTCTCATCAAGTGATCGGGCATGTTAGTACTGAACTGTCATTAAGATAATAATGAAAAGTTTTGTTTGGAGAAAAAAAAGGCAAGAACCTGCTGTTAGCCTTTCATGCATGGTATCCTGACTGTAATCAGGAAGCACAGCAGAGTCATGGGTCTACTCCAGGGCCAAAGCTTTTGCTAACTTCAGGGCTAACCCCCCTTAACTTGTCAGCAGCAAGCAGCAAGAAGGACATGGGCGTCCAGCTGGGGTATTAAGGGGCTGCAGGTTAATTCAGATCATCTTAGGGACTGTGTCCTTAAACCCTGTTCTTTTCACTGGTAGCACCTATTAACTTTACAAAACCAATGCAGCTCAGCGTCCTCAGTGCAAAAACGTCCCCAGTGTTCATTGATTTTTGTCGCTAAAAATGTTTCAACTTTTGGAAAACCACTGGAATGTCAATACTCTATCACAAACTAGTCAAAATCAAGAAGGGGCGGGGCTTCTCATTCAGAATTGTCAAGAATAATGGAAGAGGTCTACTCATTTTTCTCAAGGTACAATTGCCAGATCAAGAGCTGCTGCTAATGCTACAACACTATTTATATCAATTATTTTATGTTGTCTTTATAGAAATTCATTACATGAAAGGAAAAAAGGAAGCATTCAGAGCATTATAAAACATATTTAATGATTACTAATAGGGTAAGCAGAAGTCCAGCCGGACAAGTAGTAAGCGCCAGGGAGAAGCACTCTGAAATCAGGGTTGGTCACGTTATTAGTGAAAAAAAATGCTGTTAAAGTAAACAACTTGAATTAACACATAGTTTGATTTCCAAGCCATCATTTTTAGATAATATCTTCCTTGAGAGGAGAAATCCCTGCACACTGCTCTTGCTCAGCATCACCGATTATTAAACAACCATATAACGGTTTCAGCCCATCTGGATCTTGGCACACTTGGCAAAGGTCCGGATCTTCTAAAGGCTACTGTCATACCTACTTTGCACCTGCCTCAGGAGATAAAGACACTGACTATGAGTCCATTTTTATGAAATAAAGCTGAGACTCAACATTGTTGGTGCTCTCTCACTGTTTTTCTTTTGAATGTATTGCTCCAACCATTTAAACATGATTGTAATCATTGCTCATTTGCTCATGCATCTGTCTGCATTGCCTGTGACTGTAATGACACAGTATTTTGAGATAAATTGAATTGAAGGGTAAAATACACAGACCTTTTTTTCTAGGTCTGTATTATTGTGTCTTTGTACATGTTTATGAGTCTCTGTAGCGTGTAGGCGGTGGTTTGTCTTTGAGGTTGACTGGACATCCTGTAATGCTGGAGGCGTATGTATAGATTTCTACAAGCCCACAATATAAATGCAGCAAAAAAAACACTGGCATCCACACAGTGTAACAGAGAGAGAAAAACTCCTCTCGAAACTTGACCTTGCAGCTTGTGGAGTTCAGCCGGGAGATAAATAGTGTGGAACAGACAGAGGGAGTGGGCTGGGTTTGTCTGTCTGAAGATCCCTGAGTGGGAGCTGAAATAAACCGAGATGAGTCGAGCCAAAATGAGCGGAGGCGGGACAGTTATCTATCCCCTACCGAGCCCACAACAAAACTCCAGCACAGCTGAACAGGAGGCGAAATGACTAAACAGCAGTGGTCTGGAGGAGAGAGAAGACCTGCAGAGCAGCTGCATAGCTCTATTGGAGGGGGTTCGGGTTGTTTCAGTGTTCTGGTTAATCTGAGTTTTGACTTATCACCCAAATGTCTGTCAGAGCAGGCTCCCCATTATCAGCCCTGAGAGGTGTTTGCAGAATTAAAAACTAATTTTCTTCCCTTTCTTGGCCTCATTCCTAGAATATGAATTAATGAGTGTTTGTGCAATAGATCTCAAGAAAAGTGGCCAACAAAATGTCACAGAACTGCGTCCTAAATGTGGGGCAGGGTTTTCTGAACGTTGAAGGATATTGGTAGCTCTTGGACACACTCAGACGTAATGTTTCAAACACCATGAGCATGGCCAGCATCATCAACTAAAACCCTGACATTAATCTGTTTCCAAAGCATTTATTAAAATCCAAGAAGTCACACAGTGAATTAAGTCCACAGTAACCCTATCACTAGGTGCGCTGCTCCAGCATTCTCCACGCTCATATTTGAAAACCAGTTTTCCAACCTTTTATTGTTTTTTAAGTTTATTTTCTCACTTTTTTTGGTTTCATCTGTTAGAAACTAATTCACACAGAGGCCTGTTGTTTATTTGGGCTGAGATGGGGAGAGAAAATGAGAGAGATGGTATGATCTTACATGTGCCCTGCATTCGTCTGCCCTCGTATTTGCTCTCCAAACAATCCAATAATGAACGTTTTAATAAGATCTACACGTACACTCACACAGTCTCCAAAGGTGGTAATAAAATAAGCAAGCTGCTACTAAAGAAAAGTTAAATTAATGATAATATTTTCCCCAATATGTTACAAGACCGTGTGTGTTGTGTTTGTTCTGTTGTATGAGCGAGTGTGAGTTTGTGGTGAGGCTGGTGTTGAGTCTGCAGAAGGCTGTTCTGCTAAAAAACAGAAGGTACTGGCAGGATATTGTAATGTCTCTGTAATTGTTGGCAGTCAACACATACTGTATGTAGGAGGTAGTGTTTGTCTCTGTGGATTTATGCTGCTCTGCTGAGGTGTTGCTGCCTACATGCCAAATCTCTACAATTGCTTGGAGGGTTCTTCTGTTGCTGATGTGGACATTCTCTCAACTGAAAGTACACGTCATCCACATCTCGGCTGAGTCATCTGCAGGGGCCAGATCAGTCAGGACACATTCACCTATGGTCACCACCAATGTAGTCACAAATCTACTGTTAGACATGGTTCCTTAACTCAAATGTCTTTAAGCAATTGTAGTGCATGGAAAGAAAATTATCAGAAGTCCTTTATGTCTAACCACAGGCTACACCAGAAGCCCTGAAAAGTTGGCCATCCCAACTAGAAGCAAGGATAAAACAAGGACAATACAACATTTGATCTTTACCACCATATTAAATTAAACAAAACTAATATTTGGGTATGTTAAGCATACAAATGTTCCCGCATCCCTCCACTGGCTCCCTGTCCATTTTAGAATACATTTTAAGATTTTAATGTTTGTTTTTAAGTCACTAAATGGTCTGGCACCTCAGTACATCTCTGATCTCATAGACATCTACGCCCCCTCCAGAGCACTGAGGTCTGCTGATCACATGCGTCTTGTCGTGCCAAAAGCCGACAAAAGACGAGGGGCCACCGAGCTTTTTCAGCGGTAGCTTCTAAACCATGGAATGAGCTACCCACCCAAGTCAAAATGGCCCACCCCCTGGATACTTTTAAATCACGTCTTAAAGCTCATTTGTACTGGCTTTTAATACAGCATGAGTTTGTGTTGGTCTCTGTTTTAATGTACTGTATTTTAAATTTTACTATTATTTATTTCTACAGTTGGTATTTGTTGTGCAGCACTTTGGTCACCTTGTTGTTTTAAAATGTGCTATATAAATGAAATGGATTGGATTGGATACAAATGGTATCCCGGTTAAGCCTGTGTGGTACTGTAAGTCCACATACAAGACACTCTGTTAATACAATTTCTATCATCTAGAATAGACTTCGTCCTATGCATTGGTGCGACCAATAGTAAAAGCAGAGAGCAGTATTTTTTCATGATAACATAACAAAATCTCCACCACTGTGATGCAGACTGGGCTGCTGGTATCACTTTTTAACAACTTTTCTCTCATTTCAAGCTCATGAAGTGTTGGATGGATTGAAAAGACCCCTCTATTTCAGACAAGTGACCAACAGAGGTGAGTGGCATGAGTCTAGGCGAATTGGTCATTGGCAGTCGGCCCATGCCTCACAGCTGTCAAAAGTTGCTGTCGGTTGAGCTCAACTACTTGACCTGTAGCTTTGAGGATTGCAAACTCCACATGGCGGTACAGATGGTGCCAGCAAAATATATATCACGACTATGTTTTTAAGAAATGAATAAATCAATGCTTGTGGTGACCATAAGAGTTTGCTCCTACTCTTTGAAAAAGACAGCTAAGCACTGTCTGCTTGCAAGGCATCACAGCTGAGGACATAGTGATCCACATAGTTGCTTTCTGAGTAGCATGCTTTGTCATATTGGGGCAAAATTCCCATAAACGGGGTATAACTGTCAAAAAAATCAGTAACCTAACGACCATAATGTTAATCTGCAAATATTTCACTATCTTAAAATTTCCATATTGGCATGCATCTAATTAGAAGAGCAGGTGTATATACACTGTGTTTAAAGCTGTCGTCTAAAGCTCAAAATCATGGAACAAAGAACAGATGAAGATTTTTTTCTCGATCAATGCACGGCATACATGCAAAACATTTTCCATCATCCAGCCTTGTCTATTAAATAAACAGCATTATTATGATGTTAAGTGTAACACGAGCTGTATTCTGTGTAAACTTTGGTACAACGCCCAGCATTCTCATTGCCAGGGTGGCCACAGTCATTTTGTGACTTCAGCAGGCCTTCAGATCAGTGACCTGACATTCATCCATAATGCTCATCATGTTTCACCTGCACACCCAGCTTCACAGGACCATCACTTGGGAAGCAGAGGAGATGGGCCGGAGGAATCTTTACGTGTTTTATTTGGAAACATGAGCCTTTGCCGGTAATTGCCCGAAATGACTCTAATCGTAATTGACGGTCTGGCTTTCTACTTTGTGCACGAATTTCCAGGATGACGGGGGCTACGGTAACTCTGTTAAAAGTCTGGACGCAGAATCGCACACACTCTTTATCCATTAGAGCAGGACTTAATGTCTGTCCTCCTTTTGTCCTCTTGCTATCCTGCTCTTGCTGGGTCAAGCCCTTTGCATATGTGTACATGTGTGGGCATGTGTGTGGTGCGCGTTGTGCGTGTGTGTTTGTGTGTGTGTGTGAGTGAAATGATGATGTAGCCAGCCATTAAACCCGTCTGAGTGTAGGATAGTGATCCTGAGGGGGAGAGGTGGTGATTTCTGGCAGCTGTGTCGGTGTTGACAAGCTTGAGGTGCTCCTAACTCTTACATCAAACTCTCATCCACACTCAGTCACTCTCCTCAAGACAGCAGAAAAAATTAAAGAGACAGTATATGAAGATATTACTTTGCTTTATGTTATTAAACTGTAAGATAACATAAAGTTAATATTTGCAGACGTGTATTTTTTTGCAGGGAGTCAAAGCCTTATTTGTTTTTTGTTTTATTCCGAGCAGACAAGACAATGGAAAGTGCAGGAAACTGGGAGAGAGAGCCGCAATTGTTATGGGGGGCTGCAGGTTGCCCCAGGCTGCCCGCTCAAGGACCATGGCCTCTGCACATGGGGTGCACGAATCAACGACTAGGCCACACCGGTGTCCTGAAGTTTTTGATTTTAAGCATCTACGCCCTGCTGAAATCAGCTGCACCAGCAAGCTGACATTTAATTAAATTACTTGCTGTGATTACACTCCGTGCTTTCATTCATAATCTTCTCTTTATTCCGTGTGCACTGACATTGACTCAGTTTTGACCCAATGTTACTTGTTCAGCTAGTCAACAAGGACAAAACCAAAAAAAAGATAAAGGCAAGAAATACACATCTAGTGAGCGTACTGTCAAAGTTTTGGAAAGAGTGTTGCGTGACAGATTGAGTCTATTCATTAACTACACAGTTATACCGTTTGATTTTAAAACTAAGACATCACAGACTGGTGTTCAATAGCACGGCAGCAGGAAGACACTGCGGCTGTGTGGCTACAGTGTGCCGAAAGGGACAAAATAGCATGGGATTAAAAAGAAATGACATGCTATTTTGCATCCTTCTTTGCATTGTGGTTAATGCTTGATGCTGGGAGCCCTAGTTTAAATGCATGACAGTGTGGTATTGTGTGCTTTGCTGTTGCTTCCAAAGCATTTCATCATATAATGTGATACAGGGGTTCCCACTTTTGGCTTCTGACTAAACAGATATTAAAAATTTGACAAAAATTTCTCAGACCCATTTGTGGTTTGTAATTTTGTTGGACAATGGGGTATTTTGGGTACCTTTACACTGTTATTTACTATCACGATAAAATATAGCCTCTATTTGGGGATTTAAAAGCCTTATATGAACCTATTAAATGTCACTATTAATGGGGATTGGTTGATTGGTTGATTGGTTGATTGGTTGATTGTTTGATTGGTTGATTGGTTGATTGGTTGTCCCAGGTTATTTTAAAGCCTGTTGTACTGAGCAAATTATTGGTTACTTTCTAGTGAATCGTATAGCCTGAACCATGGGTGGTCTTTATTTCATTAGTGTTGGTCGTCAGCAGCTCTTCACTTTTGTTCTTTACCTGGGTTTACATACGATATGTATAGAAGCAATGACACTGAGGAATATCGAAGAACTTGAATGGTAATGAACTCCTCACATGTATCTTTATCTGTTTCCTGTACTGTGGTTTAGTTTGTAATTGTTCCAAGTTATGTTCTGTCTTATATCTGGACCCTCAGTCTAAAATAAAATTTGAATTGGAATAGATCGAAGATGAACATAAAATGTGAAAACACCAAAATACCTTAGTAATATTTTCTGGAAGGCCCTTATTTAACATGTGTATTTTACTGGTTTTGTATTTCAGACTGTGTTCTTGGCAGCAGGATCTGTACCTGGCTCATGGCCGGCTCCAGTGGCCAGGGCAGGCATGGCTCCTGCCGGCTGCTTCCTGGTTCCCCTCAGGCTGTGGAAAATGGCAGCGGGGCGTCAGAGTAGCTCCTCGGTAGCTCCTCCACAGGGACCGGCTGAATGTGAGGACGGGCTTTATGCCATGGAGCCCTGCAAGAGAACAAGATTTTAGAACCTACTTGTCAAATGGCAGAATGGCCGCATGCACGTGTGTGTCAGTCAGATCCTGTGTTGTGAGTGTGTGTTAGCTACCTGTAGCCATGGAAATGAATATCAACCATACTCACACATATGTGCGATTGTGTGTAGGTGAGCCAACGATTGACAGAGAATGACTCACTGGGTGTTTACAACCCAACACTTTTTCCCTAAGCTGCTGAACATCCTGCTTTGTACATGGGCCAACATAACCTCACCTGGAGCAGATGTACACACACACACACACGCAGACTCAAACACACAAATGCATCACACACGCAGCTATCCCACACTTTATTCAGCGTCCAGCGGAAATGAGGGAAACTTTATCTGCTGAGGAAAAGTAAGCAGAGAAAATGCAACAGACCTGTGAGAAATCAAACAGGCGTGGAAAAGCATCGCTTCGTAAATAACGGCGCTCATCCGGAAAGCCAGATAGAGCAGGAGCTGGAAGAAAGGGGATGTCGGACACGAATAAAAGTCTGTGGCTCATTGAAATCTGCCCCTGCATTGGATGAACATGTGCAGACCCACACAGTGGCGTACAATAAATGCTTGAAGATAATGCAAAGTTTAACTGAGTGGATATTAATAATATCAAATGTATGCTTTCAGTTTTACCCACTCTTAAAATTGTACAAATGCCTAGTTGATTTCAGAAGAGGTAAAAAATATATATATATTTTTTAAAAACATGTCATTTCTTCTGTGATCGAAGTGCCAAATACACTTTTTGGTTACATAACATTACAACATGGATACATGTAAACTCAGTTAATATCACTTTAAACCATTAGTAGTTAGTATCATCTAGTTTCGTCCACAGCACTAGTGCATTCAGCCCATTCACTGTATATTAATATGGACGACATGTCTCCATCTCCTCCCATTGGGAGGTGTGAAGCCAAAATACAGCCTTGATGCACGCTGACATTTTGCACTGTTGGAGCCAAAGCATGCGTGGAAGTAATCCGGCAGGTGGAGCCCAAAACAACACCACACCCCTTCAGCTAAACAAAACACGCATTCAGCTTATCCATAAAACGTTGAAGATCCCTTAGATCATTAAAGTCCACAGAAAAGATTCTTGTTGATTTGATGCCGACTGTCAAGTTTATGGAAAGTTATTGAAATTGTGTTGTGTGCTACTTTGCTAATCTGGTATAGACTGCTGCAGGAGCCCACATTTGTCAACAGAGCTGTCAATCAGTCTTTTTTAACATGAAGTAAGTAATCAAAAACTAAACTTCTCAAAAGCATAACAATTATACCGACAGAAAGCAAGTTTGTGAAAAAATATTTGACATGTCTTTTGATTTTCTAGTTTGACCCATGTTCCATCTGATCCAATTGTGTAGACGGGCTTTAGGATCTATAATGCATTCAGTCACCCAAGGGGAGCTTGTCGTGTCTATTGTTTTATACAGTCTAAAGTTCTGCCACTTAAAGGGACCAACAAGCGGAAATCTGTGTATGACTGGAAGGTCTAAACGGTGTTCCCTTTGCCCCAGGTGCTAAACCAGATCACCAACTCCTCTTAATGTGCAATCCATTCATCAACCTTTGTTAAAAGTTGACTAGAAAAGGTCCATGAGTCCATCTAAGGCCTGCCACCACCACAAATGCTTCATCTGAGAGAGGGAGAGTGGAAACAATTACTGCTCGGCCTCCAGATCTTTGCAGCACACACAGTTCAATGATCCATGATATGTCAGCTCTCATGTGTTGTGACTCAGTCCAACCTGGTTACCTAAACTATAGGGCCTCAGGGTGCTGTTAGTGGACCACTTCACTGGAAGAAAATGCTCACAATAAACACCTACGGAGACATAAGCTTCGTTATGTCTCTCCCATGTTGATAAGCATTGTAAAAAGAAGCCCCGGCTGGAGTCACACCTGCAACCCTACAGTTCAGTGGGACCCCCATCACTGGTTGGACAGTGTCCTCCGCATACACTTGAAAAACATGACTTCATGTCCACTTCAGCGGGCCGAAACAGCCCGGAAATTCATTACTAATGCATCGTCTGCAAAGAATCTCTCACTCAGCCCACACAATGACAGCTGCACAGGGGTGAGCATTTCCTGGAGTGTTTGACTGCATGTGTATACAAACACACACACACACACAGAGGTGGAGGCTTAAACCTGCCAAGACAGCAGCCCACGCAGCAGAATGCTACCACGCCTGTCTGACATAAACTGTGGTGTGAACTCACCTCTGGGCCGCGCAGACCCCAGGTGGATTCTTGTGGAAAAAGCATCTGAGACAATGCAGTCCAGGAGATGCCTGAGTGAGCAGGTAAGCAAGCTGTTGAGAGCATATCAGAAAGAGAATATTTTTCATCTGGATTGAGATGTACAAAATGTGGTGCATTCATCAAACGGCACTAAAGAAAGGATCGATTTTCCAACCAGAGGAGATCTGGGAGACAAATTCGAAATCCTGCCAGTATGTCACGCCAAGCGCCAATTTGCAGACCAGATCCATCCATAGTTTGCATGAGCTTTGCATGTGCATGAAGGGCGGATGAAAAACCTGGTGAAATCTGAGTTCAGTGCTGTTCAACCCTTTGCATATTTCAATAAAATAGGTTAAGAGGAGCAGCAGAGAAGGGCAGCGGCGCCGCGAGCACTTGACCACAAAATCTCTCCAGCAGGCCGGTTTGAACAGGGGACCAAACCTTACTGCCACTGAGCTCATGCCAAGTGAACTGACCCATGCAAAATCAGTTCAATGTTTCACAAAGCACGGTTTTGTCATAAGACTGTGTGATTAGAATGACAGACTGAAGAAAAGACAAGGGACATGAAGAAGGTATGCCGAGCTGTAATATCAGTCGTTTGCCTTTTGTTGAATCCAAAAGGGAATAACCACATATTCCCCAATCCGAGGAAGGATCCATCTTTCCATTTGAGGAGCTTTCTGAGGGCCAAGATGCATGTCGCAGAGCTGGGAACACTTGGGACTGTTTTAAACGGCCCAAAAGGATCGTAAGAGACGGACCTGAAGAAACATTCCTCACTGTCAGGATGCTTTCCCTGTATCTGCTCAGATCACACGATATCACATGGTCAAGGGGGAAGTCAAGGGACACTTTACCATGTGGACAAGAGATGGGATATGCCTAATTGCAATGAAATGTTCCTCAGTCTAAGATCAACTTCATATGGCTCTGCCACCATCTAGTGGGAACTTTCTCTACTACAGGTACTCAGAGACACACAAACACCTCTGTATGAATGAATGTCCAGAGACACTGTGCCTGTGTCTGCTTTGTCTTGTTCTGAGTGTGAAACCTGAGTTTGAATCAGTATTTCAAGAGAAAATAGCCTTAGGTGATGGATTGATAGGTGGAAGCATGAAAACAAGGGAGGTGTAGCAGACTGTCTTTACATTTCAAAAACAAGCCTGTCTGTCCAGCCGGAGGGGTGAAGCCCGGGTGGAGCCTTCTGACTCTCAGTTGGGTGTTAATGAGGTTACAGAGAGGAATAACAGTGACAGGAGATGAATGAATGACAGAGAAAACACCTCAATACCTGAGAGTTCAAGGGTCTGTCAACAAATTGGAAATATGCTTTGAGTTGAGAAGTTGACAATAACAGTTTTATGATTCAATAGGGCTGCCCTTTCAAAATAAAATTGTCAAACCATGAGTCAACAAGACCCCAGGTCACATAGCATCTTTCAAATATCTGCACTTTTTTTTTCTTTGCATCATTGTCCAGAGACTTAGGCAGGAGCATGGTAGCCTGCAAACTTTTTAAAAATGACCTGAATACATGGAGGGGCTGCGAGCCGAGCTGCTGCTAGCTTGATTTAAAGTGGGGTTGGTATTCAGATTTAGATACACTTTTTGTTATACTGGTTAAAACTGTCTTTATGTCCCGATGGCAATCAATACATAATGTGTTCCTAAAAAATAGCCAAAAAAAGACATTATCTACAGCCGGAGTAAACCTGGGAAAACACCAACCAATCACCGTTTTTGGGTCCCAAAATTTTAAACCAATCAAATCCCATCCTGTCGTTCCGCCCGCCTCCTGCGCGTACATTTCCCCGGCGTTCACTCCCCGTCTCCTGCCTCTGCTTCCCCTGACTCTATTTACTGCCCCTCTTGCTCGACCTCGGGCCTGTCCCCTCTGACCCGATGAGGTGCTTTGCTCAGGACTGTAGTCCGGATCAGAGTCTAAAAAGCTCTCACCATGGGGGCTCAGACAAGCAAAATAATTAATGACATTTAGTAAGTCCTACAGAAATGTTTATGTGTTGTAGCGTCCGTCCGGACACTGTAGGGATGACAAGCCGATTCGTGAACACGTTGAGCTTTAATAACTGGTCATTGTTGGCCGTGATCACGCCAACCAACAAACAATCAATGTTTGAATGGATGAAAAACTTCTCCTCTTGTCTCTCCTCTCTCCCACTCACACACTCTACACCTCTCCTGATGCCTTCACTAACTGTCAACACTGTAGGAACTAAGAACATCTACGCTGAACACGTTCAACAAACAGTAGAGTTGTTACAGTATTATATGTGTTATAACTTTTCTCCTGATATCGTGTCACCAGTACAACTGGATAATGCTAGCATGACAGTTGTGAGTACTAACAGCAGCCATGTTTGTTTGTGTTTTTAACTTTCACTATGATAATGTTTTGATGAGGACCGGTTTTCAATCAGTCACGATCATATGGTCGAGAATCAGCTGGAAGAGGGGGAGGGGTTAGACGGAGTCCTGAAGACATGCTACATTCAAATTCATGCTAGTTTTCTGAGACTACCAACCCCAGCTTTAAGGTAAACAATTAGTTTTTCAGTGAGGATTCTTTAAGTTTTTGTAAGGTTTATACTGGAAGCAGCAGGAGGTCCCCTCCTCCACAAAAAAAAAACTGTCCAGTAAAAATAATGATAATAAAGTTTATTTATATAGCACCTTTCTAGAACAGGCTTCACAAAATGCTTCACAATAACAGAATAAAAAGCAACAAGCAAGACATAGCAAGAATTATATCGAAGTAGAAAAAATACATAAACACAACAGACATAAAAACAGACAGGTCAATCAAATGCTTGTCTAAATAAATGGGTTTTCAACCACTTAAAAACACTGAAGAACTAAATTAAACTAAATTCAGTTGTTTGGTTAAATGACGTGTACTTTCAAAAAATGGTGAAGTAATAGGTGTCTAGATGGCCAACCTAAAAAAAAGGAATATATGTTAAAACTAGAGAGTCATGCAGGCTGGTGAATCAGCATGGTGTTTTGCAAGGTAAATAAAAAAGAAGCAAATAGCGGGGGTTTTATTTTACATCCAAATCTAATTTGACTGACAAACTTCAAAGTCCACAGTCATTGTCTTTAGCTCCACTCCTCTCTTCTAAGGTTGATCTGAACTGGAAAGATAACAGTAGGCTAATGGTCAACAGTATCATCATCAGTGACAGAAAAAGGGGGAAAAAACATGTCATGCTCTGAGGCATTCACACGGTTCATTCAACAGAACGGTTCTTCTTTCCTGCTGCCTCCATCTGCTCATGGTCAGAAAGTACCATAACAGGACCTGACAGAGGTCAACTCTGCCATTCAGCACCACTTAAAACCTCCCTGAGGTGCTGTAAGGGTGTAAGGTTTACTTGTCCTGGATTGTCGCACATCAGGTGACAGGAAGGCCAGCTACTGGCCGGGTGTTTTACAGGGCCACCAAGAATGACACCAACGCCTATCCAGAGCCATCGCTGTCACACCTGATCTAGTTTCTGCTCAAAGGACCAGTTTTCTCCAAAGCTGTCCGCCACCTTCTACATCTGCTGATCCACTTCAGTCTAATGACTTTATCTACATGGTGCTTCTTTGAGGAGGCAAGAGGAGATCCATTTGGCAGTCTGTTTCACACCTGCTCAGGTTACTAACTCCTTCCTGTGTATAACAATATCATGAGGATTAAGGGTAGTGCTTATCTTGAGCTGTTTTCTCATGAGAGTCCTGGACAGTGTCTGGATACTTGGGTCTTAACATTGTCCGGAGTTGACCTTTTACACGTGTTACTCATGCAGGAAGATTGTCTGCTGATGCTTTCTCTCATCTGGAAATACAGTTTGGTTTAGGGAGAGTCTCTATGATAATGTCTGTAATTAGGTTGATATTAACTCTGTATAACTGAACCTGTATGTACGGCACAATAAAAAGCAATACACATACATGAGAAAAGAGTATGAAGCAGTCTCTCTTGTACTGGCTGCTGCGGGCGATGACCTACTCCAGCCATACATTAGCTCAACAGGACAGTAGATGGAGTTTCAAGCTTTATTGTCTGATGTAGCCACTTTGGACTTAATGAACCCCTCTCATCTTTATCTGTGACAGGAGAATTCAGCACATCTGAAAATCTCCTTAAGTCCCACTAAACTGCAAGATTTAAATGAGGGAATATATGATCAAATAATCAGCTAACACTTTCTGTTGATGCTTAACATTATGGATGATCTGAACCTTAAGACATAGAAAAACTAAAACAGGTTGAGAGAAAAAAATGAGCATCCTTTAACCCTCCTGTTATGTTGCGGGTCAAACTGACCCTTTTTAAAGTCTATTTTAGGAAATATATGCCTTCCAAACCCGATAAATGCAGCATACAAATATGGGCAGCATGTGACAGAAGAGGTGTCGTGTTCATTTATCAACATCACTTCATAAAAATAAAAAAAATAAAAATGTAAAATAAGATGGACAAAAATCTATGTCATGTAAAACTATTGTATTTATATTTAGGTCTTTCCAATGTACATTAAAAAAGTTTTAAAATTCATTTTAATGAAAAATGAGTGAGTTATCCTCATTGAACCATGATCTGTGAGAATTAAAGAACACAAATGAACCAAATCTTGATTTAAATGGTTAGTAATGGAGTTAAAAACTAGATTTAAATAAATGTGTATTGTGATTTTTTGGGGTTCTGACACTTCTGGATAATTTAATATGCCCCGGGTCAAACTGACCCAGGAACATTATTGCTGCTCCAGAGAAACGAACATAACAGGAGGGTTAACCTTAGCCCACAACCTTGTACTTAATGATACTGCACTATGGCGAGCCCCCAATGCTACACTTGCTGAGTTATTGAAAGCACAGTGTTTGATTAAAAGCTGCATATTGATAGTTACATAATTTTGTCCTAGGGAGTTCCTGTGTGCTCATGTAAAAGTCAGGAACAGGTAGAAGGAAGCACACCAAATGATTGTGTGCCTTGTTCTTGTAAGTATTTGTGCTGTGCTGCTTTTAGAGAAAGTTTGATAGAGGAGAAAGAGACGGGGGGGGGGGGGGGGGGTGTACTGCCATGTGGACTTAAAAGAAATACAATAATTGTTCCTTTTATGGAAAACTATGTTCTTTTACTTCAAGCCCCGTTGCAGAGCTTGGGCTTTGGGGTATTGGTATGGGGTAGCAGTGAAGACAGATTGGATGTAAAATCAATTTGTATTTCAGCTTCTCTACATCATATTGGCTTGTAGGAACCACAAAGTGCCGAGTCAGACAGACAGACATAGATAGAGTTACAGCCACATGCACACAACCATACATGACACCATCGTAAGAGTATAATTGCAGTGTATCCAGCTGTGGTGAAGAAGAACATTCATCTACACACAAGCATACGGCGCAGCTACATGTCAATGGGCTGTGCATAATTGCAGTGTATTAAAGCGTGGTCGGGGGAATATTTATCCGAATGACATTTTAAGATTGTAATACTGTTTCAAGAAAAAAGAAACGGTGCTAATGCCAGAGCTGCATATGCAGCTTTTAGTCCTTTTCTGTTTCTTCTGTGGAAAAACACATCGTGGAGTAATGTCTTTCTCCTGCATTCAGCCAGCGCTGCCAAAGTGTCACCATGACCATTCCTATTAAACGCACAGTGTGTGATGCTGGCGGGACAGGGCTGTGTTTTTCAGGCGTGTGCCATACATCTTCTCGTTAATGGCCGTTAGCTTTATGAGGGATTGTGGCAGCTTAAATTAAGACTCAGCGGTACCTGGCATGGCTGATGTTCCTGGAATGACTGAGTGAGGAGGAGGAGGAGGAGGAGGAGGAGGACTGATGATGAGCAATAGAAAGAAGTAGATGCATATGGAAAGAGATCAGGGGAGAAAGTATGGAATATCACAGACGGGCATTTCAAGAAGAAAGGTCTAATCCAAAGTGAGAGGTTAACAGAGAAATGGAGACAGTGAGCTCTCCTCTGCTGGTCTCAGGTGTGATTTTTGACAGCTCAGAATCTCTGCCACATGTTAAGCTGCAACTCTTTCCATATAAAATACATCTGCTTATGTACATGTGCAGTTCTAGCACAAACACACACTCATTCTTTCTGCCACTGTAACACACACTCTGGCTGGAGCTTTACATTGTAAAAAGAAAGAAACATTACAGAGAGATCCGTCTCATTTACAAGAGAAGTGGAAAGATGTTTCAGCGCTCACCGATATGGAAGAATATGAGTCACAGCACTCAAAGAAAATCAAAGGTGACACTCTATGAGGCTCTAGTGGAGTAGATATTTATTGCAGAAAACTACAATGAATGTCTGCAGGTTGAGTCAAACTTAGTTCAAGGCTTTATAACGGCGCTGTCTTCTGATTCTCACATCCAAGTCAGCAGTCACTTCTGTCTCGTCTTTGTTTTGATAAACTCAGGGCTTCTTTAGCAGCATTTATAATCTCTGTGTTATATTTGAAAGGATAATTCAAATACTCTGAAAGCTGGGCCCTGAATATTATGCAATCTTTATGACTCCTGAGGCAGTTACAGGCAGTCAAGATGTGTACTTTATCAGCACCGGTGTAATCCTTTCAGGTCAATTGCACTAGATCAAAGTAGGCCAAATAAGAGTGTGTTTTATTGCAATGAACAGGCTCAAATTGTTATTAAAAATGTCTGATAATATTAAAAAGTGGATCTCTACAGAGATAAAATGTATTGCTAGTTTAAAGCCAGGAGCAGCCTTCATCACTCTCTTTAAATCCACAAGGCTCCACTCACAAAATCAGTCAATTTTAGGGCTGGCATTATTTGTTTTTTTCAAAGTGTCTGCTATTTTGTCTCTTTTTGCACACCGTAGTTAAGTCACTGCAGTGTCTTATATGTAGGAAGCTTCAAGCTAAAAGTATTTATTGGAACAATTTACAAACATTTGGATCTATTTAGTCTGTTAGACGTGTAGCTAATAGGAGAAATATGAACATGTTTAAGGTAAAATATGTAAAAAAATAGGGCACAGGTTTACACATTTTACTCTCAGCTTTTTTCCCAGATATAAACTTGACGAGCATAAAACCAGAAATGTATGTGAGGGGGACTTAATTCAAAGCCACATCAAGTAGTAACGAAGAGTTATGGTTCTTGCATAATACCTGTGACCACAAACAGGTTGATGTATGGATACAAAAAAAAGAGTGCACTTGTTAAAGCACAAATACGATAAGGGCCGGGCAGATACGATCTACTCCGACAAATGAGGAAGGTAAACAAACACAGATCTCAGAATCAACCAGAAAAAGTTACAAAAGCTGTGCAGGGACTTACCACGACACTGTCTTCCTGCAAAAGCGACACCGTTTCACACACAGCAGTGGGCACTCCCACTACACTGCCACAGAGCACACAAACCAAATCCTCCCATACAGGAAGACACCGCCCACCAGGTGTTTCGCCTCACCTGAACAGACCTGAAACTCGAGTTTCTCTTCGTCCCTAAAGGCTCACAACACTCCTCCTTTTTTTTTTTTAAACCTAACACTACACTACAGCTGTAAACAAAAGAGAGTGTAAACCAGAGTGACCCTGGTGGAAAACTTTTCCATGACTTTACATGATCTAAAATCAATGTCAGCAGTTTATTACAGCTATTCAAAAAAAAGATAAAGTTATATCTGATCACATGCATTATTCTCTTATGGTTCATCTGTAAAAAATGGACATCATGCCATTCACTGTACTTCAAAGGTCTCCACTGACAATGTAGGAACAAAAAATGACCACTAGATGGAGCTATCAGCTTACTGAATATCACCACTCTCGACATTATGTAGAAAAAACTATAGTGAAAAGTTGCAGAGAGTGCAACTCTGTGTTTGTCTCTGCCCTTGTCATGAACTCAGATGTGCCTCAGGGTGCCAGTAAAGATGGGTACCAGTAATCTCACCCAACCTCTGCAGGGCCCCATTACGACTGAATCCAAAGAGGGGTCATGCAGGCTGGCAGCAGGAAGTTTAATTCACACCACGTGATATTTACTTTACCTGTGGGTTATAATACAGCAGTGTGCACTGTGACGAGAAAGCCTCACACAGCAACATTGATATACGGTGATAATTTAGTAGTATAAAAAACATGCTTTGGGAACTTTTTGAATTCAAGAGAGTTTTGCTGCAAACACATTGAGTGAAGCATGAAGAAAAGCAGACACAGTGAGTTATAACACAGATGAATAACTTTGTTGATTATGTCTATTTATCACACTCCATACGGTCATCTCAGTGTTGAACAATGGAATTACACACTGCACATTTTCCTCATATCATAGAGGCCAATTGTTTATAAAAGCACTCCATGATTATCTAGATCAACATCTTGTATTTTTCTATGGCTGTCAAATGATTTGTTTCTTTCATTGTGATGAATCATAGAATTTTAATATTTAATCACAATTGTGTGATTAACCCTCCTGTTATGTTGCGGGTCAAATTGACCCTTTTAAAAGTATATTTTTGGCAATATATGCCTTCCAAACCTGCTAAATGCAGCATAAAAATCTGGGCAGCTGTTAATTTATCAACATCACTTCATAAAAAAAAAATCAAAATGTAAAATAAAATTTAAAAAAATATATGTCATGTAAAACTGTTGTATTTATATTTAAGGCTTTTCAACGTACATTTAAAAAGTTTTAACATTAGTTTTAATGAAACTATGATCTGTGAGAATTAAAGAACACCAATGGACTAAATCTTGGTTTAAATGGTTAGTAATGATTGATTTAAAAAATGAGTATTTGGATTTTTTGGGTTCTGACACTTTTGGATAAATGAATATGCCCCGGGTTAAATTGACCCAGGAACACTATTGCTTTTCCAGAGAAACAAGCATAACATCAAAGGGTTAAAATTTCATTAAGAGTGAGAAAATTATGTTTACAAATAGACATCCAGAACCTCAAACCTTGATCCAGTGATCTCTGGTTAAAGCAACAGTATCTTAACTTTTCAGGAGTTCCAGTTTGGTTGCTTTCTCTGTTTCACACAGGTCCTTTAAGAATGAAACTATTGTTCCCCACAGTAGTGAGGCATATGACTTGTCTCGACATGCCAACCTGAATACGTCCCTTAGACATGAGTCTTCCACAGTGTTGACTGACCTGCCGTCAGTTGACACCTATTTAGCAGCCCTGTAGTTAACATCTTCATTTTAGTGTCATCCACAGGTCCATGGTTATTCACACACTCACAAATAGTGCTCTACTGGCTTTTATGATGCAGAGCTGGCTGATATCAGTCTAATTAGCTGCACCTGTGTGCTTAGCTCATTAGGCTGTAGCTTAAACTTAAAGTACTTTGATGATATTGTAATTATGTTTGACACAAAGTATTATTACAAAGTGTTATAGTATTATTAGCATATTACTTCTAAGTTGTTAATTGAACGGTCTGGGAGTTATCTTAAGTGAAATGTGACATTTAGAAGCAGAGTGGTGTCATTATTTCTAATTACATTGGAAGCAGGAAGCAGGAAGACACTGCAGCAGCTTAACTATGGTGTGCCGAAAAGGACAAAAATAGTACAATTACACAAATCTTTTTCCAGACTTAAACTGCACCACAATTAACGCATTAATGCTGACAGCCCTCATTTTATTTAATACCGCAACATATAGTGCCAAAGCAATTGATTTTTTTTTTCTCAATATTGCAAAGCCTCGCTCTTCACCTAATTGCTAGGTACCATGAGTCCCATCTCATTTTAGAAGTTTGTATTTGATACATGTACTCAGAATAGCTGGCCTGTATGTTGATTATTATTATTATTATTATTATTATTATTATTATATAATCGTTTTCTCTAGACATAACTTTATTGAAATGTTAAATTTAGGACATTTTTCATACCATTTTCAATTATTTTTACATATTTTTTAAAACTGTACTTTTTTATAACACAGTTTGATATCCTTTTACAATTTCAAACTGTTATAAACACTTAATAAAACTGAACAATATACTAAAAAAACTAAAAATGCAACAAAGAAGAAAAATAATGAATGTATTAAAATGAATTAACATTAATCATTAGTTGCTGACCCACATTGTGCTGTAGTTCTTGTCTTCACACCTCCTCATCCTCTCTGTCCTCCTCTTGTCTCTGCTCTCTGGTTCCCATGCAGACACAACAGCTCTTTGTTTCTCTCTGACCCGTTAACAGAGAGGAGACCGTGGTCACTGTCAGTCTCCACACACACATTCCTCCGTCTCTTTCTCACACACACACTCACACTCTCAGCATGCAGAGTCACCATAGTATTGTTAATGAGCAATTCAATTAACCCCGGATGTGAAATGGCTGAATTAATTATGTGTAAACTAAACAGAAGGGTGAAAAGAAGAGAGGATGGATGGGTTGCGGGGATACAGAAGATCGGAACACACTCTGCTTAATCAAAAATATCACTGATGTGAGAGTTTTATTGCTTTGTTAAAGCTCTGCAGGAGCTGATGAACGTGAATGAAAGGACAGACAGGGACATGCCGCTGAACTAATCCTGCATACACTCGCTTTGTACTCCTCAACTTCCAATGACGTTAATTAGATGATGAGCAATTGTCTAGGAGTGACTCAAGCTGCAAATAGCAACGCACCTGTAATGAGAGGCACAAAGAGAACAGCAGGTAGCCATAAGCCTCACTAATCTGGAAGCCCTGCTAAATGTCAGCGTGCAGAGTAACCTACATCCTCACCCGTTTTTTCTGGAGTGAATTACAGAACCTTGACTGGAGGGCGGGGGGACACACGGGAACAGGAAGGAGACAGATGGACAGTTGGGATAAAACAGATAAGAACGAAAGCAGTGATGCATGGGAGGTAAAGCAGGGTATGCACGCTTCATCATGTTAGCACACACATGCACACCTCCAGCATGTGTTTACAGGGCAGGTTTACAAAGCTGCAGCGGGAAGTGGAAGCGAACCCATAAACAGATGCATAATTGATAAAGCTGGTAGAGGGATAGAAAGTGAAAGAGGGCAGAGGGGATGAGATGAGACAGACAGAAGAAGAAGAAGCAGAGTCATAAAAAAGAAAATAAGATAAAGAAAATAATAGAAATACAGATGGTGAGATGGTCAAAGCAGAAACACTGAGAAAAAGGGAAACAGAAAGATGAAATCACTTCACCCATCAGTCTGTGTGTAATCCATAAACCAGCCAACTTTAATGCTGTGTGGCCCACTTTGTGCCCAAAATAACTGAACTCATCTTGCTAAAAATAATCCCTCATACCATCAACAGCCATTTGTGTTTAAATTGTAGACTCAAGGCATAAAAGTGAAGAGAGCCTGAGAGGAACTTGGTACCATATCAGAAGATTTTAGCGTGTGCCAGAAATGCCAGCCAAAAGAGGAAGAGGAAGAAGACAAACTTTACTAATCCCTGATAAGAAATTATATTTTTCACTCTGTTATTGAACATTCAAAACACACACACACAGAGGTTGTAAATACACACACATGAATGAACAAGATCCCCTGGACAGGTACTGGGGAAGAGATTTTGGAAGGAAGGGGCCTTACAAGGACTGGTGACTCGAGCAGTAGGGGGTTAAATGCCTCACTCAAGGCATTGAACCCCCTATTGCCTTGGTGCTTTGGAGGTGCAAGTTCATCTTGGCAGTGAACTGGCACCTCCTAATCCACCAGCCCAATGATTTCTGATTTCATAAAGCATTACAGTTAAGTATTATTACAAAAAAATGTAGCTTAAACTACATTAAATTGCCTTTTTGTTGGATTTTTACTTCAGTTTAATTTGGGTCACCAAAACTACTTTGGTTACAATAGCTTTACTTGGGCAACCATAACTTTACTTTGGCCACCATAACTTTACATTGTCCAAAATAACTTGACGTTGGCCACCATAACTTTACTTTGGCCACCATCACTTTACGTTGGCAACCTGAGCTTTACGTTGGCCACCATAACTTTACGTTGGCCACCATAAATGTACTTTGGCCACCATAACTGTATGTTGGCCACCATAACTTTAAGGTGGCCACCATAACTTTAAGGCGGCCACCATCACTTTACGTTGGCCACCATAACTTTACGTTGGCCACCATAACTTTACGTTGGCCACCATAACTTTACATTGGCCACCATAAATCTAAGTTGGCCACCATAACTTTACGGCGGCCACCACCACTTTACGTTGGCCACCATAACTGTATGTTGGCCACCATAACTTTAAGTTGGCCAACATAACTTTAAGTTGTCCACCATAACTGTACTTTGTCCACCATAACTGTATGTTGGCCACCATAACTTTACATTGGCCAACATAACTTTAAGTTGGCCACCATAACTGTACTTTGTCCACCATAACTGTATGTTGGCCACCATAACTTTACATTGGCCACCATAACTGTACTTTGTCCACCATAACTTTACTTGGGCCACCAAATGTTGTGCCTTAAAGTTAGCACTTAACTCTTACTTAAGAAATAATAATAACAAAAATAATATAATAATAATAATAATAATAATAATAATCTAAATTCATATATTAAACAATGTAGAATTGGAATAACAACAAACAGGACACAGCATAAACAACCTCCCGACAGGGTCAAATGTTATCTAAATGTTTTGGTTTGCTTGTTTGTTTTTTCCCCACAGACCTATATCAGCTGTTTTTCACAAAGTTTAGAAGTTCTCCATGCAGCTCTTGTCTTGAGTGCAGCTGCGTCTTTATAAGGGCTCCAGTCTGGACTAAATCAGACACACGGTTAGGTTACACCAGTCAAGACTCTGATATTCATGCTATCATATTCAGGACATGGAAAGATAAACATAACAGTCATAAGTTTGAGACATGGGACACTAACACGGCTACACTAAGCATTTCATTCTGATGTCTAAATTAACTCAGCTACAGTCAAAGCAGGCAGGGTTCAATCCTGACAAAGCCAGACACGGTTTCATATCATCCCTTTAACAACAAAGTGTGTTCCTAATGCGTAGATTTCCACATGGTCTGTTTTCAAGCAAACGACCAAACCCTCCTAAAATGTGATTGGTCGATATCAATTTGACAAAAATAAAAAAAGACAAGATCTTGTCCCTCTCTGACAGATTGTGCATCATATACAATATGTTTAGATTAGAGGTTAAGTAATGACCTCTCCTTTATGTTTTGTCCAGGAAATGAAGATGCAACCCTTCCCCTCCAGTTGTGACACAAAAAGCATCACTTGTACAGGCTGATAATCCTGCTGCTAAGCTGCTTATGACAGAAAACAAACAATTACTAGATGGCACCCAGATGGTGGTGTGTGGGATCATGTTTGCAACAGACCAGACTGAAAAGACTCCGTGTTGTGAGATTCTGACGATATGCAACGGTACAGATACTGGATCCTTAATAAAGCCAAAATATGAATGATCCCAAAAACTTCATTTTCTTTATTTCACAGTTTTGATTTGTGCAACTCTTAGCAGAGATAGTAAGGATGCAAGATGGATCACTCCTCAGCAATCAGCTACACAAAATTATATCATGTCCACTTGCAGCATGAAAATGACTGCTGGTGATGTTTTAATGTTATATCAACAGCTTATGCTTATTGAAAATTATGATAAACATGCATCTTACAGTTGAAACATGAGACTTATGTAGGCTATCATGAGCATTATTGACTGGCCAAATCTGATTTGACCGAAACACGGAGTCGAGTTCAGCCTGAATTGCAATTGGATCAGAGAGTAAAGGAAAAGCTGTAATCATGCAGCCACATTTTTGGGTTTGCAGTTGAGTGTGGGTTTTCCTTACAAACAAAGAAAACAAATATTCACAACCTCCTCAAAAAACAGGATGAAACTACTTTCAGATACACAATAACAGGCTTTTATACCACACACTCATCCAGTAATCAAATCCTGCCATTATCTGTCGTCTGTTTTTCTGGAGACCACTATGCCACCCACTGTCGCCGCTTCTTCCTATGAGTTCTTCTTCCCCACACACAGCGAACACAAACACAGGTGTAAATCAGCCGGGCTGACGGCCCTCACATCCGCACTGTTACTCACTCTGGCATCAGAATTCCAAACCACTGAGTATCCTCAATGCTGCCTCACCCTCAATCACACTCCTCCATCCTCCCACATGATGCCCAAACACAGTGGAGGCCTCTTAAGAGGCAGTTTCAAAGCGGCAGCTTAAACTGATGTCCGTTAGTGAATAAGGGAGGAGTGATAAAAAACAGAGAGCATGTTTGAATTCCTGTAATGACCATGAAAGAGTAAAACAGGAGGTGCTCCACACATGTGGTGAGAAATGTTCTTAGTGTGGACAAAGATGCACTTTTTGGGGAGGATGCATTGTTGTTGTTTAAAGCAGACACAGAATGGCAAAGAAAAGTCAAGGCTATTTCCCACTAGGGTTGCAAAATTCTGGGAATTTTCAAAGTTGGAAACTTTCCGTGGGAATATACGGGAATAAACCAGGAATTTACTCAATTGAATGTTGGCTCTTAATAGGGAACTTAAATATAGTTGGGAAAATATATTTTAGCATAATCTTGACTAAAACAACCAGATTTCATTAAAGTACAGTTGAATATCTATGCTATTCCTCAATCACATGCACATAGCACACTGCTTACTGCAGGGCTATTGAGACCACGGCCCCTACATGCACTGTGCATTCCTCAATCATAGATGATTTCTAGAATCCTGTAGAGGCTAGGCTTGAGAAGCTCGAGGGAAAGTGCTTTTTTATTTGCATGTTGAATGGGACTTTGTTGGAGGGAGAGGGGCTCTTTTCATTTAACATTTTGAATGGGAGTTTGTTGGGATTTCATTTTTGTTAATTTTTGAATGGGTTGGCTGGGGGGGATGAGTAACATTCATGTTTTGTTCTTCAATGAAAGAATTGATTGTTCAATAAAATATTTAACAGTTGATAAAGTTCTACCTACAAATAAATCTGTTTTAATTGTATCATTTTGGATGGATGTCTGCTTATAACAAAACAAATATTTATGCTTGGATATGATACCTTTCCAATAAATTCCCAGTTAACTCCCATTAATTCCCATAAATTCCCATAATATCCATGAAAAGCTTCCAATTTGGAATATTTCCAAAATTACCCAGCTTAACTTCCCATGGAAATTTTCCAGCCCTTTGCAACCCTATTCCCACATAGGTTGCTTGCTATTTTTCAAACAGATTTCTCAACTTCAGAGCCTTCAGTCTTTCAAACTCAAGCTGCTCTGAGACCTGCATGGAGAAGTAGCTTGTAGACAACAAGTGCAGAGAGCAAGTGGCGCCGCAAGTTTCTGTACAAGGTTACTTACTTAAATGTCATCAACCATTTTTAACAATGATTGAAGTTAGGTTTAATCTGTGTCTTCAGTCTTGTGATAGTGAATTCTAATCAGACCAAAGCTCACCGATTTGTTCTGCTTGAGAATCTCGTGACGCTTCATCCCATGTGCGCTGTAGGCGTGGACACCAGAATCAAACACTCTGAACCAGGGGTTCCCAAAGTGTGGGTCAGGACCCCCTGGGGGGTCGCAAGACACAAATGGGGGGTCGTGAGATGTCTTCAAGGATGGTTTGTTTTTTATCTTAAAGTAGTAAATTTTACCCATTATAGTAAAAAATATCAACAAAAATAGTAGCTCACCTTGAAATAAAACCTTGAAAATAGAAAATGTAATGAGTTTTCTGCCTTTCTTTTTGCCAGATGACTCCTAAGTTTAGAGTTAGTGAACAGTTAATCATCAAATGCATCAGTAGCAGTAGGTTAATTCATAACGGCACAGGAAACACAGACACACGTGCTCATATAGGTGGGATCGTTTTCTGCAGTCCAGCTAAATGAAGACGCATTAAATCACTTTGAGGGACAGTGGGGGTCATGAGCCTTTGGCACCTTTATTTTGGGGGTTACGGGCCGAAAAGTTTGGGAACCCCTGCTCTAAACTCTTAACAGGTCATTTTTGAGGCCACAGCCTATAACACTGGTGGAACACACACACTTAAACGCCACCTCTCCTTACTGAGCATCAGTAAGCAGGGGTATCTACGACAGCAGGAGAGAGTACCTTTGACATGCAGCAGGAGGCACACAGACTGCATGCAAAGGGGTCAGTTCTCTTTGTGATCAAGTGAGGGGACTTTTTCCTGCAGAATAATTAGTTGAAATTTTAAAAAATGGCGAGTTATGGTTTCACATCAAGTGAAAAAGCATTAGCAGCATGTTGTGTTACAGGTCATATGATTAACATCGGATGTAACAACCATGATGCACACATAATGATTGCGATGGTCAAAGGATATATCGCTTTCTCCTACTTTCACACCAATTATTTAAAATGAATAATGCAAAGTATTGTTTTTAACATGCATGCAATTTTTTCTCAAACCAGGCTCGACATCCATGTTAACACGCAACCTCATTATACTCTGAGAACAAATGAAGAGTTCATTTGCAAAAACAGATAACTCCAATTTTAATTTTTTTTTTTAAATATATATATATTTCTTTTTTATATAGATTCCTAATAAAGTTACATTTTCAAGATTTCTCTGATTAGTAATGCAATTTTGACTTAGGCAAAGCCACCCAACCTCAGTTGATTGATCATACCAAAAGCTAGTATTAGAAAAAATATGTTTTATGAAACATTTTTTAAATTTTTCAAAAGTGAGTTAACTGTTTAATGAACTCTTCAAATATTATTGGGACCACAATATTATTGGGACCACAAGAAAATTACAGATGAAAATGTGCCATCCAGGGATTCACAATGTAGACACTAGGACTGACTATCAATGGAACAGTGTGGTCACAGTCTAATACTTTAACCTTGTCTCCATGTCTTTACGTCTTTGTGGTCTAAACGCCGTCACACTCCCCTCAGCTGTCCTCACATGGCTTCACCTCTTCACAAGTTGTTCTCAAATTAACCTGCACACTTTAAACTGGTCAGTGACATTGTTCCCCAGCAACGCTAAACACAAACAAAATAACACTGCATGTTGCAGACCAGTGGAACTGTACAGGTTCTGATTTTATCACAACAACTGTGACAGTCTGGGGTAAGTCAGTGTCGTTTCTACAAAAATGACCACAGTTGAAGCCCAGACACAAAACACCCTCTACCACTTTGTCCCTTCTTCTTCTCATGTCCTCTCTCCTCTCAATGTGGACATATGATCCCCAAGAGAGTAATGAAGCAAGTCCTGGAGGTGACCCAGACCTGACCCTGACCCGGGACACACAAGACAGAAAGACAGATGGGCTGCAGCACCCAGCAGCTGAGCCCCACACTGAGCTTAATGACATATAGAAGCTCAAGTGTATGCACATGCACCCTGCACCCTGCACCCTACACAACCCTGCGTAGTAAGCAAAATCACCTGGCAGATACTCCATCTAAGGAAAGCAGGAAAACCTGCTTGCAGAGACAGACAGGCGGTAATTAGTGAATTTACAGCTTCTTGACAACGTGTCAGTAGATGCTTTTTATAGGGAGGGAACAGAGAATTTACAAGCTGGTATGGTGTTTACAAGAAAGAATGTGTTGGCGAATAACAATTACATTAAGCAAGCTCTACAGCACAGTCTCTTATATTAATTTTCTTAAAAGTCCTGTGATGCAAACGATTATGTAACACTGCACAGGAGGACCTCAGTGAAACACAAACTTGTGGTTGGGATTGAAAAGATAACAACATTGTACACCATTTTGGTAAGTGTTTAGTGATAATGAGAGAAAGTGGCCAATCATATATCTGAAACAACAGGAAAACAGAGTCAGACTACAGTTTTCAGTTTTCACTCTACACTTCAGAGCATCTCCACCAACTTTCTTACCATGTCAGTCGGGTCAATGTCATTTTTCAGATTTTTTTTAACTGTATAATACAATGTAATTCTGTAAAACTTAACCCAACTGAGTATTATAGTGATCATGAGACATCTGAAGTTATCAGAGTTAGCTGCAGCTCAAGGCAGGTACACACTACGGGATAATCGGGCAGATTTTTGTCCCGATCTCCCCCTTACGATCAAAGCCAGCAAAGGCCCGATTGTCTGATGTTTGCAAATGACATGGTGTCTGATTTTCCTGTGGTGTGGGGTGTGTTAAGAGTGATTTTGTTGGGTCTGAGCCACTCGGAAGGCCTCAGAAGGAGAGATCGTAAATAATGAACATGTTTAATATTTGCGACTAGAAATCCTGTAGTGTGTGGGATGCTCCGAGAGGAGCCGAGCATGCACAGTGTGTAAAGTCACGTGTACCGGAGCAAAAGACAATCAAGACACGAGCTGACTCAGCTGACTGACAGAAGAGGAAGTAAAGACAAACAAAAACATGGTGCCGGTCAAAACAAAAGTCTCTTGGACTTCCAAAATGGAAGACCAACTGGTTGATTTGTGGCAACAGCATGAATGCTTATATAACGTTTCGTCCAAAACCTACCACAATAGGACGAACAAAGAGAAGAGTTGGACCTTCCTGTTTGTCCGCCATGTTTGTTTACGCCAAAGTCCCGTTTTACTACGTGAGATTTGGAATATTGAGCGTGAAGAACCTGATACTCTGCTGAAGAATCGGTTAGTGTGTGGTGTGCTCCATACTGCACACCACACACTATGAGATCAGGAGAGAGAGATCTTGTGCAATCTGTCTTTTGTTACCATCAAGTGTGTGGTCTCTAAATGTGTGAAGGTTTGAAGGATCCTGTAATGTGTGCCAGCCTTCAGCTTGCAGCCCCCAAATCCTGCTAATGGGAGTCAAACAAACACTGATGTTTTTTTATTTTCACTTTTTTTTACATGATTCTTTATTCAGTGTTTTTATGCTTAAAACCTCCTCGTCATTTGTGTTGGAGAGGAGCTGTAGATTATTTGTCTTGAGGTAAAATCTCTTGAGCAATACGCTCTGAAGGAAACAAGAATATTGCAGCTGCATTAGCTTGCAGGCGTTGTGACATCCTATTTCCAAAGTAGAACTATTAATGCATTTCTACCGTTGTAGAATCCCTGAATTTGGACAGAGAACTCCTTGATGTAGAGTTTTACTGGTTTTGATTATCTTTCACAAAAATAAAAAGTTAGTGCAAGCACATGAACGTAATTCTTAAGTTTAGCTAATTTGCTCTACCCTTCAGAATACCTGCAAAACTCATAAAACTTGCAGCTACACATATATATTTGATGACATTTTTTAATATCTACCTTCAAGGCATACAGGTGCTTTAATATGACCACTTTTGTGTCAGCATGCTTTGATGACTAATCAGTCTCTGCGGGCTGAGCTCTCCTGTGTGTTATTGCTCTTACAGCATTACATCATCCCCATGAAACCCTACGCTGGAGCAGCAGTGACACACGAGAGCGTCCGCCTGCAGAGTATGAATGCATGTTGTGTGTGAAACAACATCATTATCAATTTATACCCCCAGTGAATGAGAAGAGGCAGGGTGTGAACTTCAGTCCACCGAGAGCATCGCTGACAAGTAAGAACAGTCAGAGTATCTGTTAATACCATCAGAGAGCTTCATGTTGCTTCATGTAGACATGCAGGACACTTACTTAACTTGACACTGCGGCCCGGGATTATTTCCACCATTACATTCCATCAGTCAACATTAAGCTAATGCACGTATCAGTGCTTCTCTTACCACTTCTGTCTTAATGCCTTGTAGAAGTGCATTTGTAGGCTATGACAAGTGAAGTTGAATGATGTATCCACAATATATAATGGACACGAGGCAACAGTAGCTGTTCATGCGGTCTCTGACTTTTTTTCCACACCAGATGGACAGTGTGATGGAGCTAACAGTGTGGTGAGAGTGTGTGAGGCAGCTTTTCTGGTAGCAGATGCTGTATTAAAGCTGCTCCTCTGGGTATAACCGGACAACTGTCAGCCAGGCAGAGATACCAAAAAAGCTACAGATTAGAGCCATAGGCAAAAGTTGCACTGCATATAGGGACCTTAAATATCATATTTATGGTCTGTGGAAAGCTGGCCTTCATGGGCATCCTTACACTCTCAAACTGTGCACCGTCAACAGGAAAAGAGAGAGGTTTTTCACCTCTTCAGGTCATCATCACTGTATTGCAATGAGATTTATTTGGCATGGATGAAAAATTTGGGAATGATGATTCTTTGTAGAAATAAAACAAACCAAACAACATAAAGGCTCAGAGAAAAACTGAGACCTAACGACCTCAATGATCATATGGCAGTATCTAAAATAAATGGCCGCCTTACATTGCTAGCATCAACCGCATTCATGTTGCTAAAACCACTCCTGACGAACACCAACAGCCATGTTCAAAGCTTGATCCAAAAAGGCAACTGGACTAGAATTTCTACCAAGTCCAGTTGCCTGTTGGATCAAGCTTTGAATTACCATGAACTTGATGACCTTTATAATTTACCATGCAACGTAAAGCTCTGAAGAACAGCTCTGCAGCATGACGAAGCAGCTGTAAGTTTAGACATTTTCTTGTCAACTCAGCTCAGACTACATGAGACATGGACTCCATTTAACCTCTGGACGTGCTCTGTATCTTTAGCAGTCCTGGAGGTAGTGAGGTAGGGCATCCATGGATTGGACTTGGTTGTCCAACACATCCCAGAGATGCTCGACTGGATTGAGGTATGGGAAATCTGGTCTTTGTCCTGTTTGTGCAGGCCACTTTCTTACAGTGCTCTGTGGTCAAATTCTGATGCCATTGTGCCCATTGGTGGACAGATAAGCATGGACACTCTGACTGGTCTGTCCATCCCAACCCTGTTGCTGATTCATCAGTTTTATTTCCATAGAGCACTTTCGGTAGGTGCTGACCATTGCAGACCAGGAACACTGGTCTGGAGCTTCAGTTTTGTAGATGCTCTGACCCAGTTGTCTGGCCATCACACCCCCCTTGTCAAACTCGATCACATCCTAATGCTTGCTCATCTTTCCTGCTTCCAACACATGACCTTCTTTTCTAACATTCCCCTACCACTGATCGGTGCCTCTTTAAAAGAGATAATTGGTTAAATTAACTTTACCAGTGGTAAGTTTAAAGCACTGCATTATTTTTGCATTGACTCCTATCATTTTTGTAACATGGTAATCCATTAGAGACCTAATGCAATGATATGATGCTTCAATATCAATCTAGCTTACCATGATGTGCTAAAATGCCACAGGGCTTATGCCAGAATACTTTCAGGTTTTGTGGTTTGTGCCAGTTTGGTTTGTTCATTTACTTTCCAAATATCCGTCTTGTATTTTGCATGATAGTCAAAATTTGAAAATGCATCAGCATCAGCATGTGTCCTGACTCCTCATTTTTGTGTAATTAAAGCCTTTGTTGTGTGCATAACATTTACTCTAGATACATCCTTCAACTTACTGAACCATCAATCTGATCCCTCTACTGGCAGATACATCACGTCCCAAGTGTGTGTTAAAAAAAAAAGAGTGTGTGTATAATCCTTTCAGCAAATCACAGTGTCAAGATTTTATTATTCCCAAGAGGACATTGACAGAACCACACCAGCCTGTGAGCAGATGGGACGAATCCACAGAATCAATCTTGACAAATCGGTCATAATATCTACACAGACTGACGACCTGACCTTGAAGATGGCAATTTGCAAGACTGCAAGACAGCATTTTCCACCACAAAGCGGTGTCACACACACACTCGGAGATGGTGTCAGAATAGAAGTATCATCATAGCTGTCCCCTGGCACATTGACAGCAGCCATAATGGAGTGTCAGCGATCAGCACCTCCCAAATTACAGCCAAGCACAGGTCAGCCTGCAGGAGGTACATGAGGGGCGAGTGAGAAGGGGTGCCAAGCTTGAACCCCTATTGCAGTGATCTCTCACTCCGAAAGCAGCGAGTGTAAAGTCAATAAAGCCAACGATTGAACCTGCATTGTACTCATACTCATTTTTCTACAACTTCAACTGGAGCTCAGACTAATCCTCGTCACTTTTGTGTTTTTTTTGTCTCTAATTTGAGTCAAGCTTTGAAGAATGTGAGGAAAGAGAGAGACAGATGTGTGCTGCAGCGACGTGTAATGAGTCCCAGGTTATCTCCCTCCAATTAAAGGGCCCGAGAAGCCGACAAGTGGAGCTCTGCGGTAACACTTTGGTCTGTTTTTAGAGTCAGAGGAGCTTAGAGTCGGGTTGCAGGGTAAAGGGGGTAAGCTAACATGAAGATGGGGTTGATAGTAGTGCTGTGACTTCGTATTTAAACTCCTGAGATAAGTCTCAAGCAGACACTATGTGCTCAGGGGGCTCCTCAGAGCCTGTCAGAACAAGAAAAGATGGATCATAACTTGATCTGAACATCGTATTTTTTACTCCACAGCACACTGATTTCAAGATCAGACAAGAGGGATCAGTTGATGTTGCGTCACATCAATACGTGTCTGTTTCTGCATAATTTGTGAGGTAGATGGAAATCAATTCTTAATAATCTTTTGGATCTAGATTGACATAGTTTCTGTGATGGCGTGTAAGAACACGCCTGTGTGCAGCAGGTTGTATTGGCCCAAAGATCTTACACTTGTAATTTGTAGTGGGGGAAAAAAATACATCTTCATAGTGAATGCTGGAAATGAAGTCATGGAACAACAAATTGTGCCCTTATTTTGCTTTTAAACTGACAACTAAGATGACCAGGTTATCAAAATAGCTGCTTGTGAATTTGCTGTTTGCCAAATAATGGATTTATCACCTGTCCTTGGAGCACTCCACATGGCTTTTATCTAGCACACTTAAAAGCAAGAAGCTGCAGGAGGGTGGAACTGAGTGATACTGAGTAAATATTTAACTATCAGGCTGCTTAGAGGGCATCCGACACATCACCTGCAGACACATCCAAAATAAACTGGTAATAGTTGAGGACTACGCCTTACACTGAAGCATCTAAAGACCTGACAACCTTTCAGCATTGTCCAATAAACTGAACAATGGCTGAAAAGCTTTCAAATTGGATATACCTGGACCCTGAAGGTAAAACCAAAATGAGTATTGGATTTGGTGTGCTGATAAGGGTAGACACATGGGGTGGCCTAGTGGTCTAAGCGCCCCGCGTACAGAGGCTACAGTCCTCTGCACAGGGGTCGCCGGTTCAATTCCCGGCCAGTCGACCATTTCCTGCATATCTTCCCCAATCTCTATTCCCCACACTTCCTGTTTCTCTTCAGCTGTCCTATAAAATAAAAGGCCAACAAAATAATAATAATAATAATAATAATAATAATAATAATAATAATAATAATAATAATAAATAAATAAACAAAATAAAAAAGGGCAGACACATCCAGTAGGACTAGGGTATAATAATAACAACACGTATCCTTATCCAAATTATATTGACCCTAATATATTGTAAGAAAACTTAAATTTTGAATTGTGCTTCAGTAAAGTAATTTTCACACGCTATGTCGTCTGAAATGCTAATCAACACTGATCTCTACTTCATTATACCACAGACGGTGGTGGTTGTTGCTGCTGGGGAAGTGGGCCAATCACACCACAACCTATATTAAAAGGTTTGCTGTGATTGGGTTGAAGTCAAACCATGCATTCATACTTTTTCTTTTTTGATCTGGGTACAAAACTGGGATCAGATGCATCAAATGCAAGTGTCATGTAGCAAGTGTTTTCCATATTTCTTGGTGCTCGGTTAATTTGGTCATTACCTCAAAGGAAACAAATACCAACACTTGTCCTCACAAGATACAACAAGGCTTATTTCCTCATCGTTTTGAGGGAAATTTAAATGCAGACAAACCATCTAGTCTAAAGGTAAGAAAATACTCATTAGCACAATTTCTTGGTTTGCTGAATTTGGCTAACAATAGCAGAGCTAGCACCACCAGCCTTTGATCCAGTCTAGTGGTTAAATTCAAGCAGACACTGCCTACATACCAACATATCAAAACCACAGTTCAGTCTTATTTTTACCAGCTACGCAAAATCTAAGATCAGGCCCTTTCTTTCACACCATAACCTAGAAATTGTCATCCATGCATTCATCACTTCCCGATTAGATTATTGTAACTCACTCTACACCTGCCTATGCAAACACAACCTCTCAAAACTCCAGTTAGTCCAAAACGCTGCTGCCAGACTCCTTACACGCACTCCAAGAAAAGGGAACACATCACACCAATTTTAGCCTCCCTTCGCTGGTTGCCTGTGGGTTTTAGAACTGATTTTAAGATTTTAACACTCACGTTTAAAGCCTTAAATGGACTGGCCCCTGAGTACCTAAGTGAATACCTTAAAATGTGTGTCCTCAACTACTGCCTGAGATCCTCCGGCAGGTCCCTCTTGGAACTTCCAAGGGCGAAGTTAAAAACCAGAGGTGACCAGGCCTTTGCAGTCAGGGACCCGTGACTCTGGAATGACCTGCTGGAGGAGATCAGGGAAGTGACATCCTTGTCCTCTTTTAAAACTCTTTTAAAAACACACATTTTTAAATGTGCTTTTACTTCTTAACTCATCACTGACTTTTTGTTTCTGCCTCCTGTTTTGGAGTTACATTGTTTGGCCTAACAAGCCGTGTGTTAGCAAGCACGTCTGCTGCTCTGACACCATGGAAGAGTGGTGTCATCCCGCGCAGTCCATTCACTTCCACATTCACTTCTATCCGATGCATCTTTGTTTCCAGCACAGCAATTTTCTGAAGGATCTTCTGAAAATCGTCCACAGTGAAAGGAGGCATTTTGGTTCCAGTTAGCTTAGCTGTTAACAGGCTTTTGCTAAACAGTAGGCCACGTTTGCAGTTTCGATAAAATGTTGCGATAAGGCAGTAGTTTACTTTTTCGACAATAATTGTAAACATGCTTTTAAAAGGTGTTATATAAATAAAATGTATAATTATTATTATTACATATATATTTATCTCAATTTTCTAGATCAAAACACTGCCAAACCGTGCCATGCCAAGTGATGCCATCTGTCATCTGTGCTTATTTACATCTGTGAAGTGGAGCATTACAGCACTAAGACCATAAACCAGAGCTACAGCTTAGACACAACATATGACTGGCATTCCTGGCCTGCTACAATAAAAATATAAATAATTGATGTAACTAACAGGTGATTCTAGTGCCAAGAAGCAAGACTGATCATATTTAATTGTTTAGTCGGTGAGAGACTTTGTCCTGGCTACTTCATTTCAACCATACTACAGCCTGTAGAGTGTGAGAAACTTCATACATATGTTCATATTTGCTTAGTGCCCCAAATGCCTTAAATGGTCTGCAGAATTTTGCCGTTAACCTTTCACATTTCTTATTAATCTCATAAACCGGAACAGAATATTGCCGCATGTTTCATCATAAGCCTTTCTTTCCTGTGTTTGAACTGCATCATTTGCTGCCGGTAATCCTGCACTCCAGAGAACAGGAACAAAACCCCACTACAGGCAAGTTATTACATGCTATTTGAAGTTAGACTGTGAAGCTCCAGGAGAACGACACACAGAGAGTATTTACACGGAGGTCAGCTGAGGTTTGTGTACAGTGAAGCAGCTTGACAACTTTCTGCTGTGGGGATAGAGTGTGTGATGAATTCACCTGAGGCAGAGTGCTGGGGAAAAGAGGACAGCATGATGAAGCATAAAAATACCATCAAATTAATTATCAGCGTGCTGACTGATTGTACCAGGGGGCCTTATTCTTTATCTCTCAATGGACTCAACCAATTAACACATTCCTCCATCCCTATACAGTACAAAGTAGTCTGATAACCACAAACCAGGGTGTTTGTCACCCAGTTTCCAGAGCCCCTCTTCATTTAGTATGGGGCTTTGGTTGCTAGGATGAAGAGAGGAGGCATGAAGAAGGGAGGAGGTATAAAAAACAATGCCCCATTGAGTATCACAGAGGACGCCACAACCTTTAAATCTGACTCACCTCATTTAAATATCATAAGTCTTTAGAGGGGAGAGTAAATCACAGTGAGTCCAAAACAAGTGCTTTAGAGGCTCAATTTTATTCAAAGTGTCTGACAACATTATAGAAAGAATCCAAACACACATAGAGCTGCTTTCTTTCTCTAGAAACAGGCCTTACATCACTTTCATGAGGCCACCAGACACCAATGACAAACTTTTCCTCATAAGGTGCATTTCGACCAAGAGTTCCGGGGTCTTTCCGCCCCCAGAACTACTTTACCCTGAACTAAAAGGTTCTGTGCCCTCATTGTTTTCTGTGTTTCGACCGCCGGGCTGAAGACCTGGGTAGATTGTGCAAATCAGGTCAGTGACATATGGAAGTAAAGGCAGTACACAACCAGACCCGTAGAGGGCAGTAAGACAAAAACAAATGCCATTCATCACAGATGACATCACAGAAGAAGACGGACTGGCAGGTATCACAACAGTTAGCCTGTTAGCATGGAAGAGACTCGGGCTATATTTCATCACAGATGGATTCACTGAATCAACACGTGAGAGGAGATAAGCGTGAGTAGCAAAGACGTTTCAACACGGCTTTAAAATCCTTTTTAATTCAAAAGGCCGTGGCAGAGATCACTAGTGTTTTGGTTTAAACAGCGACCCTGTTAACTGCCGACTCTCAGCCGGATGCATCCCTCACAAATGCCTTTATACGATCATTAAATATCTGATGAGGATATTGAATCTTAAAACTCCCTCTGTGTTTTAACAGCTGTGTAAACTCTACAAACACTGACACTTTCAGCTGAAGGTCTCCAGTTTACAGGGTCACTTTTAAAACCGTAACACCCGGAGAGACGCATTTGCGGTGGGTTTAGAGAAGACTACTGTTACAAGCTGCTAAGTCAAGGGAATCACAGCTTCTTCTTTTGAAAAGTACACACACATAAAAAAAGATAGAACAGACAGAACAAATGAAAGAATGAGAAATCAAGTTATGTGTGTGATGTTATTGTGGATGAAGGGCGGAATAAACACTGCGGTTAATCTACCAATCAGACACATTCAGCATTGCAGGCCCTGCCCCCCGAAAGCCCTGGGACCTTTGAAAAGTACTACCCCCCTAGCAGGGGCTTTTTATGGGGGAGATTATCTACACCTGAACTACTTTTTCGCTTTGGGTCCATCGGTTGAAAGGCACGTAGTTCAGGGGTAATGTCCCTAGTTCAAGGGTAAAGTTCCTCTGGTCAAAATGCCCCTATAGAACATGGGAGTTGTTGATCTACCACTGCTTTGATAAGTGATCTCGTTTGTGTTATAGTGTGACTGTAATATTTAATCTAATATAGTTTAGTTGGATCCAATAATATATCTGTGTAACATGCAATAACACAATAAAATATGATGGAAACAGGTAGACAAGCAACTCCTCTGTTTTGCAGTTTCCTGTTTCCCCTTCTGTAACTTCCATCAGAAGTTGATACACCCACCCATAATGATCTCTGTTGTCAATAACTGCATTTCTAAGTGGCGGGCAGTACCTGTCAGCAGCCACACACACACACACACACACACACACACACACACACACACACACACACACACACACACACACACACACACACACACACACACACACACACACACACACACACACCTACCTCTCCATTAATTCAACCCAGCTTCATCATCACTCCCTCTTAACTGAAGTGCTCTTATCTCCTCTCTACGCCACATTCCACACAAACACACAATGACACACAGCCTGCACTTCCTCCTCCACTCGAGCAGAGAGGTATCACTTTCTACTGCAACCTGTCTCTCAATTCACCACTGCTTTGTCAGTGAAACCAGAGACACTGTAAGGCAGTTTGTTAGGCCTGGAATAAAACAGACAACTCTGCAGAAAGATAAAATACAGAGGGAGGTAACAGCTTTAAAAGTTCACTCCAGGTTTGCGTCAAAGTAATGTAAAAACAAAGTTTGACATAAGGAGATTGAGTTTGACTAAATGAAGGGAGTTTGAATTTTTTAAATACTTTCTCAGGTTGAGTTTCAAGGTTAGAAGGTGACGTTCTGCAGGAGTGAGAACAACAGAAGAAGGAGGAACTTACATCACACACAACACTTCTGCATTATGTTCTCCTGCTCGTAACGATAAGCCAACCTCTGACTTGTCATTTTGGTTTCAAGCGCGACCGAAGCGTGGTTGAACATTGCTGCTATTTTTCTTTAACCTGAAACCACATGACTTTGCAGAAGTCAGGAGGGAACCGCCTGGTTCATGAACTCTGCAAATGCTAAATAAACAACTTCTTCATACTGGAACTAATCAGCTCACTGACTCAGAAGAATGAACACACTGATTGATACTGAACTTATCTATCCTATAAATATTTCTGGAGTCACTTTGAAAACATATTTCCAAACCACAATCTTACAACATCTCTGAGTTCAAGTAGGGAGCAGGCATGTTTGTAATAAGCTGAGAACTCTTGAGATAACATGTTCTTGGATAGAATGCCAGCAGTGGCTGAAGGAAGTCTAGATGAGTCAGTGGAGGAGTTCTTGGCTGTTATCTTCACTGTGTATGATATAATGTCAAGGCTGTGAGATTATCTTCAATGTGATACATGAGCACAACCAAATCATTTTAAAGTATACTTTGAGACTTACACTTTGCATGCTTTTGCTGCTGCATCCAGTGGACACCTGTGCTGTTAATAGTCTGTCTGTGTGGGAGTAGCTTTTACCAACACCGGCATAAGGTGCTGCTGGTACCTGGCACTAACATAATTGAGCGCCAATCTCAAGCTGCATGCCGGTGTGTCTGGGATGCAGGTACAGTCATCTTCTGTCTCCATTTTTTACTCTATTTTCTGATCACAACGCGCTACACTCATACTTCCAACTAGGGATGCAACGATTAAAGATTTTGGTGGTACGATTATTGTGAGAGAAATAATCACGGTTTCACGATTATCACGATTATTATGTGTTTAATTTACCAACAGGTTTTGAGGGTCCTTCCTCAGAGCATTTAGTGACAAACACTCTGTGGAATGTTTATTTAGTCCCCTTTTCTTCTTGTGCCGTTTTGGCAGCGCCTTTTCTGCTGCACTGTACTGATTTGAATAAAACGCTGCCAACAAGTCGTTTTAATGTTGCAGTTAAAAATGAAAACAGAGTTCTTCATGAAAACACCACCTTACTCTGACGGGATCTTGGGCGGTACCGAAATGGGCGGAGGACGCTGCCTGGCACTTTTAAATGACGGAGAAACTCTGCACAGGTGTCACTCGTTTTTCATTTACAAGTTGCACCGATCATAATGTACCATCCCCTTTTTGACAGAGACATTAGAAAAACTTGGTGTAGCGGAACCTTCACGATTAGCTTAGCCGTGACACTTTTAAGCATGGTTAATAGTGAAACCGGTTAATCCCGACTTCCAACAACTTGTGTTTTCTTCTTCTTTTGCTATTCAATGCAGTTAGTAATCTTCTTCTTCTTTTGTTTTTAGCAAACAATTTGCATGCACTTCAGCCACTGTCTTGTGCAGGTTACAGCATCACAATCAGGCACTGTTGAAAACCATTAAAAAATAATTAAAGATAAGATGAAATAAACTGTTTACATTATTTTATAAATCAGTACACATTCGAAAAATTTGAAAATGATGAAACATGACTTGGACTAGACCAGGGGTGTCCAAAGTACGGCCTGGGGGCCAATTGCGGCCCAAGGTCCATTTAATTATGGCCCCAAGCTTCCATCTGAAAATGTGTTATTTATAGCAAAGAAATTAATCACAGTTTCTTTCTACCAACAAAACTAAAGTAAATCCAGAAACGTCTCAAAAAGCTTCATATGGACTCCCCGTCTAAAGCCAAAGCTCTGGGAATTCTGCAAGACGGCAATAAAGAAGAAACACAAGAACTCTTAAAGTTGACAAGTTTTCAAATTAATGTTTTTATCATGATGTGAAAATGTTCTTGATGAACACTAAAACTTCAGAAGACACAAAAGAGGACACAAGACAAGATCAAAATTATGAAATTGTGCAGAAAAGGCAAAATTTGGTGCATCAAAAATGTTCAGAACTCAGGAAAATAATTATTTTGTTCTTAAAATGTTGCCTGCTTGTCAGAAAGGTCTTAAAAACCACATAAAAAAGAAGTGTGATGAAATCTAGATCGTGATCCTGCCATAGGAAAATAATGATACAATACTTTTCACACATTGCCCGACCCTAATGAAAAACATTTTCCTCCAGAAGAAGATAACGTTTGCTAATGTTTATATGGCTTGTGGAGAACTGAGGACTTCCTAGTTACTGATTTATTGAGACAAAATTTAAAATGATTGTTATTAAATAAATATTTCATATATAACTTTTGGGATTCCTAAGTCTCAGTAGGAGCCACTGGCCCTGAGGTATTCTTACAACATCATATGTGGCCCTCTTTGAAAAAAGTTTGGACACCCCTGGACTAGACTGATAGCATCCCCAGTACTTCTCTGTGAATGGTGCCTTCAATAAATACCTGTAATGCATGGTTTTGCAACAGGTCATTCACTCCTGCACTGCATGCTTATACGGCTCTCTAAATCACACACATCTAAAGCATCTACCCGGCCTCGTTGGTCTTCACTGATCTCAAAGCAAACTGTAGAGGTAAATTCAAATGTGTGTGAGTCACTACAGAATGCCAGATCCTCAATAGAGACAAAACAAGGTAGCTTAGTACCTCACACTTGCAGTGAAGCCTTTCAGTTTTGGTTCACAGCTAGACTTCACAATAAAATGCACAAGAACTGAAAAACTTAATGGGAATTTTGGTGTTTACTTGTTTTTTCTTAGACACCAGTGGGATGTCATTATTGGGAAAACTTGCTCAATGTCGTGGTATTGGAAGCGAGTCCTCCTTAAGTACCTCCAACACAAACGTATGATAAAAAGTACTTACAGTATAAAATGTGCTTTTCAGCGCTAAGTTTGAATTGAATAATGAATGAAAGCTATATTAAAGCGCAGAACAATTAACCCTTTAACAGCGATAACTCCATGCCAACAACGTTCAGCCATAAATACGATAAAGGGACGATTGGTCGTCACATAAAACTGCCTTGCAAAATAAAAGTGCTTCACATTATGACAGTAACCCATTCATGTGCCTTAAAAGAATGCAAATGTTAGTGCAGGAGAATGCAAATGACTCTTGTAGTCATTGTCCTATCCCTGGCTGTAATCTCTCTTTCAAATAAAGCCACATAGAGCTGCTGTGTGAAGCTCATGAACTGTGCAGGGTAAAGCACGACATGTTAAACAAAGACACCAATTCAGCATGATCAAAACGGGGTTTCTAGGAAAGACTTCACACGCCTAATCTGGGGAAAACACCGGAGTAAATTAAGTACTAAAGAAATCATTGCACAACATTTTCTTTTACTCCAATAGACTTCTTTCCCACAGTGCACACCAAAAAAACATGAAAATAGAGCACACATGAATGTCATTTATGTTTAAGTGAATCAGATTTTCTTTTCATTTTCTTCCTCTGCAAACATCTTTGTCTTTTTATTATTTTGCATTGTTGTCTCTCAACCCAGCACTACCAGGAGTCTATAAAATCCTCCCCATCATGAAAGTTCACCGAGTTTTATCATTGAATGCATTTCATTTCTCCACAACCTGGTATGTAAACACAGTTTCAAGCCAGCACTAATATTTCTCAATAATCCAAGCAAGCACTGAGGTTGCTTTTTAAACTAGAGTATTAATATGTTAAACAAAAAGAGAGTAAGTTGAACTTGGACATGTTTTGGGCGCCGGTTTAGCTCTACCCCCCTCGTTCACTCCACATTTCCTTCTCTCCCAAGCTGTTCTATCATAATAAAGTCAAAGAGTGACTGGATTGTTGTTTGATTGCGGTCTGCCTGAATTAGTGTGAATGCAAGAAGAGTGTACGATAATTGTTTAATGTAGATTAGATTTCATGTTTACTGAAATGCTCTGCAAAGTTTTAAAGGAATTGCTCGGACAGCGTTGATGAAAGCTCCTTAATATTAAATGTTTTAATTTCTGTATTCAGGATACTCACAGGTAAAATCATACACAACCCCTTATCTTATACAATCCCTCTGGAAACTGGTACACTTCTCTCCACCTCCGTCCCACACTCTCATTTTTTTGTACGTGGTGGCCTCTTTCACGCTGTTGCTGGTTTATGAATTGTGTCAATAGGATTATCATGTGCCTATGGATTAATCCAGGTGGATTGAAGTATTGGCTGTTGAGTTAAAACAATTAATGCTCCCACATACCAGGGAGGGGATTGCATTGTGGGCCTTTGGGATAAGTATCTCCCTAAGCTAAAATAAACCTTAAGGTACATCAACCTACAGTCGATAAGGCTTTACAGCCTATAATGTAAATCCTTTTGTATTAGTGGCGTCCAGCTTTTGGCCACTGTGGACCAAGTCTTTGTATATTTTCACTCCAAACATTACACAAGCTGATCTTACTGTTTATTAGTTCCTCCCTCAGCCTGAAGTTGTGCCACTCAGCAAAACCAGCTGCTGTAGAGCTGGACTGTGACAGTTGGGAACCATCACTAAGTAGGCTAGCACGGTAAAATGTTCGGAAACCTAAGCTTAAAGTAGCTGGATGACCTCTTGGGTTTACCTCTGACCCCAATCTAACCTCCTGTCAGTCAGCAGATTAGGCTAAATGAGGTGCTCTCTATCTGTGCAGGAGCTTTACAGCATGTGGAAGAGCACCAGTGAAGTCCTGTGGGGACAGTACACCCCCTGTGAAGGCAGGCAACATGACATTTATTTTTAACAGAGATGCCAGAGGTGCCGTGTTTATGCTTTCATGCAGTGGTTCAGCCCCGGGTTAGTTTTGACAGTTTCTGGATTTTGAATGCACACATGGCTTATGCTGTGTTGCTTCTCTCTTATTATAGTAATACTGTAACACTAAAACACACATCATGGCCTTTCCAGGTCATGGACAAAGACACATTCAGAAAGGCTTAACCCTAAAACATTATCTAGTCATTTAGCGATTCAATTTTAACTTTCAATGCTAGTCAAGGCCTGACTAAATGATTAACTAAACCATGCAACCTTTCAGAAGTACAACTTGTTCTTCCTTATTCTGTGCTTGAATCTGTCGACTTGTAAAACACTGGTTAAACATGCAGGTTGCAGCCTTTGTAACGTAGACGCGCAGAAGCAAAGCACAAACCAAAACCAGATACATTTTTTAGCACAATGTCGTTAGCTGACGGCTAACGTTATATCCTAGTTTGAAGTAAACAGTCTGCAAATAAACACAAACAGCAAACATGTCTCACTGCTGTCCATTTAACATAACAGGTTCAAGCACTACACAAACATAACTATTGATATTTGGAAATTTAAAGTATGATCACGTTTTAGTCTGCAGATGTCCTGGAATTCTCCTCTTATCACTAATCAGCTTATTTTCCCCCTGTCATCCAAAATGTAAGATACTCTATATCCATGAATTACAGATAGACAAATATGTTTTTTTTCAGGGCCGATACCGATACTGATTATTAGTAGTCAAGGAGGCTGATAACCAAAGTTTGGAGCCGATATACATTTGCAGTAAAATGGGAAATATTGTCGTCAAAATTTTTAATAATACAAACTCCAACACTTTACTTCGTTTAAATCCCTTTAAGCATATGTTTATTAAACAGCTTTTCAGATTTGCAACATGTTAAAGGTTTTTTTTTTATCTTAGACAATAGACATCTTTGTTTTAAAATTCTACAAAAAGTGCAGGGAGCGCCAGGCTCAGCAGCATGTCTTATAAAGTTCAATGAAAACTTAAACAAATAAATAGCTCCCTAAAGTTTTCTACAGTAAATAAAGTTTTCCAAAATGTCAATATAACTGAAATGTTAATCTTTCTCTTATCTTTGTTTTATAGGGGTATTTCAGTGTTTTGAAGTGGGGTTGTATGAGTTTTAAATCACTAGTAGTTGTAGGGGCCACAATGGATGCTGCTCAGCTCGTCCCCAGTGATGAAAAACTGCAGGGAGAAATGAGCCAAAATAAACCAGTTTTAAATACACCCCTTTGGCTGTTGGATTTTTTTTAACAAAAAAGGCCGATGCCGATGTGGGTCAAAATGCAGATAATCAGCCCCCGGTCAATAATCAGCCCCCGGTCGATAATCGGCCTATCCCTACTATGAATCAAAGGTTGGCTCTTCAGGTTGGAGAATCTGGAACTTCAGATAAATCTGGAGGAATCACATCCCTGATAAATATCCCCAAAAATTCCACAGTAACATTAACTAACATTTCTAATTCAAGTAGAAGAATAAAGACCTGTCTCATTTAAAACAACTGTATTTTGTCAAACTTTTACACTGTCAGTGATGCCAGCTCAGAGGTTGTATTTTACAGTCACTCTCTCAGAATTGGCCGGGGATTGGTGAAGTGCTGGTAAGTCAGCTGTTGTTGGCAATTTGTTAAAAAAATTTGAATCTTTCCATAAGTGCTTAACTTTCATTTGGCACACATTTCTTGCTACTCCATAGACATTAATTAGCTACACCAAGAGCTAGTTTGCTAGGTGAGCAGTGTGTCTGGCAACTAGCAAGGTCTAACACACCCTTTGCTGCAACTGTGTAATAAGGAAGCTGGTGGAATCCAAACAATGCCAGCAGTGGGTTTGCTGTTACTGGACTGGCTGTTCATGCCAAAAGAAACATTCAAAAAATGGTATTTGGACTTTGGAAAGTGAGTCAAAATTGTAGGATTTAAGAATCATGATTCTGATGAGAGAAAATGTAATCCCTCTTCCCCACAGAGACTTGTTCAAAGGGATGCAAAGTCAAACAGTACAGATGTAAATGAAGCATAACAAGATCAAAATCCTGTGTAATATCCGGCAAACCCTGTCCCTAAAGCTGTTACCTTAACTGGCCTTTTGACCCTTTGTTGTTATGTAAAGATAGCTCCCAGCATGATCCTGTCACAGACAAATGATGACCAACATTTCCTCATGTGGTTTCCTGTTGGACTTAGAACATGGTTTCTAGTAGCTGTCTTCACACGGAACATTTCAGTAAAAGCTATTGTATTAACTAAGAATACAGCAGGGTATCAACACATCTATAGGACACGTGAAACTCACCCTTTAAGCCCTATTTAAGTTAATATTAATGTTATTTGATACACCAATTCCACAGTGGAAACTAGTCATTTTCTCCTCAGGTGGATAGTTGGTGATTTTCTTTCTGGCAGATTTCCCTCGCAGGATTTTGCAGCTTTAACAGTCAGTCCCTCCTTCCTGTAAAGAAGCAGTCTGTTCCACAGTGGCCCGCTGGCACACAATACTCCTCTGTTCACAGGATGCCAAAAGGTCCAGTCATCGCCCCCCCCCATGCCACCCCTCCTCTGCTATCTGTCTCAGTCTTTTTCTTTCAGTATCTGTTTTTCCCTGCTGCTGATGGTCAGTCGGATTAGCATCCAGTGGCTGAAGGGACAACTTCAGAGTGGACAAAGAAAGAGCTGCTTTGTCTTTTCATGTTGCCGGCGACCCAGGAAGTCAGAGAGGAAACTAAGAGGACAGAGAGAATATTACAAGAGTCTTTGTAATAGCCGAGTGTGAGAGCATCAGGGTTCGGAGGAGCATTCAAAAACTGGTAGTTATCACACATCATATTCGACCCCTTTCAAAGGCTATATGACCTCACTAGAAAAAAGCTCACAGTTTAACTGTGCATCTCAAGAACTGTCATCGTGAACAGCAACAGGAACGAAAAAGCACCATTGTCAGCGAAAACCTGTCAGGAGCCTCTGCACCAGTCATTCAACAAGGCTAAGAAATATAGCAGCGACCACCCAAAGGTGAAGGTGCTTAACAAAATAAGACACAGAATTCCTTCCCGGTTCTTACTTGTTTTGTTTTGTTATTGTTTCTAGCTGAGATAAATACTGGTCCGTAACAGAAAATCCTGGAAGGGCAATAAGTGTAAAATTATCTGACTTTTCTGTGTCCATCTTTATTTATTTTTCTTGAAAGACTAAGGTTGCTATTAATGTATGTGATGGATTGAATTTGCCTTTCCAAATAAAAAGGTAATTAAAAAAAAAAAAAAGACACAGAATTCATTCCTCTCAATAACCAGCCTTTAATCGGGGTTGACGGGTTAACCTGTGGGGGTTCTGCAGATTAATGGTGTACTTGGAGCCTTGTTATGCTCTAGCTAGCAGCTGTGCTTCTAAGATGTAGCCTCACCTGAATTGTAAAGCTTCGTCTTCAGGCATGCAAGTAATGCTAGCGCTACTGCTACTCACATTAGCTTCACCACAGACATCTGGACATTGAGTGCAACAGTGGACTGACGACATATTAGAAAAAAAGTAAAGGACAGACATGGGCTGTTTTCAAAACGGTCTGCTACATACTACCTATTAATGACAAGGCAGTAAGTACTGCCTACTACATACTGCGTTTGAATTTAGTCTGTAGTCTGACTGCTCTGTTTGATCTGTGTTGCAGTACGCTGGGCCTGACGTCACTGAATTTCCGGTTTCGGAAAGCGGAAGTAAACAACGGCCAAGCTGATAGTGACTGCTTCTTTAGCATCACTTATGATTTAAAAAGTTAGGAGGCAGACTGGTCCAATGCATACTGTGATATTTTCCCGAATCAGTAGACATCCGGGGAGTTTTGGCATACTGCACATTTTGCTCTTGTTCACATACTACTTACTACATACTTAATTTTGGCCAAATCAGTACGTACTGCTAGTATAGTAGGCTGTTTCGAAAAACAGCCATGGTCTTCTTAACAATGCATAAAATGTGTCTGAGTTTCAAATGAGTTTGAAAATATTTGCATATCAGATATTTGCAAATCCAAACATTGTGCATCCCTAGTATTTTTCGCTTATTTTGGTATTCCTTTAATCAAGTGTCATCAATTTCTTTATATCCCTAAAATTTGTGCTATTTAAAGTTAGTAATGTAAGCAGTGCATTAGCATTGATGGCCATTAAAATCGGATTTAGCAAAATTATGCAAACATCAATTCTATGCAGGTGACACCATATTTTAAAGTTACATGAAAGGTAACACAATTAGGTTATCAATATACAACATGATGACAACAATGCCTCATATTTTCACTGCGATGAAGATGAAGGCTCTTATGTTGGTTGTTATTTTGGATTTTTCATACTGGACAATGCCACAATGATCTCCTGCTTGAGAGCAATTGGTCTATAATTCAAAGTAAGTTGTTTTTAAGCTGGAAATGTTGTCAATCTTCACTTCTCAATCATAGACTGTATAAAATATGGACGTAGTATCCGTGACGTCACCCATCTGTTTCAGAAGAGCTGTTTTGAGGCCAATTGTCGGTGGCAGCCATATTGCTGCTATGGAGCCAGTGTGACGTAAAGAGGCGGGCTTTGAGCCTCCAGTGTTCCCGCCTGTCAATGAAGTCAGCTGTGCCTCTCATTGGAAGACTTGTAATCTCAATATCTTCTAAATTGCATTTTGTACCAGGCTGTAAACATGTTTATTTCTGCTGTGAAGATCGTCTTTTTTTAATTGTTGCCTCAAGCCAGCCTCTAGCGGATCCTTGATGAACTGCAGTTTTTAGAACTTCTGCATTGGACTCATATTTTTAGACTGGAGGTTGCAGCTTGTTCTCAATTGGTCTGGTAAACCATTTCTACTCATCTACTGTAGGTTTTCAGTTCTAAGCCCAGTAAGATGTCAATTGATGCAGCATCAGGCCTTTAAGGAACTCTGCGATACAGTGGACATACCAACCAAACCCCCACTCCATCCTTAGAAGTCTATCTATTCAAACTCTATTCAAATCTAATCACGCTCCACAGACTGCATGAATATGTAAGCCAATCATTTCAGACAAAGTGGACTACTCTTACAAACACTTATGCACGGTCACCACGTGCCCTCAGTTATCAAGTCTCAACAGTCGAAAGAAAACTATAAATATCACACTTTAATTTCACCAGAGCCAGAAACCTCTGCTCCGAGGCCTCTCCGTGAGGTTACTCAGCAATTAGTGGCGAGCAAAGGGGTAAGTCAGCAGAGGAGGCCCTCCTTTGATATGAGTGCACATATGACAGGCTGCAGGGAGTGATTACAGCTGTTTTAACCTTAGGATGCTTCTTAAATGAAGGGCAAGTAACAAATTACACGTAAGGCTCAAATTATAGCAACAACACGTGCTGGTGATGTTTTATCTTTGCCGTGTGAAAACAGCTGTTAGATGTTAGATGTTGTATCTAATATGTTGTATGTAGCTTTTAGAAATGTGTGTTGGCTTTACATTCACTTAAAAGATGTAACAGCAATGAGCGTTGGACATTTGCACATTGCTCAGTACAGCGCTACAGTTTCACCCCTTTTCTCCCATCATCCAGACTGAATAGTTTAAATCACGTGTGCCCAACCATCAAAGAGTGATGATTGCATAGTTAATGGCTCTAATAGGCTGTTGTGAAGGGGCATTCACAGTTAAATCGCTGTAATTGCACTCAATGAGCAACGAGGGAATAGACAGAGAGTGTGCCAAGTGGACTATAGAAGAATGAATGCTTGTCCTATACGTGAACACACAAACATGCACACAAAAGCCACACAACATGCTTTCAAGTTCACACACAAAAGCATGCATTCACAAACGCATGCACACACAGACCTCCTTTTGCCGATCAAACATTAACGCGATGGGGAGTGGTAAAAAGGCAAATTAGAGAGGCAGATATGTTAACAGGCCACAGGGAAATACAGCCTAAGGGGGGGGGTCTGCAGCCAGAAGGAGGTGGCAGGAGACACAGCAACGAGTGTACAGAGCTACTACAGCTGACACTACTTGAGACGTCCCACACACAAAGGGGGGATTAAGCGATTTAAAACCAGTGTTGCTGTCTGGAAGGAGTCCCTGCCAACTCAGAGGAAACAACCGGCTGAAGGAAACCCTCTTGGGCTAATCAGCACTACTCCAATAAGGCTTAGCAAAGACCCTACCCAGTATACTACTTCTACTACCTCATTTCTGCTGCACCATGTCTGCTGCCACTTATGAAATCATAGGTTATGCAGAATCAGGGTGAAGGGTTCAAGGTTGAGGGATATCTGGAAATAACACATGGGTTACCTGAATGCTGAGTTAATGTGAGTAAATAGCATTAGACTTGAGGGACAATAGATCAGCGAGGTAAGCAGCTCTGGGCTTTCTCTTCTTACTATAATTGAGATCAGTCAGTTAACCTACAACTAGGAAGTCATGAAGAGTTGTAGCGAAGTACCTGACCAATAACAACTAGGGCCGGATGATGTGAATTTTTCTTGTATTTGGGAAGGATTGTTGATCAGTTCTTTTTTGAGTTTATTTCCTGGTGTCTTTCTTTGAACTACTGCCAACAACAAGGTCAGGACAAAATATCATTGGCTTCAATTTCTATTTCACACTATGGTGTAAAAATGTTGGTTATTATGCAAGTGTATAATGTGCAACATGTTTAATGAGACATGGTTATAAGGATAGAGCTCTAAAGAGCTCAGAGCCAACCAATATTTGACATCAACAGCTCATATCAGCCAATCACAGGTGTTCTAGTAGTGTTCATGTCTTCCAAAATGCATTGAGATGAAAACTATATTTTTCCCTGATGTAATGTAAAAACAATGCTTGTGTAATCATAAAGCTTTTCCAGAAGCACATATTATGATGCAAATCTTATGAAATACTCTGAGCATCATTGATGTTGTTTGTTTAAGAAAGCAGTCCTTTAATGGCTCGTTTCCACAAAGCGGTCTGATATGGATCAGTACAGTTTGGTACGGGTTGGATTGGTAACGCCTGATCCTGTTTGCGTTTCCACAGCCAACCGTGCCCTACTTGGTGGGCGGCATTTAAGCTGAAAGCCGATAGCAGTGTCAGCTACGCAATAGCGTGATGGCAGCCCGACACAGTGTACCCCGCTAATAGATACAACAAAGAAGAAAAACGAGAGGATAGTCTCTGTACCTCCACGGTTGACCATGGAACGCTGTTCCTTGATGCCGATTTCAAAACAAAAAAAGTTATCTGTCCGAAGTCCACTGGAGATTTAAACATGGTGGGGTTATGTGTTGTTCGTTATTAACGCTGTCGCATGGGAAGTGACGATTCTTTCGACCAATCAACGGACTGCAGTGTTTCTAGCTCCACCTTCTGGGGTTGGATCGGTACGTCTGGCACCCCAACAGAAGGGTACCAAAAAGTGGGACAGTACGGCTCGGTAATTTGGGGACCTGTCCCGGTTTTAGTCAATGGAAACACCACAAAATGCGTGCAGTACCGAGACGAACCGAACTGAACCGCTTGGTGGAAACGGGGCTTAAGAGTGCTTTCACATGGAGCCTGTTGGTCTCAGATGATAAAAAATGAAAGTGTATTTTTCCCTTGGGTCGTTTCGTCTCCACATTGCAAAAAAAGTAAAGTTAGCTAAAGCACACACCGCTGCGGGACTGTCCCTTCATCTGCATACTGATTGCACTTTGCAGTCCTGGAGGCCAGCTCAAAGACGCCAACTGGCCTTAGCCGGGTAACCAACCAACAAAATAAGTCAAGGGTTGACTTGGAGAAGCAAAGAGGTCAAATGCCTCATTGATATTTAGGCGGTTGTGCATATTTGTCAAGTGTTGGAATCCACTGAAATGAAACACAGAAGTTCACAAACTTGATGTGATGAGTCTTCCTCGATGGGACGACTGAATGAAGTCCATTAAACCTCCAAAATACTTGACTTCCTGAAAAATGATGTGACGTACGTCTTTCGTTACCACCTCAGAGATGAAGTCTGCTGTTCGCGATGAAAAAAAAACTTGCTCTGTATCGTGACAAAGCTTGCCACTGATATTTTTCTAAAGACAGTCTGCCAAGAGTCTTGCTCTCAAATGACTGTGCAGAGTAGAAGCTAGTTTTACCTAGCAACATCTGTTTGTCATCACTTTCTTTCATTGTTTCAAAAGAGTGGCAGCAGAAGTCCCAGAGCTACCTTTTGAATGACTTTTTCAGCAACTAATAGGCTTCTAAAAATATCTGTAATAATAAAAAATAACTCCTCCACAGCAACAAGCAAACAGCAGATGGTGGTGACATCCACGTGTAATATGTGCATTACAACATAACTGTGTTCTCATTTCCATGAGATGAGTTACAGTTTATATCTTGTGCTCGTGATCGAGTTACTGTCACTGTCATCTTAAGAGATCAAGACACGGAAGGAAACATGTGTCACAGGACTGGTGTACGGTAACCAAGCCCCCCCAAGCATTTCAAATATCAACACAGGCTACATGAATATTGCAGCCTCATGGTACATTAATACAGCACCGGATACTCATCACTGGCAGGCAACACGGATCCTCTCATGCTGATGCTGCAAAAACACCAAGTGGCAAGTAATACCATGCCTGAGCCTTATTTCAGACTTATTGCTCTTATTTGTACGCCCTCTAAATACATTTCCCATCAGCATCGGCATACAATCACCAACTGCAATTACACATATGCAATGTGGTCTCTGTGATTTACTGGGCAGAAGCATAAACAAGCAAAAACTACAGCCTATTTTGGCTGCACTCACTCAAAGCATGTTGAATTATTCACTGACGTGCCATAAGAGGACTAGGCATAGTAATGCTAGGCAGAAAGCATGCATGGAAAACCCTCATAAATAAAACAACATGAGACAAATAAGCTGGCTTGAGTCAAGTGAAATACCCCTCCCCTATGTAAGGCTATAGCCTTCACTGACAACTAACAAATTGGTTACAAGCTGTTACAGACGTACAGTATGTCTCCACTTGGTTGTGCAACTATTTATTTATTCGAAGAGTATTTTTATTCTAAACAATGGACTCCAATGAAATGCTCCAAACATATAATTTGAAAGATTATGATCAAGGCGTTTTGTGTTTACAGCAAAGACTGTTGTACAAGTTCCTGTTAGCCCAAGGCTCAAATGAAAACCACAGAGCTATGTTACAGATGAAGCTGGGAAAGAAGACCAACTGTATTTTATTTAAATGTAGCTTTCAACGTCTTTACATTGAATGCTTAATGTTGGAATAAAGGGATTTTTAAACTTGAACCTATTCTTTAGATACTTTTCTGTCATTTAAGATAAGTCTGTGGAAGCTTCAATGCACACGATAATGTTTCCTCACATAACACATGGTTTCACAAACCTGGTCATATACTACAACCAGTTTAAACATCAAGTCTCTGAACAAGAAGACCATCAAAATTTTGGACAGGAAACTTTAAAATTTCCATTATTACTTCTGATAATAAGCAAGTATAATATTAACATTGTCAGTTTCCAAACTTAAGCTGATATTTGTCATGTTTTTAACCCTCCTATTATCCATGAAGTCAATTGGACCCCCTTCAATTTTTAATGTCTCTAAATTAATGACTAACATCATTTTTTGGCTTCATATCTCATGACCTTTCCTAATTTAATGGGGACAACTGGGAAAACGTAAAATTAAAATGGTGATATGTTCAATTTCCTGAAAAACAAATGTACGCATCGGTGTTCCTTGGGGTCAATTTGACCCCAGGCTGTTTTAGCTGTATATAACATAAGAAATATCAACATTTTACACACATTTGTTTTGGTTGTTTGGATGATATTGAGGTCACTATAACCACATCCGCATGTGACATCCCAGGAGCTGGGATCGAACCGCCAACCTTTATATTGAGATAAAATATTTCCAGTCACCATGTCTCTAAAGACATTCAGATGTGTCCTGTGTCATACGTTTTGATAATATAGAAACAAGGCAGGGCCGACAAAAGCATGACAAACTCGCAGCAGTCTGAGGTTGTGTTCTACAAATAAAGTCCTTCTAAATGCTTTAAATTATGTTTATGTTTGAATATATATTTTATTTAAAGGGCTATCTAGGTAGTCAACAAAGGAACACAAAGTACCTGACACATAAACCTGGGTAACAATCATTTCAGGAGGTTTGAATTGCTGGGGTCAAATTGACCCCTAGGATAAAAGATGTTAGTAATTTTGAGGGTAACAGGAGGGTTAAAGTTCAAAATGGGTTTACCGCCAACACCATTACATGAATTTACCTGGAAAAAAAACCAACACAAGAAATATTGTAATGTTCTTAATAGTTTAAGTAAGGTTAGACAATTGGTGTTGTCTGTTGGAGGCACTACCGGTCAAAAAACGGTCATGAGGTCAAGCATTATGGCTGTTTCCCCCTCTGATACCCCTTCCCAGGCATTTCAACCTGAATGTTGACCTGTTACAGGTCGTAACAAATATGTCTATTTTGTATGTTAATCTGTTTGTGAGGTGTCCTGAAATTATAAGGCATTCCTATCATTGAATGAAAATTCAGAAGGGAGCCCTTTTGTTAAAAGTGTGAGACGATATTTTCGAAAACATATAGTAAATAGGAGTTATATTGCTGTTCTCACTAGTCACCAGACTCCACTGACACAACAGTAGTATTAGCTTTCACAAAGTGAAAGATGCTCATGTAACGCTTTGTCCCTTTTGACATAATGAGTGTGTTGGACCCAAACTAACTATTAGGGATGTAATGATACACTCAACTGAAGGTGCTATAGGATTCATAATTCTGGGTTCAATTTTTCCCCAAGTGTATGTACAAAGTACAATATTTTTCAGTTTATGTTCAAGTTTAAGCATTTTAGAGATTACCTCAAAATACTGATGCTTTATTTTACCTTTTTGATCACCTTAACACACAAGTTACTCATTTTTTCTGTTTTGACATGCTTTTATTTTGAAAGGACATGGTAGTTTAACGAAAGTCATTAGTTATCTATCCTTGTTTCAACAATCAAAATGTAACTGAATTACAGAGTTACTGCACAATAAAAGTAATTAGCTACTCATATTAACATACCCCGCCTCCCATTTCACTTGGCTAATTAATTATCTTGCTGCTCAGACTCAACAGCTGATATCAGAAGCATGTCTTCAACAACATACCTTGCAGTCAGTCTGATTAGTCCTCCCTTGCTCACATATTGTGGAGCTGGCAGTGATTTGAAACCAAGCCTTGGCTGTTTTGGATGGTGTGCACTGCTACTTGGTCTACCGAGCTGCCTTGAGCAGCACCTGAAGGGTCACCGGTGTTTGCAGCAGGGCACTCTCTGGCAACTAGCTTAATGGAGGCATGTTGTTTGGTTAGGTGTTTCATGAGGTTACAATTACGACACTTGGCAGTGGAGAAAGTTTTCCTCCCTGCACACAGTGACTACAACTCACCACTCCGCTATAGTGTTGTCCTTTAACTAAAGAAGGGAAAAATAATGCAGAGAGCACAACATAAACATCCCAGCTTGTTAGTGGCATAATCTTCAGTGGAAGGTCTTGAACTGGGTGCATTTGCTGTTTTAACCTACTGAAGACCCTAACACGCATAAAGTGGGCCCAGGTTGAAAAGCCGGGTTCCCCTCTACACAAGGAATGCAAAAAAGATTACTCCTTTCTACACCATAAAGTTACACTGTAGCTTTACATCCCTGAGGGTTGAAGGCCTGACTTACTTTCCCACACCCAGAGCTTTTAATAAAGCCACCGCCATTCACTTCACCTCCCTGCTTTCTTCATCAAAATAAAGTCCCGCAGTGAGTCAGGGGCAGCAGCATACCGGCCTGGTGAGCACAGCAACAGAGCCGGTATACACAACGAAGCCAACGCAGGTGTCTGATAGCTGGCATCTGCCTGGTGGGCTCATTCCACCCACAGCACTGCAGAGGCTTTGGGACTTTGTAGAGAAACCCTACACGTCTGCAGGGGCAGTGCCGGAGCAAAACAACACAGCGTCCCTCCTGGTGATGCTCATCGAGCATGACCCTGCCAGAGACCCTGCCAAGTACATCGATTTAATCTCTCAGTCTGGGATCAGCAGAGCAGCAGGAGGCTCACAAGTCCATAGCAGAATCACCACAGAGATTAGTGATACTGTGGGGAAAGATGATGATTATGCATGGATTGCAGAATGGATGGTTAAATAGATGGATGAATGGAATGGAATGGGGAGAGAAGGTTTGGTGATTAAAAGAATGAATGAAAGACTGGTGAGATGAATGGACGGTGAATGAGTGAACAGACAGATGTGTCAGTGGGTGTTCGGGTGGTTACATATACGGACTAATGTTGTATCTTCTCTATGCTGCTGGAGTCAACAAAACATTAATGACAAGATCTCCATTCAGTGATAAAGCAAAGCTGAGGATGATAGATTGTCACATGGAAATTTACTTTCATAATCTTTTCACTTTTGAGACGTCAATTTCCCAACATTGACGTCAACACTCTGCACAAGTGTAATCATAGAAAAACACAATAGTTAAGCCCTCATTCAATATCCACACCAAGAAATACAATCATCCGGTGGAGGATTTTATAAATGGATTAAGCTGCTGCAACAACATGCTAGTCTTCATATTTCATATGATGCCAAGTTTAGCATTGGCTGGTAAAGTAGGTTCAACTTAATATGTCAGGAGGCAGCAGAGACCTGGGCTGTGAAGGCACTCAGTCGGGAAAGAGGAGTCTTGGTGCTTTGATCTTAGAGCCCATCAATAGTGTCATTGCAGACAATGGCAGCTTTAAAGAGGTAATCTTCATGGCTAGAGTGCCAATCAAAGTACATCCAGTACTTGTTTTGCATCTGACAGGCTCAGAGTCTTATCCGTCTGAAAACATTAGAAAAATCCCTTGAGACCTTTATTGAGAACTGTCTTCAAAGTCACCATGCTCAGTTGACCACACTGTGGTCATACTTTGCATAACATGGGAGTTGCTAGTCTGTGCGCTGCCTTGATAAGCTAGCATTTTGTGACAGATGTACACTACCCGTCAAAAGTTTGGAAACACCTTCTCATTCAAAGGTTTGTATTTAATTTAATTATTTGAAACACTGTAGATTAATACCAAAGACATCAAAACTATGAAAGAACATGGAATTATTTAATGAACAAAAAGTGTCAAACAAACCAGAATATGTTTTATATTTTAGATTCTGTAAAGTAGCCCTCTTTTTCCTTCATGACAGCTTTCCACACTCTTGGTATTCTCTCAGTCTGCTTCATGAAGTGGTCTCCTGGAATGGTTTCTAATTAACATGAGCCTTGTCAAGAGTTCATTTATAGAATGACTTGCCTTCTTAATGTGTTTGAGACCATCAGTTGTGTTGTTCAGAGGTAGGGTTAGTACATGGATAGCCCTATTTGACTACTGTTGTAATATAAAAAAAACATTGAATGAGAAGGTGTGTCCAAACTTTTGACGGGTAGTGTACCTAAATAAAGGACATGTTTTCTACGGCCCTCTTTTTTAACCCAGAAACAGCTTTTATATTGCTAAAATCAAAGCCAACAGACTCCTTTGACAAGAACAGTTTTTTGCCCTTTAGAGTGCAGGAGTTGCTGGTCTACCTTGCTGTAGATCAGTTAGTTGAGTGTGTGTTTTTTATTGTCAATTACACAAATGCAAAGAAAAAAGCTGTTCAAAGCAGCAAACCCATGGGTGATGTGGGGTTTTAATACTTTTTGTTAATTGAATCTTGCAGTTTTTGCACAGAAAGCTGTCACAGGGTGCCATTTGCCTCCTATAGCCTCAACTATTTGCTGCATGTCTTCCCTGCATGCTCTCTTCTACTCGCGTTTCCAGTCTCTCTTCAGTTGTCCAATCCAATAAAAAGGCAGAAATGCCCAAAAATATCACTTTAAAGAAAAAAGGAAAAAGAAAACAATGTAGCCTAAAATCTTTTGTGAAATGTTCGGAAAAACAGTCTAAGCCTGTCAGACACAAGAAAAGAGCAAAAGGGAAAAAGTCTATTTGTGTGATTGTTGTGGTGTTTGAGAGATTTCACTCTGGTCCAACTCATCACAAAAACAACAAGCCGAAGCACCAGTTGAGGAAGTGTTGGACCACAAACTCCCTTGTTTTGGGAGATGAAATGACTGTTTTTTGTCAATAGTGCCTTGTGGCTTTCTAGAGAGTGATGTAAACAGATGTGTCTGTTTGGAAAAAAAAGGATCATACCTCCAGAAAGAGTTTTCTTTTTCACGAGGGACCCTCTCCGATATGTTGTCAAATTGAAACTTAATCATTTAGAGAAATAAAATGACCTCAAACACGGCCAAAAATATCTTCCAAACTCATCATTTATATCTGCTTTACTGTTTTACTTCACTTACTACCAGAATGACTGCATTCCTGCAGGGACAGAAATATCCCATTTTCATATTCATGGCATTAACAATGAGATTCAAGGCTTACCGCTTTTCCCTACACCCAAAATAATTACAATCCGTTTAGTTCCTGTGCAGGATTGAAGCTGAGGTATCAGTAGAGGTGTCTCTTGTAAGGAGACTGTGTGAAATAAAGGCTGGTGTTTTAAAGGACAACAGTTCTCCTCCGGGCAATTTCCTGTGAGTGAGCTGATGATAGTGATCCCAACTAATGCTTGGATTAAGCGTCTTAAACCACTGTATCCTACACACCCTTAAGCCCCAAGAAAATACCCATACTGCTGACAGGCACTTCTGGAAGCCAACTCTCCGTTGTGTTCTCGGCCTCTGAACGCAGCAACAGGCTGCTGACAGGTTTCTCATCAACGCAAGCCGCTCTGCTGCAGTGACAGGAAGCGTTTGTTTCCATCATCAGGTTGCTCTGGTGAATTCTGAGGGGAGAGCCCTGCGCACATAACATTCTTAGTTCCCACACCTCCCTCCCTCCCTCTACTCTGTGTGACCCCCTTCACCAAGAACAAAACCCAGGGAATGTGAGCTATGCAGGGCTGCAGTGAGGAGACACCTGTCCAGACAACCAACACAGGGCAAAGCCTCCTACGCCGGGGCCTCGTCCGAGCTGCTGCATCCAGCCCCACCCTGACCTCGGCTGCCTCTGTAAGTGGGCACTCTGGGCACAAAAGTCAGGACACAAGCATCCTGTTAAGACAGAGGCACTCAAACAGGCCAGCTGATTCAAGGTGGCAGACTTTCACTTCTTTAATGAACACTTGTCCCTTGTATGATAACTTTATTCAAGAGTCTGTGACTTCTCATAAACAGTACAAGCCAGAGAAGTAAAATGGATTAAAACACATATACTAAAAGTCTCCATAGAGACCCCCTCTGGCTCAGCTGCAACACAGGCCTCCCTTCTTTTTTAGGCTAAGATTTAAAAGAAGAAGTGGGCTACTCCCAGAGAGAGGCTGGCAGAGGTTGAGGTTTTTCAGTTTAAACAGAGAAATGTTGGCTCTCTAGAGATTCCCCTCTGTGGTATTCAAATACCGGGAAAGAAGGTCATCCTCCTACTGTCTGTGTTTTTTCTCACAGCGTGGCCACCTTAAGAGTTACCAGGAGGAAAAGCAGACACAGTGTTGATGGATGATGGAGCATGATCAGGGAGAGAAAGAAACCAGCACTGACAACCTGTCAACAACAGGATAACATGGCTGTGACCGTAGATTAATTTGTGAGTTTAGACTTCCTAATAGCTCTAAAAAAAAAAAGTCCTTGCTCTTTTTGCTGGAGAGAGTTCTCTTGAAATCTTTTATAACCTTTTATTCTTATTTGTAGAAATCAATGTGGTTCTTTTACTTCATAGGACCTAGGAGTTTTTCATAGGTGAAACTTTTTAGAGCTTCCCTGAGGCCAGGCGTAAACAGTATGATTTTATATGTTGTGGTTTGAAAGTGAACTCATAATTTATGACACCCCCAAGAGACTCAAGCCCCCTTGCTTTTTTTTTTTTTTAAGTTATATTTTTGGCCTTTTTTGCCTTTATTTTATAGGACAGCTGAAGAGAGACAGGAAATGTGGGGAGCAGAGAGCGGGGGAAGACAGGCAGGAAATGGTCAACCGGTAGGGAATCAAACCGGCGACCCCTGCGATGAGGACTGTAGCCTCTGTATGTGCAGCGCTTAGACCACTAGGCCACCAGCGCCCCGAGACCCCTTCCCAAACAGGATTTTGTTTTATTATTTGAAATGTATCTCATCCATTATTGTAAAAAATATATACAAATTTGTGTCGTTCAAAATAAGTCAAATTAAAATAAAATGGTATTATTACACATTGAGAAGGACTGTGCCAAAACATTTAGAATACTTCAATTCTACTTCTAGCCTTTTTGAAATTTCTATAAAACAATATGCTTGTTTGGCTGTTTTGTTCTTATTCTTTCTAATGTCTTTGTAATATGTCTACTGGCCAATTACTGTGTGTGGGGCAGTGAGCAATGTTTAACCACTGTGAGAGAAAGTGGGGGTCACCTGTCTCTGGCACTGTTATTTTAAGGGTCATGGGCTGAAAAGTTTGGGAACCCCTGCCTGACCTAAATCATGTGACTGTCACCAAATGTGTCATCTACTGACTGTTTAAAACATGGATCTAGTCTCAGTGACTTCACCCATTAGTTTCTGAAGCAGGGTTTTAAAGCATGTCCACAGTGGTCACCGTAATAATAGATGCTGATTCATCCTAACTTTTGGTCGACCTAGCATGAGGCAAAGAGGCCGGCCTTTAGCCTCCTTCCAGTGACAGTGTACCCGCCTGTCAATCAAGTCAGCCGTGTCTCTAGTTATGTATAACTCATAATCGAAATATCTTCAAAACTAACAATGGCATCCAAACAGTGTGTTCAAACAGAGAAATTTGCTATTTTTTCAGAACCAGGCTGTAAACTTTTTTTAATTTTGCCATAAAGTTGAAAGAGTGTCTATGTGGCTTCTGGTACAGCCAGCCTCAAGTGGACGTGAGACACACTTCCATTTTTAGAACTTCTGTATTGCCTTCATTCCTCAAGAATTGAGGTTGCTGCTTGGTGTGGCCACAGTGCTTTCAGGTGCTCATTTTGCACAAGTGCAATCAGGAAAAGAAGCCCTGAAGTTGGGGATTGTAGCCCTGCTTCCACTGTGCAAGCAGAAATTCATCTGACAGGTAGAGAGCAGCTGCCTGGGCAATGATTGACTCTCATGCCCTTGTGATCAACCCTCATGCCACCACACTGCATAGCAAATGATATCTGAACAGGCTGAAATTCAGCCCAACTTAAAATCAGTAGCGCAACTAAAAAACTGGATCCCATGTGGACCCTTTCTAACAGGTCTACCCCTTGAGATGACAAGCTGACAGAGCACTACATGCTTTCTAATAGCACATTTGTGTCTATACATGCAATTAGGGATTATGGTAACAGGATATACAGCACATTTCAACTTTCAGATACCAGTGACAAAGTGTTTGCAGTCCGAAAGTGTTCTACATTTCTGAGGTGACAGACAAAAACACGAGTGGTGGGAGAAATGTTCGGAGACCTGCCACAGTTGCAGGTGAGGAAACAACTTCATTCACACCCTGGGAATGATGCAGACTTCAAGCCTGGCAAGCAAGGTGTCAGAATGATGAACGAGTCTTTCAACACTATTAGACACACATCTAAAATAAGGTTTGAAAAGCGATCTGCCATGTAACAAAGAGTGCAGTTTTTCTTCCTTAGTAACCAAAGAATATGTATCAATTATTTTTGGGGGGAGATTAACCATCAAGTAGTACACGCCATGTGCGCATTCAAGAAATATGCTGACTCTGTTGAGGGGAGAAAATGACTCAATGGAATGCATTATAATGACATTTCCACTAACATGACATTACCACTGACATCTTGGGTCTATCTGAATTTTGACCACATCACGTAACAGATGATGTTATGGCTCCAGAGAGAGTTATTATTACATATTCTAATGTTAAAAATGTGACATGGGCCAATTTACATCTTGTCTTACTCTCAAGCACTAATGATAATAAGGAAGGGAGTATGTATATGGGGTCGTAAGGAGGCTGGCCAAGTGCTGAGTCTACAAAGGGCTGCAAACTCAGAGGGTTGGCACTGTCAGCCAGTGACAAGCTCCGTGTCACCACACTTGACTCTGCAAAGCACAAGGGCTCTGTATTCTCTCTGGCCATGCATGATGCTCTATTGAGGCAAACTGTTCTTCCTGAAGTGACAAGCTTCACAGTGTAAGTGTGTTTTGTGGAAGTTTAGGGTTGTGTCAAGAGGAAATTCTGTCATTAGGATTTCTGCCTTTTGTTCTTTGGGCTCCAGAGAGTATTTTCAATAGGTTGTAACTAAAATGATGTCTAATGATGATATAAATGTTTGTTGAAAATCACAATTTCAAGTACTTCAAACATTGCATACAAAACACCCTCAAACTCTCAACTTTGACTCCACAACCTTCAAGCTAAAACTTCAACAGATTTTAGTTGACTGTTGCTCCTGCTGATCACTTAATACTTTATTTACATGCATACTTTTATACACACATACTTTTTTACACCTTGCGCATATTGTTTGTAACTTGTCCACTTTAGTTCTATTTATGTTTATATGTCTGTGTGTGTATGTGTTCCTGTTGGCGCCTCTTGGTCAGGTCATGTTTGTAAACTTCTGGTACCTAAATGTTGCCAGTGAATGTATTTTTGGCATACAATGTGCAGGGGTTTGCAATTGCTGATGGTTGATCCTCCAGTCTAATAAAAGGGATTTGCAAGCATTTTTCAGTAATGTTAAGTACCTAAAGAAGAACATGTGAAAGGCTAAATTAAAATGCAAATAAGCTACAAGCAGCCTGTTGCAACACAGTCCAAATACTTGATTTCAACCCCGCTGAAGACTACTACAAATGTGTTACATGAGAAACAGGTCATAACATCCATTTCCATCTATGGAGAGGAACCCCAATCTGCCATCCAGCAGTTTTCCCCCATAGAAATTTTATCAGGTACATGAATTAAAAACAGTCAAGAGTAACCTGAATTTGAATGCTTACAACAATATGGAAAACTGAAACTTCTGTCATACTTTTTTGGGTGGCACCAGAGGTGGCCGACAAGGTTTCAAGGGGGGCCCCAGGCCACCCTTCAAGAAACACCCCTGTCTTCCAGACAGTAACTATCACAGATATCAAACACCCAACTGCATGTTCCCTACATCTGAATTTAAAAGAGAGCACTTCAGTTACCTTTAAAGTAGTTTAAAGTCTACTTCATAGCCACATCCTCTGCATGTCCAACAAAGTCAAGATGTTATTTCCGACTCGTTTGAATCTGAGAACATAAACTGGACGCTGCACATTTGTGAAGTTTATACCGAGAAGCAGCGTTACTCACTTTGCATGGGAGATCGGAGTTGAATGGTTTCTCGCTTCTCTTGACGTACTCCAACAGCTCCTCCAAAATCAAAACTTATCAGCTGTTTTACAAACAACTTCAAACAAAACGAGATTTCATCCGGGAAAAATCTCCTTCCCTAACTCATCCTCGCTCTCTGTGGCTCGCTACTAAATACAACCTTTCAAAATGTTACGCCTCAGCTCGGCGGTGTCACTCTCTACGACAGAAAAAGAGCTCTTTCAAGATGCTGGTCTACGAACGGTTTGATTGTTCACACATCGGTTTAAATGGATCCATATATCAGAACACAGAACTGCTCTGAGATCAGCAAACAACAGGGCTGTTCGTCCAGTTCACCTAATCCGTTCAATCATTGGTCAGTCTTCTAATGGGGCGTGGTCAGGATATCAGTACTCCATTATGATTGGCTCAAAGTGCTGCCAATCATAGACTAACGCCTGTGTCGTGAATTGCCAACTTCGCCGACAGAAGAAAACAAACCAGTCATGGAAAGCATTTTTTAGTTATTATACATATTCACGAGTTACTGCAATCTGAAATACCATAGAAAAATTGATTATGAATTGTAAATATAAAAAAAATATTTTAAAATATTTATAATATATATATATATAATATTTAAAACATTTAAATCAGCTTCATAGGCCAGGTATACTTGAACACACAAGGAATTTGACTTGGTAAACTGTGCTCTCTTTTTACAAAGAATAAGAATAAGACATACAAATAAAAATATAAATATAATAACAATAACATCAGCTATGAATACAAAAGAACAGCAAGTAGGCATGACTAATATGTACAGGCTAAAATAATGTGATACTAGTGCAGTGGTGAGTAGCAGAGGTAGTTTTTACATTTAAAAAAATAATAGTTAAATAATAAGATAAATAGAAATATGGAATTCTGCTTGGAGAATTGTTGCATTGTATATTTACATGAATATTTACAGGGAGTATTGATCCAACAGACAACGGACAACAAACATCTATCTATCTATCTATCTATCTATCTATCTATCTATCTATCTATCTATCTATGTATCTATCTATCTATCTATCTATCTATCTATCTATCTATCTATCTATCCATCTATCTATCTATTTATCTATCTATCTATCTATCTATCTATCTCAGAATCAGAATCACCTTTATTGGCCAGGTATGCTTGAACACACAAGGAATTTGACTCGGTAAACTGTGCTCTCTTTTTACAAAGAATAAGAATAAGACATACAAATAAAAATAAAAGTATAATAACAATAACATTAGCTACAAATACAAAAGAACAACAAATAGGCATGACTAATGTGTACAAGCTAAAATAATATGATGATAGTGCAGTGGTGAGTAGCAGAGGTAGTTTTTACATTAAAAAAAATAGTAGTTAAATAATAAAATAAATAGAAATATGGAATTCTGCTTGGAGAATTGTAGCATTGTATATTTACATGAATATTTACAGAGAGCATTGATCCAACAGGTATGACACAAAGATTAGTGGAAGTCAAAATAAACATATGATAACTTATTTTAATAAATATGATGTATTAATATCTGTTTCATCACACAACCCCTAATTTGAAAGATAACTTATCACTTTACCTGCAACCATGTAGAAATATCTTAAATCTGTGATCAAGTGTATTCATTAACATAATTTATTTACTTCCCACGTGTAACATCCCTGACAAACCCCATTTTATAAGATAAGATAAGATGAGATAAGATATTACTCTATTGATCCCCCAGGGGGGAGAATTCAGTTGTTGCAGCAACCCAGACATAAGTACAATCAAGACAAAAGTTCCATTTAGTTAAACAAAATAAGTAAAAATAAAAATAGATAAATAAAGATATAATAAAATTTAGATATATACAATGCGACAAATGGAACTTAGATAAATACAAATGTTACAAATGGATTACAAAGCAGTAATTACAGGCAGTATTAAAAATGTTTCAGTAGTGACAGGTTGACATGGTGTGATTGTGGTTGGTAATGACAGATTCTTCAAGCAGAATTCACATATTTGTATTTATTTTATTAATTAACTCTCATCTACATATACTTTTTTAATGTAAAACTACCTCTGCACTACTCACCACTGCACTATTATCATAATATGTTTAGCCTGGACATATTAGTCATGCCTATTTGTTGTTCTTTTGTATTTATAGCTGATGTTATGATAATTATATTTATATTTTTATTTGTATGCCTTATTCTTATACCTTGTACAAAGAGAGCACAGTTTACCAAGACAAATTCCTTGTGTGTTCAAGCATGCCTGGCCAATAAAGCTTATTCTGATTTTGATTCTGATTCTGATTAAGCACTATAATAAATAAATATGGGTATATCAATGTTACTTGCACCAATGTACAAAATAAAGATAGCATTTTCAGTTTTATGATCTCATGTTGGAGCAGTTGTGTTGTGAAAGTGGGTGTAATTTTTGTGATGTTTGTTGCTTTGACATGAGATATATAAAAGTGGTTTGATAGCTCCCCCTACAGGTATAAACAAGAGAAAAAGCAACAAGTAGTCAAACACCAGAGAAAGAAATTTGGGAAGGATGTGAGAGTTGACTCAGCCTCAATATTGTTATAGAAATATTGACTTTTACATTTAACAGATTGAAAATGTACTAATTATTTTTCTTCAATCATGTTTGCAATCCCACTGGGAAATCTTACAATAATGTCCCATGTTTTTTTGTTTTTTTTAAGAAATGCTGCAAAAAAGGACACCTCAGGTTTTATAGCATTTAAAATAAAGTGTAATAAAAGAGGATAACTACTCACAAAAACAGTCATCAAACAAAAACTATGAATGTGTGTCTGTGTGTGAGCAAGTTCCAGATATGCCCACAATGGAAGCACCCCCCCTTTGTGTTCCCTCGTCCCCACATTAAAGTGTGTTGTGTGCCTAAATGCTGAGCTGCAGCTTCTTTTGTCCTCAGCCTGGGATATGATGCAGGATATATTGTCTGGGAACAATAGAGCCCAGCAGACCTCCTCTGACAGACACTCATTCTAAACCATCAATACAACCCTGTCAAAGCCACAAAATGTGGGACTGTTCTGTGTGCACTGTGCACACACTATTTAATTTCAAAGGCCTATTGTAGACTTCAAATAATCATCATACTCCCAAAAGACACATCCAAATAATATCTTATAATAATTTTCATTGGATGTTATCATATTTATTTTATATTTGTAGGTAATCTCTCTGGTCCTTTTGCCTAAATGTTAAAAAAAAAAGGGTTCTGATGATCCAATATAACTTTCAGATAATATTTTGGTCAATGCTTTAAAATACAATACAAATGTTAGTACATTTTTCGGGTATATGCTAAGTAAATATCACTGTAATACTTAAACTTATTTTACTTCTCATGGGAATTTTTGCAGTGATTTAATGATAACCTTCTCCGCGATGTCCCAGAATAACCACTAGATGTCAGGGGTGAATAAGTCACCGCTTCATGTCGGCTTTTATTTGCCTTTGTTTAGCCTTTGCCTGAAAAATTGACAAAAGAATATGATTGGACTTAACATTTAAAAATACAGTGGATAATATATGCTGTTGGTTATTCACGAGACAGTGTGATTATAAAGGGTTCACAAGTTTTCGAGACTGCTCTACCTCAGCAGGCAGCGTGTGTCCCGGATGTTGCCATCGGAAGGGGGAGGAGGAAAATGGGGGTTGCAGTCAAGGTTGCCAGATCGGTTAAATACCCACATTCATCGTGAAACGGTACCTCTGAAATAAGCCTACTCTTTTTCTTGTAAGGAGTGACACTCGTAAAAATCATTATCCTTTCAACTATATGTACTTTTTTTTAAGATTCCTGGATGTTTATTGTTTTAAAACTAACTACAATTCAAGCAAATGTGCGAGCACCATGCAAGCAGACACACTGAAACTAAAACAGCAATAAATCAAAACACCACCAATAAACAGAGGTCATTTTTGGGATATGCAGGGGCATATCTGGGCAATTACTGATGGACTGATTCCTCTCCTATACAAACTGTCTTGTGAAATAGATGTGTGAAGTATTTTTCTACAATTTCTGTCAACATAATAATGTGCCTTAAAGGTGCAGGGTGTAATATTTAGCAGCATTTAACAGAACTGACTGGTAGAAATGGAATGTAGTATTCCTATGTTTGAATTAGTGTATGATAACCTGCATATAATTTTGTTTTGTAAACTTAGACTGAGCCTTTATTTTTCTACATAAGAGCACTCTCATTCCACAGTGGCTGTTTTGCACCGTTATATTTCTATTACACGTTACACAGAATGGACAAACAAACAAGGTATGCAGTTTTGTATTTATTGAGCGGCCACGCAAGATGCACCAATTGAAAGAAAAAGAAGAAAAAAAGGGTTGTTGTGGTGCACAGAATAATCTGTACTTATGGATGATTTTCATGGTAACTTGTCAAAAGGAGGATCTTACTTGTTGTAGAGACTACGAAGAGCCAAAGGCCGCTGGGAGGCTGAGGTCGGGCCTAGTTAAGTGTTGGGCGCGCTAAAAGCAAAAATCACTAATGCACAAAAAAGTAAGTTTAACCTTTTATTAACGTAAAAGGATAATCAACTCATGATAAAGTGCACAAAAGAAAATAGTGAAAATAGGGGGTAAATAAGTGGTCAACAAAAAGTATGGAGATCCAGCTCACCCCCTCTCTCTACCTCCAAACAAAAGAAAACAGGTGACCTAAATGACCTGAATATTCCAGCCCCTAACACATGACCCGTAAGTAACCTAATTAACTGACCTCACAATAAACCATATCGTAAACAAACAACAAAAAAATACAAACAATGAAATATACTAAACCTCAAAAATAATATACAATAAACACTTGAATCCTTCATGGCTCCTACACTTATCATGCATCAAAGAACACCTCTGTCGCTTCACCAATAGAAGGAATGAGCAAGGGAGCATTTCAGTGTAGGATCTACCTGCTGAAAGATGAAATGTTCAAACCAAGCCAGAAACCTTGGTGTAATCATAGACTCAGACCTTAATTTCAGCAGCCACATTAAGACAATTACAAAGTCAGCCTACTATCACCTTGAGAATATATCAAGGATTATGCATTCATCTTTAGCAGCCTGGACTACTGTAACGGTGTCTTTACAGGACTCCCTAAAAAGTCCATCAGACAACTGCAGCTCATACAGAGTGCTGCTGCTCGAGTCCTAACAAGGACCCAAAAAGTAGATCACATCACTCCAGTTCTTAGATCCCTACACTGGCTTCCTGTCTGTCAGAGAGTAGGCTTTAAAATCCTGCTGATGGTTTATAAAGCACTGAATGATTTAGGCCCAAAATACATTGCTGATCTGCTGCTACTGTATGAACCACCTCGACCTCTGAGGTCATCAGGTACTGGTCTGCTTTCAGTCCCGAGAGTCAGAACGAAACATGGTGAAGCAGCGTTTAGTCATTATGCACCACATATCTGGAACACACTCCCTGAAAGCTGTAGGTCTGCTCCAACTCTCACCTCTTTTAACACCTCTTTTAAATCAAAGACTAAGACTGTTTTATTTGCCACTGCCTTCCTATCTTAGCTTATTATAGCTTGCTGTAAATGCAAATTTTAAATTTACTTTTAATATATTTCTAATTTTCCTTTTCTTTTCTATGTTTCATTATATTTGTCATTTTAATTGTGCTCTTTTATGCTTGTCTGGATTTTTCCAATGCTTTTAATATTTTAATGTAAAGCACATTGAGTTGCCCTTGTGTATAAAATGCACTATACAAATAAAGTTGCCTTGCCTTGCCTTGCTAGCTATTGATGAATATTCTCATTTCTACATACTGTACCTTTAAACGCAAAGTAATATATGAACAGCCTGTTGCAACACAGTGCAAATAGGTAGTTTTCAAATAGTATTCACCTATTTAATTATCTTTATTTAAACTTGAAAATCATTGAGAGCGAAGCCCTCATTTACAATGACATTGAGCATATAAAAGAAACATTAAAATGCACGCCAAGCAAAACCTTAAAATAATGAAGATCAATTAAAAAGAGACAACAATTAAAGAGTAATGTTAAAGTAATGTCAGTTGAAACAGGTGCAATCAGAGGTTAAAATGTTTAAAACTGAATAAAAGAAAGCAGTGCATTCATTTTTTTTCAACTTTATTGTGGAAAATTGTCAACATTTTAGACAGACAGTGTGATATACATCATAAGGTACAAAAATATAGAATAGGCATCAGTTGTCACTTCTGAATGTTGACACCCTTCCCCACCATTTAGTATTTTTTAAATTCATTTTTGATATTAGAACACTATTTGGGTGGAGGCTTCAAATACGCTCTGAGTTTTCTGCCTCTTCCTGCACATTATATTATTTATCTTTGCTATTTTTTTTTTTTTTGCATGTATTTTCTTTTAATTGTGCAAATAAATTAACATAAACATAAACATAAACATTTGAACAGGGTGTTTTTACAGATTTCAAGGGACACCATGCCACCACGGGCCACCCCTTTGGACGCGCTCCTGATGAAGTCTTTCCCATACTGGTGAATGAGTCATATCTGGCAACCCAGCAGCTCACAGCTCCACTGCTACGTTTTCCTCGGCAGACCTCGGCTGTGTGTGTGTGTCTGAGTGGGAGATGGACTGAGGGAGGGCGCTCTTTCGACCAGTGCTGCCGATAGCATTGAAATACCCAGAAGCTAGGTTGAAATAATTGACAAATCCAGGTCGCTGAATCAACAAGAAAATAAAAGTAGCATTATCAGTCTTTCACATCCCACTCCAAACACACTAACACGGCATTGATGGTAATGTATGCAAGGAAACAACCGAGACTCGGCGATGGGTAAACATGTTTTTACTTATTCTGCTTTTTCCTTTTCCTCCTAGCTACGCTTTGACAATCCGCCATTTTTATTGAAACCAAAATAAGTGTCTGGAAACTTGCACGTTCAAGCTGTTGCAGCACTTGTGACTGTTTATTTATTCCCACTGACATGTGAAGCTTCGAGCTAACAACTGTTTTCTTTCTATTTGCAGGTGCGACCGAAGAGACTCTCAGCCCTATCAGGTACTTGTTAGCTTAGCGTTAGCCTGTTAGCATTAAATAAGATTAAAATGGACACTCTAGCTCAGGCTTCAGAGCACAGCAGGCCCCAGACAGTGCGGAAAATAACCTGAAAAGTGCATGAATTTGTTTTTAATGGCACTATAAGAGCGGGAAATGTTCCCTAACGTGAGTATTGACACACGAAGGAATCAAAGACTGAATGTATTCGTCGAATTGAGCTGTTTTGAAGAAGGTACTGGCGAGTTTTATTACAGCTGGAAGCTAATGATAGCCTGTTACTGCTAGCCTGCTTGCCTGCTAGCCAGTCCGATTAGGGCCTGTCCGCAATCTGTCAATTTAAGGATATAGCTAGCTAAGCTCTCTAAACATCAAAGTGGTCCTAATAAACACAGCAAACTCATTTAGTAACATTTAAGGGCGAATTGTAGGGAATAAACATAGTGAAAGCAAACCCAGTTCGTCGATGAATATTTTGTTTACTTCACCATTAGTAGAAATTAAAGACGTGTCAACACACTAAAATACATTTTATCAAGTGAGAAACGAAAGATTAATGCTAGCATTATTAAATGGAAAGTTTGTGGTCTTACACTAGAATACATTAATTGAGATTAATCTGCTTTCCCAAAATGACAAATAACTAGCTACATGCATCAAAATGACTATTTACTTATTTACTAGGGATGCACCGAAATGAGAATTCTTGACCAAAACCATAAATGAGGAAACCAAGGCCGAAAACCGAAACACCAAAATAAATAATTATGCCATTTATTAGTAGGGAGACCTGGGACAGTTGTAACATTTCACTCCTTGGATTTGAGATTAGTCCATGCATTTTCTGTTTGTTTTGCACAGGCATTTTCTAGGCCATTTATTAGCAGACACTTTAAGCTAGTTTGTATAGCAGTTTGAACACACTGGGTGAAAAGAGCTCAAAGTTATAGACAGAAATGTCTAAAAATGTTACAACTGTCCCCGGTCTCCCCTACCATTCCATTTATGGCTATTACTGCATACTAACCTCACTAAAATCAAAGATCTCATTGAACATATCAGACAACAAGGTGGCATGCCCCTCATCTGGTTCAGAGAGATGTCCTTTTTTCTGCGCTCTGTTCTCCTTCCTGCATTGTGTGCTTCTGCGTCTCCAAGCGTGTTCTCCTCATCCATCGCAGCCTGGATAATTTCTCGTGTGCCCTGCTTTATTCCCACATCCAAGTAATGATCTTTCTAACGCGGATCAAGTACAGTCGCGATGAAGTGCAGAGGATCTGAATAGATCTGTGAAACGTGTGCTGACAGACTCTAAGAGTGTACTTTTCATTGTTTTCACTCCGTGGTCCGTCTCAACCTCCTTTGCTTAGAAGACGCTTTAGTGCTGAATACCATAACTTTGATACTTGGTATTTTTATAATGTAGCTACAGCTGATAAAATCATCAGGTTTATTGCAAAGCAGGTCCACACATACAGAGAATCTGTGTTCGTGTTTTGGTGCTAAAATAATAAAAACACATCAAGGAGTAGAAGAAGAGGTAAGCTAGTAAATAGCTGTACCTCTACTGCCTGAGAAGTTGGATAGAATTAGATGTCAACAAGAATAAAAATATTCATATTTAGGTAACATAATGTGAGGTTTAATTTACAGCTGTACAGTTGTTTAGGGATGTGCAAGATGATGTAGGGTGCTAGAATCTTGCCCTGTGTCATGTGGGAGGATTGGGGCCATCAGTTGATGAGGCTGGCAAAAGAGGGGAATAAACTCTCCCTGTGGTGGGAGGCTTTAGTCCTGATGGGCCGCAGATCTGATCTTAGCATCTTAAAGGGTGGCTGTGACTCAGTGGTTTAGTCAGTTGTCTCTCAATTGGAGGGTTCCGGGCTCGATCCAAGGTCTCACATGCCAAAGTGTCATTGGGCAAGACACTTCACCCCAAACTGGCCCTGTTGGCTGTGCCAGCAGTGTGTGAATGGGATTAGCCAACAATGATAGTCGCCTCTGCCATCCATGTATGAATGAGGTGTCAATGTGACATGCACTTGCGGTCAGAGTGCTAGAGAAAGAGCTACATAAATACAGTCTAGAGGGGCTCAAGAGTCTGCATCAGGAACGGCAGGTGTAGGCCTTCATTCAAAACAGATTGTTTTCAAGGGAGAAGCTACTTAAGATCCATACTTGCATGAAAAATTAGAACATTTTGTAGTACTGCTTTAAAAAACCTTGACAAAGACACAATTGTTGCCTCAAGATCGTAAAGGACTAGCTGCATGAATCACAATTAGCCCTTCAAATTAATTTCCTAAATCTAACTTTGATGCAGAAGTACGATGACATTGCGGTACTTTGAACAGCAAAAACACTTTGTTTAAAAAGAAGGAAACACTTGTTTTAAGATCCTCTGAAGACTGATAACTCTAATAAAAGGCTGAAATCTCTGTACAATAAAAGACACCAGATTGTAGTGAAAGTGTTTTGATTTGTGTCTACAGACTCTCAAATACTCATCCAAGAGCCATCCAGGAGGGGACCACCGGCATGAAAAGATGCGCGACTCCTCAGATGTCACTCCTCCCTGCAAAATGCTCCGGAGGTCTGACAGCCCTGAGAACAAACACATGGACAGCACGGGGCACGGCAGAGCAAAGGCCGTCCACACACACCGGGCCAGAGACAGGGACGGAGGTGAGGCACAGTGGTTCTTGAGAATAAAGATGACTTAGCTACAGGCTCTTTGCGGTAAAACTCTGCAGTTGTGTGATTTATCTTTTACACTCTGGTATTAGTACAACCTTCGCTTTATGCGTACCTCTGCAGTGAAGGGGTTTGCTAGGTGTTGTAGTTTTTTATCAAGCATAAAATACATGTACAGTACATTCTAAGACTGCATAAACACCAGGAATCAAAACACTCAAATGTTTATTTTCACTGGCTCATTTTGATGCATATGGTGAGAAGAACAAAGTGGTGAGAGAGCATCATTACAATGTGGGTTTAAAGCTTAATTACATGTGAGAGTACTGTGCGGGGTTGATAAAGTTTGATGTTCAAACACTGATTTGTGAAGCCAGTTTGCAAAGTGATGCATTCAGGGTGCATTGTAGGACTGAAGTTGAGCTGCAGCAGGTACTTCTGAGTGCATACAGCTTTTCCACGATAATCTTTTTGTGGTGTCCTTTTATATGTTTCAGTTTCATTTTTTGAAGCATAGTTAGGTTTGTAAGGAAAGCAATAAACCAGAGAATATACATAAAATAGAGGATGGAAATAATAAGTTATCTTTGCAGACAAAAAGAGGACTAGTGGAAGTGTTATAGGTCAAGTAACTTAGTTTGTATGTCTAGAGTTGTAGTATGACAGGATGAAAGCAAAAAAATGGTTGGGGGAATCTGACAGATTTTGAGATGCAGTGTTTTGTTGTAATTGATGGTATAAGCAGCGCCTCCCCCTTAAATTTGATTATTCAAATCATCTCTGAGGACCATAATTAACTCAGATGTGTAAAACCAGTGTTGGGACCACAAGCTTCCATTTGCTCTAAGATCAGTTTAACATTTGAGATCCCAGCATCAGATGAAAGTTTTATAGATCTGTTTGGATGACATTAGGCTTGAGTGTCAAGGATTGTCTCAGTGATTCGATTGGGCCACGTACGTTTCGGTTCCGCTGTTCCTTACAGCGACATCAATATTTCAGGATTAAACCTCAGTAAGAATTTCTGCCAGGACCAGCTGTGTCAGAGTTAGGGATGGGCATTTCAAGCCAAAATACTATTCGATAATCGTTGGCATCTATTCGGCGATAGCCAGGAGCAGAACGAGGTGCTGCTAGTAGCGGGCACTGACGGGGTCTGTCTCGATCTCAATGTCGGTGTTTCTGTGAAGCGGCAGCGTGGCGTGTGTTCATATTTTACAGCCATGCTTAGTCTCTGGAAATACATGTGTAGTGGTGTGAGATTCAGAAACGAAGAAATTCTCCTCTTCATCTTCCTCTGTTACTTAATGCAGTTATCAAACAGCTTTAAGACGCTCTATAGCCACCGTCTGGCGGGAATACCATATTACAACCAGGCACCAGTAAAAACGATGAAAAATTGTACTTTTCAAAAGAGAATATATTTGCAGTAACTCTTGGATTTTTACTAAGTGAACAGATATTTGAATATTTGAAAATCATTGTCCATCCCTAATTTTAACACAAAACTGTAAAACAGTTGATATAAATTGTCATAGCATTAGCAGCAGCTCTAAACCCTGAAATTGTACCTTGAAAAAAGGAATGGGATAACTTTCTCCTCCTTATGGACCTCCGCCATTGTTGTTGACAATGTTGATTTTGGAAATCCCGCCCCCTATTGATTCCGATTGGTCGGTGATCTAAAAGTGACATTGACGAGCGCAGCGGTGTTCCAAAAGTTGAACTGTTTTCAACTGAGAGCGCTGCGACAAAAACCAGTCGACGCTGAGGGTGCCGACAACGCTGAGTAACATTGAGTTGAATAGAAAACAGGTGCTGCCAGTGCAAACAAAGATCTGCAGTGGACACAGTACCTGAAATCTCAGTAAGAATTTTGCAGCCCATAGAACGTTTTAATTAACTGCCAGGACCTGCTGTCAGCGTAACATAACATCACTCGTGACACAGCACATCAATAAAATGGTGAGAAGATCCCGGCAGACAGCAACAAATGATTTAAAGTTAGGCTAAGCTTCACTGAAAATAATGACACAGCAAAGAGGAAGCACTCCTGTTCTGACATTTATTCAATGCCACGTGAATTTGAGGGAATACTCTGTTTTCGATCTGCTGCGGTCTCCTCTTCAAAAAATCAGCCCTGCCTCAGTCGTAGTAACATCTCGTCACATTAAGGTTCAAAACACTGCGGAGTTCCCTTTGATAAATATATAGAGGTTAACAATTCATGTCTGCAAATATTTCAAATACAGCTTCGTTAGACACTAGCTCAGAGAGCCGCGTCCACCCATGGCTTCTACGAAGAGACCATGTGGTGCAGAAACTACTCGTTTTGGACAGAAAGGGCAAGAACAACAAGGAGAGTCTGTGCAGTGAGAATATTTGTGGTGAAGGGGTTAAACCCCTTTGCTACTGGTGAGTCAGCAGTGTTTGGGTCTGTTATACATAATGTATGTTGATAATGTTATTGTTGTGCTTGTTTTTGCCCTCTAAAAATAATGAAACCGGAATCAGGAATTGATTAGAGCTCGAGTTGATACATAAGTACAATCGATTTTCAAAGCTGAACTGAACCACAAATGAATAACTCAGAAACTTCCAATTATAAATGTTACTTTCCTCAGCTTTGAAGTGTATCAAGGAGGTTTAATATTATCATACTGCAGTCTTTGATTTAATTTGAAATTTTGCACATAACCCATACTTCTATTTGTGCGTTAGTCAAAATGTGAAGACATTCATATTGCTGCGTTCCATTTAATAGATGACTTGAGGGCTGCTTCTTGACGTGGGACCATTTATGAAGGTTTTAGGTTTTCTTTTGAATCATACAGACCTGAAGAGTGATTATCATGAGTCATAATTCCCCCCCCAAAAAATAAACCAAATGTCAGTCTTGTTTATTTATATATTTGGACGATTGTTGCGATACAGGGCAGTTCAACTAAATTCAGACACATTCAATCAGAGAGAACTTTGAGAGGTCAGTAAACAACCATATGACAAACCTGCCTTGTCGTTCTGTGTTGTATCTGTGATCTGTGCTAGTAGTTGTAAAAAGTCAACAGCTGATTGTCCAATTGAATTTGTACACTCCAATAATATTTCTGCTTTTATTAATCCCCATCGGCCTCTAAACAACTGAGACAGACTGATATCAGAGACGTACTCGCTGTAGGTGTTGGAAGACCGACCAAGGATTCCATTCAGAGTTCATTAAAAGCTCTGCATGTGCTGTCTACTCTTTGTGACAGCATGCCATGTGAACTTAGTTTACTAACCCACTGTATTTTTACACTCTTAACTATCTGTGTCTGTGTGTGTGTGTGTGTGTATGTGTGTGTGACTGTAGCTCATTCACAGACTGGATTTGTAGTGCGAGGATACTTCTTATTAGGTGTGTAAACGGTACACAAAAATCATGGTTTGGTGTATTCCTCAGTTGCTAGGTTGGTTTGGTTCATTTTTGGTACAGAAAGGGGGAACGACACACATCTTTCGTTCCTGCATTAGGAACTTTAAACAAAAACTCCCTTGTATGTATAGTCTTAAGTTCAGCATTGTCAGTTCAGTCTTGCAGGCCCAAATTCTTTTTTTGTAATATTAAAATGACATAAGCAACAAACACTTTTTTTTTTTAAATGAACACTGATCTGTTGCTGTAAAAACACCAACGCATTTGTTATTTCTTCAGCCTGCTCAGAATGACCAGCAAAAGTCTATCTAAATGTTAAAGGGAGCTGCGTTTGCGCCACAGTGTTTTTCCCTTGATGCAGTGATATTCACTTTCATGTGGTATCACATCAAATGTGTTATCAAGTTGGACGTGTTGCCGATAACACACCTGATCGCTACTGAACAATGTTGGTACAATACTCTGTGATTCCTCTTGTTGGGTAACAGAAGTGTTCCCTAACAGGAGACCTCAGTGATAGCAGGGGCTCTTCCAGCTCTTGCTTATAATTTGTTGTGGTTGCCATGATGGGCTAAGTGTGCTGCGCCTCTGTTTTCTGTCTGTGGGATCTCGTCTTTCTAGTACTTTTTGCTCTGCACGCATCCGGATCGGTACCGAAGGTCCTGTACTGAAACAGTCCAGTTTTATACCTCTACTTTAATAATCACCATTGGTCACAAACGGATACATACTCACTCTGGACAGGGGACTGGAGTGTCATGATTATGAAGATGCTTAGATTTGATTGGCTTGGAATCATCTGTTGAGATTTACAAAACATGCATTAGGTCTGTGAGTTTTCAAAGCAGCCATGCGCCATAAACGTGCCATACATGCTTGAGAGGTTGCAATAATTAAATAAAAAGCACCATAGGAAGCTCTGCTGGGTGTAGCTGTATCTATGAGTAGACAATTGACTCAGGAGCTTCAGGGTAGAAGTTTGAGCCTGCGTATTGTTATAAAATCTTAGCAACTGCTAGAGTAGATCACAGTGAACCTCAATGGGTTTTAATCACAGCTAGATTTGTAATCATTTTAATATTCTCTTTGTAAAGCTTGCTGCCAACAATGCTTTGCATTAAGGCAGCTAAAATGTGAAGTGATTGGACAAATTGCTAGTCTACCCTGAGTTTTCTCTGTTGATAATGAAGATAACATTTAGTAGGCAGCTCCATTGGTTTCTTCATCATAGACTAGACATGTTTCAAAGACAGGGGTCGTCATCAGGTACAGAAGCTGGAATGTATTGATCCTAACAGAAAATGTGCTGCTCTACTCTGACTTTCATTTACTCGTCTGAAGCAGACAGAAATGCATTTCCACACAAACGGCAAACCTAAGAACTCACAGACATGGTTCTTCTGATGCACATCACCGGCTGCCAATGTGTTCTGCCCTTAAGTGCTGCTTCCTGTCATCAAATCTCTGCATACCCAGTTATGTGAGGTGTTAATTATATGAATCAAACCCTGGTAGGCTCAATAAAAAACTCGGCAGTAGTTAACAGCCAGAGGTGAGAGTTCTTTAAAGGTTGTTTGCTTCCTTCCCATGATGGATTTTTAACAGCAGGCGGAGGAAGTCACCATCTGTCTGGTCTATTAACCAATTCTTGTATTTTTAAACCTGCAGAAATTCAATTAATGTAGTTTTTAAGATGTACTTTAAGATTCTACAGCTTTTGTAAAAGCATTTCAGTGGTAACAAATTCCTGATTATATTTTTCCAGATATGCAGTAACTGATTCATACAAGGGAGGTTTACACAATTTTCTAGTACAGTATTTTTTAGCTCAACTGCACCAAACCAGCTCAAACCTGACATTGGACATTGAAGAGTAACCACTATAGGAGTTGATCGGCTATTAAGGGGTAAATAAAACAAAAGAGTTTAATAAGATGGAGGTGTTGTCTCAAGCTTTTGGTAAAACGTAGCATATCTTTGCAATCACTATTTTGAAGTAAAATCAAGATGTCGAATTACCTCAGAAACACCATGAATGTGTGTATAAACTCAAGCTAGGTTAAGCAGACTTTTCCCAGACACCCTCTTTTTCTTTTCACTGAAGACAAGATCCAAAGATATATGAAAATAATAAAAAGAAAATATATCTGATACATTTTAGATGAGAGGAACCAGGGGCAGGGTCCGGAACCAGGGGCAGAGTCAAGAGTCCAGACCAAATGTGCCCCTACCTATTGCAGCAACTCCTGTCCACCTGTCATGTAGGGGTGCAAAAGTACCGAACCATTGCAGCACGGTACTTTTTGTGGTGTGCAGATCAGTGTAGAACCAAAGGTAATTCAAATCCAAGGTCCCCACACAGACTTGAAAAGGGCACCACACACGGCATGCACAGCCCATCATGTAGGTGACTAATATGTTAATGTCTTTGACTTGATCAGTTTTGTGTGGTGTACTTCAACAGTGGTTACCGGTGATCATCGCTGTGTGTGTCTGGTGGAGTGAGGTCTCTCACTTCTGTCATCTCTCTGGAAAAAATAAAGGCGGCTCTCTTGTTGGTTCATAGAAAACAAAGCTTAAATGGGCCTTTAGTCAGTAGCCCTGTCATGGAGCTTGATCCCCAAAACCCAGTTTCAGTGGGGTAGCTGACGTCCAATGCAATAAACAGTGAAGCGTGGAGTTCATGTCTATATGTTTGTGTGTCCTTGTGAAGCTTTGAGATTGAGTCAGCAAAGGAGCGAGAGAGGGAGATGCTGCAGCTAAACGTGGTAAAAACTCAGCATAGTTAACTATTAGAGGTGACTGTTTTGGTGCAAACATTTACCTGATGTGTTCCAAAGAGACCCTTGAAATGGACTCTTGAAACAGACTGTGTGCCAGCATTTTGCACTTATTTTGGACAATGGGTCATTCTGCTTTTATACTGTTTTGTGTTTGTGTTTACAACATGATGGTGGACAAAACAGACAATGGTCTGCATTGTGAGGACAGGTTTTTGTCCATCCTGGGTACCCAAAACTGGGCTATTGTATTATTTTGAATAGCAAAACAATAGCTGAACATTGTGCTGGTATAGAAAAGGTCCCTGAATACATGCCAACATTTGTAACATTAGTATGAATAGCAAAACAATTATTTCCTCCAAATTGTCTACACTCTAGGGATGTACATTTAAAGTATTTTCCGTGATCGATTTTTGGAAATGTTCACAATCAATTATCGATATATCAATTAAAAAAAATATTATTATTCTTGCGTCAAAAACAAGGCCAAATACGTTTTCCCCCTAAATTATATTTTTCACAGCAACAAAATGCGTATAACTGATGGTATTGAATACAGGCACAACATGTTTAACACATGAACAACACTGATTATCAACAATCAGGCTCATAAGAATATTTGCCTAGGACATAGTCTTATAATGTGAAGGCTCATGATATTAACAGAAAAGTACTTCAGATTCACAGTCCAGTGGCAGAAAATGGACGGCTCTGATGTTGTTGGTCTGCAAACGTATCAATCATCAATCAATCAATTTTTATTTGTATAGCGCCAAATCACAACAAATGTTATCTCAAGACGCTTTTACAAACATAGGAGGTCTGGACCACTCTATGTCAATATATATCTAACCTATCAGAATATATATCTAAAAAAGAAATGTTCATCAAAGACGACAGCTTGGCCATAATTCTCCTGTCAGCCACCACCACCTCCTCCTTTCTTCACCAGTTAGTTCAGTCTCGCTCTCCTGTAGCCTGTCCACCCACAGCAGGTGAAATCCTTCCAATGTGGTGTTCGTGTCCGGTGTTAGCTCTGTTAGCATGATGCTACTCTGCCAGTATTCCCTCTGGTGCTGGGTTAGCTCTACCACCTTATCGTAGATAGATCTTACATTCCCCATAACGGTGGGTGGAAGGACAGGTCGATGTCGTCTTTTTTAGCTTGCACCTCAGTGCCAGCACGTCCTCCTTGCCTCCTTCTCCTCAGCTTGCAGGGAACATTGGGCTTAGTATCGTTTAGCATCAACATGCTTCGGGCAGCTAACAGCTGATCTCGTATGTAAACAATGTTACCATGGATACACGCAGGATCTCCGGACACAGACGGGAACAAAAATAGTAAAAACACCACAGCAAACGTAGCCAGTTTGGTGTCTATGGCTAACAAATGAGTCATTAAAAGACATGACAGGCTCCAAATACAAAAATAACTAAACAGATATGAAAAAAAGAGTCAAAAAAAAGAACAACGAAGAGAGAGCTGCTGCAACAAGCAGCCACTCGAGGGGCTTCACCTGTTCCTTCATATATACATAGCGTACTAGCAATTCCGACCAGTCTGTTGGCTTTATATCCAAAGGTGAGGAAATGTCCTGTTAAAGTTTCAACCTCTGTGTTGTTGTTTGCAGCAGTTGCGTATTGATCCTCTTTAAAAAGCGCACGTGGAGACCTGACGCACAGCCACTAGCTGAGTGTCTCCGCTGTGCGCAACACCTTTAACAGCTGATTCACATCGGAACATGCTTTAAACTTAAAACACCTCCCTGATAGCTGAGTGTAATATGAGACCACATGATGTTTTTTACACGTGACGGGAAATTGAAAACAAAAATGCGTGTTTCGAGTAATGCCTTAACAATCAATTAATCGATTAATTGTGTGCATCCCTAGTACATTCAATAAAATGTCTTCTAATTGACCGTTTAGGAACTAGTGAAAGGATGGTGTATGTATCTGCATATTGTGCTCTCTCTGTATTGTCTAGTTTTCTGGTTTTGGGATGTTCATGGGCATCGACTTTTGTACTGTGGTGTTAAGCTCCCAGCCACCCGCTCGCAGGTTGAAATTGTCAGAAAACATACAGGACGTGCAACATAATGTGCATCTTCCTAAGATGCTACAACGTCAGAATTCAGTTACTCAGTTATTGAGTACTGATCTGCCACCAGTGAAGTGGCAGTGATGGAGGGCAGAGCAGAGACACACAGCTGTGAGGAAGACGCGCAACTTCAGCAGCAAACAAACAAAATCTGGAACCTTTCTGCTCATTTGTGTTGAGGTGTTGACGTACAAAAGAGCGAGCATTGGTGATGAAAAGACAAAGAGAGGAGGTGAAGAAAATATGCACCATTAATTAAAAGCACAGCGGTTCAATGAAAGATGTTTTCTAATGAGTTACACTTGAAAGTACTATCACTACCTTCTGCACACCCCCGCAGAAAGACGTAGGGTGTTAAGGCAGCTGAAGTCACGCTTCACCCTGGGTGCTGTGATCGTTCTCTCTGCTCTGCTGTCCCTCACACCTGCAGCTGCTCTGCAAAATGTTTGCAGCAGACCGCTCTCATCCACAAACCAGCAAATACTGGCAAGTTGTTTTTGGCTTCTAATAAGGAAGCAAGAGTTGCATTATTGTCTGCTGCAAACAGGGAGCGTAGGTGAGAGCCAGGGAGGCGCTGAAGATGCTGAATTAGAATTGTTTTAAGTCCCAGTGATTCTCTCCTGGCATCACATGTTGATACCCACTGACCCTCCCAATTTTACCAGCAGCTGCTGTTCTTTTGGAGTGCTGTGTGGTTCACTGCTGGGTCACTTCCTTTCTACTTGGTTATGTACTACTTGGTTGTGTTTGCAGTCTTTTAAGGGAGTTTGAAAGAGGTGCTCGTCTTTGGTTTAATGTGATTTGTTAAACCAGCTGATTAAAGCTACAAAGGACTGTAGGTTTTTAAACACATTAACAGCGCCTGACTATTTCCACAGTTATAGCAACATGAATATTCACAATGAACACATCCTAAGAGTCCGAATAATTTTCCAGGAGATACGAAATATATGTAATGCAAACTAGCAAAGCTTTCACAATCAACACGTGCATTTAACATGTTGGATGGAGACTTGTGGTGTAGCTGCCATGCTTTCATAATGTTTTGATGCAGGCAGTTGAAGCTAAAGCTAGCTATATGCCGTCTTGGGATTAATTGTTGTTCATTTAAACGTGAAGAAATATGTTTTTTGGATTGAGGAGGGATCTGTTGCAAGCACAGGTATCATGTTAAACATTTAGAACAGTATAGAAACTGAGTTATAGCCAACTAGCAGTGCTTAATATTGATTTACTGAACTTCATATCCTTATCCCAAATTTGCACAACTAATTACACGTGGCATGTTGTTTTACAGCAGCATCTTTACAGCAGACTTCCATGTTTGAGTTTTCCTCTTGAGCTTTATAGTTTTACCCCTTAAGCATTTTAAAAGCTGTTAAAAATGTCAACATAAGCTGAAGTGCTCACACTTCTCTTATCTAACAGTTTGCAGAGCAGAGGAGAAACAGCGGGTTCAGTCTTGCTTTGGGTTTGTTCCGCTTGTATTACCTGTTGCGGTGCTGGTAGCGAGTTCAGACTAGTAAACAGGTTAGCACTGGCACAGCCTTTTATTAAATGTTGGATATTTTGTAAAGTAACATGGGGGAGAAAATACTTAAAGTAATGCTGTCATATTAATGAACTCTTAATAGTTTATCTTGATCAGGGATGTTTCTTCTGGACTAATCCAGAAGTCTGGATTTTAAGATAAGATACTCCTTTATTCGTCCCACAACAGGGATATTCATGGAGTTACAGCAGCAAACAAGAAGGTGTACAGTACAAGAATTTCAACAAGAATATATATAGAAAAGAAATGTCCATCAGAGACGACAGCTTGGCCATAATTCTCCTGTCAGCCACTATCTCCACAGGGTCCAGGACTGAGCTGGCCTTCTTCACCAGTTAGTTCAGTCTTGCTCTCCTGTATCCTGTCCGTCCACAGCAGGTGAAATCCTTCTAATGTGGCGTTCATGTCTGGTGTTAGCTCTGTTAGCATGATGCTACTCTGCCAGTATTCCCTCTGGTGCTGGGTTAGCTCGTCCACCTTATCGTAGATAGATCTTACATTCCACATAACGGTGGGTGGAAGGACAGGTCGATGTCGTCTTTTTTAGCTTGCACCTCAGTACCAGCACGTCGTCCTTGCCTCCTTCTCCTCAGCTCGCGGGGAACATCAGGCCTGGCATCGTTTTTCTGAACTGAAGAGGCGACTCATGTGAAACATGTTCTGTTACCTGTTTGTGTTTATTTGTAGAGCATGGAAAGAGACATGTGGATAAAGCATGATCCAGTTTCAGAGGTTTTTGTTCCTGTTTGTCTTCCTAATGAGAGCTGTAACTAGCCTTGATGTCACCACGGATCAGAACTTAGTAGCTTTATCTACATTTGGATAAATAATGATGTTTTACTGTAAAATAAGAACAGTCACTAAGGATGGGACATTATTTTCTGAATGTTTGAATATTCATTCACTTCGTGAAAATCTAAGAGCTAATGCAAATATTTTCTCATTTTAAAAGTACAGTTTTTCATCGGTAGCCACAGAAAACTTGCATGAATTTGAATGTAGTGTTTCCTCAGGACTTTGTCTATCCCCTCCCCTCGGAGCTCTTCCAAAACTAGGCCCCCCCTGCTCACATGCAGGAGCGCTGCTGACACATTGTTTGCGTTTTGCACTACGTCAACTCATGTCTCACTCAGTGGTAAGAAAACACCAAAACATTATCATAGTCAAACACAAACAAACATGAAATGTAGGCACAGGAGGCGGGCAGAACGGCAGGACAGGATTTAATTGGTTTGATAATTTGGCTCCTGATGGCAGGGATAGGTTGGTGTTTTCCCAGGTTTACTCCGGCTTTTTTCCGCCCTTTTTTTTTAAAGAACACATTATGTATTGATTGCCATCGGGAAATAAAGATCATTTTGACCAGTATAACAAAAAGTGTATCTAAATTTGACTACCAACCACAGCTTTAAGTAACAGGAGAAGAAGAAGAAGAAGAAGAAGAAGAAGGAGTTGTAATAGCAAAAGAAGAAGAAAACATTAGTGACAGCTGTGGCGATGTTCTCCGTTTCTGAATCTCACCCCACTAAACATGTATTTCCAGAGACTGAGCATGACTGTAACATGTAAATACACAAACTGCTGCATCACAGAAACATTGGCGTAAAGATGGAGATGGACGCTGTCAGTGCCCGCTACTAGCAGCAGCTCGGCCTGCTGCTGGGTTAACGTGACTGCCACACAAACGGACTGTTAATGGGACATCTGTGTGGGTGCAGGGGACTATTCAAGTCACCGAATACATGCCAATGATTATGGAATAGTATTTCGGCTTGAGATGCCAGGCCCTAATAGTCACTGGAATATCTGCTGTTTAATAAAGTCAAATGTGTGCTTGATGGTTTGATTGGAGTAGGCATGCTATGGGACACACAATTCTCAATCCTGTTCTGCAGGGCAAACAAAAAGATTCTAAAAAATTGTCAGTGTAATTATTTTGTGTTATTTATAGTTTAACATGTAAGTGGATCATTAGTTCTGCTACATCTTAAATAACTGGTGCTTGTTGATTTATTGCAGCAGCCTGAGATGCTTCCATATGTGAAGGAACTTTGTCGCAGGGCTCACCCACCATGGCCATATGCTAAAATCTTCTGTTCTGTGAAACACCATATGGTTGAATCAGAAAGATAAGCAAGTTTATTGCTTGGGCACAATATGGAAGGTGGAACTTTTTTTACTAGCTGATTGAATCTGAACCAAGGTTTCTGCATATATGCAATCAGAAATCCAACTATCAAACTGTGGTCCTGGATGTCATTGTGAGCCGTTTGGCTGATTCAAAGGTTTAAAGACTTAAATATGGCTTTCATCGATGTTGTAACTGAATCACTGCTCTTCCTACAACCCACATTTTACTAACATGCATTTCTAAGATGACATAGAATTCGCCAGAATGCATTGGCAAGCTAATGTAATGCTACTGCTGGAATACTTTTGGCTCCAGCTCATTTTTCAGAACTGTTATTCCTGCTGCTGCTGCTGCTGCTGCTGCCCTCTTTTTTTTCCCTTTCTGCCCTATTTCTGATCGGCCAAAGTGCTACTACCAGATTTAAGACTTGTTTATCCCATTTGAAGACATGAGAATTGCACAGATATGAGATGCATTTCGTTTCACATTGTGTAGCTATGATTTAACAGGCACTCACTGCACGTTGTACCATCATACAGTGTTGAACCAATACTGTATGAGCCCTTGAAAGAGGGCTGTTATCCATAGTGAGTGTTCTCTACTGAAGATTTAAGCTTTAAAATGAGGATCACAGCGTTATCTATCATTTCACTGAGCATATGTTAAAAAGTTTAAGACATCCAGTCTATATGAACACTTCTTCTTTTCCCAAGTCAACAGTGAGTGTAAATCACCTCAGGTCTCTGCTGTGTGCCGTTTGTCATACTTCTCAGCCAAGCTCTGTCATGTCTGTGAACTCAGTACCGTAGAGTTATTGGCTATTGCTGATTGTTTTCCCTCTCCTTGTGTTTTGTTTCAGGGACCAGTTATTCTCCACAGGAAAACTCTCACAACCACAGTTCTCTTCATAGCTCCAACTCACATTCGAACCCCAGCAAGACCTCAGACACAGTAAGTAAAAACCTCTGCTTCTACACGGGGGCAGATGATGAGCTAAACATCATTTTTCCACGGCCGCATGCTGAAGTGTTTCTGGATTGTCGCTGGTCTTCTGTAAGATTCACAGTTTTCAGTTCAAGTTTTGTTGAGCTGTCTTAAATTGGGGAAGAATGTGACCACTTTGGAAGTATGAAACAAAAAATGAATTAAATGCCAAAACTGGTCTGGGTGATCCCTGCAGATGCAGTGAGTTGGGTGTTAACCATGAGGAAATATCAGCAGGGAGAGTAAGCCCACTCAAGTGTCAAATCCAGTGTTATTCACACTGTCTGATAACATTGGCTACGTTTACAAGAGACTTTTAATTCCTCTTTAATTCAGAATAAAAATTAGATCCTCTTCAAAAAGATTAAAAATGACCATGTAAACACCAATTCCGAATGAAAATGACCATTCCATTAAACTTAAATCCGAAGTAAGTGTCTGTTTTATTCTGATTTTAAATCCGAATTGAATAATTCCTCTCTCATGTATACGTTATTCCGCTTTAAATTAATTTGGCCGTTCTGCGCATGCTCGTTCCCTTGTCCTGTCGCGATGACGCTCGTATTCCACGCTAGCGGTTACATATTCCAGGATGGCGGCCCGAAGCGTTGGACTCAAGCCGAGACTATTTATATAATACAGAAATGGATATCATGAAAGGAGTTGATGGATTGAGCTGTAGCGTCCAAGTTAATGGAGGGAGGAAAATTGTACTTAGTGTGTGGTCTTCCATGTTGTAACTGAAAATAAAAGAAACTGGAATCTGTTTTCTTCGGGTAGACCTAAATACGTTACAATCGGAACCCTTCCCAACCCCCAGACCTTAAGCGGAATTGAATAAAGACGATTAAACGTGTTTTCCATGTAAACCTCAATTCAGAATTACTATTTCCATGTAAACGTGAAGGAGAATACTTTAATTTCGAATTATTCAATCCTGAATAATTAATTCCAAATTAAAGAACATCATATAACCGTGGCCAATCTCCTCTTTAGAGCCACCAGACTCTATGCGGTTGTTAAGAGGTGATGTCACACCTCTACTTAAACCTGTTCCTGGGTCCAAGCTGCTGAATTGTCATATTTTCAATATTGAGTAGAACTTTGTTCCTGTTTTGTCTTAGACCTTAATTTGTGTTTTTTACTGATATCTATGTGATAAGAGAGAGAAGAGATTGTTGCGAAGTTGATCGTTTCAGTGACTGAGAAGGAAACTTAACTTATTCGTCATGCCACAGTGAAGCATGGTGTATACTTCTGCATTGACTCTATGCCATAGCTACACCACAGTGGCCCATGCCATTGTTGGCACTATAATGCTCTGCACTAAAGCTAGTTGGCAGTGCAATTTCTATGCCACTCATATCTCTAGTTTCTGGTCCCACTGCATTTTCCACTTGTTGCACAAGCAGGGAACCATGGTGACCTATCTGTAATATGTTGGAGATTGAGCTGTTAATGTTGGATCATCACTCGATCATGCTGCACTTATCTAAAGAAGAAAAGAGAGGAGTCAGGAGGTGGATTGTATAGCTTCTGAATCAGTGTAGGCAGAGGATAGAGAGAACTGATGGGATACCAGAAATGATGTAAATGCTGAAAGGGAATACTACACAGCGGACCGGTCACAACGCTTGTGGTCTGCGTTGTTTTGAGGCAAAGTTACAATTTGGAGGAGGTGCAAGACAAGCTGCACACATGTCTCTGTAGGTTTGTAGCCCTGTACCGAAGCAGAGTATGCTTTTGCAGAGGTTCAGAGCGGAAGCATAAATCAGGCTTAAGGCCAGTTCTTCTCCCTCTGTGGATGTGATTCCCTGCATGTTGGTGCTGTTGTCAGAAGGGTGAGGGGCTGGTATACCTTAGCTAGCTACTATGTTTACAAAGTGTACTAAATTTTATGACCGGAGAATAACAAAAGGCAACTTTTATTCAAGGTGTTTGAATGATTGGGATTAGCTGAGGTAGTGTCTTGTGGCAGATCAAACCTCAACAGGGTCGGAGACGGGCTGTGCAGATGACGTGTTGCTTTTCTTCATGCTTACCTTGTGTTTTGGTATTGTATCGGCTTTTTATTCACAAGTAAATCTACAAAGGGCAGGGGAGAGCAAGTGCTTGTTACTGAGTGATGGAGCATTTGGACCCAGAAAGCGATTGTGTCACTGAAGACATCAGACATCACTAGCAAATTGGATTTGCACAAACTGAAATTCTAATCCAAAAAGACTTCAGTTGTTAGCCTACCATTACCTGAATTACTTGGCTTTTTGTGTCATTTTGTGCAACAAGAGTTAAGTGTGAAATCCAAACCAACTTTAAAAATCCCAAAAAATCAAACAATAACACAAACTAACAAACCAATGATGGCAGGAGCTGACCAGCAACACCTGTGTTATACTAAAACACAGTTGAATGAAGTCAGGTGATTTTGAAGAGAGCGGCTCAACAGATTAAAAAAAGAGATTATTATCACTATGTAAAGAAGTGTCTACTTTAGAGGTTTTTTCTAAAACTTCATCTGAGCCATGCAGTAGCAAACAAGCTTTTGAGCTGGATCTACGTCAGGTAGATCAAGAAGTTTATTTAACAAAATATCTTTTTTTTTTTTCATGTCTTTGCGCACATTCATAAATACATCATGTTTGGAAATGCTGTTGGTGTAATTTGCTGGATTTAAATTGGCAAGCGAAGAAATGTAGTGATAATGAAAAGGAAAATTACAGTTGAATGCTACAGTTTGAACAGATGCAAATGTCAAGTACTGAAAGCCTGATGATGCGTGACAGTTGTGTTGTAGTACTCGAGACTGGTCAACCGATTATTTAAGGTCTCTGTCTCATCTCAAAATCGAAAATAATTTTACTCGGACTGGACGGACTCCGTATTTTATATCAAGACTGGTCGAGACCACCACTGATGCACTCTGTTTCCCTGTCTTTACTGTGATAAGAGAGAACCTCCCCCGTTCTTTCTAAATTCCTTCATGTTTTTCTCACCTGTTACAACCGTGACTTTCGCAGTGCTACAGTGAGTGACACGCCCCCTGCACTCATGCGTTAATAAATGGAGACAGATGACAGGGAGAGACTGTGCATTCCCATGACCAGAGATGACTAAAGGCTGATTTATACTTCTGCGTCTCCCCTATGTAGCAGGGGCTGACGCGGACATGAGCCCCACATACTTGTGCGTCGATGTGTCTGTGTCGCGCAGAAATTCTCCTCTGAAACGCTTGAGGGCAGTGCGGTCTCTCTGATAGCCGGTCGCCTGCTTCCGGCCCCGCTACGATCTCTGTTTACTTTTCCACAGAGATTCAGAGCGTGCTATGTTAATCTACAGCTGATACATGTTGCTGTTTATCATACAGACATGATTACATAGGAGGAGGAGATAAAATACACGACCGATGTCCGGGATCCCGGAAGTGATGTAAATGTGGGAAACACAAAGCCGTCGAGCGGACCAATCACAGGGCTTGCAGTCCGTGGCGATTCTCCGTGTAGTTACATTTTGGAGGAGGTGCACGTCAGTTACGTGCGTAGGCCTCTGCGTCGTTTTGGAGGAGCTCTGAGGGAGGAGGGGAGGGGTTAGACGGAGTCCTGAGGAAATGCTACATTCAAATTCATGCTAGTTTTCCGAGACTGCCAACCCCAGCTTTAAGTCATTTAATTAAGCAATAAATACACATTCAATAACAAACCCTGGAGCCACACTGAGAGAAGAGCACAGCTAAATACCTGCCTACCTGCCACAGGATTACCACATGGCACTTGCCACTGTTTTAACTCTGATCTGAAGCGAAGCTTAAACTAACGACTACAACCAAAAACGAAACTTAAGACGTCAAAATGCTCTCACAGTGCGTCAAAAGAAAGTCAACAAAGACAAAACCAAACCTTGTTTGTTGCTGTCAACTGTATTTAAAGCAAACTTAAATCAAATAAACAGAAGTCTTTTATTTTGTTAACTCTAGTGAAGATTTTTCATTAATATATGTGGTCTTGGTCTTGTCACGGTCTTGCCCTGACTTGGTCTCGGTCTTGACTCAGTCTCGATCCCTAAATGTCTTGGTCTTGGTACACTCTGGTCTCGGTTAATGTGGTCTTGACTACAACACTACGTGTCAGTATCAGTTAAATCATTGTGTTCAATTTCAGTTTTGACTGCCGTTGCTGCAGATGTTAAATAACCCGCAAAAAATCTTTGTCAACTAGTGTGATGTAGGGATAAGTTGTAATATTTCTGTCCTATCTGCTCCTTTGTTTTATGATATGGACACAACGCAGTAAAGGGAAGAACTGTTGGATTACAGAGTGTTTGCTTGTCACACTGGCATCAACACAACAGACCTTTTGAAAAAACAGGAAACTCTTTCACGTTGGTTACCTCAACAGTCTCTGAAATAAGCCCTCCCTCCCACTTAAGGCGCCTCTGTGAAAACAAGCCAGCTGTAGCAGTCTGCCATCCCCAACATCTTTTGTACATTTCAGATTACATTTCAAGCTCTTGCGTCAGACCCCCTCAACACATGCGCTCACACTTTGGTCTCTGGCTGACCTTGTGTCCCACAACATTCTCTCTTTTTTCCTCCCTAGCCTCATGAACCTGGTGACGACTGGTCAGAGCACATCAGCTCATCTGGAAAGAAATACTATTACAACTGCAGGACAGAGGTGTCCCAGTGGGAGAAGCCCAAAGAATGGCTTGAAAGGTAGCTACAATTCTTTGATTACACATACTTTATTTGAATCAGTGTCATGTACAGGAAAGGTGAGACACATAACCTGATCAATGTTTGTATGCATTCTTGTGTTTCACAGAGAGCAGAGGCAAAAAGAGTCCACTAAGACGGCAGTCGTCAACAGTTTCCCCAAAGACAGGGACTACAGACGGGAGGCTATGCAAGCATCGGCAGCCCCTGGCTTTACTAGTTCAAGTAAGTGTGAAACACAATGTTGCAACACGTTCTCCTCAAGAGCCTGCTGAAACTGATCTCAATGTTTGGCATGTCTATATCTTTATGCCTCCGTGCTGCTGACAGCTGTGACAGGAGGCTTTATTATTTAGGGTTGTCTATGTGTCTTATCCATGTGAGCTTAAAAACCCTAAGGGAGTTTCCTCAAATTTGGCACATGCGTCCACTTGAGCTTGAGGATGGACTGATTCATTTTGGTGGTAAAAATTCATACCTACTTATCAACCACTTATTCTCCTGAACGCTCCACTGCAGGAAGGGCTGGAGGGAATTTTAAACCATCAGGATGCATGGTTGATGTCGTTGTTTACGTCCTGTCTCTGCGGTGTTCATAAACCATGTGTTTCTGGGTTGACCATCCGCTCTATTCTTGTGAACAGGATATCTCCGCTCTGCTTGTAAGGACTTTCATCACATCTGCTTTATATTTTATCTTTCGGAGAGAACAAACACAGCCATGCCCTACCTGTGGCATACCTGTTTGTTCTGGTGCCAGAAAAAGGGTTTACTCAGAATCTCAGGCTCTTCAAAAGATATGAGATAAAGAGACAGTAAATAATGATGCCATATCAACTGTTGCTTTTAGGGGGATTCATTATATGAAAAATGTTATAGAAATCAAGCCTTGCGTCAGTTACAGTGGGTCTGTCATTCAGTGTAAGAAACGGATGGATGTTGTCTAAAACTCAGTGGAGGAAACAGAAAACCCTGCAGCGATATTTCTAGTTTTGTTTTTTGGCTTGGCCAGATTTATCAAGAGTATTTCTGTTTCTTTTTGGCCAAAGGTAAATTATTTTTGTTTTTGGTCAGTCAATGATCACTGTTGTAGAGCTGAACTTCTGCTGATAGCTGTGTTCAGGTAGGCTGGGGTTCAGGCAGAGCAGTGTCAGAAACATTATTTACGTGATGGTGAACTGTACCTGGGTTCCAAGTGCTAAGCCAGAGATCTGAAACCAGGATCGGATCGGTGCATCCCTAGTTACTAGTATCTTATTGAAGTTTAACATTCCAGTATTGTGACCACCTCATGGGAAACACGTTTATTTTTATCAATCAATCAATCAATCTTTATTTGTATAGCGCCAAATCACAACAAACGTTATCTCAAGACGCTTTTACAAACATAGGAGGTCTAGACCACTCTCTGTCAAATTATGAACAGACCCAACTTCAAGACAGGGTAAGACTCAGTATGACCCCACCTTAATCCATCATGAGCATTGCACATCGCAGTATTTAGCTAGTTACAGTGGTGAGGAAAAACTTCCTTTTAACAGGCAGAAACCTCAGGCAGAACCAGACTCATGTTAGACCGCCATCATGCCTTGACCGAGTTGGGTCTGGAAAGACAGATAGAGTGGAGTAAGAGAGAGAGGTGATAGTGATGAGACGAGTTGTAGAAGCTGTTGCCGCTGGAGTTCAGCACGTCCGTATCGGCTGGAGTCCAGATCGTCCACAGCAGGAGGACGTCTACAGCAGCTCAGAGGAATCTACGAGACAATGGAGCTCAGGGACTCCAGAAAGGTCTATGGTTAGTAACTTTAATGGGACAGGCAGAGTTAAAGTAAGTTTATGAACAAACATGTCGCTCCACCTTAAATCTTTCCTCCGGTATCAGAGCCATAGTCAGAGGGCTGAACCCTTGTGTGGTAAAAACAGAACAGGGGTTTTTATTTGTCGGCATAGAATAGACTTTATGTCCCAGAATGTCAATAATTTGATTGTGTGATAAGAATTGTGAATTGTAAATATGTCCATGTATCGTAATATGAGATTTTTCCAACATCGGAATGTTATCAGTGTTCATTAAAGTGTTGGCCTTTTAGTGTTCATATTCAAGGATTATGTTTTATAACAGTGTCCTACCAATCAGATTGCAGTATGTTAGTATTTGAAAAACTAAAAGAATCTTTTCTTTATAGATAAAATCTACAACATTCCTCATGATTTAGATGACAGTTAAAAGGCTGTAAACCAACAGTAAAATATGATGGCGTGCTTGAAGTGACAGTTGAATAATAATCCAGCCCATCAGGTGTCAATGCAGAGTCACAGTTCACCTGAAGTTCACTTCCTAATTAGGATGTTCACTGACACCCAGCTCTCTGCAGAGCTCTTGTTGCCTGTGGCTTTTCATCCAACATTCATCCAAGTTTCCGAATTTTTCTCAACTTCTTTGCCTTGTCCGTGCAGAGTACTGCTTCACCAGGAAGTACTGGAGAGTTGTTGTTTTTTCCAGATGTGTTTGGGTGTAGACATTTTTTAAATCCAGGTTTGAATCAGGGTTTCAAGGGATGCCCAGGAACGTATTTATCATGTAGACTGCATGTGGTGAGAATGTTGCATGGGTATTATCAGTCAGTGTGATGTCTGTCAGTGTCTTGGTGGAAGAAGATGTCATGTTCTAGGCGCCTATTCTACATTTCAACAATCCTGAGGTCATTTTACAGATGCTTTTAGCCTGTTCTCTGAAGTTATGTGAAGACCTCCTCAGAATCAGAAATACTTTAAAGAAGGAAATCCTCATTCTGATGTTCTCTGTGTTGCAAAAGCTGCTAAATCTTTTCTTCTGCTGGCAGCAGCACTGTCATTTCACATAGTTGGTGTCCCAAAAAGACTTCAGGCTAGTTAACTGTGGATTTTTAATCTCCACCCACACTTGTAGCGCAAAATAGCCATCACTCCAACGGTGAGGAATTGAATCCCAAAATAAGGCAGAAAATGTTTTTGGAAGATGCTTCACAAAATGTTTTCAGCAACTTTTAGAAGAAAGTAAATGGCCCAGAAAATACAGCAGAGCTTAGCCAATGCTGTAGCTACACTTCAAATCATCTTAGTACAGCTACAGGTCCACATATAACTTTCAGGGAGATTTTTTATAAGTTGGCTGCACATTTAGGAAAAACCAGTTACCTAAAATTAAATATGACCTCAGATACGTCTGTCTCATGTTTCTATAATAACAAACAACCCTACAAGTGAAAGGAAATCCAGTCATAATGTGACGTGATGTTTTTACTACATCAGGGCACTCCTAATTCAAACTACTCCTACGCAAGCAAGCTATCGATGAAGATGCCATTCATCATGAATAACCTGTTTCTGAACATCCGTCAACAACTCTCTAAAACCACCCCTCTGTTACAGACCTGATGTTTGAATGACTGTCTGAAGTGACTGCGCTCATGAATGAATGTTTGTTACAGAGAGACGCTGTACAAATACGTAAAAGAAGTCACTCATGGTATTGTTTGGCATTTGACGCTTTGATTGCAGATGTTGTCACTCAGCTCAGACTGTTACAGCAGGAGCTGATGTTCATTTGGGAAAGTTAATGTAGAAGCAAATCACATTCATCAAATTAAATGCATATTGAAGATACAGAGCAGGCTACTTGTGGACTTTGTGTCTTAATGATGCATTTTCAGTCTACCCAGCTCTGCTTTAGTGTTACAGAGAAGCAGTCTGCACAGAATCAGCTGTGATTATAGATGCTCACAGACCTGCTAGCAGATACTGAATCTTAGAAAGTAGCTGTAACCCTTCAGTAGGAGCTCAGATGAGTTCAGGCTGGTTTATACTTCTGCGTCGCCCCTAAGCTGCAGACATGAGCGCCACATACTTCTGCTTCAACGTGTCCATGATGCGCAGCAACTCTCTGCCGAAACGCCTGAGGGCAGTGTGGTCCCTCTATTTCCGGCCCCGCTATATCGTTTACTTTTTCACAGCAATTCAGAGGGTATCATTTTAATTTACAGCTGATAAGCGGGCATCCCAGAAGTGCTCTAAAAGCAGGAAATACAGTGTGATCATTATTTCCCCTAAGCTCAGGCATCACCAAAGGTATCACGTTGGCATCTGTTTTATTTTTCAATTGAAGGTTACAGGAAGGTAGTGGTGGAAATTTGTTGATGTCTCAAAAAGTGCCTGTTTTAAATCTGGTGAAAATAAAATCCCCCCCTCCTCTCTGCTCTCTGCACAGAGTCCGCACAGGTGGAGAAACCTTCAGCCACCCAGTCCCAGTCCTCATCCTCAGGCTCAGGGAGCTTGAACCCTTCATCGGGGCCTCCTGGATCATCTGCCTCCACGGTGCCCGTGTCCCCAGTCCTGCAGTCCCCTGCCCCTCCACTACTCCAGGACCCCACCCTGCTGCGACAGCTTCTCCCTGCACTTCAGACCGCCCTGCAGCTCAACAACGCCAGCGTGGACATGGCGAAAATCAACGAAGGTAAGAGAAATGCTGAAGATGCACACACAGTATCAGCACTCACCAGGTGTCACATTCAGTAAGCCGCTGTGGTTGTCTGATGAGCCTCTGGTCTGACTGCTAAGTATCAGACTCTTTGACACGACATGATGAACACTCCTGTTGGCCTCCTGTTGAGTTTTTCCTGTCAAACATGACTTTCCTGTTGTACTATGGTTGTAGTGTTGTTGTCTGGATTACGAATGCCTCTTGAAGAGAAGTGTTTATAGGTGTTCAGAGTGGTCACATTTGATGGTTGGATTAAGAGGGGAGGGGGTAGAGATGCAGTCTTTGTAGATATAGGGATAACAACACATGCTTCAAGATAGTCTCTATCAGCTGGCAGCCTTAAGACTTTGCTGGGTGCAGCCTGTTCTATTTCCAGAGCCAGAAATTTTTGTGTTGTGATCCCGGGTCCTGTTAGACTACCTGGCTAGTAGAGCAGGTATCTTTATTGACAACGATTATAGTGGTCAGCTGAGAGGATGCTGAGTCAACCTACATTCATCAGATCAGTCAAAATTCTGAAGTAAGCATTTCTTACTTGTAGAAAGTGGGCTCCCCTGACTCTACAGTTTAAAAGGATGACAGAAAGTATTAATTCTGGAACACTTTAATGTTAATTACTGAAAATGTGTACAGGTAAATCATGGGACAAATGCTGACTTATCAATCAATCTTTATTTGTATAGCGCCAAATCACAACAAACGTTATCTCAAGACGCTTTTACAAACATAGGAGGTCAAATTATGAACAGAGACCCAACTTCAAGACAGGGTAAGACTCAGTCTGACCCCACCTTAATCCATCATGAGCATTGCACCTCGCAGTATTTAGCTAGTTACAGTGGCGAGGAAAAACTTCCTTTTAACAGGCAGAAACCTCGAGCAGAACCAGACTCATGTTAGACAGCCATCATGCCTCGACCGAGTTGGGCCTTGAAAGAAGGATAGAAGAGAATGAGAGAGAGAGAGGTGATAGTGATGAGACGAGTAGTAGAAGCTGTTACTGCTGGAGTCCAGCACGTCCGTATCAGGAGGACGCCTACGGCAGCTCAGAGGAATCTACAGTCATGGCCAAAAGTTTTGAGAATGACACAAATATTACATTTTCACAAAGTCTGCTGCTTCAGGGTTTTTAGGTGTTTTTGTCAGATGTTTCTATGGTATAATGAAATACAATTAGAAGCATTTCATAAGTATCAAAAGCTTTTATTGAGAATTACACAGAATTCATGCAATAAGTCAATATTTGCAGTGTTGACCCTTCTTTTTCAAGACCTCTGCAATTCTCCCTGGCATGCTGTCAATCAACTTCTGGACCAAATCCTGACTGATGGCAGTCCATTCTTGCATAATCAATGCTTGGAGTTTGTCAGAATTTGTGGGTTTTGATTTTCCACCCGCCTCTTGAGGATTGACCACAAGTTCTCAATGGGATTAAGATCTGGGGAGTTTCCTGGCCAAGGGCCCAAAATCTTAATGTTTTGTTCCCCGAGCCATTTTGTTATGACTTTTGCTTTATGGCAAGGTGCTCCATCATGCTGGAAACGGCATTCTTCATCACCAAACTGCCCTTGGATGGTTGGGAGAAGTTGCTCTCGGAGGACGTTCTGGTACCATTCTTTATTCATGGCTGTGTTTTTAGGCAAGATTGTGAGAGAGCCCACTCCCTTGACCGAAAAGCAACCCCACACATGAATGGTCTCAGGATGCTTCACTGTTGGCAAGAGACAGGACTGATGGTAGCGCTCACCTCGTCTTCTCCGAACAAGCCTTCCTCCAGATGCCCCAAACAATCGGAAAGGGGATTCATCAGAGAAAATGACTTTACCCCAGTCCTCAGCAGTCCAGTCCCTGTACCTTCTGCAGAATATCAGTCTGTCCCTGATGTTTTTACTGGAGAGAAGTGGCTTCTTTGCTGCCCTCCTTGACACCAGGCCTTCCTCCAAAAGTCTTCGCCTCACTGTGCGTGCAGATGCACTCACACCTGCCTGCTGCCATTCCTGAGCAAGCTCTGCACTGGTGGTGGCCCGATCCCGCAGCTGTAACACCTTCAGGAGACGGTCCTGGCGCTTGCTGGACTTTCTTGGGCGCCCTGGAGCCTGTTTGGCAACAATTGAACCTCTCTCCTTGAAGTTCTTGATAATTTGATAGACGGTTGACTGAGGTGCAATCTTACTCGCTGCTATAAACTTCCCTGTTAGGCCCTTTTTGTGCAATGCAATGATGGCTGCACGTGTTTCCTTGCAGGTAACCATGGCTAACAGATGAGGAACAATGGTGTCATGCACCATCTTCCTTTTAAAGTGTCCAGTCACTCAATCATGACAGATTGATCGCCAGCCTTGTCCTCATCAACACCCACACCTGTGTTAATGTGTGTGACACCTGTGTGTCATTGAAATGATGTTAGCTGGTCCCTTTGTGGCAGGGCTGAAATGCAGTGGAAATGTGTTTTTGGTGATAAAGTTCATTTTCAAGGCAAAGAGGGACTTTGCAATTAATTGCAGTTGAGCTGATCACTCCTCATAACATTCTGGAGTATATGCAAATTGCCATTATAAAAACTGAAACAGCAGACTTTGTAAAAATTAATAGTTGTATCATTCTCAAAACTTTTGGCCATGACTGTACAAGACAAGGGAGCTCAGGGAGTCCAGAAGGTGTATGGTTATTAACTTTAATGGGACAGGCAGAGTTAAAGTAAATGATGGGGGGAAGGGGATGAGATAGGATCCCAGTGTGTCAGTGCGCCAGTTCCCCCCGACAGTCTAAGCCTATGGCAGCATAACTAAGAGCTGGTCCAAGCCTGAGCCAGCTCTAACTATAAGCTTTATCAAAAAGGAAAGTTTTAAGCCTACTCTTAAAAGTGGAGAGGGTGTCTGCCTCCCGGACCCTGACTGGTAGGTGATTCCAAAGGAGAGGGGCCTGATAACTGAAGGTTCTACCTCCCATACTACTTTTAGAGACTTTAGGTACGGCCAGCAGGCCTGCATGCTGGGAGCATGGTGTTTTAGAGGGGTAATGGGGCACTATGAGCTCTTTAAGATACGAAGGTGCGCTTAGGCGTTTGTTGCAGCACTAAACTGATAACAGGAACTAAAGTCATTTAGCCATATCCAATCCGGCTGAGAACAGTCCATGTCACATACAGTACTATTGACAGTCACTACATACTGTTTTCCTTGAGCCCCTTTAATTCACCAACCACATGAAGGACTGATCTGATGGTCCACTTTGCGTAACACACATCTCTGCATCTTTTGTGGTTGAGAACGAAACTAGAGACCTTGACTCAACCAAAGCCGTAAACTAAGATTATGTGGCTCAACAGGCCCCACATCATCAGGCTGTTCTTCTCTTTGCATTTAGCTGTCTGTGAGCATGTCTTTTCTCTCTTCTGCTAGCTTTACTCAGGAGGTTTCAGCTTTAGTTAATGCTACCTGGCTCTATGCTGACATTTCTCTCTCAGATCTGTGTTCAAACAGTGTGTAAGGTCAGTGCTTGTCTGGTGTCGGCAGCTATTTATAAGCGCATAAAAATAAACAAAAATAACTTAACTTTGAGGTTGGTATGTACTAAAATCACATTGCATGGTAAATTAACTCAAACAAATTATCTTCCATGTTGCTGCTTGGTTCTCATTTATAATGACTCATCTATAAGGAGGGTCCCATGCATCACTCTGCAGAGCATATAGCACAGATAACATATGGTAACTGATACCTGTGCATGTAGAGTCAGCTTATTTCCTTCCATTACACGTGCATGGAGTTCGCTACAGTGAGAAATACTGCCATTTGGATGCTGGAGGTTTTTGCTTATTTATGCAAGACAGCTCTTTAGTAAGCATAGTCTCTTTTTCATCAGCAACAGGCTTTCTTTTTAATATCACTGTAACAAGGCTAGTGTGGTCCCTAGTGTAGAAAGACCGTTAAAACTAACCTTATATCTTCCTTTTATTGGTAAATCACTTTGAGTTTAACCTCCTCAGGTGGGTGGAAGTAGGATTGTAAAGATAGTAACAGATATCAAGGTCAGGAGAGCATCCGTTTGCAACACCCTAGATTGGTCTAAATGTCATACATATCTGTCCATAGCTGGCTTTCAAAGTTCTGATCAGGTTTAGGGAAGTCTTGCTTGTTTTTTTTTTATACTGCATACTGCGCTACTGTGCTCAGCGTCTTCATTCAGGCAAGACTCTGTCGTCGACTCGAGAGTAACATTAGCTTAGGTAGCTGGCCAGGTAGCATTAGCTCATAGCAAGAGAAAAAATATCCAAGATCAGCAAGGCGATTTACAGTCTCTACTAGGGATGTAACGATACACTCAACCCAGGATTCGATTCAAATCCCGATTGTTGGTTCACGATACGATTAGCTAACAATTTTCAAGAAAACTGGATTGAACTTAAAATTGAAATAACTATTATTTTATTTCAATTCTTAAATATTGACAGTTGCAATATATATTTTTCTCATATTTCTTTGCTATGGTCTTGACAAAAGGGTTATACACCTTTTTATTTAGTTTGTAAAGTGAATGAAGAAAATGATGGCTCCACCTGTTCTCTACTTTTGCTTTTTTGTTCCCTTTTGATTTGATTTGATAAAAAAAACCTGTATATTAATAGTATTTGTTTAACAAACACTTGTTGTATCTGGGGAAATTTCCTCTATTCATTTTGTAACTGAGATAATGGGAGTTAAACAAACCGTGAAGATTTCTGCCCTCCTCCATAACTTGCAGCCACAGTTCAGACTTTAGTTTTAAATGTACTTAATAAGCCACAAAGGATTACATGACTTCATTTAACTTATGTTCACCGTGGATCTGTTCTGAAACCACTGTCTTATCAGGACTTATGATATCAGTGCACTCACTTACAGTATGTCTTTTTGTGTCTCTCCAGTTCTCACAGCTGCTGTCACACAAGCTTCATTACAGTCGATGCTCCACAAGATCCTCACTGCTGGACCCTCGGCTTTTAATATCACTACTATCCTCTCTCAAGCTGCTCAACTCTCCAACCAAGGTAAACAAAATCAACACAGAATCATGTCTGTTCCACCACATATAGTTTCATGTAAGCACTACTTTTGCTACATTAAGTTTAAGAGATCTAATACAAGTGTAGCGATCACCTAGCAGAAAGTGTAGTCCCTTAATTGTCCTGGTTTGTATAAAATGTGGAGATCATTTGATCCCTGATCTTCTCTTTTTGTCTCTGTTCCTCAAGCAGCTCAGCAATCGAACCAGTCGCCCATGTCGTTAACATCGGATGCCTCATCGCCCAGGTCTTATGTTTCCCCGAGGATCAGCACACCACAGACCAACGCTGGCCCCCTTAAACCCCTCCTCAGCACGCAGCCCGTCATCTCACAGCAGAAAGTAAGTCACAGTTATTCAGTGTGTGCAACAAGTCTTAAAGAGAAGAGCGAACGGCCAGATGAATGAGTTTTTGGACAAGAGTTCACTGGAAACAATGTGTCCATGGAAAGAAACGACAATTGGCATGTATGAACTGAAAGTATTTCCAGTGAAGATTTGAGCTTTTCCTTTCTTTTTTTAAAAAAAACAACAAAATGAAATCTTACCTCCAAAGTTAAAAATAACACCAGATATGTAGGCTATCACTAACATTCCCTCTGTCATGTCTTTCTCCATGACATATTGAACTCTAGTGACCTGCAGTGCTCTTTGTTTTTGTACTGGAGTGCACTTATGAGTGTTAAGCTGTGACTTGTTGCAAAGTTTACACAGTGTAGTAAACCATAACTTGGCACTCCATCAAATGTGGGATTTACTCAATGAGAAGTTTCACTATGCTGATGATGTCATGCTGCAGTCAGCCAAACATTAAGCTAAGTCTATAAGACTTCAGCTAACCCATGGATTTAATAGTAAAATGTTTTGAGAATGAAAGTGAAGTGAGGGGAGTGACCAAAAGTAGCTTGTGTATGTTACCAGCATCTCTTGAAAGAGAATGCTTGTCGATACGACTTTAAATATCAATGTCAGCCTTTACTGTTCCATGTGCTTTTATTTTGTTCTTTTATTTGACCAAAGCTTCAATAATGTTTGGAACAACAACTGAATATGTAGCCAAGAACATTTTCAAACAGATTGTATGAACTTTTCTTCTCTTGAAGAAAAATCAGGCACAGGGTTTGTCCAGTCAGAGCACAAGTACTAAATTAAGACTCCTGCTTTTTTATGTTTTGTTGTACTGTGAATATACCGTAAAACCTAGAATAGAAGTTGCAAGAGTGTATAAGACATCTACTTCGGCAGATCTTCCAGAGGGTAAAGAACTGTGATTTTTCATTAGGACTTACGCTATCCTCATCATAGTCTGTTTTGGAACTTTATTCTCCTTTTAGGGATAAAGAGGTGTAACTGTGCATACAGTATGCAAGAGTGTAGCATCAGAGGGCAGATGATGAATGTATTATTATCAGGAGCATCAGTAATAACATTAACGAGAGTATTGAGAATGTGTTTTTTTTTTTCATAAAAAGACACAATGAAATACAAGAAGTATACATGAAGACTATGAGCCAGTAGAACAGGCTGCTTCAACATTGTCAATGGGTAGAGATAGCTTATGCACAAAACAGTGTCCCAGGTCATCCCACATCACAGTTTTGATATCAACCATTGAAATATACTTCATTTGAAGCTGTTTGTGCTGGTTTTCATGTAGGTGTAGATTTGACTTGCGCTATCCTACTAGCTACCTGCACGACAGTTGTGCACAGACTACGGTGGCGTTGATTTTAAAAGTGTGTCCTATACACCACTGGCTTCGTGTCTGTCAGAGAATAGACTTCAAAATCCTGCTGATGGTTTATAATGCACTGAATGGTTTAGGCCCAAAATACATTGCTGATCTGCTGCTACTTTATGATCCATCTCGACCTCTGAGGTCATCAGGTACTGGTCTGCTTCAGAGTCAGAAGGAAACATGGTGAAGCAGCGTTTAGTCATGATGCACCACATATCTGGAACAAAATCCCTGAAAGCTGTAGGTCCGCTCCAACTCTCACCTCTTTTAAATCAAAGACTAAGACTTTTTTATTTGCCACTGCCTTCCTATCTTAGCTTATTTTAACTCCCTTCAAATGCACTTTTTAAATGTACTTTTAATATATTTCCAATTTTCCTTTTCTTTTCTGTTTTATTATATTTGTCATTTTAATTGTGTTCTTTATGCTTGACTGAATGTTTCCAATGCTTTTAATGTTTTAATGTAAAGCACATTGAGTTGCCCTCATGTTTGAAATGCGCTATACAAATAAACTTGCCTTGCCTTGCCTACACCATAGTCTAATTTGTAAGTCTGTATTTTGATTCACTCGAGAGGACTGACTTTGACTCTTTTCTAATCTTCCTGTGTTTAGAGCACGCCATCAGTGAAGCAGGCATCTCATCCCCAGCCCACCTCCCAGCAGCCCCTCTCCAGCGATAAGCAGCACATTCACGATGCCACCACGGCTTCACCGCGCACCCTCCAGCGCCAAGGGTTAGTACAAAAACCTGATCCAACCAGGGGCAGATTTTAGAGAGTGTGGGTCGGCAATAGCCTGCTCTGACATCATGGATTGTATTTATTATTTACTTTACACTCTTAATGTTCGTGTGTATGTAAAAGTTATCCACATCTGAATGCATCATTGTGCTTTCATCTACACATTTAATCAGCAGCTCATTCACATCAACTCCTGAATGATTTGACCACCATACGAGAAGTAAACAGTCCTCATTGTATTGTGTGGTGGCACCACCTGCTGGCCAGTGCTGGAACATGACTTGGTCTTTTTATTTGGTTGTGTGTTGACTGAATTCACTCACTTTCTCAGTGTTAAATTTCCCAAAACAGTGGACCGTTTATCAATGTTCAAAACTGGAGTGTAAAATGTAAAAATCAAGTTAATGCCTACAAGCTGTTTTAACTTGTGTGCACAGCTTTTGTAGATGCATACAAAAAGTCAAATCGACTAGTGTTCCTGTTTGATCTCAAAGTGAGTTATTTGCTCAAGAGTTGAAGACAGGGACTAAAACAGAGGGATGGGAAAAGTGAAAGAGGTGTGAGAGGAAGGCTGGGCATCAGTCAGCAGCCACCTCTAGAGTGTTGAGCCAGGGCAAGACTGGGTCAGCTGCAGGTTGTCGGTGGCTGTCAGACTGGGCTACTAGAGATGGAAACACCCACATAACAATACTTAAAATATGGTATTATTACTGTTATAATGTGCTATTTATAAACATGCAAGACAAATTGACAATGCAGCTGTGATACTAACTGGCCATGTTGAAAGGTTGTGTATTCTTTTAATCCAACATTACTAACTAGTGAAAAAGCACTCTTGTTTCCTCTTGCTGAATTCCAAACTTGCCCGTACTTAGACATGTATGGAAGCATATATGTAACAAAAATAAAATGAAAAAGCAAAATTGAAAATTAAATTGCATTAACAGAAATGCTTTTTAATTTTCAAAGTATGCACGCATAATTTGACTTATAAATAAAATTAATATTCAATAATCCTATTTGCATTTTATTAAACATGTTTTATTGATTTTCAAAAATTTTAAGGCTATTTACAGAATGTATCAAAATTTACAGAAAACACAGCAACCCCCCCCCCCCCATATTGGCAGAATATTAAACATAAAACACATACAGAAAATGTAAAAATAAATGAATACATAGGAGTAACGCTTAAATTTTACATTTTTAGAAAGTTCTTGACAAAACCTTAAAATAAATAAAATCACATTGAAAATAGTAATGACAATAAAATTACAATGATAGTACATAAAAAAACTAACCTATTTGCATTTTAATTTTCATCTTCTACAATGCTGATAATGTTACACAAATACAATGAAAAAGAAAATTACATTTGCCTTTTTAATTTTCAAAAAATGCCCCTCCTAAATTAGTGTCATAATTCCAATTAAAAAGAAAAGTAGAAAATCAGAATGCATTCACAGAAATGCTTTTTCATTTTCAGAATGAATACACATTTTTTTACTCAAAAATAAAATGGAAAAGCAATCCTTCCCTTTTCATTTTAACTTTCATTTTCAAGCTTACACATTTTGTAACGCAATTGAAATGAAAACAGAAAGCACATTGTTTTTTCGTTTTCAAATCTGCCCCGCTAAATCTGTAACAAAATTCAAACCAACTCGAAAATGAAATCGCAATGTGCAGGGTGCAGGATAGTGACGTCAGACTTAACCAGACCGTTTCTACCTGCGCATGGGCATCTGCATCCAGTGCGGGGAGCTGGACATGTGCTCTTTAACGCTGGTTCTAGCTGTCAGCTGAAGAGGTCAACAGAAGAGGAGTCTGTTGTGGAGCTCTGCATGGTCCTTTCCTCAGCTCACTGAATCTTCAGCGAGCATGGCGTTCTTCGGCAGGGAGGCACAGTCAGTCTCCAGTCTCACCTGGCTGACCGGGTGGAACAGAGAAATGTTTCTGGCTTATACTCCGTGACCAAGTCGAGCGCATCATGGAGACTCTGGGTCATGCTGGGTTTGCCGATAAAGGCGTTTGATTGTTCCCTTGATCTATAGCATAATACAGCACTTTATGGCAGATATGATCCAGTGTAGTTAGTGAGTTGTGTGTTGCTAGTTTGTGTCTTTCTTTTGTATCGTATCCATGAACTTCAGGGACCTTCTGAACACAAGATAAGATAAGATAAGATACTCCTTTATTCGTCCCACAACAGGGATATTCATGGAGTTACAGCAGCAAACAAGAAGGTGTACAATACAAGAATTTCAACAAGAATATATATATATATAAAAAAAACAGCTTGGCCATAATTCTCCTGTCAGCCACCACATCCACAGGGTCCAGGACTGAGCTGGCCTTCTTCACCAGTTAGTTCAGTCTTGCCCTCCTGTATCCTGTCCGCCCACAGCAGGTGAAATCCTTCCAATGTGGCGTGCGTGTCCGGTGTTAGCTCTGTTAGCATGATGCTACTCTGCCATTATTCCCTGTGATGCTGGGTTAGCTCGTCCACCTTATTGTAGATAGATCTTACATTCCACATAACGGTGGGTGGAAGGACAGGTCGATGTCGTCTTTTCTTAGCTTGCACCTCAGTACCAGTACGTCGTCCTTGCCTCCTTCTCCTCAAATCGCAGGGAACATCGGGCCTAGCATCGTTTAGGATCAACATGCTACGGGATGCTAACAGCTGATCTCGTATGTAAACAATGTTACCATGGATACACGCAGGATCTCCGGACACACACAGGAACAAAAATAGCAAAAGCACCACTGTAAACGCCAGTTTTGTGTCTATGGCTAACAAATGAGTCATTAAAAGTCGTGACAGGCTCCAAATACAAAGATAACTAAACAGATGTAAAAAAAAAAGAGTTGATAAAAGAACAACAGAGAGCTGCTGCATTGCTCAAATCTATTTGCCCACTGTAACTTGTAGGGGTGTAACAGTATCGTCAATATCATTCATTCTCACACAATTCACACTCTGGATCCAACATAGGCTGGCTGTTAGAATCTGCTGTTTAATAGATGTGTTACTGTGAGTGTGACTTGTTTTGATGCAGTCTATTTATTATATAAAGTGGACTGTTGGGGAATTCAGTGCTGTCAATGCTCAATCAGTGTTTAATAAGTGGCATTTTTTTTAGGTTGTCTTTTTTTCCTTTCTCTAAATATTGTATTGTGGACTGAAAAGTAGAGCACTTTGTTGCCTTTGGTACCTAACACGAGTAATATACATTGTTCAGCTTCTGTTCAAACTCTTTGTTAGTAAATGTGTCTGTGCTCACATCTGACCTCTTCCTGTGTCGATCACAGCAGTCAGAGGAGTCCCTCTCCGGGTTCCAACCATGTCGCCTCCGGCAGCAGCAACCACGCCCCCAACTCTGCCTCCGCTCCCCAGAATGCCTCATCAACCCGGCCCTCCTGCTCCTTCACCCCGACCCTCGCTGCTCACTTTAATGAGAATCTCATCAAACATGTACAGGGGTGGCCCGCTGAACACGCAGAGAAACAGGTTTGTTGTTCTCACTTATATCCATCAGTGTTTTGATGTTGAACATCATTAAAGCCTACTTAAAAAAATGTCTGTGTTTGATAAAGGCGTCAAGACTACGTGAAGAGGCTCACACCATGGGGAGCATCTGTATGTCTGAGAACTGCACCGAGCTCAAAAACCTGCGGTCTTTGGTCCGAGTCTGTGAAATACAAGCAACATTACGTGAGCAGAGGTGAGGATATTTAAGCCAGGATACCTCTGATCTTGAAATGTCAATAGAATGTCTTACAAACTGCATGTCAATGATCTTTCTCAGACACAGCGACATCTCCCACGGTGCTGAATTTTTCTTTTTTGTTTCATCTTGATTATAAATCTGTGCAGAGGAAGTCCCCTGTTGGGTAAATGCAGTTAAAACCCTGTGATTCAGCTGTGAGGTTTACTAGCTTATCAAAATTAAGTTGATGCCATAAAGATGACATGCAGATACAGATACAGATTAGCATCAGACGCTGATAAGGATGCATTGCACATTATTAGACAATGGGCTGATGTCTGTGAACAGGGATGAAATCGTCTGATATCAATGCTCATTACTCACAAACCCTGCTGACACTTCTAAAGAAACTAAACATCGTCCCTGACTGGCAGCATTAAAACTTTATAAATAACTGTTAGCCTATGCTAACGTCTATGCTAGCTGTTGTGCAGCCAAAAATTGCATGTTAAAATGCACCTCTCTTTAAACTATAAACATGATGGGGCAGCACAACTAATCACACCTTCATCATTATTGCAATATGAGCATTTGCTAAAAACGCAGCAAAACTCTGAAGCGATGCTGTCTCACTCAGTATGATCACCTGTTGGATGGAGGCCTGTGTATAACAGCCATACTTTGACTTCCCTTTGATGCAGTCAGATGACTCTTGAGCTAATCTCCAATTGAATTGTTGACAATCTTGGGGTTGAAACAAAACAGCTTTCTGATTTGATTATGGCTTCATGAGGGACATGATTAAACAATATAGTTCTACACACATGGTTGCATCAACAGCTGATGCCTATAAGGTAGCAGGTTGGCCAATGTAATTGGATGTTATTGTAGTTTTGCAATTTAATACCACCTATTATTCCATGCATATCATGGTTATCTTAGTCAATTACATGTTTAGATGATTTTTGTATGAATTAATGAAATATATCGTCACCCTATTAAATAATGGCCTATGTCATTTTTTGAAGAAAATGAGTTTTTGGCCTAAACCATCTCTTGATGATTCTGGTAAAATCACCTTAATCCTTAGTTGAAAGGATTATGCTCTTTATGCCCTATAGGACAATGGACTATGTCAAGCGGGTGACTTGGGCCATTTTATTCTTGTCCTAAGTCGAAATGTTTGATTCTTTAGGATAAGATGTCTGACTTGGGCAATTGAATAAGCTTTCATGATGGCAGCTGCTCCATGAAGCAACAGAATCTAAAGTGCAGAAGAAGCTCTAAACATGATTCTTGCTCTGCCAATCAAAGAGAGGAAGTTCCAGGACCTTCAGTCCATGAAACATGTGATGCCCGTCGAGTGTCATCACTTCTTTGACAATTTGCCACATAGTTAGGAAAATCAAGATGAACGAGAATGAAGATTCAGGGGACAAACTGAATAGTACTGGGATAGGTACAAAAACCCAGCAAAGAAGAGCTGGACAAGGGAGGAGAGGGACATGGAGGGACATGCCTCCTCAGCGTTTGATTGACCTGACATTTGTTCAATTTAGGTTAGAGTTATTTACGTTTTCAGTTTGCTTTATGGAATTAAAAAACAAGTTCAATAAAAAACACTGTCAAGGCCTTTTTTGAATGAATTTATTAATAAATATCATATGCTCTGCATTTGGTACGTTTTTTTGTGTTTTCCCAAAAACTTAACAAAGTGACTTAGGCCATTATTTTAATAGGGTGACGATATATAAACCTTCGGTCATGCTATAGATTACAGAACATGACTGATATTTATGTCGGAAGCACTAAACTGCATTTTGTGTGACAAAATATATTCTTAAACACCAGCCAGTTACTGTTTTAAATTTGATATGCTGTCCTATAGGAAAAACCATTCAGTTCATGCTGATTGTTTCAAAATGCCATTAATCAGCCCGACAGATACATCGTCTATCTCTAATAAGGACTGAGTTATAGTGAATATGCACTTAATGTGTGTGTAGTTCACTTCCAAACATTATTGTTGTATTGAAAATGTGATCCCTTTACTGTTTTTCTAACATATTGTGAAGGCCCATAATGTGAAGCCGTTATTTTCCAATGGCCTTGTCAATCTGAAATGAAGCACTGCGGTTTGATTGTCATTGTGCATACATAATAAACCTCAATTCAAGTAGAACCGTGACTAATTGTTCTCCTTTATCTCTCCCACAGGATACTGTTCCTCAGACAGCAAATCAAAGAACTTGAAAAGTTGAAGAACCAGAATTCTTTCATGGTCTGAGAACTTCTGTTTGCGAGACGAAGCTAGAGTTTGGAAAAAGGGGGAGGAAGTACCCATTGCACATAGTTGGAAGCTGGAAGGGAGAAAGCAGTTGTCCGGTCCCTCTTGAGCCCAGTCTTAACACACACACACAGGAGCTGCAGGCGGGGTTTGCTTTGGACCGTTTGGGCTGCGAGATCCAAGAGGGAGACATGAAGAGCTGCTGATGGGGAGAACGAGGAGCAGAAGAAGAAGAAGAAGAGGGGGAGTCTGGGGTGGTTTTACAAGACTTGGTTTTGTAAAAAAGAAAACCACAGCGGAAAAAAATGTAGATTTCTTGTAGATGTTATTATCTATGTTGTAAATATGTTTTGTAGATTGAAGCCATGGAAAGCCATGCCTATCAAAGCTTTTGACATCCAAACTAATCAACGCCTAGGCGGCTACATTCATTAGCTAGCCTTTCCTTCATGTTAACTCGTCTGCAGACTTAAAGCTTCATTTCATCAGTTTTCGATCACTGGACTATGAGCGTGTCTGTGTGACCTGCATGTGAAGAGAGAAGGATGTTTGAAGCCGTTTATTTACACAAAAAAACCTGTCAGAAATCATAACACACTGGTAGTTTTCCTCTTCTGAACATGCTAATCTGAATCTAGATTCTCCTCCTGTGACCTCCTCTTAAGGCGTAGAAAAACATCCCCCTCTCTGCAGGTCCGGCCAGCACCGCTCTCAAAGGTTCAGTGATCTCTTTGCAGCTTCTGGTGGCCCTGCATGTCCCAGTCTGAAAAAAACAGTGCCTGGTGGTGTGATGAAGTGAGTGATTGAGAATAAGAGATGTGATGGCGTGCTGCTTTGGACCATTCCCACTGCCCCTCCCCCTGGCCTCGGCTCGGCCCTGCCCTGCCACACCTGGAAACTTCAACACTTCACACCCTCTTGTGTTTTTTTTTTTTTTTGTTCCTCTTTTCCCTCCCGGTTCATTCCTTTGTACAGTCGCTAACAAACGGTGGAGTTTTAAGAAGAGGACGCAGAATAAAAAATGGTTTTATTTATAAGAGTTGTAGTGGTGAGCAGTAAATCACACATTTTTAGGAGTGGTGTTAGTGAGCGGATGTTTGTGGATCACCTTTTTGTGTCAGAGCAGGGCGGCAGAGGTCACAGGTCAAATGTGAAATGTATGTATTGTAATAAACTTGTTCAACTAAAGCGAGCACTGGTTATTTCATTGGTTTGGTTCGAACGCTAGTGCCTTGTTGAAAGTCTTAAATCTCGTTTTAACAGTAGAGCCCCATGCTGTCTCTGATCCTGTTTGGAAAGATCTTCAACAAGGGTTTAGTTTCCAGCACGTCTCATCCCGCTCTTTAATTTAGTTTCCACCCCCCTCCGCAGCTGAAGAGCAGGGTCCTGAGCTGCAACAAGGCCTGTTTATTTTGTTTTCCACCATGCTATCTGAGTCTGTAACTGAACAGCATCACACATTCAGTAAAGGTGACCACATCATTGCTTTGTATATTGTTTCCTGAAGTATATTGACAAATGAAATAAAATATGCCTCTCCAGAACCACGTTGTTCTTGGGTTTTTGATGGACCCGGCAGCTGCAAATTCTTGACTAGTTTGACTTTTTTTTAAAAAAAAAATGTTTTGCGTGATTTCATCCAGTCGAAGGTCAGACGGTCATGAAGGGAAACGGCTAAAATGTCAGTCTTTGTAAATCAGCATATCTTTTTACTCGAGCATATAATTAATTAATTTATTTTATTTTATTTATTATTTATTATTTAAAAGGACCATGCATATTAATTAACACTTCTGTAAATATGCCAGAGTTAGCCAAAAGGCTAGTTTTACATCCGTAGTCCCTTGCCAGATGTTAAAAAGGCTCCCTAAAAAGATCAAGATTAAAAAAATCAAAATAAGAAGGTAGAGGAGAAACCAAAACACAAACAAACAAACAAAAAAGAGAAGAAAACCCTCCTGTTATGTTCCGGGTCAGATTTACCCATTTCAAATTTTAAAAAAAAGGAAAATTGTTCTGTATTTTATTCGGTATGAAACTTCTTCAGCTTGGCTTAGTTAGTGTAATCAACATACAAAATAAAAGTGATTCATTTCACATATCCCCCCCCCCCCCCCATGCATGTTTATAGATACTGTTTGGGGGTCAATTTGACCCCCAAAAAGGGGTCAGAAGTTTCCAATACTAATTGTTTCTTGGCAACTGTGTGACATATTTCACTTCACCTTCTCTGTTCCCGTGGGCAAACTCCATCCACATTGAGGGGACACTAAGCACAGAAGTGGCAAAACATATCAAGATTCTCTGCAAGGGAGTCCTACCGACATTTTACTAAGTTTTAACATGAATATTCTTGAAAAATGAGTGAGTTATCCACATTGAATTATGATCTGTGAGAATTAAAGAACACCAATGCTGTAAATATTGATTTAAATGGTCAGAAATGGAATGATAATGAGATTTAAAAAATGTTTATTGGGATTTTTGTGTGTTCTGACACTTTTGGATAACTAAATATGCCCCGGGTCAAATTGATCCTGGAAAATTATTGCTGTTCCAGAGAAACGAACATAAAAGAAGGGTTAAGTACCTGCAGAAGATGCCTAAAACTATTTGATTCCAAAGTAATTTAGAGTTTGAATAACCTGTGGGTAACACCATAAAGGAAACAGTTGTGGAGGATCATAAAGATCATAATTTTTCTGTGCGTTTTGAAATATGTTGAGCACATTTGAAATTTCAATCTTGATGCTTTGCAGGCGTAAAGAATAATACAGGGCATTACCTTGCTTCTGAGGGTCTGTCTTTCTGGTTCATATTTTGTGTTCTAGCATTCAAAGCTACGAGTGTGACTTCTTTCTTAACTTTTCAACCATATTTTCCAAACACAGTTGAATAAAAATATTCCACTGATAAACACTTCAAAATATCAGATCAACTCTCTCTGTCACCACAGGTAAACTTTGCCGCCCCCTGCTGTCCCCATCATGTCCTACACTGCAGACTGTGGGAACCCTGACCTGTTCTATTCAGCAGATTAGTGTTATCAGATCACAGTGGTTTATCTCTGGTATGTCCTGCTCCTGTCTCAACTCGCAAATCCTTTTCTTCTGCATTCACGGTAAAACATTTTGGGCCTGATTGTGCACTCTGAGACCGACCTTTACTCTCTGGAGATTCTTTGCGAATTTCAGAACTGTGCTTAACAGCAGATATCAGGAACAACTTAAATTATTAATATCAGATCTTAGAAAGAAAATTTAATATATTCCAAGCATTCTATTCATAGCTGTAACTTTGACGGTATCGTAGAAAAGTGGTGATCATGTTTCTGTTTATACCTCAAATTTGACTCCCTGTTTAACATTATGAGGAAATCAAACAAAGGTTTAAAATACTTTTAAATTGATGCAGGATAGTAATGAAATAAAATACATCAATTCAACGTCTTGAAACCACAGGAAAATGACCGATACAAAGAGCCTCCAATTTATAATGGACATTCATTTGAAACTTGTGCACTTTTTTATTTTAAGAACGCATGTGAGCAATTTTGTCTTGATAAAAACAGAACTGTAGCTGATATTGCAGAAATAAAAAAAATACATAAAGAGAAAGAGCAGTTAAAAAGTACTTTACCATGTTGAAAATGATGCACAGAAAGTCAGCAAAACTTACTCTAAAATGTTAACATTCCCTATATACTGTATATTACTACAAAACGGGAGTGGGAGTGCCTCACACAAAGTCTGATTTGACGAGTTTACCTCCTTTTTGACTGAAGAGTTCAGTAAAGAGCCTCAAAACTGAAATGAAAAATCATTTCACACTGATGTTTTTCATTTGTGTGCAATTTCTGCAAATTGAGCAAAGGTAGAGGACGCTGAAGTAACAGTGTGTTTATGTGAGGTAGATAGATAGATAGATAGATAGATAGATAGATAGATAGATAGATAGATTTAACCTTGAACTACGTGTGTTTCGACTGGAGGAACCAGGGTCTAAATTTAGTTCAGGGGTAGATAATCTCCCCCTGAAAAGCCCCTGCTTGGGGAGGGGTAGTACTTTTCAAAGGTCCTGGGACTTTCGGTTGAACGTAACAGTGTTTGTGGAGTTTACTCAGTTCCTGGGAATGCAAACTAGTTTAGTTTTTTATTAAGATTTCAAAATTCAAATTTTTTTTCTCCATTCGTCACTGGCCTGATTTGCACAATCTACCTGGGACTTCAGCCCGTAGTCGAAACGCAGAAAAAATTGGGAGCGCAGGAACCTTTTAGTTCTGGGAAAAGTAGTTCTGGGAGCTAAAACCCCTGAACTCTTGGTTGAAATGCACCTATGGATGGATGGATGGATGGATGGATGGATGGATGGATGGATGGATGGACGGACGGACGGACGGACGGACGGACGGACGGACGGACGGACGGACGGACGGACGGACGGACGGACGGACGGACGGACGGACAGACAGACAGACAGACAGACAGACAGACAGACAGACAGACAGACAGACAGACAGACAGACAGACAGACAGACAGATAGATAGATAGATAGATAGATAGATAGATAGATAGATAGATAGATAGAAAAGGCGAAAAAAATACACATAAATAATACACTAGTTACAACATAGTTACACATTTGAAATACACAGTGTGCAGAAATAGCTTATTGTGTCCAAACATCTGAAACAGTTTTTTCCCAGCCTCTTTCTGACTTTGAAGTGCTCTGAAATGTAATATTGAAAGATTAACACAAAGAACTAAATATTGCTTATGACTCTGTATTTAAGAAAGCTCAGAATTATAGCTGAGTCTGCATTAATGCATGCAGGGGAATTGCTATTTAAATCACTTTTAATTCATGATTAAAAATACTTCAAAATGTAAACATTTCATGTAGAGTTATAACAAAAACATTCCCCTCCTCTTCCTAACCATATGATCATACTAAGATGCAGAGCCTGGTGAGTAATGTCTGCGGCCCCGCTGATGATCAAACACACATTATCTTCAGATTCATCTCGGTGCATGGATAAGAGAACAGAGAGCTGCTGAATTACTTCTCCACATAAAACGAGGAAAAACAAAAGGTGGATGCTGTCAGTTTCCCGTCTCGGAGCACTCCCGATAAACTCTGCGTGAATGCGTCTGAACGCAGAGTCTGAAACTCAATCTGTAACATCAAAGCTGCTCACTGCACGTCTAACAGTTTGTATCCTCACACTCAGCTCTGATGCAGAGGCTGTGTGTGCTCCATTATCTGCAGCAGAATAAAATAGATCACGCAGCTCGGAGACAGTCTGCCTGTCTCTGATGCTGCAGAGACCTTGATATGGCTCACATCAAAGAGAGGAGAGGAAGCTGAGAGGTGTCAGAGGAAGTCTGTCTGCTGCAGAGTGTGTCTTCATGTGTCATGGAGAGGGTTAGATCTTCAAAGTGGGAACATTTCTGCAGAATAAGAACATTTGGATCTCATTTCAGGAGTTTGTTTTGAGTTTGTTTCTTTTCTTGTGTTAAAGCTTAAAGACATGAACTCTCATGTAGACTTGGCCTCCTCTCCCCCTCTACGTCTATCTCAGCAGAGACCCAGCCGTCGTTGCTCTAGCAGTGTGGGGTCTTTTGTTAAGCAAAGTCCCCCCTGTCTGTCTCAGGTCACACCTACAAGTATCTCCTAATGTGTGAAAGCACACACAACCTTTGGGGTAATCACTCCCTGAAAGGCCACTTACACAGACCCCTCTCATCTCTGTGCTGAAAGCTTGTTAACCTCATCCTCTCAGCATGAAAAGACACACTGCTTTGTTTTCTTACTTTAAAACATTGTGCTTTTCTATCTGGTTAAACAGAGCAGGAACACCCAATAATCCATGTCAAGAACTTTGTAGACAAGAAAAAGCTTTTGAAGGAATACTCAACTGACTATCATACATCAAGTCCAGCTTACTTGTTGTATGTACTTTCACTAGAGCCAATAAAATTGCTGTAGTACGGTCTCTGTGAAAATAACTCTTATGATGTCTTTGTGATGCCAGGCCTGCATTTGGTTTCTGCTTTGTGACATTTTTAGCTTTAAGGTTGTTGTTTTGTTTTTGGTTTAATTTCTTTGGTTGTTTATGGAAAAAATGAGATTAAAGAAAAACAGAAATAGTCATTGTGTATTAAAAATAAAGCCAGGGTGGGATTTCAAAGACCTGCATAGAAAGAATGCACCTAATATTGAAATTAGGTGCATTCTTGAAACATCTGTCAAGTCTTGTTACACAAGTATTCATTTCTAACGAGCCTCCGTGGGTTTCAGGTGTAACATGTAACCATGGTTTGTAGTTCTGGATCCGGGGAATGGGTGGTTTTTATTCTGGGTTTGTTTTGTTTTGTTTTTGTTTTGTTTGTTTTTGTTTTGTTTTGTTTTGTTTTGTTTTGTTTTGTTTTGTTTTGTTTTGTGTGTGTGTGTGTGTGTGTGTGTGTGTGTGTGTGTGTGTGTGTGTGTGTGTGTGTGTGTGCGTGTTTTAATATATTATATTAATTTATTATGATTATTACTATCATTATTAGTTTATCTTAATTGTGTATTCATGGTATTTGTATATACACATTTTGTATAGGTATATGAACATGTACTCTATTTTTTGTAATGTCCATATTTCTATTCGTACTTTATTTTTTTGTATTTTTTACTTTATTATATGGAAAGAAAAAAATAAATAAAAATTTGAGCACAAAAAAAAGGTCTTGATTGAGATTGAGATTTTTTCATGATGTCCAAATATGTAAACTTCACAACCAATAGCTTTTATACGCTGTATTAAAATACTTCTGTACTGTTTCAGGATAACTTTTAATGGGACTATTTAAAGCTCAGGGAACCTCCAACCAAAGATGCAATTGGGTTGTATTTCTGGAAATATAGGAGCAAGGATTCCTGGGTACAGAATCTCCGAGCGAACATGTATCCATACATTTTATTAACTCTGTTTACTACCTATAAAAAACAATTTTATTTAGTTTCCCAGAGAAAACCAGCTTTGTTATCTCAGGATAAATGTATTACAAGATAAGATTTCCTCTTGTAGCAAACCATCTCAAGATAACAAAGCTTGTTTTCTAGAGGTGATGGGATGATTTTCTGGAGATCTAGAAGACTAAACAATAGACTGGTCACTGTGATAAACTAGGCTCTGACATGCAATGCGGTGAAATAAGTTGGGCCTATTTCTGTTTGTTTTGTGCTTCAGCAATGAATGAAATAGATAGATGAATGGCCTCTCCGGGCTTCCGTACCAGTGCATACAAGTGTGGACACCACTCTTTTTCCCCCCAAAGGGACCTACCATGATAGCCAGTGGCCCCTTAAATCTACTTTTTTTTTTTTTTTCAACATTCTTTTTATTGAACATTTTCAAAATATTAACAGTCCAGCATAGTACATATGCAGGTTGTTTGAAATATGCAGCAAATCTAAATGCAAAATACATCCGCATCAATGATCCAAAAATTCCTTATTAGGTTTAGCATTTCAGGCAATTTCCTCTTGAGTTCCCAGATACTCCAACACCTTGGCAAACTTTGCTGTAAAAATGTCCATCTGACCTTTCATACAATATGTTAATTTTTCCAGATTCAGAGAACTTTATTAATCCCAGAGGGCAATTTGGTTTGTAGTGTACCAGCTTGTTGATAAACAACACAAACACTAACACTAACACTAACAAACAGACAAACAACACTCAACACAGTCAACATGTCAGTGACAACATCAGTGCAAGATGGGGCTTAAGGGCCAGAGAGATATATTCTGATATCAATGATTTCCACAGATGAATGGAAGGAGGTTCATCTCCTACCCATTTGGTCATAACAGCCTTTTGGCCCAGCATAAGCAAAAAAAGTAATCTACTTTATTTTAAGAGCCAAAGACAGTTCTGAAATAAAGATTGAGAAAACAACATACCACTTTTAGCCACCAGAGGGCGATATTTACCTGTATAGTAAATGTAAAGACAGACTTTATAAGACATAGGACCAGCTCACAGACTGTAAGCACAGATCTGCAATGTTATGGATCAACAATATTTCAATAAGGTGTTTAGTTTAGTAATACCGTAATACCCTGATAATAAGAGGCATAGAAAACTTAGCACCTTAAAGTACAAGAGGTTTGTGTTCCCTATAGCCCACACCCAGTATCACAGAAACTGATTCAGAATAAAGGAGGTAATTTCTCCCCATAATGACCAATAATTCATCTTGAAACCTGTGTTTCTCATGGCTTCTGCCCTGTGTTTTTGCAGTCCTCAGCAGTCTGTAAATAAAGGATGTAACGCCCGTCGTGGACTGGCGCCTCAGTAGAATTGCACATAATTACGGTAATTGCAAAGAGTAGTTTTCTCTGTTCCCTAAAGCAGTATCCTCATCCTGTTGTCTGCTGGGCTCTCCCGGCCTTCAGAGGCTTTACCTCTACAGGCAGGGAGACAGGTTCGGTCTTCCGTAATGACCCCCCCAGGATATAAGACTGCTGTCACTGCTAAGATGAAAATATAAGTGTATCCCACGTCCCATGTAGTTTTAAAACTAGAGTTGTTAATACCATGGGACAGGGACTGAGCTCTTTTAGAAAATACAACTATGTTATACTTTTAACATTGGATTTTATGCACTGTAACCTAATGCTTTTATACAGGGCGACACCCTCCCCCTTCTGACTGTGTAGATGTCCTCATCACACCTTATGTCTCTCTTTAACTCTGAAGGATGATACATTTTCTCCTCCTCTTCAGATTTCTCGTCCTCTTCTTGATCACAAATGTTTTAAATGAACTTAAAACTTTTGTAAATACTTTATCGTATAACTGTAAATAGTCAAATGTATTAAACTGAAAGTATTATATTTATTCCCCTTTTCTAAAACTTATTTTAACCAGTTTTAAATCTTATGAACCTTCTCTTGTACATATTATGAACTTTTAATACAACTACTTGTTATACTTTTAACATTGGATTTTATGCACTGTAACCTAATGATTTTATACAGGGCTACATAAGTGTACTAGTAGTCCTCTTTTTTAAATAGCTCTAGAATCAGTTACATTTGATATTGTTAAATAAAGTTTATAGAAAGATTAATAAGTTACACGTTATTATTTATTAGTTGGACTGGTTATAAATGAAAGGGAGCTGTTACTGATACGGATCGCGCGTGCACGTGGTATTTTGCATGGTCAATTGTTAAGGGCAATTGTGTCCGTGCGCGTGCACGTTCTGTGTGTTTGTGTGTCGTCTCTGTGGCGCCATGCGCCTTTTTGGATTGCTAATTTTCTCTAAACGTCTGTCTCTGTCCGCTCCGCCCTGCAGCAGGAGCAGCAGCAGCAGAAGCAGCAGTCGTCTGGTAGCCTGAAGGGAAGCGGCTCAGCGCGGCGTCAACTTGGCTGCCAGCGAGATGACGCTGCAGGTAAAACTGCTGCTGCAGGACGCAGCCTGACCCGGCGGAAACATCACTCCATGTGTTATACATGGAATATGAAATGGACATTAGTATGAACACACATATAAAGCTGTAGGACAATTTGGAGAAAAAAATGCATGTATGGTAACTCATAAACTCTTTGTAATTTGGGAAAAATCTATATTTCCCAGAGCCATGACTATTTATTTACTTTCTCACTCACTTAATCGCATGGGTATTAAAAGACAAGTGTTCTCAGTGTTAACAAAGAGTGTCTTTATTACATTTATGTTACGTTTAATTTTAAATAGGCTACATAAATAAAAATGAACAACACATAAATCAGAAAGTAGCGTCAATGGAAAGTTGTTGCCCGGGTGTGGTGACTGCTACCAGGACCAGTGGAATCCCATAGTGACATATGGAATATGGTATTATGGAAATAAAGGAGCATGAATGAAAAGGCTGGCTTGACATGACTCAACCGGGACTCAACCCATCAAGTTTGGGAGTAACAGCCGGATTAGACGGAATAGACTTGTTTTCAAAATAAAAGGTCATCTCAGCCAAAACATGAACTATTAAGAAAGATTACAAATCATTGAGACGATTTTTAAAAAGGAGGAATAGCCTACTGAGTGAAATCTACAGAAGTGAAAATGCATATGCATCCATATGTTATTTAGACTAATTATTTTATTTTTAATGATACATGTATCATTATATCAAGATTTGTATTTCTCCCAATTTATCTAATTATGGCATTATAATAATATAAGCTCTCTCACAATAAAGAGTACATTTATTTTCGAGTTGTTGACTTACTTATCACATTACCACAGGAAAACAACCATAACATATTAATTTATGTTATTATATCAAGATAAAAGAGCTTGTTTTCTCAGATAACATGGTCCTCTGGCAGTGCTCTGTTAGCTGTTCCAAGGACCCGACTGAAAACCAAAGGGGGACTTTGCTTTTTTCAGTCAGGGCTCCTACATTTGAACAGCCTTCCAGAGAAGATCAGACTTGCAGAGTCAGTCCTGTGTTTTATGTCATTACACAAGACACATTTTTACAGGAAAGCTTTTATTGTGTAATTTTATTTAATTTAAGCTCTGATTTTAAGGGTCAGTTTTATACGTTTGTATGTTATTTAAGCTTTTATTTTATTATTTGTCGCTTCATTGTGCTTTGCAGTTCTTCTTGTTTTTATTGCCCACTTTAAAGCACTTTGTTACTTGTATTGAAAAATTCTATATAAATAAAGTATTATTATCAGAATCAGAATCAGCTTTATTGGCCAGGTATGCTTGAACACACAAGGAATTTGACTTTGGTAAATTGTGCTCTCTTTGTACAAGGTATAATAAGGCATACAAATAAAAATAAAAATATAATAAAAACAAAAATATAATAATAATAACAATAACATCTGATATAAATACAAAAGAACAAACAAAAAGGCATGACTAATATGTACAGACTAATATTAATATGATAATAGTGCAGTGGTGAGTAGCAGAGGAAGTTTTTACATTAAAAAAATAGTAGTTAAATAATAAACTTAATAAATATATGTGAATTCTGTTTGGAGAATTGTTGCATTATATGTCTACATGTATATTTACAGACAGACTATAATTATTATTCATGTTTTCCATTCTGAATGGTGTATTTTTTTTGTATTTCTAGTATAGAATTTAGCTTCAAATCATTTGTTAAAAACATGTATAGTTTGCATTTCCTTGTCTTTACTTAGACATGACAGAAATGCCTGTTCAAGTCAAATAAGCTCACCTGACCTTATTTTGGAAAGTCATACCGGAAGTACAGTCGCTACGTCTTCTGCGTAACTTCTCTCTTCTTGTCGTAGCCAATCAGCTTCGAGGGGGCGGAGCTCTGACAGACCACAGCTATTTCTTCTGCTAAATCTCGTCTGCCCGGAGTCTGCGTGCAGTCTTTGGTCTAGCCGAGTTGTCCAACTTTATCAAACATTTCTCCGTCCAGGAATACAAAAGTGATGCTTCATCGTGACCGTCCACACACAGAGGCACAGGAGGACAAGCCGTGACAACTTGAAGCCACATTTCATCCCTTCAAGAGGAGTATAACTCACTTTTTTTTCCCGGGAAGAAGAAGACGCTGTGTTTTTACGTCCTCCAGTAATGTCGGATCGCTTTTAAAAAACTTCACTTTTCTGTCTCCATGCGGGGAAGGACACACTTTGGAGTCATTCTCGTGAAGTCTTGCCTCTGATCGGATTGTGAGCTGTCGTGTTTTCTGCACAGGAATGCCTCTTTTGTAGCTCCATGTAAATCTCTGCTGCTCCTGCTGCTGCTGGATCCAGGCTCTCGAGGAGGTTTCTGCGCAGTAACTTGGTGTAAATGGATCGCCAGTCCAGTTTCATTTCCATTTGGCTTCAACTGGAACTTTGTGCCATGGCTGTTCTTCTTACTAAAGGTAAATAGACTTTGGTCTGCAGGCAGGGCATGTTTGTTAACTACTTCAAAAACAGTATTTGTCTGCGATAAAACAAGAGTGAACTTCACTCAGCTTTTATCTCCAACTTCAACATTAGCTGCAATCCTTTCCCAAAACATCATGTGGTTTTAGAATCTACCAAATACAATGTTCATTCAACATTATTAAAGGACTTTTTTTATGATGAAAAGCTACCTAGATTTTTCAGTTTCACAGATTTAGCACAATTTATTCCAAAGTTTCTTTATTGGGTTTTTTATGCACAGACAGACACACAGTAGGTTTTGTGACTTGCAGTAGTTGGAACAGAGTTCTGTGGATGATTTTATAAAACACAATAACAAAAACACCCTTAAGATCCCACCTGCCCCATAACATTGATCTCTTCACACACATCTGATATAGCACAATTTAAGTTGCTTTTTGTGAAAAACAAAGATATATAGAAGTGTCTACATTTGAGATAAGGTATGCTAAATAAAAAAGAGAGTAACGTTGAAAGGGGACACAAGATAAGAGTTAGATTAATAAGCAAATCAAATTCAAAGTCACTTCAAGTCACCAGAAAGATGCTGTTAATATGAAAAAGTCACACAGGTTTTATTAAAGCACAATCAATTCTCCCCATTTACTCATTTTTATTAAATTCTCCCTCAATCTTTTAATCCTCACACTTTTCTTTCAAATTTTAACCACTTTGGCTATATTCGCCCAGATCTCTGCACCCAAGTGATTCCAACTACAGTCATGCCCTGTTCAACATCAAACCCTTTGTAGTATTTTTCTATTAACACAAAACATCAGCCAAGCTTCTGTAACAGTGCGTATAATTCTCCAGGACACCCAAACACAACCCTGCGTCCCTGTGTCAGCCATGTTTCACCAAAAGGAGTAACTCACTTTTCAAGCTGCCATTCATAAGAGACCTTAGCAGGGCTAAAGAGCTTCATTTCTCTGCCCGTTTCCCTCCTCCTCCCCTCCCACCCTCAGCCCACAAAGGGGCCTCTCCTCTCTAATGAAATATTCTCCAAATGACCTGCCCGGGCCCTGCTGCTCCAATCATTCACAGGGAAAACACTGATCTGATGAATGTGCCCCTGCACTGCATGTTGGTGCATTCAAAGGACATTACCACTGAGAGGGAAAAATGCTTGTAGCGCAGAGTTTGGAGCTTAAACTGCTTTATTTTTAGCTCCTGAGTTTGAATGCATCAAATGGAAACTCAACTGAGACTCTTAATGTGACTTTTATTGCCTAAATGAAAGAGTTATGCCCAATATTTCACTTTTCCTTAACTTGTTTTCCTTCAGAAAAGTCAGCATTCGCACCAAACATACTCTTATAAAGACAGCACAGAATTTTTGAATGGAAAAAAACCCCTAAAAGAAAGCTCTTAAAATAAATTGGAAGATATGTTTTTCTTTCTTAACAGCAGCTATTTGGCCTACATTTTTGCTTTTCTAAAATAAGAAGCCTGGGATGAAGTAATGAGTGGGCCCGTGTCAAAGCAGGCAGCCGTAATGATAAGGTTGCTGGAAGCTCTTTTAGATGAGACCTCACTGCACCCTGCCCCCCCTCTCCCCTCCACCCCAGGCTCTCCTCCTGACCACAAGTAAAGCTTTGCGTGCAAACCCGGCGGGGAGAGGAGACTCCTGTGCCGCGCTCCGGCCCCCCCTCTCCCTCCCTCTTTACAAGTTTCCTATTGGGTTGAAAGAAATTGACTTTGGCAAACAAACCACTAATTATAAGCTGCACAGTTCCTGTTTTATTAAACTGAAAACAAAAAGGAGCATTTTGCATGAGGAGCTCTTAACTGAAGGCATATTTACTAAATGGATGTAAAAGAGGAACATTCCCATGAGGTCTTTAAAGTCACCTGGCTGTCTATTGCAGGGCAGAGGAGACACCTCACCACAAACAAAACCTCTCCATCATTTTCATTGAAGCTTACTGATTTGTGTATAAAGCAGGGGAATAATTTATCTGAAATAAAGACCCTTAAGACACTTACATGGTCACTTTACTGTCAAACTATCACTTGAAATGCTGCACTCAAAGGTTTGATTTAAAAGTTGTTCATGCACACATTTCTCTAACCCTGCCTCTGTTTCCCTCCTTGCATCTCCAGGAGAAATAAGGTGTTACTGTGACGCGCCGCACTGCGTAGCCACCGGATACATGTGCAAATCAGAACTGAACGCCTGTTTCACAAAGGTCCTGGACCCACTCAATGCGAACTCTCCCCTCACGCACGGGTGTTTAGACCCCATCGCTAACGCGGCAGATGTCTGCAGCAGCAGTTCGAGAGTATCTGACATCCTCAGTGGGGCCTCAGCCGCGACGCTGGAGTGCTGCCACGATGACATGTGCAACTACAGAGGTCTGCACGACCTGGCCCACACCAGGGACTCAACAGGTAAGAGACAGAACCACACGGAGCTTTTAACCAAGACTGTCAGGATGTTTTGCTTTTCACTGAAACTGATATATGAAATTCTGTTTGACTGCTTTTAAAAAAGAATGGACTCTGGGGAGATTTTTTTACGATTCCTCCTCTGCAAATATTCAATATTTTCCTGTTTCCTGGTCCAGAAGCAATACGTGGAGCTGTAGGGTTCTTCAAACACTTTTGCTGTTTATGGACATGCAGGCCACCCTTGCCCCCCCTCCCTTTTTTCTACTTCCCAGCTTTAGAGAACTTCAGTTTGACTTTTAATAGGCTCCAGCTCTGCGCCTGGGAAGGCAGGGAGCAGCCAGTTTACCTTAAGCACTTGGAAAGAGATCAGATATATTCCCTCTTTTTATTATGTGTGCACCATGTAATTTTCCCACTGAGGAGGAATGTGCCTCGTAGAATGAATATTCCCTGACAAGACTGCATGTTGGGTAGAAATATAAGCTTGTACAGTTATGAAAAGGAGCAGAGAGAGAGTGAGTGAGTGGAAGGGGAGCCGTCCTGTGGGGGGTTCTGTGTTGTGGGCCCTGACCAGAGCAGACGATAGTTTATTTATTAATTAATTTCTGGCCCTAAGTCGGGACAAGGTGACTCATTTGTTTTTGGCTCTGCTGCCTTTTCTCACTTCCTCGCTCTCGTCTGTGTGTCTTATTTTCTCTCTGTGGTTACTGGCACGACTGTTAAGAAACTTTGAAAGCTTCTCATTAAGAGCCATGTGTTCAAAGATGTTCAAATTAAGACTCCATAGTGCTTCAGTTTGTGTGTTACAATATGGAGCCAAACTTGACCTGTGTGTGTTTTCTCTGTGTGTGCAGATCACAGCCGGTACCAGCCAGACAGCAACAACAGAAACCTGGTGACGCGGGTCCAGGAGCTGGCCTCGGCGAAAGAAGTGTGGTTCCGGGCAGCAGTGATCGCCGTCCCCATCGCAGGCGGCCTCATCCTGGTGCTGCTCATCATGCTGGCGTTGAGAATGCTACGCAGCGAGAACAAGCGCCTGCAGGATCAGCGGCAACAGATGCTGTCGCGGCTCCACTACAGCTTCCACGGCCACCACACCAAGAAGGGTCACGTGGCCAAACTGGACTTGGAGTGCATGGTGCCAGTGACAGGACACGAGAACTGCTGCCTGACCTGCGATAAGATGAGGCAGGCTGACCTGGGCAACGATAAGATCCTGTCTCTGGTGCACTGGGGGATGTACAGCGGACATGGCAAGCTGGAGTTTGTATGATTCCTGCTTTTGGACTTTGAGACACAAACAGCCAGGACTGCCGCTCAATCGTTGGCTCTTGCTTTTTTACTTTAAGAGACATTCCCTTTCTTTCGTCCATCGGACTTCTGGGTTTGTGTCGTTTTTTTTAAAACCAGTGGCGAAAAATACGAGACTGATCTCATGCCGTGTGGTTTTTGCTAGAGGAGCACTTTACTTGAAAATGAAAGAGCAAGGCAACGAAGAGCTGTATTTAAACTTGAGCGGGCAGGATTGAGGTGGAGTGAGAGCTCCGTCACTGCTCTGGAGGATCCTGGACTTTCTACACTGAGCGCTGAAGGATTCCAAATCTGTCTTATTTGCACATTTGTAAAAAAAACAAAAAAGTTGTTGTTGCTTAAAACAAGATTTTTACACTGACACCAGGGTACAAAAAAGGACTTGTTTGAGGAGTAAAAAAAATTCAGTGTTTGACTGTAGGTGTGCACACTCCTCTGTGTACGTTTCATGATTCAAGCTTAATGTAAAGATTTAAATATATATATATTTTTGTCTGATAAAAGTGACCGCTGTGTGTCTTGTTCTGGGTGAATGTCCAACATCTCTCTGTGATCAGACTATAAGCTTGATTGTGAGTGTGAAAGAAAAAACTTCCATTAAAATGACTTTTTATTTATGTGACGATTCATCCTCGTGTTTTTCCTGAACAAATACACTGAGAAATGTGCCGCTCATGCACAAAACACTGTGCGACTGTGTAACTCTGGCATATAACATGTTAGATCTAGTTAAAATCAGGGATACAGAGGTGTGTTTGACAGGAGCTTGGTTGTAGTGTGGCCTTGGTGTGTTGCCGTGTGTGGTGGAGGCGACAGTGAGGCCTTGTTTTAAAGCTGAGTGTCTACATCTGTCAGTCAGTGTTGAACCCTCTTCAGAGGTCAGCGTTTCAGCTTCAAATACCTCTCTATCTCTCTCTCTTCTCATTGGCTGAATTTCTTCTGGAAGTTGTGCTATTTACTTTAAACCCGCTCAATTGCCAGTAAGCACCTCCCCTACTTTGTTTTTTTCCATGAAAATACAGTCCATGACCCCGTGTTCAGCAGAGTGACAGGCCGCATGAGTTTGATTTCAGTGTCTCTGGTTAGAGTAAGACTCTTCTGCATCTATTACACAAACTCACAGTAGCCAAAGTCTGGACTCTGGTGCCAAAGCTTGAAAAATGTGACTGCTCTTTGCTCTTCGTGTCATGTAGCTTTTAAAGCTCCATTGAAGTTTTTAGCTGGTTATGAAACAGACTGATATTGACATTAATGCCCCTTTTTATGAGCTTCAAAAGCAAACTAGACCACCAGCACAAAGATTGTTTGTTCAAATAGTTGCCATGGGGTAGATATCAGACTGAGTAGTGAGCTGCAGAAACACAGATTCTCAGTGTTCCAGGTCACTGTTAAAAGACAGCAGGATGGGATTTTTGTCACTACAGAACACTACTTACCCATGAACAGGCTAAGTCAGTATAGAAACAAGATGAATCCCTGCTCTCACCAGCTCTGTAGCTGTTGCCTGGGTTGCAGGACAGGAAGTTGCTCCACTTTTCTGTATCAGAGATGGTTGGGGTCCAGTGGCTCCTCAGGCTGATCTCCCACCCTTGCCCACTAACTGTCATTATTTCCCCAGCCTGATACAGACACTAACCTTTTTACCACAGTGTCAACAGGCAGAGGTGAAAATGTGCAAGCCGGACTCCGTTCAATGTATTGATTTGATAGGATGAGTGTGATCTGGTTGTCCCTTGGGTCACTTTTGCTGTTGAGAATGAATCACCATTGGTGTACAATTTAGACCAATCAAAGCCAAGTATTTAACACAGCCAAGTAATTAAGTAATAATAACTCACTAGACCCCCTTTCAGAACCACAGACATGAAGCTTCCACCCACTCTGTAACGTTATAACATCTTTTTTCATTACCTTAGACTCAATTTGAAATGTATGCATTCAACCTTTATTGAGTCGGGAGAAATCAGAATAAATGCTAACTCAAAAATTAGAAATCAAAAAGCTGAAGTAACAGGCAAATAAACAAGCAGTTAAAACAGTCACAGTCAGGAGCAAACTATTGAGTTTTGATTTGTGTTGTAAAGTGACCCAGATGTGTGCATCACAAAAACTAAAGGTTCTTTCTCAATTCTAGCGAGTGCTCATGCAACAGTTGACCATTAGCCATCCACTCCATTAACAATAGTTAATTAAACATATGTTAAAAAGCAGTCAGAAATACTCCCTAAATGTATGGCTATAATGCATAAATCTGCACCAATCCACTGCTAAAAACGGCCCCCCAAGAACACTATTTTGAGGAAAAATGCACAAAACTAGTGTCAAGCTGTTTTGGAAGAGAGGTTTGGAAGAAAATATGTCAATGTTTTTGTTGTTTTACACCTTAAGTTTAACTTTTCAGTGGGTTTTTGAGATGAGCGCAATGATTCAAAAATGAAAAAGGACTCTGGGTGGGCTCTTGATGGATGAGATGTGACAAAAGAACAAAGTGGTAATAACCATAAAGACAGTTGTGGTGTATACTGCTCAAGATGCAAAGCTGCAGTATTGTCTTGATACAGAACAATCCACAAGACACTCTAAACTAGATTAATAATCCAGATGAACCGACCCTTCAGAGGAGACAGGTCTGTTATAGATCTCACAGGAAAACATTTTTGCAGAATGGTGCTATTTTGTGATTGTCGTTTTGCTCCACTTGCATCTGGAACAAACAGTTCTGACTGTAACGGGAGAGTGTGTCTTTCTGGCTGATTTCTTTCTAAATGTGTACCCAAACAGAAACCAGCAGAACGGTTAAAAGCTCCGTTTTGACAGTTTGTTTGGAGACAGGGATTAGGTTTCTGTCGCGCTCATTCCTCTGGAGTTTCTAAACTCTGCCTGAATATTTACATTTTTTAACAAGTCCAAACGTCACAGCAATCACGGCAGGAGGCTACAGTCAGCGTATTATGTGGCGTGTGCGTCACACAAAGCCAGCCGGGGTTGCTTGGGTTGAAAAGTTCACACCCAAATGGCCTCCCAAGTCGCCATGGTTACCACAAATAAGCCATTCTGTAAGTAGTTTAAAGTCTGTTTCACTAAAGTGTGTGTCTCCGTGCTGAGCGGTGACCCGCGTTTCTTTCCATTAGGAGGACAGGAAAACACTATTAGCAGCTAACCACTTAGCGGCAGCGTGCATTAGCAAGGCTTGGGGCCTCTCGTAGGACTATTACCCCCCCAATAATAACAATGTCCTCTGCCCGGCCGGCCTAATGTGACTGCTGTTTGCTTTAGCCTGATTCCACTTTGCCGGCTCACCCATGGGTGTCAGGTGACCTCGGGGAGGTGAGGAAATCACTGCACTTCCCTGAGTTACAAACTAATTATTTTCACTACAGTACATACTGCTCAAATGAAGTAGTTTTCATTCATACAATGTGTGCAGTTTGGACATATTACTTTGTCATAACATTGTGCCTTGAACTTTGACCCTCTTACTCAAATACATGAATCCTGCAAATATCTTGCACCAGCAGACCAAGACCAGCAGAATTCAAGATTTCAAGATTTCACTTTATTGTCATTTCCTTTCGTATTTTCATACTTAGTGAAACAAAATACTGTTTCTCACCAGCTTTACAGTGCAAAATACAATAAACTAAAGACAGGCTAAAGCATTTAGAACAAGCTAAAACTTTTAAAGACACATTAAAGACACATAGAACACAGTATTAGCACCATGATAAGACCAAAAGGTAAGAAAGTGAATCAGTCAGTAAAGTGCTTATGTGGGATTCATCCTGAGAGGTGACCGGCAGTCAGCTGAACATTTGTATCCTTGGATATAAATTACTACACGCATAAATAGAATAGCATCAAATAACTTAAAGTCGAAGTCCGCTGCTCAGGATTTAAATACTACCACTACAAAAAAAAAAAAAATCTTTGATATACATTCAATTATTTACCAGAGGCTCAATCAATTTGTCCACCATCTGCACGATGTGGGGAAAAAAATACAAACATTTTCAACATCATATGGGGAGAAACCAGATTTACATGTGCAAGAGACACAAAGAAAAAAACAAACATCTTTTTTTTATAATCATGCAAAAATATGAAAACATGATATAACTGCTCAACAGCTGTGAAATACTCAGACATGTTCAAGGCAGGAATTTAAACAAACAAACAAACAAACTAAAACTAAATACAGGAAGAATAAGAACAAGAAGAGTGAAATGAGAGGAGGTGTTTGTGTATTATAAGGCATCTTGTGAATCTGTGGGTGTGTGTGCATGTAGTGGTGGGAAAAAGTGATTATTGACAAGGATGAGTGAGGTTAAGGACAAGGGGTTAGTAGCTGTGGTGGTGGTCTCAGACTGCTGGCAAAGAGAGTCTATTTTTTTTCAAGCCTGAACAAAGTCCCCAGTCCATTAGCCAACTACAAGACCAAGACAGCTGTAGGTGTGTAGATGCAGGTGAAGGACCATCAGACCCAGAGAAGGGAGTCCCCCTTCCTAAAACACAGAACTGTTGTTGAGAGACTTGGTTTTAGTTATTAGCACTTATTTTGCTTCCAACATTGTTATGTTGTTATTCCCCTGCCCTAAACCAGCCTAACTTTTAGTGAGGAGAGCGGATGAGCTACCATCTCAAAATGATCTTAGACTTGTCAGGGAAGTTTAGTATGAAACAGCATTGGACCTTATGGAATCATTTTAAGGGGACCACCAGACACAAACACACACACACACAACATCACAGTCTCTAGTCACTGTGATTTCCAGCAGTCACAGCTCAGCCTCAACAAAAGCTGCACCCAGCAGCGGCAGCACGGTCATTAACATCGGCCATTTTGTGCAGCACTGGGCGGTCAAGCTGTTTGCATTCACATGCAAATTTAATGAGGTTTTCAGCCAGCCTCCATCAAAAGAGCCCCAATTTGTTTTGAAGCGACTTCAAGCTGACACCCACCAGTGGATTTTTTATTCATGCAGATTTCCAACACAAATCCCACTGTTACAACTTCACAACCACCTCTGCTGTCTCCTCCCCGCACCACTGCATGTTCCCCGTCCTCAGGTGGGTGACATTCCTTCACCAGGGTGAACAGCATGCCTTGTGTCCTCTGTGTTTCTCCCTCTCATAATGCAGTAACAGTGCCTGCTACCCACTGTGGCAGCAGCATGTGGAACAATATATGAAGTGTAAACACACATGGAACCTGTTAACACCTGTGCACAGTAATGGATGCACACCTCCCAGGGAAAGAACAGGCTGGTTCAAATCTGTGTATGTTTTTTTTTTACTTTTCTTCTCTTCATGTCCTCACACTAACCAAGAACCACCAGCTTGCACAGTCCCCAAGGGGAACACACACACACACACACACACACACACACACACACACACACACACACACACACACACACACACACACACACACACACACACACACACACACACACACACGATTAAAGTTGTTAAAAAAGGAAAAAGGCAACAATTCCACTATTAACCCTACAGATAGAAGGCAACACCTCCTGATACCTATCAATCCATCCATCCATTCATCCTGGGCTTGTAGTCTGCATTGTTTTAACACGTACATTTTTGAAGCGATGCATGTCAGGCTATGTGCTTAGGTGAAGACACATGGCCACGCAGACCTGTGGCACATGATACAGCATAGATTTGATGCAGAAATATAAAACAAGTTTAAGACTTGATCGCCAAATTGAGGGAGCAATCCTCAAATCCTCTACCATTTTCTGGCAGAGAACCATGGCCTCAGACTGAGGGTCTACCTGATACCAACACACCTAATTACCAAACATGTGAGACATGTTGCCTGCCCAAGTGGCAACCTCCAATCTCAAACTGTGAAGCCCATGCGGAAGTGTTATAAACTGCAATTCATTGAGAATCCGCTTGAGGCTGGCTGCAGAAACCACATAGACACCAATTCAAAAAAGACGATCTTTGCAGCATTATTAAACATGTTTCCAGCCTGGTTCAAAAAATGGATTGGCTCTTTGTAGCTAATTTCTCTATCGGCACACACTGTACGGGGGGTGAATGTTTTTCTAACGCGACGGTTCAGAAGATATTAAGATTACGAGTTTTTGCCCAAATAAGGACATGACTGACTGGACTCCTGGACGGGAGCACATAGACGTTGGCTAGGAGGCTCAAACCCCGCCTCTTTACGTCACACTCTGCCTGGTTGAGTTCTGCATTTCCAATATGGCTGTTGCCGCCGATTGGCTTCAAAACAGCGCTCAGGAACAGATGGGTGACGTCATGGATACTACTACATCCATTATTTATACAGTCTATGGGCTATATGATGTATTTTCTTGTTTGCAAAAACATATGGGTTTGGCAATAATATGCCTGATTGATATTCAGTTGTCATATTAAGTTCATGTTAATTTTCATTAAATAATTGTTTGAAATGCATAAGTAATAAACTTTCAACATAAGTAAATTTCATGATATTATATGGGTTACAGTAAATTAAAAAAATGCTAAAAAGTAATTTTGGTTAAGTTACAAAGTTACTTCCGGTTGATCTCTGTGAGAGAACAAGGAAGTGAGCTGCAGACGTACGCAGGTAAAACGTAATGCCGTGCAGACAGACTGTGCTGTGTGTACCGTGTTTGCTTTCAACAATGGACTGCAAAAAACTGCTGAATAAATGTGCGTGGCTGTTTCCTGCCGACGGAGCGTGTGTTTTGTTTTTTTTCGTTTCTACACTGCAAAAAGTGAGATGTCAAATTAGCTAACTGCATCCTTGATGAGAGTGACGTCGGGACTCGTAGACGACCGGAAGTCATGAACATGAGAATGATACCAGTTGATGTTGCTGGTGATGGCCAAGAGCCAAGGACGGTCATCTCTGCTCCTGGCAGATGTGTGGACCTTGCTGATCATCCTTGCTGTGCTGCTGCAGATCACAAGCAAGCAGGATTTGCACAAGGTAGGAGTTGTTTATGTTTCACCTAAGGGATGTTCTGTTTTGGTCTTCCTTAACTCCAATGTTAAAGAGCACCAATGAGTTTAAAACGCAAGGTTCCTAAAGTTTTAAATGGTTAGATATATGTAGATTGAGCACTATAAAAAAAAACAGGTCCTCTTATGTGCTTTTTATTTTTCAGATGTGTTTTCTTACATTTTTAAGCAGGAGTCTTATAATACAAACCCCCCAAAACAGAGGTACTGTGCTTGTGTTATTAAGGTGAGTGAGAATATACAAACATGGTGATGTGATATACACAGATATTAAGTTAGGTGAAGTTACTTTGTAAGGCTCACATACGTGTTCTTTTTAAAACTGAAAGATAGGCCAGCAGTTAAATTAATATTAAAATAATTAAAATCTGTAGCCCCTTGTTTGATATTTTGATAGTGTGCTGAAGCTGCCTCACACTGGGACCTTCACAGGAGCTGTTATGGCGGCCTCAGTGTGAAGCAGCCATGGTCTAAATCATATCACTGATACTCAGAGACTGTTTACTGGTTCCTAACCACAAACAAATAGAGACATTCCAGAAAATAAACACAACTTGTCATCCTAGAAGACAAAAAAAAAGTGGATTTTTAATTGACAAATCAGCATGACTGCAGAGACAAATCATCCTCTGTGGTGACAGACATCCGCTGGAAGAAGACATGATCTAAATATTTGGCCAATTCATTTCCTTCCCCTGGATAAAACTGCGCTTTCAGAGCATGTCCTCGAAAACTCTCCCCGCCCATCCAAACATTTACCCCTGTGTGTTGTTAACATTTAGATACAAATCTGCCCCAGAAGAAAAATAATAATGTTGGGAATGTTTACAGGACGGCCTGGGCTTCTTGAAGCTAAAAGTCACCATCTGTATACAAAAAAGTTTTCTTAATGATCCTGAAGAAGTGGTTTTTACCAAAGTCCAGCAGGACAGTGCAAACAGTTGGCTCGCACGCCTCCAGGCCTGAAGGAGCCATCAGCTGCAGGTCTTCACTAACTGTCAGGTGCAAATCCTTCACAGAGGTCTGATAGATCTTGTGGTGTCCTTTGTCGTCCTCTTTTGGTACTCACTGGTCCTTATGTGTCAGCTGAGGGCCGAGGGGCCCCTGAAGGCAGATGGCAGAACAATGTTAAAACCCTCACTGCTGTGAGAGGCAGACAGCCCTCCGACCCCTCATCCCCTCCCAGATGGCATGAATAAGACCATAGACTGTAAAGGGTGTACGTTATTCTTTTTGTTCCGTGCCCCTGAATTATCACAGACTGTTTTTTTTCAGTGTTTCCCTCTCTGCCTTCTTTCAGCCCTTCCTTATGAAGGACTAAAAGCAAAGAGAAGCTAATTGAAAGACTTGAAAGCCAGTGGGGTATTAATAAATGTGCTGGTTTCTGTTTGTTGAAAACCTATTAGTATTGAGATCCTCCTGAAATTGCATCAGAAATGATTGTTCACAAAGCATGGACTCTGACTTTTACAAATCTGCATTATGATCTAATTATTTTGGAATCCTTTTAAGTAGCTTATATTCATGAAATCACAGCAAAAATATTTAATTTGACTTTTACCTGCTGCAGTAAGTCAGATTTGTTGGTGCAGTCTTTCGCCTCCATTGCTGTTTAACAGTCTGATGGTGGTGGGCACAAAGGAGCACCTGAAGCGTTCAGTCTTGCACCGTGGTCGGATGATGCGTTGACTGAACGAGCTCCCGATCAGCCACAGCTCATCATGGAGAGGGTGAGAGGGGTTGTCCGGGACGGCTCACAGTTTGTCCATCAACCTCCTCTCAGCCACTGACTCCAGACTGTCCAGTTCTAGGCCAACCACAGAGCGGGCCTTCTTTACAAAGCTTTATTGTTTACACATGAACAACATAAGGACAGTCCTGACTTATTTTTTTTTTACATCAAAGTCCTCTGAACATTCACACTAGTCGATTCTATAAGACCTCTAGCTCACACACTTAACATTTGCTGTGATAAAGAAAGACAAGATCTCACAGAAACCTGTGTGATCAAATGTGATTACAGAAAATAAACAAACATGGGGGAACTCGTCAGATGGCTGACCTGGAGTGTGTTCTGTTTTGCAGCAAAAAAAGACAAAAAACAGGGAAAAGGATATGGGTGAATGATTCCACAAGCAATCTTCTTTCTGAATATTCTACTTGGCTCTGGGTACATTTGTGTTGTGTTCACGTTCACTGCCATGTTTGTGAGCTGTTTAAGTATACAACATCCAGTTGGTGACTCTTCTCAGTCTGCTTCTCTCTCCGGTTGTTGTAGGTATGCCATCAACCTGGAATCGTAAATATCAAACATGTTTGATATTTCAGGAGCAGTAAAAAAGTTGTTGTGACACCACACACTTGAGGATAATTTAGTCGAATAGTTGGCTACCACAAGCTCTAAATCAGGCCACACACACCCATCACTAAGGGAGGCAACAACGGCCTAAAATCATCTAGTTTGTGGCCATGCTTACTCCATGATATATCAAAATTCACATGGTAGAGGTAAAAATATGAGTTGATTTTCTTCTTACATGATATTTATAATTTGACCTGTATTTCCACATTTGAAATAAATAGAGGAATACTAGTATCTATGGGGCATCACAGTACAAAACTTAAATTGTGTTGCTCTCTTACTTTTGGTCTATTAATAGATTAGTTAAAAGAGATGTTTGAATCTTCACAGACATGCTGCTCCCTGTACAGTTGCCAGGATACAAATAGATGACTGTCTAGCTAATAGTGAATAATCGTTAACTCCATTTGAGCATTTCTAAAACATACATGGATTTGAAATAAGAGAGTTTGTGTGTGTGTACACTCAGAAAAGCCATGGTAACATGATGAATGGTTAATAACATGAATCTGCAGCAGGAGGAAGGGTGCAGAGGTGTGGCCACTTCCTAAAGCTTGCGTGCTTGCTAAGACTGCTGAAAATGACTCCCACAAAGCCATTTGGCTTGGCAGCCGGCCAATCTCACTACCTAGCAGAGATGAGCACCTTGAGCTGGCAGCGTGGCCTTGGGACTGGATGCTTAGCTGCCTGCCCAGGTCTGATGTGTGTTCATTGTGAGCGCAGATCTCAGGGATTACTGGCTGAAAGCAGAGAAGCTTGTGTTCTCTGTGACAGCGGCTATGAGTGAGCAAGACTAAAAACCACTATCAGAGAGTCGGAAGTGGTCTAAAATAACATGTGGTTGGTGAGACGGATTCTTCCAGACAATAAAGATTGAAGCTGGTGTTACAGCGAAAGTTTAAAGTTAAAGCCTTCACAGGTATAGGAAATTAAATTCCTATTACTATGCTACATACTGATTTTCAACCTGCTTCTTTTAGTCCTCTTCATCCCTGTTTTCCTTTAAGCAGTCTTCTGATGAACTATCAATCATCAATCAATCTTTATTTGTATAGCGCCAAATCACAACAAACGTTATCTCAAGGCGCTTTTACAAACATAGGAGGTCTAGATCACTCTATGTCAAATTATGAGCAGAGACCCAACTTCAAGACAGGGTAAGACTCAGTCTGACCCCACGTCAATCCATCATGAGCATTGCACATCACAGTATTTAGCTAGTTACAGTGGCGAGGAAAGACTTCCTTTTAACAGGCAGAAACCTCGGGCAGAACCAGACTCATGTTAGACAGCCATCATGCCTCGACCGAGTTGGGTCTTGAAAGAGGGATAGAGAGGTGATAGTGATGAGACGAGTAGTAGAAGCTGTTGCCGTTGGAGTCCAGCACATCCGTATCAGCTGGAGTCCAGCATGTCCGTATCAGCTGGAGTCCAGAACGTCCGCAGCAGGAGGATGTCTACGGCAGCTCAGAGGAACCTACGAGACAAGGGAACTCAGGGACTCCAGAAGGTCTATGGTTAGTAACCTCCAATAAGACAGGGAGAGTTAAAGTAAGTGATGAGGGGGTTGGGGGGAAGGGGGTGAGATAGGATCCCAGTATGTCAGTGTGCCAGTTCCCCCGGCAGTCTAAGCCTATAGCAGCATAACTAAAAGCTGGTCCAAGCCTGAGCCAGCTCTAACTATGAGGTTTATCAAAAAGGAAAGTTTAAAGCCTAACCTTAGAAGTAGAGAGGGTGTCTGCCTCCCGGACCCTGACTGGTAGATGATTCCAAAGGAGAGGGGCCTGATAACTGAAGGTTCTACCTCCCATGTTACTTTTAGAGATTTTAGGTACAGCTAGCTAACTACCTTCTGGTAGCACTCAAACAGCTGAAGATCCTCACGTCATCTTTATCTTTTATGCTTTTGTCCACTCTACAGTCATGACATAAAAGTTATGACCCTCTATCTCACTCACATAAATCTGATGATTCTCACAGACTACATACTGCAGGCTTTGGATCTTCACATATTTTACTACTCCCTCTTCATCTGGTGTTTACTCTGGCTTTGTTAAGTGGAGCCATCCAACACCTTGAGGTATTTAAACAGAGAAGACCCTCCACTTCACACCACGGGCGATAAAAAGCAAGTGGAGCGCTCCAATCCTCTCCGCCTGACAAAATTAATTTATCTATTTGTTTAGGTTTGAGCTCTCGCTACCTGATGCAGCTACCACATGTTGAGTTCAGCACCTTGGAAGCTTGAAAATATGGCGTTCAGGAGCTCTTTAGTGTCGGGGAATACTTGGTAATTATTTTCTTTCTGGAATGACAGATTCTTGGGGATGTTACACCCCCAAATGGGGACAGGCTGTGTCACGTTGTGGAAAATAAACTCAAACAGGTTTTTATTATGAACACAAAAACTGAAATGGTGACTTTTGTATGTTGAAAATGTGTTTCTTCTTTCTTCTCTTGCTTTTAAAAGGTCAATTACGAAGCTTTACGCTTGAACATCACCACCACTTCCCCATCCAGACCTGCTCAACTCCCTCGGGGGACGACCGGAAACTTATTAGCCAGTGATCCAGCACATGAGGCCCTTAACCTGCCCCCCCTTGAAGCACAGACACTTAGGGGTCAATGCATCCCCCCATCATGTCCTCTTTTTTCCCCAAAAACACACAGACAAGCCCTCACACACCTGATTAGAGAAGAAATACGGCCTGTGTGAACTCTGTATATTTCGGCTGATTTGATTTTAGTGAGAGGGCAGACTCATCTGCCTTTTAAAAGGCTAGTATTTATGCCAGTCTTTACAGAAGTAGTGATTTAATGCATGCGTTTTCTTCAGTGTCTATCGTATGCAGGCAAAATCCTGGTTAAACAAGTTTTTAAGAGTCCATCAGTTGATCCCAGTCCAGCCTCCGACCTCTCACAAGCCTGCGTCCTGTTTGGAAACTGGAGCACACACAGATAAACAGAACTGTCTCTGCTTATCTGACTTACTGGTTCTGTCTCAATTTGAGAGCAGCAAACTCTGCAGGATCAGACGGGCATCCAGAGGAGAAGCTAGTGAGAAAGGGAGGCCTTGTTTCTTTACTTTGTGGAGTTCAGTGTTTTTTTAGGCAGGTTTGGTGTGGCTGCTGGTTTTAGTGTTAAGTGACCTCATACTAACCTCAGTGTGTGAGACTCAGCAGGAAGTCAGTCTGAGAGCTGCATCTGAAGATGATTTTAAGTTTTTTATACACAATGCACACCCATCAGCCATAACATTATGACCCCCTGTGCAGCTCAGTTAAAGAGTTCTGCCATAAGTTATACTTTTGGGAAGCTGAACTGAAAGTTGTTCCTGATATCTTGTGTCTCTCGTAATGAAGTGGCCAAAATTTTAGGAACATGTTTCAATGTAATGCACTCAAGTACACCATTACCACACATTATGACTGCAAGTATAACAAAGACAAATGATCACCTTTCTGACCATGTCAACAAAAAAAGGGTAGCTTCCTAAAGGTCTTATTTATGGTGGAGCTGTTGTATTGGATTGCATTAGATTGCACAGGCGGTCATATTGTTATGGCTGTACATCTGTTAAGTTTTAGGAACTATGAAATCTTCTCCCCTTACCCTTATATCAAAAGTTGATATTTAAATGGCCATCTCCAACCAATGTGCAATAACTAGATTGCTGACATAAAAAAAATACCCCCCCCCCCAAAAAAAAGCAATACATTACCGTGAAATAACTTTGGGAAAACAGCTCTTGACCCTCCTGTTATGCTAATTTTTTAGGGACAGCAATAATGTTCCTGGGTCAACTTGACTTGGGGCATATTTAATAATTCAAAAGTGTCAGATATTTAGTGCATTGGTGTTCTTTAATTCTCACAGATCATAGTTCAATTAGGATAATTCACTCGTTTTTTAATGAAAATTCATGTTACATTTTTTTTATGTACATTGGAAAGTGATTGGGGTGAAATATGCAACACGGTTTCAAACAAAGATTTAGTATTTGACACTTCTGACCCCTTTTAGACTCCACTTTGAATGCCAGTATCTATGAAATATAATCATGCAGGGGGGTTGCAAATATGTGAAATGAATTATTTTCATTTTATATGTAAATATGCTAAATAAGCCAAGCAGAAGAAGTTTCATAGCGAAAAAATACTTTTAACATTTTTTTGTTGTTGATTTTTTAACTTTAAAATGGGTCAATTTCACCCGCAACATAACAGGAGGGTTAAATTGAAACACAAGGTGGGGTATGGCCATGTGGAATTCCAGCCTTCCTTAAATATTCCCAAATCCCTTAAAACAAACAGGAGTCTCCCTCTATCCATGTATCTCTGAAAGAAGAATCAGGAGTTCCCCAGTGGTGGAAAACATGAAGAGCAGAGAGTTGGGGAGACATGCAACAAGTGGCTGATTTAGCGACCGCTGCAATGAGGGCTATGGCCTCTGTATATGGGATGCACATCCAAACTGCTAGGCCAACTGGTGCACATTTAAAGTGCATGCTCTTCTGAATATTACGGTTAATTAGCCATTAAGGCCCAATGTTTGCAGACAAACGTCATAACAAAAAAAATGCCTCAAAATCAAAGCCATGTTTGTTCTTCTGTGCTTTGACATGTTTGCAGTAATAAGTGAAAGAGTTCTTTATTTTCATTTGAACTCAAAATTATGACTAAAAGGCCACCAGTCAGAAAGAGGGGGTAGGTGGCTCTGTCATCCTTTTTAAAAAAAAAACTAATGTTTTTGCCTGTGAACACAAACCTGCTGAAGTTTTCTCAACAGGTAAAGCAGCTTTCCAAAAGTCCGGACTTTAAAACGAAAAATGAGGCACAGTTTTATCCCTAAACAGCTTGACACTATACTTTTTGCAAAACATTGCAAAAGTTGAAAAAGCGCAACATTTCAGTAGGGTATTGTTGCGTAGTTTGGTATTAAATTGGCTCTTCTTGCCTGTTCTTGCAGTGTTTGAATATGAAAGGAGAAGCAGAGAGTAACAGAGAGAGCTCAACAGGCCTCTCCTGTGCGCCCTGCCCAGCTCTGCTATTCATCATCAGGTAGAGAGACTGTTTACTGCCGGGGTCAAGGTCCCGGCACATGTTTACGGGCTCTCTCAGATGAGCCATTGTTGTTAAAGCGCTCCCTGAGCATGCAAAGGCCACACTGAAGATCATATCTAACAGGGCCCCACTGCCCCGGGGCCACAAGAAGCCCATTTTAACCCGCTTCATAAGATCAAGCCACAAGAGGACATTTAAAACCCATTTAGAGTTTCAGGATAAGACATCCGGCACACTTGTTTATCTCTCTCCTGTGGCTATTTCCCTTCTCTACCCTTATTTACTCCTCTGTGTTTATGTAAATCTCATTTTATTTGTCCTTTCATTGGCCTGGAGACTATCTGAATTACACATAACATTATATTTCCATGGCCACTCTTTAGAATTCCATAACCTGAGAGCTGGAAGCACGAGCTCTGGCTTCCATTTACTCTCTTTTTTTTCATTGTGGGAGGTTTTGTGACCGCTCTAACCTTTTTAACATTAAAACTTTTCCCCCCCTCTCAAAAGATCTTTGTGATAATCCTCTCCATCCCCCCGTCGCTCCTTTGACTCCCCTGTGGGTTGTACAGGAAAATGCTTTAACTGCAGCCCTACTCCTCTACCAGCCTCATCGTTGCACGCCGCCCCTCCTTTCCTCTCCAGCACCACCTCACTGTTCCTGCCTCAGCCCAGCTACAGTGCTGCAACCGGCAACGTCCTGTGTGGTGGAGGCGAGGCACTGGTGGTGCCCTCATCTGTGGAGCATTAAGAGTGAGAAGTAGATTAAGGCTGTCTCCCCAACACTGGGCAGACCTCTGCAGTCTGCAGCCAGAATGAAAGGGGGGATGAGGCCATGAGGGAAGAAAGAAACTACACACCTTAGTTTGTCGCCATCAACATGCATCATCTTTGAAATGTGAAAGTTGTAAGAACAGATCCTTTATTTCAGTTTTTGCTGGTGACCATGATGATCTGCTCAGTAACACAATCATTTTACTGGTACTCTAAGATGTGACTCAAAACTCCCTGTTAAAAGTGTGTGATTGTGGGACCAATCTTGTGACTGACGCAGATTTCCTGTAAAGTAGTTTAAACTTAAATGTTAAACAAACATCTTCAAATAGACTCTGAAGGACTCTCACGTTAGCATCTTTTAAATGTTGGCCACAGACATCTTTTAAAGGACCCATCAACAGAAAAAACACTAACTGGGTACTGAACATACAGAGACAATAAGAAAAATAGTTACATAATATGAGTAAAAAAATGAGCTTTAAAGTGATGTTTGAACAGTCATTAAAGCAGCTGTTTGAGGGGAAATAAACTCAGACTATACAAACAGTAAACCGGTGAAAATTGCATGATCAGCAAACATTTGCTTCCTGTTCTCACTGAACTCACCTTGAGACTGTAGCAGCCTCCAAAACACTTTATAGGTAGCCTATCTGTTGATTTTAGTAACCCATAACTCATACATGTTGTCTGTGACATACTGAATACGTCTCCTTCGGGCTTATATTTGAACCCTGTAATTTTACCTCCACTGTGGGGAGTTGTCCCGAGTAGAGCAGCGTATCTGGTACTCTTTCCAGCCCTGTGCTGGGGGGAGATGTGACAGGGGGAGAGGGATGTGGGTACGGGGAGGATGATGGTGTGGGGAGGAGGGTGAGTGTGGCAGTGTGGGACAGACAGACATAATTTAGACCAGAGGTGGAACCTGAGAGTCTTGCAGTCTGACAGGAAGCACTGGCTTAACTCCTGTCCCATTTAGATGACAGGGGGCCTGGCCTGGTGCGGCCTGGCTTTGATGGGACCTATGATAGACTTAACTCACACCAAGCATAGAAGCAAGACCTAACTGAGCTTTTATAATAATAAATATATACTGAAAATGTGAACATGTTGAAACGATTTTACAAAGTTGTTAGTTAGCTTATAAATTTTGTGCTTTTTTTGTGAGCTATTCACAGCTTGATGCAGTTCTTGCTGAAGCCTCTTTCACACACGCAGTCTTGAAACTTTCAAGAAAGTTTTACGAACGCTGCCCTGAAATTTGTGCAAAATGCATCCTCATCATTTTGAGAACGTTGACTTCCTGTTTGCCGTAACAGCTAGCCTACCTGATATAACACAGCAAGTCTTGTCAGTGTGATAGACTTGGCAAGCTAAGCAAGAGCTGCAGTCTGAGATTGATTGTCAAGCGGCAACCTCTGGTCTCAAAATATGAAGCCCATGCGGAAGTGTTATAAACTGCAGTTCATAGAGCATCCGCTTGAGGCTGGCTGCAGAAACACCGGAAACCACATAGACACCAATTCAAAAAAGACGATCTTTACAGCATTAATAAACATGTTTACAGCCTGGTTCAAAAACGGCTTCAGTCTATGTCACTAATTTCTCTATCTGCACACACTGTAAGGTGGGTGAATTTTTTTCTAATGAAACAGTTCAGAAGATATAAAAATTACGAGTTTTGCCCAAATAAGGACATGACTGACTTGACTCCCAGACGGGAACACATAGCTGTTGTCTAGGAGGCTCGACCCCGCCTCTTTACCTCACACTCTGCCTGGTTGAGTTCAGCATTTCCAATATGGCTCCCGCCACCGATTGGCTTCAAAACAGCGCTCAGGAACGGATGGGTGACGTCACGGATATTATGTCCATTATTTATACAGTCTATGGGGAGGACATGCAGTAATTGGTCGAGGCTGGAATCAAACATGTGACCTCTGTGACGATGGCTATAGCCTCTACTTATGGGGTGCACGCCTAGACTGCTAGGCCAACAGCGCCCCATTTGACTTGTTTTTAAACCAGAACAGGGGTTGTTTAAAACTGTGACATATTGTTGGTTTATAGATATTTGTTGGGACCGAGGACACTGAGTTTAAAAACAGGATGGTCCCAGTCAAAATGATACTTATGGTCAGCCTACATTAAGACCCAAACTTGACAAAGGTTCCCGTGGATGTATTTTCTAGGCTATAGTTGCAGTCTTGTAGCTTGTACCCCATCTGATAAAAAAAGTCACACTTGTGTTATGGAGCCAGTCGCTGCCTCTTTATGAAACACTGAGTGATTGACACCATCACTGATGTTCTTGTTAATAAGTCTATAAACACCATGAGCTGGCTGACTGACAGACTGGTGCCGTGTTAGAGCCTCTGTCTGGCACTGTGGAAAAGAACATGTAGCCTCTGTTTAACTGTCTCTGCTTTTAATATGGCCTTGCAGGGAGAATCGGCTCCTATTAAAACAAAATGCTGCGTTTAGAGCCGAGCTGTGTGAGTCTAAAGGATCTACGGTCTAGGCTGGAAGCTTTGGAGACACAGGAGATGTGTAAAATTAGGTCGTGACTACAGCTAGAGCTTTGTAAATGTGAGAACTGCAGATATTTCTCCCATGTGTGTACGAAACAGGTTTTACCATAATGTGACGTTTCCTTGACTTTTAACAGGTGAGTCATCAAAGTGCTGGACGTACGGGGTCTGATTTTATGTGTTGTGGACCAAAAACCAGGAAATTAAATGTCAAAACATACAAAAGTGTACGTGAAAGTACAACTATGCACATACAAAAACATACAACCTTCACCTCCAACTTGCGGTCTCCTTTCTATACTCACATTATGTCAGAATATTGAGGAGTTGTGTGCCTGTTTTTAACATTTTGGTCAGTCACTCACAGGGGAAGGTTTGGTGTTTATGTGTGGAGAAGGACACTGTGCCCCTAAGAGTGGATTAGTGAGTGTGTGAGGCACATATCCGCTGTTGGCAGGACCTTTCCGTTCTCACAGCAGCGTCCAGGAATTTTTCATCGTCTGTTTCACTTGTTTTCATGACCGAGGGTGTGTGATGTCATCTCCATGAATTTCAAACACCATGTTGGTTATTCCTCTCAGTTCCCCTCTGGTGCTTCTTGCATACAACCACCCTGTAAAAATCTAATTTATCTTGGTGAACTAAATCTCCACATTTACGGTTTTAATGGTGAAAGTATAGGTTCTAATACTTCTAAGGGTTTCATTCACCACTGCCTTCCCATAAATCAGTCACTTCTTATCGACTTTTACTTACTTGCGTATTAACTCATATATAAGAAACTTTTTGTGCCTTGAAATACATCTAAAAAAAGTGGGACCATCTTTTATTCAAGGTTTTAATAAGTATATGTCAATACTCGTTCACAGCAGTGGATGACACCACTTATTTATGAGGCCAGCTGTCACTCACAACTCTAGCTCCAGGAGGAAGAAAGATGGAGCGACACAGTGATGGTCCAGAACAAAGTGACTCAAATGTAGAAAAGGTTATTCAACAATTATGGCGGAGCTATGTTGCAGACAAGCGGCAACCTCTGGTCTAAAAATGAGCTTGAGGCTGGCTCCTGAAGTACCGGAAGTCGCATAAACATGAATGGGAAAAAGCCGATCTTTACAGCAGAAATAAACATGTTTACAGCCTGGTACAAAAGACGAGTGTAGTCTGGATGGCTCATTTCTCGAACAGCACACACTGTGAGGGGGGTGAATTTTTTTCTAACGCGGCAATTTCGAAGATATTGAGATTACGAGTCTTCCAATGAGAGGCACAGCTGCCTGCTAGAACACTGTAGCTGTTGGTTAGGCTCAAAGCCCGCCTCTTTAAGTCAAACTGGCTGGACAGAAGCAATATGGCTACCAGCGACGATTGGCCTCAAAACAGCTCTTCAGAAATAGATGGGTGACGTCACGGATACTACGTCCAGATTTTATACAGTCTATGGTTGCAGATTTTAAGATAATATCAAAACACCAGATAGATTAAACAACAAGATTCAGACAAAGATAGACGGTGATAGCCAATACTAGCTATGCAGCCAACTGTTGCTCTAGCCTTACATTTCTTTCCTTGTTTAATCCGAGCTGTGTCCAATTACATGTAATTACCACAATCCAGCTTTACCACAAGTGCCATTAAAGTTTAATGCAATCTGAGATTATCCTAATGAGCAATGTAGTGTAACAGGAAGTCTTGTAAGCATGTTTGCTGTCTCTTATAGTAGCATCTTTAAGAAGAAACTGAACTAGCAAGTGTGTGTGTTTTGGTAGTCACATGAGTCTTGGAGCTGAGGGAAGATGGTGTTGGAGAAACTATGGGTGAGCAAGTGGGACATGGCAGCAGCTCTATTAAACTGCAAACAGGAACCAGATGAGGTGTGATTAGTGCTGACAGGCTGGCCTCGTCTCTCTCTCTCTCTGAGCCGCTGAGGAGTGAAGATAAACTGCCAGCAGAAGTGGACGTAGCCACCTTGACGTCACCCCTTGGTTTGTTGGCTGCCTGTGAAGTACTGAGTTTGGCATTGTGGTTGTTGCCATGTTAGACTTCCAGTAGCCAGAGATGACCATATTTGGATGAGATGATAGAACTGGAGAGCAGCAAGGGTATAGCAAAGGCTAAAAACTATACGAGTACATTCTATTTTTTTTAAAATACTTTTTGGGGCTTTTGTGCCTTTTATGATAGGACAGCTGGAGAGAGACAGGAAATGTGGGGAGTAGAGAGTGGGGGAAGACATGCAGGACATTATCGCAGCCAGGAGTTGAACCAGTGACCTCTGCGACGAGGACTATAGCCTCTGTATGTGGGGCGCTTAGACCGCTATGCCACCAGCACCCCACGAGTACATTCTGGTAGTTTAATTAGAAATGAAGTTTAAACTAGGCTACATGTGAGTTGAATTTATAACGTGACGGTTCAGAAGATATCAAGATTACGAGTTTTTGCCCAAATAAGGAAATTACTGACTTGACTCCCGGATGGGAACACATAGCTGTTGGCTAGGAGGCTCAAACTCTGCTCCTTTACGTCACACTCTGCCTGGTTGAGTTCTGCATTTCCAATATGGCTGCCGACGTCTATTGGCTTCAAAACAGCACTCGGGAACAAATGGGTGACGTCACGGATTCTACGTCCATTATTTATACAGTCTATGGTTGTCAGCCTACATGTTGTAGAACTTCCGCGTGGGCTTCATTTGTCAGCCCTGGAGGTAGCTGAGTGGGAGAGAAGTGCTGCTTGGCTCGACCACGGGCCCAAACTGTCCGAGCAAAACGGTACTTTTCATCAGAACTCCCCAGTGAGGATCATATTTACTAAAATGGGCTGATTATGAGGTCAGACTACCCAGGTCAACATAATAAAATTTTGTTATTGGATTCTGTAGAAGTCAGGATGTGACAGAGCCTGGAAGGTTGACAATGCATAAATGAAACTGCTGTTGGATTATTGGTTACAGAACAATTTGTCACTCATTGGTGAGCTGAGTCAAACAGCTTTTCCTTCTGCAGAAGAATCACAGCTTTAGCAAATGGCCCAACATGAATCGTTGATTCATAACCACATTCTGGATCAATTTCCACATTTTCTCTCAGTTCCCATGGCCTCTCTGTGGTGAGGTTTCTGAACCCTCCTTCTGAACAGTGCAGGAGTTACACAATGAGGAGAGCTGTAGTGTGGTCCAAGATGCTAAAGCCCCCAGGCTGTACCAGAACGAGAGCTCCCTCACTGCTAGTCCCTCATTTATTAGATTTGAGAGGCAGAGACCAACGCAACCAGGTTAAGACATTTCTCATGACCTGCAGAGAACTTCTCTGAACTGTTGAGGAGTTGAGAGACGAGGATGTGATTGGCAGGAGTAAGCAGTGGCAAGTTTTCACTCCAAAGTAAAACAGGATTGAAAGTGAAGCTCAGCAAGTGCTAAATACTTACTCATGGCTTCTTCATCAGGATATCTCAGCATGCTACTACACCAGCCAAAATATTTAAATGTAATTTTAACTCAATTTGCTTTCCATCAAGGTAACATAATTAGGCTTTTCACCAGTGACAGGGCCCTGGAGGTCGCAATACTGGGTCTGTTGATTAGTCAACCACTTTGGTCCTGATGGAAGATCCAAACAGATGTTAAATCACTTGCTATGACATTTCTAAATGTCAAGGATGCAAGAAATTCAACTTGTTTTAACATTATCTCTGTTGGCGTTTGGGCAAGCAGAGTTGGGAACTTTGAAACCCAACAGTGCATAAGCAAAGTTTCACACAGCTGCCAGCATAGATGTCGTTTAATGCTCAGTTGAGTTAAGCCAGTTGCTGAAATCTGGGAAAGAGGTGACATCAACTGAAAAATGTCCAGTTGGGCAAGTAACAAGCATTGAGATGGCTGGATAACTTTCAATAAACCCAAAGAGCAAATAGCACAAGGGCTGTAAGCAGTAATGAACAGTCCCTCACACCTTTGCAGAGGTCAGAGTTTTGTTCATGTCCAGGGTGTGAAGAAAGTCAGGACTTAGTTGCATATTTCACATAAAAAGCAAGTCACAGTTTGGTGCACGAGAGAGTGCAGAGAAAGGGAGAGTTTGGTTCATGTCAGCATGAAAAGCAAGTCAGGGTTTGGTATATGTTGGGGTGAGGGAATGTCAGAGTTTGGCGCATTTAGGAGGGAGCGGCAAATCAAGAACTGGTGCATGGTGAGGTGCAGAGAAAGTCAGGGTTTGATGCATGTCGTTGTGAGAAACAAGTTGGAGTATGGTGCAAATTGGGGTGCAGAATAGGTCAGGGTTTGATGCATGTCTGTGTGTAATGAAAGTCCAGAGACTGTTCTCATTTTAACATCCATCAGAGTTGACAAACCAACATCTTGACTCATTCTTTGAGCACATCAAGGTTTGGCGCATTTCAAGGTGCAGAAAGTCAGGGTGTGGTGCATGGTTTAAACTCAGGGCTAACCACGTTTTTTTTATCCTGACTTGAGTTTGTTTTAGTTATTTTCCTGCCATTGACCACACACTGCTGATTAGACTCCCTCACATTCAGCAGCTCAGAGTTGTTCTGCTCCAGTAGCAGAGTGAGTGACAGCAGCCCGCTGAGGGCTCTGCTAATGAAACTCATTCCCCTGCATGTCTGTCTCCACGGTAGCTTTAGCTCCCCCCTCAAACCAGCTCCCCATGTCTGCTGCTGGTTACAACAAACATCACAGCTCTCCAGTTAGCCTCTACCTTCTTCTCATAAAGAACAGGAGCACTTAGGTGCAGCCCCCCTTCTCTTTTCTCCAGAGTATGCCCTCTTTTTTTATCCTAATTTTCCAAAAGAGGCAGGAAGAAGAGGAGGAAAAGCTCCAGAAGGAGAGGAAGGTCTCGTCCATGTCGACTAGTTGTAAAATCTGCTGGGTGGGTGGGCCCCCATGTGTAAGGTCACTGGAAACATCAACATTACACAGTCACTGAAAGAACACAGATCATGGATCTTGGACCCAGTGGTTGAGTCCCTTTAGTTGCTAAAATTATTGTCACCTTGCTAACTGTAAAATCATAAGCAGTGAAGTAAGCTAACTTTAGCATCTCTGACTTGTCTTGTTAAATCCTGGACAGATGTCTGTCAATCTTTGAAAACATAGATTCCCGGCATCTCTGTAACCATCCTGCATGAACTGTTGTTGAAGAGGATGACATATAAACATGCATGCTGGTGAACATACATGCCAGCCCTTGCTTGAGTCAAACAATATATAAGCCTTCCCTTACATCTTCCGAGTCCTAATGCAGTCAGAGCTCAAGTTCATGTATGAGTCATCAATGCTTGAGTCCAAGCTGAGTCACAAGTCCTGAAAATCAGGGCTCAAGCTGAACTCGCGTCCAAGTACTGGGCAACTGGACTGTATTGCATGCTCGATAAATATAACCAATTGCCATGTGCAAGTTAAAGTAATGACATCAGTGTTTTCAAAAACTTTCATTTTTGCTGTTCCCGTGAATACACACAAAAAATAAGTTCAACAATCTCCACCTTTTGAAGGCATCTTCCAAAACCTCCATTTTCAGTGACCTAAAGCTGAATTTACATCGGGATGTAAGGCCAAAACATTGAGAACAAATATGTTTAAAAAAACATCTACATAGGTGTGGACATGGCCTTCATTTCATGCATTAATTCAAACGTAAGTTATGCAGAAAACATGAAAACACTTTGAAATAGCACATGGAAAGGAAAAAGTTATATATATATATAAAACTAATCAAACTAAACAGTGATGAAAATAAAGGCACAGCCAGCAGTTTGCTGCCTTCAGGTAGACTGTCTCAGGCAGAGCAGAGACAGGAAGAAATTCCCAGCGGGAGGGCCGGCTCATTATGATATCCTGTTACAGTCTGGAGCAGCCTACCAGCTACAGTTAAGTAGACGTTACAGTCTCCCTCTTCACTCCCGGTCCAGCTTTGCACAGATGCAGGAACACAACATTCATGCAAATGAGAAAGATGCAGAGGTCTGTCTTTGCTCATTGAAACTAGTTTGTATCTTTTCCAGGACAGATTTGTTTCTTGTGTGCTTTTATGTCTTCTGCAAACTGCTCCTCTCTGCTCTAAGCCCCCCCCCCCTTCCCTTCCTGAGGAGTGTTCCTTCTCAGTTTTTATTGCACACAATGATTATACATCATTGAGACTGCCCTACCTTTTCATTTCCATGGAACTAACTCCCAATTACACTCATCAAAGATGAGGAGTAGAGGAGGAGGTGGAGGAGGTGGGGGCGCAGGTTTGGTTACAGTTTCAAACGCTGCTAGACTTCCTGTTGCTGAGAAAGAGAGCCTTAGGAAAGCTGAAGGGATGTTTTCTTTCTTTTTTTCCACCCTCTGAATGATAAAAGCCAATGTTTTCCAGACATGACATGCATCTCCCTGAAATGGCTGCTCAAAAAGAATGTAGTAAAGTCCAAAACAGGCGCAGCAGGACAGTGAACACTGGTTTGTTTAGATGGACGTGCGCACGACTTTTTGGGACAAATAAAAGCATTACGACTTCTCTGCAAAGACAACATCTCCTCAAGGATCTCAGAGGGAGATTAACTGTGGATTACAGTAGGAAAAAACACCAGAACCGTTGCGTGTTCTCAGCTTTATCCTCTCCTAAATTCGGGTCCAAATACAATATTGACACACCGATAGCTTTTAATTACTGAGGTTCAAGTTTCTGTCCTCCTGCAATGACTCACTGGCACTGAAGCGTCGCTCCTTTTCTTTATCCTCGATTCATAATCCCATTGGCAGCTACTCCTGCCCCGCCAGAAACAGTTGCAATTTTCATGTTGTGCCATTAGCAGAGGTGCTGAGAGGCTGGAAATCCTAACGAGTTTTCTCCAAGAAGCCGCAGCTTTATGAGTTTTGGGGGTGAACATGCACCACACAGAGAGGTACAGAGACACACAGGGATGGTAGATGGAAGTTTTTTCTTCTTCACGTGTTTGTTAGCCGCTCTGTGCATTTAGTGAAAACGTATAAATTCCATGCCGTGATTTGCTACCACAGACGCCAAACTGCAGTGTAATTGCAGGCAACTTTATGAGATCAATTTGACATAGTGGGTGATTTGGCAAAATGAAATGTGTGGGTGTGGGTGGGTGGGTGTAGTATATAGAGCCTACTTTTTTTTGCACACATACACACCCACAGGCTTATAGACAGCTATTGCCTGTAAGTCTCCATGGTAACTCAGTAAAGGTTATGTGTGAGGCGTCAGAGCAGAGAGAGATTATGTCTGCCCCGACTGTGTTTCCCTTCTTTACAACCAAATGATGTGTAATAGTTCAGGGCTCCATTGAATCATGTCACTATGGGGGTTTCAGGAGTAGGAGGAGAGCGGGGCCAAGAGTCTACCAACTAACCAGGGATATATGGATTAGTTCTTGCATTCCTGTTAATAAATATCAGCTCTTTGAGCAAATCCTGCTAGCCGGGGTTGGGCAGTGCAGCAACTGATCATCTTGTCCGTGATGCAGTTCTTGACCGCAGTATGTCGTGACATCATGGGAATGAGGGTGGGGAAGGAGTCATACAGGACCTCGTTCACTGTTTGAGAAGATTCAGTGTCAGTCTGTTTATGTAACTGTAGACAGGGAGTTGTCCATTTGGATCTGAAGAAGACACCTCACAATGGTAGCTGCCCCTGTAGTTAAAGGGTCTCTTCGTCTTAGTACCTCTTAGCCAACGTGTTCGCCAATGAAGATAGAGGTCTAGATTGCTCTCACCAGTGTTTCCACAGAATGACCCTGAAAATGTGGCCTGGATGCATACTGCGTAATGTTAGGGTCACACTCAGGAAAAAAAATTGAGACTTTGAGAACAAATTTTGTAAATTTTTTTCAGAAAAATCACAATTAAGTCTAGTTGAATGCTGAATACAGAGTTTCCTAGCGCAGTGGTTCTCAAAGTGGGGTCCTAGGACCCCCGGGGGTCCGTGAACCATAGCGTGGGGGTCCGTGAAATAATTATATCACTCATACGCACTTCACTCCGGTCACACCTGTTCCTGCTACTACTTAGCTTTGCTTACTACCTCGCAAGCATGGACCCATTTCTAAATCAGCGTCAAGTGATGCTAAGCCCAAGCTAACTAAATTAAGACAATATGATGACAGGTATATAGAGTTTGGTTTTATTGAGACAGTGACGGGAGACCAAAATGCGTCATGTGCCTTCAGGTGCAAGCGAACTAAGTTATGAAGCCAGCCAAGCTAAAGCGACATCTGATCACCCGGAATATAAGGACAAAACTAAAAACTTTTTCAAGCGTAACAACGAGGAATGCATCTGCCAGAAAACACAGATGGTGAAGTTTTTTCTGTTTATCACCATGGAACAGGTCTGAAGTATTTAGATTGATAAGTTTTAAAATACAAATAGTTCAAAATGCATCTAAGAGTGGAAATGGTAGCAAGCATGTGCTTAATCTATGTTACAATTATGAGGGGGTCCTTGGAAAATATTCTCACCTGTAAGGGGTCCCTGGCCCCAAAAAGTTTGAGAACCCCTGTCCTAGTGGACCAGCATCATATTGTCATATAAGTATTAGGATTCCTGATAGATTGTGCAAAACACTGAGTCCATTCTGGAGAAGGACATGCTCATAGGCAGCATGTGCACGCTTCTGCAACCACTGTAGTCCTCAGTTGTCTGAGAGCTGTATTTGGGATTTGGCATAAAACTGCTATTTTAATTTATTAATATTATGACTTAATCCCATAATATTCATATTTTTCTCTTACAATCTACATTTTTCATCCTTAATGTTGCCCTGACCCCGCTTGGTAGTAATGAAAACATGAAATGTTGGTGTGAAGCCTCTGTTAATACCTCTGATGCCAGCACCGCTGTGGGACGACTTGGTTCTCCCACTATCCCTTTGAGACATTCATATTGAAGATGAAACGTTACAGCGATGTAAATATTGTGCCTTGAACTTGCAATATGAAAAGGGCTTTGACATCATGTCTGGGACTTTTCTCCTCCAGAATCTGAATAATTCATCCTTCAGTCAGAGAGGTCATTTGTGCCAAGTTTGAAGATATTTCCTCCAGTTGTTCCCAAAATATGTAGCTCACAAGAATAGGACATGACTGAAGGCCAGAAAGTTATTTTTCCAAGACTTGTTGATATCATAGTGAAGGTGACCTTTGACCTGGTGGTAGAACATTTCCACAGCTTAATCATTTAATCCAATTTTTCTTATATTGGGTCATGATGAGTGCACAAATTCTTGATTAATGGCCAAGAATTTTGTCTGAGCTCACTCTGAAAATATATCAAAATAGAATTCTGGTTCACAAAAGTGTACAAAGTAGACTTTCTAACATTCACAAACACAGACGAATGTAAATTATTGACTGATGGAAAAATCATTGTAAAAAGAGAAGAAGAAGTATGAGCACCAGAAGTTGCCCCAATGCAAATTTAATGAAAAGTATCACCACAAGTGACTTATCGAGCTCTTGTCCTTTGTCAGACATCTGGATGTGCATACCACTGACTTCTACTTTACTTACAAAACCTTTTATAAAGACACAAATATCAGATTAATCTTTGGTTGCATGCAACTTGCACTTGGTTCAAGTTTACATGAGAGGTTACAGTTTATTAAGAATGACCCGGTTCAGTTTTAGGAAAAGGAGAAGATAAAGTTTATACCTCTGCATTGACTGCAATACTCAGGCCAAAATGCTTTGGGATAAATAGAAAATGTCACTGTTGGTCATGCATCAATTATTACAAAAGAGAATAGAGGAGATGTCTCAGGAGATGTGATGTATAGCGATTGCAGAAATTTTGTAAATGTAGGAAATATGATGGCACTCAGTAACAAATCCTAAGATGTTGTTACGTTTTGGAGGAGGTGTAGGTCAGGCTACATGCGTAGGCTTTTGCGGTATAAGTATCTAAGGGTTAGGCTACGGCATCAATTTGGCGCAGAAGTATAAACCAGGCTCATGGCTGCACACTTACTCAATACCAGCTGATGTTTCCCTGTCAAAGAACAGTTTTGAAACATTGTGATTTAATAAGCGTTTCACTTTTTCTTTTCCATACTGCTGCTTTCTTTATTATCTTGCTCGTATGTATAATAATCCTTATAATAATAATAAAACATTACATTAAGGTCCATGTTGTTGTCAAATTAGGACTGAAAACACATGAACACACCCCAGTTGAACAATAAAAAAATGGACCATCAGAGGAAAACAAATGGAAGTCAGCGTACCTGATCAGTAAACTGCAAGTAAACTCTTGTGGATTATTGTCTTTTCTGCTTGTAGGATTTCAGTTTGGCTTGAAAGCTTCAGTAGAGTGTGTGTTTGAGACCTGATCTTAGCCTCTGGTCCCTCTTCTGTTATTACTCCAGCATTTTCCTCCCTGATTTGCTTGCTGACTATCTGGAAACTTTACATGGTGCTCTGTTGTATTATGAGCTCGTAAAAGGCCCAATCAAACATTTTGTAGTTTCTGACACCTCTGTTGGACTCAGTTCTCTCCCTGCTGTTGTTTTCCGTGGTACAGTGCCAGAGGCAGTAGTTGTCATGATAATGTGTACCTACTCCGGCCTGGGAATGGTTTACCACAGTAATTAGTGTTTGTAAGCAGCAGTGAAGGAATAAGAAGAAGCACCTGGTGACAGGCCTGCACTCACACGATCGTGCACGAGAACACACACCTGGGAACCTGAGGGAGGAACAACTGGTTTTCAGTGCTGTGTTCAGCGTTTCGCCTGATTTTTTTTCCTCCTGGTTTCTAGAATACAGCTGTGAGAACTGACAGAGGGGACCACTGCATTGTGAGGGACGGTCCTTTTGGATGGTACTTTGGAAGGTGTCTGAACAATGACAGCTCATTTTTTGTCCCATGATATTCCAGGAACTGAAGCTTTCCACCAAACTGTGTAATTGCAGCAGCTCCAGACCTGTCATTTAAACCTGAAACTGGTTTCAACCAGCTCTGCGGGACTTTCTGAGAGACAAAGAAGAAACACTGAGTTCAAATGGAAGCCATGCATTTCAGCTCTATTCTGGTTGCAGGATTACATTTAACTTGTGATGAGGAGATGTGAATAAATATCTCAACCACAAGGTTTACATCAGGGCCTTTAGATTTGAACCATTGTGGACTTTTTGAATCGTTTGGGTAAGGGAGAATAAATGACACTGCAGCTATCAAATAAGGCTAAACCCTTTTTGGTAAACTTTGAGTATACACAGATGTGCGCACATTTAAAGGTGACATATCATGCAAAATTGACTTTTTAATGGTTCTCTACCTGAAATATGTGTCCTTGGCATGTCTACAAACTCCCCGAAAATGAAAAAAATCCATTCTGCCCCTGTTCTCATTTCTCCACCTTTCTGTAAATGTGTGCTGAAATGAGCCGTTTCAGTTTTCAGTGTTTTTCATACGTCACAACAACATCCGGTCTGTAATGGAAGTCAGAGCTCGGAGCTTGTTCAGCCCATAGACTGTATAAAATACAACTCAACTCCTCCTCAGTTTTTCATTACCTGCACACATGTGTGCTAACAAGGAGCTTAGGAGGGAGGCATGCTAGTTGTAGGCTGTCTTAATAAACACAAAGGTCGGTTTTACTCCCAACGTCTGCAGATTTGAAGATCTAGTGGATGATTTCTATTTTTCGTGAAAAAGTGCTAGCGCTAGTTAGCATAGCCACATAGCTACATGTTCTTAGCTGTGTACCAATACACACGTCGACATACTGACAAAAAAACCCAACAAGAAACACTAAATCTGTGACCAATCCTTCAGAAAGGTCACATCCACTTCCTGAGGGGGGCATGGTCAGAGAGCTCATTCTCATTTAAAGGCACAGACACAGAAAACAGCCTGTTCTGAGCAGGGCTGAAAAAGAGGGGTTTACAGGGATACCAAAATCTGATTTCAAAGTGTTTTTTTGAGCAATACACTTTAAAGACATGTTTTGGGGACCTCTTAGACTGATATATTTTGATGAAAAAGAGCATAATATGTCACCTTTAATCAAAAAGTGTACTTTTAACAAAGAATTGTCCCAATTCAGGGCCAGGATCCTTCAAAGGACCCATCCTTTGTAGCCTGGATAGACCACTAAGGCTGAAGTGAAGGACATGGTCTGGTCCACGTCCATGTTTGAGTCATCATCTGTTCCTGCCCTTACACTTGTGTCACAAAACGCTGCCTGTGTCACTGAGCAACAAGTACCTAGCTGGCTAACTCGCTAACGTTGCTAGTGAAAGATAATTTGAAGTTTCAGAGGGTCTGTCTTTTTTATCCCTTGCTTTTCTACCTACTTCATTGAGTTGAAATCAAACACTGATATTTGACATCGTATTGTTTGGCTGCTTGAGAGTCCACCTTCTCTTCCACACTTGAATTAAACTAAGACTTTAAAGAAGAGTTTAAAACTTAACTCACAAATCATTGAATCAAGACAAAGAATCAACCCTTGGTGGTAAGAAGCAGCTTCCATCAGCTTTCCTGTGTTGCCACACAGACAATGACATTTTCAAAATCATTACACACCAACTGTGGATAAACTCCCGTCCTCCACCACCGCACACAGGCTGCACTTTGAGCGTCTGGGACAGATTTTGTAGGTCCCATCGCCCTGTCATTTGAGCTTTTCCAGCCTCGGGAAACCTCTCATCTTCCCCCGGGTTCCTCCATTCATTTTCTCCTCAGGCTCTCCTCCAGCGGCGACTCATTATGGCCATGCCTCTAAACATAGACCCACGCTGTTTACGTAGACAGAGACAGAGGTGAACTCTTTGGGATGTTAATGGAAAAATGCCATGACCCATTAACTTATAGAAGCTTGAAGAAGTGTGGAAACTTGACATTATAAATCATTTTATAGGGATTTAGACTCCTCATTGGCCACAAAAGAAAGCTCTGTTCATCTGATTCCGCAGTGGCTAAATAGAGTAGACTTCACTATTAACCATATGCTGTGTCTGAGCATTAGTAGCAATTTACAGAATGACATAATGCCACTTACTCAGTCTATAAGAAGCTGTAGCATGCAGCATGGTGACGTGGTTGCAGTCATAAGCTCAGTGTTTCCACATGATGTCAAAGCCTGAGATGTCCAATGTGAACATTAAGAGGTTTAAATCTATTATACTGTGAAGCAGTGAGCGGCTCTCACACTGACACGTACATTCACATTTAGACAAAGTCCTGATCTCCTAAAATATTATTATAACAGTTATTTAGTACTATTACTATTTAATTTGTTTTTTGGCCAGCAAGTGCTGTAAATTCACTGGCTTTATCATTTATTGCTTTAGCTTTTGGGTTGTCTGCTAAACTTTCTACAGTTCTTTTTTGTTATTGCTTATGCTAGCTACATCTACTGTTGCTTTGAGAGCTGTTTTTCTCCTCAAAATACTTGCAGCACATGTTCCTATACTACTACTATCCATCTCATCACTATCATCGCTCTCTCTCTCTTATTCTCCTCTATCCCTCTTTTCAACCCCAACTCGGTTGAGGCAGATGGGTGTCTAACATGAGTCTGGTTCTAATCAAGGTTTCTGCCTGTTAAAAGGAAGTTTTTCCTTTGTGCTGTATCTTGCTAAATGCTGCGAGGTGCAATACTCACGGTGGATTATGTTCCATCAGTAAGAGGGGACTGCATCGTATCCTGTCTTGATGTTGGGTCTTTGTTAATAATATAACAGAGTATGGTCTAGATCTGCTTTCTTTGTAATAATAATAATAATAATACATTTCATTTATATAGCACCTTTTAAAAACATGTTTATAAAGTGCTTTACAGAGTGCAAGACATAGCGAGTGAAATCAATAAAGTACATGACAAAGGTAAGGAGAGCTAAAATGAGTTAAGTAAAAGACAATAATAAAAAACATGCAGAAATTAAAAAGTCAGTGATGAGTTAAGAGGTGCAATCACATTTAAAAAAGTGTGTTTTTAAAAGAGATTTAAAAGAGGACAAGGATGTGGCTTACCTGATGTCCTTCGGCAGGTTATTCCAGAGTGACGGGGCCCTGACTGCAAAGGCCCGGCCACCTCTGGTTTTTAACTTTGCCATTGGAAGTTCCAAGTGGGACCTGCCGGAGGATCTCAGGCAGCAGTTGGGGACATACATTTTAAGGCATTCACTTAGGTACTCAGGGGCCAGTCCATTTAAGGCTTTAAAAGTGACAGTTAAAATGTTAAAATTAATTCTAAAACCCACAGGCAACCAGTGAAGAGAGGCTAAAATTGGTATGATGTGTTCCCTTTTCTTGGTGTGTGTGTGTGAGGAGTCTGGCAGTGGGGTTTTGGACTAACTGAAGTTTTGAGGGGTTGTGTTTGCTTAGCCAGGTGTAGAGTGAGTTACATAATCTAATCGGGAAGTGATGAATGCATGGATGCGTAAAAGCGTCTTAAGATAACATTTGTTGTGATTTGGTGCTATACAAATAAAGATGGATTGATTGATGTTCTGCAAGTTGCTATTGTGTTATGCTCCTTTGAAATTGTGAAAAACATCCACACCGGCAACGCCATTTTTACTCTCTTGTTAGCGTATTGCGGCTGCACTCGTTCTTCTTCTCTGTATGTAATTGTGGATTACATAGTGCCAAGACTGTGCCAGAATGTGTAGGCTTGTTAAAGAGTAAACTAAAGAAACTTATGGGATGTTTTTATTGGATAAAAATGTATTATCAGAACAATAGATAAAAATAAAATACTCCCTTTTATTAGGACGATGACCTCTGGGCCTGAAGTTGAACTTGGAGAAGACGTCTTTATTTCTCTACATTCACTGCGGACACAGCCTTACAGCACTTAGTTCGTTTCCATCTCTGCAGCAGCATTGTAATTGCCTTTTGTCCTCGGTTAATTTGCTTTTCTTGGCTCTAATCAAACCAAACAATTAATTAACTGTCAAAATATCTCATCTTGAACACTTTAAAGTTTGGAACTCTTCGTTGTTGTTAAAGGGAAGTTTTGAATCACTTAGGAAAGCTTTTGATTGGATAATAACGGTTGATTTACAAGGAGCATTAACACAATGAAAAAAACCTTTTAAAGCCTGTGTCACTGAAAAGTAAATGTCTTCATGATGTAAATAAGTATAGTTTGCATTTTAGTGCAGCTGCTGCGCTCACAATGCACCCGTTTGTGTGCGTGCATGCTGTTTCACTGACGGTTCATCAGTGTGCTTGACATGTGTTTAAGCTTAACAAGGAGCTCTTTGACTGTTTACCCTCATCGTTGTGTTTGTCCTGCCGGCTCCTGCTTTCATTCGGTTTGTAGAAGAAGAGAAGGGAAGAAAAGAAAGAAGAAAGGGATGATATTGGGAAGTGTGTGTGTGTGTGTGTGTGTGTGTGTGTGTGTGTGTGTGTGTGTGTGTGTGTGTGTGTGTGTGTGTGTGTGTGTGTGTGTGTGTGTGTGTGTGTGTGTGTGTGTGTGTGTGTGTGTGTGTGTGTGTGTGTTTGTGTGTGTGTGTGTGTGTGTGTGTTTGTGTGTGTGGGGTGGTTAACAAATGCCCACATGTCAGCAACAGAGGAGTAGAGACAGATAGAGAGCAAATATTTACCGTGCTGTCCACTGGACTCCCCAGGAGGCCCCGCTTAATGAAAGACGAGGGGTGTTTAGACGAGGGTGCGGCCGTTCAATTAACATCTCCCACCAGCAGACAGTAGTTTGTGTACAAACACTCAGCTACTGAATTACTGTGGGGATGTGATGTGTGTGTGTGTGTGTGTGTGTGCGTGTTTAGGATGAATGTGTAGGTGTGTATTTGTGTGTTAATTACAGCATCCTGCACTTAGCTTCATTTTAATCTTTGAGCTCTGTGTCTGTGTTTGTTGGCACTGTAGAGTTGGGGGAGGCTTGTGTGTGTGCGTGTGTGTGTGTGTGTGCGTGTGTGTGTGTGTGTGTGTGTGTGTGTGTGTGTGTGTGTGTGTGTGTGTGTGTGTGTGTGTGTGTGTGTGTGTGTGTGTGTTGTAGCAGCAGAGGAGGGGGGGATGGGGTGGGGATTTGGGTCTTTCCAGCTCTTCATTATGTAAACAGTGTTTATGTTGTCCACTGAGAACCCCCAGAGGGATGTTTAGACAGAGGCTTTCATTAACTAACGCTGAGGCCATTAGCAGGACACACACACACACACACACACACACACACACACACACACACACACACACACACACACACTCAGCACACTCACACAGACACACTTACAAGTGCTTCAATACATACAGTAGACAAATATGCACAAAGAACAAACACACTCTTTCTGTCTTTGAGGGAGTTTTTGGTCCGCTGCTAAAGGGAGTAGCATGCAGATAAAGGAAGGAGCCACACATACACACAATCAAACACTGATAACCTCTATATCTGCTAGTGTGAGTGTGTGTTGTGTGTGTTGGAGAGAAAAAAGGAGGCGGGAAAGCTACAAATAAACCCCCTTTAAAAGAAACTCTGCGGCACACCATAAGTCCATGAGGTTTCCATCCAAAAAACACAATACCGTTCTCTTTATGTCACTAAGTACCCAGCTCTTATTCTCTAAATTTAATCAAAATCACACAAAGCTCTATAAACAGGCATCACAACTTACAAAACATATAGAATGTAGGCTCTCTGTAATCAAATGAGCGCTGCGGCTGTACAGGAGGCTAATTGGAACTGGCAGTAAATGAGCGAGCGCCAGCCAACTTCTTGGAAAAAGAGGAATAAAGCGATTGGAAGAGGCACGTAATTGCCCTGGGGTGCATTCAGACTTCAGAGGGTAGTTTTGTCTTTTTGTTCCCTGTTTGTTTTCTAACTGCTTTACATTAAGCTGAGGCTGCTCTAGTGGCGGTCTGACACAAGACAGGATTCAACTAGTTGTGCTGTGATTGTAGGTTACAGTTGGACACCAGAGACAGGGAGGTAACAGAAATTTAGGCAACTTAAACTGCCGATCTTTGTTGTTCTACAAGTAAAAAACAACAACTTTAAAACAAAAAAAGAAATGACAAAAATACTTATATTTTATAATACTAATTATAGAATTGAATAAACAGATTATATAATACAAATTAGTATCATGAGTTTGAGTTAAATAATGAACAAAAAGTCCACATCTGTGCAAAGTGCAAGAAGGATTTAGATTTGAAGAAGTGTGCAACATCTGAAATTTCTACCTCAGTGAACCCTGCATGGAGGGAAAATGTTCATTTTTACCTACGTTTTTGAAAATGTTGTGAACATATTTACTTGGGTTTTATTTTATTATTCTTTTTAAGTTATATTTTGGGCATTTTCGCCTTTAATGGATAGGATAGCTGAAGAGAGACAGAAAATGTGGCGAGTAGAGGACATGCAGTAAATGGTCGAGGCTGGAATCGAACCTGTGACCTCTGCGGCGAGGACTTTAGCCTCTGTATATGGCGCCCAACCTGGGTTTTCAGGGATTCCAGCTGCATTCAATTTCTGACCGTCTGTCGGCCATCTTGATTTCTAGTACATGTGTTATTTCTAGTATACTTACAAAGGCTGGCCAGTTAGCAGCAGTGCATGAGGTGATTACTAACGCCCACAGAAGTGGCTTATGATAAACCACAGCATTAAAACCCACACATTTAGTAGGAATAGGTTTTGTATAGCTGTCCACTGTAGCGACCACTGAAACCAATGGGTGATGTACCAGAGACGACGGTCATGCTTTATAAAGTCTATGATTCCACCAAGTTCAATTAGGTTACCACGTATTTGTCTAATAAGGAAGGACACAGGGAATTAATCATATCATAAGGCATATAACCGTGCTCTATGCTGTGCATGGATCATGGGAAATTGGTGACATCATCGCCTCATTCCCGTATGTTTATTATGTCCCCAGTCAAATAGCAATGAACAAGAAGGAGGACAATACCAACATTATGGACTACCAAGATTTGTTTGCTTTACTGAGTTTATGAATGCTTAGTTATTGGGTTTGTAGCCTTGCAGGCACTTGGTATGGCAGTGGAATGTCATTGCAAAGTTATACTGCCAACTACTGGCATGAATATTCCAGCTTTACAGTCGTTTTTTAGCCTCAGTGCGCACATGGATTGTTCTCATAAAATTGTAACATGAACATAGATTTTTTTTTTCTGTTTGTAATTGGGCTGTTTCCATCCAAACAAAGTCTAAAATCAATCTACCTCCCTGAGTAAAAGCCAAATACTTCCTCTTCTCAGAATAAATCATGCTCAACAAGTTAAAGGGATGACAAGTTTGATTACTCTGTGAGACACGCGCTCATTTTGAACAGGCTGCACTCCTCAGCATTGTGGGAGCTCTTCACAGATGTTTTGGATGTAGCTGAAGGTTTGCATGCAGTTATTTGATCACAACTTGTGTGTGGCCACCATGGATTTTGCATTGACAACAGCTGTACTGTCTGACTCAGATTCAGCACCTGTAGAAGAGAAGCACACTGAGCATTATGAGATCCAAAAGGGTTTGAAGCTGTGAGACGTTATAGAAGGAAGAGACATATTCGAAAGGCTGGGTAGAGCTCAACTGTCGCTCTTCTTCCTTGGGGTCCTGTAAAGCCTGTAAGATATTTGAAGTCTCTGTCCCTGGATGGAAGTGTTTATCTTGTTCTTATCGGGAACTCTTCCTCTTTCCTTCCTCTGGTCTACCACTTGACATTGGATGCCCACCACACTATGTTTAGAAAGAAGGTCTTTAAAGCCAGGGGACTGACTCATCCCACCACAGACTGATTTACTCACAGAGCACACACACTCACACACACATACACAAACAGCGTCCAAGTGTTCACTCTGCAGCCCTCAGGTACTCTAAACACACATATACACACACACACACACACCCACACACACACGGCATGTTGCGTGCTCTCCCTGTGTTTAGTCTTAAAAAGTCCAGGAAACGCCTCCCCTTTGAAGCTCCTAAGAAGCCTGAGCATGCCTTCCAGCGTCTCCTCTGCTCTGGGTTTAGAGCTGCTGCGGCCTATATGGATCCAGTTAGAGCCTCACTATAGCAACGTTCATATTTTGTCTTTATGGGCATGTAAAACATTCTGTTTATATTACAATGCACCACAGAATGCTCTATTAGCAGTAATAGGCTCCCTGGCAAACCTCCAAATAATGAATAAAATAAACAATGTGCGTATTCATCCCCGTCACAGCCAGCCAGCCCTGCTTAAGTGGAGTAACAGAGAAACACTGAGACGTGAGCGATAAAAGCACTTTAAGAATAATTCAGTGCCTTAAATTGAATTAGCCGAGTAGCCGCGAGCAGTGCAGAGAGAACACATAAAACATGAGATTTGTCAAATGCATTTACTTTTCTGCTGAGACTGCTCAGATTCCTCCAGTCGGTTTCCACAGCATGTCAGGAAAACTCAAACGTATCGTTGTCTCTTTAACAAGACATTTTAAATTAGTTACAGTGCTTTTTATTGCTTTCTTTATGATGCTGGGACAGAGAGATTTATTCTGCTTTGAAAACTGCAGGAATGCTCTTTTGTTGCCTTTGAAATAGCTCTGACTTCAGGGTGACCAGTCCAGGCTGTTCTCTGTCAGTGTTCAAACTTTTATCCACAAAAAGTAAATCACAATAATGAATCTGTAAACCAATACAGACCCATCTGTAGGAATATTTGGGGCTCAAATGATCTGATTGGCTGACAAGCTTCAGGGAAGTTTAGTTTAGCAGTAAACAGACTGAAAATATTGATTTGGGATGGCAGTTGGGTCTTAAAATGGGTCAGAAATTAAGGATTGTATCTCTGATGGCTATTGTTTGATGGTTTAAACCCACACCAAGATGTTTTTCCAACCCAATTGTTTTTGTGCCTATACCCTAAAGACACATTTGCCTCATCTTTGGTCTGCATCAGGGACAGAAATTAATTCAAATTGGGTAATCTTTGGATTATACCTGGAAAATACTTAGAATAAAAGTTTAGGTATATAAAAGTATGTGCAACCTTTAATAAACTATGCTAAAATGTGTGGTGCACATTTCGACTCTGGACTTTCAGCTATTTTGTTCATCCATCCATCCAGTATCTTGACCACTTATCCCGTTTAGGGTCCTGGGGGGCTGGAGCCTATCCCAGCTGACATCAGGCAGAAGGCAGGGTACACCCTGGACATGTCGCAAACCTATCACAGGGCAAACATGGAGAGACAGACAACCATTCATGCTCACACCTACAGGTAATTTAGTGACCAATCAACCTGGTGAGCATGTTTTTGGACTGTGGGAGGAAACCAGAGTACCTGGAGAGAACCCACACATACATGTGGACACATGCAAACTCCACACAGATAAGCACCTGCTCAACCTTTGGTTTGAACCAGGAACCTTTTTGCTTTAAGGCAGCAGTGCTACCCACTGCAGCACCATGAAGCCAAATTTTTGACTCATTATGAAACATTGAAATGAACAGTGATAAAAGCAAACAACCATCAAGACCATCAAAAACAAGACTAACTATTCCAACAGTGTAATATTTAATGCCTGTAACTACTGTGAGGGAGAAGGTTGGAGGCGATGGTGTACAGCATGCTGAAGAAACTCCCTCTTCTTACTTTTCTCACAGAAAATATGAGTGATTAGGAGCAGGATGAGGTATTTTATGTTAGGCACAGGATAAAATCAGAAAAGATGTAAGAGGTCCAACTCCCTAAATCGAAAGTCCTTTAAAATAATGATGATCCATGTTTCTCCTTGGGACTGTTTTGATCTGCATGTGACCTCTGCAGAAACTATACTTAATTTTCTTCTCAGTTTGCAGTTGTGCCTTGGATTTATTGAGGACCCTGTGTACAAAGATTGAAACTCAGACATGCAGAAGTGAACTTTGAATCTAAATGTTGTTGGGGCCACTTAAGTTTCTGGGATTGTTTGAGAAAAGGATAAACAAATGAGAGGTTTAAGCCAGCAAAAACAAAGTATTTGCAGACACTTGAAGGGATAAGTTAAGTGTGAACATCTTTCATTACGAGCAGATATGTTCAATGTAAACATACGGGTGCTATGTGGGTTTTTCTCAAATATTATATTTGCTGATTCATGTTAAATAAGACTGTAGGTTGTATTGACATTGACAGGGGAAAAGGTTAAACTGGGACACAGAATTAAAGAACATGTAACCATCCCTCATAATTCCCGGGCTACTTAACATTCATTCATTTAAGCCTAACAGTAAACCTGCTTTTATTGTAGTTTGTATTTATCCAGGCAAACAGTCAAGAGGCAAACAGTCAAGAGCCAAACCTCAAACCAGCAGGCTGTGTGTCTGGGACCAGGTCCATACCTGTCCACACTGGTACCATGAGGTTAAAGTTTCCACACTTAGACACCAACAGGTGTTTGTAGATCACTGCATCGTCAGCCACAGAGTTTAAGTCACATTTTGGCTGAGCAGACTCTCAGACTCGTGCAGGCTGGAGGTGAAGGAGGATTTCTCAAACATCACGTCGCCCAGCTGCTTCATTTTCAAAGCACGCCGAGGCAAACGTTACACACTATTATCCCATAATTAGAGCTGCTGTAAAGAGAAGCCACACCCATTGATTCAGTGTTTTCACCACACCCTTTAAACCTTCAGGTGTGTTGTGCTGGGTCTTTATTACTCACTGTATAATTAAATCTTTGTCTCAATGTGTGGCTCCTCTTAAGGATCTCCCTCACTGCAGCAGTCATGAATGGACTCTTATTTTAGCCTGCATTCAGACAAACAAAGACAACCTCAGTGGTATGCTGCCTTTGTGTGACAGAGCATTGATTATAACATGCTGAGGGCACACAGAGCAAGCAGTGTGACCTCTCCGGTGGCAGGAAGGCAGAGATTCAAGAAGAGGGCAAACTCAAAGGAAGACAGAAATAAACACTGCGGCATCAGATGAGAACAAACCACATAAACAACAAAAGCAGAAAGCTCCTTTCCTCTCTGTCTTTTTGATGAATGAACCTGTATGTAGGCAGTCATGTGAGCTCTCTCACACACACACTCACTCACACACACGCACGCACGCACACACGCACGCACGCACGCACACACACACACACACACACACACACACACACACACACACACACACACACACACACACACACACAGTAATGCTATGATATCTTAGCTGTGTGCATGTGTGTGTGTTTGAGGCAGGCGGATAGGAGTGGTTGAGGATCGTCCCTGAGGGAGCCAGACGTTCCTCCGGCCTGTCTGGAGATAAGACCTCGAACACTCCTCTGAAAAATCCCTCCTCAGCTTCAGCCCTTCTCTTGTCTTATCCTATCTTAAATTTTCCCTCTCCTCCCTTAGTGTCTCCTTCACCTCCTTTTCGTCGTGTTTCCTGCTGTCTAGAGAACATTTTTTATCAAATATTTCAGAAAATGTTGAAATTTGGCACCATAAGAAAACATAATGATATTTATATTTAGTCAATTTGCAGTGTGAAGCATCAGCTGTATAACTTGATATATCACACATTTTTCAAGCCTGTTAAAATGCTACATCTTGCATGCAATTCAAAATAATGCACTTATATGTCATCTAGCTAACCTTTGCAAGTCAAAGGGAAACATTCAAATTAGTTTTAATGCATTTCTGTAATGACAATTCGGCTCTGGGTGAAGATTTGAAAGATGAATGGCTTCGTCAAAGGAAAAAAAAAAAATGCTTGGTGGCTAGAAACTAAAAATATCTGCTTCTATCAAAGAGCTGCAAGATTTATTTATGACTGCAAAAGTTTTTGGCTGCTAGAAACCTAAATTATCTTTATCCAAATGCACCCATTTCCCTTGTTTTCATAGTATTTCCAGCACTGTAGTGAATCCACAGAGAGTGCACTTCCCCCCTTTATATCCAGCACATTGTAAGAAGATTATAATTCTGCCTGAAACTGCTTCCATTTCGACCCTTAATATCAATCAAGATCAGGCTGTTAGATTAGATACCAAATTTGATGAATTGCTTGTACTCCTAGTCCAAAAAGTAGATCCAAATATGCATCACTCTGAGAATTTCTGGCTGGTTAGGATTGATTTCTATGCTAAGGCGATTAATGAATACAATCCCAGATGAGGGAGAAGGAAGGAATTACACAAGGGCTTTAGTTTCCTTTAATTTTTCATTTTTAACACATGGATCAGAATATAGTTTCCTGGCAAGGTGTAAAAAATGCCACATAATTCATCTAAGCAGATTGCTATTGTCCTGCTCTTAATGGCTTTATTTATTTGATGGTTTATCTTAATTTCTACGTGTTTTAGAGCTTGCATCAAACTTTTTTTGAAACATCAGAATCTTTTATTTCACTGGTGTGAAAAACTAATGCAAAGAACATGTTTACTAAGGATAATCTACTTTAATTCTGAATGAACCAGTACACTTTAACAGTGCCAGAGTCGATGCAGCATGACAAATTCCTCCCTGTTTTGTCGCTTAGCGTGGGGCCTCAGAACGATGACCCCAGACTCACCTCTGTGCACAACGCTGGGCCCGGGGAACCCACTCGGCCCCAATAATGAGATCATTACCAACAGTTAATTAAAAGCGATGCGTCTTCTAAAGCTTTGCCCCATATCGCAGTGTCCAAACAATTGTGTCCCTTGTGGACGCCTGAGGATGAAAGGGTGAGCCAAATGGAGGAGAACGCCCATTGTCCTTCTCCTGAGAAACTGTCTTACCTCGCTTTTTGCCTTTCAATGAATTCTTTGTTTGCTGGCCGGGGTCCGGGGCAGTCCTCTCGGGTTCAGAGGGACAGGGCCGTGCCGAGCAGTGTCGAACTGTACCCAGCCCTGGTGATAGAGCCTGGGGACGGACAGAGGCCTGGGGAGGGCAGGGATGGTGAGAGCAGAAGGGCTGCCAGGGGCTAAAGAGAGAGAAAAAAGATTTTCTGGAAAGCATCACTCAGCATCCCTTTTTCCTAGAACTACAAATATTAGATTTTCTGCATTTTACAAAGTAATGACATCAGAAAAGCAAGCAGTACTCCTACAAGGAAATAAAGAATTCAGGGGAAAAAATCAAGTGGAAGAAGGAAGGAGGCAAAAAAAACCAAAAGGTATTTAAATATGTTAGGATATGAAGCCAATCAATAATGTGTTATCACCAACAGATTCCTTGCTACAAAAAACACACAGCATCTACTGGATGTAGGCCACAGCTCATTTCCATGTACTGAGGCTTTACTGAAAAGTTTTCCACTTTTCCCATTTTACACATTAAGTTAGTCCTATCATCAAGTAGCTCTTTCTCCTCTAGTTGAACTGAAAAATATCTGTGTAGTCTCTGCAAGCTACATACTTGCTCTGGGATAAAGCTTCTTCTGCAGACTCACCAATCATTTCCCCTTCTCTCTCTCCGCTTGCATGATAACACTGGAGGAAAACATGTTCCTGTTATCTGCTGTGTGCTTTATGTTGTTCAGCAACAGAACCTTGGAAGAGGAATGAAGCTTCCAGACTAGCATGTTGAGGATATCTCCTGGTCTGGTGCCACTTTCCCTATCGCTTGAAACCCGCTTTTGACGGGACCCTGAGAGGACACCATCTGTCCTGAGAAAAGCAGAGCGATGCCTTCAGGGATAAGCTTAGTAAACTGCAAGGAAAATATACACGTACTGTAACGGAACAGTGCTTTCTCATTGGACAGATAGCGCAGTGCCTCTTGATCAAAAATGGCATTGTACAGCTCTTTTTGTGAAGTGGTCCAAGCTTTGAGGCTTTATTTGCACAAGCCTTAGATTAGGGGTTGAGGTATGTTACTGCTCATATCAGAAAAAACATGACCTCTTTCTGTCTTTTCTTTCACTGGACATAAGGTCAGTGTTAAGATATCATTACTTTGTAGGGGGGAGGTGATATGATAAAGGCTGAAGCTCTGTAGAAACAGGTTACGTTTGAGCCAAAGACTGAAAAACCTGCCATAGTCAACAAAATTACATGCTAGGAAAGGGAATGCGGAACAGTTGACCTGAAGGAGGATCCACACTTTATGATTAGTGGTTTGGTGACAGGCACCAACAACACCACATCAGTGTTCTAGTGTCTGACGAACCTTGTGTCTGTCATTTCACACAACCTGTTCCTGTTGGCCCTGACGGAGAACAATGCGTGGAATGGTGAGGATTCCTCCTACCTGCCTCTTAACCTCCCTGAAAAGCTTCTGTCGGCCGTTTCTGTCGCAGGTCTTTTGTCATTCCTCACATTCTCCTCTGTTACATAAACAGGCTTGGAGCTCACCTTGGCGCCTCTTCACCTCGAGCCGCCCCGCAGGCGTGTAATTAGGCCTAACCTCTCCTGTTCAAACTGTGTAATGACATGATATACACATATTGCTGAGGCCCTGCGATTGCTGTGGAATCACAATTATGTGGATTCCATTGACGTATTTAATATTCATTCAATTCATGCCATATATGGAGCCAAATTGTGTTAAATTAAAGTTAATTAGAACAAAAAGATACATGATAATAATATCAGCTAAAAAATAAAGTACAACTGAACTCCTAACAATTAGATATAGGCTATGAGAAAATAATAAAACTCAACTTTAACCCAAAAGTTAGCTGCTGGAATTAAGCATGTAATCTAGTCCCTATTTAGCATGAACTTACAGAAAGCTGAACTGTCTTTTTTACTAGTCATTAAATAGTTTTCTTTTATATGGATAGAAACTTTAGTATCAAAACACTCTCAAAATAACTTTGATTATCAGCTAATGTAAGTACAACCACAAAAACTATTTTTTTATTTTTATGCTGACTCACAACTGAGCTAACCCCTGCCTTAATTCTTTGCCAGCCAGGTACTAAGCATACATGGTATTGATAAGCTTAAACAATGGTTAGTTAACTATAAATGCTCTTGAGCAAGGCACCGAACCCCCAACTGCTCTGGGTGCGCTGGTTGACAGCAGTATCCTCACTCTGACATCTCTCCCTAAGCATGTTCACTGCATGTGTGTGCATTTGTATGTATATACCAAAAAAACTGTATGTGTAGCATGTCCAAAAATAGCATGATTGAAAAAAATTAATTTCCCCCCCGGGGATCAGTAAAGTACCTTTCTTCTTCTTCTTCTACATATAAGTTGCTTGAGCTAACAGGAGCTACCTAGCTACCTAGCTGAATTGGGAGCAGTTGGTGCATTTTCTTTTTAGGTCAATAAAGCAGGGTAAATGTGATTGGTTTGGTAATACTTGTGACTAAACTGGTTGATTTAGAATCACTTTAGCACATTGTTTCATTAGAAAGCTAACAAAAACATGTATGCTAAATTTGGTTGCTGATTTGGAGGTTTTTAGCTAATATTAGAGGTTATTTCTGAAGTGTAGCTACTGCTTTTTTTTAAAGTAGAGAACTAAACATGTCAGTGTCATTTTCTTGCTTTCCAATTAATCAGCATTAAAAGCAACATGAACAGTTAAATACTGATGGAAGTTGAGCCATGTATCAAGGAAAAAACACATTTTACAAGTTAGCATTCGAACATTGCCTAGAGCAAACATTTCTTTTTAATAGTTTTCTTTACAATGAAAAGATGAAATGTCATTTATATTTAAAAGGTAATTTAAAATATTAACATTAAAAGATAAATCTGATAAAGGGAAGACCTTGTAATCACACACATCAGTATTGTGAGGAGCATTATCACAGGTAGAATTTCTCATTCGCCTCATTCATTTTACTTCCACTTTTTGGTCTTACTCCATTGTACATCTTATTAACAATTGCTAATCCACAAATTACTTTAATCCGAACACATGGTACCCTTTTTTTGTGTATACCAAACTCATGACAGATACAGAAGCATAGAGATCAATCTTGTGAATCTTGGATCGATAAACATTGTTAAGGAAAGCCTATTACATTTATTTTAATGAAAAAAATCTGCTGTGTATGGTCATATCAGCAAAGTGCAATTCATCTGTGTTGTTTTTTTTAACAGATTATTTTGTTGGGATCAATTAATAGAAATGAACATATTATTTTGACAGCCCTAATAAACATACCATTGTAGAAGTGATTTTTAAAATCTAAATTATATTCTGACAAATTAAACCCCAGAATTTACTTCATGGAAAAAAAAATGCAATCACAAGTTTGAAATTTAACCATTTCTTCACTCTTAACAAAATGCTACAGATAAATCTTTTACACAAATAATTGAAATGATTAAATGTTTTATCCAAAGGTATAATTTCATAAGTATGAAGTTATTTTGTTAAGTGTGTCTTCAGGGGATGAGGCTACAGTGTCCGCTCCCAAAGCCTTTACCTGCAAGTCTTTCACCTCTCTGTCACCAGGTGAATAAAAGATGACGTAAACTGCTGTGTATGTTATTTAGAGGTGGATCTCCAGGTGGGGAGTGGCAGCTAGAAATGATCTTTCAACGTGCCTCAAGCTAGTTGTTGAAAGCTGAGAGAATCCCAGACCCATATTTAGAGAAGAAAGACAAGTGAAGGTCGCTGTTTGTGTCTGTTGGAACACAAAGACTATAGTGTGGAGTTATTAAAGGATTTATATCAAAAGTTTGGTGTCTCGTCATCACAATGCATTTCCCATCCTATCAGAAAGTCATTGTCTGCAACAAAAGCACTGCATCATCAACATCAAAAGTGAGTGAAAAATGACAAAGATGTTTTACTGCCTTCATAACTGCCTCATGTTGGTTGGCATTTCAAAGACATATTCTTCTCTTTTCCTCCCATGAAAATGAAAGGAGGCTTTGAAATGCTCCCAGGGAATCCTATTAAAAGAAATATCATATAATTCAATCCTTTTTTCGTTCCCAGAGGGGCCTATGAGAACTTAAGTGCTCCAAACATATTCGTGCAACATCTGTTTGCAATGCCTTCCAATCCTGGGCACCGAGCAACCGATGGAAATAAAAAAGGAAGACGGTGCTTTTCGTCATCGATTACAATTTGATTTACACACAACAAAGGAAGAAGACGTATAACCTCGTTTCTTGACATAGTGGGATTTTTGAGCAATATATTGAATTCCCATTAAGATGACATCAGTGACGTAGGGTATGGTTTTTGACTTTCGTACATGACTTTGTGGGAAGCCGGAAAGTTTCCTTTTGTATGGTTTTGTTTCACTCAGTAATGTTCCTGTTCCTGATCGAAAACCTCAGTTATCAAAGAAGCCACAAAGACTTACTGAACTATTTTGTTTAGCTTTCAAATTAAGCCAGCCTTTTTTGTTGTTGTCTTTTTCTTTTAGAGGACACATCCGTTTTCCATTACCTTATTCCAGAGCATCCTTAATTGGACAAAGGACAGTGTGCCCGCGAGTCAGGAATATGATGTCACATCGCTCTATAATGTCCTAAACATGACAAGATGGCATTCTTCACTGGCAAACACATGTCTGCGACAATCTCCTCCATTTGTCCTGTTTTCAAAGCTTTAAGGCCATTACAGATCAACTGGTAAACAGACAATAAGACGTTGTGTAAATGTTATGTTCTTTGTGACTCACCTCACACCATATGTTGTGTCATTAGATCTGGATTAATTACATCAAGTGTCTGTGGAACATGAAAGGTTTGTGTTGTTGTGACAGAGCAGTTTGTTTTTATTTGGACAGAAAAATGTCCCCCAGTCAGAAATGTCTAATATAAGCTGCAGTGTTGGGCACTTTGAAGTTAAACTAAAACTCTGTTCTCTGTATCTGGGAGTCCGCCTGTCTGTCTGCTAGTGGGAAAATGATAAATATATACAGACAGCAGTCCTGCTGTCTGTACGCTGCAGTGAGTAAAAAACAGGTATTAGGAAGGGGACATGCTGGGCTGAGTGCAGTAGGAGTGGGGTTAAAAGGTGAACACGGTTTTACCTCTAGCCCAGAGAATCTTTGAGTTGAACCTTTAATGTGCATTTAAGGCTACATGATAGCTGACTTTAGCACAGAATGATGATACTGATGGCTAAGCTAATCTCATGTCGGTGTGACTGATCCAGGCATGGCAGACAGCTCCAGCTGGAGATCAAAGGAAAGCCTCTCCTGTGCAGGAGAAGAAGAGGAGGGAGGGGGAGGTTTGAGGTGCGTCACGCCCCCGTCCAACAGTGCCAGATGTTCTCTTCTCTCCGTGTCCCGTCATGCTTGATAATTGCACGGCGCAGCGTAAGCTCCTCCCATGCACCCTTGACATTAAAGTGCAGCGCCTGGCGGGGCGCTGGGCTTAGCACAGCTTTGATTAGTCCTGAATACAGCACTTTTACATAGACTCCGCAGTGCACACGCACATGCACACACACATCTCCAACTCCCTCCATTACCCCAGAGAGGCCCTGAGTGGCCTGCTGGTCCCCAGGCTAAGGGGCACCATCCTCAGCCAATTTTGGATGAGCAGAGTGGCAGCTGGTGGGATCAGACCGGGAGGTAGTGTTTTGTATGTTTACATGCGTGTTTACACCATGTGCAACCTCTAATTTCCCACTGTGTGTTGTATCTGAGAGTCCAGCGAGGTTGCGTGCTCATCCCTCCTTACAGTGTGAGTCACTGCTGCTGTGGGCCCCGGGGCCTTTTCCACTGGCACCAGCCTTCCTCTGTGCCTCACCATCATTATAGGTGTCCTAGGGAGCCATGGGGGCTGAAATTAGGGCATGCAGGGACAGATAATGACAAGGTAGAGATGCTGCAGACATGACACTAGCTTTTAGTGAGGCAAACTGGCTCCATGTGTCCAGAGTCAGTCCCACTGTCTCCTCCTGCAAGCATCCATCTGACCCCCCCCCACACCTCTCTGGTCATTGTGACCCAGTGAGAGGCTTCTGGGTGAGCCAGGTGACTCCTCCGTCTGTCCTCCAGAGGCCAGATGGGAGATGATAAGTGGCCGCCGGCTGCAGGTGGTGCAACGGCTGTGTACACACACAGTTATCTCTGTCCGCACACACACACACACACACACACACACACACACACACACACACACACACACACACACACACACACACACACACACACACACACACACACACACACACAGTCCCTCACTAGCTAGTCTATCATCACCGACCTTGGCCAGATCCAGACAGTATCTCCCGCCTCTCGGCCTTAACCCTGGTGCACCTGTACCGGTGAAGATACACCCAGAGATACACACGGCCTTGCTTTTGTTTGTTCATTCATTAAAGCCCTGGTCTGTCTCACACAGGGAGGCCGCAGTGTGAACAGTAAGACCATTGAAATATTTTGATGAATGGAACCAGATGTTACCAGATTGGGGAGGAGCCACTCTGGGTGCAATTTGTTTAATATGTTTTTGGTCAGGACTGATAAAAAAAAATGGCATTCATATTTTTATTTGACTTTCATTTGAACATCATTATATCTGCCTTCTTGAGGGAAAGTTTCATGCAAAAGTAAATTTACAACATGCCAAACAAGAGTTACAGTACACAGCATGCCTCCCACAGTTCTATTGCTCACCTCTAACACAAAACCATTAAACCACCAGTGTGAGCAGGATGTGTTTATGTAACCTACAGTGTTGCTCTACCGGAGTTATGTTTTGATTTTTCCCATATTGCCCCACATTGTTTCCAAACTCCTGTTTCCCCAAGGTCCTGTACCCTGTTAAATCACTAACAGAGAGAGAGAGAGGGAGAGAGGGGAGGGAATGGAAGCAAGTCGAACTGCCAACTCTTGGCACGTTCCTCCCATCCAACTCATGAATGAACACTAATATAATAAAAAGACCATGTAACACCCCTCCCATCACTCCCACCCACCTCCGTCTTGTGCTTGCAGTAGAGCCTCTGTGACACGCAGAGGTGTGAGGGAGCAAAGCAGGAGACGGCGGCTGGAGTCAGACCATAAAGCTCCCGTCTCCTTAGAGATCATTCGGAGCTTTGATGGTGTTTCGATGTTAATGCCCCTCTGCTCAAAGCTCAGTGTGCAAGCAGGTACTGTAAATGGGAGTCATTGTGCAGGGATACTGTGAGCGTGTGTGTGGTGTAATGCAGGAAGGAGGTGTATGATCAGATGTATGTCCCTGTGGTTAAAATGCAAGATTTAATAATATATTATCAGAAAACACTGCAGGGGGAAATGCTTGACATGTTACATCAACCGTATGGATGACAAATATAAGAACCATGAGGACAGAGTATGGATGGATACATTATATACAAGCTGCAGCACATAAATCTCCAAATAAGAGCTTTAACACCCCACAGCAACTCACAACTAAATACAAATTACATCACTCTTTCAAAAAAGGCCAAAACTAGTTCATGTTAAGCAGAGAGAGGATGTTTTCCTTTCATAAGGAAGCGTTTTTATGAAGTCCTTTTTGGATTAAAAACTGTTTTTTGAAGAATGTTTTTCTTACTGTGATATTTAATGTTGGCTGTAATAAATTTGAAAAATGGGTGGAAGGCTACTTAGGCCAAGCACGGTCAATCAACTGCAAAATACTCCCAACACTTAATACATAGTGGAAGAGAGCAGGAACCCTTCAGAGGACCAATGTTACATGCATGCATACAGTATATTCATATGTTAATGTGTCCTTCCAGAACTTCCCTCTACCACCCACAGACCCCCATGTCATGCTGTGAAGGGGCAACTTTAGATAATTTCACAGGTAGAGATCTTGAACATTTCTAGACATTTTTTGGAGCTTTTGCCAAAAAGAGACTTCTGACACATGTTGTGGGGCACATATAACTGCAATGCTTTTTCTCTGTCATCAGGGAGACTGCTGCCTGTTCACTGCGAGAAACTAGATGTGCTGTTACACAGTTAATATATGTTCAGTTTATTCCTGGTTTTGTCGTGAGTTTCAGTTTGGTGTTGTCACTTTAAGAGTTACAGAAAATGTGCCTCAAGTGGTTGGGTGACATGACCTGTGAATAGAGAGTGAAAGGGCATTAGAGATCATGGTGGTGTTTTGTAATGGCAGTAGTAATCCAGCGACATCTGCCTGAACGTTCTTGTTTTTGATAGCATCGTGGGTTAGTGTTCTTTGTACAATGCATATCTTTATTAGTATCAGATTATTTTTGGAATTAACATATTTTGTAGTGTGATACTGTGTTCCTTGGCTAATGGTAATAAATAAATAAATAGATGTATAAATAAGGTTACGTTAAAACGATTTAATTCATTAGAGGTGATATGTTTATTAACGCTGTATATATGTCAAAGCAATACTGATATTGTTTTTTGTACAATTTATAGTTTCACCCTTTTCTGAGGTACCAATAAACCTGTGGACAAGCAGACAACGTCTTCAGAGTCTTGGTATAAAGAAAGAGTTTAAGATCTGTTAAGGTGTATACAGGGCATATACTGAGGACAGAACACTAGAAGTTCAGATGATGTATTATTTTAGCATGAACCATGATCTTTTCATAAACTTCAGGAAAGATTTGGTGGCTGAATATGATGATGTAGTTTAAGTGCTTGACCCTGACAATTAATGGTTAATCCAGCTCATCGAAGACTGAAGTCTTATTCCCCTTTTGTTGCAACCTTTTTTTCCCATTTAAATATTTTTTTAGATCAGCCAACACTCCAGTGTCCTAGATGCAAGTCTTGTGTTTGTTTTACATTCATCCTCAACCATCATCTGAGCTGAACGTTGGCATGCACTCAAAATTAGATGGATTTGCAGACTTTTTTGCTGTTGTCATTTTCAAAGTTTTCTGATGTTTCATTGATTCTGTTACGCGTTGCTCTCCCAGATTTGGGAGATTCTGCATTTTCCTTAATATTTCCTGCTGCCTTGTCAAATCAGATCACCCTGACCACTTACTGAAACTTTTCTTGAAGGCTGGCAGGAAAAGGTCAGGGTAAAGTCAGGGTGAAAATTTGGCTGTTTGCATTCATACATGCAGCTCACCAAGGAAATGTATGTAAGCAAGAATAAAGTTTGACACAAGTTTATTTTATTTTATTTATTTATTATTTAAAAGGACCATGCATATAATGAACACTTCTGTAAATATGCCAGAATTAGCCAAAAAGCTAGTTTACATCTGTAGTCCCTTGCCAGATGTTAAAAAGGCTCCCCAAAAAGATCAAGATTAAACAAAGATAAAACAGAGTAAATAAGATCAAAGTAAGAAAGTAGAGGAGAAACCAAAACACAAACAAACAAACAAACAAACAAAAAAGAAAAGAAAAGTACAAATAGCACCATACGATTAAAAATGACTAAAAGCTACATAAGGACATGATATGACAGTCTTTGAGAAAGTGTCCATGGACATAAAATACATGGAGCAAGACAATCAGGAAACGGCAATAAGGAAATGTTAAAGAAGACACATGCAGACACAACATGACAACATTTAACAGTGCTGTACACATTTGCATCAGGCAGTGACTATCAGCAATGTATAGACTGAGCAACAGATGAGCACAACGTCAAGTCAAAACTAATGTTTGAAATGTGAGTCCGTGTACATAACTGTGTACTGTAATTTTGTTCTGTACTTATCATAAACTTCTTTAAGTCCACAAGTCATTAATTTGACAAAATCAGCAATGATACAGTTGCCGTGTCCAAAAAGGGATTTAACTAGAATTGCGTTTTTTCCAGCCCTCCCTAAATATTGTCCACATTAAATCATTCATAAAATCCAAGCTGACTCCTTTTTGATCCAATCAGCACACAGAGCCCCCCCCTGCTCTTTGCTTTAGGATTCCTCACACAGCGGCATCTACCACTCTGCTGTCATATGTGAGGGGTGGCGTGCAGAGTTTGTGGCTCGACTCTGTGTTTTCAAAACGAGGGGAGTGATAGGATCTGCGCTCTGATCTCACCATAATCACATTAGTGCTGTTTGAACTTTGTTTTTCTTCAACTCACAGGGATTCGCTCTGGGCAAATAAACTTATACGAAAAGCATTTACAGAAGATCACAAACTGATGGACAGCAGATAGAAAACAGAGAAGATTTGTTTCATGTCAGCCGCCCACCAGTTTCACCTTTGTCTATCTCTCTTGTTAGTTTTTGATTCTTCTCATCCCTCAAACACCACCGTCCCAACATACGTCCACAGTCCTGACTGTCTGCCTCGGTGTCTTCTTGCTGTGATGTTTGTCCTCCTTCCTCTCTGTCTGTCCTCTCTGCAGGTTATCAGGTCAAAGTGAAATACATGCCACTGAGAGCAGCGGCTTCTTCCTGAGAGACGGGACAGACAATCCCTCTTACATGGGAAGAAAAGACACAGGCCTTACTTTTTACCACTTTGTGTTCACAACTTTCACTTTTTTGCAAAAAAGGCATATTTTGTTAAAATGTATAGGATATATTGTACATACCCAAAGCCAGAAGTGTGGCCAAACTGGTAAGCTTTCAGAACATACCTCATGGCGTTTTTTGTGTTGCCATCCACCAAAGTAGAATGAAAATCTCAATGGGCAAATCCCAAAAAATAATCAACATATCAAAAGTTAAAGAAATCTGAATAAAAACATCAAGAATGACAAAAAAAAAAAAAATTAGAAGCAGGATATTTTGTCTCTGGAACATCCTTTCTTGTGCTTGTGATTTATTCAGATTAAGCTATTTATAACCCTTGATTGCTATGTGTTAAAAATATACTCAGGCAGAAATGCATATAAAAAGTTATTGTTTTGGATATATTTGAATAATAATCATAATAAATTTGATTTATATAGCACCTTTAAAAAACATGTTTACAAAGTGCTTTACAGAGTGCAAGACATAGCGAGTGAAAACACAAAAGCACATGACAAAGGTAAGGAGAGCTAAAATGAGTTGAGTAAAAGACAATAATAAAGACCATAAAGAGATTAGAAAGTCAATGATGAGTTAAGAAGTAGAAGCACATTTAAAAAAAAGTGTGTTTTTAAAAGATTTAAAAGAGGACAAGGATGTGGCTTGCCTGATATCCTCCGGCAGGTCATTCCAGAGTGACGGGGCCCTGACCGCAAAGGCCCGGTCGCCCCTGGTTTTTAACTTCACCCTTGGGAGTTCCAAGAGGGACCTGCCGGAAGATCTCAGGCAGCAGTTGGGGACATACATTTTAAGGCATTCATTTAGGTACTCAGGGGCCAGTCCATTTATTGCTTTAAAAGTGAGTGTTAAAATCTTAAAATCAATTCTAAAACCCACAGGCAACCAGTGAAGGGAGATATATTGATTGATGAATGGCTTATTTGGTGCAAATAAAAAAAGTTGCGTCATGTTTGGCTCTGAGTTACCTAAAAAGTGAGAAGTTGTGTGTACCAAGCATACTGTTCTAATTAGTTAACCCTCTTCTTTTGTATTAATTTATCAAACTAAATCCATAAGAATAAAGAATTAGACTCACAGATGGAAACTAGAATGAAAACAAAAAAGATTCAGGGGTCAGAGGGGTTGGGGCATTACAGTCACATGTCAGTTTGAGAAATATAGACACCAAATTATAACACTCTAGAGTACAAGTTTTAAACTGATGTAATTACTGTTGCATTCCATTTGTATGCATATTTCATGTCTGAACATCAATGTCCTCATGAAGTAAGATGTTGAAAATCTTTAGAGGATACCAGGTGGTTGACTTCAGGTAAATGGAGTAAACCACCTGGTTAATGCCAGGTGCTCTTGAAGACTTAAGACGTATTGTTCTCTGAGGGAAACCATGAAGGCTGTCAGCAGACACATTGGCTATGGCTTAAGATACAATAAAGACTTTGTGATTGATCAGGGCATATCCACGCTCTGAAGAAGACCCTGTCAGGGTTGAAATTGGTCCGCTTTTTTTCCTGTTGCTGTTTGTGTTGAGATGTGCCCTGATTGATTGAAGGCTTTTTACTTTGTCCCTTTTGAGTGTTTCTGAAGACAGCAGTCATGGCCTGTCTCTTTGGACAAAATAGAGACATACTATAAAGAAATATGTGGTAAATTTGTGTCAGTGTTCAGACTTCTTTATAGTTTCTTCTGCAAGACAAGGGTTGCCATCTGTACATTTCTGAAATTACTGAGGGTCATCATCTTCCATCTGTGTGGGTACCATAAAAATCCCCATTAATTTAAAACATTAAAACATATTTAACTACAAACTTTCCTAAAAGGATCAGTACATGGCATGTCAAGCCAAAGATATTTCGACTGCGTCATGGATTTGACATTAAATGAGCATGAACTAAAAACAGTTTTGCTCTTAAGGCGTTAAAGATTTCACAAGCTGGGCAGTATAGCCGGAACACTTTTGTGGTGAGGAATCGTTCATTTGTCAGGGAACATTTCAGGATTCATTGTCAAAAAGTGAAGTCTTAAAAGTCATTGCTAAATTTAAAGCATTTTTTCAAACATGTCTTAGAGTTCAAACTAAATGACAGATTGATTCGTAGCTTGGAAAAGTAAGCTTGAGAGCTGGAACCCACATTTCCCCCCATATAATGTCAACCCATCTTTTTTTATAAGACGCTCAAAATAGTGCAAGATAAAATATCAAAAGGCGACTCAGCGAGCGAGGAACGTCAGCATGGTTATAATTTAGCCTTCAGAACAAGCCCAAATGGAGCTTCTCTCCCACTTTATTTAAGAAGGAGAGGAGGGAAAAAATAAAGGAGTCAGGAAGCCAAACCATCTCTGAGTGATTTAGAAGCCTCTGTGCTTGGTGTGGCCATAATTATGGCTGTGTGAGATTGAAGGGTAGGAGGAGATGCTGGAGCCCAAGCCAAGATTATAGTCTGTTCTGTAAAGAGAGACTAAACCAGGGATGCAGAGAGCAACAGTGGGGTTAAGACATAGATAGAAGGTAATACACAGGGAAACAAACGATTAAAAAAAAGAAAGAAGGAACATTATGAGAGGAAGAATGAGAGAATTAAAGCGACGAATGGCCCTGACACCTTTGTGCACGTCGGGATGTGTTGCAGTAGTGGGGTGTGCCACAGCTTTGACTGTGCACCAGTGACTGGTGCTAGTACAATGAAAAAAAAAAGATATGCAGATCTGTTTAGGCTGAGACTCTCAGCATACATACAACATTGTAAGCATAGTAACGTAGTGTATGAGAAGAACCACTGGCTTCTTTCCTGTAGTGGGCGCTATGACTAAGACAAGGTTGTTACCTGTAAATGTGTTTCTTACAGGTCTTTCAGGAAATGTGTCTAATTTGGAGTCAGTTCAGCTGTGCTTATGAAGGCTAGTACAGGTGTTTTGTAAAAGGTGCCTGTTCAAGCAGATTAAACATAGTATGAAAAAAAGTAGTACTGAATCTTTCAATAAGGTGGTGCTATGATTAAAGCTGTTTACCAGCAGGCTAAGGCCCGCCTAGCTCTACCTCTTTGTCTTTGTTGAGGTTGACTGAAAGTTAGGTTGAGTCAGCATTTCCATCATGGTGACCGCCATGTTTTGGCTTCAATATGCCTCAGAAGCTAACAACTGTCGTCATTAAGACTATCCATGTTTTATACAGTCAGTCATTGAAGTCAATGGGCAGCACAAGTCAGAGTTTATAGCGTACAGTGAACTACATGGCAGTGTACCAAATGCTCACATTTTGACTCTGCATTCTTTCTTTTTAAACAAGAAAGCATTAGCATAAAATTAGCATAAGCTAACACTCTCAGAGGTAAGTACTTGTGTGTAAAGGGGAGGAAAATTCAAATGGAGACTAAATTAGTGCCTAAATACCAGTCAACTCTGAACTCTGCCAATATGGTTTTTATCACACATGTGCATCAGACGAAGTCAAATCTCTGAACTCCGACTTTCTCCTGTCCAGATCCATCATGACTCCACCACACATCTAGAGCCACCAGTGCAGGAGGCACATAGGCAGGGGGGCGACTTTTTTTCCACATCCATGACTTGGTCAGAAATAGCTTTAAACATGGCAGCACATCAGGCCGCCGCATGAGAACGACTCCCCCCACAAATGACTTCTCCATATTGGATAGAAATGAAATGGTATATTGTGCCAAACCAAAGCTGTCAGGGAATGTTGGAGGGATTTTAGCTTTCTGAGGGCACATTGTCTCTCTATCTGCACATTCCTGCACTAAAATTATGCACAGTTACTCACAGCTATGTTACATAGATTAAAAAGAAATATGTTGAATGAATGAATGGAAGAGAGAGAAAAAAGCACCCACACAAGGACACACTATAAATACTCTCAAAGTACAGCCTACACACACACGTACACACACACACCCAGGCTGATTAAAAACAGCACTCTCCAGGGTCATGTTGTGATTGGTCGGGTGGAAAGCAGGGTTTTTTGGTCAAGGGGGGAAACTAGACTCTGATATGGCCTCCTAATGAGTCCATGTACACACAGTGACTGGATACAGACACACACGCAAATCCCACCCTCCCTTTTAAGGAGGGCAAACATAATTTATGAAACCCTAGAACTTTTCCTAACTCACCAGAGTTTCCTGCGACTGGGAGGAAAAGGGGAGATTCTCACTGACTTTGATGAAAGCCAGGGAGGCCACTTGACTCGGAGGGTTCCGGCATTGTTTAGGCTAGGTTTTGCCAGAAGACAGGGACTAATTGAACTTATCGGGCGGTCAAAGGGTGGGGAAAGGATCCTGGGAGGGCATGCACCAGCAAGTTGTAAGGGGGAAACTTGTTTTTCTTCTAAAAGACAATCCTCAGAAAATACATTGTTCAAAAATTCATGTAAAATGCATACCAACTCATGTATAACTTGGTCAAAATAATTTTAAAAGCACATTTAAAATGCTGAGTTATTCTTTTTCAAGTTTATTCCAGAACACAGATATAACAAGTCTCCTTTCAGTCTTCTGACATATTAGAGTGTGGTGTTACTGTGTTACTGTGTAGTGGTAATAGATTGACAGATGTTCACAAGGGTTACATACAACGTAACTAGATACTATATCTAAATTCTTTATATCAGATCACAGTAAATGTATGTAATTGTGGATTAAGGGTTAGGATTAGGGTTAGGGTTGATGTTAGGGTTAGGGTTGTGATTAGGGTTAGGGTTAGGGTTAGGGTTGTGATTAGGGTTAGGGTTATGGTTAGGGTTAGGGTTAGGGTTGTGATTATGATTAGGGTTAGGGTTGTGATTAGGGTTAGGGATATGATTAGGGTTAGGGTTGTGATTAGGGTTAGTGTTATGATTAGGGTTGTCATTAGGGTTAGGGTTAGGGTTAGGATTAGGATTAGGGTTAGGGTTATGATTAGGGTTGTGATTAGGATTAGGGTTATGATTAGGGTTAGGGTTGTGATTAGGGTTAGTGTTATGATTAGGGTTGTGATTAGGGTTAGGGTTAGGGTTAGGATTAGGGTTGTGATTAGGGTTAGGGTTAGGGTTAGGATTAGGATTAGGGTTAGGGTTAGGGTTGTGATTAGGGTTAGGGTTATGATTAGGGTTAGGGTTGTGATTAGGGTTAGGGTTGTGATTAGGGTTAGGGTTGTGATTAGGGTTAGGATTAGGGTTAGGGTTAGGATTAGGGTTAGGGTTAGGGTTAGGGTTGTGATTAGGGTTAGGGTTGTGATTAGGATTAGGGTTAGGATTAGGGTTAGGATTAGGGTTGATGTTAGGGTTAGGGTTGTGATTAGGGTTAGGGTTGTGATTAGGGTTAGGGTTAGGATTAGGGTTAGGGTTAGGATTAGGGTTAGGGCTAGAACCAGAACTTAACTTAAACAAACATAACCAGAACCAGACTTTTGCAAACAGAACAAGAACTGAACCAGAACCAAACTCAAGCAAACAGAACCAGAACCAAGCTAGAACTGATCTGGTATTGAACCAGCACCAAACCAGAACCAGAACCAGAACCGAACCAGAACCGAACCAGAACCGAACCAGAACCGAACCAGAACCGAACTCAAGCAAACAGAACCAGAACCGAACCGGAACAGAACCGAACTGGAACCGGATCCGTACCGGAACCGAACCGGAACCAAAGTCAAGCAAACAGAAACAGAAACAGAACCAGAACCAACTGAAGCATACAGAACCAGAACCAAACTCAAGCAAACAGAACCAGAACCAAACTCAAGCAAACAGAACCAGAACCAACTCAAGCAAACAGAACCAGAACCAGACTCAAGCAAATAGAACCAGAACCAGACTCAAGCAAACAGAACCAGAACCAAACTCAAGAAAACCGAACCAGAACCGAACTGGTTCTGAACCAGAACCAAACCAGAACCAAACCAGAACCAAACCAGAACCGAACCTGAACTGTACCAGAACCGTACCGAACCGGAACCAAAGTCAAGTGAACAGAAACAGAGCCAACTGAAGCAAACAGAACCAGAACCAGAACCAGAACCAACTCAAGCAAACAGAACCAGAACCAGAACCAAACTCAAGCAAACAGAACCAGAACCAAACTCAAGCAAACAAAACCAGAACCAAACTCAAGCAAACAGAACCAGAACCAAACTCTAGCAAACAGAACCATTACCAACTCAAGCAGACAGAACCAGAACCAACTCAAGCAAACAGAACCAGACTCAAGAAAACAGTACCAGAACCAAACCCAAGAAAACAGAACCAGAACCAAACTCAAGCAAACAGAACCAAAACAAACTCAAACAAACAGAACCTGAACCAAACTTGAGCAAACATTATTTATGTCCTCAGGTTGGCATTGAGAAAAATCAGATCCCTCAGCTTGGATGGGCTGATCCAATTTCTCCTCTCTGCCCTGTCTTTGAGAAGAACCCTAACCCTAACACTCTCAGAAGGAACAGATGAATCCACGATACACAGCCTCCCCACCATCACCTGTATCGAGCCGGCTCTTCTGATTCACTATAAAGCATTGGCTCTCAGAGCCGCAGCTTTTGATCATGACACATCACTATTGTGCTTAATCTGTGTTACAATTATGAGGGGGTCCTTGGACAATTTTCTCACCTGTAAAGGGTCTCTGGCTCCAAAAAGTTTAAGAACCCCTGCATTACAGTTCCTCATTTGTTACTACACTACCCCAGTGAGCACTAACCTTGATTTTAACTTGAAATTTAGTTGAGAACAATCCAGGTGAAATTGAGTTTCATTGTCCTAGACCTAATTTCAACAATTTTTCAACCATCTACAATACAGATATGACATCATCGGGTCTGGAATATTTTTTATAATCATATAATCATTACAGTAGAGTGTGACACCAAAAAAAAAGAATAAAGGGAAGCAGAATACAAACAAAACCCACACCTATTCACATTTATAACGACACACTCACACACATGTTTCATCACCCAGCAGCAGAGACCAGTAGGCATTTGGCTGACACCTCATCTGAGTGACAGCTTGACGCCTGTTTGTCTATGAAAGCAGCGCTCTCATTGTTTTCTCTAAATCGGCGCCTCCATGAACACAATGGTGGTTAAAGTTTCCCCTTCATACCGCTGCTCTAACTGCTCTGCTGCTCACCTCCAGGAGACTATCATTTGCTGGTGGCAGTTACTGGTGGCTTTTGTGGTCTGATGACTCAGTCGGTGCCTTCATGATAATATTACACCGAAAGGTAGGCGGAAGAGAAAATGGATAACCTGGAAATGATACAGGATGTGTCACACTGTGTTACTGTGTCAACCAGGTTCTTTAGAAGTGATTGTAAAGACGGTTAGATGAGGTCACAGTTTTTTATGGCTTCCGACTTTTAATTTAATGGTTGCTTTCTGAAACTCCAGGACATGACTCATAACTGTTGATTTAACTGCTTATTGTCTCATTCAAAGTTCAGTTTTGTACAGATTAAATAAATAAAGATAAAGAAAGTTAGTTGGTGCTCTACAGGTGCTTGTGGATTTTTGCTGAAGAGCAAGTCAAACTTTTCCATGTATTCTCATCAGTGGTGGACAGTAACAGAGTAAATTTACTTGAGTAGGTACTAGTTACTCACTACTTTTGCTTTGAAGTCAGTGCATGCATTTCCTTCTCTTTCCTGAAATCTGATCCCTAAGACAGTAAAATGTGTTTGTGTAGTTCTGTTGTCTCAGTGGTTTAGTCTTACCTGTATATTGTGCGTCTCCACGGTTGAACGTGGAGCAAACACAGAGCTAATTTCACTCAGATCAGGCAGTTCATTTAGAGGTGGTAATGATGGCTATAATTCTCCACCTGAGCACCCATGACCATATCTTCAGCCTGTGTTAGATAAACATAATATAACCGAATGTACTCCTATGTATTCTTAACTGCATTTATGCTTTGTGAAAATGCAACGCTTTGAGATATTTTTAAAAGTACTTTGAATACTTAAGTATTTCTAAAAACAAGTACTTCAGTACTTTAACTCAAGTCATACTTTAACAGGGTAACTTTCACTTGTGTTGCAGTAATGTTTGACCTGGAGTATCTTTACTTTGACTTAAGTAATGAAGCTGTGTACTTTGTGCACCACTGATTCTCATTAAGATAATTGATGCTAAACTGGCAGCTGCCAGTAGCTTCATGTTTGTTAAAGACACATAGGAGTAAATGAGTCTTCTCCTCTAACTTCTGTCAAGAAGACAAATTATTTATCCAAAATGTATAAAATACAGATTATTTACACTATAATGTGGAGAAATAATTGCCTCTTTCACAGCTTTAAGCTACGTATGTATTCATCAGAGAAAGACTAAGAAAATAAATTAGTGGTTTTATGCTTTTCTGTACAGTTTTTAACTGGTTATGACACAGATCAAAATGAATACAGATGCCTCTTTATGAGCTACAAAACCAAAACAGACCATCAACAGTAAGATTAACACATTTTATGAAGTTGTCTCTTATGTCCAAGTGATTCACTTCACTCTGCAAAATCAGCCCTTTCAGTAACAGCACAATTTGCAGAAGTGGCGGTGGATGACTTTCTCATACATTAGGTGAGCATGACCAAGTCATCTATATACTAAAATACGGCCCAACAATGACAGAGTGAAAATTTTGTATTTGTAGTTTTTTCTGTTTTTATAAGATCTCTCTTCAGCTGAAGAGAGACCAAAAATGTAGGGAGTAGAGAGTGGAGGAAGACATGCACCTAAGGGTCAAGGCTAGGGTCAAATCAGCTACTGCTGCAACAAGGACTAGCCTATAGCCTGTGTACATGGGATACCTGTTTATATTGCTCGGCCAGCCAGGGCTCCGATTTTGTGGGTATTCTTGATGATATTACAGAGTTTGTAGATTCCAGGGAAACATGCAAATTGCATATTTGCTGATCTTGAATACAGTGAAAGATTTTGTAGAATACCATCTCTTTACTGAATAGAATGTAAAATAAAAGGCTTTTATCATCACCCTAATTTATATCTCTAGGTCTGACACCTACTCCATCACAGTGTTTACAGTCATTTATGATAAACACATACAAATCAATCTTTATGCTGGCACTCTGGCTTACTTTTTTGCTCATAAAGGGGCGTCTTCTTTATTTTCAGTCTGTTTCATAGCCTACTTAAAACTCTTCAAAGGAGCTTTAAATAATGGAGACATTAAAAATAGGCAGGTGAATGGGTTAGAGGAATTAACCTGCATAAAGAACTAGATCACCTAAAAACACACAGACATCCTGTTGACCACAAAAAACAAACCTTGTTCTGGGTGACTGCAATTTAAGGACTATATTTTTCAAGGGAGGTCAAGCTTTTTTAACACCAAATACAAACAAACACGCCTTGCAAAGCTTCTTCTGCCTCTCTTGCTACTTGTGCAGCCCTCACCACACCCGCATTGTGCCGCTGAATGGGTGCTGTGGATAATAAACTGTTCAGGTTACTGAAGGAGAAAAGCTCTTAAGTCAAGAGGAAAGGCAACAAAGGGAGATGTTGTGAAAAGGCCCTCGGCTGTGGAGCTGCTGCCACTCTGCCGAGTGTTTTTACATCAGAGGGGCAGATTCACTGTGAGCACACACAGCTACAAGGCTGCTAACACATTTATGTGCATACTTTTCTTTGATAAAAACCCAAAACAGACACATTTACAGCTCTCTTATGTGGACAGGTAAACTGATTCACACCCACATAGATGCTTTGATTCAAATGTAAACACATATTAGAGGAATCCACTAAGTGGGGGGGTCAGCAGGTCCCAAAACAAAGCTTCAGTCAGACACAAGTATGCAGCCAACCATGGAATCAAGTACTGCTGACAGACCAGCAAAGGGAAAGAGAGAGAATAAGATCAGAGGAATGAGAGAGACGGAGAATTGCAGAGCAGAAGGAAAGAGGAAGAAAGTCAGGAGGACGGAGGGAGATAAAGAGAGACAGAGGGTAAACGGGTCCAGGCTGAGCGAGGCTGAGACAGAGGAATTAGCGGATTGTGAAAAGCCAGAGAGCCCCTGCAGGTTGTTCCATGTGTTTTTGTCAGCCATTATGGCCCATTAGTGCTGTGTGTGGCTCTAGTTTCTGGCTGAGATTAAAGTCTTAGCTCAGGGATACCTGAGAGACAGCTCTAAGCTCTCCCAGGACAGAGTGCCATCACAGCATAGTGGGGAATGGGCCTGAGGGAGGGGGCTGAATGAAGGGGTGTGTCCTGCCAAAGATTACTCTCATCTTCACATTTTGTGACATTGATCGAGGGTTGTTTTCCCATTAAACTGTTTCCATAATTGTGACTGCAGAATGAACCCCAACAGTTTTACTCTCTCTGATATTTTTTGTTTGTACCAATCTGATTGATCGAAAGATTTCAACAAAGCTTCTATCCTCAAAAGTAGATTTCAAATTCCACTCTGTCACATAATCACTTTGGGACTGAGGCTCCTTAGGTCCACATGAAGTGTTCATAGAAGTCAGATGTGCTAGCATCTGGATCTACATTGGCAGTTCATTGCTCTGTAGATACCTGATTTATCCCATCTACATGTCTTCGATCTCTTTTTCAGTCCAGCATAATGTCTGTTCTCATGGGTCTGGATTTTTAAAATGGGAAGTTTTTGTCTGTAGTATGTCTGTAGTCTGAGTAGCATTGACAAATAATGCATCAGCAGGCTTCAGTGGATGCAGGAAAATTAGTCCGTGTGGAGGGCAAAAGCAGGCGTAATGCAATCTACTGCAATGACAAACCGGAAATGCAAAGGTACTAACAGCCTGTTGCTGGGGTTCCCAATCATCCATGACCAACCCTACTGTCCATGCACCTCACTGTGTACAGTGACAACGCGGGAGTAAACAAAGAGACTCCCCAGTCCATCAAATATTCAATCATCCAGTGCCATGTTTCACTGTCAATATCAATATACACCATCACTGTAGACATCCTCAAATTCTGCCATGAGGTTTTAATTGATCAAGAATATAAGAAACTTTTATTAAAACATACTGTTTCTATTCTACATGTATTTTATTTTGTGCCTTTTGGCTTGGTAGTGTCAGCATGCAATGGAACATACAAGTGGAGTAGGGCATGCACACCTGTTGATATGTGTGCACACATTTTTCAGTTTATATACACTTATAAATAAACAAGATTAATCAGATTTGATGGATGTGAACATGAGACAAAAGAAGAGCAGGGATAGATGTGTGTGTGTGTGTGTGTGTGTGTGTGTGTGTGTGTGTGTGTGTGTGTGTGTGTGTGTGTGTGTGTGTGTGTGTGTGTGTGTGTGCGTGTGTGTGTGTGCGTGTGTGTGTGTGTGTGTGTGTCTGTGCAAGTTTGAATATATAAGTGTGTGAACAGTGAGGTTGCTGAAATGGGAGTAAAGGTCTGTATGGTGAGATAGTCCAGATGCCTGTGAGTGGTCTTTAGATATGGCAGGGTGAATGACATAGAAGGATTACAGTGGCAGTTTCTCTCTCTCTCAGCTTTGTAAGACTAGGTTGAGTGACTGAAAGAGAGAGTCAATGAGAGAGAGACAGAGAGAGAGAGAGAGAGAGAGAGAGCAGTTAGAGATGGCAGTCGCTGATAGGCTGGTGACTGATATATAAACATGCATGTAAACTGTCCACAACCAGACACTCAGTCTGCCATTCACAAATACACACATATACAAAGAAGGAGGTGGAATTTGAGAAGTGCTACCACACACACACACACACACACACACACACACACACACACACACACACACACACACACACACTCACACTCACACTCTGCTCAGCCTTCAGTCACAGGCAGTTTTAAACACAAAAACACCAGAAAACAAAGGTTCCTCTAAACAAATGATCTCCTGTTAAATTTTTCATCTTCACCTTTCTTTGACAAATGTATCTCTTGCACACTTACACACACCTCTACACACTTACACACACTTAAACACACACACACACAGGCACACACACACACACACACACACACACACACACACACACACACACACACACACACACACACACACATACATACAAGCACAAAGAAGCCCTTCATCTATGCTAACCCTACAGTAAGACAGTAGCCCGGTGTGGTGCAGAGGTGTAATTAGACTGTCTGCCTACACTCAGCTACAAACACTCATCTAGAGACCTCCCCTCTAAGTCCATCATTATGTCTAAGTGTGTATGTTTCTATGTGTATGTGAATGAGTTGACAACTGACATTGTATAATAAAACATGCTATTAAGTAAATTAAGCATAAATAAGAAAAAAGGGCAAACGTTAGTGATTTTTTTTGTAATGAATCTGAACTTTCTTTAGTTTATGTCCCTTCATTTTCTGTCAGTCACTTCATGGTTAACCTGCTGAACAGACCACCTTCCCTGACATGCACACACGCACACACACGCACACACAGAAACCCTGCCATTCCTTAACACTCCACCCACCATCCTGCATGGCTGTAGGGAGACCCAGGCTTGTCACTGGCAGCTCCTTTGTCTTGTGCAGCCAGATGAAAGCCAACTCTCCGAGGCTCCCCCACACCGTTCTCCTGCTTCTGCTCCTGCACGGTAATCTTCAATAATCCCACTCCTGCAATTTTCACCCTCCAGCTTTCCAAGCCCTCTCTCTCTCTCTCTCTCTCCTTCTTTTTCTCTCTGCTACCTTTCCCCTGATCCACCTCTATTTTCTCAGCCGCTCTCTGTGTCTGTCTTTCTATGGGCATGTTGTGGCTTTTTTGTCAATCAAGGGCCCCTTACAGTAAGAAGTATTAGAACTGACAGTTTTTCTCTTGGCAGAAACATTCCTTAATGCTTTTTAATACACAGACATTAGCCACATCCATGTTATTATTACATAAGCATGCTGACATCAGGCAAATATGTGCAGTCAAAAAATATTTTCAGTTAATTTGGGAAGAGTTTTCTGCTGGTCTTCTTTTTTTCCTTAGATTGCTCTCAAATGTTTCCCCCTGCCATCCCCTTTTTGTTCCCCACCGTGGACAAGGTTCTTCTAATCCTGTCAGTCTTATTTGGGGCCCCATGAAATCCGTGCACCATTACCAACAGGACAGGTATGAAAATTACCCCTACAACCCATGATAAAGACCTTCTCCCCCCGCAGGGCTTCAAAATGGGGCTCATCCTCTTTATTTAAAAAACACAGGATGGGGCAAGGTTTGTGAGAACTGATGCACAGTTTGTTGTAATGATATAGTTTGTTTCTTTAGCTCCTTGAAAACAGACCTGAGAACTTGAGTCCGAGAGGTTATTACATAATGTCCAACTTCACACGTGTGCTTTACAGGACTACTTATTGCTACACAAGTTCTAAACTAAACCTATAACATGTTCCTGAATGCCTTTGCTCCCATGTCCAAGCACCACCAGTAGCCAATGAACTCATCTAATGCCTACCAGGGATGTGTCCCTCCTCCTCCTCCTCTTGTGAATGGAAAACATCCCTCTGTTAACTAAGAAGCCAGGATTTTTTTTTTCCACCAGATGATCTTTAGCGTCACTTGCCGTTACATCAATGGTTAGCTTTAATGGGACTCCCAGTTTGTTGGCTTATGTAAGAGCTGTGGAGACTTCATGTTGACTTTTTTAAGGGGTACTTGAGGGGATGAAACATCTTGGGAAAAGGATGGAAATTTACACTTTCATCTTCAAGTAACAACAAGACGATTTGGTGAACATTTTTCACTATGGAATAAAGAACATGTCTTCTTTTTACTTTTAGTTGTACACAGATAATGTCACTAATTTAAATGATCTTAAAGGAAAAGAAAGTGGTAAAACAGCAGATAGTGTCATAGAATCCAGGAGGGCTTAGGCTGCCTAAATTCAATTAAAAACCTTTATTTATTCTCGAAAAAGACATTGAGGTTTTCCTCATTTCCAATGTCGTTGAGATCACAGGCACATTAGAAACAATGAACAAACACACAATCATTCACAAAACAATAGATTCATTGAAACAGATACAGTTTGAAACACAGTGGTCTGAGATCAAAGTCTTGAACTCTGCAAAAGATGGAATGTATATCAACTTTTAAGTCTGTTGGAGGGTATTCCATGATTTAGGGGCATCAATGGAAAATGCTGATCGACCCAAATAATCAGTGCAGGTGTGTTCCAGCAGTCAGGTACTGAACCTGTTGAAAGTTCTGAGAATGAAAATGTTCACCAAACTGGCCAGAATATATGATGAGGTTTTTTTTTTCTGAGGTTCCTTTAAAAAGTGTAAATGTTATATATTCAGGGTCCAGACTTTTGAATGACAATGTTGGTTCACACCAGTGGAGAGTGCCACTTATCTGTAAAGCAAGAATACCTGAGGCCAGCCGTCACTCACAACTGCAATGAAGATGGAGAGACAAAGTGATCGCCCAGAGCGAAGTGGCTTAAAAGTAGTCGCTAGTTAATCTAGAAATGAGGGCAGAATTATTAAACCAGTTGTAAGACAAGGTTACCAATGTAGCAGAGTCATTAAATAACTGTAACTGAACTATGGTGTCACAGAGTGTAATGTCCAGAGACTGCAAGCCCAAAAAGACTGTCTTAAAAATGCCAACAGTCAAAGAAAATCTTACCATTCATGGTCCTCAAAGTGCCTGCTTACAAGAAACCGACAGGAGAGTTTGTGAGTGTGTTACTGAAAACAAAGCCAAGGTATTCCCATTACCAGAGCAGTCATTCAACTGAAAGCCTTAGAAATCTCCATAGAGGCTACATATGGTTGTGTCTTTTAACAGTATAAGCACGTATGACCAAGAGGCTGATTGCAACAATAAGGTACTTTAAACATTGAATAAAGAAAAGGAAAAAAACAACAGTAAAAGGAACACACCAACTTATTTGGGTGTCCAAGTTTGTATTAAAGTTAGGAAAGTAATATCTGATTGTCATGTGGAAATTGTTCTATGTTGGAGCCCTTGTAGCCACATTTCTTTGAGGTCAATGTGTTTTGTCTGACAACAGTGCGTGTGTGATGCATTTGCCCCAGTGACCATGGTGAGGCCCCGTGTAAGCATTGTCCACAGACAATAGACCTGTATGTGGACAGTGTGGGGCTGTACTGACCACCATGACCTGAAGCTGTGGCACACCGGACTCTGAGCCAGGAAACTAAAAACCTACTGCAGGTCCTCTTTCTCTGTTCTTACCCTGAGAGAGTGAAGCAGACAGATTTCTCAGCATTATCATGCCTGACAATTCAGAGGACTTTGCTCCCTTATAATTAGCCAAAACAAATAAAGTGCAGATACCATTAGCAGTTTCCTTGTTGTGTTAATAAATCAGCAACATCTGCTCTTTCTGCACTCTGCTGTTTGAAGTTCACGGAGCTTAAAGCGGGGGCTAATAGATCCAGTATGCGTGACATTAATCTCTGACTTTAAACAAAAACTCCAGCCCCATACATGTATATATTTATTTTAGCTGTTACTTGGTTCAATGTATAAGGATTTATGTTTTTGAGAATTTAAAACCCACAAAGAGGTTTTGGTTACCTAATGATCCAGAGGAATTTGACGTTATGAGGAGGGAGGATTTGCCAACAGGGTCCTCAATGCTTAACAAGATGTGGGTTTGGGGATGGTGCTGGTGTTGCTGGGGGTGTTTTGGATGTTAGTGAGTATATGAGTGCTGGTTGGTGTCAGACTGAATCAGTAGCTGCAGAGTAGATTACTTTCAGATGTTGTATGAGTGCATGATTCCCCCCTCCCCCCCTCTTTTCTGTGGTCTACTACCAGTCGAGGTTGTCAGACTTTAAGTCGTCATCCTGCTGTGTAATCTCTCTGCAGATTGTTTGAAATAACCTCCAACTTTTATTATCTGTTGTACCTCGTCCTAATCAGCTACTGCTGGAGGAGTCAGCATTGTTTTATGATGTCTTTATTTGCTGTGATGTGTGCAAACACATACAGTCAGACAGTCTGTCTGTTCATTTACATTTGGTGAGAACAAGTTTTTCTTTTTGCCAGTGTTGGCCCGGTACAAGGGTTTTCCATACTTGTCGGCTCATTAGTCCACCCGTTTGGTTGAAGACTGAAGCAGATAGTCAAATGATGAGAAGACTGACATGGAATTTAGTAAAGATAGTTAAAGGTACTCGATGATAATAAAAAGAAAAACTTTATTAATTACTCAGGGGGAAGTTTTAAATTTTTTCTACTGGACATGCAACACAGGAGTGTATGCCGCTTCTTGCCCAAAAACAGCTGGGGTAGGCTCCAGCCCTCTCTCAACCCTGAATGGTAAAAGTGGTCTAAATAAGGGATGGAAGTATTCAAAATAAAATTACAATTAAAAAAAAGTAGCCAGGGGCGCTGGTGGCCTAGCGGTCTAAGCACCCCACATACAGAGGCTATAGTCCTCGTCGCAGAGGTCGCAGGTTCGATTCCAGCCTCCAACCATTCACTGCAGAGCAGCAATTCAACAAAATGAGAAAAAATGGAATCTAACAAGAGAGAAAACAAAACAACAACTTGGTGACAATTAATGTATCTTAAGTGAATTACAGTGAGTGGGGGAACATTGATAGAACTGTTTACTTACAGATAAAGGTAATCATTAGACTACCATGGTTCTCCTGATTTTAATTGAGTAATGATGTTATCTGGGTAAATGTTTTGAAGTAAAAGTACACTTTATTTAGCAATTGTTTAGTACCAAAAAGTACTGTTACTTCCTGACCTTACAACACTGAGTGCAGTATGAGAGAGACAGAGATCACAGCACAACACAAAAAACTCATGGAGTCTCTGAAGTATGAGCTGACACACACCATTGTTCATAAATGGAGGCTTATCACCTCTAATGACGCACCCTCTTGAGGTCTAATGGAGTTGGACTTGGATCGGAAGGCCTCATGTATTTCCTTGATTAGATCAAATCTACATATCTATCTCTTTAAACCCTTCTGTTTTCTAACTTATCTTTAGCCATAAATGATAATACCAGACTGCAACAATGGCCTCTGTTTCATTGCGCACACATACCTGGAGTTTCCTCTTCATACCTTCCTGTCAATGCAACATTCTTTTCCCAGACTTCTGGCCTTGCCAGGTATCCCTGCCTGCAAGTCCCACATTCCCAGCTGTACGTCTGCCCACGATGAAGCCATAACACTGTTGTCTCCGCTGCCAGTTAGTGCTGGGAATACTGCCTGTGTGTGGCTGGGTGTGTATGTGTGGGAATGTGTGTGCACCCGAATCCAAACTCTTGCGTGTGTGTTGATGACTTCATCCTCACCCCTGTCCCAGGCGTCAGGGCATATTTTTAACAACGTGTGCATATGTGTGTGTGTGTGTGTGTGTGTGTGTGAGACTGTGTGAATGAGAACTGCTGCTATGGAGCCTGATGCTGTTTCACATTACAGGGAAGCTGGGGTTAATTTCCTGTTGATGGACGCGGCCGGGTTGCAGATAGAAACAAGTTTAACAGGGGGATTAAGCAGCGGCTGTAGCTCTCAGCTGTTTAGGAGGTGAGACTGGTAGGTGCAGTGTAGCATTAAATCTGAGATATTAGGCCAATACATACTGGTAATGCAGAGTGAGTGAAGGAGTGTTGAGAGGAATTTTTTTGATTGTAACATTGTGGTTTTGATTGTGGTTGCCTGGGGCAAGGTTTGTGTAAAGAAAGCCTTGATGACTTTTTACAGGTCAGTGAGCTAAATAGACGGTTTGTTTTGTCACTATTGAAACAAGTATATGTCCAATTCACAATTTTGTGAGCTAAAGAGAACAGAACGAGGTGCACTTAAATTATTATGTTACATTTTGCTCTGCTGAAATGCTAAAAATAGAGGTATCTCAGTTTGGCAGTTAAAATGCACAAAATAAATCAATTCACTGTGTTTAAGAAGTCTGATCACCTTTTAAAACCACAAGTCAATGTTGACTTGTTTAAGAGGTTATCTTCTGTTCGTTATCATATCATTTTTTTTATTTTATTTTTATTTAACCTTTATTTAACAAGGTGAGTTAATTGAGAACCAATTCTCATTTGCAATAACAACCTGTGAAAAAAGGCAACACAGGTGGCATGACAATATATAAAAACAAAACAAAAAACAGAGAGGACATACAGAGAGACCTAGAGACAGAACAATACAATACAAAAATATAATTTATGATGAAATTGACCCAAACCAGGTCTGGATGCCTAAAGATATCGAGTCAATTTAAAAAAAGGTGCAACTACTTCAAAATTTTTGTTAGTTGGTCCAGTATTCAGTATAATTCCAGTATTCATGCTCCTTTTAGCACTGTTTTGGTTTCCACCACCACCAAAATATTTACCTTTTTTTTTTTGCAGCGTAAAGCTTCTCAGTATGTTTGTACACTAGCAGTTAACAGTCTGTTTGTAGTTTGATGCTGGGAGGTGGTAAATAATTAGTTGATCTGAGCTTTTTTGTGCACGGTCTGGCACCGTCTTATTGATCAGACCTTGTACAGCCTCACAGTACTTCCAGAGCACTTAGGTCATCAAATCAGATGCTCTTGGCAGTACCTCGGTCCAGACTCTCTACTTGTGGGGACAGAACCTTCTCAGTGGCGGTCCCAAAGCTGTGGAACAGCCTACCTTTCCAGGTTAGAGCTGCACAGTCTGTTGAGCACTTTAAAAACACGACTGAAAACCCATCTTTTCTCCTTGGCGTTCAGTCCAAGCTAAACAAGAATCCTTATCTTTTTACTTTTTTACTTTTTTTAATTTCCTAAAATGAGCTCTTACTATTCTTTTATTGTTTTTATTTATTATTAAATTTGTGTATGATTATATTGTATTTTAATAACTGTACAGCCCTTTGGTCAACTGAGGTTGTTTTTAAATGTGCTTTATAAATAAAATACTTGACTTGACAATCCCAAATAGTACAAATAGTTGTCTACTAAACTGCACAATCAAAGACAGAAGGGCAACCTGCTGGACTACCAAAACAATGAGCTAAAAGAGGCTAAAGGACAGAGTTGGAACACACATAATCACTTGATTCCTGAAAAACATCATTACAGCAGATATTGTGACAAATACTGATGAAGCACAAAAGATTTCCCAAATGTATAATTCTGTTTTTATTTTTTTACAGTTTTTCTAAGACAGTCTGAAAATGAAAATGGTTGTACATTTCAGTGGTTATACACTGTTAATATGTTTTGACATATAGTTTTGATATGGCATACAAGAGTAAGATAGTTAAATTACACTGTTCATTCTGTGGTATCTTACTTCAAACTGTTGTTTTGCATCTACTCTCAGCTTCCTTGTGTGAGTCTAGATTATCTCAGTCTCATGTAATTAATGTAGGTTGTGCTCAGCGGAGGCTCATTCAAAGGCAAACATTTCCAAATTAGTAAAAAACAGAGGCTGTGGTTTGTCTCAGCACATCATTCAGGGTAGATTTCAAGCCTTCCTCAAAGTAAGAGGACCAACAGACTGATTGATACATGCACACAGCAGAAGTTTAAATGAACAATCCCCCTCCCAACCCCCAAGTCACACTCCACGGAGCCCCTCAAGAGACCCTGTAGGAAACCCATCCCTCATTTCCCTCTCTTGCTAATAAGGGGCAGCATTTTATATGGCTGTGTCAGAAGGTTTGTGTTTGCATCGTTAGCAATAGCCACAGTACCAAGTGCAGCCACTACACGTCCACCTCTCTGAAGGGACACCTGGGATTCATCCTGACCCTGCAGACCACGCCTCCTCTGGGGTTTTAGCTGGGCTCGGCTCTGCTGCTTTGAAAACTCCTCCATGGAGCTGTGGATTAGCATAAATTCTGAGTGGCTGAGTGGGAATTACAGGCAAAAAAATGCTGTTTGAATGCTGACTCATGTGTTTACATGTAAGAGGCTCCTGCTGTATGGACAGATGCCTGATTGGATTAAGATGGATGTTTTTGTCCACAGAGACAAAGGAGGGAAAACTTGAAGAGGAAGTGGGATGGCAAAAGAAGTCAAAGGGAAAGTTCAAATACCGTCGAGGAACCGAATGCATAATGTATTACATGTGTGCAATATAGGCATAATATGGAAACACACACAACATGCACATAGGAAGAGAAGCTCTCAGAGCGACTGAGTGATCCTCTGTTTTCTTTACAGTGTGGTCCACAAACCATTCATCTTCTCCTGTCCTACATAATTAATACATCCCTCTTTTATAGGCTTTTAACTCTGTTACAGATCATAAATTGTCATACGTAGAGTAAATCAATGTTTTTTTTACAATATCGCATGAGTAAAAAGAAAAAACGAATGTAGTTTTTAAGAGCGCAGAGAAAACCAATGAGAATTTTTTTTTTTAAAGCTCTGTTTTTTTCTAACTGAGAAAAGAGAACATGCTCAGATTCAGCTTCTGTAATGGCTGCAGAAAGTATGCTGCAACTGAATGAAATAATAACTCCATTTGCATTCTGTAAAAAATGCATTCACATAATAAAACATGTGCAACATGCTTCTGCAACTCTTTGACAGCTTGCCAGTGACCCCATGCTTTAGAATGTGATAATCTAGACACAGGTGTAGATCAAACTGGGTCTCAAGTTGGTTCTAATAAATGCAGACTTTTAATGGCAAGAGGAAAAATATGTGGTAATCATTCATTTACACCCTGCTAATACATATTTTTAGACTTGCATATTCAGGCAACAGTGATTGACTCATGGCTGACATAGTTTGGTACATTTTGGCACCAGGTTATCTTGGTGTATGTGAAAATAAAATTATCCTGTAGGTTATGAATGCTGTCAAAAATGTAATTGAGGCACATAGTTATGTTGACCATACTACAATGAACTTCTTTGTTGAAGTCAACAATAATGGTTTCACACAAGAATCAGTAAGTAAACAACGGGGAAGCCGATAAATAAAATGCTTATTTAGCATCCATTTTTGATTTAAAAAGTTAGGAAGTGGTTTATATGTAATTTGATAACTTTCACAGCACCCAAAAATGGATTTCCTCCCGTCAAAAAATGAGGAAAAAGAAAAAGCAGAACGAGCGCTATGCATTATGGGAAACAGTACGTGAGGCAGACTGGTCCGATGCACACTGAGATATTTTCCCAAATCAGTAGACATCCGGGGAGTTTTGGCATACTGCAGATTTTGCTCTTGTTCACATACTACTTACTACATACTGAATTTTGGACATATCAGTACGTACTGCTAGTATAGTAGGCGATTTTGGAAACAGCCGCAGTTTCTTTATCAGCTTGTCCGTTGTTAACTTCTGCTTTCTGAAACCGTAAATCCAGTGACGTCTGGCCCAGTGTACTGCAACACAGATCAAACAGAACAGTCATATTACATACTAAATTCAAACTTAGTATGTAGTAGGCAGTACCTACTGAATACTACATTAGTAGGTAGAATGTGGAAGGCCGTTTTGAAAACAGCCACAATCATACTCTTCTGTCACCCCCGTGTTGATTACCCAGTGTCTATTTAGTTTCTGAGTCTGCATTAAACCAGCTGATTCAAATGTGTCTGTACCCATTTGTGAGCCACAAATAGCTCCTCTTCAGTTGGGTAAGTGCCGTTCAGCCTGGATCGTTGTGTGCATAACATTGTTGGTTGACAAAAGATGTTCCTGCATTCATGTGGGCTTGTGTAAGTGTGTGTATGTGTCTTTACATGACAGAGTATGTGTGGAGCCCCTGTCTCCATCCCCCTTGTAATGTCAACCCACAGTCTCCACCACAGTTGGCCCAAAGTCTGCCAGCCCCCTCCCCATATTTATCCCATGATCCAACCCCACCTCCCAAAAGTCCCCTTACCCATCAGCCTGCTCCCCTTCCTCCACTTCCCCCCACATTCCTGCATTTCACTGCCATAAACAACTATTAACTTAATGGTTACAAAAATCATTAAAGAAGAAACATCTGTGTTCCCGCCGCAGCCAATCAGACAAAGCAAAGAGCAGCCCAGCCTGAGGAGGAGGACGGTGGTTGGCTGACTGAAGTTTCTGCACCTTGTTGCGTCCCTCCCTCTACCATGCATGCTCTTTATAGTCTGTTTAGCGAGGGGAAGAAGCAGCGGGACGCGGCCGGAAAAAAAGAGAAGGCGGGCTGGGGGATTTAGCAAAGACACACAAACACATGGAAATGGTTAGCTTCTCGGTGGTGGCAGGCAGCAGCCCGCTCTCTTTCTCTCTCTGTTCTTTTTCTTTTTCATTTTCAATCTTTTACGTCCTGAAATAGGAACCAGATTGCCACTGCGGCTGCTTAATTTGAGCGCCTTTACTGTTTACGGATGTAACTGGAAATTGAGGTGAAAAAATGTTCAGAAAGCAAAAAGGAAAAAAAAAAGAAATAGGTAGCTGTGGGGGAATAAATCTCATAATTACAGGCGTTAAAGCAGCTTGAGCTTTTTGAATTAAGCCTTGGCCCACTTTGCTACTACTTTAATAATGCCGTGTTGGGCTGTAAGGGCATGATTGAAGAGTGACGTGTGGCAGACCATCAAAATCGTATTTATCACACAGATTCAAAAGCTGCAACATCTAAACGAGACCTTTAATAGCAATAATCTCATGCAATTAAACAAACAAGAGCACTTTTGTACCTATGTTACACAACCTTTAGCCTTATGGCCACCCTTGAGCTCTCCTGGAACAGGGAATAAAAAGAAGGAAAACGTAAAATAAATGAGTGGAAAACCCGGCCTGTGCAAAGCGCCTGCAGCCACCGCTGCTTCCCCTCAGCCCAGATTGAGTGTGACTTGTGTCAGGCGCAGACCCTCGTCTCCACTGTGCGTCTCCACGACAGAGGGCAGTGCCACTGTGCCCTGAGATCAAAGCTTTTTCCACTGTGCATAATGCACAAGAAAATAATAAAAGCATTGTATAATCACTGCACAAAAAAGGCAGTAATAAATACAGAATGTACAAAGAAGCTGTTGTGCTGTTTGGTTTACTGTGCGGGCCCGAGAGCCAAGTGTAAGAGACATGCTGAAAGCTGGAGTCGACTTATAAGTGGAGTCTGAATAAAACACCCGTGAGGTGTTTCCTTGCACGCTACCTCAGGCCATGGTGGATGTGGAAATGGTGTTCATTTTAGCGACTGTTTTTTTATGACGTGACAAAGTTATTGCTGCAGGTGAGGACAGCACAGGGGGCGGAGGAGAGGTGGAGTGAGTATTTGTGTCTGAAATGAATGTGCGGGTAAAGCCAGGGGAACAATCTTGCATGCTCCCCTGGCTGTTTTTTGTGTTCCCACGCTGCTGGATCCAGAGTTCCCTGATCTGTCCGATGGGAGGGGGGGGCACAGTATACCAAACTGAAGGGGGGCTGGAAAATGGCTTCTGCTTTGACTAACATAAACAGATCATAAAAAGGCTCTTCAGTCTGACTGTGGGAGCCAAGAGGAGCTCTTAGTTTATAGATTTGTGTTGGAGCGGCATCACTTCAGCCGTGTCCTCTCTGATTTGGGTCACATCCAAGCGCTGGAGAGCCTTGTTTCAGTCTGTTTAGACTTTGCAGATCCACACTCACTTAATAAAACCTACATTCACCCACATTTGATACTCCATGCAGAAAACCGCAGTGCATGCTTACTGAATGTGAGGAAATTCACCAGGTCAATCCAGCAAGGACGTTCAGTTCTCTGTTTAAGTCTTACATGTGGAATCAGAAATGTTGCCTGTGCTCAGGAAGTCTCCACCCAGCACGGCGGAGGTGTTGGCACTGCCATCACCAGCCCGGCGACAGGTCTCCAGCTGACCTTGGTCTTGCATCGAATAAATATTATGAAGGTCTGTCTTCTTAATAAACTAATACTTGTGAAATGTTGTGAGTTCTTAGTGTGTGCCCTGGAAGTGAGCACAGTGCGGTTTGGAGGACTGGACTATTGACGCTGGCACAGCGAGGTGTAAAAAAGTTATGAAGTCACACCACAGAATCGTATTCACTGGTGTTTTTCAGAGAACTTCCTTGTTCAGAGTGCCACTGTTTTCAGAGCCCGTGCATGAATTACGGCAGTTTGGCAATGTGTCCGTACTTCTGGGAATCACAGGGGGTCGACAAAATATCATGAACACTGAAAAAGGAGTTTAATGCCAGACCGAAAGAAAAAATAACACTCTCCTTTCTGCAAATGAAAAGTTTAATTTATGAGCAATAAAATGCACATTTGCTCAATTCAATGCATTAAAAGAGTTTATTGTTACAGCCATATGTGGTCTGGTATGAACAGTAGCTCATGTGGTTGTAGCCAATGTTACTTTTGGTTGACTGTGGATGTGTTGCTTGCATTAATGTGTTACTCTGCAGACTTGATGACTACCTGTGCTACTGTTTTAGGTTATATCTGAGCATTAGCAGAAGTCATTGAGTGAACACTTTTTTAAAACCTGTATTTCCTTGGCTTAATGTTATCTTAATTAAGTTCCAGTACCCAGTCCAATATTGATAAGAAATGGCTTTGTGAATACTCTTAATAGTTTCTTTCATTATCTGGACAAAACGTTTATGTCCCCCCTCCAGGACTCTCAAGATCTGTGAGCTAGTTAGCTAACTGTTAGGAGTCTTCAAGGTGTATGAATGTCCAGACACTCAGCGACAACCTCCGGTTTTGAAAATTGAAGACAAATTAGAAGTGCAAAAAACTTCAGTTCCTCCTGTCTGCTTGAGCCTGACTCCGAAAGCCAAGGAATCTCCATTGGAGCTCATGCTAAAATGTCTATTTTTACAGAGAAATAAAACCTTTTTCCAGTCCAATTTAAAAAAAGGTTATTCAGTAAGTAGCTCATTTATTTATTTGTACACCCCATAGGTGGGTAAAAGACGCCTCATTCCTAATGCCAATCAATACTGCAAGGACTGGAGGCCTTGAACTAAAGGGCCAGGTGTTCAATCACCATTTAAGGCTAATTTTTGTTCCCTGTGTAAGTTTTAAACAATATAATTGTCACTACTCACATACTTCTTTGTGTCCGTTATGTTGGCATGGATGTTAACAATGCATCCACTAAAGAGAACTCAAACAAACGGACTGTCACTACCTCTGAATTGGGTAACTTCATATACAGTTAAGCCCGAAATGATTCATACCCCAGGCAAATTTTGACTTAAAGTTACTTTTATTCAATCAGCAAGGTTTTTCTTGATTGGAAATGACACAGGCAGCTCCCAGAAGGTAATAAGACGATGGAAAAAATAATTTCTCAGCTTTTATTCACATTTGAACCAAAAGTGGCATAAAAGTAGCTTTAAGTCAAAATTTGCCAGGGTATGAATAATTCTGGGCTTAACTGTATATGTTTATAGTTTCTAACTAACTCGCACAATCTTTCTTCAAAAGTTTCACCATCTTTCAAAGAATTCCGCTACACTGTTTTTTGCGGGCTGGCTTGAATTGTTAGCGACACCTTCCCCACGATTTCTGCACTGAAGCATTTGGTAGATAATCATAAGCTTCCAGAAACTATACATAAATACAGATGAAGTGAATGCAGAGTACGGGCAGAAGGCTCCCTCCCTACCTTTAAATGATGGAATGTAGAGCATAGAGCCTTTCATTAACTTTTTGGCAACAGGTGGTCATTAACTGGTGTTTGTGAAGCCGACAATATTCAAGATAATAACTTATCAAAGTTGTAATATGTAGGACCTGCTGATTTTGCAAGGGAAAATATAACAATATTGTTTTGAACCCAAACATTTGTACCTTTTCTGTGTGTCCACGTCGATGAGTTTTAACTTGTGACAGCTGTTCCTCTGTGTTGATGCAGTTTTACTGTTTTTTGTGTGAAACTGTACGGTCTGCTGCCACTGTCCCAGCTTTGTGTATTATCAGAGGAAGTGGCCGTCTGCTACACAGAGTGAGCGGGCTGGTTTATAATTATTAGTTTAAGGCCCCGGCCTGCCATGTTCTGCCATCTCCTCTCGGCAGCGAGGGTCAGAGGAGCAATAAAACATGATTAAGTGGAGGAGCTGAGGCTGTAAAGTCGGTTCCAGGCGCTCATGGATGAAAAATGACAGTGAAATCAGTCGCAGTATGGGAACATGTCTGGCCTCTCTGTAATGATTAAACCCCAGGTTTGGATAACCAGTAGCAGACAGACACATACGTGGAGCCATGATAACAAGAGAGTAGAAACATCTGCAGGGTAGTCTGTATCACATAATAGGCTTCATTGTGGATGATTTAGAGACTGTAACATGGAGCACAATGTGAATTATATGCCAATTATCAACGCTGCTACGCTGCACTAACACAACACTGCAGGACATGGAGCTTGGTCAGAGGATCACAAATCTACGGAGTGTCATCTTGACACAGTGACACAGATATTAAATGTAATAAAAAGAAAACATTGTTAAAAGAATGTTTTATCTCTTGCTCTTATGAAGACACAGAATTTTGTGCACTTTGAGTCTGTAATGATCGGCCAAAAAAAAACATTAACTGTTGTTTTCAAGGGTGCCTATAAAGGGTCTAGACATAAGGCATTTTTCGACTGCAGGAACTTTACCCCTGAACTAGGGACTTTACCTCTGAACTACATGCGTTTCGACCAGAGGAACCAGGGTCTAAATTTGGTTCAGGGCTAGATAATCTCCCCCATAAAAAGCCCCTGCTTGGGGGGTAGTACTTTCAAATGTCCTGGGACTTTCGGTTGAATGTAACAGTGTTTGTGGAGTTTACACAGTTGTTGAAACACAGAGGGAGTTCATGGAAATGCATCCTAGTTTAGTTTGTTATTAAGATTTCAAAAAATTATTTAATATACTTTTTTTCTCCATATGTCACTGGCCTGATTTTCACAATCCACCTGGGACTTCAGCCCATGGTCAAAACGCAGACAACAATGCGGGCACAGGAACCTTTTAGTTCCGGGGAAAGTAGTTCTGGGGGCTAAAAGACCCCGGAACTCTTGGTCGAAATGCACCTATGCATTGGAATTTTACAAGTATGTAACAAATAGGAAAACCTGTGATGGAAAAACTATGACAAAGTATTCTTAAGCATCACACTTGTTTCTTCTAGCTTGACTGCGACCAGAGGTTTTGTGATCATTAACCACATTTTTGTATTTGTTTTGATTGAAAAATGAGCCAGAAAACCACAAATGCTAATTTAATCAAATCTTTGGTTTTCCTGTCTAAAACATAATTTTAATAATAGTCATAAATCTTCAAAAATGTGCTCCGGGAACTGGAGAATTTGATAACAAAAACAGTTTTCAAGTGATGAAACAATCAACCTGTTTTTTCAGTTTTTAACTAGATCTTTTTTTATAATGCGGCTCATCTGGTTCACTTACTTACTCACCATCTGGAAATAGCTGTGGGGCATCTGGTCCAAAACCAACTTGTAAACATATTACTTACATTTATAGCCACTAACTTAATGAGTTATTGTAAGAAAACATTAAATAATGATTGGACATATAGAACCCTCAGTAAGTGTCACTGCAGATATTTCAGCAGTTGAGTAACTGGAAATGCCTTGTTTATGTATTTATCATTATTTGTGATGACAGATTTATTACCAAAAATATCTTGTTAAAAAGTGGTGGCAATGCTTGACAGCTTAATCTTCTAACTTTCCCTTCCCTTTTAAAATTTCTGTATACCACCTTTTTTTTTTTTTTTTTTACCTTTTTTTTATGTTGACTACAGAGGAAAAAATGCTACAACAGGTCTGCCTTAAGTATTTTCTGTCTACTTTTTTTTTTTTTTTCAAAATATGTTTATTGACATTTTTTTTTTCATTACATACATAAACAGTCAAGAACATAGACAAAGACTCCTACAGCATACACACACACACAAAAAAGCAAAAAAAAAACACCTACCCCATCTGCCCGTACCAAAATCCTTGGCGAGTGTGCAAAGTAAATTAAATTAAGTTAGCCAATTGTGATTCCCACAGTTTCTTTTAGAGACAGTCCACGTTAACATCCCTGATGATAGCCATGTATGGCTCCCAGAGCTGAATAAAGTCTCTCAGTTTTCGTTTGACAATATATGTCAGTCTCTCCAGTCCAACGCTGCCCAAAAGCTCCTCTATCCACATTTTCAAAGATGGGGCGTCCATACCCTTCCAACATAGTGCTATAGCTCTTCGAGCCTGAAGAAGTCCAAAGTCCAGAAGCCTGGTCTGTCCTGAACTCTGCCCAAAGTCCCCGGGATATATTCCCAGCACACAAAGTTTAACATTCAAAGGGACCTTGACACCAAACATCTCTGGCAAACATCCAACAACATCCCTCCAAAACATCTGAATTTTTTGGCATTCTCACAAACAACAAAGCAAAATTTTCTTTCTACTTGAATGAGATTTAGGTTTTAACATGTATGTTTGCTAATACTTTCTTCATAAATGTTGCAAGTCAGCATGATTATAACTAACTTGAGTAACAGAAACCGTATTGTAAAAAAGTTTGACGTGTGTTTTGGTTTTCTAGTTTCACCCATGTCCAATCTGTTGCAATGGGGGAGGCGGGGTTTGTGACCTGTTCAGCAGCAAGTCTCCAGGGAGAGCTCTAAATCTTTTGGCTTCACTTTCTGTGACCACTTGTGCCACCTATCATCTGTTATAGAATATGATGTAGACATGCCAACTAGCTAAAAAAAAGAAGCATGTCCTGGCTCACTCGCGGAACTTGAATCTATGCTGGAGAGATGACTTAGACTTTCCAGACTTTTCTCCCCAAAAGTTCCAGGAATGCAGAAAAAAACCTGAACTTTAAAGCAGACAATTTGCCCGGTCTTCCTCTTCGGACAACACTGCAACATCCTCATCCTCCCTCATCAAACAGGCAGGAAGGTACCGTCTTTTGTTAGTATCTCTGAATGGTGATAACACTGCCAGGTTTAATTATGGGTAATTGTTGGGACAATGAGGTGATGACAGCTGTGGGACCATTGCAACATAAGGGCAAGGCTCAGCCCAACCTTCTATCCAGGCAGCACCCTTACCTCACTCCCCACCACCGTCACAATCCACTGGGTGCAATTAAGCCGCACAATAACCTTTTTGTGGAAGCCTGTCCGGCACGTATCAACATCACATTGAGAGCAGTGAGTTAAAACGTCCTTTTTTTCTCCAGTTTTTTCTCAGTTTCCAGCCTTAGAAAAGCATTTATTTCAATCAGAGAAAATAAAGACAGGAATAAATGTGTGAGAGGAAGGCCTGATAGGTCTGCATGAGCTGGAATGTAAATAAACCTCTGCAAGGTGAAATAAAATATGTAAAGGTTAGAGTCCTGGCTTTAATGATGACCACAATGAGGAAGTATTGCATGGCTCTTAAGCACTGGTATGACTTACCCCTTTCATTTTGTGTGACAGCTCGTTTCTGTGAGAGCACAGGTAAAAAAAAAACAACCTGAAACCATCGGTTAATTCACTTGTCGGTTTTGGCACTGCAGCAGTTTCCTTCCTTTCCTCCCTGAAGTTAAATGTGGGATTTGGTGGTTTGGGAAAAAAAATTGAACTGATTGTCGTTGGGAATTTCCTGTTAAATGTGCTGAGAGCTGCTCTTTCTCAACAACACGTTAACCTCTGTTTGGTTGTGGGAACTTCTGAAGTGAAGAGCTCTGCACTGTGATGTAGCCTGGAGGCCTTAAGAAAAGCAAGTACTCACAAGGCTCCAATCAATTAGACATACATGTATCATGGCAGTGTCATGACAGCTACTCTTAAACCACAAAACAAAGTCTTTTCTGTTCAGAGTTTGTTTTTTACTGGCAATCTTTTTTATGTTCTAGCTGACATAGATGATAAAAGGGTGCCTGGGAATGTTCATGTGAAAGCAAACATTTCATTGTCTCTTAATTATTACAATAACCCAAGTTTATGACATCTTGTTTCTTACTTTACATGTTTTGCCCTACTATTTTCACTTTTATTTTTTTCTATGAAACAAACGCTACCACTGTGATATGTAATGTGAAGTGGAGTTGAAGCATAGTATATGAAACATGAATGTAGTCTTAGTGACGTTGCACAATGGTTTCCCAAAAGATGTCATAACGCTCACAGATGGCGGTCACCATATTGGATTGGACATATTACATTCTAGCTAAAACCAGCAAAGAAAAGTAAATCAGAAACAAAAATATAACAAATAAAGAAATAAGAAAAAGAGACCAAAACAAATGTTTATACAAGACTACAAACATGTTTCATCTGGCATGTTTCATTTTAATATGAGCTCAAATCAGGAATCCTTGGTTTTTGGAGCCAGCCTCAAGTGGACACTTGAGGAACTGCAGTTTTTTGCACCTCTACATTGGCCTCATTTTCATCCCTGGTGGTTGCTGCTTGGTTGCAGCAGTTTTTGAAGAGAACAAAGTCATAGAGTAGGGTAGCTGGAAACAAAGAAAATACACAAAACATGACATGTCATTTAAAACACCTCGACATTTTAATTTATGGCTAGAAACTGGACTGAATCCTGGTTGAAAACTTTCATTGGTTTATTCCATCAGAATTGGAAGAACCACAACTCAAGGACCCAACGTTTTTTGTGACAGTGCCATCAAGTGATTTGGTGAGCACTGACACCTTTCTATCAGAACCAGCTTTAACTTATTCAGAAGTTTGAGTTCCAGTAGCTCTTCTGTTGGATCAGACCACATGGGCCAGCCTTCACTCCCCAAACGCATTATTGACCCTGTATCTGATTTATCCGAATTCCTTCCTTGGACTTCTTTTGGTATGAACTGACCACTGCAGGATGGGAACACCCCACAAGAGCTACAGTTTTGGAGATGCTCTGTGCAAGTTGTCTAGCCATCAGTTTGGTAATTATCAAAGTCGCTCACGTCCTGACACACACACATTTTTCTGGCTACCAACACATCAACTTCAAGGAACAAATGTCCATTTGCTGTCTAACATATCCCACCCTCTGACGCCTGCTGATGTGACAAGATAATAAATGATGTTCAACTCAGTGGTAATAATGTTATGGCTGATTGATATAAATGAGACATTATGCAGCATTAGTTCATTACCTGCCATGACAAAACTACACATCAAAAAATGTGTCATATGTTGGCCCAAAGTTTACCATCATTAGTGGAACCAATTAAGTGCTTAAGTGATGATGGAAACAGAGGGTTTTGGTAGTGATTGTCTTTCTGCTTTCGTAACTAACCTGAGTTAAAGTTCTTGGCTGAATTCATACATCCCAATAATTTTCCAGCTCCAAAACTTGAACAGGAATGGTCGCAAAAATTAGACTTTACGTACCTGAAACAAAAAATATTCTTAACTCTCATAAAAGCATACATACAAAAACGATTTGAGTTAAAAAGCATATGAACTTTCTTGTTACCATCACAAAGAGAGTGACTTTATGACCTCTTTGCTGTGGTGAACACAGGGAGAAAAACAGACAGAGCGATCACTGAGAAAGACAGATTAAGAGTCATAAGACATTTAACAGACTGATAAAACCAAACCACACAGAGAGGTTGGCGTCAGTGCAAAACGCTAATACCACTTAATATGCACTTATCTTTCTTGCTGCTGATCTAATGAAAGTACATATTTCCAATCTGAACGCTTGTTGAAGATCTGCCTGTAAGCCAAAAACACAGCAGTGAACTTTGGCTGGACAAATGCACAAAGCTCTCATTGAACTCCTCCCTCTGAGATAAACTCACTGCTGATCAATGACATAATATCAAGACTGAAACAAAGACTGACTGTTTCTGACTTTCTTTTTTTCTTGTAAGAGTTTAACAAAAGTTTGAAGTTTGCTGGAGGGAAACTGTGACATCATATGTTAGAATTCCTCCTCATTGGCCACCGAGTCCTGGGAAAGGAAAGGTTTGATGCCCAGAGGGGAAAGAAGAGTGACAGCCAGAAATCACCATTTCACTGTTAACACCTACATGCTAAAGCAGGCTGCATGTGACACCTGGGTGCTAAAGTGCTAACAAGACAACATGGAAGCCTTTAGCAGATGTGGAACAACCTATTCGGGGTGAAAAGCTGAATGAGGTTCTTCCCTTTCAAGCTATAAGATGATACCTGTTTAATAACTGATACTAAATCAAGGCTAAAACTGAAGGAGATGGTGTATTTGCTGTAACAAGCCAAAGACTTTGCAATGAGAAGATCCAAATTTGTATTAAAGTCACTCCTATAAACCTAAGCCAAATCTTCTTCTAACTCTTTATTTATTTTTTTATAATTCACTTTTTTTTATTGTTTTCAAGAAAGTGCAAAATTCAGGAAGAAATAAAACAATACAGAAAACAAATACATTTCGCATAAAAAGTAGTAATAAGGCCAATGACAAAAGAAAGACATAACGATACCAAACAAACAGTAATAAAAACAAAAATAAATAAAATGAAATAAACAAACAACAAGCTAATTTCTCACTGGGAAAACACCGAGCTCAGTGCAACCACTCACACATTCTCATCACACTCATCCACAAAGGTAGTTATTCCGTATTTTATTATCTCCATAAAGGGGCTCCATATGTCCAAAAACATCTCCTGTCCGTTATTTATCTTAAAAATTAGTTGTTCATAGGTAGCTATTTTAGTAATTTCTCCCAGCCATTCATTAAAAGAAATGTTACTTTTAGTTTTCCAGTGTCTGAGCACCATCCTACATCTTGTGGTAAGAGCCAATCTACACCACAGAGTCTGGCGATATGACAGTCTAACTCTTTATTTTAAAAAAGGTACATTAAAGCAGTTTCAGATTATAATACATCATGTTCCAATATCCCATACTGAACAGATACTGTAAAAGACAACGATAAGAATACTTACTCTGTTCATTTGATATAAAATATTTATTTAAAACTTGGTGGTGTTAAATTTTGAGTAATTGCTTCACAATCTCCAATAACATTTAAGGAAATGATGTTCTTCTTGCAAACTTCCCCATAAATATGTCAAGTAGACGTGCCAAGAGGGAGTGAAATGCCACACATTTTTTGAACGTAAGCCCTTTAAAGATTCGCTCTTCAAACTGCTTCTCTTAATGTAGCCTGGCAAATTTCAACAAAGCAGATGAGATGGGTAAATTATGCTGTAGAAAAGAAAACAAGAATACTCTGCCAAACAGTTTAGACATATATCAAACCAATCTAATGCAGCTGTAAGTGCTTTATGTTAGGCTGTATTCAAACTAATGGCATGAAGAAAGAACTGGACCTTAAGGCCTTTCAGTTTAAAGACCGTTGCTTTAAACTCTGAAGGTTTTGCAAACAAAGATAATTCAAGATACAAACAGTCCAAGCAAGTTTGCCTCTTTACAGACAACCCTCATGACACCTGTCATGGTTTACTGCATCTATGTAGACAGACAGACAGATAGACGGACAGACAGTGCAGCCACCCTCATTGTTTGTTCTTTGGTGTCCTGCATAAACACACACCCAGAGTCCTATCTTTACTATCGAAACTGTCCCTGCAGCGTGGATCTCCCCACTGAAAGGTCACCACAGTTTGCTGCTGTCGCCACTGAAATGTCACCATGTCACTCCAGCTCCTGCTCCACTCAGCCTCTCTGTTTCTCATGTAAAGCCTCTAAACAATCATCTACAGTCTCACTGCTGAGGCGTGTGAAAACATCAAACATCCTGCAGAACAAAATGAGCACATCCTAGACAATGCTCCTGAGATTTTGTAATGTCACACAGCGCTCAATATAAGGGAATAAACAGTTCTGTAACTGTAACTGAGCTCTTTTATCAGAGAGCTCTGTTTACTGAATTTGGCGCCTGAACGTTACACAAAAAGCTCTTTTATTCGAGTCCCTGTTCACAGCAAACAATAACCATTTTTGGGGTGAAGGAGAATAAAAACAGGAATGAATGCGGGCGCCTGTGGAGAGTTGTTGTCAAAACGTGCTGATAATAAGCTCGGCATGGCTCATATTGAACACACAGAAACAGAGCGAGGCTATCTGAGTCGTCTGTGGGAAAGAGACAGACCTCAGTGTGGGAAACTGCCTTCTTTTGATACGGCGCTGAAGATCAGCAGTCTGCTATCATCTGCGATGGAAAAGTTCAGCATGGTTCCAAGGGGGCAAAGAGAGACAGAGGGTTTTTGTCTGTCTTTCTGACCTCATGTTATCCCAATGAGCTCAGCTAATAAGCGCAGCCTTTGAGGATACTTGATAAATTGCACAGATAAGTGGTTTGATACAAATCTCCAACCACCAAATTTGGCCTTTTGGATTGAAAATTAAATTGTTAACTGTGAGTAGCTCATGAAATCAAGCCTTTCTCTGTCCTTCTCTCCCCTCTCTCTCCCCCTCCTGGCTGTCTGTCTCTAGTCCTCCTGGCTCCAGGCCTGAGTCACATGGTTGACTGATCAAGTCGGGGTGTTGAGGCGAGCTCAGTGGGTGAAGCGCAGGAGCTTCGACGGGTTACTGCTGGGGCTGAAATCAGTCTAAGTAGGCCAGGCTGAACACAAACACACCTCGCCTCCCCTCCCATGCCTCCCGTCTCTCTGTCCTTCCTTCATCCCGCTCTGCTCGGCCACAGAGTTCACCGTGTCCACAGGCTCACCTCTGCACTCTCACACCAGCATGGAAGAGTGGATGGATGAATAAATAAAGTCAGTTGCACAAAGTACTTTAAGTGTAATAAAAATATGCAGCTTTATTGATTTTTTTTTTTCAACCAGAAATCAGTTTGGACATCTTAAGGTATGGAGCTAACATACCTAACCTAACTTGATACACATATGGACTGACCTCAGTCTCCTGGATGTAGGTTCTTTCAGTGCCAAAATAGAGTTCCAACATCATCACACTTTTTTACTTTCATATACCCTTTTTCGACCAACGTGAACCGGGTTGTATTTCCGGGCTGGTGCTCATGCTGGTTCAGAGCTAGTTGAACTAGCAAACCAACATGGCACCTGTTTGTTTTTCCACTTGCTCGAGACCGCGGAAGAGGCATTTCATGACGTCAGATTTACGTGACAGCTTTTCCCAGCAGCACTAGCGCAAACTTTCCCTCACAACAACAACAATGGCGAACAACGGCAGCTTGTCTCCTTAGCCGACCACTGCTTTGCCTTGGAATCCATCAGTCTCTTTTTTTTTTTTTCGCTGCAGGACAATGGCGGAAACAAGTTCGGTTTGTGTTTTTGATCACGGCAACTCCACACCCCGCCCGTCGCCCCTGACGTAAGCGGTTTGCGGTTCTAGACCAGCAAAGAGTTGGAGCCGCTCTGGAACCAGTTTTCCCGGCCGGGAGCCGGTTCACTAGCAGTCGAAACACGAAAAACCGGTTCTCAATTTAGTGCCTGCTCCGAATCGGCCCTGAAACTGCCTCGGTCGAAAAAGGTTATACTGACCTCACAGGAGCGTAATATTGGTGTCCAACTGTGTGATTTCACATTGCATTACAGCGTTGCAGAAGCTAAAGAGGTAAACATACAGCAAGAGCTCCACATACACACACGCTCAGACATACACACAGATACAGCACTGTTCTGCCCTGACTGGTCCGCCAGCTCACAGTGAACTGATATCGAAGGTGAGATGTTACAGGGGCACAAATACTGCGCCTTGGACTAGCAGCAAGGAAAGGGCTTTTGACTCATTCATCCACCTCAAACAGACATTTGCATTCATACTTTGTCGACTTATTACAATGGTAAATCAATGCATTTCTATCTTGGATGCAGCATGCAGAAATGACCCCAGAATGGTACCAACAGCTTCCTATTTTAAAGCATTAGATCCCTGAGAAAGCTGCCACGTTTGATAAGATGGTAGCGGGAACAGGCTGCATCCTCATATGGCTTTTTCTTTTAGTAAAGCTAGCTAGCTAATTACCTGTCCTTTTTAAAAAGCAACTATGTAGCCTAGGTTTCTAGCTTTCACTTCTTGGGTTAACTATGAACTCAACATCATATAGGCTTCTCCAAAATGTTGTAAAGGGAAAGACTTTAAATACTTAGGTCTATGCTAGAGGATGAAGACCTTACCGCACTTACTGCCTCTCAAGTGTCATTCAACTGCCACTAAGTAAAGAGCATATCAGTACATATATCACAGGATGATTTTATTGTCTTTCACAGTGGAATAATTTGCACAATAACTCCACAGTTATTATACAATAAAATGCCTTGATTCATTATTTTGATTGTCTGTTCACTCATCCTCAATTAGAAAGAGGTCAAAGGTCAGGAACAGTTACAGTAAAGCCAGAAGAACAACAAGTTCATCATCTTGCAATCACGTCTGGACAATCTGACACTTCCTACTTTAACAACAGGAATCCATCAGAGTGAATCAGCACACTTTGAAAACACCTGCTAGAGTTTTTTTTTCTTCTCTTTTTCACCACGGACGGAAAAAAAGGAAACATAGGACGGAGGGGGAAAGGTTGAATTCTCAGGCTGCCCCGAACCCACCAACCCCCACCCCAATACAGGCTCATTAACTCAATTCATAATCGTTCCCTTTCGCCCCTCTCCTCCCTCCTCCTCTTGACCCTACTAGTGGGTTGGGCAGTTGGGGTGAGGTGGCTGAGCTCATTAGGGAGAGGACCATCACTTGCTTTGCTCTTAAAATAACTGCTGCTGCAAAGTAAAAGCCTCATGGCAGCAAACATGTTAAATTTTTTTCTCTTTCATGTTGAGAAAATGTTTTGTTTTCTGATATATTTTTTTCTTTTTCTTTACGTCCTTCATGTTTCCTTTACTCTCTCTTTTTCCCCTCTGCCCAGTCCAGGCAGCTTGAAGCAGAACCACTAAATGGGGATAATTGGGCGGAAAGTGGCCGGCCCTTGTCTGACCAATCTTCTCACACAACAATCAGCAGATTGTTCCCGGTGACACAACAACCCAGAGTGTAGATTCTCGCTGTAATTAGCAAGCAGCTACCGACATCCACGTCAGATGCGGTTATACGTTGCGAATCGATTGAAAACTCCCTCGCCTGCTTGTTTTTCCAACAACCCAGCCCTTTCATTCACCCTGACCTGTCTTTTTGGATTGTTTTGAGCTGCAGCGGGTGTCCGCTCACAGCGCTGGATCGATGCTGCGCGAGGATTTGTTTGCTGTCTCTGGAGAGGAGACGGACGGTCAGTTGGAGGGGCTGTACTTTTTTTTTTTTTGTGCCTGAGTGGACACTGGTTAACCATCTAATGAGGGCAGAGGGAACAAGTCCACACAACCCAAGCAGCAGGAACTCTCTCTCTCTCTCTCTCTCTCTCTCTCTCTCTCTCTCTCTCTCTCTCTCTCTCTCTCTCTCTCTCTCCCTCCCCTCTACACATACTGTCCTCAAGCAAACACACAAACACACACACACACACACACACACACACACACACACACACACACACACACACACACACACACACACACACACACACACACACACACACACACACAAGGATGAACTTTTTTTGACACTTGCTTGGTGTACACTCAAACATACACAGCGTCAGGAAATGTTTGTCTTCCTTTTAAGTTCCTAATCCTCTGCTTCTTGTGTTAACATAGGTGCACACAATCTTCTGCTTTATCTCTGATTACACACACACGCACGCTAACGCACACACACACACAGCCTAGAGGGTTCATAGAGTGCTCACAGTCACTGGCTGCTGTGTTTGTTTGCTTTACAGGCAACATCCAGCGTGCACCAGATAAGAAGTTCTCTCTCTGCTTACTATTTCTATTTTGAGCTTGAACACAAGAGTCAATGTTCAGCAACTCACCCCACCTTGATCAATGTGATGACTTTTATGGATTTTTGTTTGTTACAGACCAGCAGCGGTTCTCTGACAGTGCTGACTACCATCCTCTTCTTAGTCTGCAAACATCATCACAGTCAGTTCAGCACCCAGTAGCTCTCTGCAGGTCCTAAATTGGTAATAGAGCAGGTTTAGTTGGTCCCATTCAATCAATTTTGCTAGTTTTATAAGCATTAACAACATATTGACATGTACATGATATCCATCCATTATCTATACCACGCCAGTCCTTACCATTAACTTAAGCAGGAGTTGGGTCTTAATACTTTGCCTCACATCCTCAGTGTGTTATTTAACAGAGTTGCATTTCATGGATAAAGGACCTTTAGGTGAGATCTAAGTCAGTTGAGCATTCTTAGGTGACTCTCATCACTATTGTTGGGTGATCTCTGTCTTATGGTTACAGTAGTTTAGTTAAAACATACTCAGGTTTAACATCAAAAAAAGCGTTGAAAGAGTTTTAGGAAAAATTATGTTTTCGGCTTAAAATAAAAATCTTCTAAAGCCTCTGTAAGGAACTTTTGGTGCGTGTTGATTTTGGCACCCCCTCTGGACAAAACGGTACATCTCGACTCTTGATTTTTCTGCATCCCACTGTCTATCACTTGCTCTGACTTTTGACTTAAAGCATCTGTCTCTGACACCTTTGAATGTTTGAACTGACTGATACTCTGTCATAGTGAATTGTGGGTAATGTAGGCAACATGTTTTGAGAAACATGATGTAAAGACCACATCCCCACAGATGTGGCCATCTTCTTGCGATGTCACCTTTAAGGTGGAAAGCTTGTTGTTGTCACCAACCTGTACTGCATTGTCCCAGGTTTTAAGTCATAGGCCTAGGGTAAAGCTCACTGGTCATTTTTAAGCTTAACAAGCAGCAGAACATGTGAAGCTCCCCCTTCAAGATTTCTTTCTTTCTTTATTAGGATCCCCAGTAGCACAAACTTACATATCAACTATTCTTCCTGGGGTCCAACACATACACAATCATGCACACTAACACTCTTTGCTGTTATTGTCACATAAATGTGTAGCCAATGCAGTATAGTGCATATTTCGCCCCTCGACAAACTGGCTTCTGTAAGGATTAAAAAAGGAAACAGACACTCAATTGAGGCTTAAATCCAGAATGTTAAAATTATGACATCCATTTCTTGCCTGCACCATACTCTAGATTATCATTGTTTATGTGACCTATATCGACCTGATGGTTGACATTCCACATATGAAATGTTCAACAAAGTGATAGAAGTGTAGATTCCTCCTTTAACAAACTCTAAAATGTCACGTAAACTAAATTGTGCTCTTGAAATGAACCTTCCACATTCGCAGCGCTGTTCCACATCGCCTCAGTTTTCAATTAAATTTGCTACATGACATTTTATGTGACTGTTGACCTTATTAAAACCAGTCCGACAGACGCATGCTTGTTTTAATGCATGGTGTCATAACCCAGCTAAAGAGCCAAGACAACAAAAAAGGAAAACCATATGTAAACAAACATGATTTATTTTAATTAAGCAACATAATTGAGGTTGTGATGTGCAAGTGTAAGAGGCGTCAGTGGTGTTAATGTGGTTGAGTGTGAATAAGTCAGTGTAGAGTGTTTCCATTGACAGGATTTTGGCATGAAGGTTTGCTAGGTAGTGAGTAATGTTATTTTGTACTCAGCTCAGACCGAGCAGAATTTTTTTGTCTTCCTGCACCCCTTTAAATAATTAATGTTGACCTGCTGCTACTTTTAATGTTCACAGTCCAACTTTGCTTTTATATTGCTGCTGGTGCCACTATTAACACCATCAGTTCTATCGATTTTTACCAGAAATAGAGGTCCTTTCTTACGGGCATGAACAGTGGTTGTTTTGTGGTCACCCAATGAGTGACATGGAAACATTCCCATCCTTTACGCATAATATTCATACAGACTGGATACGTCAAAGAGGTCACACAGGGCCGTAACCTGGAGTCCTCGCTTCATGAGAAATAGAAGACGTCTTTTATCATCAAGCGTCTTAGAGACGGGGAGCAGACATGGATGGCTGTGAGATAGCCATCGCTGAGCGTAAGTGATACTGCTGAGCGGGGAGTGGGTCATCCTCATGGCCTATAAGTGATGACAAACTAGATGTCTGATGGTCCTAGAGTGAGAGTCTTTCCCAGCAGAATGACTTTACTCACATTTTAAGGGAAAGAATTGGCCTCCGAGTGAGAGCTGACGACCGCTGTGTGTGCATTGGCTTCCTTCTCTGAGTGAAATTAGTAATGTGTGCCTCAGGTGAAGTTAGGTCAGCGTTGTGTTTGTGTATTTTTGTATGTGTGAATGTGTGCATGTTTGTTTTGAGTAGTGAGTAGTGTGTAGGGGGAAGTCCAAATATCAAAGGGCTGAATGTCAAGCAGGAAGTCTGACGTGGAAATCAAACATCCCATTAAGTTGTCAGAGGCAGCCAAGAGCAATAACAGCAGCTGGGCCTGTGTGTCCACAGACAGGCAGACATAGGCTATACTAAATTGCTGCCCTAATTATAGGACTGTCTCTCTAGAAGAGCATCTAAAATACACCCAGTTATTTACAAATAATATAGGTAAGAGATCAGTTATCATGCAAATGTGTCCCTGAAAGCCCTGGGAGTAGTTTTAAACTGGTAATACTGCTGCCTTTTATGACCCACAAAAGCAAACAAGACCATCAGAAAGAGGATTTATCTCTATGTATTACCTGGTTGTGTTACATACTTGATTCCGATTGGTTAAACCCAAAACAGCAGTGATTATACAGCAACAACAGGGACAACCTCATCACATACCTCATATCAGATCAATCCACGGAAATGAGTCTAGTACATTTCGCTCATGCCTGTTGACTCTGTAGCAAAGCGTTAGTGTCTGTGTCAGGATGGTCCTGAAAGAGGGGTAATGATAACAATTACCGAGCACTGATGTGAAAGAAGCCTGAGGAGCTACTTAGCCCTTAGTATCTCTGATACGGAAAGGGGAACAACATCTTGTCCTTCTATCCAGGCAAGGACAGCAGCATCAGGGTCCTGCTCAATATGCATATCACCTGTTCATTTTCCATTAACTCTTACAAGTTGCATAATCATGTAAGAGCTTTCTCAGCCTGCAGCGTACTGATGAGCTGTTAGGGTCAGTGGGATTCGAAAGAGACAAAAATACAATCAAACTAAATGATCAATGATTCTGACATGCCATTTATTGTGTACACAACAGGAAACCTTTGGGAACCATGGTTTACGGAGAAGGAACGAGCTTCAACGGACTCAAGAAAGAGGGAAGAAACTTCTTGAGAGATCTGAAGTCACCTGGTGGTGCAGGTGTGTAAACTGTTAGCCCATGCTCACAAACAGAGGGAGTTTCTGTTGTCAACAGTACTAACCATACTATACCTTGTGGGTAATACACTTACTATTGACAGGTACCTCATACAACAACACTTCAGAAAAATCAAACAATCCCTTTTTAACCAGGCTTGACTATGATCATATTTTTATGAAAATGAGTGAAGTAAATCAGTGAATTAGCTCACGAAACTGATAAAGAAGATCTATCAGAAATATCCTTTGGTCTTTCAGGAAACCGGTGATACTAGGCGGTTCACATTAAAGTCTGTTAAATCTGCTGATTAAAAAAGAAAATTCCGTTTTAGCCCCCTCCTCGCTCCATACCTGACACCTCTGGGGCTTCGGTCGCTTCCCTCCGGGGGGGCTTATGGGAGTCAAGCCCGGTGGACGGACAGGGTGAGCCAGAACACTTGCAGGGTCAATTCCACATGTGACCGGTGTTTCGTATTTAATGAGAGCTGCTGTCACTTTGAGTCAGGGCAGTCAGCGGAGAGAGAGGGGGAGAAAGAAGAAGCATGAGGAGGGGAAGAAATGTTTGATCTTAAGTACAGTTTGGGAGTTAAAGAGAGGAATCTAGTACATTTACTTTTTAAATACAATCTTTTTGGACTCTGCAAGTTTTAAAAGTTTTCATAACAAACTCAGAAGTGACATAACCCCTATAATCCCACCCCTTCTACTGTGCACCCTTGTCTCCCACTTCCAACCCACATTCCCCTGGTGTTCCAAAGCACCCCCCCCCCCCCCCCCCCCCCCCAATCTGCTCCCGCAGTCCTGGCCCACGCTGGACCCTCATTAGGTCATGTGTACTCAGTCCTGTTGTTCCTGCGTCCCTTAATTTCCACTGTTATGGGGACAAAGGGAGGCACAAAGCGCATCGCAGCCCCGGGTCCTTGCACTCGACCTCATTCGCTCATTACTGTCGCCATAGAAACTCACTCCCCTCATCACCTCCAGGCGACCCCTCCCACAGTGTGTGGATGAGTGGAGTTTTTATATGGAGCCTTATGAAGGGGTGAAAACTTTTGACAGCAGCAACTACTGTGTGAGCGAATTATAACTCTCACTGCTTATGTCCTTATGTGTGTTTATGTGTGTGTGTGTATGTGAGCAGGACTTTGTGACAATACAGGTTACCTTTTAAGGCCTTTTTCCTTTCTGGACTCTTGGTATCATGTCATTTCTGTCTGATGGCACAATGCAAAGATTGGATCAGCTTTCTTGACCCTGGAAAAGCTCCATGGACTTTCTAATGAACTTCCTTGTGACAAAAAAGATCTTCTTAATCAGATATCAAAAGCAAACACTACCATTTAGACTTGCTTCAAGTCACTTAGAATCATGGTAATCGGTAAGACGTCACTTAAATATTCATGTATTTTGTAGGTGGTTTGAAAAACTTGATCACCCTTTTCTCTCAGGTGAGAACTATAATTTAATGATATATTATGTGCTGTTTGACCAATTATGAAAAAAACAGCTTTTAACCAGGAGTAATCCCCTGAAGGTTCCTTTAAGTTTGACACAGAGTCAACGTTTTATTCCCAATTTGCCAAGCTTGTTGCTATTTTTTTAATTCCACAAACTTAAGATCAGCTTTAATTTATCACCAGTTGCTGGAAGAAAAGCTTCAAGAAAGAGAAAGATTAGATTAGATTAGAACTTTATTTGTCCACAATGTGGAAAATTGCCTTCGGCTTCACACAGACAAACAGACTATACAACATTTGAAGACAAGACTTGACACTAAAGAAAACAAACAAACATACAAGCATTGTAACACACGTGAAGCACAGGGTCAGCAGCAGAGCCGCGCCTCTGTGAAGACAAATGAAAAAAAGACGCTCCTTCCGTTTGATCAGTTCCAACATATTTGAGATATGGAATCACAGAGAAATGAAAAGTGTATCCTGGAAGCTTTCATTTCTCTTTTTGCAAACAAGGCAAAATTTGTCAATCTTTCGGAAACTTTTAAGGTTTATTTTTTAGAAACCTTTAGATAAGTTACAATGTGGAAATGATGGTGAGTCTGAGTCTAGATTTCCCAGTTTAGGTATAGTTTTCTCTGTGCAACCCTTCAGCTGTAAGCCTTCTATAGCCACACTTACTGTATGCACACACACACACACACAAAAGAAAGGGCTCCCTCTGCTGAGCTTAGAGCCCATCGCTCTCTCCGCCCCCTCCCCTTCTCTCCTCTGTGAGACCAGCTCATCAACACCCATCTGAACCTTCTACCTGTGTTAAGCTCTTTTTCCTGCACTGTCACGTCCAATCACCATCAGTGATCAGGTCATTTTCAGTGCTTTGTTCTTCCTGCAGCTTTCAGAGGTGCCTGAATGAGTCCATGGATCAAAAGTGCATCTTTTAAAACCCTGAATGCAAAGAAACACAGTGATATTTCAACTACATTAAGGTATACTTGCATTGAGCAGTGAATTCAATGCATTTTCAACATTTCAATGTTTAGGCAATCTATCTGTATGACAACACTGCATCTTTTATGATCCCCTCATGTACACATAGTTGTTCAAGCAAAGGAGAACAGCCACTGCTTGATGCAATTTCCTTGTAAAAATATATTTTGCAATGAAAACCATTTATTTTGAAAGTGAGGGTCTCCATGCCGTAAGAAAAGAGGGGATGCAAGAGTAGAGTAATTGTGTTTGTGAGTGCAGCAGGAAGAGCAGGCCAAGCAGGCTGGGTATCAGCACATCAGACAGTGAGGTTGGTCTGCTGCGAGAGACTAGAGGCCTGTATGGACTCGCCCTGCAGTCCCCAGGTGAGCCCTCAGCGATACTCATTATTATCTCCCTGAGGAATGCCACCCAAGTCAGATGGAGAGGCTGCAATTTGAGAAAGAATCCGGAAAAAACATCCAAATAAATGCAGCGTATTGTGTGAAGACTGGCGAATCATAAAGGGTGTACAAGTGCATTCTGTTTTGAAGCCTTTCTGACACATCAGGTTAACAAGATTGCAAAGTGAGGGTGCTCATGTTGTCACTGCAAAAAAATACCCACTGCATAAAGACAACTGTATTGGGGCGCTGGTGGCCTAGTGGTCTATGCGCCCCACATAGAGAGGCTACAGTCCTCGTTGCAGAGGTCGCTGGTTCGACTCTCGGCCGCGACCATTTCTTGCATGTCTTCCCCCGCTCTCTACTCCCCACAATTCCTGTCTCTCTTCAGCTGTCCTATCAAATAAAGGAAAAAAGCCTAAAAATATAACTTAAATAAAAGACACGTGTTAAAAAAAACAAAGCAATGTACAGTAGCTGCAAAAAAAATCCAATTCTGCACAAGTATGATGAGACGTGATATTTGGCGGTCCACAGTGAGATCTGCTCTTGAATTCCTCATCATGACGCAGCAGAATAGGATACAAAGGGAGGTGCAGTGAAAGTAAATGAAAAGAGTAAAAGAGATCAATGTAATTTGGATGAGATGTATTTTTAATGAGGCTCCAGTCATGGAGGGGTTAGAGAGCAGGCTCATCTGCAGAGCAGCGAATGGGGGGAGCGGAGACGAGGCAGTCGGGTCGCTATTGATCAAAGGGCTGCTGGAGGTAGGCTGGCACCATGACGGGGCCAGGGTGACCTGCACTGCTGTACAGTATGAGGGCTCAGTATATAATAACTGGACTGAGGCTGGACATCACCTCATGCTCCTTCATCAGACTCTTAAGAGAAGCTAAAGTTTTGCTCAATTTGCAGGAGGACACCTATTTATGTCGTATGATGATGACTTGTTGATTATAATATTGATGACAGCTCTTTTCTGTTTATGATTTAATGAAATGTACTCATTTAATTTTTTATGTGTAGGTATGACGGAAGAACATCTGATACTTAGAGTTTAATAGGGGACTGTTGCCTCACTGCTAGATGGGTCCTGGTATGAACCCTGGCAGTTTGTGTGTTCTCCCTGGGGTGTGTCAGCCCTGTGATTGTCCAGGGTGTACCCCGTCTTTGAACAAATGACAGCTAGGACTGGCTCAAACCACCCGGTGACCATGATTAGGATAGGCAGTATAGGTAATGGATTGTTAAAACATAGTATAAAAACATTTCACATTCTAAATATAGAGACAGCAATTAGCAGCTAAAGCTTTGAGGTTATGGTGCAGATTAAGGAAATGCACAGTGAGACAAGCTGATGCTCTTCTTCAAATTCCATCAAACTTAAAAAAAACTTGCTAAAAGTTCTCAAATCTTAAAAACAAACGTAGGTGTCAAAAAAATTGCCTGGGGAAAATGACTCATGTCAGTTGTTTTTTAAAATCTGATATGTCAGACAATTTTAAGAAAATAAGTGTAAACCTATTGGATCTATTTTAGATATGTTGGCTCTATCAACTGTCAAAACAAGCACACTGAAATGTTAATCATTAAGTTCTGCAACCATACTGCTCAGGCATCATGTGAGAAAAGCTGTAACCTTAGTTTCAATGATATCCAAAAAATTAAGATTACCCCCCCCAAAAAAGACAGATTCCGGCCTACAACTCAAACAGGTTTCAGAGTCTGACTCCAAACCCTTTGATGACTAGGACACAGACCTAGACTAATGTCTCTCCAGGTGTGATTAGACTTACTTCATGGCTCCAGTGAAGAAGTCCAGCAGCATACCAGCAGAGTGACAACGCTCAGTGGGACCAGGACAGTTGCGTTAAAGCACCTCAGGGTGGTTTCTTGGCTTGTGTGACTCGAGGGAGGGTGTCACATCCTCCTTTAATCATTAAAGAAGCAGGAAGACCCCCACCTTTTATCCACCATTACCATTTAACCCCTCTGGCTTGTGTCTCTCTTTCTCTGTAGCCCCCAGCTATAGGAGCTCCTCTACAAACCAGCCCAGCCTTCCTCCCACCAGTGGAGACAGACCAGTGGCTCCACAGCGCCTGATAATCGATGTCTGCCCCTCAGCACCCCGAGGCCCCAGCCTGCCTCTTCAGCTCCTCTTAAGGTCCCTGATACACACAGGAGCACAATCACAGATGTAAAATACACATCCATGAGCATCTGCACTCAAATATGCAAAGAATAAGTACATTCAAACACACACAGTAGTCCCCTGATCCCAGTGAGAGGGGTGCATTAATGCTGCCCGCTCCCTCTGTGTCTCCAGCCCTCCCTCTGCTCTGCAGACACAGACATTGACTGCTGGATCACAAACCCTTTACCTGAGTCAATAAAAGTCCCTGCACAGAATTGATTTGGCAGGGGGGAGAGTGGAAGTGGGGACAAGGGGGGGCGAGCAACAGGACTCTGAAATCCATAGATGGATTTTTGACTCTCTGAGGCCGGCGTTGTCAGTCATCCTCTTTTGTTTGCTGAGAAACCAGAGGGGAAGGACTGACTCGACAGGACACTGAGCAGACAGCGTTATCTGTCGCAGACTGATTGTGCAGGATGTTTGACTGTTATGCATCAGAAATATTGATAGAAGTAAAAGTAGATAGGTTGACAGATTTCCCTTTTTTAAGACATAACAAAATTATTTTATTTCTGCTTTCTGTTGCATTTTGACTCAGAGTTAAACTTTGCTGCTACAGTTTAAATGTCATCTGAGCCTCTGTGCATTTTGCAAGCGCCCCATAAATATTGCAGAGGAAGCTGGCCCCAAATGAGAGTGATGAGTGAAGGAAACAAGGCAAGGAAAAGTTCGCCATCAGTTGTAAACCCCTCACACACAGTCTGGACCTCTTTTACAGCCCTGCAAACATTGTTGTAGTGTTTGGGGAATAAATGAATGGTGGTCAGCACAGAAACCTAAACTAACATGATTACTAAATTACTGTTGATTAATGCTTTGTGAACTTTGTTCAGTTAATGTTCAAAAGCACTTTCTTTAATGAGTAGAATTTGTAAAAGAGAGGTCAGATTTCAGCAAATAAACAGAATGGGAACATGTTTGAGCTGGAAACACTGCTTCATTTTGAGCCCCTTTTTTTCCTTATAACTCTGTCAACAGATGTGTGAACTAGCAATGAGGCGTGCTTCCTTAAACACATTTTAATTTGCATTATGGAATTTTTCATTAGGGAAGCTGTATGGAAAGTGCAAACATTATCAGTTATGCAAAAGAGATTATGCATGCCTGAGGTGTCTTTGAAATTGTAACATGTGGGAGTTTAAATTCACATGACTGCCTCCCTTTGCAGGTTTATTATGCCACAGTTTAAAACATGACTACATCGCTCCTGTTTAAGCATCTTTACACTGGCTCCCTGCATGTTTAGATTTGATTTTAAGGCTCTCAATAGCCTTTCTCCTAGCTATATTTCAGACCTGCCAGTGCAATACAAGCCAACACATACATTGAGATCCTTTAGGTAGAGCTAATGTCAGAATAAATACAGCCTTGGAAGGATAAAAATGCCAGAAAGTGAGGAGCTCTGTTCAGGCAGCCAGACTTGGGAAATCACATCTTCATGTACTGAGGAGGTTAGAGTCAATGTTTTAAAATCAATGTTGCAAAAAGGATGCTTTACTTGGCAAGTTAACAGCAGCAGGAGGGTATATGTGGGACTTCAGGTGAAAGTCTTAAACTCAACAACACCAACAAGTTGTAATGCATAACCATCTTTTGATTAGCATTTTGGAATAATGCATTAAAGAAGCTGTACAGAAAGTGTAAATATTCTGAATTACCCAAAAAGATTATGCTTGCAGGTGACAAAACAAAAAGCATGTAATGGGACAAGGAAATACCTTGTATGGAGTATGGAAATCAAATCAATATTTACCAAGGAAAATGTTTATATGTCATAGAAAACATATCTAAATTACATGCGAAAATGAGCACCACACTCAAGTTTAAAGACTCACATAAGTGCATTTATTTATTTATTTGTTTTTTAAGATTATTTGGGGGTTTTATTGCCTTTATTTGATAGCACAGACTGAATATGTAAGGAGTGAGTGGGGGATGACATGCTCCAAACATCAAGACCAAGAATGGATCGTATAAAACAAGGACTTTAGCTTCTGTAGGGGAGGTACAAACTCTTCCAACCAAGTTAACCCTCCTGTTATGTTGCGGGTCACATTGACCCTTTTTATAGTTCAAAAATATAAAAAAATGTATTTTTTCGCTATGAAACTTCTTCTGCTTGGCTTAATTAGCGTAACAATTGACATATAAAATGAAAATGGCTAATTTAACACATTTGCAAAACCCCCTGCATGTTTATATTACATAGATACTGGTTGTGGGTCAATTTGACCCTGTAGTCAAAGTGGAGGCTAAAAGTGGTCTGAAGTGTCAAAAACTAAATGTTTCTTTGCAACTGTGTTGCTTAAAAAAACGGGGGAATTATCCTCAATGAACCATGATCTGTGCAATTAATTGGACTAAATATACTAATATGCCCTGGGTCAAGCTGACCCATGATCATTATTGCTGTTCCTGAGAAACAAACATAACAGGAGGGTTAAAGCAATCCCAAGTTAGTGCATTTCTAATGAACAAATATGACCTGCATTGCGACATAATGACACTTTACTGTGTTCTTAATAATTTTTGGACAACAAAAATTGAGCTACATGGCACAGAAAGATAGGATTGTAGGTTAGGGCTATTTTATGACACTTAACCACTACAAATGTACAGAAAAATAAATAAGTTGACATGATATCTCCAGACTTAATCCTTTAACCCATGTGTGAATATAAAACTATTACCCCTTGCACACCACCTGCTCATGCTTACGCTCAGGTCTTGTTTTATCAGCGTCAACATAATGGCTCCATGCACATATACAGTCCATACTCTTTCCCCACACACGCAGCATGTTACCTATGAAATGACTTCATGAGTGGCGACAGCTTATCTCTCCCTGTGGACGGGATCAATAGACTGGCGCGCTCTTGTGTTCCTTGTTGATGTGAAACCACATATGCACTGTCGTCCGCTTGCTTTTGGTAAACATGGGCCGCTTTCCCTCCCCCCTCCTCCCTTCAACGCGGAGGGACAAAATGTGGCTGATTTACCCTTTCGTGACTCGGTTTGATACACAGAAAAGTTGTCATGCAGTCGTCAGGTTGTGCTGTGAGGACAGTGGAGACAGGAGGACGTGGAGTCTCTGCTATCACTCCATCTCAGAGAGGGCTTATTGTGTAAACAGCAGGAGCGAGCTGTTAGCTGCAGGCGGCTTGTCCTCTGGTTTCAAGGCAGACTAACAGCTTGTATGGGTGTCAACAAAACGAGACCTCTGTGATGATATCATTTTGTGTTTGTCATGATGTCAGTTTGCATGTTAGAGCCTCTGATAACAAGTGACCGCTGCATTTTTTATATGTCCTCCAGGAACACTTGTGTTGTTCGTTTCAGGCAGTGCGATACTGACACAACTGAAATAGATGGGGACTGATTGCAAAAGACTTTGGCCACTGTTTGGGAACAGTCTCGGCCTGCTGAGCCTCTCTGTGTTTGTCATTAAGGGACTACAACAATCATTTGGAAGTGAAAGTTCAGAAAAGTCAATCAGAGTTGACTCTAAAATAACTACAACTCCTTCTACTTTTACATGTCTCAGCTTATAACAGTACTGACTTGGGTGAACATTTTTAATAAAGTACACAAAGAACAACATTTATTTTTACAACATCAGATGTGAACAGGGTGATTCAGTCAAAATTAAAGTGTTTGTTACAAAGTTGATGGAAGAAATCAATGTTTTGACATTGACATCTAGAACAGTCATGTTTTAAACTGAGGTATCAGAGTTGGAAAACTTCTTTGATGCAGAACTTTTCTGCTCCTCTTCCCTCTTCATCAGCCCTTTATGAAAAACCTCATAAATATTTATGTTCAATCCTGCTAATACACATGTGTAGGGGATGGTTAAGTGTTCCTCATTGCTGAGATGACAGTCAAAGATCACTGAAGCCCCTTTCACACCTCCACTGCACTGCTGAAAATTCATTGGCATTACCTGAGTGTGCTGCAGGTGTCAACGCTAACAACTAAGGTTTTCACCCCGACATAGTTTGCTCATTTTCCTGTCAGCCTCTAAGTAAGCTGTGCATGTTTAGGTCAGGGTGGGATGTCTGTACAGTAAAGATCAGGAGTAGTCACCAGGGGAGTTGACTTAAAGTCTTTACTTTCTTCTCTTTACTGCTCGCCTCAGGTGCCTGCAATTTGTGTTATACTGTTGAGTTTATCTTGCAGAAATGTCCTGATACAGGGTTTAGCAATATTATGCAATACAGGAACTGTTGCCATCGCAGAATATGATTCTCCTGCAGGTGCTGCTCTTCCCATCATCTAAGCAAAACTGAATTTTTAGTCATAAGAGCATGTCTGACAGGGAAAATGTCCTGCGGTGAGGTTCATGCATGCAGGGCAAGTTCTTGAAGAAATCCCAGTGTGTCAGTGTGTCAGTTCCCCCTGCAGTCTAAGCCTAAAGCAGCATAACTAAGAGCTGGGCCAAGCCTGAGCCAGCTCTAACTATAAGCTTTATTGTAAAAGAAAATTTTAAGCCTAATCTTAAAAGTAGAGAGGGTGTCTGCCTCCCGGACCCTGACTGGTAGATGATTTAAAAGGAGAGGGGCCTGATAACTGAAGGCTCTACCTCCCATGCTACTTTTTGAGACTTTAGGTACGACAAGCAGGCCTGCATGCTGGGAGCGTGGCATTCTATAACCAATATCAATATTATTGTACACCCAAACTCTGTTTTAGTATAAATAACCACAACATTTCCCCAATGAGGGTTTCTAAAGCTGTGGTGAAACCCTGACACCCTCCAGCACTGCAGCTTTCACCACCTAACTCCAGCCCAATCACAGCCTCTTTGAGTAAAGCGAGAAGACTCGCTGAAATCCTGAAGAAAAATTATATCATAATTACTCCGACAACATTGAGGAGGGAGGCTCGCCTGGGATCCTGTATGCTCTCCTCACACAATAGGCGTCCACTTTGCCCGTCTGAGAGGGATCCATATCACACGGAGCATTGTGAGGGTCTGCACAAAAGCTGCGGCGAGAGATACTTCGTTACTCGAGTGCTGGCAGATCAGTTTCCTTTGTCTGACATCATTTTACACTGCGAAAGAAAAACTCTCACAGTTGACATGTGGCTTTGTGAGTAACCCTCTGACCCGGCTGAATGTACATTGAAGTCGTTGTGTCTGTTTACACGGACTTACACATGCTAACACCCTGAATAAACACACACGGACAGAGAAGAGCTCTTGTGTCTATATGAAGAGAGTTTAATGACGCTCACAGATGTCAACCAGAGTTTAACAGTTTGGTTGAGTGCTCACTAATTTATACGAGCGCTCTGTGATTACGTTAGGCTCCAGCTTTCTTTGGCAGTGGATTTGAATGAGGAATACATTTGGACTGAGGACAAACTTTGAAGATGTTTTGGACTGTTTATCTTTGGGATGGCTCTCTCGGCTCTTTCATTTCAAAACAGTCTCTTATGGTGTCTGTCACTGACTTTAAATCTCTTTTTCTTGCAGAGTTTGAATTCAGATGAGGGGGATATCTCTCCATCTCTGCAAGTTCATTCTGCCTTAACCTGTTTTTATGCTTATCAATGGTGTGTAAATGGTTCTGCACCTGTCCTAAAGTCCCTACAATTCCCTGAGATTGTAGAGTCATCAGGTTAGTGAGGCAGTCTGTGCAGTTAGACAGAAAGTTGAGCCCTAGAATAGAGGATAGTTTCTTGTTTCATCAAAGAATGGAAGTGAAACAGATATGTTATATTGATGTTTATTTTGGCAATTTGTATTAATGTGTTTTGACTTTATACTCTTCAACAGTGTAATTCCATGTTCTTTTTTTTAAAACCCAGCTTCTTTCTACATGTTTTCAATTTTGGATTTTTGAGTCAAAACCTGGCGTGCAAACTATAGAACAAGCACAGAATGCCTAGGCCAGTTTGAGTCCAATTAAGGAGTATACATGCAAGAGAATGGATCCCCACACTCATTATCTAGGTTTAATGGTCTGACTTCAAGAAATTTTACTTTGTGTGATTTCAGTCAGATGAACATGTTTACATGTGTTTTAAAAGTCCACTTTAATTCATTCATTTGCAATAATAGATTCTTCTAATATCGTGGAAACATACTGACTGACTTCGACAAAGGCTTTTCCCTAGATCATAGTTAACCAATACTTAAAAAACCCTGTCAGAGACAACCTGCTGTCCTGCCAGATTTAACGCCGATGCTGTCACATAATTAAGAAGTGGAGCTCAACACCGGCTGGGTCAGAAAAGACACCATGAATTTAATTTCTGAAAATTAGTTCAGTGACACAGATACTTGTCTCATTTCTGTCATAACTGATGTATCTTCATTTTGCAAAGTATTGTATCCTGTGGCTTGATTTCATTCAACTATTATAGACAAATACATAAATAGTCAAGGTTTGACCTAGATCAATTCTGACAAGTGATTAACCAAGTTAACTTTGAGGCCTTAAGAAAACATTGATTTGAAAACATAAGTCAGCCCGTCCATCCATCCATCCATCCATCCATCCATCCATCCATCCATCCATCCATCTTACAGATGGTCAAAGAGAATGCGTTCTCTGAAGAAAATCCTGTAGTGTTCATATGGGTATCAGAAGACTTAGGTATGCTAGTCTAAATGTACATTTCTTCTGTCAGCTTTTCTAAAAAAACTAGGTTAATGAACAAATAAGTCACAGAGAGACAAGAAAATGTGATTTAAAGGCTACAAAACACCTACATTTTTTTGCAATACATGGTATATGACCAAGTACAACACCTCACACTACTTATTTTTCAATCATGATATTTTTTTATTCATTTTTGCCCAAAATATTTCAGATGTACCTGTCACACAGTCATACTGAATTGATATTACCTTGTATTAGTTAGTATTAGTGATTTAATCTCACAGTTATGATTCCACACAGATAGCTGCTATCACATCCATACCTGGAGACCACAAAATGCAGTCTCCCTGAGCAAAAGTTACAAAGTATGACGCAAGGCATCCATTTTTCCACTGTGCTCTCAGAAACCTGAATCACATTCAAACTCAATTGGCTGTCCACACCTCAGACCTGCTGTCTATCTTCTCATCCTGCTGAGTGCTCCACATTCCTGCACAGCTCAACCTCTCATCCTGCTCCCACATCCTCCTCCTCGCTAAATCCTCCGAAAGAGAGCCAGACGGAGCAAAAAGAGCAGATCATATTGACAATTATTTCAGTGCGGCTGGCTCCAGGCAAATTAGATTGAATGGCCTGGAAAACAAGTTACATTAATCCAATTAGGTTATGATCAGTGGATGCTATTGGGCAGCGGGGGCAGAGCGGAGGCGGGTTTCTTTGTACTGAGCAGCAGATAGAGACGCATAGAGAGGAGACAGAGTCTAAGGCGAGAGACAGAACTGGTGCTAATGCCTGCTCTAACTCAATACAGAGGCTGCCTCGCTGCTTGCTCTGATTGACCTCTCCATTACAACTGACATGACCACCTTGTGTGTGTGTGTGTGTGTGTGGGAGGATTATTCTTAGGAGATCAGATGCAACCAAATTCATTCTGCAGCTGGACCTCACATCCATCTATCTTAATCATTTGAATCCTGTATTAAAGGAATATAAACTGCAGTGACATTTGCAATGGCTGCATGCTAGTGTGTGTGCGTGTGTCATGGTGTGTCAGGGAATGCACAGTTTGCATGTCTGACATTCTGTGCTGAATTCCCTCTTGTAGTCTGGGCAAAGCTGGGCGCCCTTTACCCCACCGTGTCTCTCTCTCTCTCTCTCTCTCTCTCTCTCTCTCTCTCTCTCTCTCTCTCTCTCTCTCTCTCTCTCTCTCTCTCTCTCCATCAGTGGGATGTGAATAATGGAGTAATTACAGGAAGCATGGCCCAACCGCTAAACATTTTCCTAACCAGAGGGACCCTGCGCTTGGAGCGAGGGAAGAAGAGGGAAAGAGAGAGACAGGCAGAAACAGTCTGCCTCTAATTTTCAATATCTGGATTAAAGATTAGCAACTCCTCTGATAGTTTATATTCTATCAGACTCTTGTACTGTGGGTTGTTTGTGCATACAGAGGGTGGTCTTGTCTTACCACAGTCATTTTCTGTATCCTAGGATTTTAGCTTGACATGAAAGAGAATCATGACGTCTAAAAATCACCACAGTCTGAAACTACAGCAGAGAGCTCTCACTGAGACCTGTTTTGGGGGGGGCTGAGTCATTAAAGATTAGTTCTGATGAAGTTTCAGCTGGTTTTGAAGGCATGTGTATAACGTTTGTCAATGTAGCCTTATACATATTTCCTCTTTACCTCGACGATTGGCTTCAAAACAGCGCTCAGGAACAGATGGGTGACTTCCCGAATACTTCTTCCATTATTTATACAGTCTATGGTGAAAACAGAGATGCTCGTGGCTTCGAGGAACACAACATTTTGATGTTGATGGGATACAGTTTGTAAATAGATAATAAAGTCAATGGTTTGACAACAAAAACATAATATTTGTGCCTTCCTTTCAGATTTTCTCTCAGGGCCATAAAATGTTATAGCCTATGTAGTTTTCAGATGCCTTTGTTTCAGTGTTGCCTCCATTAATTTTCCCCCTTAGAAAACCTGTGCCCTCTGACCTACAGCCAAGGTGTCCCGCAGGACTCCAGGGTCAGCCTTGGGTGTCCCTGACAGTGTGGCTCCTGATGGGTCAGGAAACCCTGGACTGCTCCCTCTCTGCTCCCGAACGACCCCTGAGGACCCTGAGGTGGCATTTCCCCTCCGATTAGGGCTAAAAATACTGCGGCTGCTGCGAGAGCCACGGCCCCTGGGTGATCATGATGGAGGGAGGAAGGAAGCTGCTTTTCCTGCCCTCCTCTCTCCTCATAACTCATCTGTCTTACCCTCATTCTCTATTTTTTCGGTCTCTCAATTTATTTCCCTGTTTTTTAAATGAAACATTTTCCAGAGAAGCAGAAAAACATGAACCCACTTCACCTCTCCCAGGACAGGAACACCCATGACATGGAGAGCTCTTTGAAACCAACAGTGCAACAAATGTCATCTGAACTGACAGTAAACAAGAGCACTGAAGCAGGAGGGTGAGGAGGGGGCTGTTTTAACCTCTGCATGACGCTTGGGCTAATGTGCCATTAATGCACAGGCACTCGTACAAACACAACATTAGCAACTTCATTGCACAGCCCAAAATAAGGGGAAAAAAAGTTGGCTCACATTAGCATGAGGCTAATCATCCGCTACACTGAGTAAATACAGAGTTAGTGGTCCTGAATTAAAAGATTTCCCTCCTCAAACAGGACGGCACAGCAGAGCCCCGTGACACAGCTTAAAGGAGGAAAACAAAAGCTGCAGTAGGTAGGTTAAACAAGATTTAAACCTAAAATGAGATTTAATTACTCAAGCATTCTTGCTGAAAGCAGTTATTTGGCAGAAAGAACATACTCTTGTACAGTATTAAAGATGACTCCCATGATTGGATTATCGATGAAAAATGAAAATAAGCCACTCGGGGGCAAAAATGTGGCTCCTAAGTCTTAAAAACTCTGCAAATCCCAGATCCCTTGTGTTGAAATGGTTTCGCAATTTCAGTTTTGAGGCTGAAATATATTTTGTGTTGAAAGAGAGACTTGCTAAATGAAAGCCCTTTCATTGTACATTTCCTGTCACTGTTACACAGTTAAGTCCCCCCCATGAAGAGAGCACTCTTTCATGAAATGTATAAGCTAATTTAGTTCACTTAAGATGTATTCTGAATACAGTCCTTCGGGAGATGTTTGAAGGTGTCAATCAAGGAGTAAGACTTGTGATAAGATCAACATATTTACAACAGAATGAGTGCACTGATGTGATGTCATTGATTGAATTCAGCCTCCACTCCCACCTATAACATCTTTGGTCCACCTTTTTAAGAATGTCTGGATGTTGATGTCTGAAGTGAATGGCACAGGGAGGACTGTTTCCTAAGGTCCAATATTTTAAGAACATGTGTAATGATCTATTAATGACAAACTTAAAGCAACGCAATCTTCTGTACTGAACTGCAAAGTGCTATATGGCTGAAAAAACAATTAATTTAAATAAGCAAAAACCTCACTCAACTTTGATCTAATAGGGGGTCTTCCCTGAGCAGCAGAAAAATCTACCCCTGTAGAGTCCGGATACTAGTGGTAGAGGTGTTTACTTATAAAAGACGATGAAACTAATTAAGAGTGGGCAGTGAGGGGAGGAAAGAGGGTTGTACATGACAATGGCATAAATGAACAATAGAGGAAAATAAAGCTGTATTTGAAAAGACAGCAGCAATGGAATTGGCTAACAATGTTAATGTGTTGCAGTGGTAACAGATAGATGTGACCAGGTGATGATAAAGGTGATGACTTCAGTAAAACATGAGTGAGTATGTGCGGATGGTGAGTGCAATGTCATGATTCAATTCACATCTTGTTTTGCTGTGATTCAATTACAAGGGTCAAAGGATGTTGTGCATTCTATCCTTTGATCTGGAATGTTTTGTGTTGTCTGGTTTTTGCATGGAGCCCAGAAAGAGCAGAAGTAGCTGTGGTAATAATAAAGGGGATCCTACATAAATAAATACTTGGAAATAAATGAACAGCTGAACTCCTGTCAAGGTTTATTCAATTTGCACCTCCAATGCTAAAAAATATCAAACAGACTTTAATCTAAATCTGATAAAATCCGAGTAGGTTTCTGCAAACACAAAGTCCTGAAGTAAGCCAAAGCACTAAGCAAACAGTCACGCTCCCATGGCTCAAAGTTTTTATATAAAACCTCACAATGCTGCTTTTAGTTCACATTTTAGTTGTAAATCATCGTAATTATGGTTTTGGTTATGCTAAGCTGCTCTGACTCAGTTTCACACATGTGATATTTTTCTTTTAAGACCTTGTTAATACCTATGAGTCATGTTTCCAGTTTTTTAACAAACTCAAAGCTTGCTTTGTCAGAAATTGAGGGTTGACCATACAGTAGGCTCCACTGTAGATTGATTTGTGACCGCAGAGCTGACTCCAGAGTCCAAACTCAGGGCAAAGAGGATAAAAGCATGGGATATATATTTTAAGACAAAACTTTTAAATGAGATTGGCTCCTATTATGGCTGGAGCAGAGGGGAGAGAAAATGAGCTGAAACTTTGCTCCTTGGCATATAAATTAATGTTTACTGCTTGGCTCTCTCTGTCTGCTACTTCCTTATTTGTACTCTTAATTTTTTCTCAAATGTTTTCCTCTTCATGGGATGTCTGTCTCTTGTTCTCACTCGTGCCTGTGCTCACTTTGTTCTGTTTCTTTTTTTTCTGCGGCTGTCTCAGCTGCAGTCCAGATGATCTCTCAGCCTCTGTGATAAGTCGATTCTGTAATTCGCTGTGTTTTCAAAGCCCTTATTACAGTTTATTTATATTTGGGAGCTGACTCTGGGCCTCTCCATGTCAGAAGACAATTACTAGGAAGCTCATTTTGTGGAGCCCCATCTGGTTCTGTTAGGAAACAAAATAATAAATCATGGTGGACGCAGAACAAGCGGAATATAGCTGGAGTCAAACACACACGGCACCCACATTACCTCTATTGCTACCATCTCATGCACAAACTATAACTTAACAAAAGTGAATGACAAGCAACAAGCTTTGGTTTTCCCACTGTGTTCCTTTCTTTAATTATCTGAAACTTAAGCTGTATTCACACATGCACAAAACTCCTAAAAATCAAAACATTCAGGGTGAGCCAAATGTGTGAACACAAACTGCCAAAATCTTCACACTGACTTCCCTGAATTTTCTCAGCAAGCCACCGAGAAAAATCTCCACAAGAAGTCAGGGTGAGATGATGTGAGAACACTGCAGGAAATATCTGAGATAATTGACCAAGAGGGAGGGAGGGAGGGAGGGAGGGAGGGAGGGAGGGAAGGAGAAGGGGATGAAGTTTAAATCATGCGACTGAGATGAAAACACCAAGATAGACATAACAGGGTGAAGAAGGAGAATCGTCAAGAATGTCTGCAGATCTGTTCATTCACACCTAACCTTATTGTAAATGAAAAAACTGTCTTTAAAATAAACGTCTCTGTTGCTTCATCTGCCGTGATGTTGTAAACATCACGCTGTGGCTTTCACTGCATGCTTTTCCCTCTAAAGACTCACCAATATAAGACTACACCAACCCCCTCTGTTTAACAAAGAAGACTTCATGCTGTGAGGGACATGTGTGAACAAGCTCTTGGATCTTTCTGGAAATTTTCAGGAGTGCAAGAGTGTAAGAAGATATACTGTGTTAATCAAGTAAAACAACCCATACAGAATTTCTGGGGAACTTCTGGAAGTAGCAGGACTCTATGTTGTAGTTTAAATTTGGTGTAAAGGGTGAAGAGGAATAGAGACAGGACCTGCTGGGACCCCTTGTTGCTGAGCAATCTGTCTGACACACGATGTTGTAATCACACATACTGTGGTCTGTCATTAGATCGCCAACAACCTAGGACATGAGAGGAGCATCCACCTGCATTGCTGTCAGTTCTCACCCAATAGAGCTGGCTGGATGGTATTGAAGGCACCCGGAAAAGTCTACATACATGACCCTGCAGTGTTTGCCGGCTTGTCCAGGTCAGCAGAGATACTGTTGAGGAAAGTGAGAACATCCTCAACTCCCAGTCAGGGCTGGTAGACAAACTGGAAGGGATCTAAGAGAGGCCTAACAATTGGCTGAAGCTGCTCCGGAGCAAGTCTTTCCAGAATCTTAATTTTAAGGGATGTCAGTGCCACTGGTCAGTAGTCCTTGGGGCTTCTGGGAATGCAGCGTCTTTGGCACAGGATTAAGGCTGGATGTCTTCAGCAAAAAGACTGACAGACATTCAGACTGCCATGAAAATGCTCTTATTAGGGACACGGACATGCATCCATTCTTCTTACATATGAGATGAAGCACTCAAACAGCTATTCAGATTGCCTCTGTTCATTATCTTTTATAACCTCATGCTACAACTGGTCTTTATAGTACTAGTTTGACATTATAGCCATTTTTATGGGGAAGTTTTAGCGTATAAATCTGGCAATGTTTTTTTTTCCTGATAAAATCTGTCCTTATGTCATCAAACTCAACGTACCGAGTGAGAGAAGATTCTCAAGGCACCCAAAGGCAGCCCATGTATGAATGTTGTGTATTAACTTTAATCGCTTAAAAATGTTAACCTGACCAACTGTCCCATCCTATAACCCCCTCCCACATTCCCCTCACATATCTGTCCTGCCACGTTCCCAAAGCGGCAGCATCCGTCTAGGAACAGAGGCTGGTTTTTCTCCTTCGGGACAGGCTGGTGCCAGAGAGAGCGCTGTGGGTAAACCTCTCACCCCCCCACCACCCCGACAAACAAACCACAAACAAACCCGCTGGGGCCCCAGGCACCAACACAACCACTGGCCCCAGCCCCTCAGTCTGCCTCAGTCAGCTGCCTGTCTCTGTGTGTGTATGCACAATTGTTTCAGCTGAGTCAAAAAAAAAATCCCCTCTGTGAAAGAGTTTTTACATGGATTCACATGTTGTGTTGATGTTGCTAAAGAGGTAACCAATACTTCTAAAATCACAGACAACCATATTTGGGATCAGAGGCAACTTGAATTGTCTATTAACCCACATTTCAGTTATTAAAAGCATCATCTGATGCTACATTTTGAATTGATAGTTGCATAAGCAATGCTGAATGCCTACCATGTACCATAAATCTGACTTCAGCTGCCATAAAACACAGTGCTTAGTAACTCTCTTAACTCTCCATACCTCTCTGATCCTGCCAAGATGTGAGCAATCATTCACTCTTCAAGAGTGAACAACAATCAAGTTCCTGCTCATGAGTCACAAATTAAGCTGTCTAATTCACTGTTCACCAAAATATAAGAACTTACATGCACAAAAATGCTAAGCAATGCTAATACATAAACTTGCATACAACCAAAATTACAAGTAACATACAGTTTGCTTGTGTTTTACTTCTAAGCATTGTGTGTTCGCATGCTAGCCAGCTACAACCTTGGATGTTTTTATTCATCCTGTCATGGGTTGCCCTTCCAGGTTCCCTTTGGTCAGATTCAGATTCAGAATACTTGTGACATCAGCAACTACCACAACCAGTGACTGTACAGCAAAGCGGGATGCTTGGTAGTTCCCGATTTATTCTGCTTTTTGTGCATTGAGCAGCCTTATGGCGGAAGGAATAAAATAATTAACATAGCGGTTTGTTTTCTTCACCGGAACATAATACTGCCGACCTGAGGGCATGATTGAGAATTTAACTGCCAAGAATGTGTTCTGGTTGGGTCAATATTTGGTTCGCTTTCTGGACCACACGCACTGTCCAAAGGGAGCAGAGGTCCTTAAACTGGACTCCAGTAACTTTGGAGCACAGTCTGATGATGTCATTCAGACACTTCTTGTCTTTCACAGAGAGACAGCCAAGCCAACAAATAAAGGAATAGGTTAGAAGACTTTCAATAAAACTCTGATAAAAGGAACATAAAATATTTTTGCTGACACGGAAAGAGTTGAGTCACATAATATCAATATCGCTTGCTGGTGGTAAAGTTTCCCAAACATCTTGTGCTTTCTCACATATGCTCACCTCATTCTGAGTTTATACCAAGATTTACTTTTTTCAGAAATTTTACTCGGGGCTGGTGGAAAAAAGTGTGGGTATAGTCGGGATGAAAATTTCACTTCTTTCTTTTCACACTTGCAGCTCACCCTAAACATTTCGGTAACTTTCAGGAGTTTTGTGCCTATGTGATTACAGCTTAAGTCATTTGGCTATTTAACCTATTTTTGAGCAAAGATTTCTTTATAACTTTCGTGGCGACTCCTGACAAAGTTGATCCGATATCCACCAAAGTGGTGGTGCCTAGAAGACCAACATTACCACCCTCGGAGTGCTGCTTAGAATGATGCATTTTCCTGGTTCTCCTGAATCCCTCAGCCTAATGACTCTGTGGTTCACAAAAAGCTGAAATACAGTAGCCGTGGAATTTACACTCAGCTCTGCTGTAGGCCAATAAAATTGTCAGTCCCATAAGCTCACATGCCTTCATGAGTATTTTTATGCATCTGAAGGACTGTGTGGCTATGTGAGGCTTTTATTACAGTTTTTATCTGAATCATATAAACCTGACAACATGGCCTCTATTATCAGAACACTCAGGAGAGGTTTGTTTAGTCTGACTGTTTCTCAGCATCATTTCAGGGTGGGTCTAGTTAGTGTCTTTATTGTATATTACAGGGGACAAATAAAGTGTAATTATGCATTTTAGAGCAAAGGCCACCAACAGAGCTGCCAACGCACAGTGAGCATGTTTTGCTTACTTGATTGCTGACAGTTGTTCATTTACAGTATACCCCCAAAATAAGTAGAAGAAACTTTAACTATGATCTATCCTGCAATTTTTTTTAACTTTCTGACTCAGCTAGCCGGGAAGATTAAAGGAAGTGTGCTCTAGCAGGGAGGCTGTTTTCTAAGTGTATTCTTTGTTTGGTTTGTAAAAAGACAGCGTCAGTGCAAAGCTGCTTTCGTCTCTCATTTGTTGTTGCACATGTTTCAGCTGGCAAGGTGGTACTACAGACGGTGATTACTTTTAATGAAAGAGGAGGATGATTAATATAAATTATATCTGACAGTTGCTCAACACCTTTCATTGTCAAACTGGTGATGAAAAAACTCCTGTGTTGGCACACAACAGTGTAGCATGGAATTAACAGTACTTGTGCACAGTTGCAGTTGCACATTAAATGCCTGAGGAGGATTCGGGGTTGCTACTTCCTGAGGTACAAAGGGAACACCAGTTCACACGACCATTTAATAGCTTTAAAGTAAGATTAATACACTCTGAGTCAGAGTGTTCCTGACATTTAACCAAAGGAATAAACAATTAGACACAAACACACACACACAAACACACTTTGTCTGTGCATGTGACACAGGTGGGCACGCAGCCAGGAGCAGACATCACACCCACACTCCTGCGCCCGGGGGGTGAGAGGGCGAGGAGAGATTTTGGAAACTAATGCTCACTTGGCCCGTCTAATGAAGCATTTAATACACAGCCCTGGGAATGCAGAACAGGCATGATTCATGCAGCAGTTAAACTGTGCTCCAAGATCTACTGGAAAAAAAAAATAAAAAAATAAAACGCTGCTGCCACCAGCTCTTGCTGGGCCTCAGAACCATAATGTACATGCAAAATAGGCGTGTTTGGAGCTGAGACATAGGATGTGTGCATTCCTATTAACAGTATTTTAATGAAGAGGTGGGGTGCAGAAATGGGTCATTAATAATTGCCTTGTGTTTGTTTTAGACTGTCAGATGGGAGTTGCCGTGAAGAACAAACTGAGTGCCAAAAGGTTAGTGAAGCATATGAAAGCATTTTAACCTCAATTATTATATTTTCTGCACTTACCTAATTCTAATTTGTGTGAAGGGAGGGAATGAAAAATCACTGTCACATCACTTTTTTCACTCCATCCTTTTCATTTTTGTAAACTAAGGATGTTGATGGTTTGTAAAGAAAGGAAAAGAGTTTTTTTTTGTCTGATTCAAGGGTTCAGGAGAAGACACTTTTACAAGAGATGGAGTTGGTTCTTTATCACTTATCCCATTCAGGGTTGTGAGAGGGGCTGGATCCTAGCTGTCATTAGGTGAAGAACGGGGACAGGTTGTCTGTCTATGACAGTGCTGAAACAGAGAGACAAACAACCTGTCATGCTCACATTCAAAGCTACATGCAATTTAGTGTCAACAACTAACCTAACAAGCATGTCTTTGGACTAAGGGGAGGGCGCCATTGATTGCCTCATCATGGCAAGAGGACAGACAGTATCAGTGGACTTATCCTCTGGGGACCGAGAGTGTCACAAAAACTTAAATCAAATCAACCAACTGCAAAGCAACAGCTATTGGTGCCATTGGGCCAGATATGTTTCTGCTGTTTAACCATTTTTTATTTTTTAAAGTTGTTATATAAATAAAGTTATTATCATTGCCGTTTAACCTTGTGTTAGAGTATGGGTCCAGCATTGGTGTAGACCACCTTTTTAGGCAGACTCAGGAACAATTCTGTTCACACTCACTGAATGAGCTGGACTTTGGGGTCAAGCATACAAGGACCTAGGTCTGGATCTCTAATGGGAAACCACCCTTACTTTCAGTGCAGGCCCCAAGACTGTTTTCATCCTCTTATGCTCTACATTGTTAAGATCTTCCAAGATGAGTTTCATTATCCTCCAGTCACCACTGCCTTAGTCATGGTGGGAACTTCAAAACTAAAATCGTCAGAACTTCTTTCAAAAAACAGTCTTTTCTATTTCCAGTGAGAGCAACTCAAAAGGTCAAACTCATTCTAACAATAATGAGGGGAGTTTTTGAGTGTAGCAACAGCAGGACTCTTTAGAGAGAAAACATGGTGATTGCTTCAGATGAGCTGGCAGTCCCGTGTCAGCACTTCTCTGCGGTTTTTGTTGCTTTATGAACGCAGCCTGTTTACTGTCTCAAACGAGTCAGCGGTGTGATCTAAACATAAAAGTTCTGCAACTCAAACCAGAGCAGCGTTTATTCAGCCAATTCACTGTGTATTGTTCCCGAGCAATTACACGGCCATCCCATGTAGGACACAATGGAAGGAACACAAACAGAAACCTGATCTCCCTCTGAGTGGTTCCCTGTCCATTCAGCCTGAGAGACACACACAGGGAGGGCGTGTGAGTGTGTGTATATAGCGTTTTTCAGCTGACATTATATTTCTTACCACAAATGATCCCTGGTTTCCTCTCTTTTATAAGACTTCTCAGCGGTCAGGAATGCAGGACTATCTTATCCTCCTGATATTAGTTGCTATAGTTTCACTTTTATGATGAAACAGAGGGAATTGTGTAGATATCAGATGCCACACCGCTGGATTATTGATAATTGGGAAATATTTATGATGCTCCTTGTCTATGATGGGTCAGCTTTATTTACCAAGTGATAAGACTTTATTGCTTTTAGTGCAGGGAACTAAAGCAATTAGCTGTTGTAGTGCAAACAACCTGCTGGTTCCTCCCTGTGTTTGTGTATGTGTGTGTATGTACATGAGTTGTAAGAGGTGCACAGACCTCAGTGCACTTGCAAAATACCATCTGTCATATCACATCTCAAACTGACCTTTAACCTTTGGCTGTCAAAGACTCCTCTGACATAAAAAAAATGAATAGCAGACTATTAGTTTTGCGTATACAAGATTTCAGTTTGATTACAGTTGATATTATTTCCCTTCCTACCCCTGGAGGGGATTTACAAGAACAAAAATAAATAATGGAGCAGAAATAGAAACAACAAACAAAACCTTAGCCAGGTTAGCATAACAAGCTAGCAGGTGGCAAAGGGTAGCCTTTCTTCCTCTCCCTGATTGAACTGTCTTTAAAGCAAATCAGTATTTGCATCTCAATAAGTCAAAACATAGCAACAGCAACGTTCTCTGGAGTCTTGAGTCCTCTAGTTTTACAATGCATAGATTTAAAATCATGAGTTGACTCAAAGGCAGACATGATGTGACTGTTCACTAGGGGGCTCAGCCCACCACAGCTCCACCACTTTATCTGTTTCTACGTTGACTGAAAGTTAGGTTGAGCCAGCATCTCAAATACGGCAATATACATTTTACACCGACCCCATCCTGTCCTTGTTATGCCTCTAATGCCAGCTCCTTGGTGGAATAACTTCTACCCACCTATACACCTGACTCACATTTATGTCTTGATGATGCTATATAGATAGATAGATCTTTATTTGTCCTTAATAAGGAGATTTGTTGCCACCGTCTGTACAGGAATACATGTATGAACACAATAACCATAAACATCCACCCAGCCTCACAGCAATGGTGCCCCGCATCCCACAAATATACACACCAGACACATATGCACACACTGGGCACATATAAAACACACCGAACACATATGAACACACTGGACACATATAAACATGTCAATATGTCAAAGCAATCTGCCTCTTTCCAAGTTTTAAATGTTATTTTAGCTCTCTCTGCTCATACCAATTCACCAAGTGGATATTGTACAGCCTTTTTCAAAAGGGCTGTTTCATTTCTATATATAACTATAATAATGAAGAGATACTTGACAACAGTGTTCAGCTTGTCTCCTTTGTTGAGAAACTGGGCAGTGAACCGACACATGAGCTAGGCTATCAACTACGATGTTAGCTCTATAATGTAAAGAAAGAAGAAAGAAAGAAACGTACTTTATTAATCCCCATGGGGGAAATTAATTTTTTCACTCGTGCTATTTTTTTTGGACATGTTACACACACAGTGTTTTTGGTATATACATACAATTATGCACACACATGCAGTGAAGATGCTTAGGGAGAGATGTCAGAGTGAGGATACTGCCATCAACCAGCCCTCCCCGAGCAGTTGAGGGTTTAGCGCCTTGCTCAAGGGCACGTCAGCAGTGTACAGGCAAGTGAACCAGTATCTCTCCAGCCACCAGTCCACTTGCCAAACTTCGTCCATGCTGGGACTGGAACCGGCGACCCTTCGGTTCCCAAGCCAAGTCCCTATTGACTGAGCTACTGCCGCCCCATGCTCTACAATGTAATTTAACTAATTTTATGAACCCACACACAAACCAAGGTTGGTGTAAGTACGTGCTCTGATTTGACATTTTTATCGCTTTACTTTGCCATCAGAGAGCCACTTTCTTTGGCACTTTTTCACATACAACACATACATGTTCATCCTCCTGCAGAGACTTCACCAGTCAGTTCCTCAACAAAGGGGCTAAGCTCAATGTGATTCCTCTGTAGGTAAATTACTTACTATTGACCTCATACAACCCCATTTGAAATAATTCAACTCTCCCTTCAACAGAAGATGCAGTCTGCCCCATTGTCACCGGAATCGTAGTAATGAATGCTAAAACCTGGTAGGATTTAAAGGTTTCCTAGTCATGTTCTCTGATAGCTGGGCTTCAGGACAGGCTTCAGCTGTTACTCTTATGCTGACTCCTGAAGCGCATTCAGCATCTAATCAATTAATGCCAACAGAGTTTGATTCAGGGCTTTTTTCTCTTCTACACTGTCCTCAGTATTCAATCCCTAAAACTAAAAGTAGCTGAAGGAATTTTCTGTTGCCCCTTTGTAAAATGTTGTTGGCAACTGTCAGGTGTTTTAATAAAGAGTCAACAGACACAGTTGCATGTAATCTCGCTTTAAAAAGTCACAAAGAGAGAGTTTTATGTCTAAGGCACTGGTATAAACCCAGTTTGGTACACAGGAATAGAAAGCAGCTTCTTCTCTAAGTGTGTGTCAGTTATAGGTTTGTCTTTGGGTTTTAGCTTAGAGAAACCACAGGCTACGGTGCCTGACAGTGTGTGTTTTATTTGAGGGTTTGTGTGTGAGGAGCGACATTGTCGCGCTCAGCTTTCCTCAGTTTGAGCGAAGGACCACTCAGCTCTAAAGTCCTCTTCCAGACCAAACTAATGCAACCAATGTATTTTTAGACACTGTGGCTTTTTTGCAAAGCTCCTCTTTGATGTATAATGAGGGCCAGGGCAGACAAATATTTAGATTTGGACCCACATGATACTCAATCACTGCAAATATCCACTGTCTTTAAGCTGTTAAACATTCAGGAGGAAGCTCTTGCCCAATTACTCCGACAATTTTCTCATCAAGAGTAGGCATGATGCAGAGAATTCGGCTTCCTAGTTTCTTTGCAGTGTCATCATTTAGCCACCGTTTTCATATAATCACAGATAATTATAAAAGCTGTCTACCACGGAGTGCGCAAACCTCCCAGTTGCTCACACAAACACATGCGCTGCATTTTCAGAAGGAGCAGACATGACCTAGGAAGGCAGGCAGCTTTAAAACAAAGACGTGTAAATGTGTGAGCCAGTTATCAGCTCCAGCAGAGCTATGCAAGGCCTCCAGACAGGACTGCATTGATGTGAAAGTGTTGCCCCCTTCTCAGTGACCCCAGAGCTTAAGGGAGGGAGGGAGGATGCAGGCGGGGCACGTCGAAGGCCCAGGGTGTGATGGTTATCTCTGGGGTAGGGTTACAGCAAGCAGAAAGGGGGCGTTGGAGGGTGGTGGGCACGGGGAGTCGCCCCCTTCGCTGCTTTGTGTTCACAGAGGGAGCCACTGTTTCTGCTAAGCCCTCTCTTCCCCCTCCAATCCCACCTCCTTGCTCACCTACCCACCACAACCACAGTGTGCTCCAGGGAAAAGAGAAATGAGCACCAACTGCTGCCTGCAGTCCAGCCAACCACTTGTTTTGCTCATATTAGATCAAACCAAAGAGACTGGCATTTCACAATTATCAAATCAAGTTTAGACCTGAATCAGTTTAATTCTTACAGATTACAGAGTTCCCATTGGGGTGCTTTGAGTATGATACCTCGCCTAAAAAAGATTTCTACGGATTTGCATATCAAAATCTGTCAAATTTAGGAAGTAAAAATGCAGAAAAACTGTAAAATAAATATTATTAGTCCCAAGACCAATATAGCAAACTTAGTTTTGAGCTTTTAACATCAAACAATACGAGCAGGCCAAATCTTTGTAAAAAAAAAAATTGTTTTATTTCCAAACTGGTTAGTATTATAAATCCTTACAATTATCAAACATTATAAGTCAGGGTAAATTAATGGGTTTGGGCCATTTCTAGCATAACGCCGCAGGAAAGAGAGTGAAGGAAAATTTGTGGAACTTATAGAAAATATCTTAAGTTGAAAAAGTTTGGTGAGAGAAAAAGTTGACAGTCATCGACAGTTGAACCAATTTGATTTTGGTGTGTCTGTGCGTGACTGTTTTCCACACAGGCTCACAGACAGAGCATGTCGAGGCCTGTCTGGATGGCCAGTAGTCAGCGGCTTCTTCCTTATCCGCAGAGCGACCCGTTATCTCCTCTCCCATCACAGCTCTCCTCAAAGGAAGCTGCTATCTGCTAGAGGATGGGGAGAGGAGGGGGGAGAGGGTGCAGAGCAAGGAGCAAGTTTAACGGTTAAACATCTAAAGAACATGGACAAGAACTTCATACACACTCCACTGATGACATTAAACAACATTACTCTGGAGTCAAGAATCATCCAACGCACTTTAACTCTTCTGTTTAGTTGTTGTTTTGATGCAATTCCTAAAACTGCCTCTGACCCCAATATAACCTGCTTGAACTTGTCACTGAAACGTGGGAACATGTGGATCTAAATTCAGTGGATTAGCTGATGAGTTCAGAACATTTGGGAGTGTCTTTGACAGTAGTCACATACTTAAGTCACTGACTGAACATCCTCCATCAGCTTTACATCCTGGTAACTCAAGCTTCTAAAAAGTGAGATTAGTGGTCCACTTAAGTTTTCCCACATTTGTTGAACAGCACAAATATTGTGGCTCAGATTATTAGGGGATACTGTTTGGATTTAAATGATCAGACGAGGATGATTTTGATATAGTTGCAGTGCTTTTGGTGATGTTTATTCTAGCACAATCCCTTTTCCAAGAATTTTATTTATAGCTATGTGTCCTGCAGGCTGAAGATAACTTCTGGAGCAAATTCAAAACTTTCTGTACCATTAGTCACTTATACCCTAAATATTATCATTTAAAAAGATATCATTAGTTTTTGTGTTTACAGTTTATAAGTTGTTTATTTTTCTTTATTCATCACACTATTTGCTTTTCATTTTTAACTGCACTGGGACTAACACCAGATATCACAATGTTCTTTTTCAGTCTAGGTTATCTCTAGAAGCCTTAAATTCTCCCTCGGTACCACGTGAACCAGATTCCAAAATCTGAAGTTGTTCACTGTACTTGAATCATTTATCTCTCTTTCCCTGTCTTTCTGTCGCTCTCTCACAGACACACACAAGCACACACGCACTGTTGACCTGTAAGCCAGAACTCGTGACCATCAGCCAGTGATCTAATGAAGCCCGCTCTGCCTGACTGGTCTGGAAGTGACTGGAGGTGACACAGAGGCCATCATCCCTTTGACCCACATTCCTCTTTCATATAACAGCCTTCACTCTGATGACATTTACAGCAGCCAGTTAACATCAACACGCAATCCACTGCAGCTCCTGAACGCTCCTGCTTCCACATGCTTCATTGTGAAACTAAAAAGCCATTAATCACTTGTGTGGCTGAGTCCCATTAAGGAATAATGCACTGCAGAAAATCACATTGAGTCTGTGCCAGATCCCTGTCCTATTAAAAAGGAAATATGGGAAAATATTTTTCATATCCAGACAGTGACTCTGGAAGGAGACTGAGAAGGCCAGAATATGTCTTGGCAGGGATACAGGGAGTGTGTATAAATCGAATCTGTCTCGATGTGGTGCGTGGAGCCAATGGTTAACCAGCTTGTTGTTCAGAGACTCCCCTCAGATAGAGCAGGCTTGCAGGAAGCTGATTAGATACACTCTGAGTAAATACACAACCAGGTCACTGAGCTGCAATTAGACTCAATTATCATTTTAAAAACACAAGAGAGGAATGTGCCTACCATGTCTAATTCCAGCTATCTGCATTTAATGCTATCTGCTGGATACTAAAAACCTGAGCTGACATTTTTAAAGTGATGTCATATCAGTGTTCAAGGTGAAGGAGTGGATGTTCGCTGATAATTCTGTTTTTATAATAGCGCAGCAGTGGTGAGGTTTTCTTATCAGATAAAGGATGGTTTATATTCAATCATGTGGCATTTTTACAGCTGCTTTATAGGACGTTACAAAACAGGGTGTGAGTTTGTTTGCAGGTATGCAGGCCAAAAGTTTCTGCATGACACAGGGGGGGAGCTCTTAATGTCTTAAAGGTCTGATATAATGGGATTTTATCTGTTACAACATGTCCTAGTTGCTTTTTGGGCACGTTTTTGAACTCCGTTTCAAAATTACAAATTCAGCCTCTGTGGAGGATCTGCTACCTCTCAGTTTCTAACATCATTATCCATGCAGTGATCAGGTCAGGGATGCTACGATAATTCAGCTCTGTGCTGATTTGCTGCCTGAATGTTGTTTGAGGGAGGCAGGTGCAGATGGATGCAGAGGTGGAAAAGCACTAAAATAAACATAGCGAGTGCTCAAGATGAACCCATGCCAAGGACAGTACAAGGTTGAGGCAGACAGAGTGGAAGGAGAAGGAATGGGCAGGACAAAAAAAACATCAGTAAAGCAATGAAAATCACCATAACCAGGGGAAAAGGCAATGAGGAAAATACAGAACACAAAATAGACCCTGGTATAAGTTGGTGGTGTAAGATGGTATTTCTGTCCAGTCAGAAACAAGAAGAGTTGTCCCTACCCTTTCTGCTTTGCAAAATGTTGTGTTTTGCCTTTCAGGGACACCGTAGATAAGACGAACAAACACTGTACATTTACCAATGGGATGAAGGTTTGATTCAGGGTGCAGATAGAAAATGGCTATTCCGCACATGTATGAATGCTGTGAGTGATTTGTGTTGCTGTTTTGAAGGCCTTACCAGTCTAACAAGAACCAGTGGTACCTTAGTTTTTAGAGTGTGCACTCGTGTCCTTTGGGAGCTGACCTGGCCTGCAGCCAGTCTTGTTAGGATCCCCACTTTCACCCCTCTGGCACTCTTTTTTCTTCTTTTTTTTGGCAGTGTAGTAAAGAGCTCTCCCCTCCTTCCATTTCCAGGGGCCTCTGGTCCCCCTGGTTTGACCTGGCCTGCCACTTTTCTGCCTCATCTCCTTTCCTATCACTCCTCTCTGACCTCTCTGTCAGCCGGGTCCACAGGTCAGCAGTCTCTGGGATAATGGCCCTGGACCCTGCAGGGAGCCAAGAGAAGAGCAGAGGAGCTCTTCTGCAGCAGGCAGACTTTTGATGTTTGCGTATGAAAACAAGAAATAGACCAGTCCTCACAACTGTGGTTTTAAATGCTTATGGTTTATCCCCAGCACGCGCACTACAACAGTGTGAACCCTGTTTTAGTTCCAGATTCCAGTGGTTTGATTTTAATGTGTAAAGGCAAAAATGAAAGATTTGATAAGGCAAGACCTACACCCCTCCTGATTGGATATTAAAAGACATAACTTGCCTTACCAGGATAAAAACTTGGCACCAGCTTTATCTTACAGCAGTTCTTTGACATGAAAAATGAATTAAAAGGCCTGTTAAATATGTAGTCTGCTGGCAGAAATTGTGGAGTAAGAGTTGACTAAATGCTCAGAAGGTCAATGGACTTAGTTAAAAACAGACAAAATAACTATAAGTCTCTCAAACAAGACTTAAGATACATATTGTGAATAACTCTTTTGCTCTGCTCTTTCCAGAGGCAGTATGCAAGCCAAAGTATTTACATCTCAAATTGAGGCAACATAACAGGCTATGAAGATAGCATTGAAATATAATCTTGTGCAGTTGCTGTGACTTTCAGCTTGAAGTGACTCATTTACAGGTAGCAACACAATTTTGCAGGAGTTTGTGGTAATAAAAATAAATCATAGAATTGTCAACATGGATGTATGTCCTCTATTTTTCATGTCTGTAAGCACAAATTTCAAACTAATGTATTTCAACTGGAAGTAAATATAAAGCCTGCAATGTGGTATGGATGCAATCTCAGAGCCTTTTTTTTGTTTAAGGCTGTTAACATTTTCATGTCTTCTAGAATATGCATTTCATTATGGGAGCTAATTGGGTTTCCCTGGCCTTTTGCAGCCAGCCTCAAGTGGACACTTGTGGAACAAAATTTTTTTTGCACTCTGTCATTGAATTGATTTTTCAACACTGGTTGCTGCTTAGTTGCTTCGTTGGGGACTGAATATCTTGGTGAGAGAACCTGTGACTGTCTTGTGTTTGCCTTTTTACATTGGCACATGCATGCCCAGTGAGAACACAACCATGTGATTGGTGCATTTAATTGTCAGTTTGGACAGAGAAACAGTGTCCAAAAAAAGCTAGTTGTAAAAAGAAAATATTTCAATGACTTTTCAAAATGAAGATGTAATTATGAGGACATAGCCTGAGCGTCATACAACTGTCTGTGTGTGTGTGTATGTGTGTGTGTGTGTGTGTGTGTGTGTGTGTGTGTGTGTGTGTGTGTGTGTGTGTGCGTGTGTGCGTGTGTGCGTGTGAGTGTGTAAGCACTTACTGTGTGGCTTACTTGGTGGCAGATCTGAATGAATGTGTTCCCCAGATGTCCCTCAACATTGGGAATGGAGAAAAGCGGGGAGAGCAAACAGGAAGTGGAAATCATCACACAGGGCTGGGACATGAGACATCCTCTCATTCCTCAAACGGGGGCTCAGCTAAGTAGTTTGGCGGGTTGAAGGCTTTTAGCACATGGAGAGGCTGGAGACCCCCCGATAAAACCAACTCAGCAGACTCTCCAGCGTCATTACCGAGACATGACAGCCGGCCGCAGTGCCACTGAAACACTTTCACAATCATAGCTGTCTGACAGCGAGGCAGCGTCAATTATGTTCATGTTTGTTTTAACTGGCTCCGACTCCCCTCAGACTGTTTCCATGTAGCTATTCTCTTTTCCCTCTTGGTATTTTGCGAGCCGTCCAGTGCTCCTAAATTAGACGCTTCAGCCTGGTTTTACTAGGGCCTATCATCTCCTCTTGGCATTTTTGCAGACGTCAGGCCTCACAGCGCCCGCTCGACCAGGATGAGGCGATGCTTCTGGAGGATTCTATCCTCCTCCCGCTTCAGTTTCATCATTTTGGTTCAGAAGCCGCAGCAGCTGTTTCAGTCAGTTCTGCACAAAATAAGACTTCCAGGATATGGTCTCCCCACTAAGATATCTTTTTTTCTTCATATGACATACTCAACCAAACCCTTCCTTTAGTATTGTTCCCACTTATAATACCCCATTTGTCATGTCTGAGGCCTGACTAATTTGAAGGTGGCAGTGAGTGATGAGTTGGAGGACAGGCAGATAGCAAGCTTTTCACTGTCATTATAACTTGTCATAAACAACAACAATAGCAAAACAATAGTTAAGGCACATGATTTATCTTCAGGCTGCATGGCTGAGGCCACAGCAGAATCCGGTATGCACTTGGTGAGGCACAAACTTGAGATAATAAGCAGAGTGGAAGATAGGGGAGAGAGGCAGAAGACGGCAAAGGGTATAGATGTGGAAGGTGAAAGAGATAGAGAAGCAGACAGAGTGGAGATGAAGGAGGATGAAGAGGAGGAGTAGTTGGAGAGAGGATGAGTGGACGCAGGACGATGTCTGCTACTGTCAGTCTGCACAAGCTCAGCAACACTCCTCTCTAGAGAGCCTTTATCTCCAGACTCCCCAAACTGGATAAGGCCTGCTGCTTCTTCAATCTGCATCATTGCTGCCATTATTCTCACAAACATGCGCACATGTAATTATTTGGATGTAAACACAGTGCTGTAGTACTCAAGTCCAGGACTTAGACACAAGTCTAACTCTAGACTGACTGACAGGACCTGTGACTCAACTTGGACACTATAACTGATGACTCAGATTTGACTGCATTAAGACTCTGAAGATGGGGAGGAAGACTTCTTTATTTAACACTGCTTTATTGAATTGTTATGTTTTTCAGGATAAGACCCCAATAATTTGATAATGTTTTCACCTGCATGCACATTCACATGACGTCTTGTCTCCTATCAGGATGTTAACAGAGATGCCAAGAGTTGTGAGTTGACCTTTCAAAGGTTTTACAGCAAATGCAAGCAAAAGCAGTGCAACATGCTCAATATTTAAAAGAACCATTGAGGAAAAGACAGGAACAACCTCAAGCTCTAACAGACATCTGTCCAGGGTGCACCCAGAAAAGAAAGTGCAACACCATAGCTATCCTACTTGAAATGTTGCTGGCACTACTGTTAGCAAGCTAATGAAAATGTCAGCAACTGAAGAGATTCCAAATGTTTGTCCAGAAGGTTTGGTTTGTTAAAATTTTAATTAATAGTGGGTGAGCTGCAGCTATTTTTAGACACCTGCAGCAATCACTCCCCAGCAGAGTGAGTGAATCTTCCCATTAAGAGGCATGGTGTGCACTTACTTACAACACAGTGATGGAACTTCATTGAAAATGTAAATCTCTAAACCTGCTGACAGGATCAGCCAGAATCAAATGTTGATCAAGGAAAAACAGTCAAACAGTCTAAATATTATTAATAATGAACTAGTGCCCAGCTTGGATTCTTCTTTGGTGACTCAGACTGGACTTGATTCATGGTTTGGTAACTCAACTTCAACACTTTCTTTTACTCTGCCCATTGTATTCCTTGCTTAGAGCTCTTGGATTCAAACCTAGGTATAGCACTTGCAAACTGAAATCATGACCAGTTCCATATTTTGCTGCCCAGGTCCCCAGCTTGTCACTTTCCAGTAGGTATGGAAAAACCGAGGCACCACTTTAGCCATTGCATCATACACCAACTGTCAGGATTCATGAGCATGGCTTTATTTTCATAACGTCTTTAAGAGTAGTTTCCTGACATTTTTTATAATGAGTGTTTCAGATTTTTGTAACTCACTCACCTATATGTCAAAACTGGCACCCTGGCTACTAAACCTGTTTTCTTAAATGCATTTATACACGAATGAATGAGGAGAATAAATGTATTTCTCAGTTTTATGTGCCTGCCTAAGGCCATAGATCTCTGGTGGAAACTTGGCTGCTGCACCCTGCTTGGGTCAGGGAGTGACAGAGGGTGGAGACCAACACGGCACCAAGCGGGACAGTCCTGGTGGTGCCGGTGGACAGCTGGCAGTGCCACATTCATTCCTGTCCTCCCTTCCTCATATGTTGTCTCCTTCTGCGTTTTGGCTAACCGAGTGCAGGAAATCCCCTGGACCGTCCTGGTCAGGACTGAACTGTGGCTTTAATGAGCGCTTTAACTTACAGAACAGCCCTTTTCCTGTTTACTGACAGGCCAAAGGAAAACTAACAGTAAACACATCCCTCCTTCAGCCCTCCCTTCCTCCCTCTTGTCTATCCCTCCTTGCCTTCAGGCTGTTGTGGCCTCTCTCAGGACATCTTGGTGTGTCCCAGGATAGGATGGCAGTCAGCAAAAACTCTCCATAGACAGAAATCTCAGCATCTCAGGGATGAAGAAAGGTACAGTTAGATTTTGCGCCTAAAAGGCAATACATTAGCACATTAATCAATGTTTAAAACATGGGCCTGAATAGTATTGTGAATTTAACATTTATTATTACACATTTTTACATAAAGTGACAAAAGGAATCTTTAGTAGATAACCTCAGCCAGCACTGGCTCGATGGATAGAACAGATTCAACCTTATCCTTTGGAATAGTGCTCTGAATCAAAATACGTTCAATCAAAGTTCTTGTTTTTTCCTCTGGCAGGTTTTGATTTTTTACTCAAAGTATCTTGAAATGTCACAAAACGAATCACTATAGAGATTTTTTTTCTAAAAGAGCCCTTTGTTTTTCTTAAACAAAAATGAGCAATTACATCCCTCTCTTCAAAGGTACTAGACTCAAAAATCTTGACAAAAAACAGTTTTTACATTGAAGAAACAGGAAAAGCTTTCCTACTGTTGCTATGAATGGTTAGTTTTACATGTTGTTTAAGGGATTCAATATAGTGAGCAGGTCATCATGCCAAATAGAATCCATGGTGAGATGTAAACTCCTTTCTGCAGATTGTTTTGATATGACGTGTGTGATCTGGTTGTCTTTGGCGTCGCTCTTGCTATGCAGAATTTATTACAGATGTTGTTGAGTTTTGACCAATCAGAATCAAGTATCAAACACAGTTGGGCAGCTGTGGCTCAGTTGTCATGTTGGTCACCTTTCAATCAGGAGGTTGGTGGTTCATTCCCAGGTGTCCTGAGACAAGACACTGAAGCAAAAAAAAACTGCATCCTTTGAATGTGCAATGTGTGAAAGCTCATACTGATGGGCTCTTCTCATAGCAGCCTCTACCATCAGTGAATGAATGTGGTGTGAATGTGACATGGGAAAGCTGTATAGGAATACCATGAGTTTACCATTTTAATTGGAAAGTCAGATAAGAATGTGTTTTCTAATGGATCCAAACAAACCCTTTAAAAAGCAAGAGACCGAAACAAAAGAAAAACAGATCAAGGCAGTGATAACCTGCTGGAAGTTGCTAACTGCTGTCTACAATGGAATCGCTGAAAAGTTGGCAGCTGTTCCCAGAGCCATATGAGACTGCCATCTGCTATTAATAAACTGGTGAACTGTCCTGCTCTCTCTAATACTCATGTATGCTAGCAGTGTCTCCACACCTGGTCTGCAGGAGAGACAACATACTAGGCCTCTTCAGAGTGAAGCTAATACATCTACTTTTACTGTTCACTCTAGATGTTTTCAGATTATTTATCAATGTAACTTTATTAGAAACAAGGCAGTAAAATGGCAATATAAAAGAATCACCAATGAAATCTTTATGGGGTTTTTATTTTGTAAAGTGTGAACATAATTTGGGTTACTTAAAACCTTGGAAAAAGTCTGAATAAATCACGCAAGCATTGTATCACAAATATCTATTCTTTATCGAATCAACCAAGACTCCAAAGTACTGGTACATAAAAGATGGAAAGACATCTTTAATTTTGAATTTATGCTTTGTCAGGCAGTGGATGGACAAAAGTCTAGAAATCTTCAGGACAGTTAAAGACTAAAACAGAAAGAGACATGTCTGTAGTCATGCAGGATGCATACTTTCATAGATTTATATTTAGCTGATCCAACCAACTCCTCCCACCTCCTCTATTCTAACCCCAAGAATCCCAAATCACCCAGAATAAAAATAATTGGTGGTCTCGTCTCCAGTTCTGACTGGAATGAAGTCTGTATGGAAGAGCCGCAGCTCCTGGCAGACTTCCCTCGCTCCAGTCTTATCCTGAGGAAGAGGAGATTTGGCCTCAGAGCGGGTAAACATGCCGCGGTTTTAACCTCTGTCACCCAACATCCCTGACACGGCTCTATCACAGCACAGCAGGCGGTTGTATTAAAAGCCACAGAGTGAGCACATGGAAGCAAGGCATCCTCCTGGACTCAAACAGCTGACAATATTTGACGTGTCAGAAAATGTAACATTTTTGCTCTTTATTCACCTCAATGTTTTCATCTGTTATATAGTCAATTATTATGGGGAGTGTAACATTTCTGAAAACACCTTGTCCTCTTTAACCCTCAGAGCTGAGTGCATTTTAGGGTTCATTATGAATTTCAAGCCCTGTGAAAAGGGTGGCATTGTTTTGGGATTTGGGAAATAAAGCCAGATTTCAGGAGCAGATAATCCTCCAATGTGACTGAGTTTGTTTGCGTCAGAGGGTCCAAGTAATCCTGGGTTTAAAATCTGATCACAGAGCAGAGGATCAGCCTGCATTTCGCTCCTCTTTGCACACCTCAAGTACAATAATTTCATACACTTTTGTTCTCTCAGTGGCTGAGAATGTTTTCAATGTATGCTTACTTAGTCTGGATTTCTTCTCAAAAGGTAGACTCTAATTTGTGATTTAACAGATCCTTACAAGATGTGATCATTCTTTTTTTTATAGATTTGTGTCTCGTAGAACATATGCAGGCTATGTGTATTTAATTGTCTAGGTAAATGTGTAATTTAAAAAAAACAAACAAAAAAGAGTTAGGTTGTCATAGCTGCTTGAGATTATATTTGCTATACAGACTTGATGAATATTAGAGTTCAATCAATTCCAGCCAAGACTTCCTTTCTCACATTTATATCTGTAACGTAAATACTGTCCTTTTTGGTCCTTTACATACCTCGGAGTAGTGCCAATTAATTTGTCTCAGTTTCACTGTAAATTGTAAGTTATACAGTGGCTTCACTCTGGCTTACTTCAACAGTATGAACCCCAAAATAAACCATTTTCCTATGATTCACTTGTAACTAACAGGTCTAAAGTTTGCCAAAATAACATCACAATTCAGGTTTGTAAAAAGTCAAACTTTGTCAGGTCAGTCTTCAAGAAAAAGAAAAGAAAATAACTTAAAAGAAAAGCTTTTTTTGTTGGACAGAGGTCGGATCGATCATTTCGGATGCATTCCAGGTTGTTGGGAAATCTAAACGTTGACTTTTGGAATGCAGAACATTTAATGCTCAAGTTGAAACTTTTGATCTAGAACAGATTGTTGGTTCGAGAATACATTACGTTAATGTTTATGGAGGTAAATAAATGTTGTCAGATGTATTTGACTGTCTGCATTCTGCCTGCTTTTGCTCTCTATACAGACTGTTTTTCATGCATAAACCAAAGCTTGCTGAAACATTATTGGTCAATACCACTCAGACAACAAATGTACTACAAACAGGAACCAGAACATTTCCCATGCTGAAAATCTAGACCCCCTGGTACACACACTAAAATATTAAATTTTTATCTTTATCATTTAAAAAGTAAATAAATATTTATTTACAGTTAAAAAGTTCTTGTAACTCAGTTTGTGTGTGGTTTTTTTTTTTTACCTCGACATGCTACCAACTTCCAGCAGTATTTCTTATAAGAGTTGTGAATCTATTGTTCTTTTTTACCTGTATGTAAATATTATCAATCAATAAATCAAGGACTTGGATTTGTGAAGCAAAAACTATTTAGAGGTAAAAGCTACTAATCTTGAAATATTGCAAAAGTACAAACAAAATAAAAATAGAAAAAAAATAGTATGTTGCACAAGAAAGGAAAAAGTCATTTTTGGTTCAGCATCTTTTGAACATGGAAACACTTAAAATCGTCTGAGTCTCCTGTTGATTTATGAGCTATTTGAAGAATGACTGTGTGGTCATTGTTCATTCAGCAGACTTGTTCAACTCTATGTTCACAGTGATAAAGTGAAAAATGAAAATAAGTGCAGGTTTGGAGCTGAGAGAGAAACCAACAGGGAGAGTCGGGGACTGGGTGTGGTAGAATGATGATGTGGAGGCTTCAACCGAAACTCACCAACATTCACTTCAACAAAAACACAATGCACTGCTTTTCCCAATAACACTTTGGGTTGAATTGAACTGGGAGTGGTGGTAGCTGTAGGACTTATTACAGCATTGGTGCATTAAAAGAGTCTGATGACTAGGCTGCTGAGACATTTAGAAACTTTGGGTTTGTGCTTCAGGACTGAAGCAGATTTAACCAGAGCCTCTGTGAAGCTGCAGCCAAACCTCTCATCACCACAACACACTCTGCAGACTGCACTCTGGCTCTGTGTTAGTGTGTTTGTGTTTGTGTATTAGTGTTTGACTGTGTGCTGCAGAGCTTGTACACTATGGGCCCGATCTACGAAAGGTTTGCATGTATAAAAACACGGGCAAACTTGACAGCGCGGTAGCCGGTTGCACACAAAAAAATCCTCATTTAAATAGGGCGGTCCGCTCCGCTTTTGCACCGGTTATCAATTGTGCACACAGTCATAGTAGATCACCCTCAACACGTCCATTAAAAGCACGTGAAATATTTTTGTTTGCACACGCAATTTAGCGCTTGTTAATTCAGATCTTAGTAGATCAGGCCCTAAGTACTTAAGCGTTTCAGCACATACTTCTATGAGCTTGTGTCTGCGTAATCTATATTTAAAGCATTCACGCAAGTTTGCATGACTGTGTTTGATGCATGAATGTGTGTGTCAGTTTCACCACCAGCCAGGCACCAGAAGAAAACAATGGATTTTCCCTCAAGGAGGTAAAACAACAGTGGATTTATATTTCCCCCCTCCTCCCACCCTCCCCTCAACGCCTACGACATATTACTTTCATTGGACTGGAACGCTCTCTCACCGTGAAAAGCGTCTGGCAAAACCCTCTCGTCTCCCTCCTGAGCAGAATGTAGCAAAACTTGGATGCCTCCCTCAGCACTAATGCAGCCACACACATCGCCTGGGGGAGCTGACCCCTTGCTGTGCTGCTCTCTTTTCCCCTGCTGATGTTAAAGAACTGATGACTAAACAGCAGTAAGCCCTCTTAGAGTATTAACTACCTGTGGCTGCTGTTGTTTCCATAATTTGGCTGAGATTTATTTGGTGTAAAAGGCAACTTTATGGGCTTACGCAAGGCAGAGCATGAAAGCATCAGCACGGAAAAAAAAAGAATAAATCAGTTTGCTGTATAAATGTTGGCAACCACAGGCTATCACAAAGTATTACAACTGCTGTTAAATTTTAAGTTAAAACACTGCTTATGTAGATGCATTCAAGACACCTACATTTCCCATAGACTGTCTAAAACATGGATGTAGTCTCAGTGATGACACCCATTGGTTTCTGAAGAGGCTTTTTGAAAACAAACAATGGCACTTGCCATATTGAAAATGCTGACTCAACCTAACTTTCGATTGACCGAAGCACAAGAAAAGAGGTGGCACTGAGCCGGGTCTTCAGCCTGGTGTACGGCTACATCATGATGAACATCTGTCCGTCAACTTGCCACACCCCAAAATGCAAATATCTGCATAATTCTTCGTCTTAACATTATCAAAACCGGTGGTTTATAAAGGCAGAATCACACCTCTGATAATGTTTATAAAGAAATGAGCCACACACACTATGACAGTTTTTCCAACAGGCTGTAAACATGTTGGATTCTGCTGTAAAAATGGGCATTTTTACATGAGTGTTAGTGGGACTTCCCCAGCTTTTGGAGCCAACCTCAAGTGGACACTTAGGGAACTGCAGCTTTATTTTACGTTCAGGCAGGAGCTCATGCATGAAACCAAAATTTGTGATTAGAATATTTAGAAGTCCATTAAAATAATTAAGTTGGATGTTCTCAACTCATAGGTTCAAGTCTTTTCCAGTACAGCATTTTGGTCATTTCTCAATTTGGGACAGTGCCCCCTAACTTATGTTTTTGTTTTGATTGGGAGATGATGGAGATGTGACACTAACAAGCTGGAAGTGTTCCAAAAGTTGAACTATTGTCAACAGAGAGTGCTGTGAGTGCAGAGACAAAAAACAACTGATGTTAAGGTTTTGGGTTTTTTTTTTCACTGAATGTCCAAAATGTTTAAATGAATGTTTTAATACTATGATCCATTAACCATTGCATGGTTTAATATCCACTTCTTTTATAAAGTATATGTTCAGAACACAGTTTCAGATTGATGTTTTAAGCAAAGCTAGCAAGAGTTCTGCATCTTCTGTTAGTAAGTAAATTTGACTTAACTAACTGAGGTTATGCTATGGTGAGAAAAACAATGCATTTTACCAACAGTGAACAGACTGTTGCAGCATGTAGCTAAAAATATTGATATTGGATTAAGAGTTAAATGCTTTACATTAATGCTTTATCATGTTTGAAGGGTTGTTTTTATTTCAAATAGAAAGCCACTCTCTTAGGACTTGCCAAACACATACTGCTAAATGTGCAACCCAAAACCTGTTTAAAATTATGTTTCTGCTTGTGGGCTTTAGTGAAGTTGTAATAAATGCCTGCCCAGATGAATTCTCACAGGTGCTGTTTCACAGTGCATTGCTGAGATATGTCAGTATTTACAGGCTCAACATTTTTTTTGACAGCCTCAAATTGACCCACAACCCACAGAGACCCTCTGAGACAGAGACGGGTAGCAAACATTACACAAACTTAATAAAACAACTCCTCTCTTCTGCAATGAGGTGATACCAGTAGATTCAATCCCCTGGGGACTAAATGAGCTCATCACTGGGCAGAACCACCCTGTGTTAGTGATTGCAACTGAAAGGTGAAGAGTCCGGTCAGACAGCGTGCATTAAGCAGCGGTTGGCCTGGTGAGGAAAAGCCCCTGGCAGCCAGGCTGTCTGGGGTTGAAGTTTCATTATCATCTGCTATCGAGTGTCTTCCATTGAGCCCGATGAATCACAGGATTACAGGGGAAACAGAGCATTGTTGTCTGAAGGCGTCAGTGCCTCTGATCCATGTCTCTCCCCCCGCCCACCTCTGCCCGCCCTGGTCATAAACCCAGGCTGTACCCCCCCCTCCACACTCCCCTCTGTTACTGTATCTGTCTTCTTACCTGCCTCTGGTTCTGCTTTGTCTCTCTCATCATGTCTGCCCCCTCCTGGAATGACCGCACCGTCCTGATGGATCATGGGCTGCAGCGCCACATTGACACACACCGAACTGACCTCCGTGTCGATGCCCAAGATTTAATTAAAGGAATAAATCAGCAGAAATGATCAATCAAGATGAGAAACACCGGCAGATCTGAAACACTGGGCTGTAGAACTGCACACTCTTACGGCACATGTGCATATTCAGTATGCTGATGGAAAACGACAAATATATGGATCAATACAGGCAAGAAAACCAATTGAAGCTAAACTGTTGATGTTTTGGTCACTTGGAGGCAAAGCAAAAAGTCAGAAAACACACACACAATAGGAAGTTGTTCAACATTAACCCCTGACATGCCCAAGAAGTTGGCTTCCCATTCATGGAGGCATAGATCGTTTCCTAATGATGACAGATGATGACTGCTTATGGGTTTCGAAAAACTGGTGTCAGCAAGTCCATAAAGGAAAGATCTGTCTCTTTAGCTCTGCTAGCTTGAAGCTGTATGTTTCTGCTGTTTGGTGCTTAGCATGTGGTGTCCAGCAGGTTTATTGTAGATCTTTGTTTTTACTGGACTGAGCCGCCTACTGCTTTTGAAATTGGGTTGCTGAGAGTGATGTTTGCAATCTGTTTATTTCTATGCTCGGTGCTCAGGGTTAATTTAAGTCAGTAAATAAATAACCAGATGCTCCTGATAACTTCCACAGTATGGGATCCATTGAGCATGCTATCTTATAATTCCTTTATTCCTGTCTCCTTTGCTCTTATCCATAAAACTGTTTATTCTTGCGGTGCCGTTGGCGTAGTGGTCTAAGCGCGCCCCATATAGAGGCTATAGCCCTCGTTGCAGAGGTTTCAGGTTCAATTCCAGCCTCAACCATCTCCTGCATGTCCTCCCCCACTCTCTACTCCCCACATTTCCTGTCTCTCTTCAGATGTCCTATCCATTAAAGGCGAAAAAATCCAAACTTTTTATTCTTAATTCTGCAATTAGTCACAATGTTGTAAAACAGTAAGACTCATTAAAGAATTATTTGAATATTTGATCTGGTAAGTTAGTACACCTACAATAAATCAGAATATTTATAGATCTCTGTTTCATAATGTAAGTGTAAGTCCCTTTTATTTTTGTTAAGTTTGCATTATTTGCATTTCAAATTACACTATTATGCCATTATGTTAGATTTGCCTTAAAGCTGACATATTGCATGGGAGCCTGGTTTCTCTAAATGCTGCCTTCTTAAACACAAATGCATGGAAATTAGTTATAGGGTAAAAAAATGCAACTTTTGATATTCTGTTTGATTCCAATAACTGACTCCTGTTTTTCTAATCTAAAAGAAGCTAAAACAATCAAAGGAAGATGAAGTTCTTCAATGTATCTTAATACACATGCACACACACTCTCCTCCTACCTTTATGTGTGTGTGTGTGTTACACCATGAGCATAAAGCACAGGCCTGTCAGAGGAGAGCGGTAAATGGAGGTGCTCTGTTTCATGAACTGTGACTGAACTTGTTGTAAATGGGCAGAAATGTTAGACAAATATGGTGTCTGAAAACCTCAGAAACGTCCTTCTTCCGCCCCGGCCTCAAACGTCCTTCCCCCTCCCCCTCCTCCGCCCACAGCCCTTCATCCTCTGCCAGTCCACGGCCTGACATTTTCCAATGCTGCCAGGACAGAGGCCAGCATGTAGGAGAGACAGAAAGAGAGAGAGAGGGGCCCCTTAAACCAGATTTACAGTATGTTAGAGTTTCCTTCTGTGAGCTTTTCCACATTGCACAGTCCACAAAGGTCATCAGTGGGTACCTCACCTTCCTCTTTTTTTTCTTTTCTTCTTTAGGAAGAAAAGAAATGAAAAAAAATCAACATGGGGCAACTGTGGCTCAGTGATGGAATTGATCGCCTCTCAATTGGAAGGTTGGCGGTTTAATCCCAGCTGCCGCAATCACATGCTTAAATGTCCTTGGGCAAGTAACCAAACTCCAAATTGCTCCTGGTGGCATCGCCAATGGAGGAGGAATGCATGGTAAAGGGATTATCATAGTATAATACTACGGGCACTTTCCTTAGCAGTGTCTGCCATCAGAACAGGTGAATGTGACATGTCGCGAAAAAGTGCTTTGAGTGGCCAGACAACAAGAACACTGTTTAAGTATAGACAGAGGTGGGCGCAGTTAATCAAAAACGTGGCTCTGCTAAAACTGTAAACAAAGACGTTAACTTTGATAACAGTTGATCTGTTCAGAAGTCAACATTAACATTAAAATCTGCTGAAAGTCAGACGGACTGCTCCCCTCCTGCTGCGACAGAAAAGGTTCCCACGATCCAAGTCCAGTGAAAGATTTAATCCAAACACATGATTTCCATAAAGATCCACAGTTTTGTATTTTTCTAAACACGTATTGACTCTACAGTTGAGCGCAGGCCTCTTCGTGCAATCCTGGTGACATTGTTAAAAGCAAGATATTTTGATAATAGATGATTTAAAGCCTTATTTTGGGTAAAACTTATAAAGAAAGACAGGGCCGACATGCATCCTGTGAGATACGATGATGGCACACACCACAGCTGTCACGCAGCCAACATGCTCTATGTCAAAATCAACTGTAAAGACACCCTCAATACTGCTGTTCAGAGAAAAAGCATCATCATCTCTTTGCATTGGCAGTTTTTTAAGTCATAATTACACAAAACCAAGAATATAAGAACCTAATGTTATAATATATATGATTATTGCGCCATATTAGGCAGTCAGTCTAAAGAGGATGTCATCAATGACAGTCTTGACAGCTCAATGTGAAGTAAGCAGACATAAGTAGAGTAAATCACCTTGTTTTTGTGGTAAGTTAGTCGACTGTGGTGGTAGAAAAAAACCCTCCTCACCCTACAGCAACATGAATAACCCTCTGTTATCCCCTTGTCCTCTCCCACACACGACGTCCGCTGACAAAGACGCCCATTTTATGTGCCATGTTTGATTTGATAAGTGGCAAACCTGACTGACGGGACGCCTTTGTGAGACACAGGAGGAAAATTCCCTGCTCCGTTGGAAGAGGACAATTATGACTGAGGGACTTCTGTGAAGTTGGCAGTGAGAAGGGAGTGTGTGTGTGTGTCTGGTTGGGAGAGGGTGAAATTGAGATAATAACCCGGCCCGTTGTCTCTTATTCAGTTATGAAACAAAGGTGTGTTTTTGTCAGGGATGGAGATGAAGAGCGAGGTGCTTCCCCGAGGCTTCTCACGGAGCTACATGACGGGTAATTCATGGCGGATGCTCAAACTATAACATTTAGAAATGAGGAGAGTTCACACAAAAAGGTTGAGTGGTTACAATAGACCCATAATTATGTTGTTTGACATTTGTACACTGATAATTGACCAGTTTAAAAACCTCTCCCCTTAACAGATATTTTCTTGTCATAGCTTAGCAACCATCACTTACAAAGAAACCCTGCATGAGTTAACGTTAACATTTATATGTATACCAAACAGTATATTTATACATTTTGGCAGCTCTGTTCAACCGCCTAAAACTTTTGCTGCATGAGTGGCGCCTGTTGAGTGCGAGCGCTGTGCAAGAGAAGAGGACATTAAAGGAATAGCTGTGAAAGTGAAGTGAAACCTGATCTAGGGTCAACACAGAGGCTGTTTTCGACAGTGTCTACTATACTAGCAGTACGTACTGATTTGGCCAAAATTCAGTCTGTAGTATGTGAACAAGAGCAAAATCTGCAGTATGCCAAAACTCCCCGGATGTCTACAGAACATTTCACAGTATGCACCGGACCAGTTTTCCTCGTGTACTGTTTCCCACAATGCACAGCGCTCGTTCGCTTTTTTCTTTGTCCTTCTTTTTTGCTGGGGGGAAATCCATTTTTGGGTAATGTGAAAGTTATTGAATTTCATACAAACCACGTCTCAACTTTTAAAATCATTAGTGAATGCTAAATAAGCTTTTCCTCTATCGGCTTTGCCGTTGTTTACTTCCGGTAGTACCTACTGCCTACTACATTAGTAAGTAGTATGTAGCAGGCCATTTCGAAAACAGCCAGTGTTTTATTCTGAAAATCAACCAGATGTTGTTTCTGTGTCTGACTTCCTGTTTCACATGAGCATCCTCCCTGTGCTGAATTGATGCGCCGTGCTCCAGCTTCCGACAAAAAAAAAAAAAATGTTGCCTATCTGCTGCAGAGGGTTCCGAATTGCCGTACCTGGGAAGGAGCAGAAATGCAACATAGTGGGGCCAGTGGAAGAACACTTTGGAGGAATGTGAGACAGAGGAAGATCAGGATCCAATGTGAGAAGCCTTTTTGGGCCGGAGCTCACCTCCACAGGTTAGTTAGTACACTCTACCTCCCCCTACATGTTCATGAGAATGGAGAGTACGAAAGAGAGGGAAACAGAACAGTCTGTGGAGAGGACAGGGAGGGCAGAAACTAAGAACTGAAGACCAGCTTTCTCTGCAGCTATAATGTTAGTGTTTTGTGGGCGGTGTTGTCCCTGCTGCGGTCTGCTTAATCAAAACAAAATCAAAGTGAAATGTTGTATTGTGAATTACTGAAATACCAAAAAAAGATCCTATTCGCCCCAGAATTTAAAAAGTCTGAACCAACAACCTCTGTAAACCGCTTTATCTGGTTTGTGAATTAAACAAAATGTGCCTATCTGACAAAAAGCCAGTGTTTTCCATTCATAAATCTCTGACCAGTCCCATTACATGACTTCCCCTAAAACTACTTTGTCTGGTGACATTTCCAAAGAGAAACGTTTCCCTACATTAAATACAAGTGGATCATGTCAAAACAAATTAGACACCAAATACTTTTGACCATTCCGCCAGTTCCAAATATGAGTCTCGTGAACCATAACTGTCCCAAGTTTTCGGAGCAATCTTTGTTATTTTAAAGAAACCATCATAATAGGCCAAATGTACTGCCACACATCTTGGTAATGCTCAATGTAGGAGCTATTCTGAAAGGAAAAACAAGGAAAAATCAATTTGCCTGTCACATAACTTGACCCACATCAGTCTGAAGTGAGTTACATGATCCATAAGGCCCTCCAGTTTCCTTCTCCAAACACAGAGACCTACATGGTGGAGTCAGGGAGAGTAAAGGGCCCCTAAAGAGCCTCAGTTGAGTAAATAGTTTGTCTCTGAGAAAGCTGTTATGGAAAAAGTAGTGCTCTCTCAATTCAAGACTTAATGTCCTATGACAGAAAAAGCTACCTCTAAATTAGTACACTGTAATAATTTGTTTTAGGTTTTTAAAGAAGCAGATGTTTCCGACATGTTTGATGACTCAGTTTAATTCCCATCCAAGTAAACACTGTCTATGCAGGAAATGAGAAGCACTTTAACTTTCCTGAATTATTTGTTGTCAACAGTGTCTGTGTCCCAATTCCACACTACACTAACTCTGTGCTGGTTTTGAGTGGGAAGGTTGAAAAACTTGTTTCCTAGTATGACGTTAATTCTCCAAAAGTCAAGTAGAAAGAAAAAATGGTGGCCCTCATACCAAAAGTTTAAATTAAATTAATTGTTGGAAAACTATTTTCTAGAAATCTTCATTAAAACATTTTCTCCTTCTTATTGTGTATGATGTAAGAAGAAGAAGAAAGTCAGTTTGGTTGCACTATGAAGTCAGACCAAAGGGTATGAAATTCTGTTAGTGCAAAACTATGATGGATTCATGTGTTCTCACTGCAGACACAATGTATGATGATAAATAGTATTACAAACTGTGAGTTGACAGAGCCTTAGCTATTGCTGCCCAAACTCTCTGGAACTCTCTCCCTCCAAACATCCGCAACTCTGACTCTTCTCTTATTTAAAAATCTACTCAAAACGTACCTCTTCAAAAAAGCCTACAAAACGGGACCTCTACTGCCAACCTATTTTTGATCTGTCCTTCTGTATCTTGTACCTTTAGCTGTCTTGCACACTATGTAAAAAGCACTATAAAAGCCCTACCATTTTCATATTATGATTGTTATTATTATGGTTGTGCTGATTTTGTACCAATAACATAACATTTAGAACACATAAGCTATGGGAGGCAATTATTTCAGATGCATTTTAAATATTGTAAAATACAAAATGTAATATTTCTTTACATTTTAATGGAAATAAGTAACTTATATGCTTTAACAGAAAAACAAAGCAAACATATGTGGTGTCTGTGTCTGTCACAGGTATATCCTTCAGGCCTATCATCTTGACTTATTGTCTACAGGTGAGCACACATTCTATGCTAGTTAAATTTAACTGGCAGAGAAAGATAGTTTTTCAGGGTCACTCACTCACACTGACTGTACAAAGAAGGATGATGCATCTCCACCTTCTTCCATTGTACAAAAGTGAAGCAAACATGACCCTGTAGCAGGCGGTCAAAGACCAAAACCAGGTTTAGTACCATTCTGTCAGCCTGTTGAATTCTGCTGTAAAAATGGGCATTTTTTTCACAGATTTTAAAGGGGCTTCCTCAGCAAGGGAGGCAGCTTTTTGAGCTTTTGCATTGGCTTAATTTTTCAAAACCAGCCTTTTCTGTTTTAACAAAACCCACCTTCTTTCACATGACCAATACACAGAGCATTATCATCTGTTACTGATGCCTTAAATCACAGCTGTGCACAATTAACATGGATTTACATTCTTTCTTGACAGTGGGAAAACTTTTCCTCCATGTTTTGTTTTGTGTTGAGTTCTGTTTTTGTAAAAATCACGCACAGTGAGTCAGATGAGTCAGCCTGATACCACACCTCCATCCTCTCCTTCTCTGCCCTCACCTCGAGCTGTGCTGCAGATTTATGATGACTGATGGGCAACAAGGCTCCCTGCAAAACTTCTGTCAGCTTCCCTGCCACACATGGTGGAAAATGCCACACATGAACGTCTGTGTTTATGCAAAGCTGACCAAAAGACCCTCACTCACTGTAATGCCCTGAAACACATGCACATGCAAAGATCCCAAGGCAGCCTTTTAGCTCTCCGACTACTTGAGGCTTTTATTTACTGACTACAGAGGTAATGAAGGAAAATCACAGAAAACCAGAGGTGGTGATGACGGAGGAGAGGAAAGGGAGGAGGTGCCAAGAAGTGAGGATGAGGAGATTTATAAATGTAGCTAAGGGGAAATGGAGATGTGTTTTGTTCTTGTTCTTGTAAAATAAAGTAGTTCCTCCTTCTGCTCTGCCCTGGAGAAAGATTTTTCAGCGGATATGTAGGATTAAATGCTTGTTTGTTTGTGTGAGTGGAGGGTGTGGCATGTGAGGAGACCACGAGGAAGCCCAGCGAAAAGTTTTGGGGCAGGGATGAGGATTTAGGAAAAAGGGGGGTTTGGTAGCTGTGTTTGGGTTGCACGCCCAGAGAACAGCAGTGCGTCATCAGCGTTTTACTGGACCCTCTCCACCAGAACAAAGGCAACAACACTGATGAATCACAAATGTCCAGGCAGAACTCCAAAAAGCTTTCCTGACCACAGAGGGAAGACGGACTCAGAACACACACACACGAGATGACCACAGCCGCTCCACCGAGGAGGAGAGGGAGACAGAGGGAGGAGAGAGAGTTCCTCTGTGAAGGGAACAGAGGATTTGTGGGAGGCTCCAGTGCTCATCCGCATGCCTGATGAACGTGTGTGGGACGGCCGGGCAGGAAGCTTGGATGCTCAAGCGGAAGGATAGAAGGGCTCCAGAGAGCTGCAGTGTTTCTGAGCCAGTTGCTATCAATGCTCTGACTCATTCATCTCCATTGGTCCGGGCCTCCTAGCTCACCGCAGGACCCATGAAAAACAAAGACTCGCCTTTTGTATGATGGAAAGTTCAGCTTAATGCGGATAACACTTTTCTGTTTCAGCCATTGTTTGAAGAGGAAAGCACGGTCATTTCAGCGCTGCAGGCAGACATCCTCAAAGTATACATTGTTTATGTAAACGTGTACAGCGATCACTGGGGTACAGATTCAGCACTTTGTGGTTTGTGGACTCTGGAAACATTAAATTCCATAAAACTGTAATGGCTACTTCAGTATTCTCAGGAAAATGAGTCCATGGGAACAGAGTGTAGTGTTTGTGGCTCACAGAACCAGAGGAAACACGTTAAAAAAAAAACTGCATTCATTTTTTGATGGGTTTCATACACCAACATGTTAAATGTACATCAGGAAAAATGTTCCTTGCACAACAAACAAGTTTGACAAAAAGTTTGACTGCAACAATTTATTTATAGTGGACTCTAGTAGTGGAGTCTAAACATTGTCACTTTACAGTAAACTGGTTAGATATAAAATCTAGCAAGCGCTATGCTTGCACAACAAGCATACACCTCTAGCATCTGTGTTAAATGAGGCACCACAACCTCAAGGTTTAGTTCCCTTTCTCAAATTATAATTAGAATGATTAATTCTACAAAAATATTACATTATCTGCAATACAACTGTTCATAGCTTATGTAACTTAAAGAAGAGCCATCCTGATGAAGTCAACATTGTTCTCTTCTTTTAAACATGATTTGAACCTTGGTAGTATAATGAGAGTCCTATGAAATTAAACATTATTATTAACATTAAAATTTTGAAGCATATGGCTACTATATGGCTACTGACGATAGCAATTTGGCAAGTTGGAGGTAAAAATGCACTTCTACAATTGCTCTGAAATGTATCTTGGTATTGCAGAAGTGTGCACTACAATGAAAAGTTCCAAGGAGCTGTATCAACAGTGTCATTAGTGAAGGAACTGAGCTATCCAACTGTATGCACTATAGGAACAAAATGCAAGAGCCTGAAACCTTCTGAAAAAAGAATGCATTATTGTCATTGAAGGCAAAATATGCTTTATAAAGAGGGTAGATCAAACAGTGGAGTGCATCTCATTGTTCTTGTAGCATGCTTTGCTCTTACAAATTGGTGGAGCTATGTTGAAGCTCTTTTCTTTTGTTGGTCTGATTGTGTCTAAGCATGTAAGAGTTGGTCTCAGTATTCAATGTTTTAAGATCAGTTCTGTCTGTCCTCAAATCCCTTTGAAGTTTTGTCCCTTTGTTGGAAAATCTGTTTATTCATAATAGCCTGAAGAAGGTTTCCCTCTGATCCGTGTTGGATCAGGTCCACACTGTTTTGGCCACATTAAGACTTCTGGTTTACCAGCCAGTAGAGCACCAGCAGGGTACTGTTGAGGGGGAATTCCAGTATTTTAAAACGTTGGCCCTAAATTTATGCATTTTTGAGATCTTGAATACTGAAAGGTATTAAAGTCTCTAAATTGCTCTGGAAGATTGCTTGGGCTAATGCACATTAAATTGACTATCAAGCTGTAGGGCAGCACTCAGATACATACTTTGAGGCTTTGTGTATTCAGATTCAGATTTCTTTTTCACTCCATTTTAAAATAAAAAATCCTGTCCACGCCAGTGTTTATAAATATTCCTCTGTCCCCTTGACAATGCAGAAATGGTGGAAAATGCTTACATGGGCATGCCAGACCAGTACGTGGCGTTAATGTCTAATCAGTCAGTCATGTCAAACACCATAAAAGAACATTATGCACATGCTTTTTGAGCATTTTGTTGAGCAAGCGACAAATGTAAACTGTTCTTTAAACTGTGTATGTAAAGGCGAATCAAAGACTATTAAGCTTGAAGTATTTGTCCTTGCCCGTGATATAATAATAGTACCAAGTGGACGTAAACAGACTGGTATAGCCCGCCATCTAGGCACATCTGCAACACATAAACAATTGACATGAACAAGTTGAGGTAATGACGACCTCTGTTTTTGCTGTTTCAACAAATACAGACAATATCACAGGAGTTGCTTGTCTACCTGGGTGACTTAGTAATTTGTGTAGCTGTGTGACTTTGGAGTGATAAATTACAAATAATAATAAAAAACAAGCTAATAAACTCCAGGACATGGTACATCAGAACTCCATTCTTCTGTGTTTGTCTGGTGGTTTTAAGGGGAAATGTAACGGCTGTTTGAGGCTAAGTATAGGATCCAATACCTCGACCTAAAGGTCTTCCTCTGTATAGATCTTCCACTTTATGTTGTCAGACACTAAGGTTACCCTGTCAGTGGCAAAACCAAACAGTTTCATGGATGTACCTTTTACCCTTAGGACACACTGTAGCTGTTGTAGTCTCTTTTGCTTCTAGTGAGTAGGAAACCCAGAATTAAGAATACCACAGCTAGCTTTTAACTTTAATCTGGTGATGGGAATCTTACTTTATGTGATTATTCTGATTAAAAACAGTCATGTTTTTCCTCTGCTGTTTAAGCTGCTGCAACTGTTATCTGGACAAGAATCTGTCATGAGCTATACTGACAGCTTAAAAGCTAGTATACTGTACCTTGCATTGAGAGGTCTCATTAATTGTGTTTTCCTATTTCTAAATTACCCTTATGAGGGCTGATTTAAGCTCATATGCTAGACATTATCCGTGCTGTTCACCCTCATAAACACAGCTTCACTGCAAAAGCAAGCCCAGGAATGACAAGACAGCCAATTTACTCATTTTACAAATTGGTTTGGGCTGCTGTGAGCTCGCTGCTACCGCGTCCGATTAATGCTGAGGCTGATGAAGCCTGAACTAATGGCCCTGAGGTCTGCCCTGGCTCTGCATCTTCACTCCCAACACACACGCTCACACCAACACACACACAGGCATGCAGACATAAACCACAAGCACCCTAGCCACTACGACCCGGCAGTTTGGCACCAGTGTCCACTAAGGAGAGGGGGTTGGGGGGGCAGCAAAATGAGCCAAGCATTATTGGAGATATCCTTAAACAGTGACCCTTTCTTTCTATTTCTCCTTTGTCAATTCAATATCCTTTATCACAGTGAATGAAATATTAACAATATTTTTGGTTCTTATGTGTACACAAACAAGAAAGGGATGATGTATGGTAAATGGTTGGTTGCACAAATCAGCATCCCATCAGGGTGTTTAGGACCCTTACGCAAAGAGGAGGAGTCTTGTCCACCCTGAAGGGATTCTACTTTGAATAACCACCTGTACACTGTATATTATCCCGCTTACTACCTAGTTGCTAACTAAAGAAAAAACAGGTTGAAACTTGTCCCTATCAGAGATAGGTGAGGTCCAGTAGTTCCTCGGGCCGCTCACATCTGTGCCTGCTAACTGTCATTACTTCCCCTCTCTCAAGACTAGCCTTAGATGGACACTAAAGTTTTTGCCACAGTGTCAACAGGCAGAAAGGAAATGTGTCAGACCTCTTTACATTGATTGATCTGTTATGGCCTGTATGATCTGGTTGTCCCAGGTGTCCCTTTTGCTGTTGAGAATTCATTCTGATTGTTATGGGGTTTTGACCAATCAGATCAAGTATTTAACACAGCTGAGTGATGAGCAAGATAGCCATGTAATAAAGGATGATAAATGTGTTTTGCTAAAATCCCACTTTCAGGCTTTTTTCTTTGTAATATTGGATTGTCCATGACTGTTGTGTTTTTAGGAATTGTTGGGAATTTTTACTCCACAAAGCCAAGTATCCACTTTATGAGGTGAGGAAGTGAAGCTCTGATCTCATGTTTGTTTCTTGCTCTCGCTCCTCTTTCTCCTTGCTCTGCTCTGGAATTGCGGAGAGCTGAAGCTGCCTGGTCTGCTCAGTTACTCTGTGCTACTTATAGTCAGTCCTGTAGTGATGGGGAAGTTTGTGGTGGTAAACACTGGCCATTACTCGTCTCGCTGCAGTCTCAGAGACGTCAGTATGGCTTGGAAAGCTTCTCTGAAATGCAGGGAATTATAGCCCTGTGTGTCACTCACTCGACCCGGCCGGAGACTCGCACAGTCGTCTCTGGTTCACTTTTTTAATGGTGTTTGTGGTGAAGTGACGGAGTTCATTTCATGTTTGTGTGTCTTTACTGCTGAACACATTTACTCTCATGTGTGTTTTTGGTTGAGTGAGCTCTTGACGTGTGTGTGTGTGTGTGTGTGTGTGTGTGTGTGTGTGTGTGTGTGTAAGCGAGGGACTACTAAAAATCTTCTGTTTTATGTTGAGTTTCCATTGCCCATTTCCCGATCTCGTAAATGAGGTTTATTCACAAAAAAGGGGCATCATTAAAGCACATCCTATTTTCCCTCACAAAAACTTGAAGGAGTGAATTTGCCCTGAAAACACAAACAGCTTCTGTTGCGTTGATAGACTAAGTAGATTCAACAAAGGGATTTTGCCACTGAGAGACATGGATCAACATATGTGCGACCTGCTGCCCTGCTTTTTGATTGAAATAGTTGATCACTGTGTTGAGAACCAGGGCCTCTCTACGTGCGCCTAAACCACAAACAGCAGCCAGATAATGAACCATTTTACTATGAGCACCCCAACAGACCAGAAGCACCGTTGCTGTGAGGTCTGTTATTTTTGCATGTATTTTCTGGTTTTGTGAGAACTTTGATTTGCATATTGTGTTTGCTGTGATTTCTAACCTGCATTGATTCTGAATTTGCAGCACGTTTCTCCTGATGAAGATTGTTCAAGCTATTTCCGTTTGGCTGCCCTGGTCAGCCACCGTATCTTTTGCACAATTTGCAAATGGGGATGTGTTCATTAATCGATACATTATGCAAAACTAATATCTTGACCCCTGCTTTGTTTCTATATTGTACTGTATTCTAGATTTTTAATGAATGAATTGTGATACTGACATGGCAGAGGAGGTACCACAGAGGAGACAGTCAGGGGGACTAATGTTGGACTTGATCACAGAGAACAGAGTGTTGTCTGGTGATAACACCATATTCGTGATGCCATAACAAATGCTCAAGCTTCCACAATATTTCTTTTCATAAGGGAGCCAGTGTGGGACATGAAGTCTCTTCTGGGTGATGGTGTGCACTATTAAAAGCCTGTGCAGTTGTCAGGCTGTGGATCTCTCTCCTTCTGATAGGCTGCTGCATGTTCCTCAGCCAGGACAGACCGGGGCTTGTGCTGGTTAATGTAAAACATCAGCAATATCCTGAATCAACATCCCCTCTGCTCTGTTTGTTTGGATATCGCATTTCCCTGGCAACTGGATATATTGTCAAGGGTACACTAGATCCCAGTAGAAGGTAAAAGCAGTGCACTTCCTTGCTAATTGGTTAGCCGAGAGAGACCACCACTGGAGCCTGAAAGCTAATTTGGCACGTAGGTAAATACAGTTATGGGGAAGAGGAAAGACCAACTGTTATTGTTTGCACATTGGGGTGGAAAGTAATGAACATCAACCAGCTCTGATTCCTGCAAGTTGATCCTGCAAATCTAAAAGTTCCCCCTTTGTCTTCACAGGTTAGAGAAGCACGGAGCTGCAGTTGGCTGTTGCATGCTTGAGGCTTAAACAAAACTCGAGCAGCTGTGCCTCCTGACTCATTTGGTGCAAAACTTGCACCAACAGAAAACAGGAGCCAAGAACTTCACTGTGTAGGAATGCAGAGTGTAATGCTGTCATAGAGTTTGCAGTGAACAGAGAGGGCGGTGATGTTTGGGATATTTTCATTAGCGATGGGGTCAGAGGAAGTGAGGGAGTTTGAGAAAATGAGCCTGTCTTTACAAGATTCAGTTGTTTATCCAACTATTTTTCTTGCATAATCATCCTAGTGAGACATCGACCACATTAGCTTATGATGTGATACATTTTGAGCAAAGCCTTTTGGAAAGTGTTTTCCAAAGTCATTATTGGTAATCAGAAGCACATATTATAATGCAAAGGCCAATCCAAGAAAAGCATCACGGACCATTTACTTTCAGATTAAATGCTCTGTAATTCCAAATGTGAAATCAGAGCCAATCACGCTGATAATTCTCCAGTAATGGAAGTTAAACATTTACTTTCATCACACAACTGTAGCTCTGGTTGTGTTTCTCTCTTAAGACCATGCCATCATGAACAGCACATGCATTTTAACACTATTTTAACTGGACGCATGATCTTATAATTTTCTCTGTGATTTCACGGCTTTGCAGGAAGCGCCCTCTCATGTATGATAAGCTGTACCATCAACATCTGAGGGTAGAACAGACAAAATGGACACAGATTTTTTTTTTCTAAATAAAAAGGTTAAAAGGTTAAGACCAATTTTAAACATGAACACATTTTTGGGTTTCACTGTCACCCACATGTGGATGGATGCTTGGAAGTAGAAGGAGTAGGCTGATGCAGTTTATGCTTTTTTCTGCTGAGTTGAGAGGAAACAGTAACTGGCAAAACAAAAAATGAAATAATTATTTGAACTGAGAAAGATAACAATAATAATCATTGCAGCTTATGATAAAATGCATAATCAGTTAATTTAAATGTGTGCACTGCAAAAAAAACCTCTAATCTTACTCAGTGTATTTTTCTCATTCCTGGTCAAAACATCTCATTACACTCAATAAAAACACAAATTTTAACAAGTTGAGATATAAATCTCATTTCAAGATGTTACAAGCCAAAAACAAACGCTTAATTGATTGTAATGAGGAAGAATATCAGCTGATGCAGCAAGTAGAAATTTTATACGTTACTTGAGATAAGTATAACATCTTGTTTTGATTCACGTATCAAGAAATTCTGGTTGCGGCATTGTCAGATATTTTTACTTGTTTAAAGCAGTTTGGGATGAATTTTTCAAAAACATGAGATAAGATTTATATTTGGACTTGTCAGGTTAATGTGGCTTATCTTAAGTGTAATGAGAAAGTTTGACTAAAAATTAGACAAATACACTTGGTAAGGCTGATATTTTTGCAGTGTGTGTGATGATAAGACACATGTGGATGTACACCCATATATAATTTGCTGTGTTTCCACAAAGAAGTCCATTTCTATTTGTTTGGCACAGTGCACAATTATTTGTATTTTCATTGTCAAAAATTGGGAAAGGTACTAAAATAACTGTACCGTCCTACTTTTTGGCACCTTTTTTTGAGGGGGCACCCCAAAAGAAGAATGTCCCCCCAAAAGTCTGTGTCTAAAGAAAACTCTTTATAGTTACTGGAAGATAACATCTAGCAGTTTAAATATTAGATTCAGGGTGTAGACATTGCTTGGTGGTTGAGTTGCGTGCCCATGTAGCAGGCGGCCTGGGTTCGATTCCAGCCTGCGGCCCTTTCCCGTGTGTCATTCCCTTACTCTATCCTCTCCCACTAATATATAACTTTAAAAACATTAGATTCACATAGGGTGATAAAGGAGTTTGGTGTGGTGCCATAGAGAGCAGGAGCAGCATTTCTGTATTGAATAACCAATCCAGTCTGTAATATCAAACTTTTAAATACACTACAGTCCTGATGATGTACCACATAAGATGAGTTTAAAACACAGTGAGCCTCTTCAGTTATGATTAAATGAATGTTTAATACAACAGACTGCAGAAGCAAAAATGGACCTGAGCTTTTTTAACAAACTGACCAATCAGCCTACAAGTATTTTTTTTTATCAGCTACAGATTTGACTCTGCTGAGAGTTTATTTGAAACTTGTAGTTTTACTCAAGCTAGCAGACAAAATAAATATGTCTAAATGTTTCATACGGGGACACTGAAAAGTGTTTAACGCTGGAGCCAGACTGTTAGTGTTGCACAGACAGAGAAATTAGGACTGTTAGTCTACTCAAGTTACAGTGCTGTGTACGACTTGAGGGAGAAATGATGATGTAAAGCCATGATTTTTCTTTTTCTTTTTCCTGGTGTCACCACCTGTTGCAGGTAAGGTTTTCCCCCAGCTTCTCAGTCCACACTCTGATACTTCTCTATATTTTACATATTCAGTTGTAAAAACCCCCTGTGTGTGTTAGGTAATCTTGTAATGTTAAACCTCTGACAGTAAAATGTTAAAGAATAAAGGTCTCATGTTTGTTCTTGCTGTGTTCCCCGCTCTGTCTACAGAGACTGATGATAATCTGTCTGATCTGCTGGCTGTCCTGCTCTCTTGGCAGTTTGTTCTGGCTGCTGGCTGGAGTCATGACAAGTCTGATATCGAGATATCGTCCAGACCACAAAAGAAAATCCCTGGATATTTGCATCAATAAGAGGAAACAGCTGCTCTACATTTAACACTCATCCTGAGGGAGTATCATTATTCCTTCTCAGTAATGTTGCATTTCCATAATTTGTTTTCCTGCTCATTTTTGACATGTCAAGGGATCTCAAAAATTACTGTTAATCATGGAACAGTAAATTTGGATTGTTCAGCGTCAAGAGGCACAAACTTGTATGGATTGGCAATATAATTTATTTCATAAATTGCAATATACATTCAAAGAATATAAATTTAAGGCAAGCAGAGGTCCAATGTTAGTTAGTTTGGTTAATTGATTTTTACAGGCATTTATGTTTGGTTGCTGAAGGGGCTGCATCATTTGTACTTAAAGGCAGATTTGGACTATTTAGACAGCAGTACGAGTGCTGTTTGTTGTTAATTGATTTCTGAAATAACTCTGAATTTCTATTAAATGGGCTTTTCATTTAGGAAATAAACACAAGATTCACGAGGCCTTAGAATAAATGGAGTGCCGCCTGCAAGCTAGTTCAGGCAGACAACTCGAGCTGCGCTCAGTCATACTGACATCATCCCACCTATTAGCTGATCTCAACATTCTCATTTGGCGGTCTATTTAAGCTGCAAGTCTCCCCGTCTCTGCCTCTGCTTTGCCAGTGCTCCTGCTGTCCTGCTCAGTGCTGTGTGCAAACTTCGTACCCTCCTACTCCCCGGTATCCACCACCCGGGGGGTTAGTCCTATCTCATTACTCCTCAATGTCTGCATTTAAATATTCTACAAGGAGTAATGAGGTTCGGAGCCTAGAAGCCAAACACAATACTGTATGCTGCAATAAACTTTATCTTAAGTAAACGTGAGTTGTCTGACTGAAGTGCTTTTGTTCTCATGATTAGATTCATTCCTTGGTGTCCATTGCAACCCTTAACAGCTCCACCACCTTCAAAAGATCCAGGATCCATTTATATGAGCTTGAGGTATTCTGGAGGAATCACAAGATTACAAGGCACATTATGATCATAATTTATGTACTAAATCCTAGAATAATTCAAAATTACAGCAAAGAAAGGGTGAAAAAAAGTCAATGTATGTAATTTCCAAGGAACACGATAATACTATGATGTTAAAAACGTCCTTAACAGACTAAAAGCTTTATCTTATTTGATAACTCAGACAAAAATTCCTTCTGGAGCACAATTTGAAGTTGAAACGGGGAACTAATATTCAATAGGTGTTAATGTAATACCAGAAGTATTGCAGTATGTTTTGGATCACAGTAATATAATATCATAGTAATGCTGTATAATTTGACTTCTGGTGATTCGGACCCATTCAAACTGCATGTGCTAGCTTAGTGGGACTAAATACTGCATGTAATCAGCATGAGTTCACTTGGACTGTGTTTGTCCAGCAGATTATCCTGAGTGCAGTATTGTTGTCTCCATTCCTGCAGATTGCATCCATAAAAGCAGCCTAACAGCGGTGAACACTCTGCGTGACTGAGCTCACTCAGCGCTGACACAGCATCCCAGTGATGGAAAAGACAAGTAAGTGGACAGGCGCCACAATAAACAAAAAGCGGTGGCCTCAATCAGAAGCCATTCATTTTCTACTGCTGCAATGCGTTTATTTCATTTCCTGTCTCACTTTGTCTTCGCAGTGGGAATAATGGGCTTGGTAATAAGAAGGGACTGGGATAATGGGAGATTCTGGCCCCTGCCTCTGTAATGGGACTGTGGGATCTGAGCTGGAGGAGAGTAAGAGAAAGGTTTGCCAAATGCTGAAAAAAACTCAACCATGGGGATATTGAGAGCTGTTGAATGCTAGTGTTAGCTTGTTTTTGTTACCCAGACAGAGAAAATGAGGATTAATAGTAGACTCAAGTTACCGTGTTGTGAATGACTTGAAAAGATAAATCAATCTCCTTCACATTTGACTCTGAAGTGTGTGCGAGCAGGGCTTAGAAGGAGTAACCAGAATGAAAAGAAAAAACTCTTATCTCAACTTAACGTGTAAGTTTGACCTTTCATAAGAATGTTTGTCATGTGTTTGAGCACATGAGCAACTCCCTTAATAACCGTGAAACACACAGAGACTAACACACACCTAACTGTGCCCATTTCCAGGCAGGTCTATAAATCTTTTAAAATTATTTTTATGAATAGACAATGAGAAGTGGATGACTGTGAAATGGATTTTTCATTTAATTAAATCATAGCTGTCTGCTGTGAGAGCTTTATTAGACCGTTATTTCTCCAAACTCAGAGGAAAAATGGCACAGTGACTCTTTGTCCAGCAAACAAGGCAGAAAAAAAAATACATTTTCCGTAACTTTAAGTCACTTGTGCTTCTAATAAATCAGCTCACTTCCTAGTGGGGACCTGTGGCCTCGGAGTGCTGTATCCTGTTTCACTGCTTGTTATTGTACAAACAGACTTTTTTCAGGAAAAGAGCACATGCATGCATTTCTCCAGAGGCAATCATTTTCATCAAAAAACCACAATGTTTGGATGTACAGGTTATAAATGTATAGGTTTGCGAACCTTCCCCTGTGCAATTATGGGGGTTAGGTCTGTTTCTGTAATGGAATATATGTGATGTGACCCTGAGTTGCCTGGTGGTGCAGCATGTGAATTTGTCTGTATGTATGTATTTAAAGGGAAAATGCAGCCCTAAATTGTCTACACGTGGGTCTGATTAACGCCACTAAAGCAAAGACTCAGTGTCCTGTGGAAAGTGTCCCACATCAGGTCCCAACCCAACTACCACAGGCCTCAAGGAGCAGGGAACACCCAAGATGGCACCTCACTGGGGTCTTGCATCCCTTTAAGCCAAGGGCAGAAAAAATCCAGCAATCCTCAGTAGTTATAGTTTCATATGTAAAGACTTAGAAGTCATGTTAAGTTGAAAAGACAAACCTAAGCTCTATAAATGAAATGTCAAGTCCAGAAAGTTCTCAGTCAAGTCCAAAGTAAAGTATAATCACTTGATAACCCCTTCTTCTTTCTGTCCATCTTCACATTTGGGAGAGCTGGCTTGGAAGAAAGTTGGCAGAGGTAAAGGTTCGGAGTTTGTTGGCAATTTATCGGTTGTTTATGTGATTTTTATTCTATTTTGGTCTGCAGAAAGATAAAAACTTATTACAATGTCTATAAACTCAAGAAATTACAAGCCATTTGTTGAATAATGGAAATGCAGATCAGATTCATGACTGAAGTCCATGTCATGTGCCTCAAGTCTACACCACTCTTTCAATTGCATCCCATTTGATTCCTTCTGACACTAAAGTCAAAAACAAATCCTGTATGTCCAACAAGGCCTCCCACTGTGTTCAGATTACTTAATCAGTAGCTTAAATAGTCTGCCAAGTAGCCACCACAACTGAAATACCAGTGCATGTTTTAATCCTGTGAGAAATCGAGGGACTTTGGCTAATCCTTCTGTGTTTGTGTGGAGAAGCTGAGCTCGGTTGTAGCGTGACAGCACCTCTAGAGATACACAGATATCTCTCCATTTGTCTCCCTCTGTGTTTTTTTCTTGGAAGATGTTGGTTTTTTTGAACATGCAATCACATTCCACAGCAGGATTAGACACATTTGTTCTACCTGGTATTTTCATCTGCATTCACAGACATCTGGTTTTGGGATCTCATTGATAAAAATGTTTCTGTCTGTCACTGTAAGTTTTGTGTCGCCTTCATTCTTCTGATCCTCAGAGGATCCTCAGAAGAGTATGGGATGGAGACAAAGAGAGGGAGGAGGCAATGGGGGGGGGGGGGGGTTAGGTTGATATGAAGAGGAAGAAGGAGAAAAGAATGCATGAAGGCCACATGTTTTGACAAATTTTGTGTGCTGGTGTGTGTCGTACCAGATATAATCAGGGGATCTGAGCCTCTGCCAAGTTGCTGTAGATAGTAAATCAGTTCCGTATGAGACTCATAAGATTAGAAGAGCAAACATCCCATAAATTCCAGTCCTGGATGACACCATGTGAGCAGAAAGAAGGAAAGAAAAAAAGATAGAAGATAAAAATGGATCCTGTTTTTTTGCAGCAGAATTTCATTTCTGCATTACTCTACTGAGCCCTCTCTTCCTTTGCTAGTATAGAAAAAAAAACTGCAGAAAGGGCAGACTAATAATTTGCACAATACAAGCAAGACTGGGGAGAAGAAAAAAATGAGGGGAAAAAATAAAAAAAGTCTGAGGCGGTTTGAGGAGAGGGTGGCTAGAGGTGGTTTCCAGGGAAATGAGGCCATATCTGATTCTCCCTGCTGACAAACATGCTGCCAGGTTGAGGCCTGTTCTTAGGCAAGACCCACAGAAGCCACATCTCTGTTCCCTCTTTCTCCATTGGTATTTGAGGGTTTTCTTGGCAGTGTTCAGGAACAGGATGCAGGCCATTTTCTGCAGGAAAGTATAACCGCATTGTCTGAGCTCGGACGACCTAATTGCCCCACAACAAACAAAGTGTAAACTGAGGCTGATTATAATTTGAGCCTTGGGCCTCAGCCTGCTGATTGTAGAGGGGGGCCTCCAGCGTCTATTTCATTAAGTCCCCGGGGCCAGCAGAGTAAAGGGTAGGAGCCCTTATGGATATATATTTTCCACACATTTCTTGTGGTGAGTGGTCAGCAAACTCAGATCCAAAATGAAGGTTTCTTTTCATTCCTTGCAGTCCAGCAGGCAATAACATATGTAACACAAGCATAGGCATATAGACTGCAACACGCTAGCCGCAGTGTGCTGTTTGCAGCTACGTGTCCAAAAACAGAGGTGACACGGGGAAAGAAGACGGTCTGTGGCCCAGATTCAACCCAGCAGTGGTCCAGAGCAGTAGCAGCTTTTGCGTCAGCTGTCTGGCCTCATTGCTTCCTCATGTCCTCTGTTATTAATGAACAACTTCCCCAATGTCAAGGAAACACTTCACACATCTTTTCTTTGTTTCTTTCCAACAGGCCTTGCTTTAATGGCGTTCTAATGTGTTTGTACAGTGTCCTAAAAAAGCAAACACTTCCCCCTTCATGTGCTCCTGTTTTGAGCAGAGCTGGATCCCTATCTAAGACTTGAACTAGGGAGTAGACAGTGCAAATAAACTGGACGTCCCATACATTTGTACAGCTTAGATCTGTTTGCAGATGTTAATCAGAGGATAAATCAACTCATAGGTCAGGATTTCACCACACTTTCATCACATGCCATTACACTTAGTTTGGTTTTTCGAGTTGGAAGGGTTCATTTCCTCAAATAGTAGCGCTACACTTTTCTTTCTAACATAAATTGGGCTTTTGTATTTGTGAACTTCATGATGCTGTACAAAACGTGTATGGATTAAACATAATGACATGCTGTGATTCAGAGACAGATCAATATTATTAAATATTTGATGTTTGCAAATATCACACAACATTAGATTTAATTAGTGTCACTAAAATAGATCAATTACTTTCTACTGTTTGAAAGCCACACGCATTACACCACAGCACATTTGCTATAGACTCTTAGGAGCACAACTGTTGCAATGAAATGTTGCTGACTATCTACGCTATATAGGTTTAGGTCCCTATACAATGACAATGTTAACCCCTTGGAATCAGCATCAGATGACAAAACTGGCACTACTTGCCAGACTGTTCCACTCAATGGAGCGACGCCTGCGAGCTAGTTCAGGCAGACAACTCGAGCTGCAATGCCATACACGTCACATGTCCCACTCTCTTATCCATCATCCAATCCTGCCCTCTGCCTCTCAAATTGGCGGTCTATTTAAACTGGGAAAAATCTCCCATCTCTCCCTCTGCCTGTCAACGACTCTGCTGCTGCATGCCATTGCTGATATTTTCTTCTTCCCCACCAACTCCCCAGCTTCCACCTGCAGGCTACCGGGGTGTTTAGTATGTTTTGCTCATCACTCCTCAAAGTCTGCATGTAAACTTTCTGCAGGGAGTGATGAGGCCGGAGCCTGGGCGCCAAACATGAATATGTATTTGCTGCTACAATAAACAATTTAAACGTGAGTTGTCTGACTGAAATAACTTTAGTTCCTTGAGGTTTATAAGAAGACTAATATCACCTTGGTAAAAATATGAAGCAAGAGTCAGCAGCCAGTTAGCCTTTCTTAGAAAGAGCTCTTCCAACAGCTAAGTAACGCCTGCTTCACACTTCTGCATGAAATCTGCAACTTAGGTATGTGATGTCCTGCACCATCGCCTACTGTGCATCTCCCTAGAAATGTAAGAATGTCCTCTGTTAACTTCCGCAGTTACTTGCTTGATACTGGTTTGTACCTAGATGCTACAACCTGTGAGCTTTCAAATGAAGCAAAAGACTTCTTCAATTATGTTTGTATTGTCAAAGTTGAAATACTTAGGGTATCCTTAAGATATCAACACAGTGGCAAAGTAACATATCACCAACTAGACTAAACTCTGCTTGCCTTTACATCAAGCTTTAAAACCATAAAAAACTGAAGAAGATGAAAAGTTGTGATTTTACAAGGTCTTGAAGGTTGGCCGATAACTTGGATGGGAAAAAAACATGGTACATGTCACAGGTGAAAACAGAAAAAAAAAATCTGTAAATCAGGGACTTTTACAGATTTTCACATATATGTATTTACCTTCAGACAGGGTCAGGATAGATTATTTAACCTGTTTCATATCCTTAAGCTAACTAAGCTAAATATCAGCTGATAATAGCTTCATACATATTTCCTGAAATGGAAATCCAAACTTTTACTCTGGGAACGCTGCTGTTGGCTTGAGGCAGGTATGTGATTCAGGAACAATCCATGTGGAGAGAAGCAGGTTGCTGACAGTGAAGCACACACGCTACAGGCATAGGAGAGAAAAGAGAGAGAAAATTGCATGGGAAGATTAAGTTGTCTGAGCTGTTTCTTTAACTTCATAATAAAAAAATCTAATTTGAGATCTGATTCAATGAAGCTCACTCTTGCTGACTCTTGCAGAAGTTTTAATACAAACCTTGTTATCCGTGTGTCTCTGGATAGAAAGAAACAAGTAACAGTAGAATTGTATTTATATTATTACATTGCATTGTTGTGGCAGAGTGTGCACTCTTGACCTACTGAAGACATGTACCAGCCAGTGAGGTCCTCTTGAGTTGAAAAGAAAAGATGTTTGTGGATCATGTCACACAAACTGTCACATTTGAATGAAATGCAGAGAGGGAATTTTAAGTGGGGTGACAAACAGAGTGAGTAAGAGGAGAAGAGAGGAGAAGAAGAGAAAAACACAGCAGCTTAATGCTCTCTTCACTCAGAAGCTTGTCTCTGTCTCTCTTTTTTCTCTCTCTGTACCATTCTTTCAGGGGGTTATTATTGTTAATCATCTTATTACTGAAGCCAGAGTGAATCCCAGGTTCTGGGCCAGATGAAAGGTCAGCCGCTGAGCTGCACAGACACCGAGCCGTCAACAGATCAAAGCCCGTGCTCTCTGATGATCTTACACCATGTCGCTTTGATACTGTAGCACACAAAGAAGCGGAGGCCTTGGCTGGATGACAAAGTTTGATCGTACTTTTCAACTGATACCTTTACCCTTTCCTTTCAAAGTCATGCAGTGTGCAGCCATGATAATACTTCTCTTTATGTGCTGCTGGTTTGTGGTACGTAGGCTGGTTGATGTGGCTCACCTCACCTTGTTGTCGGGAGAGGAGTCCTGAATGACACCTTTCTTTTAGAGTCGGATTATACAGCTTTCGTTCTTTGGAGCTTTTGAAGTTGAAATTGTTATGTGGATTTTTTTCTGACATAAGGGCAAATATTACCTGTTGTTCTTCTTGTTCTTCTACTTCCGTAAAACTTGTATCAACTGAATAAATGGGAAAAGCTTTTTGTTTTAAAGAAAGAAAGTTAAAAAATGAGTGGTACTGGTTTAAGTGGTCTCCAGACTTTTTCCTTCATTGTCACCAACAGGATTTAAAACAAATTTGGAATAACTGTGATTATCAGATCGATTGACATCAATTTTGGAGCAGACCATGTTCACTTCATGATACATTGTCATGCCTATGGTGATCTGTCAACTTTTCTAACAGCTCCTCCATCAGATTAGGAATTCACCAGGTCCAGTCCTTTACATGGATTAGATGACATGCTTTCTGACAAGTTAAAAATTCAAATACATTCAATCGAGTTAAATTTAAGTAAAAATGAATCAGTTCTGTAGAGCTGGGGGTTTAAATGAGATACTGGGTTGTACTTTATAGAATACTTAGATAATGATAATAATAATGATTGATTTCTCCAAATGAATGAGTATTGACCCACATTGAAAAAAACATGTAAAAGACATCAATGGCAACTGTTGAAAAGACCATGAAGGGGTGAAAAGTTCAAGTTATTTTAACAACTTACTCTCACCTGAAGCAGCCAAAAGGTGGATCATTGCGATGTCTTCAAGTGCCCTGGTATCCTCAGCCCTGGGGTTGAATTCCTCTACAGCCAACAGCCCCAAGAGTGGAGAGAAGAGTAAGTTCTTTCAATCCCCTGCTGGCTAAAAACTTATCTTGTGCAAAGACAATAACTGATGCTATAGCTGTCTCATGCTTAAGAGATATAGCCATACTGCTGAAAGAGTGTTAATCACAAAGACTTTCATACTGCACTTTATTGTTCTTGTTAATCTTGAGCATCCTTAATTCTGTGATCTGGGTGTATTAACAATGTACTGTAAACTTGAAACAGACAGAGAACTCTCATACAGGACTTGTGAAAGAACACCAGTCTATGAAAGGTCTTTCTTTGATATGCTTGATAAGCAATCAATTGTGGAATATGTAGCTTTAATGTATCAGAGCCTTGACGATGTAACAAGTTGCAAATCGTATCGGCCTCACACCAAGAGATGCCCAATCCCAGTGCTTACTGGGAAATTTTAAGAAATGCTGAAAGTGTTGTGAAAGCTGATAAAGAGTCTTTGTTTTGATGTAACTGATGAAAGAGAACTTAGTTGCTGGATGAATTCTGGCGCCTGGGACATTTTTAAAAATCATATAAGGTCTGGCTAATTTTAGACTTAATAGGATTAAATAAGATACTCTTTAGCTGTAGATGTGGTAGTAACTGGTCTCTTATTTACTTACTCCCATCATAAAACATCTAGTTTTATTTTCTGTTTCTACTTGGTGTCTAAGTTCTCTGACCGAGTCTCCTATCATATTTCTGTTTTATAAAAAATGTTTCTATAAGCTCTGTTGACTGCTCAGTGTTCACAATAAACATCAGCATTACAAGATAACACATCCGGGTAGATTGAATTCTCCACCGTACATACTTCTGTGTCTAGACTTCAGACAAACTTGATATCTGCTCTGATACGGCTGCTTCACTCTGTCTGCTCTCTCATACAGAGGCTGTTTAGCTACCGGAGGCTCGCAGACACCCAGCAGGAGACCTCCTCCCCCCCCTGTGGTGCAGCACTGTGAGGTGTGAATGAGTTTCTGTACGACCCCCTGACCTTTCCTGTCTCAGGACCTGCAGTCAGTTCAGGGTGAGAGGTCATCTCTTCCCAGATAAACCCCCTGAGCGTTCACTGCCTGAGACTGGACACGGAGTGAGGATTAGCATGCCTTTGATCGATTAGCCTCCCTGCTCAGGAGGAGCAGGAGATATAGACCGATACTGAATGGATGAATTATGCTGAAATGTTTCTTTTCTTTTTTAAAGTTGTCAGTACCAGAGTCAGCTTAGAAAAGTTGTTCAAGTGAGTGCATGAATGACCAGTTCTGAGTAAAATTAAATAAAGTCAGTCAATTCCTGGAAGTAAATTGTTATATACATATAAAGTGTTAGAGTCTGAAATAACATTGGAATTTATACACTAAGAACTTCATTGAAGTAAAAACTTAACTTGAATTGGAGTTTGAAGATAAAAAATCCTGATTAATACCCTGATTATTATTAGACTTTGTAAATACTTGATTCTGATTGGTCAAAAACCCATAACAACCATGCTTAAATCTCAAAATTAAAACTGATGCTAGAGACAACCATGATCACACACATCATATCAAATCAGCCCTCTGAACCACAAGACTGAAAATCAGATATGGGACAAAGTGGCGTCTGGTCTGTCAAACCAGCTAGAAAGCTGCTGCTGCCTCTGTTTTGTCCACATTCTCCAGAGCTGATATGAAGGCTGAGAAATCCCCTTCCTCTCTCTCACACAGGCTTCTGACCCAGGATACACTCATGATCGCCCCCCTCAGGACAGGCAGCTGAACTGCATGCCTGGTTAAGAAACTCTCTGTGACAGTTAGGAAACCTTGAGCCTGGTAGTGATTATCCTTTCACCGGTATGACCATTTGTATTCTTTGATTTGAGGGTGAGCAGGTTTATTTGGAGATCTTGTGAACTGTCAAATTATGACACGCCTGCGGGCGCTCTGTCAGCAGGAGGCAGCGGGAGCATGAATCAAACATATTTTGTTGGACAAATACCACTCAGAGCTTGAGGAGTTTTGTCAACAAAACTTTTTTTTTTGCTTTGCTTGAAAGCAAAAATCAGCTCCACATGCATGCTTTACCATCCTCTCATCCAAACCATGACCTCAGCCCTTGGCGGACTGACCTGTTATCTTCTCTGCAACATCGAGATGACCGAACCTTTCATGTTCAAAATTATGAACTTGGCGGGTACTGACCAGTGGTCCACTCCCAAAGCTGAAGGAGACAAAGACAGAGAGAGACAGCCATGACATCACTGATGCTGTCTGCAGCAACTGTTTATTCGATTTGCACACATTGGCAGGTTTTTGGAGATAGTTTGGTGGGAACAGACAGGACAAACTGACAAACAAGCTGAAAGAGAGCCTCCCAGTATTGGTCTGTGTCAAGTGTATGACAATTTTAAGGTTGCACAAGTACGTACACTCACAGGAGACAAACCTGGAAGCACATTACACAAAGTACATAGACAGATATCCATTGGTTAAAACTGTATACTTTAATACTGCTGAAAAACACTAAGATCGACAAGTTGGCGGTGACTTTATAGCCCTTTTCACACTTGAACTCCTGATTACTTTTCTGTCAGAGTTGTCGGAGACCAAAAGGAGCTTAAAGGATAATGAACAACTGAAAAGTGAAACTTACACAAAATGAATGCAGATCTGGGTTGCTTTTGTTTCACTCTGTACCGATTTCATTAACTATGTCAAATGGCAGGATATTTTGTGCATGTAATACAAAAGCTGTCAGTGGTACTGTTCAATTTACTGTAATGATGGTGGCACTAAGCACATGCCCTGCAGCCTTCAGAGCTTTCAGCCAGAAACAATGTTCAACCTTTCAGGTCATTATTCTTACACTGTGATAAAACAGAAGTCTATGTGATGAATACTTCATGCCCAAACCATTTCGACTTCCTGAACCTGTGCAATACATTTTACTTTGGTCACTCAACCCTCAGACTCCAGTTTCCTGGATGTATATCCTGTATTTGTTTGACCCAGCTGTGCCTCCTCACCCAATAGCAGAGATAACTTCCTCTCATTCCATTCCATGCACATCATTCTCAAAAGAAGACCAGGAGCTGAACAAAATGTTTTCTCATTTTCATTTTTTTTTTTTATGTGCAACAGGTTTTATTGATTTTCAGGCAAGAACATAAAAGGACTCTCATCTTACATGAAACATACACTCCATGTGTAACATAGACATAGTATGTGACAAAGACAGAGGGTAACAAACAAAGACACAATTAAACAAACATATAGGAAATGGCAAGTAAACAAAAACAGAACCACACACACTGTTTCCCAAATACTGAATATACATCCATCCTTCGCACATTTTAAATCTTCATTTTCAGTTTTAATTTGATTGAATAAAGTTTGCTATATTTTGCGAAGTCATTTGTCACACTGTTCCGACTAAAAATAGAAAGAAAGCCAAGGAGTGAATTTCAATTATTAAGCCAAACCACAACTTTGGCTGTATATAAGTTTCAAGACAGACAGACAGACAGACAGACAGACAGACAGACAGACAGACAGACAGACAGACAGACAGACAGACAGACAGACAGACAGACAGACAGACAGACAGACAGAGAATAAGCCTTTCTCTATAAACACATTTTGTATTAGTATTAGTATCAGTATTTTTTCACATCTTGTGCCCACACATTGCCACAGAAAATGGTGTAAGATCTGTCTGCAAATTCTGCTGGCTGGCTCCCAAGAACAGGATTTTAAAAAATGATGAAAACTGGGTAATTTTTACCAAAAATATTTTTGTCAACAAACCAAAAACTTTCATCTGCAAAGTATTTAAAAAAACAGGTTTAAAGAAAAAAGTCTTCAAGGGATGATAGCTCTCTTAAGAGTCCCATATTCAAACTAAACCAAGTTTATTTTTGATGCAAGAAGCAAGAAAAGACTGAGGAACTATTTTTGCATTTGTAGGGAAAATGTGCTTGAATTTACCAACAACTGCTATTGCAGTCATCTAAGTTTCAATTTTAGCATCTGAAACATTTTCAACATCCTGCTCGCTATGGTTGGATGGAAAATTAAAAATGGTAAACATAACTTGACATTTCACGGTTCACACTGGCATATTTTTGGTCTCCTATTTCTGTTTTTGTCAGTTCAGTCCTGGAAACAATGAGAGGAAATACTTTGTTAGCTGCAACTCAGTGTTAGTCATTGTGGTATTGCCAGTTTTACCAAGTCATAGGATTTAAACACCGTTTCCTCTTCTGAAAACAATGAACATTGGTTCCTCAGCACCATGCTGTGCATTCAGGGTTATATCATCACACCCTGAGGTAGCAGGAGGAGCAGGGCCTCTCTATCTGCTCCCTTTAATCCTCCTGAAGCTCTCTTGCTCTCACAGTCGGACCCCTGCCATCCTCAGCCCCCCTCCTGCAAGCTCCTCGCTCCACACAAGAGAGGCTTTAGCAGCAGAGATTGTGAGTTTATCTGCGTCCTCGTGGCTGACGTGGAGCCCTCGGTCTCTTCAAAGAGCACTAATGTCTTCAGCGGGGGACACTTGCTTTAATGAGCTGACCCCTGTGGCCTGAGGATATGGAGACACTCTGTCCCTCTGTCCCTCTCCACATGAGGCACGCATTAGCTTTTTACTTGTAACATCTTATTACACATCGCTATCTGGCCACAGCCTGTGGGGGTTGTTGAGAATACACTCTCTGTCACTTGTGTGTTGTCTCTGCTGCCTACTTGCCTTGTCTCGTTCTTTGGTTGTCTCTCTTTTGTCCTACACAACACTACTTCTTTTATGTGTAGCACTTTGTTCCCCCACCACTCTACTCTCTTCATCTTTCTCATTTTCCTCGCCACACAGCAGCTGCAGGACATGACGGTATCCCACACCGTATCATCGTGACGCCTGACCTCCTGGCTCTCCGCTGGGCTCGCCGCCTCTAAGACATGACGTTACTTAAGCAGCCGAGGCACTCAGACTCATATCTTGTCTCCTGATGGTCAAGGACTACACATTCCACACTGTCTCAGCCAAAGTCACCTTTTATGTTTCCATTATGGCAACTAGAGGCTACTAGCCTGAAGATCCATCTCATCTTTTCACTTCGACTCTCAAACCAAGGAAAAATACAACAATGCAAAGAAGACTTTACATCAGCAACACAGAACAATACAAAGTTAATAACATACAAAAAACTCTGGAATCCTGTACATTTGTCAGATCCAATGAGTAGATCCATAATGATTTACTTCAAACGTAGGAAAATTAAATGTAACTGAAATTAAGATTGCTTGTTGAAGAATGAACTGGATTCTCAGCTAAATGATTTGCAAAACTTTCTACAAATTAATATCAAACTCAAAACAAATACATTTGTTACATCAAAGCAAGATTCAAGATCTTTTTCTAAAATTGTGGGAAAATGTGCCCGAATTTGGGGTATATCTATTGATAGCATAACACATGGACTTTGTCTCTGTGACCCCAGCGATGGTGGGCACCATATTGGGAATGCTAACTCAACCAAACATTTGATTGGTTCGATAACTCTCACCCTTTTTATTATCTTAACGAATGCGTTAACAAAGTATGTTCAAATAAAGGAGTTACAAACATGGGATGTAATGAGGATTGGATGGCTGTTGCAGCCAGCCCCAAGTGTCCTGCCTTTGCAATGCACATCTGTGTGATAACATGGTGGCAATGATGTGGTCAGGGGCGGAGCTAGACTCTCAGCGCAAAGGGGGCGGAGCATCCTTAAGGGGCCCTTCTGATAGTCAAATTCACAACTGTAAAACAGCTGATATATTGTCTCCCCTACTTATCAATAAAAAACAAAAATTCTCACTTATTGATCCAAGACAGCCCATAAAAGGCACCAGGTTGCTTGTCGAGTTCAAATGTTTCAGCTGCACCGAGGACAGCACACAGGATTCTACTGCATTTATTAATGAATGGTTCGCACTGACATTCGATGTACAGCAACAGCAGGAGCATTGTCCAGTACTGTCTTTATCAGAATAACATAAACATAACATAAAATAGACACAGTGGTCTACAACACAGTAAGGTTATTGAAACATAAATAGACAGTTGGTTTTAACGCAATTTCAAAGGCAGCCTACAATACCTCAGGAGATGACACATAGGTGCCGAGATCCAGCATAGAGGCGCTCAGAGAGACCTGTCACTTTGCCCAGCTCCAGCTAGGGTTAGGGTCAGGGTTGTGATGAGGGTTAGGGTTTAGGGTTTAGGGTTGGATTAGGGTTGTATTAGGGTTAGGGTTAATGATTAGGGTTAGGGTTGTGATTAGGGTCAGGGTTGTATGATGGTTGGGGTTGTGATTAGGGTTATGGTTTTGATTAGGGTTGTGATGAGGGTTAGGCTTGTGTTTAGGGTTAGGGTTATGATTAGGGTTAGGGTTATGATTAGGGTTAGGTGTTATGGATTCGGGTTAGGGTTAGGTTTGTGATTAGGGTTAGGGTTGGATAGGGTTAGGGGTATGATAGGGTTAGGGTTAGGGTTAGGGTTGTGATTCAGGTAAGGGGTTAGGGTTGTGATTAGGGTTAGGGTTATGATTAGGGTTAGGGTTGTGAATAGGGTTAGGGTTATGATACGGTTAGGGTAGGGTTGTGATATGGGTTGGGGGTTGTTGTGATTAGGTTGGGGTTGTGCTTAGGATTATTGTTTTTGATTAGGGTTGTGATTAGGGTTAGGTTAGGGTTCGGTTTGTGATTAGGGTAGGGTTGTGATTAGGGTTAGGGTTTGTGATTAGGGTTTGGTTTTGATTAGGGTGTGATTAGGTTAGGTTGTGTTCGGGTTAAGGTTATGATTAGGGTTAGGTTGTGATTAGGGTTAGGGTTGTGCCTAGGGTAAGGTTTGTGCTTAGGGTTAGGGTTGTGAATAGGGTTGTGATTAGGGTTAGGGTATGATTAGGGTTAGGTTTTGTGATTAGGGTTAGGGTTGTGTTTAGGGTTAGGGTTATGATTAGGGTTAGGTTGTGATTAGGGTTAGGGTTGTGAATCGGGTTAGGGTTATGATTAGGGTTAGGGTTAGGGTTAGGGTTGTGCATAAGGGTTATGATTAGGGTTCGGTTAGGTTTTGATTAGTGGTTAGGGTTGTGAATACGGTTAGGGTTGTGATTAGGGTTAGGGTTGTGATTAGTGTTATGGTTGTGATTAGGGTTATGATTAGGGTTAGGGTTATGATTAGGGTTAGGGTTGTGAATAGGGTTAGGGTTATGATTACGGTTAGGGTAGGTTTGTGATTAGGGTTGGGGTTGTGATTAGGATTATTGTTTGATTAGGGTTGTGATTCGGGTTAGGGTTAGGTTTGTGATTAGGGTTAGGGTTGTGATTAGGGTTAGGGTTGTGAATAGGGTTAGGGTTATGATTAGGGTTAGGGTTAGGGTTAGGGTTGTGATTCAGGTAAGGGTTAGGGTTGTGATTAGGGTTAGGGTTATGATTACGGTTAGGGTTAGGGTTGTGATTAGGGTTGGGGTTGTGATTAGGGTTGTGATTAGGGTTAGGGTTAGGGTTCGGTTTGTGATTAGGGTTAGGGTTGTGATTAGGGTTTTGGTTTTGATTAGGGTTGTGATAGGGTTAGGGTTGTGAATAGGGTTAGGGTTATGATTAGGGTTAGGTTTGTGAATAGGGTTAGGGTTGTGAATAGGGTTAGGTTATGATTATGGGTTAGGGTTCGGGTTTTGATTAGGGTTGTGATTAGGGTTAGGGTTATGATTAGGGTTAGGTTTGTGATTAGGGTTAGGGTTGTGTTTAGGGTTAGGGTTATGATTAGGGTTAGGTTTGTGATTAGGGTTAGGGTTGTGAATAGGGTTAGGGTTATGATTAGGGTTAGGGTTAGGGTTAGGGTTGTGATAAGGGTTATGGTTAGGGTTAGGTTTGTGATTAGGGTTAGGGTTGTGATTAGGGTTAGGGTTGTGATTAGTGTTATGGTTGTGATTAGGGTTATGATTAGGGTTAGGGTTAGTGTTAGGGTTGTGATTAGTGTTAGGGTTGTGATTAGGGTTAGGGTTGTGATTAGGGTTTTGGTTTTGATTAGGGTTATGATTAGGGTTAGGGTTAGGGTTTTGATTAGGGTTGTGATTAGGGTTAGGGTTATGATTAGGGTTAGGTTTGTGATTAGGGTTAGGGTTAGGGTTAGGGTTTTGATTAGGGTTGTGATTAGGGTTAGGGTTATGATTAGGGTTAGGGTTAGGGTTAGGTTTGTGATTAGGGTTAGGGTTGTGAATACGGTTAGGGTTGTGATTAGGGTTAGGGTTGTGATTAGTGTTATGGTTGTGATTAGGGTTATGATTAGGGTTAGGGTTAGGGTTGTGATTAGGGTTATGATTAGGGTTGTGATTAGGGTTATGATTAGGGTTAGGTTTAGGGTTGTGATTTGGGTTAGGATTATGATTAGGGTTAGGGTTGTGATTAGGGTTAGGGTTAGGTTTGTGATTAGGGTTAGGGTTGTGAATACGGTTAGGGTTGTGATTAGGGTTAGGGTTGTGATTAGTGTTATGGTTGTGATTAGGGTTATGATTAGGGTTAGGGTTAGGGTTGTTATTAGTGTTAGGGTTGTGATTAGGGTTATGATTAGGGTTGTGATTAGGGTGATTAGGGTTAGGTTTAGGGTTGTGATTTGGGTTAGGATTATGATTAGGGTTAGGGTTGTGATTAGGGTTAGGGTTGTGATTAGGGTTAGGGTTAGGGTTGTGATTAGGGTTAGGGTGTTGAGTATGGTTTGGTTTTGATAGGGTTGGGGTTATGATTAGGGTTAGGGTTATGATTAGGGTTAGGGTTGTGATTAGGGTTAGGGTTGTGATTAGGGTTAGGGTTGTGATTAGTGTTAGGGTTGTGATTAGGGTTATGATTAGGGTTAGGTTTAGGGTTGTGATTTGGGTTAGGATTATGATTAGGGTTAGGGTTGTGATTAGGGTTAGGGTTGTGATAGGGTTAGGGTTAGGGTTAGGGTTAGGGTTGTGAATAGGGTTAGGGCTAAGGTTGTGATTAGGGTTAGGGTGTTGAGTATGGTTTGGTTTTGATAGGGTTGGGGTTATGATTAGGGTTAGGGTTAGGGTTGTGGATAGGGTTAGGGTTATGATTAGGGTTAGGGTTATGATTAGGGTTAGGATTGTGATTGGGGTTGTGATTAGGGTTAGGGTTGTGAATAGGGTTGGGGTTGTGATTAGGGTTAGGGTTGTGATTAGGGTTAGGGTTGTGAATAGGGTTAGGGCTAAGGTTGTGATTAGGGTTAGGGTTGTGATTAGGGTTGGCGTTGTGATTAGGGTTAGGATTGTGATTAGGACTGTGATTAGGGTTAGGGTTAGGGTTGTGACTAGGGTTAGGGTTGTGAATAGGGATAGGGTTAGGGTTGTGATTAGGGTTAGGGTTGTGAATAGGGTTAGGGTTATGATTAGTGTTAGGGTTAGGGTTAGGGTTTTGATTAGGGTAAGGGTTAGGGTTGTGATTAGTGTTGTGATAAGGGTTATGGTTAGGGATGTGAATAGGGTTAGGGTTATGATTAGGGTTAGGGTTAGGGTTAGGGTTGTGATAAGGGTTATGGTTAGGGTTAGGTTTGTGATTAGGGTTAGGGTTGTGATTAGGGTTAGGGTTGTGATTAGTGTTAGGGTTATGATTAGGGTTAGGGTTAGTGTTAGGGTTGTGATTATGTTAGGGTTGTGATTAGGGTTAGGGTTGTGATTAGGGTTTTGGTTTTGATTAGGGTTATGATTAGGGTTAGGGTTAGGGTTTTGATTAGGGTTGTGATTAGGGTTAGGGTTATGATTAGGGTTAGGTTTGTGATTAGGGTTAGGGTTAGGGTTAGGGTTAGGGTTGTGATTAGGGTTAGGGTTAGGATTAGGGTTAGGGTTAGGGTTAGGTTTGTGATTAGGGTTAGGGTTGTGAATACGGTTAGGGTTGTGATTAGGGTTAGGGTTTGATTAGTGTTATGGTTGTGATTAGGGTTATGATTAGGGTTAGGGTTGTGATTAGTGTTAGGGTTGTGATTAGGGTTATGATTAGGGTTGTGATTAGGGTTATGATTAGGGTTAGGTTTAGGGTTGTGATTAGGGTTGTGATTAGGGTTAGGGTTGTGATTAGGGTTAGGGTTAGGTTTGTGATTAGGGTTAGGGTTGTGAATACGGTTAGGGTTGTGATTAGGGTTAGGGTTGTGATTAGTGTTATGGTTGTGATTAGGGTTATGATTAGGGTTAGGGTTAGGGTTAGGGTTGTGATTAGGGTTATGATTAGGGTTGTGATTAGGGTTATGATTAGGGTTAGGTTTAGGGTTGTGATTTGGGTTAGGATTATGATTAGGGTTAGGGTTGTGATTAGGGTTAGGGTTGTGATTAGGGTTAGGGTTAGGGTTGTGATTAGGGTTAGGGTGTTGAGTATGGTTTGGTTTTGATAGGGTTGGGGTTATGATTAGGGTTAGGATTGTGATTGGGGTTGTGATTACGGTTAGGGTTGTGATTAGGGTTAGGGTTGTGATTAGTGTTAGGGTTGTGATTAGGGTTATGATTAGGGTTAGGTTTAGGGGTGTGATTTGGGTTAGGATTATGATTAGGGTTAGGGTTGTGATTAGGGTTAGGGTTAGGGTTAGGGTTAGGATTGTGATTAGGGTTAGGGTTGTGAATAGGGTTAGGGCTAAGGTTGTGATTAGGGTTAGGGTGTTGAGTATGGTTTGGTTTTGATAGGGTTGGGGTTATGATTAGGGTTAGGGTTAGGGTTAGGGTTATGATTATGATTATGATTAGGGTTATGATTAGGGTTAGGATTGTGATTGGGGTTGTGATTAGGGTTAGGGTTGTGAATAGGGTTGGGGTTGTGATTAGGGTTAGGGTTGTGATTAGGGTTAGGGTTGTGAATAGGGTTAGGGCTAAGGTTGTGATTAGGGTTAGGGTTGTGATTAGGGTTGGGGTTGTGATTAGGGTTAGGGTTGTGATTAGGGTTGGCGTTGTGATTAGGGTTAGGATTGTGATTAGGACTGTGATTAGGGTTAGGGTTAGGGTTGTGACTAGGGTTAGGGTTGAATAGGGATAGGGTTAGGGTTTGATTAGGGTTAGGGTTGTGAATAGGGTTAGGGTTTGATTAGTGTTAGGGTTAGGGTTAGGGTTTTGATTAGGGTTAGGGTTGTGATTAGTGTTGTGATAAGGGTTATGGTTAGGGATGTGAATAGGGTTAGGGTTGTGATTAGGGTTAGGGTTGTGAGTATGGTTGGGTTGTGATAGGGTTAGGGTTATGATTAGGGTTAGGGTTGTGATTTGGGTTAGGGTTGTGATTAGGGTTAGGGTTGTGATTAGGTTAGGGTTGTGATTAGGGTTTCGGATAAGGGTTGTGATTCGGGTTAGGGTTATGATTATCGTTAGGGTTGTTTGGGGTAGGGTTGTGTTAGGTTTGATTAGGGTTGGGTTATGATTGGGTTAGGGTT